>NC_140586.1:566304477-567633644 GCF_964204655.1 Triturus cristatus
GGTGCCCTGGACGGGATCCGGAGGGCCCGGGGAGACTTCCCCTGCGCCTCCGGGCCTGGGAGCCCCAGCTGGGTCCAGGGGATCGGCCTGGCCCCGGGTCGGGGGCTCTGGCCCTGGGCCCCGTCCCTCGGCCTGCGGCACTACCAAAGGCCTGGGACGGGGTTCCGTTGCAGTCGGGGAGCCTCCCCTCGCTCGGCTGGGTTCAGGAGCTCCAGCCGGGCCCCTGAGGACCCCGGGGAGGGCGGCCTCCCCACCCCGGGCTCCGTCCTGGGTCCTGCCGCGTGGCAGGGTGCCTGGGATAGGGTCCGGAGGGCCCGGGGAGGCTTCCCCTGCACCTCTGGGCCTTGGAGCCCCGGCTGGGTCCAGGGGCCAGGCCGGGCCCCGGGTCGGGGACTCCGGCCCCGGGCTCCATCCCCCTGCCTGCGGCACTGCCAAAGGCCCGGGACGGGGTTCCATTGTGCCAGGGGAACCTCCACCTGGTTCGTTTTGGTTCAGGAGCTCTGGCCGGGCCCCTGAGGGCCCCGTGGACGGCGGCCTTCCCACCCCGGGCTCCGTCCTGGGTCCTGCCACATGGCAGGGTGCCCGGGGCGGGGTCCGGAGGGCCCGGGGAGGCTTCCCCTGCGCCTCTGGGCCTGGGAGCCCTGGCTGGGTCCAGGGGCCTGGCTGGGCCCCGGGTTGGAGGCTCCGGCCCCGGGCCCCGTTCCCCGGCCTGCAGTGCTGCCAAAGGCCCGGGACGGGGTTCCGTTGTGGCCGGGGAGCCTCCCCTTGCTAGTCTGGGTTCAGGAGCTCCGGCCGGGCCCCTGGGGGCCCCGGGGAGGGTGGCCTCCTCACCCCAGGCTCCGTCCTGGGTCCTGCCGCGTGGCAGGGTGCCCGGGACGGGGTCCGGAGGGCCCGGGGAGGCTTCCCCTGCGCCTCCGGTCCTGGGAGCCCCGGCTGGGTCCAGGGGCCTGGCCGGGCCCTGTGCCGGGTGCTCCAGCCCTGGGTCCCGTCCCCCGGCCTGTTGCTCTGCCAAGGGCCCGGGACTGGGGTCGGTCGGTCCCGTGCATGCCTCCCCTGCTTGTCAAGGTGTCCGCGGGCCCCAGGTCTGAGGGCCCGTCGGGTCCCCCACGCAGCTTCCATGGCTGGGGCCCAGCTGGGGCCCTGGGCCTCCGGTCCCCCATGCCCTGGCGCTCACTCACTCTTTCGTTGGGGCACAGAGCGACCAGATGGCTTCCCTTTTGTGCCCGGTCATCTGGTCGCGCATGTCCCCTCGGCCATCTGGTCGCACATGTCCCCTCGGCTATCTGGTCGCGCATGTCCCCTCGGCCATCTGGTCGCGCATGTCCCCTCGGCCATCTGGTCGCGCATGTCCCCTCGGCCATCTGGTCGCGCATGTCCCCTCGGCCATCTGGTCGCGCATGTCCCCTCGGCCATCTGGTCGCGCATGTCCCCTCGGCCATCTGGTCGCGCATGTCCCCTCGGCCATCTGGTCGCGCATGTCCCCTCGGCCATCTGGTCGCGCATGTCCCCTCGGCCATCTGGTCACGCGCAATGCTTTCCAATGGGGGTGACCAGGTGGCCGGGCTTGCCTGGAAGTCTCGATGAGGGTCCATTTGCCTCCCGGATCCCAGCGAGGGCTCCAGGAGGTCGGGTACATTCGCGCCTTGGGTCCCCTCTGTCACCTCGTGTGCACGGATTACAAGAAAGGGGGGTAATTTTCCTCCGGATTACTAGGGAGAGGGTCAGTCAGACCTCCGTGAGGTCCGGCGATTCTGAAACAGGGGAAGGCAGGTAAGGGGCCCGGGTACGCTCCTGCCTCGCAGCCCCTTCCCGATGGTCCTTTCTCTCCGAGTTTTCTGGGTCAGACCCCCGTGACGTCCGGCGATCCTGAGACAGGGGACGGCAGCACCCGGGCCCGCCCGATGCGGGGCCCCCAGGGGCCCGGATACGCGCACACGCCTCTCAGCCCCCTTCCCAATGGTCCTTTTTCTCCGAGTTTGCTGGGTCAGACCTCTGTGAGGTCCGGCGATCCCGAGACGGGGGAAGGCAGCACCCGGGCCTACCCGCCGGGGCCCCCAGGGGCCCGGGTACGCTCCTGCCTCTCAGTCCCTTCCCGATGGTCCTTTCTCTCCGAGTTTTCTGGGTCAGACCCCCGTGAGGTCTGGCGATCCTGAGACAGGGGACGGCAGCACCCGGGCCCGCCCGATGCGGGACCCCCAGGGGCCCGGATACGCACACACGCCTCTCAGCCCCCTTCCCGATGGTCCTTTTTTCTCCGGGTTTGCTGGGTCAGACCTCCGTGAGGTCCGGCGATCGCGAGACGGGGAAGGCAGCGCCCAGGCCCGCCTGCTGGGGCCCCCGGGGGCCCGGGTGCGTGCCTGCCTCCTGGCCCCTTCCCGATGGGCCCTCCCTTCGAGCCCGCTTGCCCCGGGAGCAGGCAGGGATGTGAAGCCGCCATCCCCCCGCGCAGGTCGGCCTGCAGAGGGGATGCCCCGGCCGTACTCTGATCGATTTGGCACTCTCTGTCCGTTTAGGGATGGACTGCTTGGCCAACCTTGGCTGTTGTTTCAAGCAAGCAGCTTCCTCCCCGCATGGACCGTCCGACTCGAGGGCCTGCCGCCTGGCGGGAGGCCCTTCACCCTACCCAGCAGAGCGAAGGCCGAGCGGCCCTGGCAGCTCGTGCCCCCCAGTGGTCTGACCCCGAGCGGAAGGGGTCGGGTGGCGCCAGGCCCTCGGACGCTGCTGCCCAGCAGGTCCGTGGGCCCCGTGCACCACGCTGTCACCCCTGTCTGCCCAGCACATTTCTGCAGCAGCTCGGAACGACCGTTCCGAGGGGTGCCGCCGCCGCCAGGCTCCAGCACCCCTGTGTCCCGCTCAGGCTGCGCCTCGGCCCACCTCTCCCTCCCGGGGGAGACGTCTGGGCCTGCCGGTGCCCATGCGACCTGCCACCTCCCGGGGGGAGTATGGTTGCAAAGCTGAAACTTAAAGGAATCGACGGAAGGGCACCACCAGGAGTGGAGCCTGCGGCTTAATTTGACTCAACAAGGGAAACCTCACCCGGCCCGGACACGGAAAGGATTGACAGATTGATAGCTCTTTCTCGATTCTGTGGGTGGTAGTGCATGGCCGTTCTTAGTTGGTGGAGCGATTTGTCTGGTTAATTCCGATAACGAACAAGACTTCTCCATGCTAACTAGTTACGCGACCCCCAGCGGTCGGCGTCCAACTTCTTAGAGGGACAAGTGGCATTCAGCCACACGAGATCGAGCAATAACAGGTCTGTGATGCCCTTAGATGTCCGGGGCTGCACGCGCGCTACACTGAACGGATCAGCGTGTGTCTACCCTTCGCCGACAGGTGCGGGTAACCCGCTGAACCCCGTTTGTGATAGGGATTGGGGATTGCAATTATTTCCCATGAACGAGGAATTCCCAGTAAGTGTGGGTCATAAGCTTGCGTTGATTAAGTCCCTGCCCTTTGTACACACCACCCGTCGCTACTACCGATTGGATGGTTTAGTGAGGTTCTCGGATCGGCCCTGCCGGGGTCAGCAACGGACCTGGCAGAGTGCCGAGAAGACGGTCATACTTGACTATCTAGAGGAAGTAAAAGTCGTAACAAGGTTTCCGTAGGTGAACCTGCGGAAGGATCATTAACGGCGGAGCGGCCTGAGCGACCGACGGCGCCAGCCCGAAGCCTTAGGCCTGCCTCCTGCGAGCACGCACCGTAGGCACAGGGCCCGGCCCTGCCCTGGCCGACGGAGCGGTCCGCGACCGCATGGAGCGCTCGGGTGAGGACCGGGACTTCGGCGGGCCCCTTCCCCCGGGGAAGGCCCGACCGACGAGCGAGGGACCAGGGGCAGCCCCCATTCCCTGTCCCTCTCTGAGATGGAACCCAAGCTCACCCGGCACGGAACAGAATGGCAGGGCATCCCTTGGCTGGCACCACCCCTCCCTTGAAAAGGCCCTGGCGCCGGCTGGGCCCTCCAGGCGTCCCGAGACCCAGCCCGATCTGACCGGGTCTTGGGCGACTGAGGAGCGGCCCTTCTCGCGCAGCAGGGCGGTCTGGAAGAGAAGGGGCCGAGGGCCTGCGAGGGGACCCCGGCTCCTCTTGGTGGGAGGCGTGCGGGATGGGGAGCCACCTGGCTCTTCCCTTCCGGCACCTCCAACCCAGGCGAGGGTGGTGGTGGGTCGATCGCCAGCCTGCTGGCACAGCTCGGGGCTGCCCGGCGACGGACAGCTGATGTGCAGGTGGGGCGACCCTCCCTCGTTTCCAGGTACCCGGTTCGACCCGGTCCCGTGTGGCCGGGCTGAGGGGTTTGAAGACTAGCGTGGTCCCTCCTGGGTTACCCCAGGAGGGACCGGCAGCTGCGGGCCGCCTGCTCCCGTCACTCTGGGAACCCCGTCCCGTGCCCCCATGCGGGCTCCCGGGCCGAGCACCTGGCAATGTTTTTCTTCTCCCGACGGCGCTGTCTGACTCCCAGAGGGGAAGCTTTGAACGGGGCGCCTGGGCCAGCTCGCCGCGTGGGCGGCGGACGGACGGCGTCGCCTTCCTCCCGCCTCTCCTGCGCCCGCAGGTGGGCGAACGTTTTCGAAAAGTTGCCTGTGACTCTTGGCGGCGGATCACTCGGCTCCCACGTCAATGAAGAACGCAGCTAGCTGCGAGAATTAGTGTGAATTGCAGGACACATTTATCATCGACACTTCGAACGCACCTTGCGGCCCCGGGACGTGGCTGGGGTGTCGCAGGGCGAGCTCCGCTTCCCCTTCGTCCCCCAAGGTCAGACACCCCGATCGCCCGTGGCAGGGTCCCTGGCCGGGTCCTGCCGCGGAGGTATGCTGCCAGCGCGCCTGGCCCCCCCCCGAGAAGGGGGCCTGGTGACCGGTACGCCCCGGGCCCATCAACAGGACGCCTGGCAGCGTGCCGCGCGTGGCTGTCCGTGGTGTCCCACCAGCTGCCCGCACGCACGCGCCTCGGGCGCCCTCCTCCGCGGCCGGCTTCCCGGCGTGGGTGAAACCCCTCCAGACGCGATTCGATGAAAGAGGGTGCACGCTGCTGGGTACTCCAGGCCCCTGCTCCGGCAGGGGTCTGGTCTTCCCCGGCTCCCCCTTAACGCTCCGGTGTTTTCTTTCCGACTACGACCTCAGATCAGACGTGGCGACCCGCTGAATTTAAGCATATTACTAAGCGGAGGAAAAGAAACTAACCAGGATTCCCCCAGTAACGGCGAGTGAAGAGGGAAGTGCCCAGCGCCGAATCCCCCGCCCGGCGGCGGGCGCGGGAAATGTGGCGTACAGAAGACAGACTCCCCGGCTCAGGGGGCCCAAGGCTTTGGGGTGGCATTGGCCCTCCGCTCCGGTGGAGGGTGTTACAGCCCCCCTGGCAGCAGCTTCGTCGTGTCTGCGGGGCAGAGGGAGATTCGACCGCCTCCGCGCCCTCCCCCGGGCACACGTTCCCGGCCGCCCCTCGGGGCGCGCCGGGGCGGTTGAAGGGGGGACGGAGCCCCCTGCTCCCGGCGCAACTGTTGACTGGGGCGGACTGTTCTCAGTGCGCCCCGATGGCGTCGCGCCGCCGGGCGGGGAGGCCCACGCCGGGCGCCAGGGGTCTGCGGCAATGTCGGTTAACCACCCGACCCGTCTTGAAACACGAACCAAGGAGTCTAACACGTGTGCAAGTCGGCGGGCTGAGCGAAACCCTGTGGATCAATGAAGGTGAGGGCCGGCGCGCGCCGGCTGCGGTGGGATCCCGCCACGCTTCCAGCGGCGGGCGCACCACCGGCCAGTCTCGCCCGCTCCGTCGGGGAGGTGGAGCATGAGCGTGCGTGATAAGACCCGAAAGATGGTGAACTATGCCTGGGCAGGGCGAAGCCAGAGGAAACTCTCGTGGAGGTCCGTAGCAGTCCTGACGTGCAAATCGGTCGTCCGACCTGGGTATAGGGGCGAAAGATTAATCGAATCATCTAGTAGCTGGTTCCCTCCGAAGTTTCCCTCAGGATAGCTGGCGCTCGGTGTGAGAAGCTGGCCTGATATATGATGTCACTAGTTCTAGTGTACACCCTGTATCAGTCCAAAAAACCCTTATGGTGATTGGTTGTAAAGTCAACCTTATAGACCAGCTATCCTAGTGGTAGCATGGACAAGAGCAGTCTTAGGCTAAACTCTGTATGGCATGTGAAGCCAGCTGTTATACCATTACAATCCCTTGAATACCAAATGAAAGGACACCAAACCAGGTATATATAAAATTAGAATGTATTTATTCTAACATATACCCTCAGCACTCTTTATGAGTTCAGAGGTCTAAGGACAAACAATTTCTTAAGTAGCATACGTTAAGTTACACAGGAAAATACAGTTTGGCCCAGGGGCCACGCAAACCATATACTAAGAAAGTGGTATAAGTATCACGTCACAAACAGGGAGTAGGCCTAGGGCATCGCTGGGGCTACACAACCCTACCAATAGTTAGGAAGTGGGAGGACCACGGGAAGCGTGTGCAGTGTGGAAACACACACGCGGGTTACATTAAAGTCAATGGGAATGTAACAGTTAGAAATAGGAAGAATAAGAACACTTCCAAAGTAGCAAGGAGGAAGCAACTAAAGACTTAGACACTTGGATAGTCAATATCCACTGTGGCACCGGAGTACTCGCTTTACCTCACCCACAGGAGACGGGTGCATAGGTGTGAAGATGTGTCGGGTGTGGTCGCTGGATCCTATGGATGCCTGAAGAACAGATGCTGGCAGGCGGCCAGGAGGAAGATGTCCGGTGGACCCAAGGATGGCTCTTGAAGGAAGGACACCTGCAAGCAGAGGGGACAAAGTCTGGATCACTGGCCAGTGACCGTGTGGAACCAGGAAGGAACCAGGCGATGTTGTGCAGAACACAGGTAATGTCTTGAAGCTTGTCTCTGCAGCTGCGTGGACCAGGAGGCGTCGAGGACGACCAGAACCAGGGTACGAGCTGTCCCACGAAGGATCTTGCTGATGGCGGAGTCGACGTCCCGATTGGAGTCAACAAGCCTTGGCAAAGGCAACCCACGCGGAAATGGAAATTCGCTTCAGGTGCAGACCAGGAAGGTCTGAGGTGCTTCTCTTTCACAGGGAAGCAAGGGCCAGTCTGGAGGAGCCAAACCAGCGGTGGAAAGTTAAGGGTTCGTTGTCACTGAGGCTACTAGCCAATGGGCCAGCAACCGGACAGACGCGTCGAGCAGGAAAATGCAGAAGGGCCCCACGCAGAACTCGTGGTGTGTGGAGGGCTGATCTTCGGTGCAGATGGTGCTCGGGGTTGGGGCTTCTCAATCCCCAGAGCACAACTTCGAGGATGCCTCGGAAGCTGCGCTGGAAGCTACTCGCCAATTTTCCCAGGTAGCCGGTCCCACGTCTCTCGTCGCCTCCACGGATCTCAGCTCGGCTGTGGATGTGGATCAGGGTCGGAGAAGTCTGGAGGTCAAGGCGCTGGTCGGGCTCTGCAGTCAGTTCCTCGTAGAACTTGGGCAAAGCAAACGGCAGGTCGCTTGTTGGTGCCTGTTTGCAGAGGGTGGCCACTCCTTGGCCACAAGGGAGATTCTTCAGTCTTCTTGTCATCGAAGGTCCAGAGTTTCGTGTCTAGTTTCAGTTCAGGATAATCCAAAGTCCTAGGGACTCAGCTCCCACTCTTATACTAATCTGGGGGGCTGTGTTACCTGCTAGGTCCCTCCGTTTGGGTGGGACCAGGGAGGGGGGTTGTTACACCCCCTTCCCTTTGTCCAGTTTCGCGCCAGGGCTGGGGCTGGAGTGCCCCAGCACCAGTTTGAACCGAGCTATGCATGGGACACCTTGTGTGCCCCAGGCAGTGTCTCGTTTCTTTCATCCCTCCCTGCCCCAATACACTAAGTCCTGTCTGGGGTGGTGCTAGCACCTCCCAAGGCAGGAAACCTATTGTCCAAGCCTCCCTCGCTGGAAGGACTCCCAGCAGAAGGAGGTCAGACTTGTGTCCGTGGCAGCAGCATCCATTTTGTGATGCTGGGGCTCTGGTTAACCTTAACCAGGTAAGTAGGATCTTAACATGTCTTCTCCCTCTAGAAGGGGGGAATACTATCCTCATCGCCAGAAATGGTGTGGGGGTAGTATTCCAAAGTGTTAGACACCTTACACAACATGTTTTGATAAAGCCAAACCATAGTTACCATAACCGCGAGGATTATAAGGCACTTTAAGAGTATATGGTAGGCGATATCATAGAACAGCTATAAGGACATGGTTCAGAAAGCTGCAGACAGGCTCAGCTCATGCTAGAGCACCATCTCACATGTTACCAAGCACTCTGCCTCCAGGACTGTTAAGGCCTGCCATAGGAGTGGCTTACAGGTTACCCATGTGTCTATATAGAAGGTAGGTATAGGAATACTATACCTAAGCAAGGGGTGATTACACGACCTTGCCCCAGCTGAGTGATCAGCCAGTTGTGTCATGATGGGAGGCCAGCCAGGGGTGGCATAATACATGCTGCAGCCCCTTGTAGGCCTAGGGTACACCTATGCCCTTGGTACCTAAGGCACTAAGGACGCCCTCCTCCACCACACCCAGGGGTGGGTCCCTCTTCCGCCTGGCCGGTGGGAGGGACGTGGAGGGGGTAACGCGGGCCTGCGGGAGGCTGCCTCCACCACGTGCACCTCAGGCACGGGGGCCTCCCCCCTCCTGTCCCTGCCCCACCAGGGTGCGGGGATGGGGGCCACCATCCCTTGCGGGTCGGCAGGCTCTCCCCACCCTGGCTGCTTTCAGAAGCAGGGACCGGGCCGGTGAGCAGGGGTGGCTGGCTTTATCTGCGACGCTAGCGGAGCGTAATTTTCTGCCCACCCCTAGTAAAAACTACAATACAATTAAGTAATACTATCACAAAATGTGCACCATTATGCAGCAGAATTTGCCTTTTCTTGCTGCATAAATTGGTCAACCCGAACGCATATTTTGGTTCATCCTTGACACATAATCCCATTTCCCGGGCTTATACTGTGGGTAATGCAGTTTTAAAATAATGACACACATTCATAGTGCTGTTTGGTGCAATATTCTGAACTGCGCCAGCCAATATTCAATTCTGTGGCTCCGAACTCACAAATAGACATCTGGAGTGATCGCATTGACCAACTGAGGTTTCATGTCGCAAGAGAGTGCCTCTGACACTTCCACGGATTTAAGTGGCATCTATTTTTCTTTTAAAGTGTGTGTTATTTTGTGTGCAGTTGTCTAAAAGTGAAAAGCAACAAAGTACTTCTAGAATATTTTGTACTTTTTAGTTAACTCTGAGTTTGCCACCACAGTGATCCGGAACACAACTGCCATATTTTTCATGCACTTCAAACTCAACATGGAAATGAAGCAGGCCTGTAAACGTGACAAATACATAAAGTTGGGCCTCCAAGCAATTTCTATTCATAAGTACTCATAAGTACTTACTGAGGCATTTGCCTCCCCTCCCGACCTCCCTTGGAACACAACCACAGAACCCTAAGGGGGTCGTGCCACACATTCGAAGATTTCAGATTTAGGAAGAGAATTCTATGTCAAAAAATTTGACAGTAATAAAACAAAACGTTTCATATGATACAATTTCAGTTTTTATTAAAAACAATCATATAACAGGATCCAAACACTTAAAATTCAGATTTTATGAGTGTTTCTCTTAAGTTAACTTATTTATGTATGCCTAATCAATGGCGTACTGTGAACATGTTTACAATGTGCATGGCAATTATGTTAAAACAACATATCTTGGGTCTATAAACACACTTTATTTTTCCTCTGTAAAGTGGCAGCAGCAACAACACTTACATATTAAAAGATGTACTCAGTTATGAGCAAAGGCAACAGTGGAAAATGAGTTTAAGACACCATAAAAATATATACATTTTATTTAAATGACATTACCAATATTCCTTATAACAAATGTGTTAACCGAAACAGAAATGTGCAAATATTTAACATTTTGATTCATTCACAGTACAGACAGTGGTGACAGCGGTCTTGGGCACAGGAGGCTTATTAAGTGCCTTTATATCATCCAGCAAGTTCATGGGTGTCAACATGTGCGTTGAACCTGGTAAAACAAAACAATACTTTAAATCAAAAGCAAACATCTATACTTTGGACATCAAAATAGTTGTATGCTTTTCGGTGAACAAATTGAATAGAGAGATTTGAGATTAACAAATATTGTATGGAAATGTAAAAGGTTAGAACAATGCAGTCTAAGACGGCAAGTAAAAGGTAGTTGTCTTGTCAACCGAAAACCAAGCAATGATACTTTACAATTTATTTATGTAGATGGATGCATTTCAATTTTCATGAAACTGTGAAACATATTCAATATTAGGTGGCGGTGATGCCTTCAGGGTGCAAGCAGCAATCCTCTGACATTCCCAATCAATGGGGAAGGTGACCCATATATTTATTTCCCTGGGAATCTCCAATGGAATTATGTGAAACAAAATAAACCACAACACAAGAATAGCATAATAAAGCTAAAACGAAAAAAATGTTAAAATGAAGATTCGTTTGGGGAAGGGAAAAAATAGAATATGAAAGCAATAAAGATCTTCAATTCAGAAAATGATAATAAAGCGATATCAATTAAAAAATAGTAAGGGTTATAAATAGGTAGGTGTAGCCTTCAAGAAGGGCCTGTTTTTTGTGGACTACAAGAGCATGCTCAATAAATTAGCCCAAGTTTTCATAACCTGTAGGAGAGACCATCAACTCTCCACGTTAAGCAACCAAATCCACAGTCCCAGGGCTAGCGACATGACAACAGTAATCTCTTTTCGTTTTGTTTGTGAACAGTTTTGCTTTCTTCACGTAACTATATGTCAGAGCATTGCTGCTTGCACCCTGAAGGCATCACTGCCTCCTAATATTGAATATGTTTCACAGTTTCATGAAAATTGAAATGCATCCATCTACATAAATAAATTGTAAAGTATCATTGCTTGGTTTTCGGTTGACAAGACAACTACTTTTTACTTGCCGTCTTAGACTGCATTGTTCTAACCTTTTACATTTCCAGAGGTCATTATAATCCAACTTATTCATGCTCTTTTCTTGACCTTGAAATGATGAAAGGATGTGCTATTCCTGCTGTCATACGAGTCTGTGATTACAGGTTACATGAACTGATGTTAGCAGCATTCCAGCCAAGAACCATGTCATTCTCAAGAACCACGTCATTCTCATGAGACTTCTTAGTAAAATATGATCTTAACTAGACTATTCTGCATTGCCCAACCCTCAAGGACATGCCCTGCGACTCTAGTACTTACAACAATCAGAGGCTCAACTCAACATCCCAATGCCGTTCACTCAGCATCCCAATGCCGCCATGTAAGGAGGGTCAAACAGGCCTTGGGAAATACAGCCATTGAGCTTCACACCTGCAGACGTCTGTGCGTGAGGACCTTGAATGTACTGGCTAATCAAAAGGACACATTTTTTGATAGTATTACTTCATTACTTTCTCACTTTACACATAGTAATACTGTCTGGGCAAAGATTTCACCTCCATAGTTCCAGTTTAACCTGCAAATACACAGTGCTTGAAATGGAAAAATAGAAGTGCAGGTACTCAGTAACAGAGTACCTGCTTGTTTCTGAGAAGTGCCGGTACTCTCCAACTAAAAGTATTACATTTCTCTTGAGAAGTGCCGGTTCACTCCCCCTCAAAATAAAAAAGTGCCGGTACTCAGTACCGGCCCATTTAAAGCACTGCAAATACATAAATAAGCAACTGAAAGATGACCCGTTTACCCTATGCAAAGGGTCTTCCAACATGTGTGAACACATATTGCCACTTTTTAGCAACTTTTGATCAGTTTGAGCTACAAACAATATTTTTGGGAGATAAAATCTGCAGTTTATGCAGAAGATGATGGATAATGTGGCAAACTTGACAAATCCATAATCATGCGAAAGAAACTGCGACCTTCAGTTGGCCCTATGATAGCCCACTCGAGACACCTCTTAGCACCAACCGCCACCAGACTGACGGAGGTTTGGGCTACCTCCCGATGTGGGGGCGCAAGCTTCACTGCACCCCACCTATATTTCCTGGAGATAATTTTTGCACACTGCGCTCATCATATATGGCTACACTTGGCATAAGAGCGCACTGCACCTTGATATATATATATATATATATATATATATATATATATATATATAGAACGAGTAGGAACAGTGTGAGAGAGAGAACTATCTACCGCTTAGACACCAGGTTGTTTGTTGGTTCATTCTATAGCACATAAATCCTTCTTTGGTGCCACTAGACCTGTGACTCTTCAACCACTTGTGAGGATCGACTGAATAACATGCACACCGATGTCAGACTATTGAAGAATCTGATTTTTATTAAGAGGACTGTAATCAGTTGATATTTTAACATATCTTGTTTTCCTTACCTTATAAACACCTCCTCTCCCCCCCCCCCTTTTTTTGTTCCCCATTTCTTTACCCAGGGCCTTACTCAGAAGAACCCTTGTCGCAGTTGGTGTATTTGGTGAGGGCATGGTTTCCAATTTTTACATTTAGTTGTGAACCACAACCTATGAGTAGCTAGTAGTTTTTTTAGGTCCTGATGAAATGCCACGATCTCCAAGACAATATAGGGCATGAAACATGTCCACCGTTATTCTCACTTAAATGCTTGACAAGCCTATTAGAATCTCTTCATGCAAGCAGTATAGGTTTTTAATCATGACATGGAACCTGCTAATTAAAGCTAGTTCAGCTGGTTCTCATACTCATTTTTAAATTTACACGTTTCCCACACACTACTCACCCTTGTATATACACCACACACCCTACACCCACCCGCTTCATCTACGGCCAGGGATACAGGTAAAAGCTCTCCAGCAAAGAGCCCCCTTGCGGGGCCTGTTGGGCATTGCAGCACCAGCCCAATGAGGAGCTGCCCTATGATGAAGCATGACACCCCTCGGGGTTTGTATGGGCCCTTGCTCCTTATAGGAGCTACTCCATCCCCGGTCTTCTTTTAGGAACAGCACACCTTACTGCTTATTATTTTAAATATGACAGAAATGGGTAATGGTAGTGGTATGTTTGTAAATTATAAAAATTAATTTATAATAAAGAAATAAAATATACACTGAATGAAACAAAATTATCACATTCAAAACAAAACTAATAACAGGTATATTTTAATATATCCCATTAGCAGCCAGTACTATTTACATATTTTTCAGGCAGAGGACTAGTGCGTAGACATTGTCAATGTACCCAGTAATCAATATACCGATCTGTACAGCTTTTACTTTTTAAGGGGGACAACAAGTGACAATCTTTAGGAAACAAACAGATGTTAGACACTAACAGAGGTGAGGTCGATTTTTAGTGAACTGTACAAATGGAATTACAAAGTGATATAGAATAAATATGGCATACATACATTAGCAAAAAACTTGGTTGTACATTAAGACAACTTGATAGTAATAGTTTTAGGCTCCCACTCCATCCCCAGACAGTGTTACCGTCACCAGTCACACAAGACACATAAGAAAAACACCGGCTTACCAATAATAACTTCACATGATGGGTGAGCCTTGGAAACTTCATAGGCACAGCGCATTTCTGAATAGGTCATTCCCCCAATTATGAAAATAATCAGTTTTGACCCAGTCTTCCGATCGTCTGTTTGATTCGGCTTGTGTTTCTGACGAGCACTACCAGAAGAAACAACATTTATATGAATAAATAGTCCAAAGTTCCACAACCCTAAATGCTGTGAACACTAAAATATGCTTGTAATTCCTAAAAAAAAGTATTGGAAAGGGAGTCAGTAACTACTGTAAATGGACTGTGTGGGTTTGTAATAATATTGAACAAGGCACCATGCAAAGAAATGGGTTATCACTCCTAGAGTTACTTAAAATTACTTCATTTCAATGAAGGAACCCGGTTTTCTGTTCAAACAGATTTTTACATATAAATGCAGACAGCAAACTATTTTTCCTTTGTATTTATAAATTAGAAACAGGAAAATACTGACAAAATGTGTGGCGCAGCCCCGCTCCAGCTGAGGGTTACCTTGCCACACCCCTCTTCCTAACCTACACCACAACTGCCCACTCAAGACGAGCTGTTCGTATTGCACGTAAGCCGGTGTTGCATGTTAAAGGGGTGGGGGCCACTGCAAGAAGTGGGAGTACTTGACGTTTAAAGCAGCACTGTGTCCATCCTAGAATGCCAGTAGCTGAGCATGAGGTGTTAATATGTGCATTAGCAGTCGGGCCACTGTTGGAAAGCTGTATACCTCATCCGGCGGGGCCTGCTGGGGTCACCGCTAATAAGGTAGCCTGTGAATACCAACTGTGGGGGCAAGGCAGAGGCCTGTTGGCAGGTAGCGGTGTGCTTGGCGGCAGCTGCCAGGCATTCGGGAATTTAACAATTAACATACCGGGAGTGTACAACCATGATGGTGACCACATTGAAAGAAAACATGAAATTATAAAAAAAATTAAAACTGTTTGCGTGTGGAATACCAGCTGTTTCTGTGTAATTAGCCCTCTCCAGCGAGATGTATGGATCTAAGTCTCTCTCCTTTTTAGCGGTGTGTTGCCTTTGTAAAAGTAATTTCCCATTTGCTTTCATGCCTTCATTCCTCTTCTACTCTTCCTGAAAACCGCTGCGCTTGCTTTTTGTATCACAAAGGGTTCAAACAGGTTGCAGGTAAATTTGAGGAGAGATTTTGTAATGCAGTGTGTGTTTGATGCCATCAAAATAACAAATATTTTAAACACTACCAAAAGAGAGGCTGCGTCCATCATAACCCCCTCTTAGAACGTGCTGATTAACGTGCCCCGGATGTCTGTACAATAAATGCACACTTTTTGTTTAAAATAGAACGTTCCGTCTTTCAGTGTTTTCAATTTTGTTTGTTAACTTTTTAAGGGTGTGCAGTCTTTAAGATCTCTCCATTGCCTCACCCTCACATGTATTTCATTTGTTTCTTAGTGCCTCTGTTGCCAGCGTAGGGTGGTTGAGCACTTCACATCACGCACACATATACAGAGACAATGGATCATGCATGTGTAAATCAGTGTATAGAAATGTTATAGAAGACAAAGGGTGTGGGTGCAGGATTCACATGTCATCCATACTGGTAGGCATTTTTAAGAGTGTTTGGTCTGGGAAACAAACTCAGGATTCAGAATGTAACACAGTGGTTAGGGTTGACTTTACTAATAACAATTTATTTCTACTCAAACAAACCCTTTGTAGCAAAATTAGGATAATCAAAGACTGTCAAAAAACACAGATGAATGCATTGCTTTTACTTAAATTGGCATATATATAGGTATATCTATACCTATAACAAATGAGTGCAAGTGTGCATTGACTATTTAAGTAAATGTGAAAAAATACTAGCTGCAGTGTCTTCTTTGGCTTGCAACAAAAATAAATGTGGAAAGATACAGCTAAAATTACCCAAAAATAAATATGGATAAATACAGACGAAAATGGTAAAAATATAAAACCATAAAATCGGGAGCTCTAATTTCAATGTAATCATTCGCTGTTTTTAAATGATTTAAATTAATTCAGTCTAAAACTGTGGCAAAGATTGTATATTTAATAATGAACCTCAAGAGTATAAAGGGAAATAGCACAGCATTGACTAATGGTGATTTTCACCATATTTTCTAATAATATTTTTACCTTGATAATAAAAAGCACAATATTTGACATATTTGGTTGATATTATTTCGAAAGTGCAGCTTTAGTGCCAAGGTATCTTAGATAGGGATGAACATGATTGTTATTAATTTATTCTGGCACTGTTTCTCTATCACCACTGACAGTTCACAGTAAGAATGATGCAATAATCTTCATGATCATAATTTGTGCATAAATTGGAGTTACGCTCACTTGAAATTGAGCTTACCAATTGAAACAAGTCTTTAAAATGAATAAAGAGTAGACACGGTCAGTTTAAAAGTAGCAGAAAGAAAATAGTTCAGAGAACACTACCCCTTTCAGGGAAGCGGCAGCTTTGAAGTGGCATTCGAGAAAAGTGATGTGGTGATCTATTAACTATACAGTATTTGTTCTGAATGTAACAACAGGAAAATACAGACTTTTCCCCAGAGGCCTAAATCCTCGTTTAGTTAAGATTTTATGCTAACGCTAATTGAGAAATGTTACTCTCTGGCAAACCTGTGTTATTAACCCCTTGTGTGCCACGCCCTTTCCCCACCCTGTGCCGGGAGATGCATTAGCGGGCGGGGTTCATGACGAGCTGGACTCGTCATGGGCACAGCGCAACCGCGGCCCATGACGAGTCCAGCTCGTCATGGGCACAGAAGGGGTTAAAGGAAAAATATCATCCCTTGAATAAGTTGGAGACAGTCAGACAGAGGCAAAAAGAGAGACACAAACACACACACATGCTATTTTTAACACACTGTGATATAAAAATGGAAGCTCTGGATAGGCAGAACTGTTTGGATGTTCTACTCAAGAACAAAAGACTCGCTGACATGTATGTGTAAAGAATTAGCAGCTTCCACAAACAGCAACCGCATGCCATCAAATCTTATGAGTGGATCACTGCTAAACTGTTAAAGTGTTGTTTCCACCTCGAAAACCCCAGCGACCACCACTCCACCACCCTCCAGAACAACCTCGCCAACATCGGACTCAAACAACTCGTCAACACACCAACCCGCAGAGCAGGGCACACCCTCGACCCCATTTTCGCCACAGGAAACAACGTCCACTTCAACAACACAACACAACCACCATGGACCGACCACCACTGCATTCACTTCACCGTCGACAAACCTAAAGCACCCAAACCTGCCCCACGCCCGCCACGAAGAAACTGGAGCAAAGTCACCGACGAGCAACTCAGCTCCACCCTCACCCATGACACCCACACCAGGACATCCGATGCAAACAGCGCAGCCAGAGGACTCCACACCTGGATCGCCAACTGCGCAGACGAGCTCGCCCGCTCCACAACCCCGGCAAACAGCACCCCAGGAAAGCCGCCTGGTTTACATTCGACCTCCTTAAAACCAGACAAACCTGCATACGCCTGGAGAAGAACTGGAGAAACACCAAGACACCCGAAAACTACTCCACCTTCAAGGACACCTTGACAGACTACTACAACCAAATCAGAACAGCCAAGAAGAATTTCATCCACAACAACATTCAGACCAACTCCAAGGAACACTTCAATGTCATCCAGGAATTCACCAACCTACTTCCACCTCAAAATCAAAAACCTCTACGACAACTTCACAGACCACCCTCCAGATGCCGCAGACGTACCGCCACCCCCTAGAGACACCAGCCATCCCACCATTGCAAACTGGACACCGACCACAACCGAAAACATCGTCTCGACCAGGAAAGGCATCCACTCACGGGCCCCCACCGACCCCTGCCCTCCGCACATCTACCACAGAGCCGCTGCCACCATCACACCCGAACTACAGCACACCATCAACACCACCTTCAAAAAAGGCACATTCCCCGACGACTGGAAACGCGCAGAAGTCAGGCCCCTCCTCAAGAATCCCACAGCCGAACCCACCGACCTCAAGAACTACCGTCCCATCTTGCTACTCCCCCTCGCAACCAAAGTCACAGAGAAGACGGTCAACAGGGAACTTACACGATACATCGAAGAGAACTCCCTCCTTGACCCGTCCCAATCTGGATTCCGAAGCAACCACAGCACCGAGACTGCCCTACTCGCCACCAAAGACGACATCCGTACCTTCCTGGACCAAGGCCAATCTGCAGCCCTCATCCTACTCGACCTATCAGCAGCCTTTGACACCGTCTCTCAGCGCACACTACTCGCAAGACTACACAACGCCAGCATACAAGGAACAGCCCTGGACTGGATCCGATCTTTCCTCACCGGAAGAAGCCAGAGGATCAGACTGCCACCCTTCCTTTCCGATCACACGAAAATCACCTGCGGAGTTCCACAAGGGTCATCCCTGAGCCCGACTCTCTTTAGCATCTACATGGCCCCCCTTGCTGCCATCGTTCGACAACATGGCCTCAACATCACATCCTATGCTGACGACACCCAGCTCACCCTCTCCCTCACCAAAGACCCCACCACTGCCAGACTCAGCTTCCAGAAAGCAATGCAGGTCGTTGCAGTCTGGATGACCAACAGCTGCCTGAAGCTCAACGCAGAGAAAACAGAGGTCCTCGTCCTCGGACCCACCCCCTCGGCATGGGACAGCACCTGGTGGCCAAGCGCTCTAGATAACCACGCCAAAAACCTAGGCATCGTACTCTACTCATCACTCACCATGAACCGACAGATCAACGCCGTTACCTCCAGCTGCTTCAACACACTCTGCATCCTCCGTAAGACCTTCAAGTGGATCCCCCAGGAATAAAGGAAGACAGTCAGCCACGCACTCATCAGCAGCAGACTGGACTACGGGAACGCACTCCACGCCGGCATCAATAGGTCCCTACTTCGCAAACTTCAGACCGTACAAAACACCGCCGCCAGACTCATCCTCGGCCTCCCGCGACATGAACACACCAGTCAACAACTACGTGGACTCCACTGGCTCTCCGTGGAGAAAAGAGTCACCTTCAAGATCCTCACTCATGCCTACAAATGCCTACACAACAACGGACCCAAATACCTCAACGACAGGATGAACTTTCACGTACCCAAAAGAAACCTCCGATCTGCCAACCTCGCACTGGCCGAAACCCCGCACATCCACAGAGCCAAAACAGGTGGAAGATCCTTCTCCCACACTGCAGCCAAGACATGGAACGAGCTACCAGCAGACATCAGACGCGCCCCCTCCCTGAACACCTTCAGGAAAACCCTCATGACCTGGCTAAGCGGATCTGCTGAACCCTCCCCCAGCGCCTTGACACCCTCGCGGGTGTGTAGCTTGCTTATAATTCCCTGATTGATTGATAGTTTACTGTGCCATTTATCTGTTATCTCTCTTTTTAAATTATTTATAACATAGAAAAAGAGGAAGCAACACACACGGCAAATAAGAGTACAAGAATAAATTCGTCAAATATCCATACGATTTTAAATAAAGAGACTGATCAATGGCATGTCTACAAAATTCATAACAAAATAGATATAAAGCTTCAAGCACATACAAATACATAACAATAAAAATAAGAGGTTATGTACTTTTTAAACAGCAGAGATACAATAAATAAAGTGCAAATTAGCTTGGCTCTGGACATGTACTCCACATAGCTCAAACCGATCTAAATTCTATTTTATATAAAATGATTACCCAATAATTAATGTCATTTTGAGTGTTTGATAAAACTGTTTCGAGTTCCATCAAAGTCAAAGTGCTAGAGATTTCCATAAGCGAGCTTGCTATACTTAATATACCTTTAAAAAAAATCCCATAAAAAGAGTGAAGTGCAAAATAGGCAAAGGACAGTCACTTGATCTAAAACCTGAGCAGTGAGCAACCAACTTAGAAAGTGCCGAATGTGCATCTCTGCCCTTACAGAATTACTTGCCAACAAATTAAACAGTCTGGCGGTGTAAAAATATCTATTCCCGGGTCAGTCCACGATTAACCGGTCTCCAAAAAAACAATCAAAATAGGATTCGGCTACATAGTATAAATAAAACCGGTTACCAGGATTTGACCCCGCACAGGAGGGGCGCCCAGAATTTGTATGCCCTTTTGTCTGGCCTTCCTGCCTTTGCACTCATATAACGCAATTTCTAAATTGAACATTGACAGCAATCACCCTAACCACTGATGAAAGGAGGGGGGTTGGAGATCCAGCCACATCGAGGCAATACGTATGCGGACCACGGCCATGCCCACAAACACAAAACACTGGTCCGTTTTAGGAACCCCTTCATCATATACCCCCAATAGCATCAGATGGGGAGTCAGAGTAAAATCAGTTTTAAAAATACCGCCAATAAATTTAGGTCTGATTACGTCTAGGAGCAGGGCATGTACAAAACACATGAACCAGGGCTCCTTCAGGGCTTTGACACAGTGGACAGCGAATACCAGTTGTACCCAACCCCTATTTAGCAATCTTCAGTGAGGTCAAAAACTGTTTTGTAGTACGGCGCCTTCAGCCCCGCTGAGCAGAGCAAAGTGTGCCCGAGCTCCAGAGACACGTAAAAACTAAGATCTATCGTTTCTAGTCTATTCTGCCATTTGCTATTATGCTTCTCAAGATTATGTGCAATAGTGGAGCCTAAGCTTTTATATATTTGACTAATTGTACATTCCTGCACCCCACCAACAATTCCATCAGTGGGGCTTTAGAAAACCCATTTTGGCCACCACCTTTCCTAAACAGGAAGTCACAAACCTGTAGGTATTAAAAAAAAGTCTCTCTGATTAATATCAAAGCTGGCCCGTAACTTCTCGAATGATACCCTTTCTGTCCTTGAAAAAGATCCCCTAATTTCAAAAGCCCATGCCTTTCCCAGCTTAACATACAGGCATCATGAAAAATATATGGGAAAAGCAGATTCCTCTGTAGAGGAGTATAAAAATTAAACCTGCCAAGACCAATTTTTCCCCACCAAATAGCCCATATTTTAAAGGCTGCCCCCAATATCTTGAATCGAACCTTTTTGTAATAGCTTGATTCAGCAAATTTTTAAAAAACAGCCCTTACAGTCACATCCAAATAGCAACTCTTAATTAGAGGGGACACGCTCTTCGGAAACTTGACTCTCCGTGTTCCTTTCTAAAAGAGGACGCATACATTGTAAGATTATATATGGTAAATGGTATAGCCTGAGATTTGGAACAGCCCATCCCCCTCTCTCCCTAGACAGAGACAAAAAACTGAGCACCCTTCTAGCTTTGGTATGTGACCAAATAAATCTAGACACCATGGCATCCATCATTTTGAAACAATAAGTTTCAGACTCAGGGGGACTAGCCCGAAAGAGATAAAAGACCTTTGGGAGGAATATCGTTTTAATGATATTACACCAGCCAGCAATTGATATCTATAGATTATGCCACCTCTCTAAGTCACGCTTAGCTTTCTTGATGATCGGAGGGATGTTAGACTCAACTATCTCATCAACTTCTTCACTGATACTGACCCTGAAATATACTGCCTGGTCAACCACATGTTCATCCAGAGTTGAAGCTTTCCTATTCACGACCAGTTGTGTTTTATTTCTATTGAGGGAGTAGCCAGAAAATTGCGCCAAATTTTGCAGCCTCTTCCTCTACAGCCCATACTGCTTTATCAGAATTTGCAATTACAACTACGATGTCATCTGCGTAGGCTAGGATTTTAGTTTCCCAACCATGGCACCGCAGAAGTTCTATAGCTAAAGTGTCTTCCAGTCTCTGAATCAAAAGGTAGATACATATACATCAAAAAGCAGGGGGGGGGGACAAGGGAACCCATGCCTAGTGCCTCTTTCAATTTGGATTGCACCCGAATGTCCCCAGTGATAAGATGGCCTGGTATATAATGTCCACTTATGTAAGTGGGCACCTTGCACCAGTCCAGACAACCCTTATGGTAATTTAAGAGGTCTTAGTCAACCTTAGAACGCTCTCTAAGTTGTAGCTGTGGAGAGCAGCCTTCAGGCTTAGTCCAGAAGTAGTGTAAAGCAGCTTGTTTCACCAAAATGCAGTCTTATAGTATATATGAAGTGAAAAGAACCACACCAAGAATTTATAAAAAAATGTTTTTGTTATATAGTACTCTAGTACATTCAAATAGCTCCTACATGGAGATAAACACAATGCACTCAATACTTTAGCAAAGAAACACAGTAAATAGCACAAAATACACAGTGGACCCCATGGGCGAACCAAACCATATACTAAGAAAGTGGTATAAGAACCACAACTCTGGTCAAGACAATGTTGAGAGGACGTAGAAGTGCTGGGGGACTCACAGAACCACCCAAGGTAGGTAGATAAGGACCCCACGAACAGCCTGTGCTGTGTGGGAACACGACTGCGTGCTCCATACAACTTTACGTGTAAGTCACGGTTGGATGTTTAAAGATTAAGGACCTTTCCCAGTGGAAGAAACCCAGTGTAAGACAGAAGGTTGGAGAGCCACCCCACCCATGGATACCCTAGTACCCAGGAAAGCCGGGTGCATACGTGTGAAGTGGTGTTGGAAACTGCCATCGAACCCAACGGAGGACTTCAGGAAAGTGCCGCTGTTGCAGAAGGAGAAAGTGTCTGGTGGAATCCGAAGGTGGATTCTAGATGAGGTACCTGCAAGCAGAGGGGACAGAGTCTGTCAATAAGGAGTGACCAGGAGGAGCCTAGCGCGCAACCAAGATGGCCGCGTAGGTGCGAGGCTCCCGAGGACCTCCGTGACCTCCTACATAAATCCTGAAAATATCCTGTCCTAGATGAGGGGACTGTGTTGGTGAGCCCGAGCTGCGGTGTCACCCGTTTTCCGCTTCCAAATTGGACCTCGGACACCGGCGGGAGCACCGATTGAGGTTTGCGGCCTTCTCCACGCCGGCCCCCCGGATTGGAGTTGCGGGGCGATCCGGAGACAAAGTGATCAACAGCGGCGGGCAGGGCTGGGCGACTCACGTACCCCGCACTTTCACTTTCGCTTTTGCACCCTCCTTGCTGCGTAGGCGAGGTTGGGTTGCGGGGCGGTGTGCGGTGGTGTGGCCTCGTTGGGGTGCCCTGCTGGCCCGCCGGCTGTGATCCGTCCTGCGGACCTGTGGTTGCCCCCCCCCCGGAGCCCGTGAACTGGTTTGTCGGCCTTTTCCGAGGTGATTGGCACGATTTGGGGACTGAAACCATGTCCACAAAGCAAGATGGCGACCGGGCAAAGGTGAAATCGACCCGCCGTGGCGCAGCCCATCAGTCCAACAGCATGGACCGCTACACCCTCCAGAAGGGATCTCCCGAGGTGCCGCGTAGGTCCCCTGAGGGCCCGACTGATGCTCCTGCGCTGCCCGCGGATCTGACCCTGCGAGATGTCATGGGCGCCATCGCCGAGATGAAGGCCTCGGTGGACCAGCGCTTTGACACACTGGCGCAAAAGATTGACTCGGTCCACGTGGATGTTGGCCTGGTGAGGGCAGATTTATCCAAGACCAATGACCGGGTCGATTCTTTGGCCCACACCACCTCGGGCCTTACAGCGGACGTGGCGGCCCTCCAAAAGGAGGTGCGCCGGCTTGGCCAGGCGAGCGCCCTGATGGATCGTCGACTGGAGGATTCCGAGGGTCGGGCCAGGAGGAACAATGTCCGCATTGTCGGGGTGCCGGAGGGACGTGAGGAGGCGGCGGCGGACCTGTTTGTGGAGGACCTGATTCTCACCCATCTCCAGCCCCGGGGGCTGAGTAAATTCTTTGCGGTGGAACGTGCCCACAGGGTTCCCGGAGGAAGACCTAAGGCCGGAGCCCCTCCGAGGCCTCTCATTGCCCGGATTTTCAACTTTCGGGACAGAGACGCTATCCTTCAGACTTCTAGGCAACAAGGACCGGTCAGACTTGACAATATGGACGTAAACTTCTATCCTGATTTCACCCCAGTGGTCCAGAAGCAGAGACTGAGCTTTCTCGGAGTCAAACGTCGTCTACGGGACCTGAACCTCAAGTATGCGATGCTTTTTCCAGCTAAGTTGCGGGTGGAGGTGGATGGCCGCACGCACTTTTTTGATCGTCCCGAGGCGGCCGGGGACTGGTTGGACTCCTTGCCCGGGGATCGGGGCCGGGGGGGTGGGGGGGGCGCGGTTGGAGGGGAGGGCTCGCCGGATCAGGACTGAGGGACTAATAGTAGGCCTCGCTCTGGACAACATTGTCGTCATTTTTGGCTGTTCGTTAAGTCTCCCTCCTGCGGAGGTGGTACGGGGTCTCTTGGGGGCTCTCCCTCCTCCTCTGGGGGACTAGTTAGTTTAATCATTCATGGGGCGACAGGCACACTGCACTTTGGGGGGGCTGTTTGGGCTCATGCAGGGGTGCAGGGAGGGGGGAGTTCTGTTGGGATGGGTGGGTTGGGGTGGGGTGGTGTTCGTTTTTACCGCAAGGCAAACCCTTTATTGTATTGGTGTTTTTAAGGTGCTCTCGGGGGGACGAATGATGGCTTCTGTATGTGATGGGGGGTAGGGACCTGACTTTATTGTCCTGGAACGTTAACGGACTGGGGGATAGGATTAAGCGAGGTGTGGTCCTGCAGTATTTGAAACGACTTTCGCCAGATGTGGTCTTTCTGCAGGAGACACACCTTATTGGTAATTCCTTTTGCGCCATGAATCGGCGTGGCTATCGCTTGGTGGCCCACTCGGGCTTCACGTCGGGCTCACGGGGGGTGGGCATCATGGTGAAGAACTCGCTCCCGTTGGAAATAGACGAGGTGCGCCATGATGAGAGGGGACGCTACACTGTCTTAGTGGGGAGAATGGAGGGTAAAGTAGTTGTCTTTGTGTCAGTGTACGTCCCACCGGGGTTACAGTCTACGACTTTTGCAGACCTAGGGCGCCTCCTCCTTGACCTTCCGGGGGGGCTTCTGGTGGTTGGGGGGTCTTTAATGCGGTGGTTTCTGGGACCGTGGATCGTCACCCCCCTAGGGACCTCCCCCGGGCGCAGGCGTGGCTGTCCGGCTTCTTAGATACACTGGGATTGGTGGACTGCTGGCGCTTAAAACATCCCACGCAGCTGCAGTACACTTTCCACTCGGGTGCCCATGGTAGCCTCTCACGGCTTGATTATGTCCTTGTCCCTGCGGCCTATGTTGGGAGGGTAGGAGAGGTGCGCCATTTGGAGCGGGGTATTTCAGATCACTCCCCGCTCCTGTTGCACGTTGATGTCTTCCCGAGGGGGGAGGGCAGGGTAGCTCCAATCAATGCCTGGTACCTGCGCGACCCCACCATTCGCGCTGATTTGATTAAATCCTTGCAGCGGTATTTCGATGAGAATGTGGGGTCCGTCCCTTCGGCTATCTCCCTGTGGGAAGCCTTCAAAACAGTTCTTAGAGGGGAGGCCCTCTCCTTTATTTCCCATGCCCGGAGGCGCGAGCAGGAGGAGGTGACCCGGGTGGAGGCCGAAATCGCTGAACTGGAGGGTGATCTAGAGGGTGGGGTGACGGATGCTGCACTACATGTCCTACAACTTAAGCAGGCGGCCTACAGGGCCCTCGTCACGGAGGCGGCCAGGGGCCTCTATAGAGAGCAACAGGGGCGACTGTATGATGTAGGTGATAAGGCTGGTAAACTGCTTGCATGGTTGGATAAAAAGGAGAGAGCGAGTCGTGTGGTCCCGCTGATTGAGAGGATGGATGGTGTGCGTGTCACCGAGCCAGAAGACATTGTCTCTTGTTTCGCGGATTATTTCCGCGAGGTGTATTCCCCGGTTTCTCCCTGCTCGGAGGAGGATTCCCATGCCCTGCTTAGGGATATCGCGCTGCCTTCCCTTTCGGTGGAGGACAGGGTGTCGTTAGATGCCGCTCCTACCTCCGACGAAATTGCCCTCGCCATACGCTCGGTCGCATCCGGCAAGGCCATGGGCCCGAACGGTATCCCTATCGAGTTGTACAAGCTGCGACCGGATGTACTGGCACCCCACCTCCGTGCGATGTTCCTGGCGGCCCACTTGCTGGGCTCCCTCCCGCCGGACCAACGTCTGGCTACAATCGTGGTGATCCACAAGGAAGGGAGACCTCGAGACCGGGTTACATCCTACCGGCCTATCTCGCTCTTGAATGCGGAGCCCAAAATCCTCGCCAAGGTGCTAGCCAACCGGCTGGTCGGCGTGGTGGGCGATCTGGTCCACCAAGACCAGTCCGGCTTTATTCCCCATCGCAACACGGCCCTTAATCTGCGGCGCTTGCACGGGGTGCTCGCGCGTGTCCCGTTTGTGCGGGAGCCGGCCATATTGGCGTCCTTAGACGCCACCATGGCGTTTGACACGCTCGAGTGGCCATACATCTGGGCTATGCTGGCGAAGTTTGGATTTGGCCCGGGGTTCATCAGCTGGGTCAAATTGTTGTATTCGGGCCCATTGGCGCAGGTGGTGGTGAATGGAAGAGTATCGGTCCCATTCGAGCTGGGACGGGGCACGCGACAGGGCTGTCCCTTGTCGCCGCTCCTGTTCGCGCTGGCCTTGGAACCCCTGGCGGAGTGGCTGCGGTGGCACCCTTCCATCCGTGGTCTCCGTTGGACCCCCGAGTATGAGGACCGCGTGTCCCTATACGCTGACGATATCCTTTTGTACCTAGCCTCCCCGCGTAAATCACCGATTGTCCTGGTTGATGTTTTGCGCTCATTCGGCCGCAACTCAGGCCTTGTCATCAACTGGGCTAAATCATGTGTGTATGGGCTTTCCGGGGAGGCTCCCGTCCTCCCGCGGGGCTGTCCGATCCAGATTGCTTCACAGGGGTTTCGGTACCTGGGGGTTTACATTACTCTGGAACCGGAGGCCCGCTACGAGCGGAATTTGCTTCCCCCACTCCAGCGCTTGAAGGAGGACGTCGCGCGCTGGCGGCGCCTGCCGCTTTCGCCGCTCGGCCGGGCGGCATTGTTTAAGATGATGTCGTTGCCACGCTTCCTGTACGCTCTCCAGAATACTATGGATTTAGTCCCGGCGCGCTACTTCCGTGAGGTGGAGGGTCTACAGCGCCGCCTGTTCTGGGACGGGAGGCCGCGTATTGCCCTGGCGAAGCTGACGCTCCCATGGTACGACGGGGGGATTGCCCTCCCGGATATTAAACGGTATTACTGGGCCTCCCAGCTAGCTGCAATTAATCATGGCCTTTACGGGCCCGCCTTAAACCCGGCATTTGAAATGGACAAGATGCTCCTGCCTGGTGGCGACTATAATCGAGCGCTCTACTCTGGCGCGCCCGGCCCCCGCCTGACGGGACCTACGCGTGTCATGGTACGAGTATGGCACGCGGCTAACGCAGCTATGGGGTGGAAGGACCGTTTGACCCGGGCATCACCGTTGTACGCGTCTGAGAGATTGGGCTCCCTGTGGACCTCGAAGGGCTTCGAGAAGTGGGACACGATCGGCATCAGTAAAGTGGGGGACCTCTGAACGAGGGGGGGATTTAAAACATTTGAGACGCTGCAGACGGAGTTTCAGCTGCAGGGCAGTGAATACTTTCGGTACTTGCAGGTCCGTCACGCGCTGGGCTCAGTCTTCCCAGACGTCGCCTCCATCCCGGAGTCTTCCCCCCTGGAGGATAGAGTGCTGGATGGCCACGTTCCGGACAGCACGATCTCCCTTATTTACAAAAAATTGATTAATGACCGCTCGGGCTTGCTGACTGGCCTCCGCGAGGCTTGGGTTGCCGACGGGCTGGAGTTGGACGACGAAGACTGGATTTCCGCGGTGGCCTCTCCGAAGGAGGTGGCCATACCGGCTCGCCTTCGCTTCGTCCAGCTTAAGATACTCCATCGGGTTTACATGACGGGGCCAAGGCTTCTGCGTATGGGCTATGCTGAGGATGGGTTGTGTAAGCGTGGGTGTGGTGCTTTGGCGACTTTTTTGCATATTTTGTGGGAATGCCCGAAGGTGGAGCGATTCTGGCGTGGTGTGCATGAGGTCCTGCGAGTGGTTACGCATGTCGCGCTGCTGCCTGAAGCGAGGAGATGCCTGCTGAATGTGTGGGAACCAACTGACTACTCGGTTCCGCAGACGCGATGGGTGACTCTGGGATATATGATAGCTAAGTGTGACATTGCTCAACTGTGGGGATCCCAGAGGCCCCCGGCGGTGTCGGCCTGGAAAGAACACATGGATTGGTGCATGTTCCGAGAAAAGGTGGTGTATGTGGCGAGGGGTAAGCCTGGGGCATGGGTGAAAGTATGGGGCCCCTGGAACGCCTACCGCGGGGGTATCTGCGCGCCACCACTGCTGCCTGCGGCCTCACCAGCCCCGTCCCCTTAGTTGACTCCTTTCCCTAGCCCCGGGCACGGAGTTCCCCCAGTCCTCGATCTGTTCCCCTTCCCCTCTTTAGACTCCTGTGGATGGCTGGGGTCCCCCATTAGGGGAGCACGTGCTGTTACTTTCGATTGCGGGTTGCCTTGCGGGTGTGGTTTTTGTGTTGTTTGTATAAAATGAAACCGTATTGTGGGGTCAGAGTGATGTGGCCCACGACGCTGATACCTCCTGATTTTGCTTCTCTGCAACGCCAAGTTTTTTGTACGTATGTCATATGCTCCTGTCATTCTAGCGGCCGGCCGGAAGGTTGTAGGCCCATACTTGTATATTCTTGAGATTGCAATAAACGGTTTCAAAAAAAAAAAAAAAAAAAAAAAAAAAAAAAAAAAAATAAGGAGTGACCAGGAGACTCGGAAGACGAATGCCAACCGATGTCGGATTTTTCAGGATGGGTGACTATGACCTTGACTCTGCAGCTGAGAGGACCAGGGGACATTGAGGAGGACCAGGAGCCATGCACAAGCTGTCCCAGGAAGTATGTTGAGTGCTGAGGGGTTGGTGTATTGCGGGAGCACCAACAAGCCTTGGCAAATGCAACCAATGCAGGACGTGAAGAAGGAGCAACGTTGGGACCAGCAAGGTCCAGGGGACTCACCACAAGCAGGGGAGTCAGGGCAGGCCCTGAGCAACCAGGGGATCCCAAAAGAAACAAGTGTGACCCTTAAGTGGACCCACAGGCTGGAGGCACTGGAGTTACAAGAGGACCTCAAGCAGCTCACCAAATGATGCAGGCCACGATGAACATGATGCGGGGTGCGGTTGAAGATTCTGGTCACTGGAGGTGTTCGAGGTTGGGGCTACTTGGAGACCGAAGATCTTCTTGGAAGGAAGCCAACAAGCCTTTGGAACTGCAAGTTGATGCAGTGCACAGGGTTCGGTTATTGCAACCCCCACAAGGAATACTGGCCTCAAACTTGGTGAGGGCAGGGCAGGCCTCGGGAGCTGTGGAAACCACCACCTGTGTTGCAGAACCTAACGGAGTCCGGAGGAGCTTGGGATCAGCATACCGGTCGACTTCGTTGCGGTGCCTGTGAATGCAGGGGAGTGACTCCTTCACTTTAAGGGAGATTCCTTTAAGTGTCTTTGATGCTTCACAGGCCTAGGAGGGTTTCTGTATGATGCACAGGCACAGACGATGCAGCAGACTGGATGGGAGACAAAGTCAGGCCCAAACAAAGTCCAGGGTGCCCAGACGGTAGAAGAAGTGGTATCTGATCTGAATCTTATCCCACAACGAATCTAGGGACCTACACCCAGGTAAGCCCTTAAGTGCCATAGGGAAAGGGTTGGAAAGATTCATGGGACTCTCCCAGGGGAGGGTCTGGACAAGGGGGAGGTTACTCCCATGTCCTGTGTCCAGTTTCAGGCCAGAGCGGGAGACAACGGCTCCCAGGACTGGTTTGAACTGGACAATGCACAGGGACACCAAATGTGCCCCTCATGCAGACTGAGTGGTGCCGGCAAGCTCACCCACCCAACCCCAATACACTATATCCTGTTTGGGAGGTGGTCACACCTCCATGTGACAAGATGCCTATTGTTCTGCCTTGCCCTGCTCGAGCTTGACTCAGCAGCAGGAGGGCAGAATCGTGCCTCTGGTCAGCAGTAACCATTTTGTGCTGTCCGGGTCAGGAAGGCTGGTACTGGGCCTAACGGAGGGCTCTTCCAGTGCTTGGCATTATACCTCTCACACTGTTTATGGTGTGGGGGTATGATCCCAACATGTTTGATACCAAACAGGATAGGATTCGTTGTAGCCAGTTTCAAGATGGTCATCGCGTAATTATGCGGTGCCCCTCTATGTTGTATATAGTTGCTTTACTGACAACCCGGAAGAATGGACTCCGTAGGCTGCAGTGGCACCCTCTCACTTAGAACCAAGCACCCTGCCTTCAGGTGTGCAAAGGCCTGCTACAGGGGTGACTAATAGGTTTTAAGTGCAGTGACCCTAGATATAGGAAACCTATATCTTAAGTAAGTGGTGCAAGCACCAACGTACACAGACTGCAAGGGCAGGCCTGTAGTTCCATTTTGAATGGTCTCTCATGGGTGGCATAATACATGCTTCAGCCCAAAATAGAACATATCCCACATCCCCTTCATTTTCTGAAGAGGCCTCTCAACCTTTCGGGTCCCATAGCAGCCCTCCGAGTCACTGTAGTCAAAGATGTACTTTTACCTGGTCCTGGAACAGGGGGGTGGAGGGGGACAAGCCCAGTGTGGGTTTAGGTGCCCAGCCCAATGGCATCCTGCAAGTCCATATACCAGTTTTCTTCATCTTAGAATGAGGCACACACTTTCCAATCCCCACCATTGTTCTCTTCATATGGCTGCCTCTGGTTCGAGTCAGAGTCAAAAATCTGGTGTAGTGGCTGTGCATGATTGTGTTGGACCGAAATCATGTAAGAGTCAATGTTGGCTGTGGGATATCAAGATCTAGATGAGATGAAGACAGCTGGGAGTCTGATACCACATTGGGTTGTGGCTCCTCCTCTGGGACCAGTGGCAACATTCGAGGGAATAACGTGGATTTCAGCGCCAGGCCCGAAACCAGTACAGCCATTAGTACAGAACCAGGTTCAAGGGTCACAGACAGTGCAGAGTACGCATCCACTGGTGGAATGAAGGTCCCTGTGGATCTTTGAGGCCGAAGGTGTGAGTGGGAGCCTGAACTGTGCATTTACTCTTAAAAAGGCCTCTACTTCCTGTGACATTGCTGACAGACCTGGGAACTTGTAACGTGTTGGGACCAAGGATGGAATCGGCTCCTTTGTGTAACAGGAGCAAGACCTGGAGGTATGGTTACACCGTAGCACCTCCTCTGGAGAGCTTGAGTGGTGGAAAGAAGCAGAGTCTTTCTTGGACTTCTTACATTTCTTCTTTGACTTATCCTAAGAGTTTGACCACTAAGAAGATCAGTAGTAGGAACAACTCTGGGAGCGGGGCCTTGATCTCGACTTGGAACAGGACTGAGGTGCCTTCCGGTGCATCGCCGCGTGGAGCTTCACTTCACGTTCTCGGATGGTTTTAGGATCCATCATGGGCCAAGTCATCACAGGCCTTTGAGTCATCTATTGAATCCAGGCACCAGAGGCACCCCTAGTGAAATTTTAAAAATATCTCTTCACAGACTAAAGAAAGCGGAGCTCCTGATCTGAAGTAGCAGAAAGGATGGGTGGTGCTCATAAGCGGCTCCATTCATCACTTCTGGAGCCAATGCACAGGAGCACTGTTTTTGAGCCTACGGATCCAGTCTGGCACCAGGGATATTTGCAAGATGAGGAATCTGCGGTTAGAAGAATCCGTCAAAATGTAATTTTGTTTACTTAGATAGCGCTCTTCTGCAATCCACTGGAAGAAGCACTAAATTTCCCCAACAATCCAGATTACATGTAAATATGACTCTGCAAAGTTATATCCTTACTAAATTATTTTCTAAACAGTATATTGCAGGAAAAACATAGAAAAGGGAAATTTAAATGCAACATCGACCTTAAAATAAAAAATAAAAAAAGCTAGAAGGGCATATTGTATGATTTGGCACATTAAAGAAGCACCATAAGTGAGACAAATTGACACATTTTATAGAATTCCATGGAACACAAAAAGTGACTTTAACTGGCGTACCAATCTGAACTAGATAAAAAGATACTGTGCGCTCTAAAGAACATAACCATCAATACAAGAATATCAAAGTACATTTTTGTTTTACCTAACAGCACCTGAGCCATTCCATGCAGCTGGGCATTCAGAACTGTACGGCCACTCTTTTGTATCCAGTTTGTTTTCAATAGCATCCTAGAAAGAGACGGCATGATTAAATTCAGTGACCATATGTGTGTGCCATTTTGATTCTTTCTGAAAGAAGCCTTCTTTTTTGATAGGTTCTTAAAATAAAATGTATTAAAACACACCTCTAGGTGCATTCAACAACACATTTTCTAAAGGCAGTAAAATATACTGATTGTGACAGTCTTCAAATGAAAGCGCATGAAGTAAAAGCTTATTTCCAACTTGCTGAAGTAACATAGTATGCAGACGGGCCAATTTATTAATGCCCGCTTAACTTGCTATAGTGAACCATTCCAGGTACAAAACAAGAACCCATATATGATCAAACTGCATGTATTTTTCTGTTTTAATGAAATCGAGAAACATTTATCTTATTTGTGTATCACATTGACCTAACCCTCTTATTTGTACTTCGACAGTATTTCTTAGAATTCCATATAACTACAGAGCGGCTATAGGCAAGACTAGAGTGTAAAGAAGACACAAAGCAAATGATGTACACAAGAGTTAAACATTCATCAATTTACTTTTACATTTCACAGTAAATTGTGGCTTTCTCTCAGAATTTATAATAGCTAATATAAAGATGGAAAACTATACTGCACACTGTCACAGTTTTAATGTTTGCCAGTACACTGTCATGAAGTTGGTAGGGTACGAGTTCTTTTAAAACTTTTATAAGTGGCATAGGCTGCTTTGTAGACTTTTGCTTTTCACTGATTGTCCTCAATCATGGTCAAAGAGAATTGGTTCCACCTCTTATTAGAACCACCATTATCCTAGTGTCTTACGTGGTTAATCTATAGAAAGATCTATTAAAAATTGTTTCCTGTATGACCAAGGTCACATACCTAGTATGCCCAATCACTCATCCATGATTTAGGATGTGAATCTCTAACAGAGTTAATCCAGCCCCTCCACATCTTTATTGTAGCTGGTTCTTTATTTTATACGTGTTGCTTTTAGAGTGTGTTGTCCTGCAAAACATTAGTCCGGATTCTGTGCATTTCCTCTTGGAGATCTCTTCTACACTCTTATTTTGGAGGCATGGCCCTTTATTTTCCTGCAGCATCTGTCTTCCGTGTTATAAGACCAGTCATTCATATAGGTGGGCTTTCTAGAGTCAAGAAAATGCTTTTGATAGAAATCAGCAGAAAGTGTAGTTTTTGCTGCTTCAAAACATTTTCTATTTCCATTTCATATTTAAAAGCAATAAAACAAATTGAGGTCTCGAAGTACCATAAGCCCCCATATAACACAGGTATCGATACAACGGAACAAAAAATAAAGGTAACAAGGAAAAACTTCTCTTTGTAATATTTTATGACTATAAATTTACTGAGCTCTCAATGCAGGTCTAAAAGAAAACATTTCCACAATGTAGCTCCATGTACAGCCAGGGTTCTGCCACCTACAATCAATCTTAGTATTTAATTTAGAATTTAATAGTGGTTTGCATTGTAGAAATGTTAGGGTACTAGCTTAACCCTAATTTACAAAACTATGCAGAGGAGTGAGTTTAGGGGGGCCAGATTAGAAGTGCACTTTTAAAATAGAACTGTTCACGGACTGGCTACAGTAGAGATTACAAAAAATGAAGGTATTTGGCAGTATTTTGGAGTACTTGATGTTTTGAAAGAGACATTTGGACATATTCCTAAAAAGGTTGCAGTCATTATAGTCATCATGTATAGTGCATTTGCGCTAATACAAGGGTATTTAGTGGAACGTCTCATGTACATGGCATATTAACTTGTGTTCAAGAACTAATCAACGAGTACAAATGATAGTTTGTTACTAAATCAGCAATGATGGTTTTTGGATCGGGTATCTCGAGTTCCATTTTATCATCATTTATGATCAACAACTTAGCATTCCTCCGTGACTTGACTTTGGTAATATACAAAAGAAACAATTGATGAACGGAATGCTGGACAATGCAAACATTCACCCCCAGTCACAAGGATCTGGGTTTAATCCATCATTCTTTTGCTCACCACACCACCCCAGTTTGGACCCAGCCATATGCAAATCAGCCTTGACCCTGTTCCTTGTGGGAACAGTCCAGCCCGAACTACCAAGCCAGGTCCTCCCTGGACCGGAAACAAGCATCCTGGGACCGGTTTCAGGACATCACCCTTCATCAGCCAGGCTAGCCTGAATCCAGTGGTGTAGTGAGCACGGGACCCACGTCTGGGCATACCCTTCCCACTTAGGGCGACATATACAAAAGAAACAATTTATGGATGGAATGCTGGACAATGCAAACATTCACCCCCAGTCACAAGGATCTGGGTTTAATCCATCATTCTTTTGCTCACCACAACACCCCAGTTTGGATCCAGCCATATTCAAATCAGTCTTGACCCTGTTCCTTGTAGGAACAGTCCAGCCCGAACTGCCAAGCCAGGTTCTCCCTGGACCGGAAACAAGCCTCCTGGGACATTGTTCTGCATTCAGTCCATCAATTGTTTTTTTTTGCATTTGTCACCCCGAGTGGGACGGGTATGCCCAGATGTGGGTTCCGTGCTCTCCATGCCACTGGAGTCAAGCTATCCTGGCTGATGAGGTTTGAAAGCCCGAAACCGGTCCTCAGATGCTTGTTTCCAGTCCAGGGAGGACCTCTGGCCTGGCAGTTCGGGCTGGACTGTTCCCATTGGGTGCAGGGTCAAGAGTGATTTGCTTATGGCTGGGTCCAAACTGGAATGGCATGGAGAGCAAAAAAACTATGGATTTAGGCCCAGATCTCTGTACTGGGGTGAACGTATGACATTGTTCTGCATTCTGTCCATCAACTGTTCTTTTTGCATTTGCCTTTGGTAATGACATTCTAAAGTTTCAGCATCTTTCACATGATTGCCTTTAAAGTAGAAGAATAACTGGTCATCATCTGCATAACTCCTCAGGAAGAGACTTCAGGTACATATTAAAATAATTGGGATACAGTAGGGAGCCCTAAGGAAGTCTAGTGTTACAGGTCATTTGTGGCGCTTCAAGGGTATCAGTATACTGTCAGTTAGAAATAGCACACCATGTGACAGTTTCTTTCAAAGCTCCTAATTAGTTCCACCTTCTACCACGATGGAATGTCTATAATCGGCGTGTGCAACGTAGGATGGATTCATGCCACATTTGCTGGACAACCACTGATTATGTAAATAAGATTACATTTAGCTCTGCTGTAAATAAATGTATCTTGTATGTATATTGTAAAAATATGGCATAGATCTGGGCTTCTAAACATATGTTGGACATCCCTCATTTCTAGTGTCCATGATGACACCAATAGGGAGCATTAGGGACTATACTACATTGTCTTCCTCAAACAAGTTTTAATTTGGATCAAGTAATACTCTGTGAGTAAGCTGAGTGGATATCTATTTCTAAGGCGCGTGCTTGGTGATTCTTTTTAATGCGTGTGTGATTTAACTATAAAAGGTGTTGGGACTAAGAAGTATGCAATATCACTTTTGAATTGATATTACACACATCTGCTGTAGTGCACCATTTGGCGTGCTCAGGAATTTTTTTTACAGCAAGTGAGATGCGCTTATTGCTTCTATTCAGCGCTGGAATTTGGACTATTATATAGTTTCCACCTCAAATTCTCCTAGATCCTGGGTGTACATATATTATTAGCTTAATCTTCTGCTATAATTCAGGGCTTCCATTACTTGAAAAGTAGGTGGCCATTAAGAGGAATACAACTTAAAATATCTTTCCAGAGACAGATGGCATTACCTTTGAAGGTCATGAATCCAGAAACGAAGGTCCTACGATGACACACAACAGCCACCGGTTTAGTGCTAGTTCCACTGACTTTAGCCCTATGCTCTAGCCATCTAAATTTTCAAACATGGTCTGCATCTTTATGTAGAAGTGGATCTCTTGAAGCAATATAGTTACATTTAAGCTGTTTCGATGATGCTATTATTTTTGTGCAACAACTTACTTAAAACATTTTTTTTTCTATTATTAGTTGAGACAATGAATGTCACAATTGATGTTTCACTCATTTTCTCAAAATCAGCCACCTTCTTTTAAACTCACAGTACTTCCATTTTTGTCTCATCTGCCTTCTCACCTTGCAAATAAGAGGTAGGTACAATTTAATTCCAGTTGTTTGATAATGGACAAATATTGGAGTTGATATTGCACAAATTACAAACACTATGTACATTCATTTTCAATATATGAAGAGAACATTCCACAAAGGTCACCAAAAACTGTAGGTTGATTTAAGCTACAATAAATATTTTTGGCAAGTACTCTGCTAGGTAACTGCTACAAGTGAAGACTGTCCCAGAGAAACAGGAATATGAAACCCACATAAAGACAGAAGGGAACCAGCAACTCATAATCCGATGACAACATATATACAATTCATGCATGCTTAAATTGGTTTAAGCTAATTCTGATATATTACCTCCATAACATCCTTTATAACAGGAGTCCATCGAGAAAGTTGATATGATTCTTGTTCAGTTTCCGACCGATCCCTTCTGGATGATTTATGGTGCTGCGTTGTCTATTTAAGGAAAAGGCAATTTAGCCATGAAACTGTGAGTCATTATCTTTTAACAACTCTTTGTAAGCCATAAATATGCAATATTAAAAAATAACAGCTCTGAGATCATTTTCAACATATAACCATGAACAATAAACATACTACCTGTCTATTCTGAAACATCTTTCATAATTTAGGCAACCTTCAAATGAAAACATAACCAAGAGATGGATGTTGTACTCTCATCAAAATGAGACATCCAGAATGCTTATTCATTCCCACCTAAATCCACTAGCAAATACACAATCTGTCCTCCACAGTCCAAGTCCGTAAAAAACACATGGAACTTGACTTGTGATTTCGGTGTGGTTTTAGACAATGGAGACATTTCTAAAATGGAAAGTATTTGTGATATTGTTTCTCTTGGGTATGTGTATATGCGCGTTCACTGAGAGCTGGCTAAAAATGATGTGTATCTACAGAAATTAGATAAGGTTCTTGACTATGGAGGATAGCAGCAGGAGAACAAGTTATTATATAACATTCTTCAACTACAAATGTTTTTCCTTTCCTCCCAGATTGCCACTGACTGGTTCTCTGAATTGGGCTTTCATATACATGCTTGTCCTACTGCTTTCAACACCTATGACAGGGGAAAGCAGCAATGATTGCCTCCTAAGTCACTACTGAGTTCCTTTTAGACATACAACTTAAAAGTTCTGTAAGTGTTAACTTATTTTAAACTTTTGTATTGAGTTATTTATTTTAATCTTATATTATGATATTTAGTGCAAAGGAACACAAAGATAAAATATATTTTGTTGAAAAAAGGAAAACCGATTATCTCAATCTTAATCCTACTCTGAATGCTATTCCACATTTGACACTGCTAATATAAAACTTCATGTGAGTTTTGTATAAATTATTTCCCCCAGACTGGATGAGTCAAGGCAATTTTATTTAATTTCCTTGCAGCTTGTAGAAAGCTGGCTTAATATATAATTACCAAAAAGAGGTTTATTGGGAAAAGTGTCCAGGTATTCTCTTATGAGTGGACAGGGGTTTGCTCTATCAATCCTAAGGTGCTCTTCCAAGGGACAGTGTGGTTGAGCAGCCTTAGGCTTATCAGAGAGGAGTGTTACACATCTGCAAATACAATAGTCAATAAATGATTCACACGACCCAATAAGGAGATCCACACCAATTTATAAAAATAACATGTATCTTTATATTTGTTTAGGCACCAGAACCAATATGATCAGGTAAGTACGTTATGCAAGAGAAATACTTTAAGTTTTCAAAAATCGAGACAGTGCATTTTTCAGAAGCTGCAATGTTACCCTATGGGAGAAAAAAAAGTACGGCATTCACGTAGAGTACAGCGACTTACGAGACCAATCTCCTGGACTTAAAGTGAGTTAGGGGCAAGATCCAAGACAGCACCAGCAGGTCACTGGCAGCGGCACTAGGGTGGACGGGTGCAGAGGTGCAATACAGCATCAGGGGCCCGATGTAAGTCTATAGGGGTTGGTCTTCCTGAAAAGAGGCTGCAGGTTTGGGCTGTAAGGCCTGTCAGGCTGAACCAACAGAGGCGCTCAGGCCTCACAATGCTCGGGGACCTGGGTACACCTTTGGTTCTCTTCTCCACGGGCCAGGGGCGACAGGTGCAGAGTCGTCCTTAGGCGCCGGGTTTTTGTCATTGGGAACAGTCGCGTTGAGGGGGCTTGCAAACAGAGGGTGTAGGCGGCGTCAAGAAGTCCACAGCAGGGAAACCCAAGTTGAGCTTTGAGTCTTGAGGGTCTTGGGATAACGATGACACAGTTAGCCCACTTCAGCTCAGACTAAGTGGCTCGGATGCAGTGGTGCTTTCCGGCAGCAGGTTTCTGTAGCCTCTCAGCTCAGTCTATGGTAGCTGCAGGATGCAGAGGAGCAGCTCTGCTGTTCCACAGGAGTTATTGGTTCTTGGGTCACGTGCTGGCAGCTCTCCTGGGCTTTAGAGATACAGTAGCTGCAGGACAAGTCGTCTTTTGGTGCAACTGTTGAAGTCAGCAGGCAGGCCAGCAGGGTTGGTAGCAAGTCAGTTTCTGGGGCTTCTGTTCTTGCAACTCTTCACATCTGTCTACTTTCAGGTTGGCAGAATCTGATTTCCTGAAGTTAGGGGTGTTAGGGGAGTGTAGGGTAAAAGCCAAAGGGCTACCTACCCCTGGGGTCACCCCCCCCCCCCCTTGTAGGACCAATTTCTGTGCAGAAGTGGGCATAACCCTGTCCCAGAGTTCCTAAGTGTAGGAAAATGGATCATTAGTTGTGTGGCCTGCACAAGTAATGAGTCTGCACTTATGCACCACTGGGAGCTAAACACCCCATTGTAGCACTTGACTCTCATAGGGTAGCGTTGCAGAGCAGTTCAAGACTTACTCAAGGGAGGTAGTGTGGACTAGTAATCTCCATTCACAGATACACAATAACAACTCAATAAATTATTTGAAAAAGGAAAAAGTACATTAATTACACATACACTACTCAATACTATGCAGCAATTTACAAATACATACAAGCTCATGGACATACTTTTGTATGACATTGCGTAATAATTCTTACACTTTTGAAAGGGAGGTCTAGAGCAACAAATCACGTCAGAACATTTACTTGCATTAGAAATGCAATAATGGAATATCACTTTGAATGAGTGAGCACTTAATATGGGCAATAAAGCATGTTTACTTGGCCTGTGCGTGGTTGTCAGCGTCATTACTTCATTAACGCCTTCACAAGAGAATATGTCTATGCATGTGTAGGTGATTTGTGTCAAAGTTATTTTTAGCATGAAATACACACTTTTAGCATAGACCCTGTAGGCAACACATTTATAATCACAACATTTATGCAATTATTGTTCTCACCCCTAGAGGGTATTTGCAGGAGCACATATTTGTAAAACAAAAATAAACAAAATACTGCATTCTTGCAAATAGTCCCTAAAGGACATCACATTGGTAAACGCACATGTGTAATTACCACCTTTCACCCCTGGAGGTCCCCCAGCACTCAGAAAATATTCTCCTGGGGTGACTACGAGCTACAAACAAAGGTTTTTGTTTGCGAAGCTGCAGCAAAATTGACAAGCCCTGAAGGGCATTATGGGGTGCTCCTCGCGAGCAGGGTGAGTTATAAAACAGTGGCTCTCCCGCTGTGCTGGGGAGAGCCGCAACAATAGTGTCTTTGTTGTTTTTTTTCGCAAAATCGAGCGGCTCTGTGTCGTGATTTTTATCTTTCTTCAGGGTGCCCGATCTCACTTGAGGACCCTGCAGCCATTCACCATGTTCGAGAGCAGCTCGGGAAGCCCCCACCCCCCCCAGCTGCTCTCGCCGGCATTCCACATAGACAGCACAGTTGCGTACTACTACGGGAGCCGACGCTTCTCTTCTGGTCTGCCCGCTTCTGCAGCCAGACACATGGGGTAAGACCTTCCAGGCAGCCAGGAGAGAGTGAGGGCAATGCCCTCTCCTCACTTCGGCCATCAGGGCCCAGGGATGGGTTCCTGGGCCCTACTCTCAGCTTTGCGGAGGGCGCTATGGCGCTCCCAGACTCAGTCTTCTTCATCTGGTCCAGGGATGGAGTCCTGGGCCCGCGAATAATTTCGCGGGGGCTCAACAGAGCTCCCTGGGTTACTTCTTTTGTCAGACCCAGGGATGGGGTCATTGGCCCCTGCCTGACATTGCGAGAGGGCGTGACAACGCTCCCCCTCCACTTTTCTTCGCGGCGGCGCATTCTGCATTTTATGTGCTGAGGGGCAGCTTCTAGGCCCTGGCCCACTGCGGTGGCACAGTTGAGAATGGGAGCGGAGCCTCGTCGCCGGCTCTGGACAAAAGGTCACCTACTTCAGGAAGGCATCTCTCTGGCCCCGCTGGGCTGATTTAGATGCGTTTGGGGTAGTTTTGCTGCTGGTGGCCAGCCCTAGCCACCTGGAGCAATTTATTTTGGCCTCCTGGCTTACAAGATACCAAACATAACAGGGAGCTGATTTCACTGACTCCCTGCGTCAGTCTTTCGCTTGGGTTTCTCTGGGCCTCTCTCTTTTAGTGCAGAGCCCAATCTTTACCCCCAACTGGTCCTCAGAGGGTGCAAGGGGACCAGCTTGCCTGGTCTTGGGTTCAATTAGAATCATAGTCCTGGGGCCTGATGGAAGTCATGGCGGCATGTCCAGTGTCCAGCAGAAAAGCACAACCAAGAGAGATCTCTCCCCTGTGCAGGACTTTTTAAGTGGGGGCAGGAGTGTTCAGGAGGGCTGCGCCTCTGGCCCGTCCTGATGTGTCACATCATCTTTCCGCCCCTGTCCCAACCTCTCCCTGCACAGTCTTCCGGGATAGCTCAAAATGGCATCACCCAGAAGTCACTTGCCACATGTGCTCTGGGAATCTCAGCTCCACCCCTTCACTGACCTCACTGCCAGAGCCTTTTCCCAGCAAATCTTCAAAGGAGTCCCCCTTCTGGCTTGGCTCTAGAGGTCTGGACTCCCTCCTTTGTGGACTGGCCTAGGGCAGGCCCTCTTCCTGGCACAGGATGACAACTGGCTAAATGATGCAGACTAGTTCAATCAATCCCGCCCTCCTTCAGGGCTGGCTTAAGCACTGTTAATTTTTCCTTTGAGGGGTGAGGCATTTGTTGCTACAGCTGGAAAGATAAGTAATTAACCCAGCCCAGCAGGGATCCCGAGTTGAGTAAGGGAAAACTGATATTCTTGGATGACCCATAAGCTGTAAAGGTTAGCTTTTGGCCACAAAAGAATTGCTCTTTTCACACAGGTTACAGTGTATATCGGTGTGACTCTGGAGTCTCTACCCCCAAAGAGAACTGGAGCTGCACCCTAAGGCAGCCTTTCCAATAGGTTTATAATGAAGTGTGCCTACAGTCAAACGGTAAAACACACGGACTATCCCTTACATGTGTATACCCACATTATTAGGCCTATTCCAGGTCACTACCCAACTCTGCTTAGTCCCTTCTGCGTCGGCCTACATGTGCACAGTTTCTTGGGCTGCGCACAACAGGAGTCTCCCACATTTAGTTCTCTCACTTGTGTACACATTTGTGCACACGTGTAACCAGCCACGTGCCCCTTACCATGTCTGCGTCGCAGCGGCCTTATCTTAAAAGACGGACACAGATGGAAAACCCGTGCAGTCTATTTTACCATGAGTTTTCCGTGGGTGAGTCACAGGTTATGAGGCTCCCCCACAGTAAAAGGTCAAAAACCAAGTGATCAAAAAGCAAAACAATCCAGGTGGATAAGCTAGTCAGAACCACCTTCTCACACTAAGTTTGCCATCACCAAGACGGCTAACTTTGAAAAGTCGCCTCCACTTCAGGTAGCCCACCTTAGGGGTGGTACTAGCCTGAGGTTGGACATGCCTATCTGACTAGCTAGTTTTCCTGGCTGTCTAGGTGTCAAAGGGCTCTGGACAAAGGGGATTGGCATCCCCTCCTGGGAAGATAAAGTGTATCAAATTTCTGAACTGAACTTGCATTTGTTCTGTGGTGTCAACCTGGAGTAGGATCTGGCAGTCATCCGTATAGCAAAATATCTTGAAAAGAATATTTCTAAATTTGAACTCCACACATTGTTAAACTGTGAGAAGAAGCTAAATGTTAGTAAAAACATGCACTAGAGAAAAAATACAGTTGACATAGTCTGCAACATGCTGTACTAACTTTTGAGTTTATTCACTGAAATGTCAGTACAGAAAGATATATATTAAGAAAACCGAACTAAAAATGTGTTTAACTAAACACAAACAAAGTATCAAATCTACCACAATGGTACATAGTTGATCCTTAACAAAAGAGGAGGAAACAGAGGTGATCACTACAAAAAAGGGAGCTATTCTGAATGCTGCAATTAGACTCAGTAGACTTTGAGGCAGTAATGAACACTTACAGCATCATTTAGATTTTGCAGAACGATGCGGCAGAATGGTACACCTACAATAAAACAATGGTTGCAACACTCTGCCAAACTTAAAGGAGGTTTCTGACATTGTAGCCTTAGTGGGCTCCACCTTTGGGAACCGTTGACCTGACAGCCCGTCCATCACAGGACATAATGAGAAATTGCAGTCCCAGGTAAGAAAATGACACAATAGCCTTCACTAACAGAGAGACAATTCCCCATGCTTTGGGCCATTGTTCTATTATTCTGCAAGTCCCACTTTGGGAGCATGTTTGAGCAGAACAAAATACTTTGCCATTTGGGAAGCTTTAAATCTGGCAGGTGAACCTCTGCCAATGCCTATAGCCTCGGATAACCTGGCTGTGCACGACCAGTCTATAAATACACTCTAAACTCTAACTGAAATATATATTTTTTTAAATTAACAAATTTATTGTATGATTTCATTTAATTGGAATATGGGTAACAGATGGACTTCATTGCCTATCAGCCCTTTAACAGTAATGTATATGCATGTAGAAATAGGTTGACAGAATTATGGACTAATATTTTCTACCCCTCCTCTCCAAATCTGTTTAAATTGTTTAAAGAGAAGAGACTAATAGACAGCCTGATGAATAGGCGTGAAACGTGATAAGCATTTTCAAGTACTTCAATCCTTTGGTTAAGGAATTGCTGAAACAATGCACAGGTCAATAAAAGGTTCCAAAAACAAATTTTAATTGTACTGAATTACTCCATTTTATTAGTGTGCAATACGCCACTTGATAAATCATTCAGTGCAAAACAGAACTATAAATCCACAAATGACTGAGTAATGAAATGTGCACTTCTGTTATATGTAGCACTTCCCCTTAGAATATGTTGAAATTATTTTATATAATTTCACTTAAAAACATTGACCAATTTGAGTAATACTCACCGAAGACAGAATAGGCACCCCAAGATACTTCCAGTTGCGTATCACATCACCATCATTTTCTATGTGACCATGTTGGATTAATTTATCAAGATTTTCTTGAGTTGTTCCTGTAATAAAAAAAACAGTGAAGTATAATCATATATCTTAGCAGTCAAATATCAAAATTTCACATACAACTACCTTTTGCAATTCATTGTTAGCCTGACTATTGCCACTTTTACTAATGTAGGGACAACTAGCAAAACACAAGGAGTGAAATGTAATTTATTTAATATAAGCACTAAGGATTATGTTTTTACCAGTGGATTACAAAATGTTACCGCACATTAGAATTAGTCACCTCCTACCAGCCTCAACCCAACTGTCAACCTAACATACCTCGATTTCCTCACTTTGTATCAGAGAAGTAGAGGGCTCAAAAAGCAACTTGTCATGCCTAGCTGTCCTGTTACAGCTATAATAGTGTGCTTTATGTCAATACTTTCCTCATTCCCCCAGTGAATGAAATGTAGTAGAATGCACTTCCTGTGTGCATAAGAAACATTATTATTAGAGACAAACTTTAAAAAACTTGAACAGGTGGAAAACTACTATATATATGCATGTTTACATACTAACTTAACATCCTAGAACAGTTACTTATTCAAGTTCTTTTTAAAATTACACTTTTAATTTATAAAGCACAAATGGGACTACTTATGTAGTACAAAATGCAATCTACAAACCTATTTGTAAATTGATTACCTAGTGGTAAATGTGAGAGGAACGAGGGGAGTGGTGTGAAAATGGGGACTATCTACTACAAAATGGGATAGATTTAGGGGGAAGTAAGGAGGGATATAGGGAGAGGCAGGCTACTACAAACACCCACTCACAAAATAGTGAACACATTGCTATTTACAAACAAAACTTCTAAAGTTACTACAGCCTTAAAGGTGACACAACAATAATAAACATACTCTAACCGAGCCTTGGAGTAAATCGAGCACCACACATGGCCACTCATAGGTACTGCAACACACTCCTATAGAAGATAATGGAGAACGTACCTAAAATAACGCCCCACATGAACTAATGTTAAATAAATGCAATTAATTGGGAGTTTAAAAACACATATATTAGTTTAATGGTGAAAAAAATATGCAAAGTTATTCTAAAATGTAATCAACACAATTTAAAAATTAAACTTTTGATGAAAATTACAAATATACATTAATTCAAAGCATTACTTAACAAAATGTAATACATATTAAATATAAATACTAGTGTGGGTGAGGAAATGTGTAAATTATGTAAGAAATCATTATGTAATATATATTTTACTTAATGTGTTATGGTGCTGTTGGATATTTTAGTGTTGTGTTAACATTATTTTACATTTATCTTTTATATTAAATCTGTTGTAATATATTTTTAGAGAATAATAAACTGATTGAAGACATGAAAGTGTACACTTGGGTGTAAATATACTCTCAGAAATAGTGAATAGTACAAAACGACATTCATACACAGGGAAAGGAGTAGATTTATGCACAAGTAAATTTACAAGTGTAAATTCATCTTTGTGAATAGGCATTATTGTGCCCTCTCTGCAGGTAGGACACATCTTGTGCATGACGCGAAAAAGAAAGCAGACAATTAAGTCTTTATAGCATACAGAAAGGAAGGAGTTACCTAGTTCTGCAGGGTTCTTGATGTTTTAGAGGCCCGAAACTGCTTGTTGCAAGGTGCTACCAGAGTGAACAAGACAGTTATTTTGCATTGTGTAGGTTAATTTATTTGACTTATGGGTACTGATCAGCTACTTTCTGTTGTGACAGTTAAACTATTTGGCTGTTTTATTTTCTGGAAGCTACAACTTCTTTTATTGCAGTTCTCTTAAAAGGAGCCATACCCTCCTGTAGGTCTGTTATTCATATTGGCCAGCCTGGACACTAAACAATGAGAAATAACAGTTGCCAATCGCCACAAATCACTGTTATTAAGAGCTCTGTTACAGGGCATTCTCTTCTACTTTGGATAGCAGAAGTGGAAAGCCTGATATGACATATGTTGAGGAGGAGTGTTATATACGGGCACTAGCTTGACAAAAGCCGTTGGCAACCTTGTCCAAACTTATAATTCTTAATATGTCCATCACCTGTAGGATTTTTGAAAGATGGAGAGAAGAGTGAAGAAACCCTGGCTAACAAGTAATGAAAATAGCATTAGAAAGAGCTAGTACATTTGAATATTTTGAGATCTGTTTTTTCCGCTGTTGCAAGAACATCTGTTTGGGTGTTTTTGATAAGGGAACAGGACATCTAAAGTAATTTGGTTTTATCCCCGTAATGGCCATTTTGTGATTCTGTTTAAGCTATCGATGCACAGAAATAGCTTACCTGGAAGACACACTGCCACAAGAGAAGTTCTTTTTTTTAATAGTGACCATGTGTGAGAAAAGTGCCATCTTTCTTGCATGGTATGCCCCCCCTGTTTGCTGAATTGCTGAATGTACTTTGACTGAGTGTGCCCTGGGCTCCTGCCAAGCAGGTGCCCAGGGCCTATGTTCCTTCCCTACAACCTAAAATTGGCAAACCTTGCTACATGTCAGCCCCTGGTAAATGGTACCCTAGGTCCCCAGGGCCTTGTGACCAGGGAAGGCCTCTAAGGGCAGCAGCACTTATTGTGCCACCCTTAGAGGCTCTGTACCCTAACACATACACACAGCCCTTGCAGGCTGAGTGTCTGGGTACAGGACACACATCCCTGTGTGCCATGCCCACAACATACACTGCCCTGGCATACATCAGCCACCCCTCTAGCTGGGTGCCCAATGCCAGTGGTGTGGGCACAGGAGCATGAGCCTTGTGCCCTTACAGTACCTAGGTCCATTCCTGGGCACTGTAAGTGCAGTGCTGCCATTTAAGAGTATATGGTGCTGGGAGATTGTCAACACAAACTCCACAGCACCATGATGGCTTCACTGAAGACTGAGGAGTTTGGTATCAAACTCCTCAGCACATTAAACCCGCACTGATGCCAGTGCAGGATTTAATGTACAATGCACGACAGAGGGTATCTTAGAAATGCCCCCTGAACCTAACCTAACCTACAATCCACATCTGGTCTGAGGGGCTGCCTAGGCTGCCACACAGCAGACATGTTGCTGGACCCCTGGGTAGAGAGCCATCTGCTCTCCTGGGCCTGCAACAATGCACATCCTGGGCGAGGTGCTAGGTCTCCTCCCCCAGGATGGGCAAGGGGAAGCTTCAAAGGCATGCCGCCTTTGTTAGCTTCTCCAGGCCACTTGCTGTACCCAGCAACTGGCCCCTACCGGTTCTCAACCCCCACTCTGGCAGGAAGACTGGACCGAAACCCCAAGGAAGGACATGGGGTGTGCCAGCCTCTGCCAACCCCACCCCTCAGGTGGGGGAGGCGAGGTGAAACACATCTCCGGGCTCTCGCCATCTTGAAGATGGGAAGCCCTGCCCAATCAGGACTAGGCTACTGCCCCCCTCCCACAGGAGAGTGGCAGGATAGGGGGTGTACCCACCCCAGCGCAGGGACCCAGTGGTCCCTGCCCTTTACCTACCAGTAACGCCCCTAAATTTTGTATTTAGGGGCACCCTGAACCTTCCTTCCTTAGATTCCAGATTCCAAAACAGCAAAGAAGAGCAAGAAGAAAGAAGACCTGCCATGCAGCTGCTAAGAAGAGGAAGACACCAGCTGCTTTGGCCCCAGCCCTACCAGCCTGCCGACCCTCGAACCTGCTAAATCCCGGCACCTCTTGTGGCCAGCAACCTCACAAACCCCGGAGGACCTGGCTACCTTGTGACCCTGAGCACCTGGGACTCCCACGAGCAGTGGCTCTGCTCAAAGCAAGTATCTAACCCCTGGCATCAGCCCGGAACCACAAACCCTGCACACTCTGCACCCGCCAAGCCTGGCCTGTGCTGGAGTGGACAAAGACCCAGAGGACATCCCCCCGGCGACTGTGACCCCGAATCCGGCATCCAAGGACCCACCTCGACACTCCTGACGACGCCTGCAGCCTGGGAACCCCCCCCCCCCCCCAACCGCGATCAACAAAGGGTAAGATTTCCTGACAGCAAAAGGCACCCCTGCACCCAGAACCCTGCGGACCCTGTGCCCAACTCCTGGGTACCTACCTATCCTCCAACTACCCAACTTACCTCTCGAAGTGGTGGTCACACCTGAAGAATCTTCGTCCCCGAGCTTGCAGCCTTTGTTCGTCCTTGAGCTTTTCCATTGCAATCCATTGAGCGCCCGAAGGCTCAAAAGCACCCTGCACCCAGCCGCCCGAGTGGCCCTGGCAGTGCAACTTCTACTCCTACCTACTTCCCCATTTGCCCTGAGCAAGTGACCAGGAGCCCAGCTCCTACAGCTGCATGGCCTGCTAGTCAGCAGCCACCAACCAAGGGCCCCCTGCCTCCCATAGGATAACATTGGGCCTAACTCACTCTGCACCCGGCCGCGCCTGTGCCGCTGAGGGTGTAACAACTGTACTTATCTGACCCTGGGAGACCCCGGAGTCTATACCCAGAACCTTAACTCTGTCAGTCGAGTACTTACCCAAAAGCCGATAACTCACTTTTCTTCCATAGGGTAACATTGACTGGTTTCTCTTGAAATTTCTTGTGGCGTTTCTAAACTTTCAAATATTCACCTAAAATCAACCGAGTAATGAAAACGGAAATACTCACCTACTACTAGGAGAGATCCCAGTGCTGGATCTTGGTGCCCAGAACTGACCCTGAAAAGTACTTACGACCGTACTTACCACTAACTCAATTTTCTCCCATAGGAAACCATTGACTGTTTTTCTGTGAAATTTCTTCTAAGTGTCGATTTTTGCAAACTACAAATATTCTTTAAAAAAATCGTACCAACTGTGAAAACGTAGTTACTTACCTGTTTTAGATAGATGTCCCAGTACTGAGCCTAGGAGCCCATCACTGGATTACAAAAGTAACGAGAACATACTTTACCCGTAACTTGAATTTTCTTCCATAGGAAACCATTGACTGTTTTTCTGTGAAATTTCTTCTGTGTCGATTTTGCAAACTTATAAATATTCCTTAAAAATCCCCTGAATAACTTAAACGCAGTTTCTCAATTGCTTACAGGTGGTACACTAGTGCTGGTTCCAGGATCCAACACTGACCTAGAAAAAGTAACCATAAACCCACTTACCTGCTAAGTGAATTTCCTTCCATAGGATAACATTGGTAATTTGATCAGAAAAAGTTTGTCAACTTTTAAAATAGCAAAATATTGCTTAAAAATCACAACAGTAACTAAAACGCATTTACTCACTTGTTTCAAGAACTGTCCCAGGACTGACTCTAGGATCCAGTCCTGGAGTTAGAAAAGTAATCCTGAAGGTAATTAATTGCATATAACTTAAAATTCCCATTGAGCTCAATGTATTATTGTGTTTGAAATTGTGTTGCCTTTTGCAAGAAACTAACTATTGCATTCCAAGTCAATTGCCTCTTGCAAAGTATTTAACTAAGCATCTCATTCTGAGAAAGTATATTTTGATACGGATTGTTGGTTCTAAAATAAAACAACCATATATTTTTATATACAAACCATTGGCCTAGAGTTCAGTTCTTGAGTGAGTGAGACCATTTGCTGACTGAGTGTGTACAACAAATGCTTTACACTGTCCTCTGATACTGCCTTACTGCTCGACCAAGCTTCCACTTTAGAGAGTACGGTTCTATCTAACTTTAGCCTCTATCAAACGTCTGGGGGCTGTGGACTCTATTCACACTGTACCTATTTGGGAACAGTATATACAGAGCCACTTTCCTACACCATGTGCAAAGATGGTGTGCTTCACCCATTAGTCTGTGGGATATTACTGTGTTTTCTTTTATATCACTTTAGTGTGTTGTGGATTAAGATCAATATGTTTTCATCTTAATGTATTAGAGAGCCAGTCTGACTATCTGCTCTAGAATAAAGATGGAATGGCACCTTCGTGAGCCAGCTAACTGCACAGCTTTGTGAAGCTGGCAGGTGGGGAAGCATACCTGGCCCAGATATAAAAACCCTCAATAAAATCAGTCCTACAGCCTACATTCAAGGCCTTCGAGGTGTCACTGAGAGACTAGAAAGGCAAAGGAGGCACCAAAGGAAGCACAGGCACACTATCACCTGGAATGGAGTCAACCAATGATGACGGTTGCATCACAGCTGGGCCCTATTCCCAACGGATATCTGCTTCTTTATTTTCAGACTCCACAAATGCTGCCAAGTGTGAACATGGAGACTGTGGAGGAGGTGGTGGAAGATGAGAATCGCCTCATCGGACAAGCTGGACTTTGACAATTCTTTCATTAGATACAATGTGGAGGATGATTACTGGGGAGCGGAGGGAAGGAACTGCCAAACTGAGAGGCCCTCCTCAACAGATACTGGTTCCGCCCTAGCGGATTCTGCGGGTGCATAACACAGCTAGACTTAGCACAAGCTAGAAGCAGCTATAGAGTACTCTGCAGCCCGAAGATAAGAGAAAGCAGCCTTAGGGTCAAACTACTATTAGAAGGAGCAGAACACTGATGACTAGGCAAGTAACACAAGACCGAGAAACCAACCATCATTAAAAGTATGAAGTGTTGCAATCATACCAACAAAGTGGAAAAATAGAAAGGGCTGGAAAAAGGAGGTAAAAGCCTGTCATTTCTTATTTATAAGATTTCCAGTCTACATGCCAATACTAATTCAAATAATTCATCTCTGGCTGACACTTTTTTGCATAGACTGAGCTTTCCGTGCTTATTGTCAAAACTTTTTCCTATTTTCTACCTATTTTCTACTCAACTACTAAGGGGCTTATTAACATTTGGACACCTCAGATATTAAATTTCAACCAATCACTGTTTTCCATATTTCGGAAAGATAGCACAGGCCATAGTCAACAACTTTAATATTTCTTCTTATGCTCATCTTAAAAGGATGAATTTCGACTGCCATACAGTATGACAATAGAGACAATTCTTGTGGTACAAGGCACTAGCCATGCTGAATGCTGGGAATGTCTGGTATTTAAATTTATGGGGTACTGCTGCAACATTTCATATGGCTGATCATGAAGCAGTGCTTCCCAACTTGTTTCCGCAGATGCATAACGTTTGGAATTGGTTCTCATATCCAGGGCTGTGGCCAACATATGAAGATGAACATATTCAGAGGAAAACCACTGCCTTTGATGTGTGATCCACCCCTACTGTTGATAAAACTTTAACATAATTATGGAACTATTGGGAGGTATAACTTTCCAAGAGGAAATTGTACCAAGACACAAATGTTGATCTCTGGAGGATAGGAATCTTCTTCATGGTTATTCGAGTAGTCCACGAACTCTGACATCTGTATAGAAAGATAGGAACTTAGGAGTTATTTTTGATCCTGAAATCTTCTTCATTTCAGAGGTCAATACAATAGTCAAGGCCATCAATCTGCAGCTCTCTGGTAAAATCCTTCCACTGCTCCACATTCAACACCTGATGGAACTGGCAAAAGCCCTGGTGATGACTTGCTAAACTGCTTTAACATTGTTTACAACAGACTCCCATGGTCCCTTGTGAAGGGGTTGAAAAATGCTATTGATAAGGGTGAACATAGGAAAAGAAATAGGTCAAGTGAGTATCAGGACACTAAGGAGAAGCAGAGAAGAAAACATTCATATAAAAGATATACTTCCAAACTATGTCACATCATGAGGAAATATGAATTTTTATGGTCAATTGTGTCCCCTATCTTAGACCCCAACGGCTCCATGTACATGCTACAAGTACATGTATGTTCCCTCCAGTTCCAGCTATGAAGACGCAAATGCATGTGCGTCCAACGCCAACATGTCCTCTTTCAGATCCGCCATGAATGGGTCGAATATTCCATTCCTAAGTATGATTGGGCACCGACTTTATATGGTTCACCTTTCATGTTTTACAGTTCAGGCGAGTAGGCCCTGAATTCTGCCATCAAGCCTTTTCCTGCTTCTGCCTCTGAAATGCTCCAGCTTGGATCTGCATCCGTATCCATGAACTTTGTCCTACTCCCTGCGCGGCTAACGGTGCCTGACGCGGCCTGTTGCCTGCCAAAAACTGTATTCAGCCTTCAAGTTATCTGCTCCGCTCCTCATCCAATGCATTCCTGTCTAGTAGTTTAGGTAAACATCCTTCCAGCTACCGAGCAAAGGGCCCGGCCTCGCTGTCTTTATGCAAGTAATTCATAGCCCCTGTTACCATGGAAGATTCCTGCCCCCTCGCATCTCATGTAGACACATAGACGCTTGTACATGCACTAACAGTCAGTATAGAATAGATTCCGTCCGAGAGACCTTTCCTTTTGGATAAAACAGTTCCTTAAACAAAGATATTAGATACGATTTGGGATTAGGTTGACCTGACCCCCCAGACTTCTGTCTCCACATGTAGAGCTAAATGTCAATTCCCCTTCACCCTCTAGTTGCACGTCAATCACACGTCATGCGGCTGCGCGCGCATCTCTGCCAAATATTTCTGCTGACACTGCAGGATTCTCTTATGGATCCACCCACTTGTGACATCATTTTAAATGACGTTTCTAGTATACGCCTGTATTTACGCCTATTTTCATTACGTATGTGTATTCTTATCTGTATTATCAGCTGTTACGCCTCCTGCATCTGTCTTAATGCAATGCTTTTCATATATATATTGTTACTTGTCAATAATGTATTGCCTATCCCTTCCTGAACCTTAGTGGTGATGGAATAAGATTGCCTGGTTCGAACCATAATTCCTTTGTAAGGAATAAAGCCCTTTTCAGAACCTCTAATACCACGGATTCTGCCTCTTATTTTGACTGAGTTATTCTTACTAGACTTTACCGCATAAAAAATAGTACAGGTAATTTACATATTTACCACATAAATTGGCGCCCGAATGGGGACACTTTCTCATCTCACGCGCCGGAGGTGCGTTGCAGGCCCGGTCCCCTGCCACAGCTGAACGGACAAAAACGCGTACCCGCAGGATTTCCTGTATCTCTCTCCAGCCAAGCGGGGGTGACTGAGGCTGCGATCAACACCCAGACGAGGCGGTGAGAAGTGCGAAGTATCCCGACCAGAGCCTAGCTGAGAGAGCAAGATCCGAGGTATACAGAGGCCCACCAGGTTCCGAAGTTCCGAGTCCAGTCGAGTCCAGTCCTGTCCAGTTCAGTTCAGTTCCGAGGCCTTCCGTTCCGTGCTACCCGGTGAGTACCGTTGCTGGGGAGGCAGTTAGACGTGCACATTAATTTGTGCCGGTCCTGACGGGTTTGGGTACACAGATCCGGTCTGCACTGTTTTAGCAGTGTATCTGTACTGTTTAGCAGTATATCCAGTATGTTCATGTGTATAATTCAGTATTATCTAGTATTAGTATTATGTCAGTAACTAGTTTTCTTCTAATTATCATTGTTCGTTAAATGTTAAATGTTAAATGTTTTACTGTGTTGAAAAATTGTGGTATGAATGAGTGTTCATTATTGTGTTTATTGTATTAATTGTGTTCAAGTCCAGTTCAAGTAAGAATCAAGTAGCAAGGTTTAAAGATGCCGTTCTTTTCAAAATTAAGACAGATCAAAACTAGAAAAGGAGTACTCGAAGAAGCTGTTCTCATCCCACCAAGGGACACTCCAGGGTACTTTATGTATCATAAGCATGGCCTAGATGCCGTATTATATCTTGATTTATGGGTGGACTACACCAAGGATCTAGCAGAAAGTCAGAGGTGGCCCGCAGCTGGGACATGGGATGCAGATTGCATCATGAGAGTAGAAGAAGAATTATGGAAAAAGAAAGCCAGACAGTCACAGAAAGATGCCATTGAACTATGGCGTAAAGAATCGCATAGGCGCACAGAGAAAGCGCTCAGACTGGAAGAGAAAAGTAGGGAGAACTCAAATAAAGCCCGAGAAAACGTATTAGTTGAGGAAGGTATCCGAGTAAAAACAGAACAAGTAGACAGACAACGAAACACTCTTATGAATGGTATGTATCCTCTTTTGGCCGAAGGTTTACCTAAGGCCACCCCGGAAATACCGAAAGATTTGCCACCCCCATTACTCCCGATTAAAGCACATCCCAAGACCGCAAAAGATATTTTCCTTTCCTCCTATTTAGACGATGTAGCTCCCGAATATGTTAATGTTCCACCACACACGCCACCTGTCGATAGTGCTCAACCCCGAGATCATCAGCCCCCGACTCCGCAACAACAAACTCCTCCGCACATTCCAATAGGTCCATCTGTTTCCACCGCTTTTCCTGCATCCACGGTTTCTACCTTACATCCCAAAAATCCTTTCGTGCCTAGCACCTCAGAAGGTGCGACAGGAGGTGCGGCTGCAATTCTGTGTCCAGCAAGTTGTGTACCTTGGGCACTTACTGTCCAAGGGGGGAAGACAGCTTACACCCGACCGTATCCAGTTAATTGTTAACATGCCGCCACCCAAGACACAAAAGGAGGTGCGAGCATTCATAGGCCTCACTTCGTACTGTAGGCAGTGGATCCCTCAATATGCATTTCTAGCAAAACCACTCATTCAGTTGACAACACAGGAGGCAGCGACACCGACTGTCCTCCCTTGGACTCAGGAACATACGCAAGCTTTTGAAAGCTTAAAGAAAGCTTTATGTCAAGCACCTGTTTTAGCAACACCATGTTACAGCAAACGCTTTACACTTTTTGTTACAGAACGTGAAGGTACTGCTTTGTCAGTACTCACGCAGGAACAAGCAGGATCACACAAGCCATGTGCTTATTTTTCCAGTACATTAGATCCCGTAGCCCAGGCTCTTCCTGCGTGCCTGAAATCAGTCGCAGCAACAGCTTTAGCAATCAGACAAAGCGATGCCATAGTGTTAGGACATCAATTGACAGTACAAGTACCACACGCAGTAGAGGTTCTCTTGAACCGGACCCAAACACTACACTTGACTATAGCAAGACTGACGGGTTATGAATTGACATTGTTCCAGCCACACATAGAAATCAGACGTTGTAGTACATTAAATCCTGCCACACTTTTGCCATTAAGTGGAACAGACCCATTGGCACATGATTGTATTGAAGTTATTACTATTACGACGAAACCCAGACAAGACTTGACAGATATTCCATTATCAGATCCAGACCTGACATTGTATGTAGATGGTTCATGCATGAGAACAAGTACAGGAGAGTTAGTGGCCGCTTATGCAGTCACAACAGACACTGAAGTTATTGAAACAAATTGTATAGATACCTTGTCAGCTCAAGCAGCAGAGCTCATCGCTCTGACACAAGCCTGTATCCAAGCCAAAAATAAGAAAGTCAACATATACACAGATTCATGTTATGCATTCGGAGTCGTCCATGACTTCGGTGTGCTGTGGCGAGAGAGAGGTTATTTAACTTCTCACGGTGCCCACATCCAGCACGGTCCCCTTATTCGAGCTCTGTTAGATGCAATACATCTGCCTACTGCAATATCGATTATGAAGTGCAAGGCCCATACGAAAGTGACTGACATTATTTCTCAGGGTAACGACCTAGCTGACAGAACAGCTAAACAAACTGCTCAGAATCAGACTCATACAACTGACACGACAAAGACAATAGTTCCGACACCAACACACTGCATGACAGTTAAGGATCCCGCCCTTGATGTAATTGACATACAGACACATGCTACACCAGAAGAAATAAAGAGATGGACTGAATTAGGAGGGATCCAAACGGATCAAGGATGGATGACGAAGGGAAAATCTATATGGTTTCTTCCTGACTCCATGGTTCAAGTCATCATTAACACAATACATAGTCCAGCGCACCTAGGAGAGAAAGCTATGCTAGACAGTATTCAACACATTTGGTTCAATAAACACTTGCGAGCAGCAGCTAAACAGAAAGTACGTACCTGTATGATTTGTTGTCAGTTCAATCCAGGAAAAGGCGTACCTGTAGAACAGGGTGGATTTCAACCCCCCGATCACCCTTTTGAAGTCCTCCAGATGGATTATATCCAGATGGAACGTTGTCGAGGATTCAAATATGTCCTCGTAGTTGTATGCGCTCTTTCCCGGTGGACAGAGGCGTATCCCGTCTCAGATTACACTGCCCCGACTACTGCCAAACAGTTAGTTCGAGAATTCTTCCCACGGTATGGTTTGCCCCGTGTCGTGTACTCAGATAATGGCCAGCCATTCTCATCCGAGCTAATGAAACATGTTTCACTTCTGTTAGGCTATCAATGGAAATTCCACTGCGTCCGACATCCCGAGGCAGCAGGTCTCGTGGAGCGGCATAATCAAACTTTGAAAATTAGACTGTCCAAAGTATGTAGAGAAAAAGGTGTCGACTGGATAGTAGCTTTACCCGTTGCGCTCTTTTACATGAGAATGGTAGCACACTCTCGAACAGGGCTATCCCCGTATGAGGTGATCTTCGGTAGACCACCAAATATGTGGGGGACGCCTATACCTCGTAAAATCACTGATGTTGATTGTAATATGCTGACAGATTACCTGGCTTCCTTGATGTCTGCACTACAATCTTGTCGTTCACAGGTAGCTGCAGCTTTTCCCGATAACACTGAGGTGAAGCCCCATGACGTGGTTCCGGGAGACCTTGTACTTGTAAGGAACTTCGACAGAAGGAACCCGCTGGAGCCTCGCTGGCAGTCGCCTAAACTCGTCTTATTGACCACAAGGACAGCCGTGAAGATTGAGGGACGTAAAGGGTGGTTGCACTCGAGCCATATAAAAAAATTTCATGGACTATCATCCGACTTGAATTTTCAGCCCTGCATTCCCTCACAGACTGACTCAAAACTCCCCCTGGATGACAAGCCAGAAAAAGAAAACTATAAACTGAAACTAAGGTCTAGCAAGTCAGACAATTTGATTGTTTAAGTCCTCTCCAAGGTGAATCGGTTGAATTTGTCTCTGACATGTATCCTCTAGACCGAAATAGAGAGAGAAATAGACAGAAACAGCTCAAGAAACATGCGTACTGTAAATCACTTCGTAGTCACTGCATAGTGACCTTGTTAATTATGTTTTTTCTAAGTCTCCTGATTATCATTGCCAGTATATTATTACACATGTATTACCCTATTTCCAAGCGTGCTTTCAATGCTACTGCCGAACATTCTTTTAGCGAATTACCCCCGCATGAGTTGTCCTATAGATTTGCGCTGCGCAACAACACATTCATTAGTATGTTACATCATTCTCATCAGACCAGCAATGCTACAAATTGTTGGATATGTGGCCGACTCCCTCCCTATCAGAAATACAAGGGAGTTCTGCCCCTCTTTCCGTATCCATTCACACACAATGGCTCCTGTGGAGCATGGTTTAGTTTGATTAATTCCCTAGATTCAAATTCAGTAGTTTATCAAGACAACTGGGTATGGGGAAACCTGAACCTAGTTTTACTTAAAGTCTGCTACCCTAACAAGGAGGGACTTCCCAAAAGAACAGGAACTGATCTAGAAAATGAAGTATATGGATTAGGTAACTTTACACTTAATCTCATGATCCTGAATGTTGAATCCGAAGCTACACCAATCTTGCCCGCTATGTCAGTATTTCCAGTTAGAGGCGAATTATGTGTAAGAAAGAATGGTTCAATACACATGGGCCATAGTAAATGTACCACTGTAATAGAATTCAGTGATAAAGGCAAGTCTACATTTAGAGCTTCTCGTCACTCCTACTTCATCTGTGGTCACACCGCATACATACGCCTACCCCTAGATTGGGATGGTACCTGTTACATTGCATTCCTTCTGCCACCTGTTTTCCTAGCCCCGCCTGATTACCATAGGAATACCCATTTAGTACACAATAGACAGCAGAGAGATCTCCCGATTGTCGACTACACTGAAACCGCATGGGAGCAATATACAGATTTCAATAAAGGTTTCTTTCCCTATATAGGTACAGTCACTAATAGTAAGCTGATACGTAGATTAACTAGAACCCTTGAAGCAGTAGTGAATGAAACTACTTCCGCCTTAGGCAACTTAACAGAGGAGCAGTCTGCGATGCGGATTGTTGTTCTTCAAAATCGTCTTGTCCTTGACGTCATTCTGGCCGATAGGGGCGGAGCTTGTAGGGTCATCGGATCAAGTTGCTGTGTTTTCATACCAGAAAACGCGCCGTCAGTATATAAGGCCATAACTCGACTTCATAAGATCGTAAGCCAGATACACCAGAATCCAGGCACCTGGACTTGGTCCGGTTGGTTCTGGAGCGTGTTGTCAGCCTGGGGATGGAGGATCCTATCCTTCCTAGGTATTGGCTTTCTCATTTTATTCAGTTGCTGCTTGTGTCTACAATGTGGGCCAGCGATTTGTGGTCTGTGTGCCACATCGTGTATCCCGCCTTCAAATTTTCATTCAAGATCCCGGAAGAAGAAAGAAGAACAAATGATGCTATACGAACAGATTGATGGATTGATGAAGATGGATATTTCATAAGGGTCCGTAGGGGACAAGGAGGGAATGAGGAAATATGAATTTTTATGGTCAATTGTGTCCCCTATCTTAGACCCCAACGGCTCCATGTACATGCTACAAGTACATCTATGTTCCCTCCAGTTCCAGCTATGAAGACGCAAATGCATGTGCGTCCAACGCCAACATGTCCTCTTTCAGATCCGCCATGAATGGGTCGAATATTCCATTCCTAAGTATGATTGGCCACCGACTTTATATGGTTCACCTTTCATGTTTTACAGTTCAGGCGAGTAGGCCCTGAATTCTGCCATCAAGCCTTTTCCTGCTTCTGCCTCTGAAATGCTCCAGCTTGGATCTGCATCCGTATCCATGAACTTTGTCCTACTCCCTGCGCGGCTAACGGTGCCTGACGCGGCCTGTTGCCTGCCAAAAACTGTATTCAGCCTTCAAGTTATCTGCTCCGCTCCTCATCCAATGCATTCCTGTCTAGTAGTTTAGGTAAACATCCTTCCAGCTACCGAGCAAAGGGCCCGGCCTCGCTGTCTTTATGCAAGTAATTCATAGCCCCTGTTACCATGGAAGATTCCTGCCCCCTCGCATCTCATGTAGACACATAGACGCTTGTACATGCACTAACAGTCAGTATAGAATAGATTCCGTCCGAGAGACCTTTCCTTTTGGATAAAACAGTTCCTTAAACAAAGATATTAGATACGATTTGGGATTAGGTTGACCTGACCCCCCAGACTTCTGTCTCCACATGTAGAGCTAAATGTCAATTCCCCTTCACCCTCTAGTTGCACGTCAATCACACGTCATGCGGCTGCGCGCGCATCTCTGCCAAATATTTCTGCTGACACTGCAGGATTCTCTTATGGATCCACCCACTTGTGACATCATTTTAAATGACGTTTCTAGTATACGCCTGTATTTACGCCTATTTTCATTACGTATGTGTATTCTTATCTGTATTATCAGCTGTTACGCCTCCTGCATCTGTCTTAATGCAATGCTTTTCATATATATATTGTTACTTGTCAATAATGTATTGCCTATCCCTTCCTGAACCTTCGTGGTGATGGAATAAGATTGCCTGGTTCGAACCATAATTCCTTTGTAAGGAATAAAGCCCTTTTCAGAACCTCTAATACCACGGATTCTGCCTCTTATTTTGACTGAGTTATTCTTACTAGACTTTACTGCATAAAAAATAGTACAGGTAATTTAAATATTTACCACAATCAGACAAGGTTTTTTCCATGAGCCGATTGTAAGTAGTACAAATAACCAAAAACACCGTAAACCTTGGGTCTAATATAAATTGTGAAATTTAGAGCACCAAATTTCTGATCTATTCAAAAACATGAAGGAAGCAGCAGGAGGAAAAGTGTGTTCACTGGCAGCAACTTAAGCAACCTTGCATTTAGTTTAAAAAACGATAATGGAAGAAGAATGTCACACTGAATCATTAACACAAAAACAAGAGCTTGAAAGTTTTCTGCTGAGGAGAGGCACTATTACTTCTAAATGAAGGTGTTAATAGCTACTTTTTGTAGCATTCAAGGTACAGCGACTACCGAAAAGCTGATCACCTCTTGTAGGGAGTTCGCTCTTTATGCGATATATCAAGAATCTGATGTATTGTGTAAAGAGTCCAGTGGTTCCTCTAGGAGTGGACAGGGGCTTCCTATGCCATCCCAAAGGGCTCTATTAGGGGGTAGTGTGGTCAAGCAGCCTCAGGCTTAACACAGAGGATTGCAAGACACTTTCAAATACAATGATTAATGACACACACTACTCAAGGAGATCCACACCAATTTAGAAAAATAGCAAGTATCTTTATGTATGTTTGGGCATCCGAGAAAATTCGTTCAGGTAAGTAAATTTCTAAATATAAATTCTTTAGACTTTTAAAAGTTGACAGTGCAATTTCTGCAATGTTATACTAAGGAAGGAAGGACGAACAAGCTCTGCAAACAGGCATAGGTGAGTGGTGGGCAAGGTCCAAATCTACACTAGCAGTACACCACCAGCAGCATGGGGCGGTCAGGTGCAAAACAGCATCGGGAGCTCAATGTATTTCAATGTAATATTCAGCATCCTGCCATAGGGCTGGTAGGCCTGCTGCGGGGGTGGTTTACAAATATTACATGAAGTGGTAGGGGACATGGCACACAGGGAAGTGTGATATGTCGTGTTTTCACTTTTGTCTGCACCAAGACATGCAGCCTGCAATGGCAGTCTTGTATGTGCTTGATGAGGGGTGCCTTAGGGTGGCACAATCTGTGCTGCAGCCCTTAGGGGCCCCTCTTCAGTACCTCAGGCCCTAGGTACCAGGGGTACAGAGGGTTCTAAAGGTTTTGCCAACTGGGGGGAACAATAGAACAGTTTTAGGGAAAGAACACTGGTACTGGGGACTTGGTAATCAAAGTTGCAGGCAAAAGTGTGTGGGGGTGGTGTGGGGGGGGGGGGGGGGTTTCAAGGGGATTGCAACAAAATCCCAGTTTCCTATACCTCTGAAGACCAAGAAGGGATACAAGGAAACTGCTTACATAAAATGCGATACTGATTTGAAATGGAAAAAAAAAGAAAGGGTAATATAAAAGACTGGTAGTACCATAATCGACTGGGTTACAACTTTTTCAGGGTCCTCATAGTAGTGTAACAATTTCTTAATTTTCCAGGAATGTAATGTCCTACATAACCGATACTGCCTCTTAGAGTCGTGTTGTGCATAGATATTTGTGTGTTAAGAACACCACTTTACCAAACTGTGAACTGCTGTAGAAGAGAACTACAACTCAGAAAATTAGACTGCTTAAGCTCTATCAAAGAAGATGTGATAAATACACACGTGACTTAGTTTCACAATACTTTGTGATAATGGTTCCATCTTCAAAATTGAACTCAGCAACACCAGTGGCTTCATTTTTTGTGTAAAGCAGATTGGTATGAATGTGCTGCATTTACTAAACCAACCATCATTGGTTATGGGAGGGCTTTCATAAGATCCGGGTCTTCTGACGTATATCTAAGAAGCATCCATCATCCTTTAAAGTGATGACTGAATGAGGTGAAACACAAACTGCAGGCAACTCAACTTGACAGTCTACTGTAGGATAAAGCAAATATTTGGTCGACTGGAAAGCAAATTTGCTTTTGGCTTTGCTATGAGAGGGCATTCACACCTTCTAGAAGCAAACATTTTTTATGTCCACTATGAGTAACAAGAACATGGAGAAAAATTCACTTTACAAAACATAAAATTTCATGCAAACATCATGACCCCAGCAATCATTAATAAAGAGATCAGCTACTCCTTCTGCATGCGCCTAGAATCTGTGGTGAAAAAAAATCATATAACCAGAGGCAAGATGAAGTCGTGGTGGTTAGATGAGTGGGTGAAAATAGTACTAAGCGGTCTGATTTCTTTTCCAACCATAACAAGGAAAATGTTTAATATCAGCCTCATGCTTTCTCACTCCCAATGCATGTCTCAATAGATCACACAACTTCCTCAAACAAGCAACACACACACACATCACTGTTGACCATGGGAATGGCGGAATGTAATATTTGAAATTTAGGCGATATGGTATGTGCGATATCTCATACTAATGCAGGAGGTGTGGATTGTCCATTGTAATTATGGGCTTTGAAGTTCCTTCAAAATATGAAATAGCAAGGAATGACTGATGCTATCGCATAAGAGAAGGGGCCACTTGCGGCTATGGAAATAACCTACATTTTAGATTGGAGGTCAGTCCCTTGGAGGTTTTTGTTTGGAATCAGTTAAAACTAAACTGTGCATGATTCTGTGGTAAACAATCTGGATACTATCCCATATGGAAAGTAGGTGGTACACAGACATTCATGGACAATGCTCTATAACACTTTCAGAGAACATTCAAGTATCTGGGGAAAGTCACAAAGGCATTAAGCATCTAAATAAAGCATGAGTTGCAGTAAAATTCACAAGCCTTTGTAACCATACTCTTTTCATACATGGGTGGTCATAGGTTATGATCCATACCATTCCCAGAGAAGATATAAAGCAGAATAGCTCTTATTTTATCATAATTGCAAAAGCTTTTGTTCAATACGACTGGAAGGAGGACTCGCATGAGGTCTTTCACTTTCTGCCCATTTTCATCTGTTCCAAGAGCTAAATCCTACAATGAAAAATATTCAAAGTTAATACCTCATGCTGAACAGAAGTTACACCAAGTACATGTCCACCTAATAGAAGCATCTGTTAGTTGAGAATAAATGCCTTTGAGTACTATAGTTACTAGAGACAACAGTTTAGTTTTATTATTTTATGTGAAAATCTATCTAGTTAAACATTTCATAAATGCAGCTCTAGAACAATATACATGATTACATATTTCAGCAATCTCTTGAGTTAACGTTCCTTAAATATGAAAGAAAAATAAAACATTCATGTCATTAGTGGTAACAGCATGGCCCTAGATAAACTTAGATTTTCTCCAAAATACCTATAATTCTTCAATGCTAAATTCAGATTGGGAGGTCTCCTCCCACGGGTGTACCATATTTCTAAATGAGTTCCAAATAACCACTTTGTTGAATTTGTCTCTCTGAAAGAATACAAATCAGTCAATCACCTTTTATTGTTGCCTGTTCCCATTTTCTAGAGGTGGATTAGTACAACAAGAAGGATAAAATGTGGGACCGGTAGTCTGGGAGGTGTATTCTCGAAAGGGGTGAGTTTTCAACAAATCTTTTCTGAAAGATAAAACTTTCCCGATAAGATAAGATGAGCTATCCGGGGGCTAGACAAAAGAGGTCTGGCTTTGACTTTAAGCTTTTTTTTTTTTTACATTTCCATAATAGGTATGTTTTGCTCCTCGTGTTTCTTTCACCTTCTATGGTGTGGCACTTTCAGTTAGGTATGTTTGTAAACTGGAATGAAGAGCTGTGTGTGTTATTCAATCCACTCTAAAGTTATGATTATCACAAATAATGAAACTGGTGGATGAAACCCACTTAAGAGACTACTATCTGTGCACACAGAAGGTGCACTTTGGGTCTATGAGACATATAACTTCCATGCTAATTTCTGGCTTGCAGAATACATGTTTGCTAGATACGTCCTCTGAATTATCTGTTCCACAATCAGTATAATAGGCGTGCAAGTCCCTTTAATTTCTAGCCCTAGGAAGTACTTGCTGGACCATTTGATAATTTTTATTTTTTGTAGTAATGCATTTTGTATATGTAGCATTTCGGTAACTTTAGTTTTGGGTCATTGTTGAACTGCTTTGATTTGAGTAGAACATCTACAATGCGCTTTCAGTGACGCATTCATTCAGTCATGTGTTCTATATATTTTTTTAAGTTTAGCTATTTTGACGAACCACTTGTATGTTTAATGATATGATTTTTTATTCAAAATAAATATTTAACTGATTAGCAAGACATAGTGATTAATGGGGATTGCAGATTTAGTTATAGAAGGTACCGAATAAGACCAACATAAAATGTACATCGGTTAGACACCTGAATAGCTGGTCCCCGCATAAAAGTAACAATAAATAACGAAAAATATATTTTAAGATTGTGGAAATGTAGAGTAATGAGGGGTGAGAAAAAGTAATGGAGAGTGGAGCAGTGTGGATTATCTGCAAATAAGTGAAGTTTTAGGATGGGATTTACATCTCTTGTATAATTTGTGGAGTACATATTATACTAGACAATAACGGGCGATGGAAGCTAATGCTGATAAATACTGAGCCTGCAGAGTGGACCACCCCCAACCTCAAAAGATAACTGGGGTAAGAGGACAACTGAAGATGGCACAGCACGAACGACTAAGAAACAAACGTTAATGCTGAAGGCATAAATTGTCCTTGGAGACCTTTAAGGAAAGGATAGCCTTTCTTATTTCTTTTTTTTCATAATGAATAAACCTATAAAGACAGGTGCAGGAGAACAATGCCACTTCTATGGCTAACCACGGCTGTTCAACAAGAACTGCACCCGACTCGGCAAGTATTGCCCTGAAGGCACCTGAGTGAGCCCCAGCACTAGTTACTTTTACTTCTGTTTGCAAGGTGTCCTCCACTCATCAGAGTTCACATTTGGCTCCCTCAATAATCTTTCACTGCTGAAGCCCCATTCAGAGGTAGAGTTGCTAGTCGCGGGATGCTGCAGGCTTCGTGTCCTCTGTAGGACCAGTTCAGCAGTGATTCAGGTAGATTCTGGTCAAGCATCCTGCTTGCAGATCCACGCCAACTATAAAATACCTTGCTACTTCCACGTCACTGCAGGAGTTAAAGGGGGAGAATGTACAAGAAACCCTTGGGTACCATGAGTGGTAATAGGCATAGGTGACCAACACCTACAGTGACTGTTGCCTTACCAGGTACAACGTGCTCTAGGGAGGGTGGAAAGAACTTTACACAAAATTAACCTAGCCAAGAGCAGACCTTTAGTATTTAAAACAGTGATCCGCCCCGCATCACGTATGAATATCTACTGACTTAAGCTGTAGTTCAATCAGTACAGTTATAAATATCCTTTTAAAAAGGGAGTGGACAGCTGGAGCAAAGCAGTGGCGCATTCCTGGTGTGGTCATGTTTTTTTTTTATATAAACAACTTTATTGTTTTATTGCAAGAAAAAAAGTAACAGTAATGGTCTTGAAAAAGAGCCAATGCAGTAGAACTCAGTCCACAATGAGAAACCAAGGATCATACAAATTGCATAATCACAACAAATCAGCACCTCCTCCTAAGCCCCCAATCCATTTGCCTCAAATCTTGGCATACTTGGTCAGGCATTCACGTGCCTCATAAACAGTTTTTTCTTGCTGAGCGCACCAATACACTCCAGATTTCCATTTCGATGTTTGAGTTGCCTTCCAATGGGAAGCAATGTCCCTTTCAGTGACCAGCAGGACAGTGCCCAGGAAAGCATTGTCGGCTTTGGAGCCACCCACCCTCTACTCCACTCCCAGGAAAACTAAAGGAGTAGAAAGCTCTATTGACAGGTCTAAAACATCAGACATCTCATCTATTACTTTTTCCCAATACTGCGCTATAATCAAACAAGACCATACAATGTGAAAGAAGTCCGCTGGGGAACAAGAACAGCGGCCACAGTCATGATTGGTTCTTAACCCCGCTCGGGACAGCCTTTTAGGAGTGAGATAAGAGCAGTGCAGATAATATTTTTGTATCAATCGGAGTCTGGAGGAGACTGTGAGGGGCTTGGGGGCCATCAAAGTATCTCGCCAATCTTCGTCACCCAAAGGCCTCAGCCAGGTCTCCTACAGGACCCATTCCTCCGAGAAGTTCTATGGGAAATCCCACAAGGCGCAAATTATTCCGTCTGGACCAATTTTCCGCACTCTCGGCCCAGTGATGGAGTTCATTGGTATGAGTTAGGGGATGGGCGACTGTGGTTTTGAGATTTGTGACCTCGTCTTCAACCGCTGAGAGACGGGCCTAAGCCTCTGTGATACGGCTAGTTGCATTTCTTAGGTCTTGGCCGAAAAGGGCAACGTTTACCCTCACCTCTCCTATTTTTGTCTCTACCGCATTCTGTGAGGTGTGGATAGCTTGAAGAATTTTATCTAGGTCCCCTCCGCCTTGGGTAACTTTATCCAAGGTATCGCTCCCAATGCTACCTGCATTATCGTAAATTGAACTATGCATGGCTGGGACGGTTGAGGTTTAGTGGTCTTGTCTTTCCACATGGTTGGATGACGGTAGACAGAGGTTGGTGTGTCATGGGCTTGGCCCACTTGCCACAGACTACAGCAGCACGAGCAGCCATGTTTTTGATAGGCTGTAGTTAGAATGTGCAGAGCACCAGGAGGTAGAGGCGAGGTTCACACAGACACTTAAGCAAGTTCGATGTAGTGGTGATAATGCATTATCAAATCATGTTTATGCATGTGATCAGGTGAGGAGTTAACCTTTTTGTATGTGTTGGGTACAGCGCCTATGTTCCCACCACGTGTCTTCTGAGTGCCAGCTCGTCTATCCTCCGGCTGAGGATCACCCAAAGTCAGGCGGAAGGGCATTAGAGGCACAAGCACCACAACCGGCCTCAAGATCATCCTCTCCCTTCTGAGCACTGGCCCTGCACAAGCGGTTGGAGGTGCCCCAGGGAAGAAGCTGATAGGGGAGCACCCCTCCAGGCCCTACTCAGCACAAATCCAAGGTCTCAGGACACATCCACAAGAGAGGGAGGGGGAGGCCTGATCACCCTCAAATTCTCCACTCAAAATGGCACAGTAGCAGGGGCTGCAGAGCTTCGTGTGGCAGAACCGGTAGGGTCAGCATATGAACAGGTCCATATAAGAAAAAAGTCTCTCTCAATCCACTGGGCCACACCACCAGTCTGAGCTTCGTCAGTTGGTAAGGCGATGCATTGGCCAGGACTCAGGCCCTCAATCACACTCCTCACCTGCTCCTGGATGTGACGCAGCAGCCACGCGGTGAGACCACTTAATGATAGCAGGAGGATTCCAGTGGGTACAGCTCAGTGTGGGTGCTGGGCCCAAAGTCTGGTCGGTCCCCCAGAACAGCCCGCACAGCCACCATGGGCCAAGGAGCCTTCCCGTCTGATCGACGTCCTGAGGCCTGACATGTATGCTGGGGCCTGGAGGGTGGAGCGCAAGACCAGAGGTGCGTCACAGGATAGGGGCCCCGAGACGCACCGGCACCACGTGCCGAGCTGCAACCGGAATGCAAGTAGGTCGAGAGCCAAGATTCCCCAGGGGATTAATCAGGCAGGTGAACTAGAGAAGGGGAGGGCGTGGGGGGGAAAAGAGGCACCACCTGTTCCAAATGCAGTACTCTACTGCGGCCCTCCTCGCTACTTCTCTGAGTGATGATGCGGAAGGGCCCCTTCGGTACAAGAGTGGTGGGGATGCAACCCTTGGCAAAGCGCATTTCCCGCCTGGTCCAGCAGGGTAATGCCGGGTGTCTGGGGGCATATGTGAGTCTCTTAGACGAGCAGCTCGCCTCTCAGCGGCCCCGCCCATCGGATAAGGCAGTGGACATTTTGAGCATGTCCCCAGAGTCTCTTGCATGTGCTTGGGCCCCCGCAGCTCCCCCGCTGGTGTCTCCTTCAGCCTCCCACCAGCACGGGGAATACAGTAATTTAGTTATGGGCTCAGACTTGGCAAGGCATCAAGGTGGATGGTGGCAGATGACGGAGGGGTCCAGAGCACTCCTAGAGTGTGAACACCATTTTGACACCCCAAGCCACGCCCGGTGTGGTCATGTTTTAATTGTTTTACACTGTTTTAGACTCCTGACCATATTTGGTATAATCATTTCTAAGCAAACTTCATACTTTGCACTAGGTAAAAGTAACACCACAGCAGAAAGTGTTTGCACAACCATAATGCGAAACAAATGCTTTGCTTCTCATACCTGTTCTGCTTTGCAAAGCTTGTCTATGCCACCGTTAAACTTCTTTAGACAATCTTCAGCCAAATTCAAGTGAAGTACTTGCTGAAAAAGAAACAAACTCATTAAATGACCAACCAACATTGTAAAGAGCATACTTACCAGTAATAGCAATTCTACTTATGAAGACTGGACAACGAGGTTTCACATTCCGATATCTTTTTGTCCATGTTGAGCCAAAATCCAGTTACATTTAAAAAACATATAAATTCCAGTGTCGATAGCCAATGAAGGGTCCACGGATATAATCATCTTATCCACAAATATACGACTTTGATGCCCAGTGAAGTTCTGTCTCGAGTAGCCAGAGGAGAGCAGACATTAACCATGGTATCTACAGAAAGAGCCAGAATTGGAACAGGCTGGAAGGTCAGTGCTGTCCTACCACGGATCTAACACTTAAGGGAACTTCTCTTACTGATAGCCTATGATGCCAGAGACGAGTACATGTGGCCACAGTGATGATTGTCACTGCTCCCCACACACAATACAGACAAGAAAAGACCTGTAAACTAACTGAAACGGCGGACTGTAAAAAACATTAGAAACATTGCAATAGTGGTTTCTGCCTCACTTCACAGTGTCTAAATGTCACAGATGCATGTAGAGCACAATGTGTTTGTAAAAACTGAGAAATCATAACTAGACACACCTGCTTTGATAGACGAGCACCCATGTAGGAATGAAGACAGTTAAAACAAATATGCTTCGGAGCAAAAACCTACATAGAGTGGGAAAACCGTGCTTGATAGAATCAAATACACGATTACTGGTTTCTGATCTCTGTAGCATCCAATTAAACATGGCAGGCTGCTGCAAAGGTCTGTGCCAGTGGTTAATAATAACGTTAAAGGTACGTCAGAGGGGAAAGGGGTACTGAAATATTTTTAAAAAGGCCATTTACACATTGTCAAAAACGGATACCACTGATTTATTACCACTCTTTAGTAATTTTATGTTGTTTGTGTCCCATATGTAAAGCACAAACACTTTGCTCAAACAAGAAGGCCTTGTTAGACATTGGTTAGATACAGAGGCCTTTATAAACAAAACTTGAGTTAATAAATGAGACCACATTGCGTTCTCTTGGCCACCATTGGCTGGGACAGTTTAGCTGGTCCAAGAACACATCTTAATGAATATAGACCAAAGATAACGTGACTTCACCACAAGGCAGAACAAAAGCATAAGCAAAGACAAAAAAACAAAAAAAAAGTAAGCAAATTAACCTATGGTGATGAAGAATCAAGGGGGTAATAATGCCTGAAAGCCTACATATATAGCCCCCTCAGCGGGATCACTGGGATACCAAAAGTCAGGGATGGGATGAAGAAATGAGTTTTGAATCCCATCCAGAAGATCACAATGTAAATGTGCACTGAAAATCGCTGACGTAGCACGAAAAGCATGTGTCCCTTACTAAGCACTTAATCGCTCCATGTTTGTCATCTGGACTTAGCATTGGACAGAAAACACATAGCAATGTAAACCAGAGGAGGTAAATCAAGTAATGCGTGCCCTCTCAGGCTCTCTTTCTTCACCTTAATGCTGCTCATACCCAAACGGAAGAGGGATTCATTGCACTTTGCAGAAGTGGATAGGGAATACAGAAAACAAACAATAAACACAGAACATAGGTTGGCAAAAGTAACAAGAAATGGGGGCCATGTTTAACGCCTTGTGCTCCCCAAATGGATAACTGAAAACCTGAGTTTGCCTTTACTCTGGAAATGCCTCAGTAGACAAAAGTGCAATTCTATATAGTGGCATTGTTGGACCTAAAGTCCTAGGGTAGCTTGGCTCAAGTGGAAAGGCCTCATTCCAGAGTAACATGTCGTGCTTGCATCCCGCTCACCCTAGCACTCCAGCGTACCACCACTAAAAACGACACTACACCAGAGAATTTAGAAAAATTAGAAAAGCTTTATCTTTCCTTCTATCATGTTTTTCTTTTCCTTCAAATGGAACCAATCAGTTTTTATCTACATCACTTTAGGGTCAAAACATTTCATCGTGACTAGATTGGCATTGCATAAATATCTTGGACCGGGAATGAAATTAAGCGCACCATCTGGTGGTCAAACACAGCACAGCAAATTCCATAGCGCTTTAAATAGAGTTATTAAACATAGCGCTGCTCATAGCGATTTCATAGCATCTTAAATAGAGTTATTAAACTTAGCGCTGCACATAGCGATTTCATAGCACCTTAAATAGTTATTAAACATAGCGCTGCACATAGCGATTTCATAGCACCTTAAATAGAGTTATTAAACTTAGCGCTGCACATAGCAGTTTCATAGCACCTTAAATAGAGTTATTAGCCTTAGCGCTGCACATAGTGATTTCATAGCCCCTCAAATAGAGTTATTAGACTTAGTGCCGCACATAGCGCTGCATCTGGCAGAACATTAGCACTTCAATTATGGAATCAATAACATGTCAGATGTGGCCCTCCAGCATAACGTAGTGATCCAGGAATCAATAGCGCTTTAACACATGGCAAGTCTTTGAGGCACCTGCTGGACCCTTCTCCCCATGGAGCACCTCGTGAAGGGGGACCGTGGTCCAGTTCAGTCACGCTCTGGGGTCGAAGGGGGCCTCACGTTGGATCTCCCCGGGGGAGGGGTGTGCTCCGGGCCTCGTGGGCCTCCCGCCCTCCTCCCCGGAGATTACCTGTGTCTTCGGCCTGTTTCAGGCCCTTGCGCCGGTCTCTGAGGCTTCGGGCCCGGGCCCACAGATGTCGGCTGGGAGTCCCGCGTTGCGGGGACTCCGGCAGATCTCCCCGTCAGCTCCGCATCGGGGAGGGATCCGGCAGAGGCGCTCCCGCCAATGGCAGTGCGGCCTGCGGGGGCGCGGCTCACAGATTGAATCCTGCAGTGGCGGGGGCGGCGTCGCGCAGTCCGCCCCCGTCACGTGACGGTGGATCACGGCTTCAGGCCTACGCGGCCTTCTTTGAACTCCGGCGGCCCTCTCCTCACAGAGAGCCACGTCGATGAGGCTGCGACGGCAGCGGTGGGGCCTCGGACCTTCTCGCGGGCCCAAGGATGGCAGGAACAGGCGACACGGCCCAGGGCCACGGCGGTAAGTTACCCTCTGGGGCAGCCCCGACGGGGGTGGCACAAATTAAGGGGTGGCGATGTTCTCAGCGCCTAGCGCTCCCTTCTTCCTCACACAAATTAGGGGGTGGCGATGTACTCAGCGCCTAGCGCTCCCTTCTTCCTCACAGGCCCAGTCAGGGAAGTAGAAGATAAGGTTGTAGGGGTTAACTCCTTTCCCCGGTTCTCTTCAGGGGTCCTGGCTAGGCGGGGAGCACAGAAAGGTTAACATGATCCCAGGGTCAGAGGCTGACGGCAGGGCTAGGTCACAAGGTAGGGGGCAGTGTCAACCGAGGGGGGAGAAAGCAGGCCTTAAGAACAGTCCGTTTCCCCCTCCAGCGCACCTACCTCCCCACTCAGGTGCCTTACTCCTGACTACCTCACTTCACACAAAATGGCCGACGCACCTCACCTCTATATATAGCCTGGGCCCTGACTGTCCAGAGTGGCCCAGAAGGTTCTGGAAATCCTCATGTCAACCTATGGCCCAGTCTCTGAGGTGATAGTTTAGGCCACCATTTTGTAGAGGAGCTCTCACTCTCCCTCCATTTTAGGGAAGCACCTTGCGCCACACCATCAATTAGTGATAATGGGGCACCCAGAGCCTCTAAGTCAACACCAAAAAAACACTAGTGGACAGAAAAATTAGAGGGTAAAGGAAGAAAAATGAGGAGGGGACAGCCAAAGGGCTGGCAGGTCTAACAGGCATCCTATAATAGAATATGATGTAAATTAACAAGACGTAGGAAGAACTGGATTCCAGTCGATAGAGGGCAGCAGGAGCCAGATGTGGTCCGTGCACGTGCAACACTAAAGATTCACTCTTTAAAAAAAAAAAAAAAAAAATCAATAGGCAACTGCAAAAATAAGAAACGGCCATCATGTTTTTCGTCTTGAGGGGACATTTAAATATAGCTGCTGTCCTCACAAGGAAGTTTACACCAGTAAGAGTGTGGAGTAACCGCTCTTGTAGACCATTTGCATCAAACAACAAGCATTGGCATAGCCAATAGGTCTCGCCTGTGGAACCTTATAAGTATTTAGTTATGCAGTACAATATCCTTGGTGCAACAACATCAACTGTTGCATGTCTAAACACTTATAAGGTCCCAAAGGTAGGAATATTGGCTATGCCAATGCTTGTTAAGTTTGTGTTTTGATAGTGCAGGTGCTAACAGACCTCTTGCTAACAATGTACACAGAGTGGGCTTATGGAGCACCCATTTCAAGCATTGACTTTCCTCAACCAACCTCTTTCAGCTGTTGGTTTGAGACTTTATAATCATAGCCTGGCTTAGTTCGGTGGAGTATTCATAACTCTCCTCATCCTATTGGTTCTTTGGCGATATCCTTCCGACTAAACTCCAGTGCTTGCACTGAACTGTATGAGGAACTTCTTTACATCTATGCCTCTATCCGCTCCTGCTGGCTCCCTTCTGGGTGCCTTTCTCTAATGCACCAATGCTGCATATCAAACCAGAACTATGGGCCTATTTTACCAAAGGGGCCAAAAGGACAAATATGATAACTTGAGCCAAAATGATTGACGCCCGTGAGCGCTCACGCTTGTCAATAGGCAACTCGAAATCCTCACAGGTGACGAAAATCACTCCACGTTTGTTCAGGCTGTTTTCACCAGCAAACCGGTTGTTCAAAATTAAATGCGTGATTTTCATATATTAGTTCATAAACAAAGAAGCTACATAAACTGATTTTGCAGGTACTTGCAGTTTACTCTAAAATTGAGCTGACTTTGCTTTTAATAGTTAATTTCGGACATCGCTTTTCGTTCAAGTCGTGAAGTCGCAAGCGCTGTATGAGGTCACTGTTGCTGCCTGCTGTCCTGCCGGTCAAGCTGGAATTTTGCATTCGTGCTCCAAGGTTACCAGAACACAGCAGCACAAACAGCGTAATGGGCAGAAACTAAAATCTTGCCCTGCACTTCCTGGTACAGGAAAGAGAGAGCTCTGCTGGTTGGATATGTGATTTCATTGCGTAAGAAGACACGCGCAAGACCTTCGATCCCAGAAGATCTGAACTCCAGGATCACATACACTATTTCGAAACTTCACTCTGATGCCAACAGCAGACAGAGTGGCTGTTCCATCTCCCAGACTACATAAGGCAGAGTCTGCATAGAAATACAGTGCTGTGATTTCCCGGTTTCCTCCTGTGACAGTCACAAACAGGACCTTAGGGAGAACTGCCATTGGCCTCATGCAGTAATGGCTGCAAACTGGTAAAGAGAAATAAGCATTTGCAATGCAATAAATAGGTCTTGCTTAACTGAAAGCTTGATTTATTGGAGTTGCAAATTGGTAATGCAACGCCGATAGCTCAAACTTTCAGTAATGCGAGACCTATTGCGTTGCAAATGCTTGTTTTAAGATGTTAACATGAGGGTTTGTTATTTGAAACCACAGTTAACAGCCTAATCACTAGATGCAGTCTCCCGCTATCCGGCATGCCATCACATTTCCTTCTACTATGATTTAATGTCCACAGAAACGGTAAGACTTTCGCAGTTATGAAAAGGATAGAATGGCGCGTGCACCTCAGAACTATCTCGTGGAGCCCTCGACCTGGGTTGAGAAGTTCTTTTAAACTGCTGTATATAGCGCTGTCTTCACATGGGAGGCTTCCAGCAAATTAAAGATCTTTGAACTATGGCTACAGATAAACATTTTCACATTAAAAACACAATTTAATCAGAAGGTTCATAAAAGTTGATTTATTTCGCGGGTTTTCATTGAGCTTTACATTATCTTGAAGTTTTGAAGGCTACAGAACAGCAGCGTGCCTATAAGGGCAACCCCGCCATAGAGTCAAATCCTGGACAGTGACTGGTAAAATTCTGGATAAAAAGGGACAATTTTACAGACACGAATTCTGGACTAAGTGTTAGGTTTACAAACGCAAGTCATTCATACAGTTAGTGGTGTATAATTATGAAAATGAACAGTTTACACGCAGATTTATGTAAAATATGACTGGAGTTATATTTGCATTCCCTCACTTGTTTAATGGAGGAGATAAGACTAACCTCTGTGAAAATGTACTCCTCCATCCACCTGCTCCGGGGACAGAGTGCCCACTTTATGTCATCTACAAACTAGTAGGTACTGTTAAACTTTAAAATAGGCCACTATAGCCACGATACAAACAGTGAGAAAATCCAACCTGCTCCAAAGAGGTCTATTGGGATTCTCCTACCAGTCTGTTATAAAAATGGAGACATATCGTGCATTTTATAATGTATCCGCTTTTCTGCACTCTGCTGTGCCGTTTCTACATTTATAAAGCTGGAACGTGCTGGTTCAACTTAAGAAAGCGCGGAGTCCCATAAGCGGGCGCTGCTTTCAGCTTTGTTTTTTTTAAATAAAAGCTGAAACACAAAGCGCAGTGCCCCTGAAGCGAGCGCCGTGCTCAGCTGTAAAGTTAAACGAGCACTGGCTGTGTGGAATGCATAGATGGGGGGCTGCAGCGGGAGAGAGAGGCGGAGGGAGTTATGTGAGCACACGGTGCGCGCGATAGCTCTTAATGAGCCATGAGGGCTCGTAACTGTAAAACAAGGCTTAATGGGATGAAGGCAGATGGCAGCTGCGCGCGTTCAAGCGCACATGCACACAAGCCTTAGGCCAGGAAAAGCTTGTGGGTAGGACTTTGAAAACCCACTTACTAAAAGTCGAGCAAGCAGCGCATGCGCTGCTCTAGGCTCGACCTAAAAAACAGGTAGTTCACAGACAAATGGAAGCTCACGCAGAACGGAACACTGAACAATGATGGCCCCTTCAACAGCCTCACAATTGCCACTTTTGCAGATGTACATGATTCTGCAATCTGTATCTGTAGTGTGCCCCATGCCCACGATGGTGGCAATACCAGACACAAAGAGGTAGAGATGCTTCTTTATGCAAACTGAGATTCTAGGAGCCTGCTTGAATACCCTCTAAAACAATCTGCATTTATCTACGACTCCGGGCTGCTTTCCCAGAGTTCTAAATTCACAGGTTTAATACTGCTATTTATAACATTATTTTGCTATAAATCCACGTTGCTGTGCTTAAACACAGGCATAACGTGTTTTTAATAAAGTAGTGTACAGCATGAACATGCTTCTTCAGTTTTAAGGCACTTTGAAATCCTTTTTCGTTTAGAACTTTTATATCACTGGCACCAAGAGATCTCCATTGATGTAGTGCATCCTATAAATGTCATTAGACATTCATTCATTCGCCTATCAAAGGGAAACATTTGTTTTTAAAATTCGGCCAAGCCTTTTGTGTCATCCAATCTCTACAGGTAATAAAGTCATATTAACAAACAATTCAGGACTCGTATTACAATACTTACTTTACTTATCTGTTTCCGAAAATATGGCATCTTTTTCATGAGTGAAGACAATTGGCTAATTGATGCCTGCAGATACAAAAACATAGTTTTGAGTTGAGGCCTGTGATATGTACTCATATTAGGATAGTAGAGCAACATTATAAATATATTTCTCCAATAAGAGACAATCATCTGGTATGACCGTAGCAGATTGCAGTTTACCAATAGAAACCCTGTGGCCAGGACGATTATTAAATTATGCTCCAACAATTAAATTGAGGGTGCCGGTAACAGACTATGCTCCTGTTCAAAATCCCAAACAGCATCCAATGACGTGTTGTGTGTTCCAGACTGCCTGCAGCAAAACCAGAGAATGTCATTATCTACTGTCTGTAGGCGCCCTTGGAGAGTCCACCTGCCTTTAACAAAGGTGTCTGGTGGCCCCCTCAAAGGACAGAAGAGCAAATACCCTTGTTTGCCAGGCGTAAATGACCCTTCTCTGGACTCCAGAAGCAGGTGCCTGTATGTGCAACACTCATCAACATTCTACCCCCCACCAAGCAGCAACGACTACTCCACTAATGCGGAGGAGCATCGCCCCACTGAGTGCAAAAGGAAAAATAAAATGTTAATAACACAACGTTAATGTCACATTATCATTTAATTTTTAGCACGAGTCAGATTAGGGTGGGGTGGAGCTGGGCTATGCGATGAGCAGGGGGAGGAGTGGTTGGTGCACTGAAGTGCCCACAACGATTTGGTTGGCCGTCTTGGGCTGGACATACAGGCATGCGCACTTAGCAATTCTCTACCGGGCTGTATTGCACAGCCGGGTGGAGAACATGCACAGACTCCCACTCCCTGTCTGAGTACTGAACCAGGCCGCTCCACCCAATCAAGAAGCTGCTGTCATGCTGGTGACAGCAGATTCGTGATTGGCTTAGTGGAGTTTGGGAGCCTGTGTGCTGCTGGGAGCAAGGAACAGAGGGAGGACGGAGGAAAGACAGCGGCCGTACTCAGGTAGGTTAGGTTTTATTGTATTAATTTATTTTAACCCCCCCTCTACCCTCACCCCTACCACTACTTTTCCTCCAAGGTGACTTCCTTCTCCAGGTGCATGTCCTGTAATGGGGCACCTACCTGGGGATGTTCAGTTTATCTATTTTGCATGAGGAAAAGCCTCAATCATATGAGGAACTCCCATAATTAAGTGTGTTATTGTGAATTCCCACCAGCATATTCTAGATAACGGGCCTGCAAACCAAACTGGACAGACGCAACCAATCTGCCCAACTTAGTAAACCTAATGGTTTTTATTTTTTTTCTGTGCCCACCCAGAGTGCTCATAATGGGGGACTGGGCCTCCTAAACCTGCAGATTCCCTTGGGTTAACAATTTGGTTCAGAAGACATATACACAAGTGCTTCCTCCCAAGACACTAACACTTGTGCTACCCACATACATCCCTTGTGTCTCATAAAAAGATCACCTATACAGTGGCAAGTGGGAAAGAATTTGACAGATGGGGACTCATCAACCTATATGCACACAGCTGGCTAAAGAATATCCATCAAATAGGTAAAGCATCTAGTCCGAGGCAGTTTTAAACATCATCAACCAGTTCTAAAATAAGATGGGAGGTGGCATTCCAAAGATTCTATAAGGAAAAACATTAGGGAGCACTTCATATGGGCCATTCCAGAAATCGAGATATAGGGGTTAATAGGGTTATACTGCAGCACAGAGAATAGGAACAGCAGCCAGGAAGTAATCGCCTCTTAAGAGCAAACTAAATGAGGACAGCCCTTCAGTCTGGACTTCAAAAGAAACATTTATTTGGCAGAAAGCCCAGCTCTTTACTTTTTTGTATTCAGAGACACCACGATTGGTAAAGCATAGCCTTTGAAAGACTTCCCAGAAAACAACTGTGATATTCTGTACCTTTTTGAATGTGGGTTTCCCTTGGGAAGTAGAAATTCATAATAAAGTAAAAAAAGTAGACATTAACTCCTCATTCTTCTACAGGTAAGACACCCTGAGCTTTTTCGTAAGCGTAAACCTTCCACCTTGTTGTGTTCTTCTTGGGTAACCAGAGGTTCGTCTCATTCTTTGTGCATGAATGAAGACAAAAAACGTATCGAGAAAGAGATTAAGAATATGTACATGAATAAAGGAATTTTTGACAGAAGAAAGGCAGTAAGAAAAACTATTGTGAGGGTTGGAGATTTGGTTAAGATTTCCAGCCCTCATAAGACATCTGTCTCTGGGGGTTCTAAATTCTTACGCCCAATGAGAGTCATCAAAGTGTTCAAGAATGCCATAAGAACAGAAGACCATAGGGTATGGAATCTGAGTAGAGTAGCAAAACTTCCTAATGTTCCTTAATAATGGTTTACTATGTAACAAAGAAATTGGTGGAGAAGATATGGTACGTAAAAGAAGTGTGAGAATACGTTTCAAGCCAAAATATCTGGATGATTTTGTTCAATATTAAGTTTTAACTTATAATGGTTTTTCTACTGTTTATGTTTAGTTATTGAGAGGAAGATGTGTGATATTCTGTACCTTTTGTATGTGTCTTTTGCTTTATCTACATTGTCAGCCATTGTAAGTTTATTTCTGCCTGTCATACTTCAGAGTTCTGGAACTCTGATTACCAAGCTTCAGCATGGAATGTGTATCTTTAATTTAGTGTAACTGTTATTCTGTTGTCTGCTCTGAAGGTGGTACTAGCAGGCTGAGGTGTTACCTATTACTTAAACAAAGAATGGAATATGCTACTTACCAGTATGCATCTGTTCTTGGCATGTAGAGCTGCAGATCTATACACTGTGCATAGATCGCCATCTGGTGTTGGGCCCGGATGTTTGCAGTTTGTTTTTCTTCTTGGACAGTCTTTGGAAGTCACGAGTTCGGTGACTCCTCCTTCGGTCCGTACTGCGCATGGGCTTCGGCTCCATCCTCAGATTGTTTTTCGCCAGCAGGGAAAAGATGGAGCGTAGTGATAATAGTGAAGAAACCCATGTGTGTTGTATCTAAATAGGATAGCCTGGAACGGATACAGGTAGCCGGGGAGGCGGGTGGGCGTGTATAGATCTGCAGCTCTACATGCCAAGAACAGATGCATACTGGTAAGTAGCATATTCCGTTCGAGGCATATGAGCTGCAGATTATACACTGTGCATAGATTATATAGCAGTACCCAACCCTAGCGGCGACCACCGGTATCCGTTGCAGTAGTTTGAAACAGTGTCTTTAGTACAGCCTGGCCCACACTAGCTTGTTGTTTGGAGTGCACATCTACACAGTAATGTTTTGTGAAGGTGTGTGGTGTTGACCATGTGGCTGCCTTGCAGATGTCATCTAAGGGTATGTTCCCTAGAAAAGCCATAGAAGCCCCTATCTTTCTTGTAGAGTGGGCTTTAGGTGGAACAGATAATGTTCGTTTTGCTTTGTGATAGCAAATTTGTATACACTTTACAATCCACCTAGCTATCCCTGATTTTGAAATGGGGTTGCCTTTATGCGGTGGAGAGAAGGAGACGAACAACTGTTTAGTCTTTCTGAAAGGTTGCGTTCTTTGTATGTAGTATAGTAAGGCCCTTTTAACGTCAAGTGTATGTAGAGCCCTTTCCGCAACAGATTGAGGTTGCGAGAAAAAAAACGGTAACTCCACCGATTGATTAAGATGGAAGGGGGAAATGACCTTGGGCAGAAATTTTGGATTTGTGCGAAGTATCACCTTGCTGTGATGTACTTGTAAAAAGGGTTCTTGTATAGTGAACGCTTGTATCTCGCTAACCCTTCTAAGGGAAGTGATAGCTACGAGGAAAGCTGTTTTCCAAGTGAGGAACTGTAGCTCACATTTATGCATTGGTTCGAAAGGCGGACCCATGAGCCTTGTAAGAACTACGTTTAGATTCCATACAGGTGAAGGTGGTGCCCTGGGTGGAATTACTCTTTTAAGGCCTTCCATAAAGGCTTTAATAGCAGGCACTCTGAACAGTGATAAATGCTGTCTGTTTTGTAGGTAAGCAGCAATTGCTGCTAGGTGTAGACGGATGGATGAGTACGCCAGGTTACACCTTTGAAGATGGAGCAGATAGCATATGATGTGCTGTATGGATGCATCTAAAGGGTTGATTGTATTGTTACGGCAGTAAACAACAAATCTCTTCCACTTTGCGGCATAGCATGCTCGAGTGGTAGGACGTCTGGCTTCCTTGATAATGGTCATCCAATCAGGGGGAAGATTAAGGTATCCAAATTCTAAGATTTCAGGAGCCAGATCGCAAGGTTGAGCTGAGCTGGGTCCGGGTGCCTGATTTCTCCATGGTTCTGGGTTAGGAGGCATGGGGACAGGTGCAGTTTTTGATGTGGTACCACCGATAGCTGTAGTAGTGTGGTGTACCACGGCTGCCTGGCCCATGTTGGGGCTACCAGAATGAGTGTGAGGGAGTGCTGCTGTATCTTCCTTACCACTAACGGAATTAGTGGGAGAGGTGCAAAGGCGTATGCAAATCTGCCTGACCAGTTCATCCATATCGCATTGCCTTTGGACAATGGGTGTGGGTATCTGGCGGCGAAGCTTGGGCATTTTTTGTTTTCGTGGGTGGCGAAGAGGTCTATTGGAGTATGCCCCCACTTGTGAAAGAATGGGTGAAGAACTTGTGGATGCAGTTCCCATTCGTGCATTTGCTGCGTTTGTCTGCTGAGCAGATCTGCCATGGTGTTTTGTATGCCTGGGACGTGTTGTGCCAGGAGAAAGATTTTTTGTGGAATTGCTCATCTCCATATGTTCTGTGCTAAGCGGGAGAGCTGGGGAGAGTGTGTCCCCCCCTGTTTTTGAATAGAATACATTGCAGTCATATTGTCTGTGCGAATGAGGACTGCCTTGGCTGAAATTTGTTTCTGAAACGATTTCAGGGCTAGAAAGATCGCCAATAACTCCAGATGGTTGATGTGGAGTAATCTCTGTTGTGGCGTCCATAGACCTTGCACTGTGAGGTGTGATAGATGCGCTCCCCAGCCGGAGAGCGATGCGTCCGTTGTTAGAATCACCTGAGGAACCGGGTCCAGGAACGGTCGCCCTTTGGAAAGGTTTGTGGTGTTCCACCACTGCAGAGATCGATGGGTGCGGCCGTCCACCAACACCAGATCTGTCAGCTGTCCCTGGGCCTGGTTCCACTGGCGTGCTAGGCACTCTTGGAGTGGACGCATGTGAAGTCTTGCATGGGGCACTATGAAAATGCAAGACGCCATCATCCCTATTAGTTTCATGAACACTCTCGCTGGGAGAGAGTGCTGAAGAAGGAACTTTTGGCGCAGGGCTTGCATGCTTGCGATTCTGGCTGAGTTGGGATAGGCTATAGCTTTTGAGGTGTCTATAGTGGCACCGAGGTATTGCTTTGTGTGAGACGGTATCAAGTGGGACTTTTGGTGATTCACCGTAAAGCCTAGCTGGTGGAGTAGTTGTATGGTAGTGTTTGTATTCTGCACACACTGGTGGTAGGACGCGGCTTTTACGAGCCAGTCGTCCAGGTAGGGGAAGACGTGAATGTTTTGTCTTCTGAGGTGTGCTGCCACTACTGCCAGGCATTTGGTAAACACCCATGGTGCGGTTGTGACCCCGAAGGGGAGAACCTTGAACTGATAATGTTGGCCGTCCACCACAAATCGGAGGTACTTTCTGTGAGCAGGGTGTATTGGAATATGAAAGTATGCGTCTTTCAGGTCCAGTGTAGTGAGAAAGTCGCCCTGACAGGGAAGTGGGAGAACTTGCTGAAGAGTTACCATATGAAAATGGTCTGAATGAATGTATGCATTTAGAGGCCGGAGGTCTAGAATGGGCCGTAGGGTCTCGTCTTTCTTCGGTATGAGAAAGTACAGAGAGTAGACCCCTAGATTTTGCTGATCGACGGGTACCTGCTCTTTCGCGTGTTTTTGCAAGAGGGAGAGTACCTCTTGTTTCAGAAGTGTGGTATGTTCTTGTGACATCGCACGGTGTCTAGGTGGAATATTTGGGGGGGTAGAAGTTAGTTCGAGACAGTACCCTGACCGAATAATTTGGGTCACCCATTTGTCTGATGTTATGGCCTCCCAGGTTTGAAGGAAGTCTTGTAGTCTGCCCCGGACCGGAGTGGAATGGTCTGGGGGGGAGCGGGGGAAAGTCATTGTGTGGGCGGTGTGGCAGAACAGGCGGTGTTGGTTTTGCCCCTGCCTTTATTATTGTTTCCGCAATATCCACCTCTTTGGTAGCCCTTTGAGAAGGTATTCTGAGGAGGGGACCTGTAGGACGTGGACGCGTTATCGGAAGAGTAACCTCTGCCAGAGCCTCGAAAGGAGGAACGGCGAAAGGAGCGTCTAGGGGTTTGTGATTGCAGGGCTCCCATAGACTTCGCCGTATCTGTATCCTTCTTCATTTTAGTATTGTTGGTCAAAAGGGTGGTTTAATATAGATGCTTGGACCTCTGGTTTAAAGCCTGAGATCCTGAGCCAGGCGTGACGGCGAAGCAGAACACTGGTGTTTATAGCCCTGGACGCCGTGTCTGCTGCGTCAAGTGCACATTTAATAGAGGTGTTGGTAATAATCTTTCCCTCTTGTATCAGTTCATGAGCCTTATTCTTATATTTGTCTGGGAGATGCTGCATGAGAGCCTCCAGCTCATCATAGTGCGCTCTATCATATCTCGCCAGCAGCGCCTGCGTGTTGGCGATGCGCCACATATTGGCAGCTTGCGAGGCAGTGCGTTTGCCTGACGCATCTAAGAGCTTGGACTCCTTATCAGGTGGTGGAGCCTCACCAGATGACAGAGTTGGAGCGCTTCCTAGCTGTGGAAACCACTAATGAGTCTAGGGGCGCAGGTCCTTTAATATAGACAGGGTCCGTGGGGGCTGCCTTGTACTTCTTTTCTATTCTGGGGTTTAAGACCCTAGCTCTGACAGGGTCTTTGAAAACCTCTGTGGCATGCTTGGTCACCCCTTTAAGCATGGGTAATATAGCGGTGGATTTATCTGCTATGTCAAATGTGTCAAGTAGGAAGTCTTCCTCAGCTGGATCACTGTAACTCCACCCCATGATAATGTGCCGCCCGTTGTAAGAGGTGGTGGAACCCCAGGGAGTCCTCTGGTGGAGACGGCCTGGATGGATAGAGGTCATCCTGAGGCACATCTGGGACATCGGGATTGTGATAATCCTCCCATGGGTCAGGTGTTCCCGGAGGAGTGGGGTCCTGCGGGGCATCTGTGGGATCATAGAATGGATCTCCGTGGTCATCAGGGTCTGGAGACGGGGTTGGAGACCGATGAGGCAAGGGTGGAGAAGGTGGGGGCGGAGATGGATGGAGGAGGTGGAGGAGGTGGAGGAGGAGGAGGAGGTGGGGAGGGTACTCTGAACGGGGATGTAGCAGAGTCCTTCCGTTTTGGTGGTGGAGGAGGAGTTGGCTTGTCCAAAAGTCTTTTCTTGGAAGACAAAATTAAATGTCCAGTCCTTGGATCCTTTGTTAAAGTCTTTTGAAGAGGATCCGGTGTGAAAAGCTCCTCCGGCACCGATTCCTCCATCGGTGCCGATGTTTTCGGAACCGAAGGCTTCGTCGGTTTATCCGCGCCCTGCTTTCTCGGGGTATCCGATGTTTTGGTCGGCGCTGAGGCAGGCTTCGACACGGAAGCGTCGGTGCCGAGGGATTTGTGTTTGGTCGGCACCGAGAGGCCAGGTTTCGACACAGATGGCCTCGGAACAGAGGTTGTTTTCTTCGGTGCCGAAGAATGTTTTTCAGCGCCGCTAGGAGGCTGGCTCGGGCCCGAGCCGCCAGGAGACTTGTGATGCTTTTTCACCGGGCCCGAAGGTGGGGTGATGCAAGCAGTATACTTGGTTTTCCCTAGGCCCGGAGGCGAAGGGGTAACCGGAGTCTCTTTCGGTATGGGCGCGGGAGTAGGAGGGGGTAGAGTACTCACGACCCTCTGCGCCGGTGTGATCTCCTCCACGTCGGAGTCGTCGGCCTCGGAAGCGCTGACGACGTCGTCCTCCAGCTCGGTGTGCTGTTGTCCCGAAGCTCCGGTGTCTTCTCCGAAGATGTCAGGTGGAGCCGAGGTCGATGAGTGCGCCATGGTGCGTCGAGCTCGTCGATCCCGAATAGTCTTTTTCGAACGAAAAGACTTGCAGGCGGGGCAGTCTCGGGCCTCGTGTTCTGGAGAGAGGCAGAGGTTGCACACCTGATGGAGGTCGGTGTGGGGAAATTTAGACCCATATTTTGGGCACTTCTTGAAGGGAGCCCTTTCCATCGGCCGAGACCAGAGTCGAGATAGGCCCGAAGGCCGCTGCCGATGCCTGGAATCGAAGAAGTGCCGAAGAGAGAGATGAAGTCGATTTCGTCTAAAGAATCTCGATGGACGAGGATTTTTCGTCGAAGGTCGAACTGGAAAGGTTCGAAGCCGGAGCACGAAGTATTACATCCGAGCCCGATGGCGGAAAAAAACAATCTGAGGATGGAGCCTAAGCCCATGCGCAGTACGGACCGAAGGAGGAGTCCCCGAACTCGTGACTTCCAAAGACTGTCCAAGAAGAAAAACAAACTGAAAACATCCGGGCCCAACACCAGATGGCGATCTATGCACAGTGTATAATCTGCAGCTCATATGCCTCGAACCTTTTATTACACCTTTCACTCTTTTGGAGGATCTATACAACAACATATCATATTTGGTCCTAAGAATGAACCTGCTGGGGCAAGCCTTTCAGAGACCTTGGACAGTCTGCTAACTAGGATACCCCTCTCTATGGGAAATCTCTAGGTGAAACCAATCTGTGGGACATCTCTCTCTCTCTCTGGGGCAGTCTGCTCTCTGGGACAGCCTGCTCTTTGGGGAAAGCTCTCTGTCTTGGATAGTCTTCTGGGTCATGCATTACTTCCTGCTAGATCACTTCCAGAAGGAGAGTTTCTTCCCTTCTATCTCAAAGGGGAATTCACACTAGCTAGTCTTCCGGTATGTAGCGGAAATCACCACATTTCATTTCATTGCATACCACCAAAACAAAGAGAAGACCCTCATGCATTCATTTCTATACTATATTTGCCAAAGAATGATGCAATTTAAAATTTTAAGGTACGAAGTTCGATTTTATGGCAAGGCATGGAGGCCGATATTGTGCATGTCTCTTCGATTTCCAGCTTGTGTCAGCAGCTACGGGGCAATGAGGGGCACTTATAGTGGTGGACCTGGCATGCTTGTGTCTGTTTGATCATGTCTGGGGCAGCCGTCTTCCTTCTTTGTTGCTGCTCACAGCTAAGATAAGTTCGCTTTTTATTACTGCCTATTTTTTTGTGTGAAAGGCGCTGTAATGACTTGCGTGTGTTGCTTAATGTGGTTTATGGCTGCTTAATGTGGTTTATGGCTGACTTGTCAGATCTTTACCTTAGACCGAGTAATGTGATTGGGGAGGGGGGTCAACCTTGCCGTCTCTGGCTCATGCTGGGTTGACCGGAGCCTTTGTTTTGTCTAATTGAGTGTTTCCGATTGACATCCGCACCAGGCGGGGATCTTTGGTTAACCAGGCAAATTTCCCCTTCACTCGCTGAAAACTCGTTTCACCAATATGCTTTTTCTATGCAGGCGGAGCTTGGGCTTGCACAAGTGTCAGATCTGATATCCCTTAGTCCGCTACTGTGTTGGATTAAGATTTGGAGTAGGGCAGACCTGGCGTCAAACCAGTTGATCCTAGCAGACTTTCTGGCTCTTGATCGGGCAGACAGAATACCATGGATAGTCCATGTCAAAGCAGCTTGTACCTCCATAGGTAGGTCAGATATTTTGGTTGACCTCGCCTCTCTCTCGGTGCGTGAGCTGGGGGGTGTCAAAAGGTTATTCTTAGAACACTTTCACCTGGAGAGAGAGTGCTTAGAGCTTCAGAAAACATCAGTTCGGGGTCACAACCTGCTAAAGCTTGTACAGGGTTCACAGCCGTACCTTTCCAAGGTTCGCTCACAGCACAATAGGTTTAATTGGCCAGATTTAGGTTCAACCAACTGCATCATCTTTTGGCATCTCCTTGCGGGTGGGTTCAGCCCGAGGCAAGGGAACCCTGTGGCCGCAACAATACATCTCTGAAGGATATGTTGCATTTTATAATGTTTTGGTCTTATTATAGCTGGCAAACGAAAGCGATTTTTAATCCCCCTGTTGAAATCTCTGAATTTTAATCGAGTTATGCCAGTTTTGATGCATCTTCAGATGCTTCTCACTTATCATGCTATTTTTACTGTTTTATCTTTTTTGAGAACAGCCTTGGTGTACAGAAGAACAAGACTTGATTTATTTCCCCCATCACTCATTTCTGTATGTGCAATTTTATCTTTGTATTTAACTGTTATGAAAAAGTGGAGTCTTTGTTTTGTATTCCTTTTATGGTGATTTTATTAACTGAATAAAGATTTTAAAGAAAGAAAGGATAGGATTATTGACTATAATACTATTAATACATATTAGCGTGTTTGCATTTTGTTTGGTAATATGTTTAAATTAAGATCAGGCATCTCAAGATAAGGCTGTGATGCTATAAGCTAGTAGATGTGTTTAATTTATGGAGAAAAACTAAAACTCATCAAGCTCATCCATGTCGGGAGGTGGAGTGATACGATTCAGTTTCGATGTTAAAATGAAGAAACTGAAATGCAATTATGATTTATAAGTTGACTCACAAATGTTAGAGTTGTAATTCTGTAATATCAAATATGCTTTTTAGTGACTTCATTAGGTTGTGAATTATACTAGTTATATTATCCCCATATTGTAACAAATTATATATATATATATATATATATATATATATATATATATATATATATATATATATATATATACCTACATTGTAATATATATATATATATTGATATCTATATAGTTGAAGATCCAGTGACAGGCGAAGGGTGTGAGGTACACACTGATTTGGTTTCTCCCGCACAAGGATAAAGACTGGCCAAGGAAGTCAACAGGGAATAACCATGGGCAATGGCAATCGACATCTACTGAAACATCAGGGAAAGAGAAGTTACATTGGACATTGAAGTTTTTTTGTTTTTTTTTGTAATTCTTTTTATTTGCATTTTTGGTAACAAAATAAACACAAAAACTACACACTGCTGTGTACATGTAACAAATTATGATGCCACGACCCGCCTCCCGCTTACCGCACCCGACAGGGGCGCCCAAATCCATCACAACATTTCGGAACAATCTGCACACTGCCCATCTGCCCTCAATCCTTAACCTCCCACGCATGATCCACCGCCACAACCCCCACCAGCGTGCCGCATGATCAGCCCCAGGCGCAGCCATCCCCAGCCCGCCACAGTGCCGAGCCCCGGTTCACAGCTCCTGAATCGTAGTTTGCGACAACCAGTGCGTAAAGGGCTCCCAGATATCCTTCGGTCGCGACCTTACCGGCAGGAGCTCCCAGTATACGGTAAGCTGCGTCTGACAATAAACAGCGCTTTTAACCCATTCTCTAATGCTTGGCGACCGGGCCGCACCCCAATGCACTGCAACTTGTCGTTTGGCCACCAACAGTAACATCGCTGGCAACTTGCGGTGTTTAGGTAATACCATGTGTAGCATTCCCAAGAGAGCAACCTGCGGCGTGCGCGGAATCAGCAGGCCAGTGATTGTACAGATTATCTCTAGCGCCCTGGCCCAGAAAGACGCCAAAGCGGGACAGTCCCACGCCATATGCAAGAACGTAGCCCCGCGCGCACGACAGCGCCAGCAATTATCCGTGTCCCTCAGGCCCATGCGGTACAGACGGCTGGGGGTGTGATAAAACATGTGAATGTATTTGAAATGGATCAAACGCAGCCTGTAATTGGGGGACAAGTTCTCAAGGAGCTTACAGCACAGGTCCCAGTCCACATCAGAAATGTCGGCGCCCAGTTCTGCGGCCCAGCTGCTATGAGCCGACGGAAGCACCACGGGGTGGCTACTCTGCATACGCATATACAACCTGGACACTAGTTTGCGCCCTGACTCCACAGTTAGCACATTCTCTAGGGCTAGTAGATCCGGCGGCGGCGCCGGGAATGTGGGAAACAGCTTTTGGCATGCGAGTCGGAGCTGGCAGTAAAGAAGTGTGTCAAGTGTCGTAGGTGCCTCCGCGCCACACATCTGGTCCAGTGTGAGGAATGTGCCTCCCGGGAACAGATCCCCCCCGTGTGAAGACCCAACGCCGCCGCCCGCTCCCCGGTCTGCGTGTGCTGCAGAGGCGGCCACATCGGGTTCCCCCGTAGAGGCACCGACCCGGTATAGAGAAGGCACAGCCCGGCCCTCCGTCGCAGTCCATCCCATGCCCACTTGATCGCATGTGTCGGGTCAACTTCCGCACACCTCCGCTTGTGTGGAGTGTAGAGTGCCACGGAGAGCGGCAACGGGGCCACCCTGTCCGCCTCTATTGCCACATGCGGCTGAAATGGCGTAGGGTGCACCCAGTAGTGCAGGAACTGTGCCTGTGCACAGTAGGCATATAGCGAAAAATCTGGTGCCGCCAGGCCTCCCTGCCGCTGTGGGAGCGTGAGTATCTCCCATGCCACCCTTGGTTGTTTTCCCCCCCAGGCTAGTTTTACCATCTGCGAGCGCACCTGCCGCAAAAAACGGGCAGGCAGGGGGAGCGGTATATTTACAAAGAGATATAGGAGCTTAGGCAAGATCACCATTTTGGCCACAGCAATTCTGCCCGCCAGCGAAAGGGGTAAATGCTCCCAGCGGCTGACCCTCTCCTCAACCCAACCCAGTACCTTGCCATAATTCTCGGCCCATATCTGCTGCATGTCCGTGCTGATCCAGATCCCCAGATATCTCACCGGTCCAGTTGCCCACTTCAGCGGGCAGTCCGGAGCGAAACTGGGCGTACCGGATGTCAGGGGCAGAATGACCGACTTCTCCCAGTTAATGGTCACTCCAGACAGCCGACCATATTCCATTAGTTCATTAGTTGGAGGGGAAAGATTCACCTGCGGATCTAGCACGTATAACGTAATATCATCCGCATATAGAGATACGGTTAGCGCCCGCGACGAGAAGCCGATGCCCCTGGCTGCATGATGTTGTCGGATACGGGCAGCCAGCGGCTCCATGGCGATTGCGAATAAGAGGGGTGATAGGGGGCAGCCCTGCCTCGTAGCCCTCCCAATGGCAAAGGGCGCAGAGACGAGCCCATTCACCCTCACCCTGGCAGTGATGTTGGTATAGAGCAGTCTGATGTATCTGATAAAGGCTTCACTCACACCCATTCGCTGCAGCAAGGGAAACAAGAACCCCCACTCTAGAGAGTCGAATGCCTTAGTGGCGTCCAACAGTACCGCCGCGGCCTTAACGTGAGGGGCCAAATAGTGCAGCACCCCAAAGAGAGAACGGAGATTGTGGGACGTCGATCGGCCCGGCACAAAGCCCGATTGGTCCGGGCGTATCATAATTGGCAGCACCGGCTGTAACCGTGCAGCAAGCATTTTTGCGAATATCTTCGCGTCCGTATTGATTAACGATAATGGCCTGTAAGAGTCGCAGTGCTGGGCATCCTTATCTGGCTTTAAAAGGGGGATGATGACAGCCTCCCTCATTGATTCCGGAAGGACACCAGTCTCAACCGCCTCCGCATACACCGCCAACAGTCGCGGGGCAAGGACATCCGCATATTCCTTGTAAAACTGTACTGGGAGGCCATCTGGCCCCGGCGCTTTACCGGCCGCCAGGGAGCCTATCGCCTCCCGAACATCCTCCGCCCCGAACGGGCGATCAAAGTATCCCTTTTGATGCGCATTGAACCATATTAGTTGAATCGTATCCAAATAGTCAGACACCGCCGCCTGTGGGGGCGGCACCTGGGTGCTATAGAGTACCCTGTAAAAAGTCCGGAATGTATCTAGAATTTCAGGAGGAGAGTATACATTATCACCCCCCGGTGTTACCACCGAGGAGATGAAGGGGGACGGTCTTTGTGATCGCAGCAGGTGGGCGAGTGTCCTGCCAGGGCAGTCTCCCTCGCCATATCTGTGGGCCACCGCATGTTTAGTTAAAAACTTGAGCTCCCTATCCGCCTCCGTCTGATATTCAGTGAGTGTGGCGCGAGTCTCCGCCAGGACTGCTGTCGAGGGATCCGAGCAGTATCCCACCTCCAGGGCATGCAAACGGGCCTCCAACTTACTCAGCGTCCCCCGAATGGCCTTTAGTACCTTGGCCTGTCCTGCAATGCAGTGACCCCTGATCACAACCTTGAACGCGTCCCACAGGGTACCCAGTGTCACGACGACACCCGTATTGAACTCGAAATAGTCGAGTATGTGTTGGTGTATGTCTTCACGAAACACCTGGTCGGACAGGGCCTGCGCAGGCAGTCGCCAGGTAAATGGCATAATGTATGGTTTGGGGATGTTCAATATCAACTCCACCGGGGAGTGGTCAGAGAGGGTGCGCGCTGTGTGTGTAACTGCCGACACCCAAGCATGAACCTGAGGAGTCAAGAGCCAGAAGTCCAAACGGGACCAAGCGCCCCTATGTGGGGTAAAGCAGGTGCCCTCCCTGACCGCGGGATGCATCACACGCCATGAGTCCAGTAAACCATAATCCGCCATGAGGCCACGGAGAAGACCAGCCGCCTGCTGGTGGTGCGCACGGGCAGCTCCCTCCCTGTCTAATTCCAATTAAAGCACCGCATTAAAATCGCCCCCCCCCCCACATGCACGCCCCTCCGTCCAGCGATTGTGTCAGGTGCCAGACATGTCGGAAAAAACCTGGGTCATCCGAGTTGGGGCCATACGTATTGACAAGTGTAATCTGCATGTGAAATAACGTCCCAAACAGTATTACGTAGCGCCCCTCAGGGTCGGAATGTGCTTTATGCGTTGTCCAAGGCAGGCCCTTGCGGATTAAAATAGCCACCCCGCGGGAGTAACTGGAGCAACCGGAGGAGTGTATCTCTCCCCAGCGGGCATGCCGAAGCCTGTCCCCGGCATTCTTCGTCAGATGTGTTTCCTGTAGGAAACCTAGGTCAATATGGTGGCGTGACAGATGTGCATGGGCCAGGCGTATCTTGCGGTGATCATTGAGACCACGGATATTCCATGTAAGGCAGCGCAGCGCGGTCAGGGAAAGAAATATGCGTGTGTCCTACGCCGTGGCGCGTCCATCGGCGGTCTCCTCCCCAGGACCTTCCGGGGGCACCCCCGCCCAATCCGCCCCATAGTCAAGAATAGCAGATGTATCACCCATGACAGGGCCGCAGCGTCATGCAGTTGTGTAGTGAAATAGCGCAGTGTGAGAAAACCAACCAATAACAACCACAACCCCCCCCCCACCCACTCCAACCCCCCAATCAGGTTGAGACTCAATCCCCTCCCGCAATCCCACCCCACAATAACTGGTCTGCAATAGCATCTCGGGAATCATCCCAGCAGGGGCGTGGGGTCACCCGCTAACTCCCCTGTCCGAAAGCTACAGGGTGGCCGAACAATTCTGCCTTCTATTCACACAGTCAAACTACTTACAGCCGGGGATGCCCCAGACCTCACCCCGCTCAGCACCCAACCAGGTGCCAGTGACGTGTTTCGGGCCCAGCCAAACCATGTACTGCAGCTGAACGTTGCAACCACCGTCCCGCTGCAGGCAAGATGTCCTCGCTAGGCGGCCACATGCCGTGCAATGAACAGGCCAGGTGTCCGAGTTCCCATCTCGCCACCCAGAACTGAGAGGCATACAGAGCATTGTGCCGTGCTATTCAATGTCACTAAGGCGGTCCTCCAGGGAAGTCCCATGCTCTCCTCGCCGATCCCGGTTCGATCGCTCCGCCTGTCTGGCAAATTTAAGCGCTTCCGTCGCCTCCGTGAACACCATCGGTTTCCCTTTGTGGTGGATCCGTAACTTGGCCGGGTATAGCATGGCATATTTAGTCCCCACTTTCTGGAAGATCTTCTTAGCCGGCAGGAATTCACGCCTCGCAGCCTGCACCGCCTGCGTGAAATCTGGGAATAAGGAGAAGGCCATATTCTGATAAGTGAGCCCACCTTTTTCACGTGCGAGCCGCAATATCGTGTCTCTGTCTCTATAGTTTAGGACTCGGGCAAGGATCGGTCTCGGCGGAGCTCCCGGCACTGGGCGCGGCCCCAACGTGCGGTGGGCACGCTCAACCAAAAACATGGCCGACAGCGCCTCACCGAACAGGTCGCGGAACATGCCCTCCACAAACTGTTCCATATTGCCAATGTTCGTGGACTCCGCAATACCAATAATTCTTACGTTATTCCTTCGGGAACGGGCTTCTAAATCCTCGTTGCGCCCCTTTATCACCTCCAGGACCCTGTCCATGCGAAGTAATTTCTCCTGCGTATCACCGTGGCTCTCCTCACAGTCGGCAATCCGCGCCTCCGCCGCCGCGATCTTTTCCTCGTGCTGGTCTACTTTATGTGAGATGACGTTGAGTCGTTGGGCCATGGAGTCGAGCTTGCCATCTATCTCCTTCAGGCAGTCCTTAAGGTCGTGGAACATACTTCTGACATCGTCGGCTGGCTCCGGGTCCAACTGGGTTTCAGGGACCACAGTCTGCGACGCCGGCTCGGTCTCAGTGTTGCGGGTTAACTGTCTCTCGAAATGAAGCTTCCGCTGTTTGGCTTCTGTTTTCCCCATGGCACCCTCGGGGAGCCACCGATATCGGGTGTCAATGGAGGGGGCAGAGTGCGCACTTATGGATCACCGCAGGTCCGGGCACCGTTCAAGCCTACAGGCCACGCAGTATCTTTCTCCCGCTACAGAGCAGGCTCCACACATCCAGTAAGGCCCAGCAGGCCGTCAATGCCCCCCAACCAGGGAGCAGCTTCGAACAGTATGCCGCCGGGAAACTTACCGCGGCCGGGCTGCCGCTCGCGCAGTATCCGTCTTCCCCACGTCGGCTCCGCGGCCAGTCGACCGCCCAGTAGCCGCAGATGTAAGGCCCAGAGCTCGGGCCTCCAGGCGCACCCCGCAGTCAGGGCGAGAACAGCATACACACCCCGGGCCTCGCAGCAGGCGCCCCTCGCCCCCAGGAGAGGCAGTCCAGGCGGTAGCGCAGCGCACAGCCCCGCTGGCGAGGCCGCCACCGCTCGGCAATGAGCCCGGCTTACGTTGTGCTCGATCCTGGCAATGAGCTAAGGTCGGCGCTCAACCAGGGCCGCACTCCCGCTACATTGGTTTCGGATACGGGGCCACTCTTGTGCAATCGGCGTCGTCAGCGCTCCTCAAGCGACCGGGGATCAGCGCGGCCGCGTCCCACCAATGAGTCCCGCTAACTTCGTCCACACTCCCGGCAAAGGGGAAAGGCACCGCACATCCGGGGCCACAACCGAGCCACACGTGCGTCGGGGGCGGGTCCGCCCCTGGTCCACCGGCGATAACAGCGCCCCAGTCGTGCAGGCCGGCACCAGTTCCCCGACCGGGGACTTGCGCAGCGGCAGTCGCTGTCCGATGGGGCCACGACCCTCAGCAGGCCCAGCAGGCGCCCGCAGCTCCGGATCTCCGCCACCGATTTCGGCCACAACCGCAGCGTTCGGATCCGCGGGACCAGGGCATCCCCCGCTGCAACTTCCCTGCACTCAGATTAAGGCAGCAGTCGGATGGGCTGTCGGATGATTTGTTCGGCCGGCAGAGCCCCGTTACACGGCGGCCATCTTGCAGCTCGGCTCGGCCACGCCCCGGACATTGAAGTTTATATACAAATTAAATGACATTTTGGTTGCCGATGCAGTAACATCGATAGATAGTGACCATGCAAAATCAAGTACAAATATTTCCAGGACTTTCATTGGCCACAATTCCACCTATAGGAACGAGTGTTGAATGTTTTAAAGGCACCAATCACAGTATGGAATGTAAAATAATTTTTAAGCACGGAAGCAGGCATAAATGCTGAAACGCGTCAGCAAATAATCATTACACTCTGTGAGTGGTCAGAACAAAAAAACGAATTGTTGTTAAGCAGGTCCTACCCCGCTACCTACGGAGGCACCCGCTGTGAGATCGGCAGTCATTGGTGAGTGTCTGAAAAGTTTCAGCGCTCTGTCCATCATCTACTTGTGCTTGCTTTGTTCGCCCGAAGTTGGCACGGTATGCCCTGACTTGGGTCCCTTGCTCACTTACCCACTGGATTCAAGCTAGCCAGGCTAATGAGAGGTGCTACCCCGAAACCGGTCCCAGGATGCTTGTTTCCGGCCCAGGGAAGACCTGGCTTCGCAGTTCGGGCTAGACTGTTCCCATAAGGCACAGGGTCAAAACTGATTTGCATATGGCTGGGTCTGAACTGGGGTGGCGTAGTGAGCTAAATAACGATGATGGATTCAACCTAGATCTGTGACGGGGGGTGAGTGTCTGAAAAGTTTCAGCGCTCCGTCCATCATCTCCTTGTGTTTGCAATGCACATTTAGCCGAACTCTTCAAGTAAACGTAGCCTTGTTCTTAAGTTGGAACAAAGCAAGAACTGCAGATTTAGTAGTCTCCCTTTTTACCATAGCTTATTGTATCAATGTCTTTGCACATCCTTCCCATGAGAAGAGTCCGGTACCTGCTTGTTAGTTTCTATCTGAAGTTTTTTTAATCACGTGTCTTTACCTCTAATTTCTGCACTGAGAAAAATGGTATAAATGTGGTGCTGAAAATACAAAAAATTGCATTACATGCTTCAACTGATATAGCAGATTGCTGGTCTGTTGAAATTCAAATTTGCACTTATAATATTTTTGATTCTGACTGACTATTTTTGTATTAAATGTGTTAGACTTTAATACATTTTCTTGGGTATCTGTTTCCTTTCACACTGGAACAGAAAAAAAACTGGATTTGTGCATTTGGATACGTTTCAGGGGGAGTGGTGTGGAGAGAAACACTGGATGCCCAGCGCAGAGGAACAACATGGTGAAAAGTTTCAAGCACTATCTACAGTTCTGGTAAATTATTCACTCTCAACTTCAATGGCCAAACCTGTGGTCTGGAACATAGTGGCTGGATATTTCCAACAGCCTGGTAGCCTACAGGTGTCACAAGGCCATACATGAGAACACAATATAATTACAAGACCTGCTTTGGTAAACACTATTTTTGGTTTAGCATGTTTACAAAATAAAAACACGTTAAATAAGGTTTAAAATGCAAGTACATGTTTACCAAAGTTACTCAAAACATAATCATCCTACCTTTGCTTCAGAAGCTTTTTTAGCAGAAGCGATTTCTTTCACAAGTTTTGGAATTTTTCTAAGGAAAAAAAAAAGAATTATGAGAAGAAATCAATTCAGTTTCACTCTCTGTAAATATTTGTTCTTTATTCCTTTAGTTCTTTATTCTTTAATTCTTTAAAAGTGGCAACACCATCACTTTCTGTGCTGTACTAGAGAACTGTCCACAGCTAAATACAGTGCGACTAAAGATGCCTGGATGCTGAGCCCTATCTCCTGCATGTCAGCTATGTGATTTCCCCCATAGGTCCTTCACAACTGCCTGTATGATATGAATACTGAGCTAGAATTGTAGGAATAGAAGTGACTGCAAATGCATGGGCTTAGGTACAAGGAGTAAAAAGCTTGCTAAACCTGGTCACGACTGATACTCATAGCTCCATCAATTCCATCAATTTCAATAGCCAAACAGTAAGTTGGCTGCATTCACTGACTAGAATCCCGTAACAAGACTTTGGAGAACTGTGACGAAATTGAACATTTGCTTCTGAAATCCACAAAGGATGTGAGAAGAAAAGAGGGTAACCTTTAGATTAGATTGTTGGGTGTGGCACTCTGTTACACTGCTGTAGCTTTGGCAGACCAAGAACGAGCACATTGTAAAGAGATGCTCAATGTATGGCACGCCACGTGCAGATTCAGGAGAAAATCCATAGGAAACAGAACTTTTGAATTGTGCTTGACTGGAAGCCACTTGTAAACATAAAGAGAATAGGTGACTTTTCCATATTTCGATGTATAAATAACATCATTAGAGTGACAAGACCAAGGAAATTAGTGGGGGACTATAAGGATTTTAGAGCTGAATGAAGGAGGAGTATTAAGCAATACCCTCTCTTTTAAAGGCCCCAGGACAGAACCAAAAAGGATGTAAAAGGTCATGGAACACCACAACCGCATCACATGGGTGATATGGAGAAGTTCACATTCCTATGAGTAAGCACCGATATTCTTTGAAATGATGCTACTAATTCAAACAGAAAGAATGGAACAGTGGAACAAAGTCTTAAAATCTCAGGTGTCTTCAATCCCTTCACTGAATGGATAGCCTTCTTTTGGTTACAATTAGATTCAAACAGCTCAACACAAGAAGATGACTTTTGTTTGAGCAAAGGACACATAAACCATATGCACCCTCTCCATCTCAGACTGAAAGACATTGAAGGTAGAGGCAAGGCTGAGGTAGATGTAGTTTCAGTCTGGCACATGCTCACCTTCTGCAGGTACTTGCTGGCGGCACAGGCAGCCTCTTGAAAGAAGTGCCAGGCAGCAGCTTTGAAACATAATTGTACATTTTACCCAACCATGAAGAAGACGATACTTAAGGATGCTTTTGGGACTACAGCAGAAGCAAAAGCTCTAACATAGGTTACTTTTTTAGTGCCAGGGATTCAATTTACTTAGTGGCGCCACTATCTGCCTACTGTAGCAAATCTGTGAACAGTGTTCGAAGTGAAAACACTTTCTGGCCCCAGTATGAATCTGCTACTCATTACTCATGGAGAGAAAGCGCATTCATGGTAGGAAAACTATCCAATGAGGATATAACCCTCTTTGTGGTATCTGAGGTTGATGACAAATTGGGTACAATATCGGATACTGGATATAATTTACATTTCCAACAGTATCTGAATTCAACTGATTAGCTGACTGAAGATTGTCATTACGTGATTGATACAGTTCCTATGAACAATAGTGACAAATTAAAATTAAATAACAGCAGGTCCCACACTGCTGCATCATGTCCCATGTCACACAAATGGACTACGGAGCCAACCAACTTGCGGGAAGGCTTGTGAAGAAAAGTAAACAAGTAAATCTTTTATAAATGGGCACTGGTACATCAGAAAAGTGGACAGTTGCACAGTTCTCAGCCTATACTGGTTATCAGGGAAAAAACAAAACTGAGGGGTTAATCACTGATAGGAAATACTGTGCAGTGGAACATGAAGGCACTTGAGATGGCAGACCATGCGTCTTTGTCCACACACCACTGGTACATTTTTACCTGCACTAACCAAAAGGCAGTGCTAGTCTGACATTTTATGAATGAAGAGGTTCAATGTAGGAATAAAATAAATGCTCTTGAAATGATTTTAAAAAAAATGAAAACATTTCAAAGTATTCACGTACACAGCTACATCTGCAATATGCATGTGCCGAATCTGCCTCCACAGCTCATCGTCTTCCTCAAGATGTGCTTCTTTTTCCTGCCCCTGTGGACCTTCAGTTTTATACCTGTCATGCACAAAATAAAAGGTAAATTCAAAACATTAGCCACATAGATTAAAACACTGTATACGTAATGCATTACAGTTCTCACGGCAAAAGCATAGAACATGATTTTGTGGATACTCCGTGACCGCAACCCATTTTACAACAAAGCAAATCAAGACGTAAACACTTTCCCCAGGATACCCTCAACAGCTGTATCCACATCATGAAAATGTAAGCCATGTGACCCATTCCACAGGGAAACGACGGGGTTGCATGAGAAAGTGAACCATGCACAGACCAGCACCTGATGTGCTGACATGGCCCAGGGAAGAAGAAACAATCTTCTTTCACCTGGAATGTTATATTGGCTTCGATGGGGGCAATCTGACAGCTAATCCACCCTAACTAAAATATGCTCCAAAAGAGACCAACTCCCTAGTGTGAACTACTCTACCCTCAAGCCTCAATGCACAAGGTGGAGATATTCAGACAGAGAACCTTTCCTTTCTGCTGGGATAGGAGATCCTCTCTCTGGTGAGAGGTGCACTGGTAGTATGGTACTGAGCTCTGGCAGGCTTGCATACCATGCCATCATCACCCAAAAAGGGGCTACAACAAGAATTCCTGACAACTTGCTGAAGTATAAGTACCAGGCCTCATCATTTGCTGAAGTACAGGTATCAAAGGGAATGTTTACCAGAGTGAAAATGTGCAGTAGATGAGCAAAGCATCACAGAGAACCCCCGCGAGTTCCTAGACAAGTCTAAATGTATTTTATTTGGAGTTTTGTATTTATAAAGCATTGCTAATCAAACTGCAATTGACTCAGCACTCTTTGTGTATGTGTCCATAGTAGCGAGTGAACTGTAAAATAATACATTGCAGGAACTCTGAGGTGGAGGGCCTGTCAAACAACCATTCACAATGGCAGTGCCTTGAGATAGCCCACTGTGAAGCAAGTCCCCAACATGATGACAAAGTATTGAAAGAGAAGGAATCTAGCGATATGGGGAGAAGAGGCCTAGCTGGGGTTAGTCTTCTGACTAGGAGCAATAAAAGGATCAACTGAAGATAGCTAAAGTAAAATGGAAATGATAATCCAGATGGCAATGTGAAGAGGTGACTCTTTAAGGATCTTCTGATTTGTGGTAGTTTGTTGCCAGTCGTAATCAAAGATAAGGAATTCCACAGTGAGATGCATTGTTTCGAATTCTCTGGGGTGCAGAGAAAGAAGTGCTGTGGAGATCAATAGGCTATCGGTAGGCTATTGCAATTGTCTAGGTCTGACATGACCACAATAAGGATTAGGACCATTTTCTTGTTATGTTATGTTATGTTATGTTATACAGGTTTTTTGTATAGCGTGCGGCTACTCGAAAGAGTGTCCCGACGCTTTGAATTGCACACTAATCTCAAAACACAACAGGAAAAATGAACAAAAACAGAAAAAGAAGAAAACCGGATAGGACCTGAAACTAAGAAGTGAAAAGCCAAGTTTTAAGCCTCTTCCTAAAGGCCAACAAGTTAGGGGTGCTGCGCAGGGACACAGGCAATTTGTTCCACAGCTGAGGCGCTAATAATTTAAAGGAGCGGCCACCGATGCGAGCTCTCTTCACGCGGGGCACTGCAGCAAGAAACAAGGCTTCAGACCTAAGCGATCTGGCAGGACGGTAAAAGGACAGCCTTTTCTGAAGATATTTTGCTCCAGATGTGTGCAAGGCTTTGTGTGCCAGGGTGAGAGTTTTAAAAACTATCCGCTTCCGGACAGGAAGCCAGTGCAGAGCCTCCAAAAGGCCCGAGGCTCTGGCACGGCGAGATAGGCCAAAAATAGCACGTGCTGCCGAATTCTGAACAACCTGTAATCGTTGAAGCAGGTATTCTGGCAGGCCGAGATAGAGGACGTTGGAATAGTCTATTCTCGAGCCTATCATCGCCTGCACCGTTATCTTCCTATGTTCCTCCGATAACAAGGGAAGGAACTTGCGAAGCATCCGGAGTAAGCCAAAGCAGGTGCCTGTGAGACCGATTACCTGCGAGCGTAGTGTGAGGCCATTGTCGATCTTAATCCCAAGGTTTTTAGCTACCTGGGACGAACTTGCTGGTGGAAACATGTTCTCAGGCCACCACACTTTCCAGTCCGGGTCCGAGCTGCACCCAAAAAAGAGGACCTCGGATTTATCCGAGTTGCACTTGAGGCTGTTATGATGGAACCACTGAAACACAGCCTCAAGGCAACCCTGGATCCTACCTCCATCGAAGTCCGCACCCCTCTCACAGGTGAAGAGGAGCTGGGTGTCATCGGCGTAAGAAACGATCTGGGCCCCGAAAGACTCCGCCAGGGCCGCCAGAGGGGTCATAAAGATATTAAATAGAGTTGGGCTCAGGACAGAGCCCTGAGGAACTCCGACACCCAATGGCGACATCTCGGCGGAGCAGGCAGAAGCCCAGACCGATTGTCGACGGCCTGCCAGGAAAGATCGAAACCACTGGAGCACCGTCCCTCGAAGACCAATCTCTGAGAGTCTAGCAAGCAGACCCTCATGAGGGACGGTGTCAAAGGCCGCCGACAGGTCTAACATCACCAGCATCGCTCTCCCACCCGAATCCAGCACCTCCTTTATCGCCTCCGAGACTTCCAGGAGGGCTGTTTCGGTGCTAAGATTGGCGCGGAAACCCGACTGTGTAGGGTGCAGTAGGTCGTGGGCCTCCAAGTAATCGGCAAGCACCTTCTGCACGTGCTTTTCAATGACCTTCGCCAAAGCCGGCAGGAGCGAGATAGGTCTATAATTCGCTAACACCTCCACATCCAGACCAGGCTTTTTAAGCAGGGGAATAATCATTGCCTGCTTCCAGGACTGGGGAACCACACCCTGTGCAAGAGAACAGTTCAACAGGGGGTTCACGAGTGGATTAATGACAGCTGCCATTTTAGCCAGAAATTTTGCGGGGCAGGCATCCCGAGGGGAACCTGACTTTAGTCCCACCATCAGGTCAAATGAAGCTGTCAGCGAGAGAGGAGGGAAAGCTGCCAAGGCCACACCGGCGTTCGGTCGGGTAACAGCGGCATTCTCCGCCCGACCTGGTACCTCAGGATCCAACACAAGGAAGGAGTCCTGGATCCGCTGGATCTTAGAGGTGAAAAAATCCGCAATCGCCCTGACCCAAGGCGCAGGAGGGGGGGTCTGGGCAGGCGCTGCGCGAGAGGCTGTAAACTCCCGCACAATGGCGAAAAGCTCCTTACAGGAGTTGGAAGCGGCTTCAATTTTTCTAGCAAAATAAGCCTTCTTCTCCGCGAGGATGTTCCGATGGTACGCTTTCGCCAGAGACCTGTAGGTGAGTTTCGCCGTCGCGTCGTATTTCACGCGCCATGCTCTTTCCGCTACCTTGCATTGCCGACGAGAGGCCGCCAATGCTTCCGTAAACCAAGGGGCAGAAGCACCTTTTTCGGGTTTGCGGAGGGGTCTCAGAGGAGCAAGATCATTGAGCCTCTCTGAGAGCCAGACCTGCAAACGCTCCACATCCTCCTCTAAGTTCCCGGTTAAGGCACAGGGGTGATCGGCGCAGGACTGTGCCAACAGTTCCGGAGTAATCCGGTGAAGTGGCCTGAATCCCACGGCAGTCTGCCGGGGGACACCGGCAGGCTTCCCAGCATCTGAGAGATAAAATCTCACCAGCCTGTGGTCAGACCAAAGCACCTGGGTGGGGGCCAACATCTCTATAGGGGTCGTAGAGAAGGTCAAATCCAGGGTATGTCCCTTCTCATGGGTCGGCCCAACATGATAGGGAACCAGGCCCATAGGGGCTGTGACCTCCAACATTTTCATCGCATCGGGATCCGTTTCCACGTCCGTATGGACGTTGAAGTCCCCGGCGACAATGCAATGTTCTGATGTAAGTAACAAAGAAGAGGTCACCGACTGGAACTCTTCAAAAAAAGAGCCCATGGGCCCTGGCGGCCGATAGACTAGAAGACCCTTCATCGATTGGTGTGGTGAAAGGACAATGGCGAACGCAAGGGATTCGCAACCCTTGATCGCGTCCGATGGAATCATGGTGCAGGTGACCATTTTGTTGACTATTAATGCCACCTCCACGCCCCTTCGGCCTATCCTGCCTGAAGATGTTATACTCGGGCGGGATAGCAGTGGCAATATCTGGGTTGGACGCCTCGCCGAGCCACGTCTCGGTGAGCATTAGGAACAGGGGTTTTTCTGACTCTAGCAAATCAAAAACGTCCAGAGCGTGCCGGCCCAGAGATCGAGTGTTGAGCAGTAGGCCCAGATGTTTAGCGCAAACCGCCGCCTTCTGTGGCGCATCGCCAAGATGTTTCTGCGGGCGCCAGCCACACTCAGGGCAGCAATGCTTGCCCTTGTGGCGAGCAGGAAAAACCGTCCGGCAGAAACCATTTGTGTACTGCCAAGACCGAAGTTCCGGACCCGAGTAGTGTAGCATAGTGCTCAAAAAAAGCAAGCTAACTCGAGCCGAGTGGCCGCGTCCTGCCCGTCGCCTCAAACGCCTCCGGGACGCTGACGGGCAGGACTCTGGCACGACTCCGGCTAAGCGAACGGCGTCCCGCTGCGCGATACCGCTGCGCGGACGAGTCCGCCTTAAATAGGTGTCTCCCACATCCACTCGAGCGTCGGGACGCTCCAAGATGGCGCCCGCGCCCACACACACTCAGCCCAACCAAAGATGGCGCCCGCAAAATAAATCCGCCCCGGAACCCGGACCCACCAAATGGCGGTGTGTTTTCCTGATTTAAATGCAGGTAAGAGGACAGCAAGCCCAATATAGCGGCAGTAAAAGCAGGGGTTAAAAAACCAAAATGAACAAAGATGGGCAAAAGGGAGATAAAAAGACCAGTTGTCCGAGCTAGATGATAGCGCGACCAGCGCTCGTGTAGCAATCAGCAGAGAGCCTGAAAAACGAGTCCGCCTTAAATGGGCGTCTCCCACATCCACTCGAGCGTCGGGACGCTCCAAGATGGCGCCCGCGCCCACACACACTCAGCCCAACCAAAGATGGCGCCCGCAAAATAAATCCGCCCCGGAACCCGGACCCACCAAATGGCGGTGTGTTTTCCTGATTTAAATGCAGGTAAGAGGACAGCAAGCCCAATATAGCGGCAGTAAAAGCAGGGGTTAAAAAACCAAAATGAACAAAGATGGGCAAAAGGGAGATAAAAAGACCAGTTGTCCGAGCTAGATGATAGCGCGACCAGCGCTCGTGTAGCAATCAGCAGTCAGCAATCTTGGAGCACTAGAACATCAGCAAAACTCATTTTCAGCAGATGAAAATGTTTAGAAACCTGATTTGGTACCTTCATTAAAGTGTGGTGAGTGAGAGATTAGTATTAAAGGGCAAATGCAGTTTGCCTGCTTAATCCAAAGGGAGCATGGGGTGGGTGATCTGGAAACGTGTCAAGGAAGAGGTGAAGGGGGGAGGGAAAATAGATTGACATAGCAAATCAGCAAGATTTGATCTCCAAATCAGCAAATTTAAGACTGTCAAGATCGGGAGAAGAAGAACCACTCCTTGAAGTATATATAAACAGCTGGGGAGGATCACCACATTAACTAGTGCAACTCTCCAAATTGGAGACAAAGGTAACAGTGTTCAAAAAGTCACTAATCAACATACTCCCTCCATCACATGCCCTACATTCACTGACAAAGTATCCTTCTAGGAGTAGCGTACCCTAATGCTCAGGTACCTCAGATCTTTAGTCGGCCACATAGCCCCAGCTTCGGTAAATCATTGGGTGTATTGCAAGCAGTCGCCCTTGAAGGGACCAACCTTTTTCCCTGATGCTTACTACAGTAGTCTCTGTACCCTTACAGTGTTGAAGGCTGAGTGAACACTCAGACAGCTGCTTGACTAAAGGTGTGCCAACAGTTTGTGGGTAACAACAGGTTTTACTATCTTTGTGACACAAAAAAGGTAGATGTGTCCATAGCTTGACTGACCATCTAAGTTTCTTTAGAACAGGTGTGATGATTGCATGTTAAAGGTTCCTGGTGATGGCTACTGGAAAGGAAGTTATCGAACAGACAGGTTATGATCAGTGTAAGCGCTGGGGGAGCCAAGTTGAGGGTTTTGGCATCAATGATGTGCCAAGAGGAGAAGAGTTTTTTGAAGAAGACCAAGATGTTCCTAATGTCTGATGAGGACCAGAGTTAACTGTTTTAGGAAACAGGATGCCTATTGTTGCTGCATAAGTGCCCTGAAAACAAACTCCTTCAAGTGGAAAATTAGGACTTTAGATTTTCTAGGGAAGGGCTATGTCCGCTATATACCCTAATGTGCAAATAACCCTAATGTGCACATCTCTTTATGCAATTTCCAACAGTTTTCCCAACTTATTTTCATTGGTAATTCCCCAGCACACTGATGCACAATTGATCTATTTCTATTAAAACATCTAAACATTAATTATTGACTATTACAGATTTTGTGTGCATCCCTTCCCCCCCCCCCTCAACTTATCCATCCCTCCTAAATACGCAGATCCCCCTGCTGTAGCTCACTCCATGTGTGAAAATTGAGTGAAGTTACATATACATGTGACTGGTTCCATTTGTATTTCAGAACGCCTGGTCATCAATATACTTAGGAAAACATTTGCAGTGCACTGTAGACATTGTGGAAATTTAATTTCACTATTCTCTTAACAATATAATCTGGTAATCGCTGCCATATTCCTAGAACACTTGGAGTTTCATCTTGTACATGTGTTGTGATTCTTTCAATCACCATAACGTCCTACAAATTGAAAAACAAAACACATTCAGCATGGTTACATGATTTCTATTCCCATCACAAACTATTAAGATGTTGGTAATAATGAATAGTGGCACTACGATAATTTATTGTCCCTTTTATAGCTGTTAAAGTTGAAAGGCCTTTAGTCACACAAAAAACACACCCTGACACAAGGACATGCCAGGGTCCCCTCAACAGGAACTAGAACTTGCTTTGACAATATTTTTATCTTCGGAAATGACCATAAGATATGGTGTGCTGTCTCTGTTCCCTAACAATTGTTGTCAGATATGCCTGCAAACAACCCTGTGGTTAAGGGGCAATACACCACCCATACATTCTCTAAAACCCAGTCTCTCTGTTTTGTCCACAAACCAAGAAGGTTGGGGTATCTTTTCAAAGTGGTAACACTGGTCACCTGTGAGGTAATTCCAAGAACTATTTACCATTTGATCCCAGTAATTCAATATTTGTACTAGTGCTATTTTTTCAGAATCTCAAAGACGTTACTTTTCATGCCCTTTGAGCGAGTACATGTGGTGACAAACAAGATACCTTTTTTTTACCAAAAAAATCAATAGTTTCCCAACCAAATCCATCATTTGACCTTAATGGAGCTTTTCCATCTTCTAACAACCACAGTGCTTTCTGCAGCTCTCAAAAGATTTATTTACATAATTTGCAAGCAGATCAGCAATTATCCAACAAAGTCCCTTTCTCCAGCTCATAAAAAGTATGCCTTGTCTCACCAGATTGAAATGCTAGACATCAAAGTGGTACGCCTCTGTCTGACAGCAAAGGCAGTGTGCCTATTTGATGGCTCGGAGTCTATTTCTCTGGCATCAAGGGACATCTTACATAGCACAGCCAATCACCAGATTTGAAACAGGGTTACTATGAGACCCTAACGACTGTTGGATTCACAGTTTTGCATTTCCTTATTGGGGGTGGAGATGGCATTCAACATTTGTAAACCCAAGACTGATCGAGAAAGTTATACTAGGAGCCACAATGTTCCTTTTTTTTTTTTTAAACTAATTTTTATTAATTTTAGTAGCCATATAAAGACATCTCACAAAGCTTGTTGTAATTACATGCGTTCCATCTTGCATCATAATGTAGTTTATCATAGTACTCTCAGGATGTCCATCCGCTAGCAGTCGTCAGTGCCACCTATGAGTGAGAAAGTGAATGTTCATCCTAGCCCTAAGACACGGGAGCCGCAATGTTCATATCGTCTGTCATTGCTAGGCTAAAGTTAAAAGCTAAAAGACTAGGAAAACAAGACACTGTTGCTTGAACCTTTACCTGTCCTGTACACCGGGTTTCAAGTCTCTGGGGCATGACTGTGTAATTATGCTTTAGTTAGTGAGTAAGGTACTTGTGGGCACATCGTTCACCCAGAGGAGTCTTGGTGCTTGAACTGAGTAACCATGAGAAAACTTCTCATATGTATGATATAATTGCAGGATACTCTGAGATCATCCTTTCTTATAGCCACCCTGCAAATGATTTGAAAGCACTGCAGTTTCTGGTTCAAACCAGAGGGAGGGCAACCATTGGCAAAATTAATATTAGAAAGAATGCACGCTCTCACTACTGGAACTCGCTAATACTGATAGAAACATTTTTCTTATCAGTCTCATCTGAGAAAAACAGAGTTAATCTGGTTGCTCAGCTGCAGCTCCCTGTCGAGATGGAAGTCAGTCTCTTTACCTTGGGAATTGGAGAAGGGACAAAATTCGGTGGGCCAGAAAGCAAGGTTCCATTGACTGTCCTGGCCCAATATCAAAACCTTCATTTTGAGTCTGAAAATGACTGCTCGTCGAGACCTGACTGGATGTTAGACTGGACTACAAAGTGTTTTGAAACGTGTCTGGAGGGTGGTCAAAGCTGAAGACTAGCGGTATAAAATCAGCATAGGAAACAATTTCCAGACCGAAAGAGCTTACGACCCTAGGTAGTGGTTTCGGACTGATATGAAATGGGGGACAATTAAGAATCCTGTAAAACTCCACACAACAGCCAAAGAATGGAAGAGGGCAGAAGTGCAAGAGAGTGGCTCCTACACAACAAAAACTGTTAAGATTCACTATACAAAAGGCATTAGAATAATTGAGAAGTACAAGGCAAACGGAGACACCAACTAGGCCATGGGAAAATCACCGAGTGTGGTAATGAAGGGCTGTTTCTGTACTCCTCTGTGGATTGAAACCCACTTGGGGGAGGGGGTGTTAGGGGGAATAAATATCAAGAAAACCAGAATCTTCAAGGTGGTCTGAGATACACACTGCTAAGAATTTATGCAAACTTATTATAAAATCTCATTTTGGAACATCTGGAGAATTGTTCAAGATTTTCATTTTGGAATCCACACTTGGATAACCCTAAACAACAGTATGTTTAATAAAATTATCAGCACATAAATGATCCTAATACATATCGCTGTAAGCTTCTTAACACACGAGACCGATTTCCAGAGAGGAATTACAAATGTATCCTTAATCTCCAATGAGAAACAAAACTGCATTTTTATGTTCAATATTTTTTCTTAAAAGGCCAGAAGGTGTTCAAGCTGTCCCCTCTGTTTCTCAATGGTAATTTATTAATTTGACTCACCGTCATCCCTATCCATCCTTTCCCCCTAGTGATCTCTTCGCTATCAACCACCTGGCTTTATGCATTTTAAACTTTGTAATTGTATACAGCATAGGCTTATTATTGCAATTAAATGCATTGAAAACAAATAACAGTATAACCACTCCTACAACAACCAGCATGAAACCCATTTTTCTAATTAACATAATACTTACTTGTATGTATCATTTTCAATTGGTAGCAAATCATATGCCATAGCCTGGAATGTGAGCTCATGAAGTAATGTGGATACAGGGTCAAACCCACGATCAACAATTAACATCTGGGACTGAGTTTTACCCTAGCAGGAAAAAATAAAAGTCAATTAAGATGTGTGCTTGGATAAATAATAACAAATATCAAGTGAACATAGTGAATGTCCATTTCTGTGTAGACAAGCAGTGCAAAAACGTCTACATATTTAGATCAGAAAACAGCTTTCTTATTTGGTTAGGCGAGGGCACAAAAGCATCATTACTAAGATTCCTGCTTCCACCCTCTTTCCATCCTACCCATCTGTCTTTCAAGTCGATTTGGACCTTCTCAAGGCTTATGCTTTGTATCTCCTATAGTTTGAGGGTCATTAAGCTGGTTAATTCTCCTAATTTGTTTTACTCATAACATTAATCAGAGAGATGCAGCACTGTTAAATCTTGGTGACATGTGACTTACCTGCATACTTATTTATATTCATCCATACCGGCAACAAGAAGGAAAAAAGTAATTTTTGTCTTCATCTAGATGTACATAAAGTCTCTTCTATACTCATAATATCTTAGAACAGCCAGTTAGTTTAAAAGCTGCTGTTTTATATATCGGAGACCAATTCTCTTTTTGTATAGTTTCCCAGAGTTCTGGTCCCACGCCAAGGACCATGACCACTGGATCTTCGGGATTAAGGTAGCCCATTATTTCCTTTATGGATGTCAATACTTGATTCCTGAAACTTGTAAATTTTGGACATCCCCACTAAATATAAATGGAACCACTCTATGTCTGCATGCTCTCTGGCACTGGCTGTTACTATTTAGTAACATTTTATTTAAGTTCTCAGGGATACCAGCCACCATTACTTTTAAAAAAGATTCCCCATCAAGGATCAATTTGTTATTTTATGATATGTCTCTGCATAATATCCGCCCATATTGTATCAGAAATTTCACTTCCAAGAATTTTCTACCTCTTATCAATATAAGGTGGACCTTATTGAACGGAAAGAGGAGCATCATTTATATTTATTACACTCTGCTTTTGGTATTTCCCGGTGTGTGTGGTTGGTCATTGCTGCCTCAATCATTGGACTGGTTTTACACAGCCTTAATCAGTTATATTTAAATTGTTCTTGCTCAGTAATATTAACAACTGTTTTTTTCCTATTTCCAAATCATTTGACTTGTCCTTTTTCTGCTTGCTACTGTTCTACATTCACCATCATTCAATTTTTTGCAATTTGTACTTTCTCTTGCTGGTACAAAATCTGCATTACAATGGATAGATGTCCGCAGACACAGGATCGTTTTTAGTCCTTTGGGTTTTGTTATGGTATCCCACATAGCTTAAAGTTGTGCTCCTGATTTTGCAGATAAAAGTACACAAACAAGTGATGATAGAATGCTCAAATTGATCTCAGTCACTGATAATCACTCTAGCCGCATCCCATTATGCTGAACATGCCACCACCTCTGTTTGGACATAGCCATATGCAAATCAGCTTTGAACCTGCTCCAATGGAAACCGTGCATTCCAAACGGCCAGGTCAGGTCCCCTCGGATTTGGAACACTAGCAACCCAGAACCGGCATTCCATCCATCACTTTTTTGGTATACCTTGATGTGTTGCCCTATGTGGGATGGGTATGCCCAGACTTGGGCCCCCTGCACACTGTCTCTGGAACCAAGCTTTACCCAGCTAATGAGCCCTACCTAGGGTGAAACCAGTCCTGGGTTGCTTGTGCTTGTCCCTTCTGTGACTGCGACCGAGAAATGCCCAGGACTGTCAGGGGAACGTCAGTTTATCACCCTATGCAGATTACTTGTCCCATCCTCTTCACTTACTAGGAGACAGCTACTCTCCTCCAAAAGGGTCTATTTTGCAGGAAGTCTATTATCTGCCAGATGGCCAGTAAAGTTGTCCCAGCATGACACTTCAAATCCAGAATCTAATTAAGGGATGGTTCAAGACAATATTGGCAATCCAAGAATGTGTGGTCGAAATAATATTTTATTTGTGATCTGGACCTTTTTAAATACAGGAAAATTCATGTTAGAATTTCTCCATGTTGAGCCAATGTAAAGGTTTCACCCTCCGTGTAAATACAATAAAGCATTACAGACTTAATGCTCTAGTCACAAATAAAGTTAACCTTTTTTTGGGATACCCAATTAAATTATATAGGGAGTACAGGCCACAACAAATGTATTCAAGGTCCAATCTATAAAAGGCTACCTGTGCACCAATATCAAGTTGAGTCATACAGCAGTCTTTATTGCTCAGCCTACATAAGAGTTCACATAAAACAAGTAAAGGACCGCTTGCCTTAGTTACACAACAATAAGTCATCTTTTAAAAGGTAGGCACTGGCAGTCACAACGCCATTTAATTTAAACAGTTTACGGTGGGTGAGATTACATTTTGGTATATTACTCACAGCAGAAATTCAAAGACCAGGCAGTCCAAATAAAAAACATCTGGGGTGAGTGGGAGGGGGGTTAAGCAGGGCAGAACCATTTCCGTCATACTCTCTATGGTCTGGTTCACTTTGAATGCCAAAGTATCTCTTATAGAGTTCCGATTGCTGCCATTTTGTTCATCTGTATTAGCAGGGCAAACAACCATTACAACACGGTCATTACAACGCGTTGTAACAACACAAGTGCTGTTACAACGCATTACCATTACAACACAAGATTTTACCACACATATGCCTTTACAACGCATGCCTTTACAACGAATTTCATTGTAAAGGCATGAATGTTAAAGGCATATGCATATTAAATATAACAATTAGGTACATATTAAGTGTTTGTATACAAGTGTATGGGTTTTTAGGGTTTAGGGTGGGTATGGGTTTTTGGGTGGCAAGGGTAGTTTTAGGGTTTAAGGTGGGCATGGGTCTGGAAGCTGTAAAAGTTGTAAATAAACACAGCTATTTTGACTCACTGTTTGATCACAAGGTATCATGGGACTCCTGGCTGAAAGCAAGAAAAGGCAGGTTATAGTGCAACAATGATCCAATTCAAGATGAAGTTGAGGGATATTCCAGAAACCCAACAATTGAAGCCTATAACATGAAGCTGACCCCTATGAATCACAAAGGTGACCTAATTTGGCTATCTTAAATTTGACTGTCATCTGAAGAAATGGAAGTGTGAATTTGAAAGCTGGGCCTCAGACACTCTACTTTAATAGAAGTGATGGGTGGTGATATTTGAAAAAGTGTGGAATAATAAGACTGATTAAGGCATCTAATAAGAGGGCTGGGGATAGGTATGAGCGAGTGCCCCTGATCGATAGATTTAAAATGGTTAGAGTTAAAAGTGTGTTATTAGAGGCAGTCACTCTCCAATATTTCCTAAACTTATTTTCTCAATGGCGCAAGCTCTGATACACTTTTAAATTTTGTGAAGACAAGCACGCTGGTTTTCATTTGGCAGGACCAGAAGGACTATGGGTGGTTGTGCTCGGAAGCCAATGGTGATTTAAGTAATAAGTACAGCTGGAAAGCAAAATCAAAATGAATTGGAAAATAAATGACTGCCTTTCAAGTTGAAGTCACCACAAACAGGTGCCCATGTGTATTGCAACTGTTTCTTCATGGGAGTTCACAAATTGCATTTAAGACAAGCGAGATAGTGGACATGTTAGAGCCACAGTACAATATACCAGAGGGGGCTGGAATCTCTCTCTCGTTTAGATGGAAAGCAAGAAGAATTGGTATTATAGAATTTGAATTCTAGCCTTTGAGTAAAAGGATACAGCGTAACTTAATAAACGATTATATTGTTGTGATGAGACTGGAGCCCAGGGCTGTCTGGGTGTGTGCGCACTGTCCCCAGCTGCTGGTGTAACTGCCTATGTGTACTCACGCTACACCGAGCAGACCTTCACCCGCCGGCTGTCAGGAAGCAGTGATTCCCTCCGCGTGACTCGTATTGTTTTTAAGAGCTTTCAATGATTAAACAAGTAAAACATATTCATTTCTTTATTTGAAATGTATGAAGTAGCTTTTGGTGTGTTGGAACGATCAATAAACTAATATTGATACTAATCCTATTGTCAGCACTATGCCAATGACTGCCTTAAAGAGGCTAATGATTCTCTAAATACTAAACAAACATAGGAATTCAGAATTGATGGAGAGCATGCTAAAAAAAGAAATCTTGATCTGCCTCAATAACTGCAAAGTGTAAAGGCAGATGTGGGCAATGCCCTCCCCTCTTCAACGGGAGCACTGCAAGGATACCCAAAATGGAAGGCACAATATTTGAACAATGGGGAGGAGGGGTGACTGCAACAGCCAGAGCAAATGGTGCACTAAGCCCGAAGCCAGGAAGAAGACGGCTGCACATAGGCAATCGCGTCTTTGTAGGGATAATGCTGGCTCATCTAGCATGTGCAGCGATCCTGGGCCCAGAGGAGAGCGCATAGTAGGAAGCTGGCTCTGAATATACTATACCAAAGTAAGGTATAGTGTGCACAGAGTCCAGTGGAACCCCAAAAGTAGGCAGAGGTAAAAGTAGATAGCACCTTACTCTCTATTTGCAGTAGTGTGGGCGAGCAGTAAGGCTTTATCAGAGGGTAGTGTTAAGCATTTATTGTACACACTCATGCAAGAAATGATTTCACATACTCAAAGACTGAACTCTGACAAATTTCTTTTGTATAAAAATACTATTTAGTTGTATTTTATTTCTAGAACCAAGCCAGGCCTGGTACAGGTAAGTGTAATAGTACTTTGCAAGAATAATGCAGTTAAATACATCTTGAATGCAGTTGAATGCAATTGGATTTGTTAAAGGTAAGTCACTTGTTCATAAAACAGTTGGAATTACTGGGGGGGGGGGGGGTTCAAGTTAGCACACAAAGTGCACCCACAGCTGCACTGGGACAGGCGGGTGCAGGGTGCTGATTTGGTGTTGGGTGCCCTGTTGTTTTCAATGGTATTTGCCGGTTTTGGATTCTGGCTGCAGGCCCGGTCCAGGAAGTCTTCTGGGAGGAACCAAGAGTTGGGCAGGTAAGTTGGAGGGCTCGGGCACGGGTCCTCTTCACCAGGGCGGCTGGATGAAGTGGTGTTTTTTTAGGTTGAATTTCACCTTACCGGGCCACTTGAGGTTGGAGGAATCTTTGTGCAGAGGCTACAGGCGACGTCGGGGAGTCCTGGAGGGGTCAACCCACAATGGACTCAGACTCTGGAGTACTGTGGGACCTCGCTGGGACCGGTGGGCCACTCTGAATCGGGTCGTTGGCAACGGGTGCACTTGTGGATCCAGGCGTTGGGTTTCTTTGTCTTCAGCAAGCTCGTAGTCTTTCTTTGGGGATTCTTTTCAACAGGCCTGCTGTTCACAGGATGTCCGGTCTTTGTTGAAGGCAGTCAATCCTCCCAAGAGTTCTGGAGGTCGCTGACTGCAGCACGAGGAGACTTTTGGTGTCTTCGTCGTACTTCTTCTTCGTAATTTACGAGAATCTGCCTTCTTGGTTCAGGGCTGACCCCTAAATACTGTATTTAGGACGTTTTAGGGGTCTCGAGGTCAGTAGCCAATAGGCCACTGACCTTAGGGTGACTACGTCCTTGGTGTGCTCACACCACGTGGGGAAATGGGATCAATCCCTAATCCTAATTGGAGAGTGCCTGCCCCCTGCAAGATGGCGGGCACTGAAGAGTGGGCTTCACCTCGCCTCCCCCACCTCAGGGGTGGGGTTGGCAGATGTGGGCACACCTTCTGGGCTGCTCTTATTTTTACCGCCTGTCTTCCAGCCGAAAAGGAGGGGAGACAGGAAGGGGGCCTGCTCCTGACAGCAGGAGAGGCTGAGGGTTGTGTTACAAAGGCAGTAAGGCCTTTAAAACGTCCATGCCACAGATGACTCTTCTTAACCTGGGGGAGGTGCGAACAGCTCCACCCAGGAAAGGCTTTGTTTCTGGGCTCAGGGAGCGAAGGCTCCAACCCGAGGGGTCCAGAAACATGTCTCGTGGTGGCAGGCTAGTTTGTACCAGTCAGGGAACCCACCAGAGGCTGGTCGTTTTCTACCAAACTTTTCAGAATTCAGTAAAGCCATTATGGTGCTGTGGAAGTTGTAATGACAAACTCCCAGACCATATACTCTTTATGGCTTTACTGTACTTACAATGTCTATGAATGGACTTAGACACTGTATGGGGTACAGTACTCATGCAACTGTACCCTCACCAGTGGTATGGTGCACCCAGCTAGAGGGGTGTCTTACCTATACCATAGGCAGTGGGTTGTAGGCATGGCACACAGGAATGCATGCCATGTAGACTATTCACTTTTCTCTGCACCAAAACCCACAGCCTGCAATGGCAGTGTGTATGTTAAGGTACAGGACCTCTAAGGGTCGCACAATAAGTGCTGCAGCCCTTAGAGGTCTTCCCTGGTCACAGTGCCCTTGGTAGCCATGGTACCTTTCACAAGGGACTTACATGTGGCCAAAGAGGTGCCAATTGGGGGTGCAAAGTTACAGTTTTGGGAAAGAACACAGGCCCTGGGAACCTGATTGACAGAGACTCAGGCCACATCAAGCTAAAATGCATCAGAAATCTAGAAAAATGTGTGCGAGGGGGGGGTTCTGCAACAGAAACCGAGCTTCCTACATGCATGCATTGGGCAGAAGGAGAAACAAAAGGCACAGGACTGCCTGCTGACATGAAAACAGGGATTCAGCGACATCTAACTGACTTGGAACCAGCAAGGAACAGCACTTCAGTCCAAGAATATGCCAGCAGAGCAGTGGGCCAAATGCAACATACCAGTTGGACTGCTGCCACACATGAAAATGCAACATGAGACAAAAAGGGAGAAAAATATAACTGTTGGAAAGGCAGGAACAGGCACACAAGGACACAATGGCGTCCATTCCTGTGACGCCAAGATCAGATGCATAGTAACTTGTTACGACACCAGATGTATGTTGCATGTAATTTCTAAGTGTTGTATATAACATGTGCTACTATTACCCAAATAATTGGCATTCACTTTACTGACCTCAGGAATCTGGAAGAGTGAGTCAGCCATGACAGGATTCCAACTTGTGATCTGCAGGTCACAAGTCTGCAGCACTGAACCAGCTTTGAACAGGGTTTGCAAAAGAGAAACCTCAAAGAACAATAATCAGGACCAGGAGGGATCACTTAGGTAAAAGCTCAGCATGAGAATAAAAGTGACCACAGGATTAAAAGCAAGTATACCAAAACTCATAGATAATAAGAAACAGAACTTCTTAAATGACAAGTTTCCACTGTAATAGAAGAAAGATGAGGCTGCAAACAAGACTACTAAGGAAGAAGCACAGGCCATCTTTGTGATCGACTGGCACAAGGTGATTGATAATGAAATACAGAATGGTTTTGGAGATAAGAATGGATTACGTAAAAGAAGAACTGCTGCTCCTAAGATGTTACTTACAACAAATCTCATGGTGACTAAACAAATCAACGAATTTCGACAATATAAGGCAAAATCATTACAATGAAATCCCAAGTAGAACCCCCCCCCTCGAGCAGAAGAACAAACTTGTGGAGTTACTGATGGGAGACACCAAAGGCCACTCACGTAGAAACAACGTAAAAATGGTGGAAGCATCAGGAGGAGGCAAAAATCCAGTACATTTCCTGGAAAACGGACTCAGCAGCTAGGTTGGGCAGGCAAAATACTGGACTGTTTTAAATAGTATGCTAGAAAAATATTGAAGCCAAAATACTATCAGAATAATGTGAAAATAGGCATATATAGGTATAAGTAGGTGTGTAAGGACTGTGATTGCATTCATTTGATTTCATATAGTATGTAATACTGCACGTCTACAACAACGTGGTGATGGATAGAATGCTTGAAGTAATCCAAGTCTCTGGCAATCGCTCTGGGCCACATCGCAGTCCATCATTTTTGTTACCACCATGCCACCTCAGTTTGGAGGAGGGAGGGTGGGGTTGAGTCTTCACATGCAACAACAGCTTTTGAGTGTTGGTTATAACTAGAGGTTCCTTCCTGAAGTGGTTTTAAAAGGCTTAGTAGAGGGTCCAAAAAGGTAAGGATTTTCTTGAATATCAAAATAGGTCAACTTTATGTGGAAATAACTGAGAATAGTAATTTGTAATACATAGCACTTAGAAATGGTAGAAGTGTGGTATTGATAGCTATATAAAAATGAAATCATCATCAGTTACACATTTTTTCCTTTAAAGGATCAGTCTTTTTGAAAGTTAAATCCATTGCTAGATGTGCAAAGAAAGACAGATGGTTCATTATGTGGCGTGTGAACTAATAGTGTCAGCCCAGAAACCAAAACAAAGAATGCACTATTATCTTCGTAAATACTTAATGCAGTGAAAATGCTTAATAAAGAGTAAATAACGCAGGTACCTTATTTTGATTTATGACATCAGTTTGATAGTATTTTACAAGCTTTTCCTCCACTAAGCTTGCAAGGTCAGTCGAATTATCCAATGGCTCACTGAAAAATATGTAAAAACAAGTTTAGGAAAATTAAGATGTTATATTACAATCCTGAGTTGTGCAGGATAATTGACAGTAACCTCCCTCCATCCATATAAAAATGAAAGCACAAAAACTTACTTGCCCTGAACCATTTGTAGGTTTCATAAATGTGTATTAATACGTTTAGGTTAATCCTGTACTGTTATGAGAATCTAGATGAAAGATCACAACATTCTGGATCCTATTTCATAGTCTCACATTTTATGATTTCAATTATTTTCCTCACATTGAATGTTAAATTTAACAAGCCATCTGGTCTTTATACATTTTCATAAATACATTTATTTTTACAAAACACTTAGGGGTGTCTCTGTCATTAAACAATTTAGGAACAAAGACAGAAATAGATACTTCTACAGCAGCACCTACTCTTGCTAAGCATTTGCCACTCACGATCACTGGATTGTAACAACTATGTCAAAGATCTACATTCGGTGAGGTAACAGGTTGTAATATGCGCCTCTGAGTCACTTCAAATTTTGTTTCCAATGAGCCTCCTGCACGCCTCAACTCCTTAACAGGGGCTGACCAAGGGATATGTTAATAAACAGGTTTGGGGATGTAGTGATAGAAATCACTGTGCCTGAATTAAGGGATACTGGACAGAGATTAGTTATCGGTATGTAATCAGAGAAAAGTAACTTTCACATTCTACTCACCTCAAACAAAATGTGTTGGAACAATTACAAACCAGGAAACAACATCGAAGGAGAGCAGCAAACGGGAATCAAAGGGAGATCATTGGAAGACGTTTTAAATACTGCTTGCCCAAACTGAGAGTGTGGATAAAACATGGTCCTAAGTAATAGTGCTTGCAGAATGCATGTGGGAGAGTCAGAATTGATGGCCCAGCATATTAGACTCATGGATAAGCGACTATGCAGAGCAAAGAAAGTTGCAATCGTCATGATGGAGAGAGGATAGAGCACATCTGGAACTGGTGCCCACTAGATTGAGTTGTCTTTTGACATACAGAAACAAGTCAGTAGACAATAAATGCCTTAGAAGGTTGTTTACTAAGAGCATTGTGTGAGAAAGTGCCTTCTTTCTTGCATGGTATTCCCGCACTTTTTGCTGAATTGCTGAATGTACTTTGACTGAGTGTGCCCTGGACTCCTGCCAATCAGGTGCCCAGGGCCTATGTTCCTTCCCTAAAACAAACCAAACCCCAATTGGCAAACCTTGGCCACATGTCAGCCCCTGGTAAATGGTACCCTAAGTACCCAGGGCTTTGTGACCCAGGAAGGCCTCTAAGAGCTGCAGCACTCCTTGTGCCACTCTTAGAGGCCCTGTACCCTTACACACACACACTGCCTTTGCAGGCTGAGTGTTTGGGTGCAAGACAAAAACAAAGTCGACATGGCACACATCCCTGTGTGCCATGCCCATCACATACACTGCCATGGCATACATCAGTCACCCCTCTAGCTGGGTGCCTTATGCCAATGGTGTGGGCACAGGAGCAAGAGTCCTGTGCCTCTACAGTGCCCAGGTCCATCCCTGAGCCCTGTAAGTGCAGTGCTGCCATTTAAAGAGTACATGGTGCTGGGGGCTCGTCAAACACAAGCTCCACAGCACCATAATGGCAACACTAAAGACTGGGAAGTTTGGTATCAAACTTCTCAGCACATTAAACCCACACTGATGCCAGTGTGGGATTTAATGTACCAAGCACCCCAGAGGGCATCTTAGAGGTGCCCCCTCGAACCTAACCTACAAATCCACGTCTGCTCTGAGGCTGCCTAGGCTGCCACCCAGCAGACATGTTGCTGGACCCCTGGGTAGGAGAGCCCCTGCTCTCCTGGTCCTGCAACAATGCACATCCTGGGCGAGGTGCTAAATCTCCTCCCCCAGGATGGGCAGGGGGAAGCTTCAAAGGCATGCTGCCTCTGTGAGCTTCCCCAGGCCCCTGCAACCCCCCACTCTGGCGGGAAGCTTTGGCCGGAAACCCCAAATAAGGACAGGGGATGTGCCAGCCTGCCAACCCCACCCCTCAGGTGGGGAGGCGAGGTGAAGCACATCTCCGGGCTCTCGCCATCTTGAAGATGGGGAGCCCTACCCTATCAGGACTAGGCTACTGCCCCCCTCTCACAGGAGAGAGGCAGGATAGGGGGTGTACCCACCCCAGGACGGGGACCCATTGGTCCCTGCCCTTCACCTACCTGTAACGCCCCTAAATCTAGTATTTAGGGGCACCCTGAACCTTCCTTCCCCAGATTCCAGATTCCAAAATACGAAGAGCAAGAAGAAAGAAGACCTGCCCTGCAGCTGCTGAAAAGAGGAAGACACCAACTGCTTTGGCCCCAGCCCTACCGGCCTGTCGACCCTCGAACCTGCTCCAGCTCCAGCCTGGCATCTCTTGTGGCTAGCAACCTCACCAACCCCGGAGGACCTGGCTACCTTTTGGCTCTAAGCCCCTGGGACTCCCATGAGTAGAGGCTCTACTCGAAACCTATCTCTAACCCCTGGCAGCAGCCCGAAACCGCGAACCCAGCAGCACACTCTGCACCAGCCTAGCCTGGCCAGTGCCGGAGTTAAAAAAGACCCTGAGGACGACACCACGGCGACAGTGACCCCGAGTCCGGCACCCAAGGACCTCCCTCGACACTCCTGAAGAAGCCTGCAGCCTCAAAACCAGGTGCCCCCCCCCCAACCGCGATCAACAGAAGGTAAGATTTCCCGACACCTAAAGGCACCCCTGCACGCGGCGCCCCACGGCCCCCTGTGCCCAATCCCGGGGTACCTACCTATCCTCCAACTACCCAACTTACCTCTCGAAGTGGTGGTGGCACCTGAAGAGTCCTCGTCCCCGAGCTTGCAGTCTTTTTCCTAACCGGAGATTTCCCATTGAAATCCATTGAGTGCCCGAAGGCTCAAAAGCACTCTGCACCCAGCCGCCCGAGTGGCCCTGGCAGTGAAAACTTTACTCCTACCTACTTCCCCACTTGCCCTGAGTAAGTGACCAGGAGTCCAGCTCCCACAGCCGCGTGGCTTGCCAGTCAGCAGCCACCCAACAAGGCCCCCCTATCTCTCATAGGATAACATTGGGCCAAACTCTCTCTGCACCTGGCCGCCCTAGTGCCGCTGAGGGTGAACCAACTATACCTTCCTGACCCTGGGAGACCCCTGAGTCTGTGCCCAGAACCTCAACTCTGCCAGTCGAGTACTTACTCTTAAACCGCAAACTCTATTTTCCTCATAGGGTAACATTGACTGGCTTTTTCCTGAAATTTCTTCTAAGTGTGGACTCTTCAAATCTTCAAATATTCACCAAAAATCAGCCGAGTGACAAAAACAAATTTACTCACCTGCTCTTAGGTGAGCTCCCAGTGCTGGATCTTGGTGCCCAGCACTGACAATGAAAAATCTCTACAACTATACTTACCCTTAACTCAATTTTCTTCCATTGACTGCTTTTCTGTGAAATTTCTTCTAAGTGTCGATTTCTGCAATCTTTAAATATTCTTCAAAAATCGCATAATATCTGAAAACGTATTTACTTACCTGTTTTGGATAAAGGTCCCAGTACTGAGTCTAGGCACCCAGTACTGGATTACAAAAGTAACGAGAACATACTGTACCTGCAACCTGCATTTTCTTCCATAGGGAATCATTGACTGTTTTCTCTGAAATATTTTCTAAGTGTCAACTTTTAAAATAGCTAAATATTAGTTAAAAATCATTACAGTACTTAAAATCGACTTTCATCACTTGATTCTGAGAACTGACCCAGGACTGAATCTAGGATCCAGTCCTGGAATTCCAAAAGTAATCTAAAAAGTAATCTGTTGCAAATAACTTGAAATTTACCATTGAGCTCAATGTATTGTTGTGTTTAAAAATAGAGTTGCCTACTGCAACCATTTGTAACTATTTACTAAAGTCTATTGCATATTGCAAAAGTATTTATATGAAACATCTACTGTTGAGAAAGTATATTTTAACTCCAAGTGTTGGTTCTAAAATAAAACAAGCATATATTTTTTATATATATAAACCATTGGCATAGAGTTCAGTTATTGAGTGTGTGAAACCATTTGCTGACTGAATGTGTACAACAAATGCTTTACACTGTCCTCTGGTACTGCCTTACTGCTCGACCAAGCTACCACTTTAGGGAGTAAGGTTATACCTAACTTTAACCTCGGTCAAACCCTGGGGGACTGTGGACTCTGTACACCCTGTACCTATTAAGGAACAGTATATACAGAGCCACTTTCTCACACATTTCTGTTATTAAACTAGCAGAGCCTGAGCTAAGTGTAGGAAGCTGGCTTTGTATATACTATACCAAAATTAGGTATAGAGTGCACAGAGTCCAGTGGAACCCCAAAGGTAGGCAGAGGTGGAAGCAGATAGCACCTTACTCTCTATTTGTGGTAGTGTGGGCGAGTAGTAAGGCTTTATCAACCAGCAGTTTTAAGCATTTGCTGTACACACTCAGGCAGCAAATGAGGTCACACACTTAAAGGCTGAACTCAGACCAAATTGTGTGTATCAAAAATATTTATTAAGTTATTTTATTTCTAGAACCAAGCCAAGCCTGGTGCAGGTAAGTGAAATAAATGCTTTGCAAAATCTTATGCATAGTTTTACAGTTGAATGCAGGTTCAAATGCAGTTGATTGAATTAAAGGTAAGTCAATGTTTTGAAATTACTTTTCAGTTACTTTGCAGATTACTTTGTACATTACTTTTTAGATTACCTTTTAAGTTACTTTTTCTACTCCGTGTGATATACCTAGATATCACACTGGCACATTTCCTAGAGAAAAGGTAAGTCAATCAGTTTTTGTACATTTGCAGTTTTTCAGTGTTTCATACAGACCAACTCCACACTTAGAACAATTTTCATGGAAAAACAGTTAATGTATTCCTATGGAGAAAAATGAAGTTAACAGTTTGCAGGCAAGTATACGTTTGTGGGAGTTGGTATTCTAGGGTTAGAAGCAGGGTTCCCCAAGGGTCAAGGATGCACTCCTGAAACACCCTTAGCGGCACTAGGGTAGCCGGGTGCTGAGGCCCAATGTAATCCAATGGGGGTTAGGGGGCCTCCGGTTGGTGGCTGCTCACGAGCAGGCCACACAGTTGTGGGAGCAAAGCTCCTGGTGTTAAGCTCAGGGCAAAGAGGGATTTTGGCTGCAGGCTCGGTCCAGGAAGTCTTCCGGGAGGAACCAACAGCTGGGCAGGTACATTGGAGGGCTCAGGATGCTGGATGCAGGGGTTTATTTTGAGGTCGGATTTCACCTTACCGGGCCACTTGCGGTGTCTCTGTGCTGAGGCTGCAGGAGACGTCTGGGAGTCCTGGAGGGGTCAACCCATGGTGGACTCGGATTCTGGAGCAGTGGTGGACCTTGCTGGCACCGGTGGGCCACTCAGACTCGGGCTGTAGGGTGAAGTGGTGGTAACAGGCCTCAGAAGACTCAGTCTTTCTTGGCTGTCTCTTTTGAACAGAGCTGCTGTTCACAGGAGATCCGGTCTTTGTGGAAGGCAGTCAGTTCCTGGGGTTCTGGAGGTCGCTGGCTGCAGGACATGGTGACTTTTGGCACAGGATCACTGGAAACTGCCGACGGGCCGGTAGGGCTGGGGCCAAGTCAGTTCTTCTCTGCAGTCTCCTCTGCTGGGAGTCTTCTTTCATCCTTCTTCTTAGTAGGTTGCAGGAATCTGTCTTCTTGGTTCAGGGCTGCCACCTAAATATGGTATTTAGGGGGCGTTTAAGGGGTCTCAAGGTCAGTAGCCAATGGGCTACTGACCTTATGGTGACTACACCTTTGGTGTGCTCACCCCACGTGGTGGAGTGGGCACAATCCCTAATCCTGATTGGGGAGTGCCTTCCATCTGCAAGATGGCGGGCACTGAAGAGTGGGCTTCACCTCGCCTACCCCATCTGAGGCTGGCTAATATTTCCCGCCTTCTTCCCGCCAAAAAGGAGGGGAGACAAGAAGGGGGCCTGCTTCTAATAGCAGAAGAGGCTGGGGGGTCGCATTACAAAGGCGGCAAGGCCTTTGAAGCTCCCCTGCCACAGATGGCTCTTCCTGGCCTGGTGGAGGTGTGAACACCTCCGCCCAGGAAAAGTTTTGTTTCTGGGCTCAGGGAGCGAAGGCTTCCATCCCAGGGGTCCAGAAACATGTCTTGTGGTGGCAGGCTTGTGTGTACCAGTCAGGGAACCCACCAGAGGCACGTCGTTTTTCAGGGGGGATCTCTAAGATGCCCTCTGAGTGAATTTTTCATTAAATCCCACACTGGCATCAGTGTGGGTTTAATATGCTGAGAAGTTTGATATCGAAACTTCCCAGTTTTCAGTAAAGCCATTATGGTGCTGTGGAGTTCGTAATGACAAACTCCAAGCACCATGTACTCTAAAAGTCATTACTGCACTTACAATGTCTAAGAATTGGTCTAGACACTGTAGGGGTACAGGGCTCATGCACCTGTACCCTCCCCACTGGTATAGTGCACCAAGCTAGAGTGGTGGTTGACCTATGCCAGGGCAGTGGGTTGTAGGCATGGCATACAGGGATGTGTGCCATGTCGACTCTTCACTTTGTTCTGCACCAAAACACGCAGCCTCCAATGGGGGGGGGGGTGGGGGGTGTGTGTGTGTGTGTGTGTGTGTATATATATATATATTCACTTAAAAAACCATAGGTTTCACACAAGTTATAGTTAGCTGTACATTTCACTCGTAAAAAACCAATGAAATTCCACGTTATAGTTAGATCAGGTAACTATAACTTGCGCGCCCACAATAAACTGCTGATGACGTCACATATTACATCAGTTATGACATGGTCAGTGACATCACTCATGACATCAATGATGACATCTGAAATGACACATTGTGCATTGCGGTCGCGCAAGTTATAGTTACCTGATCTAACTAGAACGTGGAATTTCATTGGTTTTTTACGAGTGAAATGTACAGCTAACTATAACTTGTGTGAAACCTATGGTTTTTTAAGTGAATTTGCAAGGTTTTTTAAATGCTAATTCCTAACTATAACGTGTGTGAAACCTATGGTTTTTTCAGTGAATTTGTACGTTTTTTTTAAATGCTAAGTTATGTATTTATTTTAAATTTTTGCGCACACAGTGCGCTTCGCGCACCGTGCGCGCGCTGTGGGCACTCGGTGCGCTTCGCGCACCGAGCGCACACGTTGCGCATTTCGTACCGTGCACGCCTCGCCATTTTTTTACAAAATATCAATATTTTTTTTTCTCGCTTGGGGGTCCTTAGATTTATATATTAAATGTGATTGTTAATTCATTTTTTATTTTTTATATTTTTTTACCGTACGCGTACGGTAAGCTTACCGTACGCGCACTCCGCGATTTTTTTTTAAAATTATTAAATTTATTTTTCATACTTTTTGGTCCTTCGTGAACCCCCTGACGAACGCTAGGGGGTCTGCAACTCTCTTCGTTGCCCCCTTTTCATGTTATCAACCTTTGTTTTTCAGTGCGAGAGACAGAAAATGGCGGCCGATACTTTCTGATTTCGACCGATTCGAATGTTTACAGTCATGTAACCACCAATCAGAATTGAGCTCACGCACGGCACCGTACGCGTACGGTAAGCTTACCGTAAGCGCACGGAGCGCGCTTACAGATATATATATTGATTTAAATGCTATTTTCTCAGGACCTACTGAACAGATTTACACCAGACCTGCAAAAGGCACATCCCTGACCTGAGGACTACCTCTCTGCCCAATTTCAAGTAATTCTGTTCAGCCGTTCGGGCTGTAGCTCGGACTAAAGGTCCTATGGGAAAATGCATGGGGAAAACGCGTTTTGGGACCCCCCTTTTTTCTCAGCCCCCGCTTGACGAATCCCCCCGAGACTTTCAGGGTAGGAGCGGAGCGTAGCGCCCCATAAGTTTTGAAAAATTCGCGAGGATTCGTCAACCGGCGCCAAAGTTATTCCAAATAGAATGTTGCGGAGTGCCTATAAGAGTGGCCCTTAGAGGCATTCCCTGGCCACAGTGGCCTTGGTACACATGGTACCTTTTACAAGGGACTTACATGTGACCATAGAGGGGCCAATTGGGGGTACAGTGTACAGTTCTGGGAAAGAACACAGGCCCTGGGAACCTGATTGGCAGAGACCCAGGGCACATAGAGCCAAAGTGCATCAATAGTCTGGAAAAAAGTGTGTGGGGGGGGGGGGGTTTACTGTAACAGAAACCCAGCTTCCTACACTAAGCAAACTAATTACTGGTTTCCATTCCATGATCTAATACAATGTCACAGCTTTTATGATGCCCAGGCTCAAAAGTGTGGGAGCGAGGACACAAGGTAGGGAAGTTTGGTCACTTGGCTAATTTGGAAGTCTGAGCACCTGAAGGATGGACGAAGGATGATTTGTGATCCTTGCAGAGGTTTATAGACAAATCTGTTTTCTAGATGGCAAGTTGAGTGACAATGGTTCTTGTAGGAAGAAACAAGTGTTTCAAAATGTCAAAGTCACTGCTCAACCATTTCCTGCAGGAAACAACACAACAGAACTCGTGTGTGGCACAAAACTCAAAATTGACTATGTAAACTACCCACGTGGATCCTGAGCTTTGAACCAAGCCAGATAATCTCATATAAACCTTTGCAAAGATTCATCAAGAAGACATTTTTTACAAGATTGCTAGTGAAAAAGTTATTTGGCAGGACAAGAAACCGATTTAATATTCATCTCTGGAGTTCAGTAACAAAAGCAGTCACTTACCCATATACTGCAGCATTACGTAATTTGATAATCCTTATCAATCGCTGTGCCGAACAACAGTATATGCTAAATGTCAACTAAGCCTTACAGCGCAGAACCATGTAACATTATCATTAACACTTAGAGACTAATTACAATCGGATTGCAGCAGGATGCAGACCGCCAGACAAGTAGTCGCTGTTCCATCCACCATATAATGAGAAGGCCACCATTTTTCTATTGCAGCTTGTGCTGCAGCCCAGAACAGGGCCACAGCCTAAGCCGCAGTTGAAAAAGGGATGTTTGCAAACACTCATGCACCGTGTGCCAGGCCCCTTGTGGCTCAAGGGGGCTGGGGCCCCTGCTAGGGACACCCATAGTCCCTTTCCAAAAGCCTTTCCCTGGCAGTGGGACTGCCATAAAAAGGCTGTCAGGATTACTGTCTGACCGCCGCCTCAACGGGCTCCTTGAGCCTTCGGAGGTCGTTGTCCCACCACCCCACCCTCTGCGCTCCGACCGCCGGTATCATAATCCAGCTGTTGGATCGTTGCCCTGGATGTCAGACAAACCTCCACCAATGGCGGTGTGGCGGTCCGCCCGACATCATAATGGGGGCCTTAGTCAGTATGGGATTAATGGTGAAGTGCACATGAGGGGACACCTTGTTTGCATCCCATTATGATCACATTCATTGGTCAGGTGCCTGGTACCAGTTTGGCACAAGGCTGAGTGGTTTGTGGGTGAACAGGTTCAGGGCGGTTACCAAGACCAAATCACATGCTGAATCCTCTGCCTTTTGCGGCTTTGGTCCTTCTTCAAAAGGGGAAAAAAGGATTACACTTGGATGGATAAGAGACGATGAGCTTCAATGAGTGCAAAAAACTAGACAGTAGCAAGCCATGTAACCTCTTCCGAACCCTCCATTTTGAAACAGTAATATACCTTTTTTTCATTCAAGATTACATCAATAGTACTAAACAGACTAAAATTACAGAATAAACAGCAGATCTTACTTTTGACTCACTTTTTATATCGAATACCAGGGTTTTCATCCAAAGAGGCGCATAAAGTCACAATCTGCTGTGCGACTTCTTCCATCATGGCCTCTTTATCAACCGTCTCATCGGGACTATAACATCGGTAGAATGCATCTGGTATGTTGAGGACAAATGCCTATATTAAAGAAAACAAACTTATTTTAGCAGCAAAACACAAGGCTGAGGATAGAAATAAGATGGACAAGAGTACTTTTTGCCTACCCTCCAGCCTTTCAAGACTGGAATCGTTAGATATAGGTCACGTTCCCAGTCACCCAGGAATTGATTGATGCATGAGCCTTTCTACATGAGAAAGATATTGCAAATACTGCCACAATAAATTCCCCCATGACCAAATTAAAATCCACCCTCATTTTAATTTTCATTAAGGTTTGGCACTACATAAATATCTCAATATAATAAAAAAATAAGTAAATAAACTGACAATTACTAAATAAAAGGTAACATACCCGAGACTCCAATGGAAAAAAGGAAATATTTATTTCTTTGCATCTTCTTATTTTCTTAGCATCGCAAGTCTTTAGTTTGTTAAAGAGACTGTCGGGGCAAACTGCAACAAAAGAAGGGACAACCATTGCAGATTTTCAATAAATCTTCAAACTGGTGGAAAACAAGTGGAAGACATGGGATTTGTACTATTTAACTTCTTTATAGAAAAACAATTTAAAATTAATTTTAGTTTAACAGCCAGTAAACTGTGGGGATGATTTTTCAATCTGCAACACATCATTATGGATGACGTTTGAAGTTCCAGTATTTGACTGACCCCCCTGGAAATTTCGATTCTCCTATTAACATGACTAGAGAATCTGGATTTCATTAAAGACTCGGAAGCTAACATTATGCATATAACTTTTAATGCGTCTCCAAGCAGCCGCAAACATCATAAAGATAAGTGTTCCAGAATAGAATATTCAAAACAAGTAAAAGGCATGAGCTTCTAAGAAACAGCCTCTTTTGAATGTGGCGTAAAACAGGAAGCGTCTTGAAGAGATGAAGCGTTATATAACAGTAAATAAACTCCAAACAGTCAGTTAAATCATCAGTAAACGAAGAATATGAAGATGTGAGAGAAGGATCGAAGACGGCAACAGATGATTAGAGATTGTCTGAAAAAAAGAGAAACGAGAAGGGTAAGTACGTATATTCTCTCAAACAGGAAGGCGTAGAAGATAAGCAGTGTAATTTAACGAAAATGTTCCTGTAAGGAGAAAAACCAAATATGTGAGTTAGGTACAATGGTAAAAGCAAGACAGTCAAGGGTAACTAATGAATAGTCTTAAAATCTGATAAGAATCAGATTCAGTAACGGATACAAGTATAACATTAAATAATGAGTAAACCCTTGGGGTAAAGGGTGGGAGGGATAATGTTAGCCTCCGAGTCTTTAATGAAATCCAGATTCTCTAGTCATGTTAATAGGAGAATCGCAATTTCATTACAATACCGGAGGCTACCATTATGCATGTTGGTAGCCATGTAACACAACATCAGACATATGATCAATTGGTTTACAGTAATGCTGAGCAAAGGTACTAGCATTAGACCAGTCAGCGGCCTTTAGAATATCTTCTAACTTACCTCCAGACCAAAAGGATTTGCTGGCCATAGCGCCTCTGATAGAATGAGCTTGGAACAAGTTCAAGTCAATGCCAGCTAGCCTCATAGCTATTTTGACCCATCTAGAGATAGAAGTAGAGGAAATGGCTTTGTGTGGTCTAACAAAAGAGATAAGTAGTTGGTTAGTACCTGGAGGGCGAAGAGGATTCATTCTGCGGTCGTATTCTTTCATACAGTCGACTATGCAAAGTTTCTTACATGAATCGAAGCGTGGGTAGAAAATAGAGTCGGACATAGTCTTAGTTCTTTTAAAGAGTTCGAACTTGACTCCAAACATGTTATAGGATCTAAATGAGATTTCTAAGGCTTTAACGTCAGAAACTCTCCGACAGGAAATTAGGCAAATTAGAGTGGCCAGTTTGATAGAGAGGTGTTTTCTATTAAGGTGAATGTTATCTGGCCAGCTAGAAAAGAGGTCAAGGATTAGATTAACGTCCCAGAGAGACTGGTATCTGGGTTTTGGAGGATTCCTGATTCTGAGGCTTTTGAGGACTCTACAGATAATGGGGTTCTTACCAACCGTCTTACCATTGACGAGAGAATGACCTGCAGAGATAGCGGACCTGTAACAATTAATAGATCTATAGCTGAGGCCTCGATCAAATTGTTCGACGAGAAAGTTAACTATGTCAGCGATAGGTGCTTCCACGGGATCCAGGTTCCATTCCATGCACCGACGTGACCATGATTTCCAAATGCTGTTATATCTGTAATGTGTGCCGGGGGCCCAGGATTCTCGGAGGAGAGTTGCAGCAGATGACGAGTAGGTTCTATCTCCTTACACTCTCCAGGCATGAAGGCTCAAAGTCCCTGTCTGAACTAGTGGGTGAATTAGACCGTCTGCATCTGTAAGAAGGTCCGGTAGGGACGGAATTAGGAAGGGGAGGTCGTCCGCTAGTTCCAAGGCAGTGGGGAACCATGCTTGAGATGGCCAGAAGGGGGTAATTAGGACTATGGAGCATTGTTGATGTCTCACCTTCTTAAGAACTCTCTGGATCATTGAGAAGGGGGGAAATGCATAGGCGCTGGTCCCCTTCCAACATTGAAGGAAGGCGTTGACGGCAAGAGCACCCGAGTCGGGCATCCAGCTGAAGTAGTTCCACAATTGGAAAGTTAGTCTGCTGACAAAGAGATCTAGATGAAAAGGACCCCAAATATTGTTGAGGGAATTGAATACTGAAACATTTAGTTTCCAGTCGCTGTGGTCTAAGAGGAATCTCGAATTCCAGTCTGCAGAAATATTTGTTTTCCCTGGAAGATATTCGGCTTTGAGGGTGATCTTGTGTTCCAGGCAGAACATCCAAAGCTTTTTGGCTAAATTTGAGAGATCTGCAGATTTCTTGCCTCCCAGACGATTTATATAAGCGACCGCGGACATATTGTCCATCTTTAGAATTACTGATCTGCCTTGAAGACAATGTTTGAAGCTCATGAGAGCATAGAGTCCGGCTGTGAGTTCTAGGTATTTTATATGGTGAAAGGATTCTTCTTGAGACCAAACACCGCCATGCTCCCCAATCATGAAGGCTCGCGTCTGATTCCAGAATGAATTCTGGTGCGGAACCAAAGATTGCTCTGCCATTCCAGGCGTCCAGGTTTTCTAGCCACCAGGTGAGTTCCGATCTGGCTTCTTGGTCAAGAGAAATGAGATCTCAGTACCAAAGACCTGATCTTAAGGCTTTCGCTTTTACTCTTTGAAGGGCTCGGTAATTCAGAGGGCCCGGGAAGTTAGCTTGAATAGAAGAGGAAAGGAGACCGAGAAGTCTGGCGAGCTCTCTTAGGAATAGGCTGTCTTGTTTCAAGACGTGTCTTATCTCCTTCCTGATTTTTGAGATTTTCTTCGGTGGGAGGAGAAGACGACAGTTTGTGGTATCTATGGTGAAACCTAGAAACTCCAGGGATCTTGAGGGAGTTAAGATCGATTTATCTCTGTTTATAATGAACCCTAGGTTCTCGAGAAGGTTTATTACAAATTTCAGGTCTCGAATGAGTTGAGACTGGTCCTGGGAAAGGATGAGAATGTCGTCCAGATATATGATTAATAGAATGCCCTTTTCTCTTATTGAGGAAGCGATTGATCTCATTACCTTGGTGAAGCACCATGAGGCTGAGGAGAGACCGAAAGGGAGTGCTTGGAACTGGAAAAGGTGATTCTTCCACATAAATTGGAGAAAGGGTTGGTGATCTTTGGCCATAAGGATGGTGAATTAAGCGTCTTTTAGGTCTAACTTGACTAACCAGTCGTCTTTCAGAAGAAGGTCTCTGAGAAGATGGATACCTTCCATCTTGAAATGTCTGTAGACAAGGAACTTGTTGAGTTCTCTTAAATTTATAACAGATCTCCAACCCTTGTCCTTTTTCTTTACGAGGAAGAGAGTGCTTAGAAAGGTTAGTGTTTCCATGGGAACTTCTAGAATTGCACCCTTCTGGAGCATAGAGTGAATTTCTTCTTCTATTATTTTCTCCTGTTCTAGGGAAAGGGGAATATCTCTGGGGAAAGAAGATTGAAACGGGGTCTGAATAAAGTCTATTGTAAACCCTTTCACAGTATTTAGGACCCAAGGGTCTTGAGTAATCAGTTCCCAGTTCTGACAGAAAAATGTTAGTCTGCCCCCGACCTTGTGGGAAAGAGAGGGGGTGAAAAAAGGTAAAGTTGTACTCACTCTGGGAGTTGTCGTCGTCGGAGATACCTCTTGCTCTGAATCCTCTTGAGCGTGTGCTTCTTCCTCTTTGAGGGTAGAATTGGGGAGTATTGGAGGGTTGGTATCCTCTGCCAGATCCTCTATATCTTGGATAGGGCCTGCGGTTGAAGCGGCCAGAAGAGAGGCCCCTTCTTCCGGCCCTGCCAAAACAGTTGTTGTTGAAGATCCTTCTCATATTTTGGTGTGCTTTGTCCAAGGCTGTAAATGTCATGACGTACTTTCCGAGCGTCTTGATGAGATCCTCTCCGAAAAGCAAGCCTTTAGGGTTGACGGAGGGTTCTTTGTCAGCGAGGTCGCCCGATTTAGGACTGATTTTAGTGAGGACGACTCTTCTCTCACAGTTCAAGCTTGCGTTTGCGTTGCCCAGAAGGATCAATGCTCTCTGTGACCAACCTCTGATTGCTTCGGTGTCTAGGGGTGTGCCGTTGATATGGCTCTCTTCTGCTGAGTCAATGATCCTAGCCAGAGGACCCAGAATATCGAGCACGCGGTCCTGACAACCTTTAAGGAACCTTTCCATTCCTTTTCTGGGATTCCTCCAGAGTTTAAAAAGGTATTTAATAAGTTCTGGGTCGAGATTGGAGGTTTGGCAAACTTTATCATCTATGCAGGGTCTAGAGCATTCTGCTCTGAGTAGGTTACGGGTATCTCTCTCCAAATTGTATCTGATCCATTTCTTAATGAATTGGCTGACATGGTCTTGTGGATACCACTCAGAGCTACGAGGGTGTTTTATATTGAAGGGAGAGAACATCTCTTCTTCTGAGGGGTCTAGAATAACGTCTTTGGATGTGGTAGGAAGATCTTCATCTAAAGTATGATCGTAAAAGTCTTCATCATCATTATCTAGGTCCAAGACGTATTCATCAAAAGGCTCAGAGCCATCATCGTGTAGTGAGTCATCATCATCTTGTATGAATTTCTGTTGAGCACTAAGATAGTTTGTGCCGCTATGGACACCCATAAATTGTGTGCCGCTGAGGACACCTTTATAAATTGTGCTGCTAAGGACACCCGATGAAATTGAGGTGCGGTGACCTCCCGTTAAGTTAGAGGAGTTTTGAACTCCTGAAGTGCTCTTGGGGGTAAGTATGATCGATATTTTTATTCTTTTATTCTTTTTTAGTCTTTTCCCCCTTATTTCGATGAGATCGTCAGAGAGGTTACTTGGGTTTTCGCTGGAATCGTCCACCAAAATAGGGAGTGATCTTTTGGGTGGTATGACCTTAGAAAAGGTTTCCAGCATGCAGGATCTCATCTCTTTATGGATGATGCTCTTAAAGGCCTGGTTATCCATACTGGGAATAGGTGCGCTACCGTCGTCAGAGTCTAAGTCAGACATAACTTAGCTTTAAATGAGTGAAAAAAGAGCAGCGTCAGTTTTTTTTTTTGTTTTTTTTTTTTTAAGGTAAAGGAATGGCACCTAATGTTAACTCTTTGTCTCCCTTTTTATTTTTTTTACTTATATATATATACACACATTATTGCTGATTAATCTAACTCCTTTTATAATGTATTTTTTTTTGTTAATTATTTAAGATGGTGCAATTCCCCCCCCTTTTTTTTTTTTATTATTTTATCCTGAGACGCGAGCAACCGACAGAGGGCTCGAGCATCGGATCAGCTGGTAAACGGGAGAAAATAGAGTTAGAGGAAAGGTCCCTGGATGCGCGTGCATTGCCAGGGAATCTTCCTCTAATATGGCTGCATGTTGAGGGAGGCTTCGTGCGCGAGAATGCGCTTTGGGGAACAGGGAGTTAGCGCCGGTCTCTGTAAATTGGAGACCGGTAGACGAAGTGAAAGCGAAGCGTGGAACGTGGGGAAGTGCCAGTAAAGAAGAGGGGTCGGTTAGGCAAAGGTTCGAGGTTAAATGAAAACCGCATATTGTAAAAACATTAGCAAATAGTTAAATATGGGACAACAGCAAGGGTAAACAATGAATAATTAAACTGTAGAAATAGGCAATGATTAATAAAAACTTCTAAAGAGCAAAACTTTGTATTTTAAAATGAGAAGAAAGGCAATGAACTTATCTGTTTGGAGCCACATTCGAAAGAGGCTGTTTCTTAGGAGCTCATGCCTTTTACTTGTTTTGAATATTCTATTCTGGAACACTCAGCTATTTGATGTTTGCTTATTATGCATAATGGAAGCCTCTGGTCTTGTAATGAAATCAGGGGAATCAGATAGACCACCCTCTCCCAGTGCCTTCTCTGTCATGTAACTGGACGACAATGCAGTTACACCTACATCAATCCAGCCGGTGCTATGGCAGGTATCCAACCTAGTGCCATTAAGGTTTTGCATAGTAATATACGTATGCAGACATAAAATTAGATGAATTTTCTCAATTGCCTCAAAAATGTATGATCTGATGTAATATTTTCCACTAAAATTAGGATGGAAACACAGATTTGTACAAGGTAGATGCATGTATCATTCATTGGATAATGCGAAAAAATGGTCACCGACGTAAAATATGCAAAGCAAAACATGCAGGTGCAAAACATACCACAGCACAGGTTGAGAATTACACGTTTAAAAACAAGGATCATGTTTTTTTTAAAAGTGGTCTGGTTAATTATAAGAAAGGATTTTAGGATACCAAAAAGGAATTCTTGGAGCCAAAAGAAAAGCTTTCACTAAATCAAGCAAAACATAACTTTCAGATAATTTTACATTTCTGGAGACCTTCTAGTTTGAATTCTGGCCTGACTGCTTTTATTCTAGTAAGCAAAAGACATCAAGACATGAATGGGTGGCAGCCCTCGGAATTCTGGAACTGGCCACAATGCAATCGGTTCATGCCCATCTGAGAAAGTTACATTGGCTGTCAATCGGAAACGTACCATTTTTAAGGCGCTAGTTATTAAATTTCGGTCTTTTCATCATACTCCTCCTAAGTACCTTTATAATAGGCTTTTACATTACCAGACTGGGCGTGCCTTAAGATTGGCACACGCATTAGTTTTAAAATGCCTTTGGTTTCAGCTGAAGACGACTGTTTTTGGTTTTGGAGTCCATGGAATATACCTCATCTGGCTCTGAGGATTCTTGAGAAGGAGAATGTGTTTATATATTAGCTGAAGACTTGTCTTTTACACCTGGATTGATTTGCTGTGGATGACGGCTCTGGTTTTTGTATCTCTTAGTGCCGAAATGCCTTTGGCAGCTGTGCGCTTAATAAATGTACTGATTTATTGATAGATTGAACTCTACACTTGGAGAGCATATTGCCCTTTGGAGAAGTGTAGCTCACTGGTTAGAGGAGGCATACCCTGAAGCAGAAATCAGACCCGGGACCTGGGTTCGATTCCCGACTCGGCAGGGTCCAGAGTCCAATTGTCCACGGACTCGATAATTCTCGCTTCGGTGCCCACTCTAAGCACGAGTTCACACTATGCAGCTCTGGGCAACAAGCCTGCTTAATCTCCACAACGGCCCCCCGCGGCGGGATGCCTGGCTTTCACCTTGGGGATGCCCAGTACGGGTTATCTTACAGGGAAAAACCAGGACGGGTTCCCAATGCAAGCGCCAAGATGCCCGTAGGGTGATAGCTGCGCTCTATAAGTACATCAATCAATCAATCAATCATTACAGCCGCATCATTTAAGTAATGGAAATTGAAGAAAAGAAAATTGATAAATTTGTCACAAGCAACATCAGCATTCTCCCATTGGTTTAGCCACCAATGTAAGCAGTGGTGGCTATACCCCTCGTGGCGATTATTGCCCCATTTGAAATCAAATTGATAAACGGTTCATTTGGTATTGGAGTAGTGCTGAAAAATCTTAAAAGTTCAAAGCAAGTAAATCCACATTCGATTAATTAAATGTTTCAATTAACTAGGAACATATGGGGAAAATATATGCACCTGTAGACCACTGTACGCTATGTAAAGACGATATGTAAGCATTAATGAGGGAAGGGTAAAGCTCTCTTAACAGCCATTGTTACCCTGCAGGTGGCTGCAATAAAGCTATTGGCACGGCTTCTCCTCTCCGAGGCGAATTTAACTTACCCTTAGTCCTTTTAAGACTGCAGTAGCGCTATTTCATAAAATTATGTTCTCTCATTCACTACAGGCCTACGCCCTCCACTTCTTTCTCAGAGGAAAAATGCTAACTGAAATGCAGCATCGCTATTTTTTCTATATTTATGATGTTGTTAGGGTTTACATTTCTGCCTTGACATGAAAGATGAGGGGATCAATACAGAGAGAAAGTGAGACTGGAGCAGCTTCGGATGGAAATAGCTGCTCCAGTCTTCAGGGGACTGCTGGCACTTTGGACTAAGGGAGGGTTGCAGGCCCACCAGGACAAGGCACACCAGAGGAGCAGAAAGGTGGCAGCTGCCAAATGCTATCTTTGTGGGCTTGTTAATAGTAGCTATAACCCAATGTGAAATATTGAGTGTTTTTTTTCTTTCATTACCTACTCTTACCAATCATCAATTGAAGTTCCTAAAAGGTCTACTAAATTTCACCAGATAAGACTAAAAATCTGTTCAACACGTTTCTAGACTTTAGTCTTCATAAATACTGATCACATATTTATTTAAAAAACTAACTTCAATTCTAGTTAAAAAGGCCATCCTTAACCCAAAGGTGCTCAACAAAATTTTAGATCTGTTGCTGGACGCTACTGGTCATCCAAAATTCTTGAAAAAGGGGTGGGGAAACCCACTAATCAATTGGCTGATTCAAACAGAGGACTGTGACAAATTTGGTGGTAGGGATGGAAGAGTATTTTGCCCAGGGGGAAAAAGGTGGACTCTCCATGCTCACTATGCTGCACTTTGAGTCAAGCCTGTTACACTCTAACATGGTCTCTGGTTGCGCCCACTGTCATCTCGTGCCTGGGTCAAAGGGGAAGGCCATCACATATATTCATTTTGTGGGAGCAGCGAGTATGTTTGTAATCACTTGTAAGCCTCCCTATAAAAGAGATTTCCCTGTTTTTAAACAAAATGCCTTGTTGCACGACATCCGCTTGATCTAGAAAACTCAATTTCTGAGGAAAATACAAAGGCAGACTTATCTATCCGTAAAATACAGGAGAAAATTGGAGCAATGTTGCATGGGGAAAACGTTCTTAAATATAATTAACTGGTTTGATGCTTTTCACTATTTTTACCGAGCTGCACTCTCTAATGACAGGAAGTTACACTGCACTGGTGTTTGGTCATGCATGGGAATTTACAGCGCTAAACTTAATTCAGTGTAGCTGGTGAGCCAACCAATCATCTTCAGAGGCTTATTTGAATTCAAAATGATGCAGCATGGTCATGGTCGTACTAGCCTATTGGTCAATCTAGCATTACCCAAGGAGGAAAAAGGCATGAGGACAGGAGATTATCTCTTTCAGTCATAAGGCAATGTAACCTGTCCCCATGGAAATTAGATTTCTCTCAAATCAGATTAATTTTAGTAAAGAACTTTTATGGGTTTCAGCTTACCTGAATTGCAACTAAAACGTGATCTTTACAGCCTTTCTTAATTTTCTTTGGTGCTTAGGTATTTGTGCTCACTGTTATGAGTGATTTATACAGGTGTATTTTTTTTAATACTCCATAGCTTCTCCTAAATTCCATAAAACATTACAATAAAATGTATCCATTCTTACAGCAACATTATTTATTAATGAAACCTTCACCTAATGATGGCGTGGGCGCAATATTATGCCTACTTTTTCATCCAAGCAAACATATTCTCTTATTTTCCAATGTTTTGTTGTTGTTAAAAGCTTTATCTTAGGATCCAGCTGTTAATGGTTAACAGTTTAATCTCATTCGCTGGGCAGTCAATCAAATGATATTAGTGCAAGGTTCTTTGGGCAACCATGACACAGCAAATTAGTGAAATTATTACATATCTTTATTTTTGTTTTCAGATATAAAAAGCCTAACATGAAAACCTATTTGCAATATTCCATTTGTAACTGAATTTGGCTATTGCTCTACAAAACCATGCTATAAAACGTTATACATTTTTGTACTTTTTTTTTTTTTTTACATTTCATCAAGTTTGTATCATTCAAATATTTGAAGTAGGTGAATTTAAGTTTGGTGGTCTATGGTACGGACTTTATTTACTGATAACTCCTATTGCCCGACAGCCTCATAATAGAACCCTAACTATTGTCATTCTGCTGTGCTTTACTGATGTAGAAAAGTGCTCCTTTTTGACATGGTCACCCCCACTTTTTTGCCTGGTAAATGATGCAATTTCTATTGGAAGTGCACTGGGTTCCTGCTAACCAGGTCCCCAATGCCAGATCTCTTTCCCAAAAACTGTACAATTGTTTGCCCAATTGGCAATACCTTTAGCAGTCTATAAACTCCTAGTAAATGGTATCCCTGGTACCTAGGGCCTGAGGTACTAAAGATGGTCCCCAAGGGCTGCAGCACGAATTGTGCCATCCTAAGGGACCCTTCACCAAACTCATGCAAGCCTGTCATTGCAGGCTGCATGTTTTGATGCAGACAAGTGTGAAAACACAACATGACACACATCCCTGTGCACCATGTCCCCTAACACTGCATGTACTATTTGTAAGTCCCCCCTACAGCAAACTTTACAGCCCTAAGGCAGGGTGCCTTATATTACATGTGAGGTCATATCTGCATGAGCGGATATGTACCTTTGCTGGTCAGTTCCATTACTGCTAGCACAAGTGAACAGGGAAGACATTTTAAAACATGTGCTGGACACTGATGAAAACGAGTTCCCCAGCTACATGATGGCTTCACTGAAGATAGGGATGTTTGGTATTAAACATCTCGTATTCACAAACTCACCCTGATTCCAGTGGTGGATGTGTGAATCTGGTGCGTTGGCCGACTAGTCTCTGCCAGCCTGCACCCAGAGACAAGTTTCTGACCTCCTAGGGGAAAGCCTTTGCTCTCAGGAGGTCAGAAACAAAGTCTGCAGGGGAAGAGGGTGTTCACACCCCCTCCCTCAGGATGACATGCTGATTAGCATTCCAAGGCAGGGGAGGTTCAAAGAAGCCACCGCCTTTGAAACGCAAATTTGGCTCACTTCACAGGAGAGGAAGCCGACCGCCTTCATCTAGAGCCCATTGGCACCTTAACAGGCAGTTCTGGTGCCTAAATATGTATACGGATACAAGTTAGCTTTATAAATTGGTTTGGAGCTCCTTATTGAGTCATGTGCATCATTTATGGACTATTGTGCGTATTTGCAGATGTCTAACACTCCCTCTGATAAGCCTAAGGCTGCTCAACCGCACTACCCTCTAGAAGAGAACCTTGGGGTTGCTTGAGCAAGCCCTTGTCCATTTATAAGGGAACCCCTGGACTCTTTACACAATATACCTAATTTTGATATATCATTTAGGAGCCAGCTTCCTACATCTTATTACCTTTCTAGAGAGACATTTTGAGGTGAAGGATGAGGATTGTTTTTCTTTTGTGTCTGCATTTTCATTTCTTTCACTTATTATTGTTGTAAAGGACTCATACAGACAAACTTTACTTCAGAGAACTTTCAAGGTAGTGATGGAGCGGCTACAAGGATGGGCAGGTACAGTGCTTAATCAGAGCCAGTCGTTGCCGGTAGGGGGCACCCGTACGTATTCTTGTGGACCAGCAATTATTTCCGGCCTCAGATTTTTACCAAGTGCAAGAGAGAAGAGAAACACAGATTAGAAAGATGTAGGGAAAAGAAAGATAGCAACAGCATTACAAGGAGAGAAAGCAAGAACCTGCAAGGGCGAGAAAGAGAGATGAGGAGTCTCTGGAAGTGGATTAAAGACTACCAGCCATTGTATTCAGCACTCAGAAGTTTATCTGCACCAGCCGCCGGCTTCTGAGCAGAGCTTTGGCACCAGTACTTTTTCTTTTAGAAATTAAGCACTGAGCAAGGTTAATTGCCCACACCGTATAAAAATTGAGCAAAGAGACTGGTTAAGGTCTTGTGAGGTACCTCAGCTGGAGTGCAGTTCACAGGCCTGCCCAAGAGTTGGATTTTGCAGGAATGTACTGAATTTCTGATTGTCATCCATCTCTGGCAAAAGTGTGATGAATAAAGTTCTGAAAGGTTCTGCCACAAAACATTTGAGGTGTAGAACAAACATTATTAGAATGCTTGTATACCTAAAAATAAACACTCCCCACAATATGGTGGAAACATTTTCAATAAAATAGCAGCGGCAAAACCAACACGTCTTGCCTTGTTTACCTATTGGTCAATGCTTTCTGCCAATGCTGTGCAGGATTGGCAAAAAATTAAAAGAAAAAAAAGGAGCAATGACGTGCCTGCTACTGCCAAAATCAATCTGTAGTTGTGTGCATGCGTCTATGGAATGACGTGCCACCATTTTCTTTTTTATTTACTGATCTAAGATGGTGGATATCACTTAAATTGCTAAATAAAAAAATTAAAATGATTTGATTGCCATGAAAGCGCTTTCCAGATAGTGGAGCGACTCTGCTGGGCCCTATGAAACAAGTCTGTGGAGGTTGGGGAAACAATGGAGGAGCGGAAAAAAGGGAGCAAAAAGAGGGCAGGGAAGCTACAGAGGAACATGAAATGTGCATCTTGCAAAACAGAGCAGCCCGCCTGAAAATGGCAGCTACTGGGCCCTTCAAAAAACTGTAAATGAACTAAAAACATCAAATGCAAGTGGAAGAATACAAGTTAGCCAAACACAAGGATGGGAAAGTAGATATGCTCTTGGGGGAGGAGGTTTAGGGGGCAGGGGGCAAACAGAAGAAGAGACAGGGAAGTCACTAAATAAAAAGCAATCAAATGGAAGGGACAAAAAAGCCAACAAATGGTAAGCAATGGGTGGACTCTAAGCCCACTGTACATTTTTGGTATGGGCCACAATAAACTTTCGCCTACAGACATCAAAAAGCTTTCTGGTAGACAAGGCCTATGAAGGTATAGAAAGTTGGAAATATAGGATGATATCCTTAGATCCTGACCACGACATGTCTTCTGACGACTATCTATAATTCTTAGTGCTTTACATAAAAATACCAATGCCCATATTCAGTCTCCTAAGCTACAGTGGCCACCTTAACTTGGTTAATGAACCTAAATGAAAGCCTATGTAGATCACAGTGAATAGTAATAGTACTGTCAAAGAAATGTCTATGTAGAGCACCTGCGTAAGGTTACTTGGAGAGAGTTCCCAGTGTGAGTTCTAATAGAAAAGTCAAGGAGGGGAGGCCAAGGCATGAACCCCAAGTCAACAGAAGCCAATGCAACTCACTGAACACCAAGAAAGGATAGCCGATTTTCACCATCGCCTGCTTTTAGACCAAAAGGGCTCCAGTACTGAGCACCTGTACACTGGCCTTGTGAAAAGTCCATTTAATATGCCAAATGATGCTCTTGCTGATCCATCCTCAAGCAACAATCACATTTCTAGAATCATTATTCCAATTTACAGCCTTTGGTTTCAGTTTGCTCCACCCTAGCCAAACCTGGCTGAGGTGGGTGATAATAGGACTTTTATAAGAGGCTGAAATATGAAAACTAAGCATAATAGTGCTTATGTCTCGTCATGACTTGGTAAACTGATTACAATTTTAAGTTTGAAATAGCAACAGTTGTTACTATTCATGCTTAGAAATAGCTGCGGTACAGTATGAAACACTACATAAAAAAAAGTTATGATTTTTTTTTATTATTATTAAGTCTCTGGATAATACTGCTAGCAACCTTTGAAATGCATGAGAGCGCACTGCCTCTCTGTGAGATGTAGTTATCGGCTACAAAGTGTTGACATCAATCCCGGCCAGGTCCTGGAGTCACCTTGCAAGGAACCAGTTATTCGTGACATTCTGCCCCTAGTCCTTTAACTGTTCAATTGATTAACATACTTGTTTGGAAAACACTCCATAATCCGCAATCATGTGTAATCACCCAGTGGATTTGAAGAAGTCTTCATGACAACCATGCCTTCAAAAAAAATTCCTAATTGCATAAAAAAATTGGTATAACAGCAACCTGCACAACTAAATGAATCTTTTTTTTTTTTACATTGGAGTTGAGAAAGTCTGGGCCAGTAAAGGTCATCCCAATTTATGTTTTGAATAAAAAATTAACCTTTTTGTAACAAATGTAACTATTTGGTTTGTCTGTGCTTCAAACACTACAGGCAAGTGCAGGGAACTGGGCTATTACATTTTTTATATATTTTTTTAAGTGAAACCAAATAAAATAATAATAACCAGAATTCATTTTTTTTTAAGAAATGCACCAAAACAACATACAAATAAAGAATTAAACAAATACTTACAGTCAGAAAAGTAGACATATGCAGCATCATACTTGAAGGGAGCTTTCCCACTGAAGTCATTCACAAGCTCATCTACAGACTACAAGCAAATTTGCAATTACATTTAAACACTAAAAAGAAGGCACATTCTTGACAATTTATAAAATAACCAGAAATCAGCATTGGTCTTCTAGATGAGCATACAAAGTTTCGAGGTATGATCTATAAACTTTAAGGTAACAAACAACCAAAGTCAGCTAAGCTTTTCTATTGCACGAATTGCATGTTCTGATACCATAACTACAACACACCGAAAAGGAAACCAGTTTAATCGTTAAAAAACATTTAGAAGCAATGTAAATGAAACTAGGATACAAACAGAAGTGGAAACCCCGTAAGAAAAATGCAATCAATCCATGCTACCCTCCTGCAGCCCTCCCTGGGGCTTTTGATTCATATTTTTGAGGTCCCCAGAGATCATGACTACATCATAAGTTGAGGGGAATGGCAGCTTACTTGCTGCCCATCTTTAGTATTGGTCCTCTTCTCATAACGTTAAGAGATCTACCCAAACTTTGGTCCTGGCTTGATTCCAGCCTGACCAGTCCCAAATAGGAGGACAGTGGTGGGCAGATATCCATCACCGATCCCAAGCTGTTCCTAATTTGGCTAGGACATCATTTTGCTGAGGTTTGGAAGTCTTGCTACGACTTGGTTGATCATTGATGTGACTAGCTGTTTTGACTATTCCCAACTTATTACTTCTACCTGGTCTATAGAACTGATGTTAATTGTATTGTTGTCAGACAATAGGGAATTAAGGATGGTATGAACAGGCAAGATGGTATTCAAGGAACTGAGTTGAGCACTGCTTTACCACAAAATGTGAAGTATACCTATGGTTTGGAAAAGGAGAAAGAGCGCTAGTGAGTTTATAATGAATTTTTTTCACCTGCTCTGGCAGCACTGGAGAGTTAATTTCAATCTATATGTACCCTGTGCTTCTCAACACAGCTAGTTGCTAAATTCAAGGTGATGCAAGTCACCACATCAACTACTATAACATAAACCTCTTTGTACCACTAAACCTTTACCAGGATGTCACTACCTCAATAGCCTATTCTTTGCACTGAGAAGTTCTTTATTCGGCTTCGTCTGTGCAACCTTAATGATTGCCCATATACTAACCAATCCACTTCCACTTTTACTCATGTTAAAATCTTGGCCCACTTTTGCTTCCTGCACCTCTTCATTCTTCTTTCACTTACTTGTATGCATCAGGAGTCACTTGAATCATTCCTGTTCTATTCCCGTCACGCCAACTCCTATTTCCTTTATTGCCATTTGTTTTTATTTATTTCTTCAGTAAGGAACTCAAACCACCCCTTTCCCACACTCAATATTTTTGTGCTTTTTCTATACCTTCCTGTTCCCATTCCCTACTTTTTTTCACAAATGTCCTCTGTTTGCAACATTTTTTTTTTTTCTAACACATGATGCCAATGTCCTGCTTATCCAAAACATTTCTGAACATCTCCTTTGTCTGGAGAAAAGAGTGAAACAAGGCAGAGATTTCGGGGTGAAAGAACGGTTTGAGTGAAAGAGTTCAAGTGTGGATATCAGTGGGAATCATTAGTAAAGGCAGAAAAATGTAAACTAAAGCAGTGGAAGAGCACTGGATAAAACCACCTGAATTGAGAAATGAGTCATGAAGGTGTTGTATAATGTGAGTTGCTGTGAAAGATATGTTTGGACACAGGACAATGTGGCAGAGTGTGTAGGTAGAACAGGGACTGACAGATGGGAGTACATAAGGAGAGATGGAGCAGAGGAAAATGCATAGCAGAGGGAAAATGCACAAAGAAATGGACAGAGATAGTGGGCAGAGACAGAGAGCAAGTGCACAAAGAGATGATACACTGAGATGCTAAGAGATGGGCAAAGGAAAAACAGAACGGGGAGCTATGGGGCAGAAACAGACTAGAAACTGGGCATAAGGATACAAGAAGAAACTAAATCCCAGGACACATTTGCTGAGAGGAAGTTGGTGGACAACTAGGGCTGACAGGTGTAGGGTGCATAGAGAAAGATGTGGCATGGAAAGGCAGACGAGAGAGATGGGCAACAGAGCGTTAGATAAGGCACAGGAAAGGTTGGGCAGAGACACAAGGTACGAGGAACAATGGAGCAGAGTGAAATGTGGGACACAGACCCTGCTGGCACATACAAAGATGGGTCAGAGAGAATGAGTAATGTGGAACCTTCAAGAAGAAGCAGGGACTAATGGGCCAGAAAGAGAGAGCACGAGTCCACATAGGAAATAAGCAATAGTAAGAGATGGGAGAAAAACTGGACAGAAAACTGTGGTATTAAGAGACAGTGCAAACAGATCAGTAACTAGTAAAACAGGGACCAGTATGTACAGAATGAGAGACGGAAGAGGCTTGTAGATGAGAAGGGGTGTGCAGAGTGGACACCGTACATAGAGAATGACATACACAGAGTAAAACATATCACAGGCAGAATAAGGGCACACAGAGGAGGATGGGGCACACAAAGTGATGGGCCACTTTGGGTCATAAAGAGCGCACAGAGACAAAGGGGCACAGTCACCTCTTCAACACACACATCGCTCAGAAGGAACACGCACATTCTAGCTGTACCAAATGAATATCACATGGCTTCAAGACACGAAGCACAAAGGTCTACTTGATTTTGTTTTTAAATGCTGCTGTTAGGGAGCGGTGACACTTTCTGAATATAGGATTTCTAAAAGTCTATAGTCTTTGAGATTCACCCTTTATTGTCCTAGCAAGGAAGATAACAACCACTGCCAAAGGGAAAGAAAATGGAAAAAAACACAAATGGTTTTTTAACAATGCAATTCCTGCTAACAGATCATTTTACTGAGAAATGTTAGCTTACTATTCTTGATCTATTATGGGAACGTATCCCTGCAGATGAACTGTTGCCTATTTTATTTTCACTGCTTGAAACAGCCCAGAACTTGAATTTAGGTTATTTGCCAGTTTTCTGGTACCTTTGGTAAGGCCACATAAATATTTCAACAGTCTTTATACATTCAACAAGGTCCTGAGATTAGCTCAGCAGACCAGCGCATGATTCAGCTTGTAATGTGTAACATATGCTCTGGTCATTTTCTTGTCTAGATGGTTAGGTCTTGCTTGAGGAGTTGGCGTATAAGGGTTAAGGTGAAAGGCTTTGCCGGTTGTGCTGGGCTCTCCTAGGATAATAAACATGCAACTGCTTTGGTGGCTGGGAATGTGTAAATTTATGTGTGTTGTTTCTTGGTATGGAGTGCGCTTTTGTACCATGACAGCAGACTACCCGCTATCCATTCTACTGGATGTTAGTGCATGGCCTGACATGTTTGGGAGTGTTGTTGGGAGCACATTATTAGACAGTGTAGTCCGCCTGAAATATGGTCTGTTTCATGTGTTCTGTTGGAAGAGTGTGTGTTTTTCAGCCACAAGTTTGTTCCTTACAGCTTGGGGTGAGACATTTGGCATTCTCACATGCAGAGGCTCCTACATAGCACAAATCTAGCCAGAGGAGTAGAATTGCGTGAGCTTACATAAGAGTGAAATCACATCAGGGCCAGTAATTCAGATGCCAATTTAAGCAGAAGATGTGTAACGTCCTAATGGCAAGAATTCTGCCTATTCTTGTTTGTTCATGGCAAAACAAGCAAATTACCAATTGAAACAATGAACATTGGTGAAATGAGATTAACCTATGATATTTTTTAAGGCAGGCATAGAGTCTACTGCTGTGCACATTTACACCAAAAAGTCAAGACAACAACTGAAAAGAACTCAAAGTCAGTGACCGGAGCAGAACATGTGAAACCTCTAAAGGCCTGATTTCACTTACTCCTCCTAGGCCAAAAGAGATCAAATTTGAGCTCAGATGCACCACCGAAGCCTCTTTCATACCCTTAAATTTTAAACAAGTGAATTTAATTAGGTCACTAAGGCCTTCTTTGACTCAAAGTGTGCTGCTTGCTGGTTACATCTTGTTCATCTGCCATATTCAAGCTCTACATAGCTCTAAAAGGACTTGCTGGTCACAAATGTTGGACAGTTGTTACAACATAACCCGAGATATCACGATTACTGCGGGACAGAGTTACCTAATAATGGAAACCTGGAATGGCAAATGTTTCCTGAAAAGTGAAACTTCAGAGATCTGATCAAGAGTGGGAGAAGGATCCGGGATTGGGGGATCGTACAGTGAAGAGTCCATGTAGCTTAGCAACATGTGGATGGCAGTGTTGCTTTGGAATTATACAGGTGGATATACATTCTGACCTGTATGTGATTAAGTAAAGGGCTCTTATGGTTTAGACATGCTTAGGTTATGCTCCAAAGTTTTTGGCAGAATTACAAAACATACCTCAGAGGAAGGGAGAGGAGGTTTCATCCAGAGGGGGAATGGAAGAATTCTGTTGAGCAAGCAAGAGGACCTATGCCCATGACCCACTGAGCTTGAGGTTGCTTCTTTCCATCCACTCCCAGACTAAGTCTAGGCCTTTGTAGATGTGTGCAAAATACAAAATGGTTGAAGACAGAGACTTGAATTCTGACCCAGACATCAAATGTGTAGGAGAGATCATGCGGTTGACCAATAAGAAAGGGATAAAAGCAGTTTTATTTTGTGTTTCTAATTGCTCAGGATGTGTCGGAGTCATTTGAGTTATGCTCCAGAAACACCAGAGGCAAACTGAAGCATCACAGTGGTGGACTGTGCTAAAGGTGGGGGCGAAATGTAAGCAAACAGGCAGGGATATAGAATTAGTGTCACCCTGGGAAAACAAATAACTGCAGACTGCCATAAGTGTTGTTATTGTACCAAGCCAGAGACAGAAGCAGGGCTAGGATGGGGTCCAGTACAACGTCTAACTAGAAACCCTGAGGTCCTTGGGTGAAAGGGAGGGTGTATTTGCCACAGCTGGGTCAAGGAATGTGTGTTAGAGAAGGGAAGAATGCAGACTTCTAAAAAACAGTGGATAGAGACCACAAATGGGAAAATGCAGTTATTTTGTGTTATGTGTTGTTATTTTACTAATCAAAGGTCTAAACTAGCGCTCAGAACAGATCTACAATGAAGTCCAAGTAAAAAAAAAAGGCTTGCTTGGTACAAAGATGTTTGACAGCAGTCCTTTGCCCTAGTTTGTTTTTTTGTGTTAACACATTTAGTTACCTATTGGATGATAGATAAAATGGTATACTGAAATACCATGAAAAGAAAGGAGAGGAAATACTGATAACATTTGGAAGTATATATTTTTGGAGGTTCATTCAACCAAAGTTCTGCGCGGCTCTAGCAAATGTAATTTCTTGTGTGCAATTGTAATTACGGGGCAGTAAATCCCTTACCGGCTAACAACAAAGGTTTACACTTTCCCACAACATGTAGCTCATTCCCTCTAAGGGCCTTCACAAGAAACCCAAAGGGCACTTTCCATTCTAGGTAAACGATATGGTTTACAGCATTAACGTAAGGATAATCATTGTAAGGAAATAGACTACATGAATAAATCTCGATATTTGTTACCAAACAAGCTGAAACGCAGTGAGCTGTAAGTGTGATAGGTGGCATGCCCCTTTGCCATAAGCCAAATGGATAATCCATCAGATACTTTCAATTCACCTTTAACAACCAGACCCACATGTTTTAGAGTTACGGAGGATGAAGTTTTGCAGTCCCATTTTATCACACTAGATGATGCATTTCTGGATGCTTTGGGCTCAATCTAATCGTATAATACGTAATGTTTCATTATAAATACTTACCTTTTCAGTTGGAGTAATAAAGTAAAGTGCTTTCAGGTGTGGGACTGGTTCACGCTTTTTATATAAATCTTCAACAACTAAATGAAAAAATAGATTTTCTTTTATCATAGAGTACAGACTCTGACATTAATGTGCATGATCAATAGGAATTAACATCATTCATTTGGGGAGTCTCAAAGAGCATGGCAAATAACATAGCAACATCATATATTTCTAGAAAATTACAAACTATGCGGTGGAAGATGGGGTAAATCCACACTGGCCCTGCAAGATCACTCTAGCAATAAAGCAGATGGAGAAGCAGAGATACACAAAATAGAGCCTTATTACAGAATGTGCAATTCCTAGTTTAAGTACAACCTAGGCAACAACCGTAACTCTTAAATATTTTAAATTAAATATTTTTCAATGACCTAACCCCTAGCCACCAAATTTTTCACTGATCTAACCCTAATTCATTCATCCTTAGAATGGAATGTTTAAAACTGGCAGGCCAACCACCTTAGCTGTTTATTATGAAAGACCATTTGTGCACAATATGTACACAGAGTGGGCTTACTGTCTACCCCCTTGTTCATGAATGGAAATTTCTTCATGTCTTTTCACTTCTATGTTCCTGGGTCAATGGCTTTCATCTCTATTCTTGGTTTACTCCAGCCCCTGGTTCATAGCTTCTTTAACATTATTTTAATTGGAATAGTGGTATCCTTCAACTGTTGATATTGGGAACCTATTTTTTCCTTTGTGTTTAGGCACGCCATGGGGGTGCTTGTCCCCCTCAACAGTACGATGTGCAACATGGTTTACAGAGAAAAATGCGCTATGCCGCACAGAATGCTGGCTGCGTCATAACGCTTTTTTTTTCATTTTCATTAAGCCATGTTGCACAGCAGCCCGCGCTGCTTAAAAACAATGACAAAGCAACAGATCTTGCATAGGCAAAACCTACTGGCTTTGCCAATATTTGTTAATGTAGTCATCTCTGGAGGTGTTACACTGATGTAGAGTGTACGATATAGGGGCACATCAGTGTAGTGCCACCTATGCTACTGAAGTACACAAAACCCTCAAAAATATATGCCACCAAAAAGGCCATGGCTGCCTGTTCGGCCGTCAGCGTTTGACCTTTAAAGCAGAAAATGGTGGCCATGACTTGTCAACCGCCATAGGGGTCAGATTTGACTCCCTAAGTAGCCAGTTCTATCTGGCTGTAGTATATGGGTAGGAGCTCTGCTAAATTCTAGGGCACAGTATGAATGGATGGCTTTCTTAGGCACCACCAGCCTCTATAAGCAGTAAAGAACCCATTGTGTTAAGCTGGAGGCGGGCATACTTGCTTTTCCCACTGAAAGTAAAATAAATTAACTACTAGTAGCTAATGGATTTTAGTGACCATTGAGAGGCAGATCAGCTGGTACTCACCCTAACAATGCCACATTGATGGACTGAGGCAAAGCTGTGGGCAATCCCTGGGACATGTACTCCGATTTACTGTGCTTGGTCCAGTGTGCTATTCATGAATGGAAACCGACATCCTGTGGCAATCCACCAGAATCTACAGTTATATTACTCTTGTGTGCTGGAGGCATTGGGAGACAGGTATGTTGTTGGCACTGCCTCCATAAAATCCTCTGACTTACTGAAGCTGATTGGCATCAGTGTAGGCCATGCCCCTATTGCAGTCTTTAGTGCATGCTGCCATACTTCTTCATGGAGAACAGCACTGGTAAGCAGTAGCGGAAGCAATTCTGCTATTAGTCTGGCACACCCAAGTCAAGATTTCCTGTGAACCACAGGGCTATTACAGGATAGTTACATCCTCTGCACTGCAAATGATATGCCACAGACAAGATACGGCCTCGCCATCTACGAAGTTAAAACAGGTCTCATAAGATGATGGTCAACAGTTTGTTTAGAGAGCATCATAAAATGAAAGTTTTACTGTGGTACAATTGAAGCCAAGTGTAAATCACATTAAAACTAGATAGTGTTAGAGTAAAAGTTTTTTAATTATGGAACATCTCTTTTTTGCATAGAGAAGCAAACACCACAATACCCCCCCCCCCACATGCCGAGGACATGCAGACAAAATACACATTGATTAGTACAGTTAGCAGCCTACACTTGGTAGCCTAGCTTCTTAGCCGGATCAGTGTGTTTTATATTGTTCGTACCAGGGTAGTAAGTACCGTTGAGGAAAGGTTTTCACTTTTGAGCAGTGACCACTAAATAAAGTGGATTCATTGAGGTAGGTGTATTTTTCCATTAGGGCCCAAACACAACACATATGTTCCTAAACTTTAACACTGTCATGCCGCATAATGTACTTCTCCTGCTTCTGACCAATTGACAGAGGCAAACTACAGGCTCCACATCAAGATTATTCTCAACATATGAGAAACAAAACACAAACTGAGCTGCTCTGTAGTTCCAGTATGATCTCTACATACAGCAGTGGAAAAACAGGATCCAAGACTTCTTCGGTGTGGACTACATGATGTTACATGCATTTCCAAGACTGAGTATATTCGCAGTTTACAATAAAACAATCTAGAAAAATGAGGCATGACCGATCAAAAATTTGCTTAACTATTTTTCCAAATTTTACTTTTTAGTTACCATACTTACAATACTTTAAGCACTTTCACTATTATAGAAAACAACTTTGATTTTGCTTGCGGAGTCTGACAAATCAGAAGACCAATTTGTAGGTTATATTTACCCGTAATTCCCTCTGCTAAAAGGTCGGACATCTTGCAGCATGATGACAGCAACTTTGTGGTAAATGGGTCCAAAAGCATGATCTAAAAGAAAAACAGGATGTTCACTGCACATACCTTAAAGTATTCCATCTGTTATCTACCCCATTCACAAATGGAAAAAAAACGAAAAAAGGCTGTACCTTCCATTCTTCTTCTTTTCTGCAATCATCAAGTACCATTTTTTTTATCTCTGCAAAAACAGATATTTATATTTAAAGCAGGACTACAATGGAGACTATTTGACTCTATGTATTCAATAGATGACATCTTAGAGCGTAATGAAGCTGAAAGGCATTAATAACACCCTCCCAGAAAAAAAGGAAACTCTCCAACTTGAATTTAGTAATGAAACAGATGCACCAACGCAACAGGGAAATATATTTACATTCAAGTATTCAAGTAATGTACCAGCAGACGCGCAACAATATATCTAAATAGCTAGTACTTACAAGACATCTAACACAATTACAATTGATAATAAGTAAAGGAGGAAACAATACCCCAGATAAAATGTCCTGTTCCTGTCTTTACGTTCATCGACAAACTACGCCTATCCATGGATTATATACGGTCCACTGTAAGTGACCATGCTTTGAGTTTTTGACCACATTGTTCTCTATATATTCTTATGTTCTGTGTATTTGTAAAGAGCACTATCACCTCCGGGTTATCCTGGCGCTGAGCAGGTGTGCAATGACGAGTAAAGACACCTAAACACTGCTTAAATTTATTCCCCACTGACATCATAATGCTGCTTGGAAAAACATTTGAAAACATATGGTTTGGAACATACTTGATAACCCCCACGTACCATGCACTTAAATTGATCATTAAATAGTCAACAGACCAGGACATATTTTCGGTGCAAGGCTACTTTCGATCTGCTGTAACATGGCTCTTTTACATATTATACATGGGCTACTTCACCTTCTTGGTGTGCCAGATTCACCTCAAGTTATTTTGAATTTGGAACTTTTGAAAAAATTAAGGTCCAGCCGACCCCACTGAGGCTAATGAACACCTCGGTGCTCACATCCCGCTTGCTTTGAAGTAGATTCATACTGAAAAATGTGCAAAATATGCCTATAAAGCTTGAATATGACTAATGAGTGCCCATCACTGGTGTCTTCTTCCTTCCTGAAAAATAAACTCCTTGTTCATTATGCCATCTCACAGGTTGCGCCTTTGAGGTGGAGCTCAGAGTGCGTGCGTGTGTAAACTAATCATTCGGATCCGGGGGACAGTGTCCCGGTGCTGAATGTAAGTATCACCTTTGGCAAATAGTATATCCTTTCTCAAAGTAATCAGAGCACACATCTCCCAATGCCTGAAAAGGTTTTTCAGAAAGCTTCCTCTGTTCCTCTGTTCAGGGTACTTTCCAACTTCCTCCTCTCTCTAAAGAAAACAGTGGAATAGACACCGAGCTTCTGAATCTTACATTCTTAATATGAATTTTTGTTTAGATATTACATGGACATGATCTGCTTGGATATATCTATTTTGATAGAAGTGCTTGACTGGTATTGGGTTATTAAAGTATGACACAGGAGATTAAAAGTCTAGCTAACGATAGGCATTTCATTTGCAAACACAAAAAGAACTAAAGGAGAATCGTGATCATGAGGCAGGTTTGCATTTAGACATGTAGTACTTTGTACAGTGAACACTGATCGAAAAGATATACCACCCTGCAAGTGTTTTCAACACGCCTAGAAAAGTCAGGCTGCTCAACTCATGAATACCAGGTCCATATGCGTAAATTAAGTGCTGGACATCACACACATTGGTTATGGCACCATTGTGAACAGAACATTAGCCTAAAGGGTGTGTTGCAGGGCTTTTAGGACATATGGAGCTGGACATGTTAAAAGAGGGAAAACAAGATTGTGGCAGCTGAGATACAGTTTTCGATGACATGTCAAGATCAACTTTCAGGTCACATCAATTGTGGGCTGGTGCGTCTCGTTCAAATAGAATCAAGTTAAAAATTACTTATGTGGTCACATTTTGCTCATCAATTATTTGTTTTGAATTAGTTGTCTGCTTCTGCTTTGCTTACCTGCCACTCCCAGTCAACCCATGTGGCACCCCATGCGCAAGATCTGAATTCATATCTACAGCTGATCTCTGAATAGACTACTTCCTGTCTATACAATTTCATCATCTTAAAATGCAGTCATCCCATGAAGGCAAAAGTTGAATTTGAAATGGTTCACTTCACAAATAGCAGATTCTGAGAAGATAAAGCAACCCGAAAGAGCTTGCTGTTGACACTGTAGGTCATCTGAAAAAAAAAATACTGCAGAGGTTCGGTAGATTATATGTATCTATATAAAATTGTGAGCTTCCCCATCATTAATCTAATGCTTCTAAAATCAGTCACCTCAGAGAAAGAGGTTTTCAAGCTGAAGAAGTTTCACAATCCTGTTTCAAAGTGTCCCGTTACCATACCTTCTCAATACCCTTCATGAGGATGGTGCTCAATAAAAACTTTTTAAAGATATAAAATTCAGAAAGGAAGAGTAGAAAATACACTCTGCCAAACCTATTACACCAACAATCACTATAATGACCAGCACCAGAGAACAGGAGTCCTCGACCGAACCAGAATGAACTGAATTCCACCATCTGTCTAAACAGGATTTACTGAACTGGCCATGAAGTATAAAAGAGCTGTTTCCCAAGACACAGTCTTTCTTTATGCAGTAGGTAAACAGTTTGTAACACAACACTCATTATCTAAAACACCAGTGAAATCTTGTTAACAAATCTCTTGTTGACAGTTCAGTGCCCACTGTACCTAAAACTGCGACAGTAACACGTTTCGTCAAAAAAGAAAAGGTCAATGTTCCTTTATGTATTCTCCCATTTCAGATTTCTTTGTGTAAATATTGGTAACATTTCTGTATAAGTTTTACATTGTTTTGCTATAGATTTCTATTTATACTTTATTGCTCTGAGTTATCGTAAAGCTCTGTCGAACTCTTTTAGTGCATAACCGTTTTCATTTTTTGGGGAATTTTAGAAAAATATTTTTAAAAACGTGTTAAAAATTCCTCTGGCTTATCATTTCGAGTAGGACTGTTATTACTGAGTTACAAACTTGCCTTACCCATCCTAACTATTTGAGCAGCCATTGATAATCTGATTCAGCCAGACATGGAGCTTAATGACCTATGGCATCAGGCCCCACATGTTTTTCACCAGTGCAGAAAACTAAACCTGTTAATCGTAACAGTATGAGATAAAATGGAGATTATCGGGATATTAGAGGATTAATACTTGGTACTAAACAAGGTCAGTCACCTTAGTAGTACAGCCTTCTTCCTCATCTTACAGACACACTGTAAAGAGGGATTTAATATATGAGAGACCTGTTTTTAACTCACTGGATGGTTTTGGAAAACAGAAAATTCACATCTACAATCCCAAACGTTTTCTCTCTTTTAGGGCTCCCTGGAGTTTCACTTTATTTCTCATCTTGTTTAATATTTATAGTAAGCCTCTTACCATCCCCATTTATTAACACAGGTTATCCTTTTACAAATATCCAAATGCTATGAATTTTTTGTGATTAACCACCTCAGACACAAAAAGAGTCAATTTCAATTAATGTATTTCTTGCAGAAATTAATACATGGAATTATAACAATCTGAAATCTTGGTGGGAGGAGACCATCCACCACCAATTGCTCTACACAGTTCCACCTGACCTGAAGCTCTGGGACACAGTTTAAGACCCTATATTAGCTTTTAAGCAAGATATCCGAACCGTAACAAAGTAATGCCTTTATGCTTGGAAAACTATGTAGAACAGTTCCTGTACTGTCAGTTCCTTAGAGTGCAAGCCCCTATGACACTTGTGTTCTTTCGTTTAGTTTATGCCAACAACATGTACAACGGACCTCCCCAGGCATGGAGAGCTCAGAACACAGCTGTTAGATTACTGCTCTCTCTTAAATTGGGTGACCATTGTACTGCGGTATCTGCTCTGGCTGTCAGTATTACCCATGTGGACTTCAAGACCATCTGATAGGCTTACTGTGCTGTTTAGAGTCGTGGGTCTTCATTGCTGATTAACAAGGTACAGCACTACCGTCCGACAAGGTCCATTTGATCATGTGTGTCCCTTCTACTGTTAATGCCACATTTCAAGACAAAGCAAATGGATGGAAGGTCACTGTCTGCCCTGGCTGGTAAGTCCATAGATCTTCCTCCATTTGTGCCTCAGATTTATAGACCAATATCAATAAATTCATAAATAGGAAATGGCCTGAGTATAAGTTCCACCTTGGTAGCTGGAAAACTAGTGCAAGAAGACCATTAAATTAGTGACAATTACCTCTTTAGAACCAAGCAACCGAAGTACAGTACCATTTGGCAATGGAATAGTTGCAGAAAATTAAACATTTATATGCCCTCTCTCTTTGACAACATAGGAGATTCAACACCGCTATGCTCCACATACACAACTTCAGAATCAGGCATATTTTAACACTTTTAATGGTTGGGGATCTACTTGTAATTTCCAAGAGTTATATGTGGAGTTGTTAATATCATGTGTCACTCTGCATGTGCAGAATGGATGGTGTATTGTTACTGTTGGCTACAAATGTGGAAAACAGAAACAGTTAACACCACAGAGCAGGGCAACCATGTCAACAGGGAATGAACTAATAATCTTCACACCGATAGATACCAAAACCCCAATTTGAACTAAATATCTAAAACAGAAAATACTGATCTCTCTCCGCAGACATAGGAAAGGATATCCTTTTAACAGAACGTGTAGTTTTAAAGCGCATGTTCACTCGCTGGAGCCGAATAACAGATGCTTATTGTTACCCAACTCAATGGCACTCATGTTATCGACCTCAGAAGGATGAAAGGCTGAGTGCAGCCAATGGGATTTGAACCTGTGACCATGAGGACAAACACAGGCCCCTACAGTGGAGATAATAACCCACTAAGCCACCAGACCCTTTGATAGGAAACACACCAGACAGATCATACATCCTGTACACTACCAAAAAAAAGGGAACGGTCAGATTTATCTGTGTAAGATTTCACCTGCAATTCAAGAGGAGTCTCAATCCTCAAAAATGGGGCAGCATCATTTAACCTTGAATCAATACAAGATGCCACAGGCAGACTTGTGGTGGGGCGCTTATTCCAGGCTAAGAGTGCATGCTCAACATCCAAGGTTCTAATGTATAAAAATGAACATTTATTAAAAGGTGATCTGTTTAGTATGCATCTTAAATTGGGTGCCAATGTTTATGGGGTAGACAGCAAGTATGTATTATTTATTGTAAAGGTTATATACCCACCATTACAAACGTTTAAAAACACAAAGAAAACAGAGAAATTACAAAACAGTCTCTTCCACATGTGCTGGTCACAAATACAAAAAATAATGTAGGTTATACACAAAATCACACTTCAGTAATGGGCCCATTACCCCCTGGCACCACATTGAGAAGTCAAAAAGCAAGGTAAAGTTTGGCCTCCATTATGTTAAAAATTGGGGAAGAGTGTTCATCTGTGCCTTTGACTCTGTTCTAGTTGAACCTTCCAAGGAAAAAAGGCTATGGAATGAAACCATCTGGTGTCCACCAGATCTTAGGGATCTATTAGGATGGCGGACGGATGGCTACCGCCAGGCCAGCGGTGGTAACCGCCGGGCCGGCGGTGGTCATCCTCCCGCGATAGCAACCCATCAAACCACTGGTCCTATTAGCATGGCGGTGATGACCGCGGCGGTGAGATTTTCCACCCGCCACTTTTCCCCCGGTAGCAGTCCGCACACTTCCCTTGCGGGCGGAGCTGGACTGCTAAAATGGGGCCAGTGCAGGGTCAGGCTGGGGAAAGGCATGTGGAGAATGTCTCTGGGGGCCCATTGTGGGCCCCCAATGTGTTTGGGGGGGGGGTATGGGAGCACTGGGGGGGGGGGGGGGTGCCATGGCATGTCCCTGTACCAGGTGGCAGGCACTGTGCAGTGCCTGCCACGCAGTGCAGGTTTAGGCTCGACATGCTTTTTGGGACATCGCGGCGGTGCTGCTGGCAGCAGCAACCGCCGTAATGTTAAAAGCTGCGATCGTACTGCCACGGTCAGATTCCGACTGCGGAGCATACTAATTGGTCCGGCGGTTATGCCACGGTGTTTTCCCGCTACCATGGCGGTCGGAGTGATTTTCCGACCGCCATCCTAATAGACCCCTTAGTTATGTGGAACAGGAGACAGGAAGTTCCATTACCACAAAGGAGTCCCCAGGTCAGCTTGACTTATTATTCAACTATCAGCTTAAGACTTGCTTTGGAATTGCAACCTGTTGTCTTCATCAGCATGTCAGTTCTTAGACTACAATTTTTTTTCTATCAAATACCACTTTCATTTTGGGCAAACAAGCTCAATTTTCCAGGAGAAATGTTTTCTGGAAAAACTCTTTTTGTCTTCAAAATATCAGTTTTCTAGTTTAGGACATACACTGCTTCAGATATCAGCTTATCATTTTCATTGAGTAATTACATGTACAAATGCCTCACATGGACAGATTCATTTTAAATACCCAGGTTGTGCAATCACAGGCCATGGCTGCTCACCAGAACACCAAAGCTTACTGCAATATGCCAATAATGCCAACTATTTTGCTACAGCCAGCACTGTGCCAAGGCTAGACACATATGGACAGGATGCCCACCACAAATCAATTATGGCCATTATTATGCGAGTGGTAGCCATAATTATTTTAGGAATAGCTAAAAGCAAACCAGTCATGCTCTTAATGCAAGTCAGTTCTTGTGACCACAATGCTACAAGTGGTTCAAGAAAGCCCAAAATAGTCAAGGATGTCCACTGGCCCTATTATGCTATGAAAGGATACCGTTGTGGAAGAGATATAGCCCTTATAATAGTAGGTACCATATAGTTCTGGTGGTTCCAGACACCAAGGGCAGCTTATAGGGAACAACACTGTGTTCTGGAGAGGGACACAATGTCACAGATGCGGATAAAGGTGTACACATGCATAAACACCCGCAGATGAATACACATGAGGCTCTTAAATGTCTCTGCTCTGCATTCATACCCTGCTCTCTTCAGCTCTTGGGCTGATCATGTACCCAACTAACACATTTTTAGTGGATGAGCACTGGTTACTACTCGGGCTACTGCTGACACTTTTTTCCTGGTCCATTGTTCACACACAAGGTTTACACACATGGTGCGAATAATAGAGCAGAGGCTACAGCATGGCCAATCTCCTTGTGACTTAACTAGACTGAAAGTGAAAAGAGATGGTCATGTAGCAGATCCACAGGCCAACACACTGCATGTTTGAATTGTTAATGTGGCGCTTTGCATTTGGTTTGACTGGGTGATACTCTCAACAGTTCTGAAGTGAGCTTTGCTGCCTTCTTTAATATGCAAAGACTCTCTGAATGAGCAACTGTGCCAAGGCAAACTCTATTAATAGAACATAACAAGCATTTACAATGCAATGGTCTCGGCATTGGTAAAGTTAGAGCTATTGGCATTGCTCATGACATTATTTTTGTTTATGTTTTTGTTTTTAAAACATTTAAAGAAACGGCATTGTTATTTACAATGTCAATAGCTTAATCACTCTCAAATGCGAGACCTATTGCATTTGCACCCACACACAGAGCCACCTACACACACACTGATTAAGCTATTGACATTGTAAATAACAATGCCGTTTCTTTACATGTTTTAAAAACAAAAACATAAACAAAAATAAATGTCATGAGCAATGCCAATAGCTCTAACTTTAACAATGACGAGACCATTGCATTGTAAATGCTTGTTCGCTAGCCGAGACCTAAAAACTAAATAAAACATGTTCCGCAGAGGAAAATACAAGCAGCCTTCATTTTGTGTTCAGGCAGTGTTCTTGAGTGTGTACAGTTTTTCCCTTTCAGATGGTTGTAAAATCTATGATGGGGTTTAGTGGATATGTCACCTGTAGGATTAAGAAGACCTGTGTTGTTATCCTGGCTGTCCTCACTTGACTGGATTGTGGGATCCTACGCATGACTAACCCATCCTGTTACTACGGTGGTGCTGTATTGAAATCACAACCCTTCCTGTTGCCCCCGTGTGCAGAGCCTCTTCTGTGTTCCGGTCTTGGCACAGACATGCCTCTCGTAATAAATCACTCATGCATACATCAGTGCTAGTGTGCTCCTCGAAAATGCATTCTCTCAATTATTAACATTTTCACCTACCACTTGCTCTGTGATTTATCCTGGGGGTGTATCCATCCCTCCATACGTGAATAACATAATTCCGAACGAGAACCCATTAGTCACATCACACTAAATCACCATTTCACCTTCCAAAAGAAACACCCTCCCAGTCTGCAGGTAATAATCAAAGACAAGAAGGGCAGCCAGCAGTTGTAAACTGAAAGCAGTAGTAGAAGAAGTAAATGGGAAATCTCTCTCGATCATAAATGATAGCCAAAGATGCAAAGCAGGTATACGCAAAATCGGAGCATCTGAATGCTGAACGTTGTACCAAATACGTAATGGCTGCACCATAGCAATTGTGAGTGCACAACTGATACGAGGTACCTACTCTCGCTTCTATTTTACAATCAACCTTAGACCTCATTTTGAATCAATCTGGAAAATAGAATAGTAAACAAAAGTGATACTGTTCAGCCAACGACGATAAAAAACCTGCAGCCCCTTTTTAAGATTCAATACAAAACATTTAATAATTTCTCAGTAAAACACGCAAAACTGTGCACACCTTGAAATGCTTTTAAAACATGTTCACTTATATATGGTCAGTATCACAAATCGACTTTAAAAAAAACATAGCCCCTCAGAAAGGGGGAATTATTTGTTACTTTTTATCTTCAATAGCGCCATTAAAGGATCGTTTGTTTACTTCACAACATTTTTTGCATGTACATTTTCAACCGATTTGGCCATGAAAGATCTGTTTATAGAAGCTGTATCTATGAGAACAGGAAGTTGAGATATATGTGCTTGCATTCATAAAGAACGTAGAATGTTAATCAGATGCAAAATTCTCTTCACCAATTTATCGTGCACAAAATAGAAACTGATCCCAAAATTCATAAATAAACACACACCAAAAACTAAAGGAAAATGATGAGGCAATAAAAACTAAAGGAAAATGATGAGGCAATGTTAACAAAGTGCCTCACCAAAGCGCACCTCGGCAGCCCTGTCACACAACCGGCTCAGAGATCTCCTCAGCAAAGCTTGCGTACACCCTTCGCCCCGCAGCTTTTGTTATGCGATTAGGATTCTGACCTCACATAATGCGATCTATGACCGATGTCGGTACATCTGAAGGAAAGCCCGACCGTAGATCGGCGAGTTAGCCGAAGATTTGTCCCTGTGGCCCACTTACAGGCCGCCTCCCTTTGCCGGATACTCTCGCGAGTTGCGAGAGAGCTGGAAGGCCTTGTGAGGTAGACTGCCGCCTCCCAGGTCCCCTCGACCGCTTACCGGGCCGCTGGTGCCTGCACCCCCGCCGCCGGATGCCGCAACCTGTCCCTCTCCTGTGTTCTGCGGCCTCTATAACAAAAGCAGCTCCTCCGTCTTTCCAGAGGCCGCCATCTTCCTCCGACCGCTGCCACTGAGCGCGAGGGGGGCACCCTGGGTAACCAGAAAGACGGCGTGGTTCCGGCGTTTGAGGGCTAGACTGTGCTCTGGTTGAAAACCCCGGGAAGCTAAAAGAATCTCCGTGCCCCAGGGGCACCGCTGACATACTAATTCCAAATAAGAATACAAATCTGATAGGAGTCTCCTTAAAAATAAAGCGTTATTTTTTTAACATGCGGAAGCGTTTGACAGTAGATCATTAGATTATTTTACTGCCAGTGCTGGAATTGGGAAATACATTGTCTACGAAAACCTACATTGTCTACGAAAACCTATTAATCGGCGGAATCATAAACAAGGCAGAGCAAAAGGCAAGCACACCACCGCCTTTCTCCGAGGCACAGCAAAAATGCCTCGGAGAAAGGGAGCCTCATTTTCGGATTTGGGGGCGTGTTTTGCTGTTGTCTCCTCCCTGAGACTTCTCGCAAAAAACACGCCCCCCGATCCGAAAAAGACGGGGCTTCAACGGAGTGACTGGACCTCTTCTCCAGTGGCTGGCCAGCATTTAAGAGGCCAGCCAATGGAGAACAGGATAGAAGAGGGGCGGGTGCAAGCCCCTCTTCTCAAAGTCACTCCAACTCATTAAATCTCGGAGCGAGACTGCGCAAGCGCAGCCTTTCGCAGCCGAGACCTAAAAAGGGAGCGACAGAAGCAGAACAGAAACAAAGATTTCTCTTAAAACTTCTGCCTGCACCGCTTTAGAAATATGTCCAGCTGAGTGGTATCACTAGGTGTTTACCACAAGCCTGTTCTGAAGAGGTGTTTTAAGGTAGAAAAATCATATTTTCGTTTACATAAATTTTCAACTCACATTCATACTTGAGAAAATGAATACCAATGGTTAAATTTAAAGGTATATTGTGATTTTTCAGCCGATTTAACTCCAAGGTCTTATCTTTCACTTCTTTAATGCTATAGATACCCGTTGAAGATGTGAGAATGCTTTTACCAGGTGAGGTTAATATTTTCAAGTGGTAGTTGGGGGTGGGGGGGGGGGGGGGGAGGAGAGGGTCATCTTCAGCATGAAATAAAAACCCTGCATATTTAAATGCAATCCAAATAAGGTGGGTAGAATTAGCCCTTCTCATGAAAACGTTTTCTTGAATCTTCATGCAAATGCCTATTTACATGACAGAAATCGTATTCTCCATCCAACAGTTGGCCCAAAGGGCATTCAGAGTTTAGAAAATGTCCCCATGTTTGCACCTTCTTTTAAGGCCCAATGTCTTGAATCTTAAAGAATCTCTTAATAAGACGGTCACGTAATACAAATATATTGTTCAAGATTGTTCTGTAGCATGGTTTCTTGTTGGAAACCGGTGCTTCGAAAATCACAATAGTGAGAAGAAAGTAAATATGAAACGGAAGGCCATTTATGAAACACAACTGGGATGCACAAGATAAAAGACGTCCATCTTTTAGAACAAGAGTTTGTTTTCTGCCAACTTGAGCATGGTAAATGGACCATGCTAATAATATTCCATAATTTGTCAATAATACCCGCCATGAATACATATAGTGATTCGTCTTTATTAAGGAATATCATATACAAGCGCGTTGGGCATCAATTTTGTATAAACTTCTCAAAAATGTTTTAAAAACCTAGGTGCTAAAGAATGTGCTGCACAATTTGCCTTTAGTTGGATAATTTGCTCCCTCTTGTAACAAACGTCACCTTTCCGTGCCGCACAATTCTGCAATTGATTGCTGCAAAAAATTCCAGTGACAGTGTATATAACACCCAACAGAAACATGTAAAACAACATATATTAATGATGTATAACACACCATAAGAATTATTTGTAAGATTCCTAAAAACATCTTGGCTTTTTATTTTTTTCTTTAAAGTTGTTTCCCACCACTCAGGAGTGAAAATGTGGTGCAATTTGCGCACGCATTCCCAGGTGCAGATGTGTTATATATAGGCCTGGGCGGAGAACTTGGCTCCGTTCACGGAGTTTTCTGCACTTCGCAGAGTTCACCGAGTGCAGAAAACTCCGCTTCGTGATGTGCAGAATTTCTACCTGAGCGGCAGGAATACAAGCACAAACTGCACTTCGCACTGCACTCCGCCACTCGCGGAACTTCGCAGAGTTTTTTTGAAACTTCGCGGAGTTTTGCGTACCAAAACTCCGCGAACTATGCCCAGGCCTGGTTATATACTGCATGGCAAGTTCTATGTAGGATTTGTTGACAAAAAATGAATCTACATGTAGTGCTCAAAAATGGACACATCTTTATGCCAGAGTACTCCTGCTAACACGGATTGGGTGAAATAGCTTGCAACCTCAAAACATCACCATACCAAAAGAACCAAAATGCACTAGTTATGTAGGCACGGATGCCACAGGCACTTACACACAGGTTGCCTGTATAGGTTAGCTGCATATCCTCCACCGAACGGTAAATGAGAGAGGGCTTTGCATGCTCTGCGATATACCAAGACCTCAGAGAGACGGTGGCATTCTAATGCTATAAAAGCATTGCTACTTACTAACTTATCTACAATGTGCACCTTATATTCTACCTTCAAGCTGCATGCATGACGGCGTATAGAACAGCTTTCTGAATATATGGTGCATTGTTTTTTCCAAAAATGCATTACGTATTTGAAGGGTGTGCAACTCATCAGTCTTCCCAGTAGTGACGATGGTGTATTGTGATTAGACAGGTGAACCAACGTGATCCGGATCTTGCCTGCCCGTTTATCCCCTTGGCCCGAAACAAGACTCATTCAGTACACTTCTTCTCCTTATGGAGAAAATAAGTGACTCAGAGCTTGGCAATCAAAACTTGAAACAAATTTAAATTATTTGCAGAACAGTATCAGAGCCTAGAACCAGAGTGCCAACCAGAAAAGACTGACCCTAAAACCACGGTGTAGTTACTTATTGAAAGGAAGAGGAGTGTTACCATCACACTGTTCAAGAAAGACAGAATTTGACACGTATGGGGTTCGGTCCAAAGTTCATCAAATGGGTCAAGTACTTTAGTCTCAGCCAGTAGCGCAAGTGGTAGTCAATAATCATGTGTCAGGCAAGTTTCCACTCCGACGGGGCACCAGACAGGGATGCCCCCTGTCACCTCTTGTCTTTGCGTTGGTGCTCGAGCCATTAGCGGTTTGTATCAGGGGCGACCCGGTGATCAGAGGGCTGAAATGGACCGATGACCACGAAGATCGTATTCCCATATACGCAGATGACATCCTACTGTACTTAGCCTCCTCGCCCATGCGGTCCCTTAGTCAAGTCTTAAATATTTTCAGCGTATTTTGAGTCCACTCCGGATACACTATTAACTGGCGCAAGTCGCAGATGTACATCCTCCACGCAATCCGAGGGGGTATATATTCCGTTGGCCTCGCAGGGCTTTAAATACCGGGGTATTTTTATTACCCCGGACCCGGTCTTGTTCCATGAGTCTAATTTGCTCACGCCCTTGACCCATCTCCGCTCTGACGTTAAACACTGGCAGTCTCTTCCTTTAACCCTTCTGGGACAGGCTGACCTTTTTAAAATGCTGGCATTGCCACGATCTCTCTATTTGTTGCAGAACTCCCCTAACGCAATCCCTGATGCTTATTTCACCGGGTTGGAGACCATTGTACGAGATCTGTTATGGGAGGGACGTGCCCCAAGCATCACCCTTAATAAATTGATGATGGGGTGGTACGACGGAGGCATAGCGTTACCAGACATAAAGCTATATTATCAAGCTTCTCAACTCATCGCGGTCAATACATGGGCACATGGGGAGCATGACGACCCTAACTTTCGCACCGATCGTTGGCTCTTCAGAAGGGGTGGGTACAACCGAGCACTTTACACAAACCCACGCAAACTCCACCTTACAGGGCCTACGGGGCGCACAGTGGCGATTTGGCACGGGGTCAACAAAAAATGGGGTTGGAACAACACGCTCACAAAGGCCACTCCACTTTGGGAGCCTGACATGCTGGGTCAGTTTAGCAGGTGCCCCGGATTTGATAAGTGGGACATGATAGGGATCTCATAAGTAGGTGACATGTGGGTGAAAGGTAGATTGGCAACGTTTGAAAACATGCAAACTAAATATCACCTAGCTCAAACGGAGGCTTACAGGTACCTACAGATTAGCCACGCTATTACTGCTGCCTTACCCAGAGACGGCCCTCTACCCGCATCCACCCCGCTGGAGGATAGACTATTACTTGACCCAAAGCATGCAAATGCTATATCACTCACTTACAAGAAACTACTGAACAACCGACCAGACCCTATGTCCCGAATGCGTCAGCGCTGGGGGGGGGGGGGGGAGGGGAGGGGGGGGAAGGACCTGGGAGACATTGATGATGAGTACTGGCGCGATGCCCTTGCATCCCCTAGAGAGGTGGCCATTCCACAGCGCCTTCGCCTGGTACAACTGAAAATCCTTCACCAGGTTTATTTTGATGCACGCACCCTGTTCAAGATGGGCAGACGGCCTGCCCCTTTGTGCCTTCGGCGTTGTAACTTGCCGGGCACTTTCCTTCACATATTGTGGGAGTGCCCCAAAATGCAATCATATTGGGGGGAAATTACAAAGCAGATGGAGAGGGCGTGTGGCAAGTCTCTGAAGGCTATCCCCCCTCCTCCCCCCCAACTCTGTTGCCTTAACATATGGGCAGTCACGTATCTCACACAGGCAGAACAGACATGGGCTTCCACTGGGTGGTCCATTGCTGAACGAAACATAGCTCAGAAATGTGGGGTGGAGACGGCACCATGCCTCAGGGACTGGACAATAGATATGGACAGGGCAATGATCGCTGAGAAAGACATCTTCAAGCATAGAGGCTGCCCCCAAAAATGGGATCATAAGTGGGGGAGATGGAACAAATATAGAGGCGACCTGTGTGTGTCCTCTACCATTGAACTGCAGCGAGATCGACGCCTCATCTTGGAGGTCTCCGGCTTTGAGGACACGCTCCCACCCTGAAGTATCGGTATGATTGCCTTATTGTATACAGTAAAAGGGGGAGGGCCGCAACCGAGATCGACATTATGTCCGTACATAAGCTGTTGTCTATGCTCCTCCCGTTGTTGACAGGAAATGTGGTGATGATCTATGCACATGATGCACTTTATTGGCTGTATGTTGCGTGCTTTCACAATGGACTTATACACTATGTCACCAATGCACTGTACCGTGTCTTTTTCTTAATAAAAATTGTTTACAAAACAAAAAAAGAAAGACAGAATTGTCAGCTTTATATTAATTCTTTTACCCCGCCTCCACTGACGTAAAAGGGTGTCCAGTGATTCTTGGACTGCAATGGCATATCCTGGGTGCTGATAAAGCGCTTTAAAATCACAATTCGAAGGGAGTCTAGGCATTGCAGATTTTGTCTCCAAATATCAGGCTGCACCCCTGACTTTGATAGTTGATTGGTAATATAGCCCCAGGTCGCAGCCCGCTTATAAAATGGAGCTGTGGGTCTTACGAGAGAAATCACTATTGTATTTTGTGTCAGGGGGAGGGAGGGTGAGGTGACCGCCTACCAGGCAGCATTCCTCTTGGTACTAAAGTAGTGCTTAAGGTTTGAAGAGATGTCTTATCTCAGCTGAAATGGTATGGATAATCAACCAAGGAGACCCAGATGTGGGTGGACATACAATTTCCTCAAGTATCTACTCTTCCAGGATTTGAGTGAAGGAATAGACTGGGGATTTCCATGAATGGGGAAGTTACCTCCAGGATAGGATGACATGATTTACTAAACTCCTGGAAGAATCCAGACTTCTTCTGATACTTGAGCTACTGCATGATTTCAACCCAACAGAAGTGGAACTTACAATCTTGATGCTATTGAGAGGGTGGAAGATCTCCAGGGTATACAAGTAGTTAATTTTTCACTCAGCCGATACATTTCATATCCTCAGACAAGCCTGGGAATCAGACCAAGGTTGGCCATTATGCAACCCAGTCAAATCGCTATATGGGTGAGATATAGTCTCAATCTGTTCGAATATTTATAACAAGTCTACTTCACAAGGCAGCAGCTATGACAGATGCATGAAGATTCCTCACTCGCATGGCTCAGACCCTAATAGAAAATAGTGATTTTTCTCATACAGTCTGGTACAGCACAACTATTCAGGCTTTCTGACAAGCTGTATAGGGATTGTTCTCACAGAAGTACCTAACCGAAATACCACCTTCACCCCTAGAAATAGGGTTGCTAAACTTGGAGGATTTGGGTTTTCACAGATAGGAAAAATCTTTTCTGGCACTGCTGCGTTTCTGGCAAATCAAGATGTTGCGCTAAACTGGAGAAAACTAGAGGGCCCCTGTGTTGCCAAGTGGAAAATAGCTGTAGATCCATGCAGACTATCAGAACTAGTGATCTAAGAAGCCAGGGGATGTCCCCGGAAACATCAAAAGATTCAGGGGGAGATGTGATTACTGTACTGGGCCTACAAGGTGGGGCTTTATGTTAATTATAAAAGGTATGGAAGACTAATGCAGGCTCTAACACTATTGCTAATTTCTCAAGTCATGTACTTGAAAGACAAACTGTAAGAGAAGCTATTTTTTTTTTACATTATAATTGACAAAGACAATGTAAATTATTTGCAGCATTCATTGTCTCTTTCCTGTTATCTTTTCTGAAAGCTCAGTGGCCCACCTTCCATGTGACCATCAACTACAAACCGAATCTTGCATTGTTTTCTTTACATGCCATAAAAGGTCCCCTGTAGAACACTACACTCATTGAGCTGAACAAAGGACACATTGTGGAGTTATCCCACTCCAGCTTTAGATATTTCATTTTCAAGAATGTTAATGGCTGAACCAAAATCAAAAGGTCACAAGATGTGAAGGACAGGATTTGGTTTTAAGAACCCATTGAAGTGTAGCTACAATGCCTGTCATCCCCATGGGCTACCCTTTCCTTTACAATTTCCTTTCACATAAGCATGGTAATGGCCTGTGCTCCAACGTCAACTCCTCTGTCAACAACCAGAGCCCTAAAATGGATCTATACAGAGCTTGATTCAGCAGTAGAGTCAACACATTACTGGGCATCATGTCCTCCAATGAAAATCCGTGAACGATACTATCTTTGCTTGGGTAGTAATCTTTCTAGAAAGTCAGTACCATAAAACTGACTGTATGGGGGCTGGAATAAGATAGGCTAGGTCCACATCCTATGGAAATTTAGTGCATCGGTCCTTATGTGTTTTCAAAATCCATAAATGACAGTCAAGAAGGGACCACCATATCTGTTACTATGTTTGCTTTTAGAAAATGCAATTACTCGTATGCAGGGCCATGTTTGGCATGTTAGGGAATGTTTGTTATTTTCATTGTGAGTTTCCTCATACTATATTTGGAGTATCTCACCAAAAGGACCAAACGTTATAGGTAGGCACATCTCAATATAAATATACTGACACGCTTAGTATCACAATCAACGTAGGGTAAATTAAGCTGGATTCTGCTCAGCGCTGCCATGCAGTTCTACACACCAATTACCCACAAGTGCAACTCTTTTTAAATATAACAATACGAAACATCAGAGGCACATTAAATTATAACAAGCCAGACCTTTGCCACTTCTCATTATGTCCATACCTGAATACCCAAGTCAATCTTCTTTCTTTATGTAATGAAAATATTTCATCATCTCATAACCACAACATTTGAGTGGTTGTCTCACAAGCGACGCATGTCTTGCAGACACTTGCTAAATGGGTCCAATCGCAAAAGAGTAGTATATTGTTTCAGAATATAATCCACACAAAAAAATTAAGACTTTTATGGGCTAGTAGCAGTCACTCTTACCTACTTTTCTGCGGTACATCTCCAACCGCCTCATGTTCCTGCATATGTGTTGTACTGGAATGTGGCAAATGCCCTAATACTTCGCGATTAACTTGGTACAGCATTTCACTTGTGGGTAACTGTAATCTTTGTTGTTTAATGTATACATCCTGAAGAATTCTTGTCTACAATTTACTTGTAGTACTTCCCACATATTCTTATGGTACACGTACCCTGTAGTACACAGGATAAAAATCTCACATGGTATTCTCTGCATAAGGTTCCTCCATTATGTAAATAGTCCTGGTTCTGTTCGTGAAATGACTCTTAATAAGTATAGTCTTGATCGATTGTAGCTTTCAGTTTGTGACTCAAGGTTGTAGCTTTCAGTTTGTGACTCAAGGTCTCTTACTCAGTTTCTCTTTCAAGTGCTCATGTAGTCTCAGTACTCCAATAAGTTTCTATCCTTTTTTTGGTGCTTAGTGGTATATTGTGTGATAAATTTAAACCCATACTAGATCAAAGTCACCAAATTAGCCAACGGGCCACATCCAAAGCAGATGCTAGATGTCCTATACTGAAAGATTTCTGAATACCATTAAAAGGCTAGTAGCGCTTTTCCATGTTTTAGCACGACAAATGTTGTAGCTGGCCTTTCAATAGGATGTAGTCAACCTCTGACTTTATCAGTGAGCGTCCATAGAACACCTCGGTTTTTGCACTGTGCTAATAGCATTGTATATCAGGGGCGGTGGGTGAGATTTTAAAGTGGTGGGGCGCAAACAAATCAGCATACAGCACTGTAGTGAGCGAGCGCAGCGAGCGAGCCAGAACCCCAAAAGGGGGGTTTGGGGGCGTTACCCCCCCAAGAAAATTTTTACAAAAAAGAAGAAAGCAAAGCAAATTTGAGAAAGCAGGAAGGTTAATAAAGCAATTGTGAAAGTGCAGTCATTACATTAATAGATGGCATAACATGGGTAGCTGCTTATTCAGTATTACCACAGAGCTTCATACATTCTGTCCTATGGTTCCACAGACTAAACAATGTAAAAGTAATTACCTTGCAATGAGAATAGCGAGTTGTGAGTCACATTTCGAAAAGAGACCCACCAGAGTTCCATAAAACTCATTAATCTTAATGCCTGTAATCTGCAGCGCTTAGAAAACCAGTACAATATAACTCACTCTTATAAAAGGTCATATTTAATGAGGGCCATTTTTCCAATTACAAAGTACTTCTGTTTATGGACCATGCACGATAAAACGTACAATCTTCACTGATATACAAGTAGCTCATGATTGTTGCACAGGAATATAGTTTGCTGCAAAGATTTGGAAATGCAACTATCTCGGGTTTTATAAATGCAGCACCTTTGAATTATATTATATATTCTTGCTTCCTGGTCTCATGCCCCCAAGAGTGCCCAATTTCCAGAGTATTTAAGAGTGCAAAGTCCAACCAGTGGCGTAACTAAACTTGAGGGCCCCCCTGCAGAGTGCATGGAGGGGCCCCACGCGCTGGACCCAGTCAGGATCTCTCAGGGCGGGGCCTGCAGCCCGTGCAGAGTGACAGAGGGGGCCCTCAGGAGCTATTGTTACACCACTGAGTTCAACCCCCAATAAAAGCCCTCTTTTGGATGAAATGTTATAGCCCCCACATATGCACTGAGGCTCTTCTCCTACATGTCTATGAACAAGAACAGGGAATGGGACTGATTGTATGTGTTCTAAATCTCAGCCCTGAATAGGATTGATCGCTACAGCATCCTGGGCGGAAAGAACATGTGGTGTTTGTTGTGGAGGGGAGGGTCCTTGCGGTGTTGACGGCAGGAGGTGAGAGGGAGATGGGAGGAGGGCACGGGGTTTATGGGGTGCAAACAGTTACGCGGAGGTACATTAAGGGCTGATTGCAAAGTCTTTAACGGCACAATTGAAACCAAGTGGGATGGACGAGCTGCTGTTTGCATGACATGAAGTCAGGCAGTTCCTTGCTGCGCCCCTCCTAATATTGGCAGCCAGGGCCCAGCTCGCTCGTGCCCAAGGCCAGCCCTGATCTCAGTAAGACATGACTAAGGAGGCAGTCTGAGAAAATGAGTGCAGTAAATAAAAGTGAACCCTTTCATTTTGTGACACAATTCCCCCGTCTGGAAAACAACTTTCTTATGTATCTGAGCTGTCTTTAATTACAGTCCATTGCGAAGCCTGTCGGACCAACCTAGAGTATTGAGGGCTGAGTGGGGTCCTCTGGGTCGAGGCGTGTGACATTAATCATTATGCCCCAGAATCACTGTCACTGTAGCCGAGAATACTGGACCAGGCACTACAACTGATAGGCACAACTACTCTCTTTCAATTAATTTTGTCATCCTGTGCAGTCCTGTCTGGTGCAGCACATTGTAAGACAATCTAGGGTCCTTTAGGGGGATGCGACAAACTAATGAAATGCGTTAGGCTGACTTCACATTCGTGGCACTTGGCAGGGCTGTTCAACAAACCACCACAAAAATGTAAGCTTACCACACACATACACCTTGAGAGCGGCATCAACGAGGCATAATGGGCAAAGATGCCACGACATGTAACTGCCGTCTGAAGCCAGGCAATAGATAACGTTACACCCCAGTAGAACAAACAAATGTCAGTGTCCTTCAGAGAAGACAACCACGCACAAAATGTTCACCCATGTAAGGCTCTAACCAGGCCACTATTCAATTTAATACACCACTGAACCATACACTATTCTAACCTTTCAACATGTCTCATTGACACGATTTCTAGTACACTGTAAACAATTCACAAGACTGTAAAGATGTTAATCACTATTTTGGGAGTTAGTGAGACCGTGCTAAACAAACATTTCTATAACACGACAGTTTTATTAAACCGTAAGGATGTTTACTGCACTGTAAACACGATTGCCCCCGTTGGATAAAGGTTTTCCTCGGTGCGTTATTTAACTTTGCAGGCTGAGCGTGTTCAACGCAGCCATTTGCGAAAGGCGAAAGGCCCCATCTGGCATCGGGCAATCAAGGAAACATATTGTGTCCGTCAACACCTTATTTAAAATATAAATTAACAGCTCCCAGCTCTCTCCTCAGTGCGTGGTCCCACTCATCTGAAAAACAGGATGCCTCTCAACCAGAAACCCCTTATATGTCGACACGAGGTTTCCTGGGCAGTGGGCCGGCCAGTATCTAATGTAACTCATCTCCACCTGATACGAAAAACAACCAAATACAATGTCAAGAGGCCACCCTGACTCCAGTCAACCAGGAAGTCATTACTGATTTCCAGGCCTGGGTGACCAACTGCTTCCCATTATAGCCGAGTCATTGCCCGCTAAATGCAGTCCCATCACGTGCACTTAAATATACATATTAAATATTTAGACCACCATAAATTACCTGAGTCAAAGAATCTGAAGCTGAAAAGAACAAAGGGAGTGCCAATGCTGCACTGAAACTACAAGGAAAATTTTAAGCAAGAACTGAATTAAACACGTCCATTGCTCCCATTGATTAGGTTGATTTTAATCAAAAATATATTTTTGCAAATTTTCTTATTATTTTGCACGGTAAAGTAGAGAAGTGATTAAAGCATTTCGATAATCAAAAATTCAAAAAACCACAAATTTTTACAAATATATACATTACATTACATTAACACATATAAATGACGTCACCACTAGCGTACCACAATCACTCAATGAACAACAACACTCAAAACACCACAAATATGTACAAAAGAATATTCAATAAACATTATAAAGCTCACAATATACAGTTGTATGTATAAAATGTATAAGGCCATCAACAACTAACATTTGCAGTACTTCTAAACATTTATTTTTAGTTGTTTAGACAGATGATTGGCCAAGGGCGAAGACAAGTCAAGAAAAGGGGGGGTCTACGCGTTTCGAATCCCTTCACCGGGGACTCTCTTCAGGACCAATATTTTCTAAAGCTTCAAAGTGTGTTACTCAGGGTTTCGAAGTGAGACGACATAACAGTCCGACACCCACAATTTGTTCAGGTGAATGGTAACTCGTAAGCGTGGTTATATTATCGTGCATAAAGGCGTGTTGGAAATTGAATCACCAGCTGTGGCCTTTTTTCGTTAGTCCAATGCCGCCATTGCGCGCCGTGCTCGCCGCACTGGAGACTAAGTCTAAATGGGAGCGATGGCTGTTAAGTGGATGTTTGTCCGCTATCAGTTGGAAGATTTAAGTCGCCAGCTGGGCTCATAACCAGCCTCTCCTGTCCTCTAGCTGGGATCTGAAGGGATGAAAGTCCGGGCCAGGTCCATGCTGCGGTGGCGCACTGTTTGCACAGGCTAGTTAACTGCCACAATAACTGAGAATGGTGGTTCAATTTCCAACACGCCTTTATGCACGATAATATAACCACGCTTACGAGTTACCATTCACCTGAACAAATTGTGGGTGTCGGACTGTTATGTCGTCTCACTTCGAAACCCTGAGTAACACACTTTGAAGCTTTAGAAAATATTGGTCCTGAAGAGAGTCCCCGGTGAAGGGATTCGAAACCCGTAGACCCCCCCCTTTTCTTGACTTGTCTTCGCCCTTGGCCAATCATCTGTCTAAACAACTAAAAATAAATGTTTAGAAGTACTGCAAATGTTAGTTGTTGATGGCCTTATACATTTTATACATACAACTGTATATTGTGAGCTTTATAATGTTTATTGAATATTCTTTTGTACATATTTGTGGTGTTTTGAGTGTTGTTGTTCGTTGAGTGATTGTGGTACGCTAGTGGTGACGTCATTTATATGTGTTAATGTAATGTAATGTATATATTTGTAAAAATTTGTGGTTTTTTGAATTTTTGATTATCGAAATGCTTTAATCACTTCTCTACTTTACCGTGCAAAATAATAAGAAAATTTGCAAAAATATATTTTTGATTAAAATCAACCTAATCAATGGGAGCAATGGACGTGTTTAATTCAGTTCTTGCTTAAAATTTTCCTTGTAGTTTCAGTGCAGCATTGGCACTCCCTTTGTTCTTTTCAGTTTACATGACTTGGCCTTGCTGCCATCGAGTCAAAACCCAAGTGTGTTTTGCTTAAAGAATCTGAAGCAGCATAACAGCGAACTTACTTCAGCCAGCACAGAGGGCTACTAGTGCACAACTCGTGACGCGACGCGAGCCACTCAGCCACAAGCTAGCACACCGGCACGACGAGCCACCACGAGGTCTGAGGTGTGATGATGGCGGTGTGTGTCGTCGTGTGCAGCGCGATGACGTGACTGAGTCCGCTGCGCAGTGGCTCAGCCAATCCTGGCGCTAATAGCCAGCAACAATGTGCCAGGATTGGCTAGGGGGGCATGGTTACTTCTCGCCCATAGATGTGAGACCCAGGGGGCTGCTGTACCCTTGGGTCCCTCCCAGCTCCCTCCCTCACCAGCAGCAGCTCTGCCTTCAAGCTACTTCGCGCATGTTAGGGCTGGGGCATTGCCCAAAAATGAACATGCGCACACTACTTCACTACAGTACTGCCGCGCTGAGTGGACTGTCACTCCAGCTGCCGCAGCCCCGCCCCCAGGCCACCCCCTTCAGCGCCGTCCGCGTTCAGATAGCGCAGCCGCCAGCCGCGAATCAGCCAGCGGCAGAGAGACAATCAAACTTTAAGTTTTAAACGGGCTTAAATTATATCAGCGGTGATGATGATGGCTGGCTCCATGTCCATCTGTCCTTGTGGCTTAGTGGTGGGGCTACGCCCCTACGCCCCAATGGACGCACCACGGCTGTTGTATATAGGGTCAGAATGCAGCATCAGACTATTTCAAATAAAACAACCCACAATGACTTGGGCTATGATTTAGAGTAACTTAGTGGTATCGGCTGGCCACATTGACTGGGGCAGAAATTGCTACTCTTCCCTAATGGCATAATTTCAGTTTTTTCAGAATTACATCTCAGGTAGTTTGTCTTCATCCAGTGGAAAACAGCTGTAAGGCAGTGACAGAGGTTTTCCTCAGCCAGTGTAGTGTTTTTATCTAGGACCAATATCAGCTGGGTGTCATCAGCGTATGATATGGTCTCGATGTTAAAGGATGAAATTAACCTGATTAGCGGACCGTATAAGCATTAAAAAGAACTGGGCTGAGGATGGAGCCCTGTGGGACCCCGGAGAGCAGAGGTTTTTCTGCTTATGGATATTGCCCAAGGGTAATGACTTGCCTTCGATTTTGGAGGAACAACCTTAACCAGGCCAGTGCAAGATGGGAGATGCCATAGGATTCGAGACTGTCTCGGAGGATGTCATGTGAGATCGTGTCAAAAGCCGCTGATGGGTCCAAAAGGACCAACACGGCGTGTTTCCTTTGGTCAAGGGCAGCTTTTAAAGATTCAGCTGTGAATAGAAGGGTAGATTCAGTCGATTGCTGCGATCTGAAACCAGATTGATTTGGGTGTAAAATATTAGCTTCTTCCAGGTAGGTCGTGAGTTGTGTTTCGACCAATTTTTCTGCGATCTTACTTAGGGAGAAGGGAAATGGGGCGAAGGTTTGAGAGGATGGTGGAATCAGCAAGTGGTTTGTTTTCAGAATACCTTCCCTGTGGACAGTGGACAGTGAAGTATTTATTATATTGTGGATGATTGGGTTGACCATGTCTATCAGGACATGTAAGATCAGGGGGGACAAGGATCAAAGGGAGACCCAGATTTGACAGCCAAAGTAGCTTGACGTGTTTGATCTAGGCTGGAATTTTGAAATACTTGGAGGGAGGATTTATTGCTGTCCGGCGCAGTCTTACGGTAAGTAGGGGACAGCAGAGGCGAGGGGAAATCTTTTTTCTGCAGATGGACTTTTTCCTCAAAGAAATCCGCAATACGGTCACAGAGGGCCTGTGAAGGGGGGATTTCTTGTTTGAGTGACGTAGGGTTAAGAAAGGGGTTCACGGTTTTAAAAAGAGTTTTTTGATTGGAATTAGCCTGTTCAAGCATATCAGCAAACTACAGTTTCTTTGCCGTTTTTTTATGTTTAGATGGTAATTTATTTAGAGCGACCTTGAAACCGGTCCGCTCAATCGGAGTATAGTTTAGTCTCCATCTGCGTTCTAATTTTCTGCAGTGACTTTGCATCTCTTAACTCTTTAGTATACCAAGGTGCTGAAGGCTTCTTTGATAAACGGCGTTTCTCCGGACCAGCTGCCGTGAAGTGATCCTTCAACTTAATTAGCCATGATGTGAAACTTTTGTTATCATCTGTTGGATGTCCTGTTAGTAGAGGCTTACCTACTGAGGCTGCTAGATTAAGATCAGGATGGGCGGCCATATCCTTCCATCGAGGCTTAGGGGTCGAGCTGGAGTATGCATTCTCTTTGCGTTTTGTCTTGTGCTGAGGTCTGATTTCCAAGTGTATAAGCTTGTGATCGGACCAAGTGAGGCTAACTGGCTCTTTAACCGTAAGGGTTGAGAGATTTGAGCAGATATAGTCGAGAGTGTGACCTGTATCGTGGGTAGGGGTCAATACATGTTGCTTTAGGCCAAGCGTAGCCATGGATTCTAGAAACTGAATTGTCCTGGGGTCATTTTGGGTATCTAAGTGAATGTTGAAATCTCCTAGAAGGGTGAAATTGGCAAATCGAAGGGTGAGGGCACTTACGGTGTTACATAAGCTTTCTAAAAAGTCATTACTGGGGCCTGGTGGGCAGTAGACCAGGGCTCCTGAGATAGCATAGGATTCCTCTAATTGAAAAGAAAAAACAATGCTCTCTGCTCCTTTAAGGTCGGAGATTTCGAATGCTGAGCATCTCAGGGAGCTGCGGTAGATAACACCCTGACCTCAACCTCGCTGTTCAGGTCTGTCCAACCTATGAATAAGGTAGTCAGGGGGCAGGCGCAAGCAATGTCTGGATTGCACCAGGATTTTAGCCAGGTTTCTGTTATGAAAATGCAGTCTAGGTTGCCGTTAATAATGAGGTAATTAATGTGTTCAGCGTTTTTACATAGCGATTGGGCATTGATCAGCCCTCCTTGCAAATAGGCTGGTTTAGAGTCGTTCTTAATCGGTGTGGTAATAGTGGCAATGCCCTTCTCCATCGCTTCCCAGACTCCACCCTGGCACTCCTTAAGGGCATCCTATACACTGCAGTATGTCTCGTCCAGAGTATGAAGACATATGATCACAACGCCCTCATCTTGATTGATCGCCATTGACTCCCCTTGCTGGTCTGCATCATCTTCAAAACCAGCTGCAGCATTTACAAGACATCACCCTTATCTTGCAGACAAGCTCACTATCTCTGGAGGTTCTCAGCACATCCGCAGTCAGAACACTATCAGACTGCAGACTATGTATAAAAAGATAAAACAAGGTAGTAGGCCTTTTCTATCTATGCACCCATGACCCGAAACAACATAACCGTATCCATCAGCACCACGACACTGCTCACATTTAGGAAAGCGTTAAAGATGCACCCCTTTAAAAAGCACTCCATCACAAGGCATTAACCACCCACCAACAAACTGCCTCTCCTATCACTTGTTGACTTTATGCTGGTCTTTGACCCTGTACGGTGCTCCACTGCCTTTTGGTTAGGTTTGTGCTTTAGAAATACCACATATATACCATGATGAAGAATATATATTGGGACTTATGTAAATGACAACACATCTAAGTTTCACAGATGGGCAATTATATCTTCTATCAAAATGAAATGTATCCCTATATTGTTGAATGCCTTGCTGTCCCTCCCAGTTAAAACTGGAAAAACAATTTTCTCAGAACTGCACCTTAGCAGGCAGGAAAAGGTCTCTCGAATAATCACAAATGATTTAAAGGCCCTAAAATATGAAGGTGGATTGGGACTCAAGGCAGTCAAATCACACATTTAAGTGTATGGTCCAAAAGTGAATCAGTCAAACAAAGCACCATATTGACCAAGCCTTGGCTAAGCACTCACTGTTGGTTGTTCTATAGCTCCACAAAACCGCATAGATTTCAAAACGTGTTCTATAACTAACTCACTAGCACCGCATTAGATATGTGTGAGTCCATAGAGATGGCAAGACTATTAACACCATTACCTTCCTCGAAGACACCAATTCACTTCAGACTGGGAAATTCTCCAACTAGAGACTAGATGACGTTTAAGAAATGGAGCAAAGGAGTATGCAGCTCTATAACAACTCTCTTTCAATGTCGCCCTATTAGTATTTAGGGTGACAAACTGAATATTTTGTTGTCAGCAACAGTGTCGCTGAATGATGCATCTCACAATTAGACTACTGGTAACAAGACAGAAAACGTATTTAGAAACCCTAGTCACTGGATTTATGGGGACGTGGTGGCAGGTATAAGGGTCTTTATTTAAAAAATTCCAGGTTCTTCAGGTGAGGGCTTGAAGCAATGTGGCAAGGTGGGTAACATGCCCTTACATATTTTGTAAGTTTCTAAAAGAGACAGTGGGCTTGCTCATTCACGATGATTCTTACATACTGTGAGCTTGGTTTTAAATCTGAGATGTGGGAGGAACGCCGAACAATAAAAACTAATATTATAAATACTGATGTGAGGAACTGGAAGCAAAGCTCTGGCGCAACTGCGAACAAGTGGTATCAGGATGTATTGGGAATAATGGCCATGAGAAGACTGGGAAGATACCTGGTAAATGACACAGAGGACTTCCTGCCAACATGACGCCTGATTTAGCTCTTCAACGGGTAACGAATTATGGGATCTAACAAGCCCTAACAGGCCTTGGTGATGGTAGCACTTGACTGTGTTCTTCATAAAATACTTGGAGACAGAATCATTAAGTTACACAGATGGTATTGTATTACACTTGAGGAATCCCAGTGAAGTACTGCCGCTATTGCTAAAACATTTGGATGTAGCTGGATTTCTGTCTGGATTATATATAGCTTTGGCGAAAATCATCTGAGTGCCCTCCTGCAGGAGCTGCGCCATTAAGGGCCACGCCACAGAGGTGGACCACAGGCCCGTTTTGCTGAAAGCGAATTAAAAGAAAACAATTACATGTTTCCAATATTTTATTTAGCAACATAATCAAGCAAGTATACAGAACAATGTAGGCAACAATTTTTAAAAATAAATTCAAATACTAATCCTAGTTCAACAAATAACAACAACAAAACTGAATTATCCAAGCAACTTTTCACTGTAACATTCACAAATGGCACAACCTCATTCTTCCCCTGTATACCCTTAACACTCAGACAATCCCACCTCTCCCTTGCATATAACCCCAAAATTGGATTTGACAATATCAACAAGTAAGCAGACCAAAAAAAGAAGATAAGAAGAAGGTTGCCTGCATAAACATGAATAGACGTGAAATGATATATGGATATAACAAAGCTCTAGGAAAAATGAACTTTGATAACTTACTACATCAAGTCAAATTTGTACAAAGAACGCCTTTGTTGATGCATTCCATTTTCTATTTCTGTCTAATCACTCAAATCTCACAACCAGTACTCAATCTTAGGCCTGGTGGAAGACGATGCTTCAGAATAACCCTTGTAGTTATTATATAAACTATCAGAATAAATATTTTTATCCCTAGGTGCCGTCTAACACATTAATTCATTTTTTGAACTAACTGAAGTAGTACAACTATTTTATAAAAGGCCAGTTCTTGTTCAGTCAATCTCAAGTTGTGATCCACTGCGGAGTCAACTTTAAGGGCCATACCGCTTCTCCTCCCCTTACTATCCTGTTGTGAAATATACACACACCTAATTCTCTGAGCAAACTTCTCTAAATATTTTCAGACAACAACCAAGGTCAAATAGGGCTAGCAAACGACAATACAAGTTTGAACCCATACTTCGACATATGAGCGAAGGGGAAAGCGAGAGACCACTTGTGCTCATGTCTTCTCCCACTAGCTATTTTGGACATGTGAGATTTATACAGCAGCTGATAAACACCAGTCATCACCAGACAAGCAATATACTTTCCTGAAAGTGGAAAAAAAAACAAAGAAGCTTCTTTGCCAAAACATGTTGGACTAAATTCAAAACATAGTTGCCAGACTCTGTTGAGGGGACCATGGGTTCAGCAGGGCTACTGAGCATCAACAGTTGAAGCTCAGCCCACAATCCGCATGGCTGCAGCAGGGTGACAGGGAAAGACACTGTCCAACATCCTTTCATGTCTCTGGGTAAGCGGTGGACCATTCTGGGCCACAGGTGAGGTGCGCCACCAGGGGTCAGAGGTCATGCCGGCACAAGTGCAGTCGCAACAAGGATCTTGACTGAGATGCTAGGGTTACCCTCAGGCACAGTATTTGATTGCTGCAGCAGGGCCAGAACAGGTACCTTGAGAACAACTTCTTTAAGGCAAAGGTGATGACTGCTGTATAGGATTCCATCCTGACATCGCTTTCACTGAGACAGATAACCACACTTCTCAGGGCATGTAGATCAATCACTTCAGTCATTCTTTGTCCAGTGGACCCGCACACCACTGGTAGTCAAACTGCTCAGGAGCTTTCTGGTCAGTCAAAGCTCTGCAGGGTTGGCAGGCTTGTTCCCTCTCTTAGCAGCAGGTTGGCTTCTAGGAGCTTACTTCAGGCTAGAGAATTCGTTTTTTCCATGAAGACAAAACTCCAGTGATGTACCCTTCCCTCAGTGAAGCTGACTGTCAGTCAGACACCAACTCTAGTTGCACAACAGTCCTTGGAGTACTCTGCGGAGCACTTCCATCCTTGGCTGAAGAGAACTTGGACATGGAACTAGAAGAGGGCAGAGGCTTCCACTTCTAAACAGTCAAAGTAGACAGGGGATATCTGCAGTATCAGCACTGGTTTTAGGGGAAGAGGGTTGGGAGGGTGGGTTCTCCTTTCCATGCTGTTCTCTAGACACAGCTTGTGTGTAGAATGATGCTCCTCACAGCAGGGTAGTCTCCAGCTTGGAGTACCCACAATAGAGACAAAGTGTTGTGATCTTTCTGCATGTAACTATCAACAGCCACAGTGAACAGCAACCAGGGATGAGACAAAAGGCTGGCCTCACCTAAAGAAACCTTCTCACTCTGAACAGTGACTGCAGTCTCACCCTGCAACCGCACCATTTGCCAAATGGCAGTGCTACAGGAAGACTAATCAGCAGCCCCTCGAACAAAAGGACCTACTCAGATTTCTAAAGGAGCCTTGTCTCCTCTAACCTCACTGCAGTGTCTACGTTTTCATCCCCCAGCTTCAGGAATATCAGCAAAACACTTCCACTGTTTAGAAAGACAACCTCACCTCAGACTTGTGCACAGGTACAGAGGGGGCTCCCAAAATGAAACCTGCAGAACTCTATTACACTGGGTCACTCATACACACACTGCATGCACCATAAAGGCCACAAGCACACACAACAGACACTTGGATAGTAAAGCAATTATCCGGGTTAGCACTCAGGCGCGAAACCTTATGTGAGTGGGTTGGTAAGTCTCCACTCAGGTGACTCAGATAAAAAGGTCTGGTCTCGACTACGTATTCACAAAGCACAGTATGTTGCCACTCCCACACTAAGTGCTAAACTCATGACAGAGACAGTAGTCCGCTGTCAGCCAAACAAGGGCATGTTTGGTGTGCCCCTCCAGGTAACAAGACTTATGTCAAGGGACAGGCCTAGGCCTCTATGCACAAAGGTTAGTGTGAGACAAGTGCCAAAAATTAAAAACAGGATACCAGACATTCACAGGCAGGCACTTAGGGCAAGGGAACACTACTGTATGGCATGCAGGAGACATTCACGTCCCTACAAAATTGTCTTCCCATTAAGGTTAATATTTGCGTTGCTGTGTAAAAGGACTTGAGTGGAGAGAATACCACCAGCACTTTATATGTCTCCACTCTTGTTCCTCAGAGTGAAAGTGTTCTTCTCTCTATGCTGGGAAATCCATAGAAGACCAATACCTGTCTACAGAAAGTACATGTTCTTTCGTGACGGGTAAAACAGCCCATCATTAAACCTCATTCAGCTGGGGGTGGGAGGAATGGTGAGAAAAAGTCAGACCAAGACATCTAGGCCCTCATTATGAGCAATGCAGTTTCACCCATTGTGCTACCTCCAAGTAAAATAACACAAGTCAAAATTACAAGTGTGAAAAGGCCCAGAATTATCAGGTCTCAAAACTACAGGCCTGATAGTTCCATGCCCAGGGAGAGACTACAATGCTCCCCTTGGACAGGAACAAATGTGCCTTGAGCCACTGTGCCTCCTTCCCGCCCCCTACATGCCACTGGCAGTCCCACGTACAAGTTCTACCAAACGTACATAGATTTATCGGAGAGATGGTGAAAACTGCACAGTAACACACCAGGTAAACCCAGGTGTGAGCAGTTATTCCTCATTTTGGAAAAATACTCATATTAGCTGGACTTTGCAGAAGTCTTCCATCAACCATTGAGTAGACTACGCTCCTCCTCCCTTTCACACGCCCATATACCCCGCCTCTACCGAAGCAGAAGTGGAGGACGTTCCTTATCCCACATCGCAGCAAAGACCTAGAATATCACCTCACTTCCAGAATTCGAAATGGCCCTCAAGACATGGCTGTTCGATTCAGCCTCCGGAGACCTGATAGAGCCTGGATACCTTAACTGGTCGATTAACCACGCTTTATAAATCCCGATTGTAGCCGAGATGCCAGTTGGTAAATTTAATTCCTGCCACCCCCCCTCGCATCTCCACTACAAAAGTCCAGCCAACTCTTAATGAGGGCATTAGACAAATCATGAAACAGCTTCAGTTTAAGGAAGGCAAATCCCCCTACATCCAACTTCAAATAAACCCTAGAAACATTTGCTACACTTCTTTAAAAATCTTAATTGCCTTTTAGAAACTATTTTTGATCAATGCATTGCCTACACTGGAAAAAAACAAATATCTAGGCAGTGAACATCTTAGATATATTAGGTGCACCTCAAACACCTAATCCTGCACCAAACCAACTAATGCAGTCCTCTTTTCAATGTAAGAACTTCAGAAAAGCCACCTGGAGTCCCTTTTTAGGTCTCGCCTACGAAGCGCGCAAGCGCTGATTAGGAGGGACCTCTTGGAATGGCTCCAGACTTTTTGGGACACTCATGCATGCACTGCACTGTACCCAATGAGCCCTCGTGCATGTGTGGCATTTACCTTGCGGGAGCGAGCAGCGGCGCCATCTGTTTGTAATTATCGCGCCTGCCGCTGCTCGCTCCCGCAAGGTAAACTCTGCACGTCGCTTTAACTTTCGCATCCGCCGGGCCGCGCTTGTCTAATTTGGCGCCGTGACATGTCCGTGTGTGTACTTGTGAGAGGCCAAAGAGAGAGGGGATTATTAATGTTACTTCACTGTGACTGGGCCACATCTGTACGGTACATGCAGACAGACTTCTTTTCAGGAGTCCTTTATCAGTTACACACCCTCCACGCAGCTAAAAGTTAAAAAGTGATATCTGTTTTATAATAATATAAATTCATACGCATAATGAAATGACGCAGCATTGGGGGGGGGGGGGGGGGGGGGGGTTAGGTGCTATACCAAACAATGAATACGAGGCCTCAAAATGTTACCCAATTCCTGCGTTTTTTTTTTTTTACTTAAACGATTTCTTAAATGGGTCTGCAAACAACCACAAACATCATACCTTTGCCCTGAACATTACAGGAATATTGCATTCATGCCGGGGCCTCCCAAATCCAGGGTGACGTCCTGCGCAGAGCATACCGTCATTTCCGGTTCGTTGTTAGGTACTGCACGAACGTGTCGTCATCACTGTGAGCCTCTCTTTACTTTAGCCTTTACAGGGCATTAGAAATGACTGGCGTCAGTCAGGCTCCAACGGTGGTTAGTCATTGGGAAAAGCGTAATAATATATAATTCAGGGATATTGTGTTCGCTCCCTTCATTACAGACCTGCTGCACGGAGGACTAATTTAGCAAGGGATGACACCTTTCGCTAGCTCAGTTTCATGCTACAAGCCTCCCCCTCTACGGACTCGGTACGGTGTTCTGCAGCAGACCACGTGCTTTATTTAGTCTTTGCCATTTATGTCAAAACTGAAGCCATTTATTTGAACTTTCTCTCAGTTAGCTGACACAACGATCAATTAATGACGTGTCGGCTTGTTTTTTGGGGGGGCGTGGGACGTGTATTCTGAGAATTAGAGTAGGATAGGCGGTTTGTTGTGGCTTTAAAACTAATAAACCAAGTGGGATTAGGCGTTTGGACACCCAATTTTCCTACAATCCTCGTCGTCTTCGTCTTAACAGACAGTAGTCAAATCTTTGTTTTCTTGCCTTCTCCTCTATAATATAATAATCTCTTTTCAAGAGATTACTACAATTACGAGGCCAATTACAGCCAAGAAAATATGTAAGAAACGTACTGATTACAGCTGAGAGGGACAATGGCCGACCTCCAGCACTTATACTGCAATACTGACTTTTCGCGGAATCCCAATTCCTGAGAAACACCATCCCGGGACAGAAGTTTTCAATTAGTATAATTTCCATTAGCTAAAGAGCACTGTGGGCTGTGTTGCTTCTAAAGTGGCTTTACCCAACTAAATGAGGGCCTGATCCCACCCATTACATCATTTACCGTTTGCTATATGCACTCACTCGGTTTCTTAGGCTATCTCAGCATTTGGTTTGGCCATTTGGCACCACACCAGACTCAGAACTCAAGCAATGAAAATGAGGGAAACATATACATATTGGCGATTACACCTATTTCAGCAATGGGAAACTCTAGAAAGACTTTAAAACTAAGGCAAAATAATTGCAATAAAATTATGAAAATATCACAGATAGCAATTTAAAACCTTGGCAGCTATGCACTTAACCCCTTCCATGCTGCGCAGATTCCGCCGCTGTGCTGACGGAATCTTGCGCGGGCGTGGTCATGACGGAACGGTTCCGTCATGAGCACAGCTCAACCGTGGCTCATGACGGAACCGTTCCGTCATGAGCACCGAAGGGGTTAAAGGCTTCATTTACCAACTGACATTGAAACTATTCAAAACAACAATGTATAGTAGAACGCTGCTTCCTGTGTATCATCCATGACTTGCCCATAGTCAATAGGTCTCACTTTTGGAACCTTACAAGTATTTAGTTATGCAGCACTGTATCCTTGGTGCAACAACATCAGCTGTTGCATGGCTAAACACTTATAAGGTCCCAAAGGGACCTATTGACTATGCCAATGCTTGTTTTCTCTGCTAACAATGTTAATGCCCTAATATATTAACAACTTGCCTGGCGACTTCGATCCTCACATTTTGAAAGGACTCTCCAAGCAAGAACACAATACCTGAAATCTCTCTGTTGGATGCATTTAAAGGTTATATCTATGTAGATGACCATTAGTTTTAATAAAGACCCTAAAAACATCGCTGGGCTAGAAATTAGTAAACATATAACAAACGATCTAATATTTCAAGTTACAGCAATCTATTGCAATAATATACAAAAAGAATTGAGAGAGTGGACATCCCCGACACTTTTCACACTGCAATCTGGAAGAAAATGAAAGAATGCCATTTGTTATCACTATTGCAATAGCACTGTTACAGAACCCCCCTCCAAAAAGTATACAGCAAACCCAAAATGCCTCAATACTACATCACAAACAAACCAGGTCAACTGATGAAAGGGCTTCCTGTTCAAAGGGTCAACAATGGTACTTCCTTTAGACTATTCATACCCAGTTATACCCAAGACCATCTACACATTTGAAGAACCATAAAGACCACAGAAAATCATGTCCAGGTGTGGTTCATGATCTTGAGCATAACAGATTCAAAACTTGCAGCATTAACAATTACCAAAATATTCATTCACAATTTAAGAGAGTAATAGAGGGATAGGTGTAACATTCACTCTGGGATTCCTCAGTCTCCCATTTAGGGAGTGAGATAATTAAATTATAATACATGGGATTCTGCAACCCCTGTATAATTGCAGGTCTCTAATTTCTCTATATTCTGAAATTAGTGACACAGTCGCCAATTATAAAAAAATATGTCAGAACTCGACAGATATAAGATATTACAGCTGAGTTATGACATCACAATGCCTGCTGCCAGCAGCCAAGGTGAAAGGCAAGTCAGATCACAGAACACAAATGAAGCAGATGTTTAAAGCAACGAAAACTGAATGATGCTTTTCTTCCTTCTGCTCAATTTTAATATCTTACAATGACAAGAAGAGAGAATGTTTATTTTTTGCACTACTTAGAAGAAAAGCTAAAATCTTTCTGTATGTTTCTACACATTCCAAGCTACTCCAGCTTATAAACGGACTTGTTTTGAACTGTTATTTAACAGGTTTTTGATGTGTTTAATTTTGAGAATTGGGCTAGGCTAATTACAGCCCTAGCCGTCAAGGACGGACGTAAATTTTGGCAGATTGTGACCACAGGCTCACCTGATCCCGACCAACCAGAATTTTCGAATATTGCTGCAGAGGTATGGGAAGATCACTTTAGTACCCTGTATAAGGAGGACGACCCCTGTCTGGAAGTCCCTTTGGGAGATAGGCTGGCGAGTTGCGCCGATGGCTCAGAAGCGATTATTTTTACCCTGAGTGAGGTTAACCTTGCGATATCTAGACTCCCTGCGGGCAAAGCACCAGGGCTGAATAAGGTTCCGGGAGATCTTTACAAACACAAACCTAGGGTTTGGGCACCCTATTTGCTGACTATGTTCAATGCCATCTCTACTGGTATGGTGGTCCCTGATACTTGGCTGGGAGCGGAGGTAGTCCCTATTTTTAAGAAGGGGTCGCCCCTGCTTCCAGCTAATTATAGGCCAATCAGCCTAATAGATGTAGATCAGAAACTTTTTGCTAGGCTGATTCCTGATCGCCTCCTGGATTGGATAGAGGACTCAGATATTATGAGTCAGTATCAGGCAGGCTTTAGAAAGAGTGTATCCACCATCGATCAGATTTTTAGATTGGCTATGCTTTTTTGGAAGACGGCGAAGGTCGAGGGTGGTTCTCTTTACACAGTCTTTGTAGACCTGCGTGCGGCCTTTGATTTGGTTCCACGTAGGAAACTATGGAATGTTCTACGGGACTTAGGAATACCTGCACCCCTACTGGATATTATCATAAGACTCCATACTCAAAATTTCGCAAAGGTCAGGTGTGGGAGAGAAGGCAATCTGTCATCTAGCTTCCCAGTCGATAGGGGGGTTAGGCAGGGTTGCGTTTTGGCGCCAACCCTGTTCTGCCTTTACGTAAATGGAGTTATCTCCCACCTGAATGCGGTCCCCAACAGAGATGCACCAAAGCTTGGTGGCATAAGGATATCAGCAATTATGTTCGCTGACGACACCTTCTTACTCGCTAAAACACCTATGGGTATTCAGCGAGTTTTAGAGTGTTTCGTCGCGTTTTGCACTGATAGGGGGTTGGAAATAAATACTGCAAAGACGAAATTTATGATTTGTAATCCTCCTAAAACAACCCGCCCAAATCTGCTCATAGATGGTGTGAGCCTAGAAAGAGTACAAACGTTTGAGTATCTGGGTTTGACTCTTAACGAGAATATGACCTGCGCTCAACACCAGACTAAATCTCAACTTAAGCTGACACAAAAGGTAGGGGGGATCATTAAAATGTGGAATAAGTCGACGATAAAACCTATTGGGCCCCCCCTTAGATTCACACACCAAAACCATGAGTTTGGAGGTTTAGGTGAACTCACATTTAAAATATATATTGGAGTACAGTTGAAACCAATGATACCCAAGTAGGATAAAGTGTTACGAGACATGCATACTATGACGCTGAAGAGCAGTAGATGTATTCTACTTACACGTCATTTGATAAATATGTTGGTGTTTAACCAGAAAACTGCTGAGTCAATTCCTGTGGCTACTTAAACACTAAGGTCACTCTAAGGATGCTCTGGAAGCAAGATGGAGTCCCCATTCTAATCCAAGTTGATAACCATGGCACAAAAGGCCTTCAAGACCCTTATGTGCATTCATGATACATAGCACAGAATCACATCACAACTTTCACTTCCTGGATAGAATGTAATTTCGTAAGTCTTTCCAACTCAGTCTATATTATATTAAAACACCAAGGTAACAGCAAGTTACCACATTTTCTATTTGTACTTTATCAATATACCAAGGCAGCCTCTTTAGCTACAGCCCAAGGATATTAACTCAGTTTTAATTTTGTGTATTTCTATTTGCAGAGCATTCACCCTATGTTAGTGCAGTAGCCTGCTAGTGTAAAGAAAGAGGGGTCCCCTGCTATAAGATAACTTGCCCAAGGCAAGGATAATATAAATGAACTGTAGAAAAGTCTAGGGAATTGCTGAATACAACAAGGTAAAAGGCACATACTAAGACAGACAGAGACAGGTAGATGCAAAAATATAAAAATATTATTATGATCAAATACAGATATCACTGTATCTATGTTATATTCTTTTTACAAAAATAAATCATCATATATAATTTCCAATGGAATAAATACAGTTAATTCTTGTATCTTATTCACACATCCTCATATATTCATACACATCTCTCATACGGACTAATAAGGATAACATCAATTGTGGTCATATACCGTACAGAAGAATGATTGTTCTGATACTACAACGATTGTTACACAACTGTAGCCTAGGCCAATGTAAATATTTTTCTATGCGCATTTCGGCTGGTCGCCTCCTTCAGGAAGCCACGGAATAAACAATCCAGATTAATATCCGTAAACAATAAAACAGTCTTCCATTCTAGTATGTGTCTCAAAAAGTCATACAAAAGAATTTTATTAACAAGTAGCTAAAAAACATATTGTGCCAACTGCTGCCTCATCAAGATGACCATGTCTTCTATATATTACATTGCGGCAATATGTTAACACCCAAAATTTGGGAAGATGCAACTAAAGTACGGATTAAAATAGTCCAGGTTCAAAATCATACCTGGAGCCCTGGCCATTAATAAACCATGTATGTATCCAAAGGATCTGGAAAAAGAGAAAAGTTTCAACAGCAGAAGAGATGTGGTAAGCGAGGGCTGTGATTGTTGCTTTACATAAAGTAGTTTACAAACACGATGTCCGTGCCCTTACTGTGAAAACGGTTGTAAGTTGTTCAAGCGGCACAGTTTTGCTTCATTGCATCTTGAAAATGGCTTCATTATAAATTTTGGTATTTAAAATATTTTCAGACCTGCTGCTGTGACGCTGACAGGACTATATGACATATTGATTTGAGTACTGGTATGAAGACAACTGTTTATTGTAGTAGTGGTATTAACTACGTGGAACCTAGACGCAAAGATTTCAGTTACATGTTATGGTTTGTTCATAGTTATGTGATTTGGAATCTGTTAGTTCCGTGACTGTAAGGGAATTGAACTGGTTAAAGTCTGCCACTTCGAAGAAAGCATGGTGCCAGGTCTCTACTTAGGAGAACTGAACTTCACTCTTTATAAGATGTGCTGCAGAATGTTTACTATATCTTTTAACTATGTATGTGCTTATGACTAGAATAGAATTTCCCCTATGAAAGAAAAGGAGTTACAGGTAAGAAACTATTCCTTCTTTGTCAACAATGACCATTACCAATTCAGAGTACTACCCTGGGGTTTAGGGGTCATGGACTTGCACAAAAGTGTAGGTTTGCCTTTGCAAATCAGGCCCTCAGAGCTCAACAACCACACAACAGAACCAATAAGTAAATGTCTACCCCAGTGCTTTTCTTTTTGAAAAAAGAAATACTTCACATCAAAATGTAATATAGTGCATAGAGCGGGGGCAACACTACTGGGTGCCTGCGCCTTGCTCTCCCTCACTGTCCTCCAACTTTCACGAGCGTTTATGAAGGGAGTTCTGGAATGTACCTCTACTTCCACTGACTCATCTCAAATCTCATTCTACTACTCTCTCCAATGCACTACCCTATTTCTCACCCTATACCGCTCTCAATATATCCTCTGCCTCAACTCTGACATCTCAAATGTAATTCTTCTACTTTCCAGTCCACGACCCTATTTCTCACCCCATATATCTCTCAATATATTCTCTACTTCCACACTCTCATTCATCCCAAAATCCATATCACTACTATCATCCCCAAAATAACCCTTTCTAGACTCTTCCCTGCTTTAGCCCTCCTTGCATCATCTCATACCTCTTTTACTATTCACATCTCCCAAACAAGCCTTTTTAAACTCTTCCTTCTGAATCGTCTCCCTCCACCTCCCCTTTACTCATCCCAAACCCCCTCCTACTGCCCTTAACTCACAAAAAAAGTCATACACCGTTCCCTCTTTTATCCCCCCACTATTCCTTTTCAATCCAAATAATAGACTAACACGTCCACCGCTCAAATTTATTTCATATTTCCCTATACTAATTCCCCACAAATCCTGTTTGGGTTCCAGAATAGCGTGCTACTCACCGAAAAGTGCTTCAACACCTCACATGGGATAGCAAGCGCTATATGAATCCAAACCCTTCCCGCTTCTATCCCTTCACTATTCTTCACAATCCAAATAACAGACTAACATATCCACAGCTCAAATTAATTTCATATTTCACTATACTAATGCCCCACTAATCCTTTTTGGTTCCGGAGTAGTGTGCTACTCGCCGAACAAGCGCCTTGACGCCTCGTCGGGGGTAGTAAGCGCTATATAATTACAATACAATATCCTGGTCAAGGACTCCAGTGATACTGAAGTTTACTTTAATATCATAGGAATCGTTTTGTACCAGAATACGAACACTAGGATCCTCGCCAACAACGCTTTGTAAGATTAAAGACCATGGAATGCCTACCATAAATAATTTAGAGTGTGCATTTACATTTGGAGAGAATAAAATTGTTCATACATGCGGCTCTACAACACTTTCATAAAGGACGTGCAATTAACCAAACACACTATTCTATTAAGGTTATGAATTCGCATTACCTGGCAATGTAATATGGTTTTCAAATAGCTTGAAATTATTTTTGAAAAGTTGTTTGAAAAATAACGTCGTGCACTTTCCCGGCCACCTAAAATGCCATTCGTGCTTGACCACCAAAGACTGGCCATCTGTTTCCCATTCTGAGTGTTGACACTGAAAACGTTCCTGCGCCAAAATAAGTTAGCCATTTGTGAATGAATCACGTAACCCGTTATTACAGCATTAACGCAGTGCAACCCAGTACTGTAGGCGAGCCCTTTGCGTCCCCCTGCACCCCTCAACCCTGGCTGCTGTCTTTTAACGTAAGCCTCTAGGTGAGGGGTGGTCTGTTGACAGTCGCCTCCATACCCCTCCCCCGGGTGCACCACTGAAGGCGGCCATGTCTCACAATCCCCTGTTAAGTTGTAGCGCTTTCACGAGCCTTTGACTCCATTTCCCTAGTGCAGCCTGATATATGGTGTTTGGTGTCAGCCTGTGACAGGAGTCCTGGGCTCCACTATAGTAGTGCTACTGAGCGCAGGAAATGGATATCAACAAGTGTCTGAGCAACTGCTAATGCCCAGCCCTCCTTCGTGCGCCCCTCCTCTCTTTCATTCACCCACACCCCGTCGCTCACACAGGCCTCGGTGGGTGCTCCCGGGAGCACCGCCGGGCATCTGCATAGCACGGAAGCCTCCGCCCTAAAGACAGATGAGGTGGTTGGCTTTTCTGCTGCTTCATCACTCGCTGCCTTGGAGCATGACGCTCTCCAGGGCCATGGCACGGAGCGCTCCCCGGGCGATCAGCGCCCCCTGCGGCTTGTGATGCCCCTAGGTAAAGCACACTTACTCTGCCAGACGATGTTCTTTAGCCCCCGGTCGGCCATCGCTTCCCCTGCCACAGGAGCCATGTTTCCAACTGGAGCCACGCCTTCCGTGATGTCACACAGCTGCCAGCCAATCCTACACCCAAGTGCCTATACAGTCCTCTGTGACATCAGAGGGTCACCCCGGGGCTTCCCCAGGGTCAGAGTTTTACACTGCGCGAAAGTTTGCAGATAATCTGCTTTATGAGTAGACAGTGGTAAATGAGCAGCTTCAAAGAGAGAGCCAGTGCTGAGTCAGGGTCTAATAGCCGAGCCAGCAAAAAAATTCAGCCTGTAAGTGAGGTAACAAATGTCATGAAAAAATATGATAAGAGCCTAGCCAGGAACAAATCTGCGTATCAATCAGCCAACAAATGTCATGAAAAAATATCTTTAAATCGCAAAAATTACATTTTTCAACATTTCGGAGTTTTTTCAAAAAAAGTACATACATGTATGTCACTGCATTAATTGACAGTTATGGTAAGTAATCTAATATGTTTTCAAACCTAAAATGGTCAAGAATATCTCAGTGTCCTTCCTGACAACGTTACCAGGAGCTATCCAGGACGTCAGTTAGTCATGGTCTCTATGTATATCGCTTAGACGTTTTTTAAACAAACGTGAAACATTTTTTTTATATCTGTGAGGCTGTAAACCAGGTTTTCGTATTGCATAGATCCTGAACCGACTTAGTTTATTTAATGTGCTCTGAAATTGGCTGAGTAAGAAAAACAAGCATTGGCAAACCCAATAGGTCGCACCTATGCGGAATGACTTTGGCAATGTGTTAGCCATTATGTACACCAGTGTGGCTGCTGTTCAGCATGGCTAAAAGCAAGTGGTGGGTAGTGGGGCGGGGTAGATTGGGGTGGGGTAGAGTGGAATGGGGTAGACTGGGGTAGAGTGGAGTGGGGTATATTGCCGTTGAATGGAGGGGGAGTAGAGTGGGGTATAATGGAGAAAGGTTGATTAAATGAGATTGGTGTAGAATGAGTGGGGTGGAGTGGGGTAGATTGGAGTGGTGGAGTTGCGTAGATTAGCGTGGTAGATTGGAGTGAAGGGGTGGAGTAGGGTAGATTGGAGTGGAGTAGAATGAGGTAGATTGCAGTGGGGTAGATAGGAGTAGGGTAGATCAGGGTGGAGTGGTATATATATTGGAGTGGAGTGCGGTACACTGGCATTGAATGGAGTGGAGAGGGGTAGACTGCAGTGGAGTCAGGTAGATTGGAGTGGAATGGGGTAGATTGGGTAGACGATAATAGGGTAGAATGAAATGGAGTGGGGGTAGATTGGGGTAGTTTGTAGTGGGTTAGATTGAGTTGGATAGATTGGGGAATTGGGAGTAGACTGGAATGGTGTGGGGTAGATTGGGATGGGGTGGGGTAGACTGAATTGGGATAGATTGGGGTAGAATGAGGTAGATTGGGGTAGAGTGGGGTGAAGTGGAGTGGAGAAAATTGAAGTGAAGCAGATTGGGGTAGATTGGAGTGGAGTAGATTGGATTGGGGAGATTGGGGTGAAGTGGAGAAAACTGGAGTGGATAGGGGTATATTGGAGTGTGGTAGAACGAGGTAGACTGGAGTGCGGTGTATAGGGGTAGATTGGAGTGAGGTAGATTGGGGGAAGTGTGGTAGATTGTAGTGGGGTGGATTGGAGTGGAGTGGGGTAGATAGAAGTGGAGAAGAGTAGATCAGAGTGGGGTAGATTAGGGTGGGATAGTTTGGTGGATTATGGTAGGGTAGTTTGGAGTGAAGTAGATTGGGGTAGATTGGAGTAGTGTGGGGTAGATTGGAATGCAATAGATTGGAATGAAGTTAGAGTAGTGTGGGGTAGATTGGAGTGGAGTAGATTGGAATGGAGTAGATTGGGGTAGAATGAAGTGGGGCGAAGTAGATGGGGTAGATTGGAGTAGGGTAGTTTGGGGTGGAGTGGGGTAAAGTAGATTGGAGTGGGGTGGATTGGCGTGGAGTGGGTTAGATTGGATTGGAGTAGGGTGGATGTGGGTGGTATGTGGTAGATTGGAGAGAAGTGGAGTAGATTGGGTAGAGTGGAATGGAGTGTGTTCGAGTGGAGTAGAGTAGTGTGGAGCAGATTAGTTGGATTGGAGTGGGGTATATTGTGGTAGAGTGAAGTGGGGTAGATTGGTATGGAGCGGAGTTGAACAGATTGGAAAGCAGTCGAGATAGGAGTGGAGTGAAAAACATTGGGGAAGAGTGGAGTAGAGTAAATTTGATTGGAGTAGATTAGAGTGGGGTAGATTGGAATGGAGTGGGGTAGATTAGAGTGGGGGAAATTGGAGTGGGGTAGATTGAGGAGGGATGATTGGAGTGGGGTAGTTTGGAGCAGGGGAGACTGGAGTCGGGTAGATTGGGGACGGATAGATAGGAGTAGGGTAGATGGGGTGGAGTGGCATGCAGTAGATTGGAGTAGGGTGGATTGGGATGGAGTGGGGTGGATTTGAGTTGAGTGGGGTGGATCGAGGTGGGTAGATAGATTGGAGAGGGGTAGATTGGAGTGGAGATCGGTAGATTGGAGTGAAGTGGGGTAGACTGGTTGGAGCGGATTGGGGTAGATTGGAGTGGAGTAGATTGGAGTAGATTGTTGCGAAGTGGAGTGGGGTAAGGTAGATTGGGGGCATTAGTGTAGAGTGGGATAGATTGGAGTAGAGTGGGGTAGGGTAGATTGGAGTGGGATAGAGTGGAGTGGGGTAAGTGGTGTGGAGGGGCGTATAGTGGAGTTGTGTGTTGTGTCTTTGAGTGAGTGGCATAGATTGTCGTGGCATAGAGTCAAGTGGAGTGTCGTAGAGTGTTTTAGAGTGGAAGGGGGCATAGTGTGGAGTAGAGTGGCATACACCCTCTCCTCTTACATGGATACTCATCAGGATAGTCACATAAATTCTCTCACTTTGAAGTCAGAGAAAGAAAAGTAAACACCAAGCTCCTTGAACATTTGACCTCTGTCTTTAAATTAATAGCTAATGTGACAAGATAACAAGATTTAAAGTCATGTTCACAGAAAGTGAGCTTGTGGAAGAATACAGTAAACAAGGTTTAGGCAACTGGAGGGACGAACTCAAGCTGGACAGCATAAAGCAAATAAAACCAGCATAGAAAGCCAGGAAATGTGAGTTACAAACCCCAAAGTCAATGGTCAGCAATGGGAAGAATGCATTCCTAGGTCAGATTTCTCAATGTCCCCAAAATACCTTTAGCAAACCAGACAGCTGCTGTCTGGTAGGCTACGAACAAGTAATACAAAGTTAAGTAAATTGGGTTGCCGTGGCTCTCACAGTTTGGTCAAGGGGAAAGTCAGGATTTGATCCCAGGTGTCCTGGATGTATAGTGTGCAATTTAGCCTCTATAGGGCCACTTCCTTCTCTCTTACCCTTAACTCCAAAGAACAATGCTTTATGTTCAATCAATCAATCAATCAATCAATCAATCAATCAGGGGATTTGTAGAGTGCGCTACTCACCTGTGAGGGTCTCAAGGCGCTGGGGGTGGGTGTGAACGGCTCCATTAGGGTCATTCGAAGAGCCAGGTCTTGAAGTCCTTCCTGAATTGCTGCAGTGTTGGGCTCGGTCGGAGGTGGAGGGGAGTTTGTTCCAGGTCTTGACTCCGAGGTAGAAGAAGGATCTTCCACCTGCTCTGGTCCTGCATAAACGTGGGACGGTGGCTAGGGAGAGGTCGGCTGAGCAAAGGTTTCTCTTGGGGGCATGGAAGGAGATTCGGTGGTTGAGGTATTGGGGTCCGGTGTTGTGTAGGGTCTTCTAGGTGTGTGTGATCAGCTTGAAGATTATTCTTCCTTTGACTGGGAGCCAGTGGAGGTTGCGGAGGTGTTGGGTGATGTGGTTGTGCTGTGAGATATCGAGGATAAATCTGGCAGCGGCGTTCTGAATGGTCTGGAGTTTGCGGAGGAGATTTTTGTTGATTCCGGTGTAAAGGGCGTTTCCGTAATCCAGTTTGCTGGTGATGAGTGCTTCAGTGACAGTTTTCCTGGAGTCGGGGGATCCACTTGAACATCTTGTGAAATATGCTGAGGGTGTTGAAGCATGTGTAGGATATGGCGTTGATCTGACGATTGATGGTGAGTGAACAGTGAAGTATGATGCCGAGGTTGCGTGCATGGTCCATTGGGGTGGGCGGGTTTCCGAGGGCGGGGGGCTACCATGTGTCGTTCCATGCAGAGGGGTGGATCCGAGGATGAGGACTTCTGTTTTCTCTGAGTTGAGCTTCAGGCAGCTGTTCCTCATCCAGGTCACAATGGCTTGATTCCCTTCTTGGAAGTTGTGCCTGGTGATGTCGGGTTCATTGGTGAGGGAGAGGATGAGCTGTGTGTCGTCAGCATAGGAGACTATGTTGAGCCTGTGGTTTCTGATGATGGTTGCGAGGGGGGCCATGTAGACATTGAAGAGTGTGCCGCTGAAGGAGGATCATTGGGATACCCTGCATCTGATCTATGTCGGTTCTCAGAGGAAGGGCGGGAGTCTTATTCTCTATATTCTGCCTGAGAAGAAAGATCGTACCCAGTCTAAGGCCTTTCCTTGGATGCCGGTGTTGTGGAGCCTGGTGCCTAGTGTGCGGTGTGAGATGGTGACAAAAGCTGCTGATAGGTCCAAGAGGATGAGGGCTGCCATATGGCCTTGGTCGAGGAGGGCGTGGATGTTGTTGGTGGCAGCGAGGAGGGCGGTCTCTGTGCTGTGGTTGCTGCAGAATCCAGATTGAGAGGTGTCTAGGATGTTGTTGGCCTCTATGAAGTGTGCTAGCTGGGTATTGACGGCCTTTTCGATGACTTCGGCAGCAAAAGGAAGCAGTGAGATGGGCCTGAAGTTCTTGAGGTCCGTCGAGTCTGTGGAGGGCTTCTTTAGAAGGGGGTTGACTTCAGTGCGCTTCCAGTTGTCGGGGAATTTGGCTGTCTCGAAGGAGCAGTTGATAGTTTAGCACACGCAATTCCATAGACAAACTTATCACACATTAAATGAAACTCACCTCTGTTTAGTTATGGTTCAGTCACACTTTCCATGGAAAATGCATTTTTAGGGGTGGCCTAAATACAGCTTATCCAGATGAGGAACAGACACGCCGGATTCAATGAGAGCCCGCACCCACATCAGGTGAACCCGTTCAAGTGGTCGGGTCGTCTTGTTGTAAATTGAAATAACGATGTGATTAAGCATTTACTAAAGACATTAATTCCTCTGTTATAGATCGTGTTTTCTCTGTTATGTTGACCGAAGCTTGGACTCCATTTTGTATTGTCATGCTTCCACGTGTTTCCCACGAGAAGAGTCCAACCTCTGTGTTAGCTGCTCTTGTAATCTGCCCAGTAACAGTCTATAAATAGCTCCTTTGTCCATCTGGCGCATGCCCAGACTTGACCACATCTGTTATCAGTTAGCCTTGCTTGACCATGTTTTCGCGGGCTCAAGGAGTGCGTTAGCTCCGCCCACATATTGATTCAGTATCGAAAATGACCATAAATGGTAATGTTCTTCGTCTTCATGTTGTATCCACCCACTTATGAGCCCCTCTACTGTGTATAAAAGGGGACCATGTACGAAGGTTCTTCGTGCTACTCTATGCAATACTGAAGAGTGTTGTGTGGATTGTAGGACCACCCTTAAGGGTTAATAAATGCTGTCTTTGTACTTTGCAGTTTCCGTGCCAACTTCCTTATAGATTCCATTACAGGAGAGCGAACCCTTGTGTCCTGCGGGCCTAGCTGGGGCCTGTATTCATCAATTGGCGCCCGTCACGTGGGGCTCATCGGCGACTCGGATGCTCGAAGGACTGGTCGCGACGAAGGTGAGGAATTGGGCCGGGGACGTGATCACTGCCAGCGGCGTCTTAGCCCTGGCATCCCAAGGTTTTTCTTCCTTCCCTTCCGAGCTGACCGTCTGGGTGGCGCCGGTCCTCGACTGAGACCTCTTCTGTCGGTCTTGCCGTGAAAGCCGTTTGGGCGATTGTGGAGCTTGGCAGTTGGAATCTGGACTCTTGATTGGTAAGAACCGGTGTACGGTACTTGCTCCGAGTTTTTGAAGCCTGATCTGGCTATTTGAGTTTGATTTGTGATGACTAGTCATATTTTGAATTTGTCTTTGTGAATATATATGCGTTGCAACACATATAGGCAGGTAATGTGGAGAGATTTCTCCAGAGCTGTGTAACTTTGAACGGCGCAACGATTAAGTGCCATTTTTCTATAATATTGCATATTTTGCATTATTTCTGAGCATGCCTGCTTTCAGCGCACTCCGTAAGTGGTGCTGCTGTTTCGGAAACCGGTTGAACCTCGAGGAATCTGCTCCAGCTCCCCCAGAGGGGACTCCTAATAGGGATATGTATGTGAAGCATGGTCTTTCTTCCATAATGTACAGCACAGTATGGAGGAAATATACAAAAAAGGATCCTGAGTTGCGATGGCCTTTGTATGGATCGTTTGATATACGTAAGATTGAGTATGTGGAACAGTGTATGTGTAAGCGGCGTGCTCGTCAGGATATGTTTGAGTGTGTGCGGTTGTGGGTGAAGGAGGTGCGTGAGCGAGAGAAGCGTGAGAAAGCGCTGTTTGATAAAGAACAACGGAAGAATGATCATGTGCGAGCACAGGAAGCGAAGCGACGGGAGGATAGAGAGCAGACGGACAGGCAAGAGAAGGAGCGTAGGCTACAAGTTTCGGGTCAATACGTCGTTCGGCAGCCACTTTATCCTGTCCTTAATAATCTTGATGATGATTTTTATTTACTAGATCGCTCTCCGCCCCCTTATGTCGGCGCATCTGCTCCGAGGCCGCAAGATTCTGGCTCGGGTCCGAGTAAGGTAGATACGCGGTCCATGTTATCAGCCGACCAAATGGCTGAGCTTCGGCAAATTTCCTTCCGTGCACTTAACGGCAAGATATCCATAGAGGAATTATTTCATACTTGGGAGGCGTGGCAGGAGAGAGATAAAGTGTATTTTTTGGGTCACTTCGCGGATGAAGTGATTGATGCTTTCCGGAAACGTTCTGGTGTTTTTGAGCCCGACGAAGTATCATCGGATGCTAAAGCATTGCGTAATGGTGTTTTCTCTTTTTCTAAGGCTCCAGATACGGCTCGGCGGCTGTTCGCCTTGCGGGACGAGGTGCTGGTCTATAAAGAGAAAGCGCGCCAGCGAGCAGGGAAGGAGAAGCAGTCGGATTCGTGCACAACAGAGGGCCACTCATCCACCTCCCAGTCAGATAAGGATGACATAGTGCATGTTAAACCAATGCGGGAGGCAGCGCCTTTGTATGTTCCTCCTAAAGGAGCGGGGACTAGCTCGGACATTACCTCCGCCGATGCTAAGGGATATTTCGTGTATAATTGGGTTTACACTCCGTGGCATAGGGCTGATGTTATGGCATTGAAGAATGCGCTGCCCGACCCCCGCAAGAATCCAGCGGCCTTCTATGAAGAAGTCGAGGGGGCCTTGAATTCTTGCGTCATGACTTTGGCAGATATAGATTTGTTCTTTGGGCTTATTCTACCACCAGACATGTGGCGATCTGTGCGGAAGGTAGATGATGTTGCCACTTTTAAGGCTCGATGGTCTGAACTGGAGGATGAGGATAGGGAGAGGAAGCCTGCGCAGAAACCGCCCCAGAATATTTTAGATCTCCCTGCTGCTATTGTGGCTAAGTTGAAGACAATTATTCCCCCTAAAAAAATTGACTGGAATATGTTAGCTGCATGTAAACAGAAAGTTGACGAGTCAGTTGCGGACTTCTTTACGCGCTTTGAGGAGACGTTTCATGATTTTAGTGGACAGTCGCTTACCGACGATACGGGACGCCACCTTTTTGTGGATAAATATGTAGCTAACCTGTTGCCGGCAGTTGCGGCCCGTCTAAAAGCGAGTGAAAGTTCTTGGTCCTCCGCTACACCGACGGCCCTCCTGACTATCGCCCAGTATTATGAGCGTCAGGAGCAAGAAGCAAAGGGCCAGGAGGAAAAGAAATCGAAAGATTTGAAAACAAAGGTGATGTTGGCACAAGTCTATGGCCCGCCCCGACGGGGTAGTAATAGAGGTAGGGGAGGATCTTATGGTCCTCCCTCGGGCCGATCTGATTTGAATAGGAATCAATGTGCGTATTGTAAGCAATCGGGTCATTGGGCTAGGGACTGCCCGGTGTTGCATGCATCGCGCCAGGGGCATACCCACGGTGGCCCGCGAGGTAGAGGGGGTTTCTCGAACTTTCGAGGGAATTCTAACGAACAGGCTCGTTTTGAGTCTGCTGGGCAGCACCGAGATAGATCAAATGTTTTCGATCGCCAGCATCAGTATCAAGCATCAGGAATTGACCGGGCGGGGTACCATGACTCTCAGCATGCATAGGATTGCGTTGGATGGGGGTTAGAATCAGTTGAGGTGCCGGTCGATCAGAAGGGCCCTTATGTATCGGCTGAGGTTTTGGGCTCTACTGATCAGTTCCTAGTGGATACTGGAGCGACACGTAGTGCGCTATCTAAGCAATTGGTTCCGGGGGCTCCCCCATCCGGCTTAATGGTCACATCGGTAGGGTTTGATGGTACACTCTCCCGAAGCCCTCTTTCACAGCCCCTCATGTTTAAGGTTGATTCTTTTTCTGCACCCTGTCCGTTTCTGCTTGCCCCGTACACACCGGACAATATTATGGGTCTTGATATGTTAAAGCACTTTAGGGCTACTATCCGCTGCTCCCCTGCTGGTGTGCGGGTAATATTGAATGACAATTACCCCCGATCTGAACGGATGTGTACGATGTCAGAGGATGCGCTGTTGGCTACCCACCCTCATGCTTTGTGGGCAACTTCGGATACTGATGTGGGACAAATGGTGATTCCGCCGGTCCACATTAGCGTCCAGGAGGGGGCGGTGTTACCACGCCTCCCACAGTACCGTATTTCCCAGGAGGGTGAGGAGGCTCTCATACAGATAGTGCAGGATTTGATAACGGTTGGGGTAGTCGAGGAAGTCCCCTACGACATTTGTAACAGTCCGATTCTTCCCATACTGAAAAAGAATACGGATGCCAGAGTTTATCGGTTTATAATTGATTTGAGAGAAGTGAACAAGATCGTGATACCTCAATACCCAGTGGTTTCCGATATCACGACGTTGCTTACCTTGGTCCCGCCTACGGCGACCATGTTCTCAGTGATTGATTTGAAAAATGCCTTCTTTTCCATTCCCATTCACCCTGATAGCCGATATCTTTTTGGGTTTACATTGAATAATAGATCTTATCGTTTCTGTAGGATTCCCCAGGGCTATACAGAAAGCCCTAGCATTTACAGTCAGGCTTTGAAAAGACAATTGGATTCCTTTGTTCTGCTCGAGGGGGTCGCCCTCATTCAATATGTTGATGACATCTTGCTGGCGGCTGACACCCTGGAGTTGTGTGAAAAAAGTACGTTATCCTTACTTTCCTTTCTAGCGTCCCGCAATCATAAGGTATCTAGGAAGAAATTGCAATTCTGTAGACCAAAGGTGACTTATCTGGGTCACCTTTTGTCTAAGGAGGGACGTGCACTCACACCGGATCGTATCCAAGTAATTTTGGATACACCGAGACCATCCACACAGAAGGATGTGCGTGCATTTTTGGGCCTTGTTTCTTTTTGTAGACAGTGGATATTGGGGTTTTCGCACATAGCCAAGCCATTGTTAGCCCTCTTGACAAAGGACACGCCTATCCCAATCCCTTGGTCAGATGAGTGTGATACTGCTTTTCAGCAACTACGACAGGCCCTTTGTTCAGCACCAGTGTTAGGGACCCCTGATTATGCAAAACCCTTTTCGTTGTATGTGCATGAGAAAGATGGATGTGCATTGTCAGTTTTAGTGCAGATGCACGGCGATAAGCAGCGCCCATGTGCATATTTTTCGGCTGTACTTGATCCTGTCGCCCGAGCATTACCCGGGTGTTTTCGCTCGGTTGCGGCGACAGCTGTGTCAATACGCCAAAGCGAGGGAATTGTGTTATCTCATAAGCTGTTGGTATTAGTCCCCCATGCTGTCGATGCCCTGCTTAATCAAACAAAGACGCAGCATTTGACCAGTGCCCGTTTAACGGGATATGAGTTGACGCTTTTGGCTCCTCATATTACGTTGAAAAGGTGCGTAATGTTAAACCCGGCAACATTGTTGCCATACCCCGAAACCCAGCCTGAGGCGCGGAAAGCGCATGATTGTATCCTCGTGACTGAGGAACAAACAAAGGGTCGTATTGATCTCCAGGATACGCCCTTTCCAGATGTAGATGGAGAACTGTGGGTGGACGGATCCTGTCTGAAGCTACCAGATGGTACGACTTCAGCAGCATATGCAATTACCACATTACACACGATAGTGGAGACAGCACGCATACCACAGAAATCAGCTCAAGCAGCGGAACTGATAGCATTAACACGAGCATGTGAGCTCAGTACAGGATTATGTGTGAATGTTTATACAGATAGCCGCTATGCCTTCGGAGTAGCGCATGACTTCGGCCTACTCTGGAAGGAGAGAGGGTTTTTAACGTCACATGGAGTACAGATAATGCATGGAGAGTTAGTTCATAATCTTTTAACTGCATTGACATACCCAAAGAAAATTGCCATCGTTAAGTGTAGCGCTCATAGGAAAGTGGTTGATAAAGTTGGAGAAGGGAATGCGTTAGCGGATCGAGTAGCACGGGAGACTGCGATGCAGCCCGGTACTACTGCCATGTATGTAGTGAAGTCACAGGTGGAGAGATGGCATGATGCGAAGGAGGAAGTGCGAGGAATGCAAAGGACCGCTTCTGACAAAGAGCGGGAACAATGGGCTAGCGAGGGAGAACTGGATGACGAGGGTTGCTGGAGAAATAAGCAGATGGATAGATGGAAATTACCCACGGCCTTTGTACAACCTATGGTTCAGATGGCACATGGGCTAGCACATGTTGGAGCTTCCGCAATTGTGAAATTGCTTACCCAAGTCTGGGAGCATCCAGAGATTGCTAGCACAGCAAAGAGGGTGGTGCAGACCTGTATGATCTGCCTGAGGTATAACCCAGGAAAAGGTACTCGAACTCCAGCAGGAGGATTTGTGACACCCACTGCACCCTTTGAGGTTCTGCAGATGGATTACATCCAGCTGGAGCGCTGTAATAATTTGAAGTATGTTCTAGTAGTGGTCTGCGCTTTCAGCAAATGGGTTGAAGCGTACCCTACGAAAGACAATACTGCAATGACTACTGCGAAGCTGCTGCTGAAGGAGTTTTTCCCCCGATATGGCGTTTGTAGACTTCTGTGGAGTGATAATGGCCCTCACTTTGTAGCGGATGTTATAAAGTATGTCTTGAAGGGTCTAGGCATCACTCAGAAGTTCCACGCCGTGTTTCACCCTCAGTCTGCAGGCCTAGTTGAGAAGTATAATGGTACACTGAAGCTTAAGATCGCCAAAATTCAAGCTTCGACGTCTTTGACTTGGCCAGACGCTCTGCCACTGGCGTTATTGTCAATTAGATCAGTACCGCACTCTCGAACTGGCCTTACGCCATATGAGATCGTCTTTGGACGCCCAATGAATATTTGGGGTCCACCAAGACCTAAGGCTGTGTATGATGTACCTTGTGTAATGATGAGCGATTATCTGGCACAGTTAACGGATAACTTGGTTTCTATCCATCAACAGGTCCGAGAGGCGCTCCCTGATCGGTCTACCGGCGAAGGACATGGTCTCCGGCCTGGTGACCCTGTCATGGTGAAAGTCTTCGACAGAACGAACGGTTTGGAACCGAGATGGGTGGGCCCTGAGCAGGTCCTCCTCGCCACGAGGACGGCTGTGCGAGTCTCCAACCGAAAGAATTGGATCCACTCTCTGCACTGTAGGAAGGTGCCGCCCGGATTGGTGGAACCTGCCGTGCTGACCGATCAACGAGAAATTTTGGCTGCAGAGACAGGCCGTGCTGCGGAGCCAAACGCTACTGAGGAGCTCTTTCCGGACCACGCGACTTCTGGAGGAAGGCGATATCATCTTCGACCAAGGAAGTGAGTTTTCCGGTACCGGGACATACTGTCAGAACGGCCCTTGGGTTAGTGAAACGGAGAGCCGATGAGGCAAGGGGGGGGGATCAGCCCTGCATTAGTGTAGCGACACCCGTCTTGGCCCGCTGGTGAAGAAATCAACCGCTGCCCAAGGGGAAGAGTTCTGACAGACTTTTAGTTTCAGGAAGATATTGGGTCTTACTTTTGCTTTGATATGGAGAAAAAGAAAATTCTTTGTGCATTAGGGTTCATGTTGACAGTAGCCATTGTTGGGATAACCACATGGTTCGTGGAGGATGTAACTCCCGCTCGGAAGATTCTTGTGTTGACAACTCCGGCGCCTGCGGAGCACTACTTTTATACATTACCGTATCAAGAGTTGAAGCATCGACAATCTTACTTGAATAACACTTTCATCCAGATGCTGCATCATACCCACGTTGCTACGAATGCTACGAACTGTTGGATATGTGGGATGATGCCAGCTCATCAGAAGAAAGGAGGAACGCCATTTATACCACTTCCTTTCTCTCATAATGGCTCTTGTAGAGCATGGTATACTTTGCTTTTTGCCACTTGGAAACCGACAGTGGGACGATTGCTTTTCAGACTCAATAAAGAATGCCATCAAGACAAAAATGGGTATCCACAAGCGAATGGGACAATTTGGGAGTGGGAAGAGTACCGACCAGACAATGAATCCATCCCCTACATCTTCACGAACACAAGAGACACTGTGGGAAAAGACAAATTTGTGATCCAAGTAGCCCAAGCTCAAGCGGACCTGTGTGTCCAGAGTGTGGGTTTTATCCCTGTCGGTGTCAGTGATTGCATTACTGTTTTGAATATTGATGGGTTGAACAATAGTACCTTCTTAGCCTCCCATAATACGTACTTTGTGTGTGGAAATAAAGGTTATTACCGTCTGCCGGCTGGGTGGTCTGGGGTATGCTATGTATCATTCCTATTACCTCCTGTATTCCTAGCTCCCGCATCTTATCATAAGGATTTGAAATTGTTAAATAATGTGACTGTAAATAGGTATAAACGTACTTTATCAATTGACGATGTAGATCAGACTGACACCAGTCTGCAACAGTATATTGATTTTAACTTAGGCCTGTTTTTCTTTGTTGGAGCCGCCCTGAACAGTAGGAAGATCCGAAGATTAACAAGAGTGGTAGAAGCTGTGACAAATCAGACTGCTGCTGCTCTTGGGAATCTTACGGAAGAATTGCAGATTACTAGAATTGTTGCATTGCAGAATCGTATGGTATTAGACGTTATGCTAGCTGACAGAGGAGGAGCATGTAAAATTATTGGAAGTAGCTGTTGTGTGTTTATCCCTGATCATACGCCATCAGTTTATAATGCCATCAATAAACTGCATAAAATTGCAGCTGAGATCCATACAGAAAACGGCACTTGGTCCTTTTCTGGATGGTTTTGGGCGTTAATTACCGCCTGGGGATGGAAGGTTCTAACTGGTCTCTGCATTATTGTAGTGGTTCTGTTTTCATGCTGTATTTGTATTCAATGTGGTCCCTTGCTCTGCTCATTATGTGTATCATTCTGTATCCCTGATAAGAAAGCTATTGCTGATGTTGCCCACCAAAAACGTTTAGCTAAAGAAGTTGAAGGAATGATGACAATTGACATATATGATGATTATCCTAACAAACCGGATGTCTTCAGTAAATGCTGAAAGGGTCGTCTGTTGTAAATTGAAATAACGATGTGATTAAGCATTTACTAAAGACATTAATTCCTCTGTTATAGATCGTGTTTTCTCTGTTATGTTGACCGAAGCTTGGACTCCATTTTGTATTGTCATGCTTCCACGTGTTTCCCACGAGAAGAGTCCAACCTCTGTGTTAGCTGCTCTTGTAATCTGCCCAGTAACAGTCTATAAATAGCTCCTTTGTCCATCTGGCGCATGCCCAGACTTGACCACATCTGTTATCAGTTAGCCTTGCTTGACCATGTTTTCGCGGGCTCAAGGAGTGCGTTAGCTCCGCCCACATATTGATTCAGTATCGAAAATGACCATAAATGGTAATGTTCTTCGTCTTCATGTTGTATCCACCCACTTATGAGCCCCTCTACTGTGTATAAAAGGGGACCATGTACGAAGGTTCTTCGTGCTACTCTATGCAATACTGAAGAGTGTTGTGTGGATTGTAGGACCACCCTTAAGGGTTAATAAATGCTGTCTTTGTACTTTGCAGTTTCCGTGCCAACTTCCTTATAGATTCCATTACAGGAGAGCGAACCCTTGTGTCCTGCGGGCCTAGCTGGGGCCTGTATTCATCAGTCTTTCCCCACCTATGAGGCCTCCCGCCCTACTCCTGTGAGGTGGAGCGTCCTTACAAGAACCCTGAATCAGGGTCTTGAATTTAAAAGGGATAGATCACACCCCTTGACTGACCATCAGAGGTCACTACATATAGATATCTACCCCCGGTCCTGAAGAAGTGTCGCTCTATCTTGGAGAATAAAAGACACAAAACATGTTGACCCCAGGCAACTAAAGGCTACCTCAATACCTTGACTCATTACAGTAGCCTCACTGGTTTTACCTAGTCCCAGCCCCGACTCCTTATTAAAAGAATCAACAGGGCCAGGGCCTATTTTAAATCACTTTTTCACATATATCAGGAGACATTGTTTTCCAAAAAACCCACACACCTCACTCACTAATGGCGTTCTCAGATCAGAAGATCTCCGTTGGACATTGCAGCGCCGGTCCGACGAGGAGCGCCCAATGATGAAGCATGACACCCTAACAGGTGTGTGAGGGCATTAAGATCTGAAATTCAGATCTCCCCAGAGACCATCAATTTTGCAGGAAGCCAATGATACTTATTACCTTGGCCTCTAGCGAGGAACTGTTCCCTTTTGATGAACCTAAATACAGCTTAAGCATTGTTTTCCAAACTGGGGGACACTGTCTTACATACCCTGGGTACCCTTGGTACCATATAGTAGGGACTTATAAGTAAGTCAGTGTAGTAATCTTCATCAACAGAAGGATGACTACCAAGAAGGTAAGTGTAAAAGAAGTTTATTTGACCGAGCTGCCGTGGAAACACACCACCAGACGCTTCATCCCAGTCTTCAACTGCCATTACTAGGATGTTACACATTCCATGGAATGTCCGAGCTATGACAGAATATTGCATTACTCCTTCCCTTTGATGACAAAAGGAAACAACCGTCTTTTCAAAAGAAACAACTTAAAATTAAAAGGTTATACAATCTAACAGAAGATTTGTGGAAAAACAAACATATTCTACAATACTATATACAGGGCAAAGATACCCAAAATCTAAAACAAAAAAAAACAACGATCAGGAAATACAAAAAGGCAAGAATAACGTTTGTAAACAACATGTTAAAAACAAAACATGATGTATAACTCTGTGTCATAACAATTGCTGAAAACTTCACCTATATCTGAGTGGTAGCCTTCGCACTCGTCCCCCCTACGAACTATCCTACTGTCAGGTTGAGAGGAGGATGGGTCTAACTTCTCCCCATGGCCAAGACCAACCAAAGGTTGGGATGAAAAGGCCCTACTGGAACTTAGAGAACTGGAGCCAGTACCCTCAGCATCACCTTGAACCTTCATTTTCCCCAACAGAGGTCCTTTCCTAAACTGCTTGTTCAGGTACTTCACCACCCTGGCAACTTTCCACCAACTCCTGCTGTTAACTCTGACAGCACTACCACATACTTTATCAATGACAACAGGCTCACAAAACTTTTCCCCTTCTTTCTTGGTATGGGCACCCTCTTTGATATGTACCAAATCCCCTACTTGGATCTGTGGTTCTTTGACTCTCATACGGTTGTAGTAGTTTCCCTTCTGCTCTGCTTTGGCCAACCCAAGATTCCTCTTTACCGTCATATCATGGTCAACTATGGACACCTCACCCTTAATCCATTTATTCATCCAACTCGAACAGATCTTTGAAAAGGCCTTCCTACCTCTCAGCAGTTCAAATGGAGACACCTGAGTAGAACTATGGGGACTAGTTCTATTAAACCAAACCATTGCCCTAACTGCATTAACCACCCCAAACTTGTTAGTATTTGCCCAGCGGACACATTGCACCACGAACTGATTCATCCTCTCAACCTGTCCATTGCTTTGGGGATGGTACAGCAAAGTTTTCAAGTGTTTGACATCCCCCAATCCTAGAAAGCTGGCCACCTCTTCATTAACACATTGTACACCATTGTCTGACAAAAGGAACTACAGGAAAGCTTCCCACATAAAAATTGTTTTCAAGAAGTCAATTACTGTTTTTGTATTTGAGTCAGACACAAATCTGACCTCTGGCCACTTTGAATACAAGTCCACCAGGACCAAAGCATAACAGCAATGGGGAGGGCATAAAAAGGACCAACCAAATCAGTTGCCACCTTTTCCCAGGCCCATCGGGGGCACTCAATGGGTTGTAAAGGAGGCTTCCTTACAACAAAAGTTTTTCTGCAGAAGCACAAATGGCACATCTGCCAACAAACTCATCAACTTCAGTATCCATCGACAGCCACCAAAAGGTTTGTCTAAGCCTGCATTTCGTAAATGTGCAACCTAGATGACCCTCATGGGCTAATCCGATCAACGTAGACCATAATCTGGATGGAGGTACCAACTTGTCTGTCCTAAGTAACAACCCATCCTCCACAGATAATTCATCTGACACCTTCCAAAACGGTTGACAGGCAGACTCAATGGTTCTCTCTTTGGGCCAACCTTTGATGACATATTCCATAGCTCGCTTGCGCACTACATCCAGGTCTCAAATACAGCACAAAACTCCTGTAGATCAAGCGCTGCAATGAAACAACTTTCCTCACACCCTTCTTCCTCCTTTTCTTTGTCTACGAGTGCCAAACTTCTAGATAGAAAATCTTCCCTAGCAATTTTCGTGCCCTGTACATGTTCAACATCATAATGAAATTGCAATAGTTTAGTTGACAACCTGGCTATGTGAGGTATCTGTTGTTTAAGTTTTTCAGAACAATGGGAGAACCCAACAATCCACTAGACCTGGGTCATGAGCAGTACAGAAAAAGGTGGTCACAGTGGAGACATAACTAAACATAACATCACCTGCAGAAATTCAATTTGTCGAATGTATTTGCATTATAACATGATATTCATTCATATTCAGTTTTAGCACAAATGTCTATGAACTTTGTGATTAGGTGCTCCAGGGGGAAGGAAGGAGTGCTCAAGGTTGTGTAATGGTGAAGGAGGGAAAGGGAAGGCAGCGTGCAATAGTTACATCAACAAACGATAATAACGTGTCCAGCCACATTTATGGCTAAATATATATGAAATCACATAGTATCTCAATGGCACAGTAAATGTATTGCTGTTGTCAGTATGTGAAAACAAATAAGACAGTTGACGTTTCTACCCCAATGGTGTCTACAGGGAATTTAGATCCCTGGAGTAGGGTCTTCATCAGGACATATGGAGACATCTAGGGATGGTTTAAGAATAATGGCCATATTGAAACAGGTGGTGAAGAACATGGTTATAATTGCTTAATCAAATAATTCAATGTATGTTACTCTTTATGGCCACCCAGAGAAATCTGGTGGGGAAGTTAAAAGTTGTGGGCCTGTAGGCTCCTGAGTCAAAGAGGAGAGCGCATGTTGTCGCAACGTGACTTTATTACTACTGTGAATAAATACGGAAATGTGTCAACAACTCCAAATCCATGGGCGAGAAAATAATATAATGGCGTCCCAATTATTAGACTCATTCATAGTTTCACATTCAAAACGGATGGTGGAAAAGAGACAGAATAAATCGAAGACTCCAAGTAGGAACCAATCCCAGAATGACCTAGTAGAGAGAAACCCATAAAGATACTAAGCTTGGATAATTTCTCAATTCATAGCCACAGACAAGGAATTACAAACACAGAAGGGGACTGTTAAGTGAACATACCTCCGCTCTTGGTCGGAAAATCTGGCTCTTTGGTGAGCGGGGCTGATCGTGGTCTGTTTAAATGCAGACCGCAAAGCGGTACAGAGTGCATGCACCTCTGCCGCTAGATGTTGAGTATGCCGGCTTGGTGTTACGGAATGCGGCGTCAGCAAAGACGTATGACTCGTAGAATGTGTCAAAAGTCAATCAAAGCCCATGGAGTGGGGTGGGGAATTATTTAATAATCAAAAGATGACACAAAAAGAGATTATGGTGTGCATTCATCTCATGCTAAACTCATCTATTATGGATGGATGGTCTAAGGGAAAAGGTGTAAACACAACTTGGATATTATAATGTTGATGAAAATATTGTTGAACAAAATGTGGCAATTAAAACATCCCAGAACTTGGATAATATAATGTTGTGGAAAAAGGCAACAATACAACCATCACATAAAAGAATATTCTTAAGTCAGAGACACCAAGGACGGGCTATGATGATGTGTAGTGATCATCAATTACACATTACATCGATATCACAACAGAGTTGATACGTAAAGGCAGGTCATTCTAGTTGTCATTCTAGTTAAAATAAGAAATGTTGGTTATGAGTAACTTAAAGAATTCATTCACTGCTGAGACATGATAGTTGTGCACTGGTGACATCCAGTTCATTAAGGCGATCACGGACAGTGTCTAGAGAGTGCATCAATTTGCATTCCCTAACATTAAGAACTGAATTGATGTCACCTCCCCTGGGACCCAACGAGACCTTTTCCAAAACCTCCCACTTCATACTTTCAGGTGAATGATTCCGTGATTGAAAATGTTCCACTAGCGGTGCCCCAACAGTACCACATCTGACCCTACTGCAGTGTTGTAAGATGCGGACCTTTACTTTCTGACGTGTTTGTCCTATATATATATATATATATGATTACTTGGGCAAATGATGGCATAAATGACGTCAGTAGTGTTGCAGTTAGTGTGTGTTTTTAAATCAACTGTATGTTGTTTGTAACTGAATTGTCTTGTTTCGATGGTAAGACTGCATGCTTTGCACCGGCCACACTTGTAATGGCCCACAATCTCAGGAAGGTGCCATAGAGTTTGAATGGAAGGTTTTGGCGGAGTCTCGAGAAGTGAGCGTACCACATGCTCACGTATGCTCTTGCCCTTTTTGAATGAATGTATAGGGGGATCCAGCAATTCTAGATCGTCCGAAATTAGTTCCCAATGGTTATTTACAATCTGTCTGATTTCATGGCTGCGGGTGCCGTAAGTGGCGACACATATCATTCTGTTCATGGGATCATTGGTACATGCCTTCGGTGTCTTGCACACATAAAGATGATTATTTTGCAGAACCAGAGAGGCTCCTCAATCGATTGACCGAGTGGGTCTCTCTTGGGTTAAACCATGCCCTTTTTCGTGTTCGTTTCTCTAGTCTCCTTGGATACCCCCTCTCGATCAATCGATTGAGGAACCCCTCTGATTCTGCAAAATAATAATCTTTAAATAAATTCGACAAATTGAATTTCTGGAGGTGATGTTATATTTAATTATATCTCCACTGTGACCACCTTTTTCTGTACTGTTTAAGTTTTTCGTCATTCAAAATTGTGACTAACTGCTTATGATCCGTCTTAACCAAAAATTTGGTTCCCCAAACAAATGGTTTAAATTTCTAGATTGCCCACCAGCATGCTAGTACCTCCTTCTCTATAGTTGAGTAATGTGTTTCTGAATCTCTGAGAACTCTAGACGCATAACCAATGGTGTTCTCATGTCCCGCATCATTTTGTGTCAAAACAGCTCCCATCCTGTTATTACTGGCATCCACAGTAATGCAGCATGGTAAATTCGGGTTGAAGGTGTTCAACACTTTGGAACTGGCAAGCTAGTGTTTAATCCAGACAAATGCTTCTTGGCACTTTACATCCCAACAAAACACTATTTTCTTTTTTAACAAGCTCATAAGTACTTTGACATGGTTGGCATAATCTGGAATGAATTTTGAATAAAACTCACTTAGGCCTATGAAAGACTTCAAATTAGTTTTGTCAACAGGGCATTGATAATTGCCTCTACTAAACCAGGCCTCGTCTCAATACCATCACCTGACACCATGTGGCCTAAGTACTCAACCTTGTTTTTGAGAATCTCACACTTTGCTTGTTTCAGCACGATCCCCTTTTCCTGAAAAATGGACAACACTTTGTAAAGTATGGCGTTGTGCTCCTCTACCGAGGAGGCAAAGATCAATACGTCTTCCTGGAACACTGTTACACCATTGACCCCTTTGAGAAGTTGGTACATGATTCTCTGGAAAACTGCGGCTGCCGAAGCCAACCCAAACGGCAACCTACAGTATTGGAACGTACCTATGGGTGAAACAAATGCAGTGTAATGTCTTGACTCCTTATCTAAGACCACCTGATGATAGGCAGACGCTAGGTCTAGTTTGGTGAAACATTTTGCTCCAGTTATTAGTGCCAACAGGTCAGAAATTTTCAGAAGTAGATGAGAATCCACCCAAATGGCCTTGTTTCAGCTGTGCAAGTCCACGCAGACCCTCAAATCTCCATTACGTTTGTGAACCACCACCAATGGAGACAATCATAATGAAGATTCAATTACATTCAATTACACCCTTGTCACACAAATCCATTAGTTCTCTTTCCAAATCTTCCCTGACAGAGAATGGCACACTGCAAAGCTTGTGCTTAACAGGGAGGGATGCCTCCTTAACTCAGAACATGGCAAAAACACTATCACCACTGTGCTGAAGTGTAAGCAGTAGCTGAGACGTGTGTGATCGTTAATCACTGATGGCCCTGTGATTCTTTTTGCAAAGGCAGCAACGCGCTGAACAAGGTGTGCGTGTCACCGGTAAACTTTAAATAACTGTTTATTTATTTTCCTTTTGGCTGCACACAGCCAAGATTGGGTACTGTAAAAGATTCATTGATACCAGTGGTCATGCACTTTCAACAATCCTTTCCCAAATATAAAAAGAAAACGTCACTCGTGTGTTTCACTTTACGCTTCCCAACAAAAGATGGCTTCTGTACGCTCTTCCCTGCGCGTAACCACATTGTAAGGCTGACAAACACGTAACATGAAGGCCAAGTCTGACATGCTGCAGCGCAGCCAGGTCTGCGTACCTTCCTATGCGTTCCTCACGCGACTGCCCACAAAAATTTTCCTTAATTATAAGTAAAGTGCTGCCCACTGCTGATGTCGGATTGACGATAAAGAAATAAACGTAACTTGGAAGTCTCTCCGGTTGCTCGTCTACTTGTGCGTGTCTCTGCCGAGTGCTGCGCTGCACAGCCTGCATGGGTTCTCCTGCAGCTCTGTCCCAGCCCACCCATGGCCAGAAAAATGCTGTTGTAATCTTCATCAACAGAAGGATGACTACCAAGAAGGTAAGTGTAAAAGAAGTTTATTTGATGGAGCTGCCGCGTTAACACACCACCAGGCGCTTCATCCCAGTCTTCAACTGCCGTTACTAGGACGTTTCACGTTCCATGGAATGTCCGAGCTATGACAGAATACTACAGTCCGCTTATGCCGATTGGGGGTAGCTAATTCAACACACATTTTGTAAGGGGTTAGAACACCAGTACTGAGGTCTGATTAGGAGGCCTCAGTGCACTCTCAGAGTAGAAAAACCAGGAGCATCAGTCCAAATTTGGGAGTGATCATGGAAAAAGAGGCAGTTCCTTTCAACATGCACTTTCTATTCTTGGGGAACTATTTTTAATTAAATGTGTGTATAAATGTTCAAGGGAAAAAATGCAGTCACTCAAAGTGAAAGTATGTAATGGCTGCAGTATTCTGATCTGTTGATCTATGGCTTCTGGTGGGATGGGGTATGATTTTAGTGATATGTCAAAGTAGCTCTAAGATGAGCTACCAAGCACCTAACATTCAAGTAAGGGTTCAAACATCTTGGGAGTGGGCAGAATAGTGCACTCTAGGATCGCTAGATGCCACACACAGCCGGGAGTTGTCACAGGGCAGGAGAAACCCTAATAGCCCATTAGCTAGTGACCGCACCATCCCTCCAGGGCACTTTGTGGGCATTAATATGGTACCCCTGACACCCTGAACCTCAGATCACACAGGAACTGGAGAAAAGACACAAAATATCTAAATCAATGTATCGACGCCTTCAATACCTTGCATCCCAACATCACTACAGACCTCGAAGAGGCGTTCAAAAACTTCAACACCTGGATCCCCGACTTTGCCAACAAAATTGCCCCCTTCAAGCCTACCAAACTGAGAATATCCACCAAATATACCAGTTGTTATACTGCGGAACTGAGAACCTCCAAACACACCTGTAAGCTACAAGAAAGGGTTTGGCGCACCAGCAAGGAGTCAACGGACCGCTCAACCCTCATGGCAGCACTCAACCACTACCACAACTTCTAAAAAAGACAAAAAAGAATGCTCTGACCGACTGCCTCGAAGCCAGCTCCAACCACACCAAAGAACTCTTCAGCATCGTCAACGAGTTCTAAAACCCTTCATCTCCGAGGAATATCATCACCCCTTTACAAGACGTGTGTGAAATCCTGGTGGATTGCTTCCACAACAATATTTCCACCATCTACAAGCACTTTCCATCCCAACCCTCCGCCGAAAGCAGCCTTAGCTGCCTTTCCTCCACTGACACATTCCCCAACCACCGGATCACAACATGAGACCCTCTCACCGCGCAGAGCACCTCAGCCATCATGCACGCTATCCACTCAGTAGCACCCACAAGCCCCTGTTCAACCTCGGTAACCAGACCATCAGCAATGAGCTCACCACCATCTTCAGCACATCATCACTTCAGACACCTTTCCAAAGGAATAGAAGCATGCTGAAGTCAAACCCCTCCTCACAAAACCATCCGCAGACCTCAAAGAGCTCAAGAACTACAGGCCCATCTCCCTTTTTCCACCGCGGTCCTTGAAAAGGCCGTTAACCATCAACTCATTGACTACCTGGAGAACAATGACCTTCTCGACCCATCCCAGTTGGGCTTCCACTCTAACCACAGCACGGAAACTGCACTAATTGCAGCCAACAATGATAAAATGTACTCTTCAGTTTGGTCTGCACCAAAAGACGCAGCCTGCAGTGGCAGTATGTGGGTGTTAAGGTGAGGGGTCTCTGAGGGTGGCATGATACATGTTGGAGCCCTCAGAGGCCTTCTCTGGTCACAATGCCCTTGGTACCAGGGACATCTTTTACAAGGAACTTACTTCTGCCCCAGAGTTGGGCCAATTGTGTAAACCAGGTACAGTTTTGGGAAGGAACACAGGTGCTGGGGCCTGGTTAGCAGGGTCCCAGTACACACTCAGTAAAGTTTAGCATCAGGTATCTATATAAACGTTATGGGGTAACCATGCAAAAAGGGGCACTTGCCTACAATACGAAATTGATGGTTAGCACTGCTAGTGATGGCGCAGATGTGTTTTTACATGGAGAGGTCTTTGTCCAAGGTTATACATAGGGATTTTTGCAGAGTTGATGATGTGAGAGGTGCAATTAGAAGGCACTGAGAAAAGGGATATAATTATAAACACACAATGGGGTCTAACTGGGGCATTAACTCTCCCAACAATGTACTGCTCCTATATCAATCCTCACACAGAATTTGTACGTATTGGCGGTTTGAGTGTAAAGGAAGAAACTAAACTAGAGGGGTGAGCAAACACAGAAAGAGAGTGGATGAAAACGAGGATGAGAACCAAGGGTGACATGCTTCATCATTGGGTTCCCTCCTCACACTGGGATCGCAAGGTATCCAGCGTGGGCTACAACTGCTCAATAGCCAAAGGGGAGGAGCAGAGGTGTTTTGATTTAAGATGAGCAATGATGATGTACTAGAGTGATCGGCAGAGTACAACCATATTGTGAAGTGTAAATAAAACTATCTGATGGTTGGTGAAAATTGTCCTTTATTCTGGTGCTCCCACTGAATAGAGTTAAAACGTATGAGTGGACAGGGGGTAATGTGACTACCCTATCTTATATGGTCAACATGTTTCTGCCAAAAAAGACTCAATAAACTTCAATGTCATTCTTCAGGATATATGTCAGTCTGCTATTGTACTTATTAAAAAAAAAAAAATTCAATACCAGCCATACATTAGACTTGGTAGTTATGTGTGGCCCCATCTCAGCAGGAGGATCCACCTATAATGCCTCAGCATGTCTAAAAACCTCCACCTTCCGTCACCAGTCCCCACCCATATTACAGAGTTTCTCTGCATCTCATTCTGTGCATAGGGCTAGTGGAAGGCTTTTGCATAAATATGAAACAGCGGTCCAAGCCATGGAGCTAGCAACGCTGTAGTAAAAAAGCTGGTCTGTGTGTACTTTCATGCCCCCCTTTCTCCACCACTCTGCAAACACGCCTCCTGGCATACTACTGGTTGGGGGATGAAGTCCACTTTACTCCTGAGGGACTTTGGGGGTCAAGAAGTCCTCCTGGTATCTCCTGTAAGTCCTACGCAGTGGAATTCCTGAGCGCTGGTTGGAGGCCCAGCTCCCTTTTTCCACCACTCTGCAAACGCGACAACTAGTTAAACAAGTATTTGCAATACAATAGGTCTCGCATTTGCGAGAGTTAGAGCTACTGGCATTGTAAATGTAAAAGTATTTTACAAATTATTTTGTAGTGGAGTGGATGTACATTGTGTGTAGTGGAATTATGTGGTATGCTGTGAACTTATGTGGATAGAAAATATGTGGTATTTAGTGTATAGGAATTATGTGGAGTGGGTTTATGTGTTAATGAGAGTAATTATGTGGTATGGTAGTCTGTGTTGTGTAGTGGTAACCTCAGGTTTAGTCTTTCTCGTTACCATAGAAGGTAAACTATAAACTCAATTAGGCACAAAAAAGTAGCAACCACAGAGGAGAACTTCTGGACCTAGTCAGAGGTTTCAGTAGGGCCACTGGAATTATGATTATTATTATTATTATTATTATTATTATTAATATTATTATTATTATTATTATTCATTCATTCTTGATATAGTGCATGGCTACCCTTAGGCATCCCAGCGCTGGTAGCAACCACTAGAGGACTACAATCTCACGGCAGGTTCTGGAAGAGCCATGTTTTTAGTTGCTTTCTGAATGCAAGGTGGTGGGTCATTGAACGCAGCTGAATCGGGAGCGTGTTCCATAGAGTAGACGCATTGTAAGAGAACATACGACCACCAGAACGTACTCTCCTGACTTTGGGAACAGTTGCTTGGAATAGATTTACAGATCTTAGGATACAAGAGGGGTGATGAAAAGAAATCACAGCGTGGTTAATTTTGGGACCTGTACCCCAGAGGGTCTTTTGCGCTATACATAGTGCCTTGAACATTATGCGTTCTGTGATGGGTAGCCAGTGCAGTGCCTTCAGTGCTGGTTTAGCCGATTGTTTTCTGGGGATGTTGTGTAGTAGCCTCGCTGCGCAGTTCTGCACCACCTGTAGTTTCCTTGTGGTAGCTTTCGGGGTGCCCAGGTACAGAGAATTACAATAGTCCAACCGTGGCAATACCAAAGCTTGTACCATAGTTCTGCGTGCAGTTACCGGGAGCAGTGGCAGAATTATCCGTAGTTGCCTTAAAATGCCATAGCATGAAGCTGCTACTTGTACTGCTTGGTGGTCCAGTTTAAGTGATTTGTCCAGCCAGATTCCTAAGCTTTTGATGCTTTCTTTGGGTTTTGGAGTGATTTCATAGCGGGAGAGCTGCTAGTGTGATTTCCGAGAATCATTAGCTCAGTCTTATCCCCAGCTTCAGGTATGACTGGCCCATCCAATAAGCCACAGTTCTTAGGCAGTCTTCTAGGTCGACTGAGATCTTCTTTGGGTGGTTAAGGGTTACAACTAGCTGAGTATCGTCCACATAGGTCACAATCTGGACCCCATATGGGAGGACTATCTCAGCATGGGGTCTTAGGTACGCTTTAAAAAGGGTCTGGCTCAATGAGGATCCCTGAGGGACTCCACATGTTAGCGGGACCTTTCTTGAGGAGTGGATGCCTTTGAATACCTGGAATGTTCTGTCAGTTAAAAAGGATTTAAACCAGGAGAGGGCTTTGCCTGACACTCTCACCACTTTGAGTCTGTTCAAGAGAATGCTGTGATTTACAGTGTCAAATGTGGCACTAAAGTCAAGCAGGATGAACGCCACTGTGCCTCCCTGATCAAGGATTTTCTGAGATTCCTTCATAACTTTTAACAGTGCTGCTTCTGTGCCATGGTTAGGTTGAAAGCCTGTCTGGGATGTGTGTATGATTGAGTGGGATTCAAGGTAATTAGTGAAGGTCTTGTTTATATGTTTTTCTAAACTTTTTGGTGGACATGGGGAGTAGCGAAACTCGTCGGTAGTTGCACCATACTTCCGGGTTGAGGTTTGGTTTTTTTAAGCAATGCCTTTACCATGGCGTGTTTCCAAGACCTCAGTACTTGGGCGGCAGTTATGGACATGTTGGGAACTTCCAATAAAACCGGAAGTATAACCTCCTTTACCTTGTGCAACATGTGCGCTGGGGCTGCATCACAGGGGTAACCTGACTTGATTGTAGTGAGCAGTTTGGAAAGAGTATCAAGGTCTAGCATGGGAAGATCTTCTAAAAGAGCAGATCCACCCTCAGCCCTTTCTGAATCAGTGTTCATGTTCTCAGGGCTGGGAGCAGGGGTGAATGCATTATATATTGCAAGAATGTTTTTGTTAAATAATTCTGCTAATTCCATACAGGGTTGAGGTGCAGATTCTGCAGACCTTTCTGGCTTGGGGCAGTTTGTCAGTTTCTTTGCTATTCTGGCAATTTCTCTTGGTGCATTGGCTGCCCCCTTTATTTTCTCCTCATAGTATTGGGCCCAAGCCCTCTTAGTTTCTGTCTGGTATGATTTGATCACTTCTCTATATTTCATTTTTTTCTCTAGACTGTAATCTTTTCTCCAGGCCCTCTCAAGTTTTTTGCATTTTTATTTAAATTCTTGTATTTTTGGGGTGTACCATGGAAACCGTTTTTCTATAGGTCTCTTTGTACTCCATTTGTGAGGAATAATGGAGTCCAGGGATGATACAATCCAATTGTTAAAGTATTTGGAGGCTGTACAAGGGTCAGGGTGTTTGATAGTGTTGTGGACCAGACTTCCGGAGCAAGTTTTGCCCCTGTTCGGTCCCAGCTCTTAGTAGCTCAAGTGTTAGGTGTAAGGGTTGATGGTTTCCAAAGTATTGGGATTATAAGGTGATCTGACCAAGGAATTGGGGATGGAATGACTACAAAGAGCTTCTCATTATTCGAAAATACTGGATCTAGGATGAGGCCTTTATTGTGGGTAGGGCTAGTGACTTTTTGAAAGAGTTGTAAGGCCTGTAGATTTTGTGTAACGCTCAGGACCTCAGCTTAGTTGGGGTCTTCTAAGTGCAGGTTGAGGTCGCCCAGAATACTGAAATTTGAGGCAGAGCTTGCCAGCATGTGGGGGAAAAGGTGAGTGAGAATCCCATACTTTCGCAATCCTGTATGATATCTGGCTCAATATGCCCTTTTTATGTGGTCCTTAAGGATGATAGCAATCCCCCTGCCCTTCCGTAACACCCTATCCCTCCTAAGTATGTGATATTCTGGGGGTAGCGCCTGTACCACATCAGGCTCTGCATCCTTGTGCAGCCACGTTTCAGTCAGGAACAGAGCCTCCGGCTGCTCTTCACTGAGAAGGATGTTGATTTCTGAGACATGTTTTGGTAAGGACTTGCAGTTCAGAAGGAGCATGTTTAGCTCTGCTGCATTCTGTTTCCAGGCAAACCCCCGTGGGGATTGTCTTAATTTGAAGGGGCAGTTTGGGCATGCTCTGAGGCCAGTGGTTAGGCTAATACAGTGCCTACATCGCTCATTGTAATGTGTTCATAATGCAAGTAGCTGGGGCCCTGAGTATGCGACTCAAGTAGTCAGTGGCTCCACCTCCTGACCTCTTTCCTGTGCCCAGCCTCCTGACGCCGATTCCCTCCACACAATCGGAACCCTCCATGGTGGACCAGGGAATAGGTGAAGTTGGCAGGAGAGCGGCGCACAAGCAGCTGGGTGAGTGAGCTTTGAAAAGTAAAAAACACTTTAAAAAATCACCCCCCCTTCAGGGTCTAAGTTAAAATGTGGTTAAAATCAGGCAGAACCCACTGATTTAAATTACCAGAACTCGCAGAGTAAAAACTAGTGCTTTGTTAAGACGGAGCTTGCACTCTTCAATACTGTTGCAGCGTGTGACTGTTCCGAAAGTGCTTGCGACTGTTCGGCCATGCCGATTTTTGCATAATTATACACTTTCCGCACTTGCCACATTATTCATCATCTGCCGCATAATCTGCAAATTTGAACAGAAAAAACCTTGTTTCTAGCTCAAACGGTTCAAATATTAACAAAAATGCAGAAACACGTGTTAAAAATGGTGGAAGGCCCTTTGCAAAGCTGGAATGGTCACCTGTTACTTATTGCTAAATGTGGGTGTTAGATTGGTACTAATGGTGCGCAAACCTCTCTTGCTTTCTGCATTTCTCTTGCTTCTTTCTGTACCTCACTTGCCTCTTTCTGCACCTCACTCTCTTCTTTCTGCCCCTCACTTGCCTCTTTCTGCACCTCTCTGTCTTCTTTCTGTACCTCTCTTGCCTCTTTCTCTACCTCTCTTGCCTCTTTCTGCACCTCACTCTCTTCTTTCTGTACCTGTCTTGCCTTTTTCTGCACTTCTTTTGCCTCTTTCTGCACTTCTCTTGCCTCTTTCTGTACCTCTCTTGCCTCTTTCTGCATCTCTCTTGCCTCTTTCTGTACTTTTCTATCCTCTCTCTGTACCTCTCTTGCCCCTTTCTGTACTTATCTTGCCTCTTTCTGCATCTCACTATCTTCTTTCTGTACCTCTCTTTCCTCTTTCAGCACTTCCCTTGCCTCTTTCTGTACCTCTCTTGCCTCTTTCTGCACCTCACTTGCCCCTTTCTGCACCTCACTCTCTACTTTCTGCACTTCTATTGCCTCGTTCTGCACTTATCTTGCCTCTTTCTGCACTTCTCTTGCCTTCTTGTGTACCTCTCTTGGCTTTTTCTGTACCTCACTTGCCTCTTTCTGTACCTCACTTGCCTCTTACGGTACTTCTCTTGCCTCTTTCTGCATCTCACACTCTTGTTTCTGCACCTCTCTTGCCTCTTTCTGCACCTCACTCTCTTCTATCTGCACTTCTCTTGCTTCTTTCTGTACCTCACTCTAATGTTTCTGCCACTCACTTGCCTCTTTCTGTCCTTCTCTTGCCTCTTTATACACTTCTCTTGCCACTTTATGTACCTCTCTTGCCTCTTTCTGCACCACACTTAGCTCTTTCTTCACCTCAGTCTCTTCTTTATGCACTTCTCTTGCCTCTTTCTGCATTTCTCTTGCCTCCTGCACCCCACTTGCCTCTTTCTGTACCTCTCTTGCCTCTTTATGCACCTCACTTGCTTTTTTTCACTTCTCTTGCCTCTTTATGCACTTCTCTTGCCTCTTAATGTACAACTCTTGCCTCTTTCTGCACTTCACTTGCCTCTTTCTGCATCTCACTCTCTTCTTTCTGCACCCCCTTCCCTCTTTCTGCACCCCTCTCCCCTCTTTCTGCAGCTCTCTTGCCATTTTCTGCACCCCTGTTCCCAGTTTGTGTACTCTCTTGCTTCTTTCTGAAGTTATTTTGCCTCTTTCTGCACCTCTGTTGCTACTTTCTGCACTTCTCTTGCCTCTTTCTGCACCCCTCTTTCCTCTTTCTGCACCCTGTTACCTTTTTCTACACCTAACTTGCTTCTTTCTGCACTCCTCTTGCCTCTTTCTGCACCCCTCCTCCCTCTTTCTATACCCCTGTGTCCTCTTTCTGCAGCTCCCTTGCTTGTTTCTGTAGCTCTCTTGCTTCTTTCTGCACCTCTCTTGCCTCTTTCTGTACGTTTCTTCCCCTTTCTGCACCTTTCTTCCTCTTTCTGCACCTCTCTTGCCTCTGTCTGCACCTCACTTGCCTCTTTCTGTACCTCTCTTGCCTCTTTCAGTACCCCACTTGCCCCTTTCTGTACTTTTCTTGCTTCTTTCTGTACTTCTCTTGCTTCTTTCTGTGCCTTTCTTCCTCTTTCTGCACCTCTCACCTCTTTCTGCACCTTTCTTCCTCTTTCTGCACCTCTCTTGCCTCTTTCTGTCCCTCACTTGCCTCTTTCTGCATTTCTCTTGCTTCTGTTTGGACTTTCGTGCTTCTTTCTGCATCTCTCTTGCCTCTTTCTCAATCTGTCTTGCCTCTTTCTGTGCCTTTCTTCCTCTTTCTGTACCTCTCCTGCCTCTTTCTGCACCCCTCTTGCTTCTTTCTGCAACTCTCTTGCTTCTTTCTGACTTCCCTTGCTTCTTTCTGTACCTCTCTTGCCTCTTTCTGCACCTCTCTTGCCTCTTTCTGTCCCTCTCTTGCCTCTTTTTGTACCTCACTCTTCTTTCTGTACCCCTGTTTCCTCTATCTGCACCTCCCTTGCTAGTTTCTGTAGCTCTCATGCTTCTTTCTGTACCTCACTTGCCTCTTTCTGTACCTCTCTTGCCTCTTTCTGTACCCCACTTGCCTCTTTCTGCACTATTCTTGCTTCTTGCTGTACTTCTCTTGCTTCTTTGTGTGCCTTTCTTCCTCTTTCTGTACCTCTCACCTCTTTCTGCACCTTTCTTCCTCTTTCTGCAGTTCTCTTGCTTATTTCTACACCTCTCTTGCCTCTTTCTGCACTTCTCTTGCTTCTTTCTGGACTTCTCTTGTTTCTTTCTGCATCTCTTGTGCCTCTTTCTGCAACTGTCTTGTCTCTTTCTTCGCCTCACTTGCCTCTTTCTGCACCTCACTCTCTTCTTTCTGCCCCTCACTTGCCTCTTTCTGCACCTCTCTGTCTTCTTTCTGTACCTCTCTTGCCTCTTTCTCTACCTCTCTTGCCTCTTTCTGCACCTCACTCTCTTCTTTCTGTACCTGTCTTGCCTTTTTCTGCACTTCTTTTGCCTCTTTCTGCACTTCTCTTGCCTCTTTCTGTACCTCTCTTGCCTCTTTCTGCATCTCTCTTGCCTCTTTCTGTACTTTTCTATCCTCTCTCTGTACCTCTCTTGCCCCTTTCTGTACTTATCTTGCCTCTTTCTGCATCTCACTATCTTCTTTCTGTACCTCTCTTTCCTCTTTCAGCACTTCCCTTGCCTCTTTCTGTACCTCTCTTGCCTCTTTCTGCACCTCACTTGCCCCTTTCTGCACCTCACTCTCTACTTTCTGCACTTCTATTGCCTCGTTCTGCACTTATCTTGCCTCTTTCTGCACTTCTCTTGCCTTCTTGTGTACCTCTCTTGGCTTTTTCTGTACCTCACTTGCCTCTTTCTGTACCTCACTTGCCTCTTACGGTACTTCTCTTGCCTCTTTCTGCATCTCACACTCTTGTTTCTGCACCTCTCTTGCCTCTTTCTGCACCTCACTCTCTTCTATCTGCACTTCTCTTGCTTCTTTCTGTACCTCACTCTAATGTTTCTGCCACTCACTTGCCTCTTTCTGTCCTTCTCTTGCCTCTTTATACACTTCTCTTGCCACTTTATGTACCTCTCTTGCCTCTTTCTGCACCACACTTAGCTCTTTCTTCACCTCAGTCTCTTCTTTATGCACTTCTCTTGCCTCTTTCTGCATTTCTCTTGCCTCCTGCACCCCACTTGCCTCTTTCTGTACCTCTCTTGCCTCTTTATGCACCTCACTTGCTTTTTTTCACTTCTCTTGCCTCTTTATGCACTTCTCTTGCCTCTTAATGTACAACTCTTGCCTCTTTCTGCACTTCACTTGCCTCTTTCTGCATCTCACTCTCTTCTTTCTGCACCCCCTTCCCTCTTTCTGCACCCCTCTCCCCTCTTTCTGCAGCTCTCTTGCCATTTTCTGCACCCCTGTTCCCAGTTTGTGTACTCTCTTGCTTCTTTCTGAAGTTATTTTGCCTCTTTCTGCACCTCTGTTGCTACTTTCTGCACTTCTCTTGCCTCTTTCTGCACCCCTCTTTCCTCTTTCTGCACCCTGTTACCTTTTTCTACACCTAACTTGCTTCTTTCTGCACTCCTCTTGCCTCTTTCTGCACCCCTCCTCCCTCTTTCTATACCCCTGTGTCCTCTTTCTGCAGCTCCCTTGCTTGTTTCTGTAGCTCTCTTGCTTCTTTCTGCACCTCTCTTGCCTCTTTCTGTACGTTTCTTCCCCTTTCTGCACCTTTCTTCCTCTTTCTGCACCTCTCTTGCCTCTGTCTGCACCTCACTTGCCTCTTTCTGTACCTCTCTTGCCTCTTTCAGTACCCCACTTGCCCCTTTCTGTACTTTTCTTGCTTCTTTCTGTACTTCTCTTGCTTCTTTCTGTGCCTTTCTTCCTCTTTCTGCACCTCTCACCTCTTTCTGCACCTTTCTTCCTCTTTCTGCACCTCTCTTGCCTCTTTCTGTCCCTCACTTGCCTCTTTCTGCATTTCTCTTGCTTCTGTTTGGACTTTCGTGCTTCTTTCTGCATCTCTCTTGCCTCTTTCTCAATCTGTCTTGCCTCTTTCTGTGCCTTTCTTCCTCTTTCTGTACCTCTCCTGCCTCTTTCTGCACCCCTCTTGCTTCTTTCTGCAACTCTCTTGCTTCTTTCTGACTTCCCTTGCTTCTTTCTGTACCTCTCTTGCCTCTTTCTGCACCTCTCTTGCCTCTTTCTGTCCCTCTCTTGCCTCTTTTTGTACCTCACTCTTCTTTCTGTACCCCTGTTTCCTCTATCTGCACCTCCCTTGCTAGTTTCTGTAGCTCTCATGCTTCTTTCTGTACCTCACTTGCCTCTTTCTGTACCTCTCTTGCCTCTTTCTGTACCCCACTTGCCTCTTTCTGCACTATTCTTGCTTCTTGCTGTACTTCTCTTGCTTCTTTGTGTGCCTTTCTTCCTCTTTCTGTACCTCTCACCTCTTTCTGCACCTTTCTTCCTCTTTCTGCAGTTCTCTTGCTTATTTCTACACCTCTCTTGCCTCTTTCTGCACTTCTCTTGCTTCTTTCTGGACTTCTCTTGTTTCTTTCTGCATCTCTTGTGCCTCTTTCTGCAACTGTCTTGTCTCTTTCTTCGCCTCTCTTGCCTCTTTCTGCACCACACTTAGCTCTTTCTTCACCTCAGTCTCTTCTTTATGCACTTCTCTTGCCTCTTTCTGCATTTCTCTTGCCTCCTGTACCCCACTTGCCTCTTTCTGTACCTCTCTTGCCTCTTTATGCACCTTGCCTGCTTTTTTCACTTCTCTTGCCTCTTTATGCACTTCTCTTGCCTCTTAATGTACAACTCTTGCCTCTTTCTGCACCTCACTTGCCTCTTTCTGCATCTCACTCTCTTCTTTCTGCACCCCCTTCCCTCTTTCTGCACCCCTCTCCCCTCTTTCTGCAGCTCTCTTGCCATTTTCTGCACCCCTGTTCCCAGTTTCTGTACTCTCTTGCTTCTTTCTGAAGTTATTTTGCCTCTTTCTGCACCTCTGTTGCTACTTTCTGCACTTCTCTTGCCTCTTTCTGCACCCCTCTTTCCTCTTTCTGCACCCTGTTACCTTTTTCTACACCTAACTTGCTTCTTTCTGCACTCCTCTTGCCTCTTTCTGCACCCCTCCTCCCTCTTTCTATACCCCTGTGTCCTCTTTCTGCAGCTCCCTTGCTTGTTTCTGTAGCTCTCTTGCTTCTTTCTGCACCTCTCTTGCCTCTTTCTGTACGTTTCTTCCCCTTTCTGCACCTTTCTTCCTCTTTCTGCACCTCTCTTGCCTCTGTCTGCACCTCACTTGCCTCTTTCTGTACCTCTCTTGCCTCTTTCAGTACCCCACTTGCCCCTTTCTGTACTTTTCTTGCTTCTTTCTGTACTTCTCTTGCGTCTTTCTGTGCCTTTCTTCCTCTTTCTGCACCTCTCACCTCTTTCTGCACCTTTCTTCCTCTTTCTGCACCTCTCTTGCCTCTTTCTGTCCCTCACTTGCCTCTTTCTGCATTTCTCTTGCTTCTGTTTGGACTTTCGTGCTTCTTTCTGCATCTCTCTTGCCTCTTTCTCAATCTGTCTTGCCTCTTTCTGTGCCTTTCTTCCTCTTTCTGCACCTCTCCTGCCTCTTTCTGCACCCCTCTTGCTTCTTTCTGCAACTCTCTTGCTTCTTTCTGACTTCCCTTGCTTCTTTCTGTACCTCTCTTGCCTCTTTCTGCACCTCTCTTGCCTCTTTCTGTCCCTCTCTTGCCTCTTTTTGTACCTCACTCTTCTTTCTGTACCCCTGTTTCCTCTATCTGCACCTCCCTTGCTAGTTTCTGTAGCTCTCATGCTTCTTTCTGTACCTCACTTGCCTCTTTCTGTACCTCTCTTGCCTCTTTCTGTACCCCACTTGCCTCTTTCTGCACTATTCTTGCTTCTTGCTGTACTTCTCTTGCTTCTTTGTGTGCCTTTCTTCCTCTTTCTGCAGTTCTCTTGCTTATTTCTACACCTCTCTTGCCTCTTTCTGCACTTCTCTTGCTTCTTTCTGGACTTCTCTTGCTTCTTTCTGCATCTCTTGTGCCTCTTTCTGCAACTGTCTTGTCTCTTTCTTCGCCTCTCTTGCCTCTTTCTGCACCACACTTAGCTCTTTCTTCACCTCAGTCTCTTCTTTATGCACTTCTCTTGCCTCTTTCTGCATTTCTCTTGCCTCCTGTACCCCACTTGCCTCTTTCTGTACCTCTCTTGCCTCTTTATGCACCTTGCCTGCTTTTTTCACTTCTCTTGCCTCTTTATGCACTTCTCTTGCCTCTTAATGTACAACTCTTGCCTCTTTCTGCACCTCACTTGCCTCTTTCTGCATCTCACTCTCTTCTTTCTGCACCCCCTTCCCTCTTTCTGCACCCCTCTCCCCTCTTTCTGCAGCTCTCTTGCCTCTTTCTGCACCCCTGTTCCCTGTTTCTGTACTCTCTTGCTTCGTTCTGAAGTTCTTTTGCCTCTTTCTGCACCTCTGTTGCTTCTTTCTGCACTTCTCTTGCCTCTGTCTGCACCCCTCTTTCCTCTTTCTGCACCCCTGTTACCTTTTTCTACACCTAACTTGCTTCTTTCTGCACTCCTCTTGCCTCTTTCTGCACCCCTCTTCCCTCTTTCTGTACCCCTATGTCCTCTTTCTGCAGCTCTCTTGCCTCTTTCAGTACCCCACTTGCCCCTTTCTGTACTTTTCTTGCTTCTTTCTGTACTTCTCTTGCTTCTTTCTGTGCCTTTCTTCCTCTTTCTGCACCTCTCACCTCTTTCTGTACCTTTCTTCCTCTTTCTGCACCTCTCTAGCCTCTTTCTGTACCTCACTTGCCTCTTTCAGTACCCCCACTTGCCTCTTTCTACACCTCTCTTGCCTCTTTCTGCATTTCTCTTGCTTCTTTTTGGACTTCCGTGCATCTTTCTCCATCTCTCTTGCCTCTTTCTGCACCTGTCTTGCCTCTTTCTGTGCCTTTCTTCCTCTTTCTGCACCTCTCTTGCCTCTTTCTGTACCCCTCTTACTTCCTTCTGCACCTCTTTTGCTTCTTTCTGGCTTCCCTTGCTTCTTTCTGTACCTCTCTTGCCTCTTTCTGCACCTCTCTTGCCTCTTTCTGTCCCTCTCTTGCCTCTTTTTGTACCTCACTCTTCTTTCTGTACCCCTGTTTCCTCTATCTGCACCTCCCTTGCTAGTTTCTGTAGCTCTCTTGCTTCTTTCTGTACCTCTCTTGCCTCTTTCTGTACCCCTCTTGCCCCTTTCTGTACTTTTCTTGCTTCTTTCTGTACTTCTCTTGCTTCTTTTTGTGCCTTTCTTCCTCTTTCTGCACCTTTCACCTCTTTCTGTACCTTTCTTCCTCTTTCTGCACCTCTCTTGCTTCTTTCTGTACCTCACTTGCCTCTTTCAGTACCCCACTTGCCTCTTTCTGCACTATTCTTGCTTCTTGCTGTACTTCTCTTGCTTCTTTGTGTGCCTTTCTTCCTCTTTCTGTACCTCTCACCTCTTTCTGCACCTTTCTTCCTCTTTCTGCAGTTCTCTTGCTTATTTCTACACCTCTCTTGCCTCTTTCTGCACTTCTCTTGCTTCTTTCTGGACTTCTCTTGCTTCTTTCTGCATCTCTTGTGCCTCTTTCTGCACCACACTTAGCTCTTTCTTCACCTCAGTCTCTTCTTTATGCACTTCTCTTGCCTCTTTCTGCATTTCTCTTGCCTCCTGTACCCCACTTGCCTCTTTCTGTACCTCTCTTGCCTCTTTATGCACCTCGCCTGCTTTTTTTCACTTCTCTTGCCTCTTTATGCACTTCTCTTGCCTCTTAATGTACAACTCTTGCCTCTTTCTGCACCTCACTTGCCTCTTTCTGCATCGCACTCTCTTCTTTCTGCACCCCCTTCCCTCTTTCTGCACCCCTCTCCCCTCTTTCTGCAGCTCACTTGCCTCTTACGGTACTTCTCTTGCCTCTTTCTCAACCTCACACTCTTGTTTCTACACCACTCTTGCCTCTTTCTGCAACTCACTCTCTTCTATCTGCACTTCTCTTGCTTCTTTCTGTACCACACTCTCTTGTTTCTGTACCTCACTTGCCACTTTCTGTACCTCTCTTGCCTCTTTCTGCACCACACTTAGCTCTTTCTTCACCTCAGTCTCTTCTTTATGCACTTCTCTTGCCTCTTTCTGCATTTCTCTTGCCTCTTGTACCCCACTTGCCTCTTTCTGTACCTCTCTTGCCTCTTTATGCACCTTGCCTGCTTTTTTCACTTCTCTTGCCTCTTTATGCACTTCTCTTGCCTCTTAATGTACAACTCTTGCCTCTTTCTGCACCTCACTTGCCTCTTTCTGCATCTCACTCTCTTCTTTCTGCACCCCCTTCCCTCTTTCTGCACCCCTCTCCCCTCTTTCTGCAGCTCTCTTGCCTCTTTCTGCACCCCTGTTCCCTGTTTCTGTACTCTCTTGCTTCTTTCTGAAGTTCTTTTGCCTCTTTCTGCACCTCTGTTGTTTCTTTCTGCACTTCTCTTGCCTCTGTCTGCACCCCTCTTTCCTCTTTCTGCACCCCTGTTACCTTTTTCTACACCTAACTTGCTTCTTTATGCACTCCTCTTGCCTCTTTCTGCACCCCTCTTCCCTCTTTCTGTACCCCTATGTCCTCTTTCTGCAGCTCCCTTGCTTGTTTCTGTAGCTCTCTTGCTTCTTTCTGTACTTTTCTTCCCCTTTCTGCACCTTTCTTCCTCTTTCTGCACCTCTCTTGCCTCTTTCTGCACCTCCCTTGCCTCTTTCTGTACCTCTCTTGCCTCTTTCAGTACCCCACTTGCCCCTTTCTGTACTTTTCTTGCTTCTTTCTGTACTTCTCTTGCTTCTTTCTGTGCCTTTCTTCCTCTTTCTGCACCTCTCACCTCTTTCTGTACCTTTCTTCCTCTTTCTGCACCTCTCTAGCCTCTTTCTGTACCTCACTTGCCTCTTTCAGTACCCCCACTTGCCTCTTTCTACACCTCTCTTACCTCTTTCTGCATTTCTCTTGCTTCTTTTTGGACTTCCGTGCATCTTTCTCCATCTCTCTTGCCTCTTTCTGCACCTGTCTTGCCTCTTTCTGTGCCTTTCTTCCTCTTTCTGCACCTCTCTTGCCTCTTTCTGTACCCCTCTTACTTCCTTCTGCACCTCTTTTGCTTCTTTCTGGCTTCCCTTGCTTCTTTCTGTACCTCTCTTGCCTCTTTCTGCACCTCTCTTGCCTCTTTCTGTCCCTCTCTTGCCTCTTTTTGTACCTCACTCTTCTTTCTGTACCCCTGTTTCCTCTATCTGCACCTCCCTTGCTAGTTTCTGTAGCTCTCTTGCTTCTTTCTGTACCTCTCTTGCCTCTTTCTGTACCCCTCTTGCCCCTTTCTGTACTTTTCTTGCTTCTTTCTGTACTTCTCTTGCTTCTTTTTGTGCCTTTCTTCCTCTTTCTGCACCTCTCACCTCTTTCTGTACCTTTCTTCCTCTTTCTGCACCTCTCTTGCTTCTTTCTGTACCTCACTTGCCTCTTTCAGTACCCCACTTGCCTCTTTCTGCACTATTCTTGCTTCTTGCTGTACTTCTCTTGCTTCTTTGTGTGCCTTTCTTCCTCTTTCTGTACCTCTCACCTCTTTCTGCACCTTTCTTCCTCTTTCTGCAGTTCTCTTGCTTATTTCTACACCTCTCTTGCCTCTTTCTGCACTTCTCTTGCTTCTTTCTGGACTTCTCTTGCTGCTTTCTGCATCTCTTGTGCCTCTTTCTGCACCACACTTAGCTCTTTCTTCACCTCAGTCTCTTCTTTATGCACTTCTCTTGCCTCTTTCTGCATTTCTCTTGCCTCCTGTACCCCACTTGCCTCTTTCTGTACCTCTCTTGCCTCTTTATGCACCTCGCCTGCTTTTTTTCACTTCTCTTGCCTCTTTATGCACTTCTCTTGCCTCTTAATGTACAACTCTTGCCTCTTTCTGCACCTCACTTGCCTCTTTCTGCATCGCACTCTCTTCTTTCTGCACCCCCTTCTCTCTTTCTGCACCCCTCTCCCCTCTTTCTGCAGCTCACTTGCCTCTTACGGTACTTCTCTTGCCTCTTTCTCAACCTCACACTCTTGTTTCTACACCACTCTTGCCTCTTTCTGCAACTCACTCTCTTCTATCTGCACTTCTCTTGCTTCTTTCTGTACCACACTCTCTTGTTTCTGTACCTCACTTGCCACTTTCTGTACCTCTCTTGCCTCTTTCTGCACCACACTTAGCTCTTTCTTCACCTCAGTCTCTTCTTTATGCACTTCTCTTGCCTCTTTCTGCATTTCTCTTGCCTCTTGTACCCCACTTGCCTCTTTCTGTACCTCTCTTGCCTCTTTATGCACCTTGCCTGCTTTTTTCACTTCTCTTGCCTCTTTATGCACTTCTCTTGCCTCTTAATGTACAACTCTTGCCTCTTTCTGCACCTCACTTGCCTCTTTCTGCATCTCACTCTCTTCTTTCTGCACCCCCTTCCCTCTTTCTGCACCCCTCTCCCCTCTTTCTGCAGCTCTCTTGCCTCTTTCTGCACCCCTGTTCCCTGTTTCTGTACTCTCTTGCTTCTTTCTGAAGTTCTTTTGCCTCTTTCTGCACCTCTGTTGCTTCTTTCTGCACTTCTCTTGCCTCTGTCTGCACCCCTCTTTCCTCTTTCTGCACGCCTGTTACCTTTTTCTACACCTAACTTGCTTCTTTATGCACTCCTCTTGCCTCTTTCTGCACCCCTCTTCCCTCTTTCTGTACCCCTATGTCCTCTTTCTGCAGCTCCCTTGCTTGTTTCTGTAGCTCTCTTGCTTCTTTCTGTACTTTTCTTCCCCTTTCTGCACCTTTCTTCCTCTTTCTGCACCTCTCTTGCCTCTTTCTGCACCTCCCTTGCCTCTTTCTGTACCTCTCTTGCCTCTTTCAGTACCTGTTGGACAGGCCACACGAAGGGCTTGCTCCCTCCCCGCACGACAGGGCCCGAGCTCCGGCCCACCAGGCATAACCCACGAAAAGCACCTGTACCCCGTCTCCCGACGGATCTTCTGCCCTCGGACCTCTACTCATCACGGGGCCCAGCCCCACCGGCTCCCCCGGCCGGTTCAAGCCGCCATCTTGGGCCCTGCACCACGAGGCCGCGTGGCCTCGGCCCGACCCTAACCCCGGGCCTGGCCGGCCCCGACATCCCGGCACCACCTTCCACCCAGGAGGTGAGCGGACCACTTGGCAGGTCAATGGGAGAACGAAGTGTCAAGAGCTCTTCCCCCGCCAGGTGCCGATCGCCTCCAGCTCCCCCAGGAGCTGGCTCCACCCCCTGCTGGGTGTCTGGACACCTTCATCCCGGGCCCTCCGACCTCCAAGTGCGAGGGTCCGGACATCAAAGGGCGCCTGCCCTATAACTGGGGCAGCTCCGGAGCAGGAAGGCAGTTGTATCCTGGAGTCGAGAGACACCGAGAGAACTCAGCCTTGACGGACTACTGGCGCTGCCGTAGCCCGCTCTTGTGAACCATCGTCCTGCCTGCTGGCGCTGCCGCGGCCTTCTGCAACATCCATCCTCGTCGGGACCTGCTGGCGCTGCCGCGGCCCGTTGTAACGACCATCCTCACCGGGACCTGCTGGCGCTGCCGCGGACCGTACATCGACCATCTTTCCGGGACCTGCTGGCGCTGCCGCGGACCGTGTACCGACCATCTCAACCGGGACCTGCTGGCGCTGCCGCGGCCCGTACCAACTAAACCACCAAGCTCGAGGATTGTGAGCTAGTCATCATCTCATCCGAACTACCTGACTGGTAGACAGACTGTCCCGCTACCCCTTACCCTGCTTTGAGAGACTTGAATCGAGGGGACCCCTGATTCCAGACCTCCTTGTACCATTCAACCGTACCCTAAGAAGTGCTTATAAAGAACCCTGAACCTTATCCGTGTGTGGTATCTATCTGTGGGGGGGGGGGAAGTTACTTGTCTGTACGATCGCTGGAGACGGCTCTCCCCGGAGACCTCTCCTCCTGACCCCGGCCGACCCTCCCGGTCCGTCTACCCTTTCTAACATTGGTTGCCAGCGGCGCGATCCGAATCAACGCGTAATCGTACAGAGAGTAGCTCACCCCACGACAAAAACACGATGTCAGCCAAAGATAGCAACTCCACCGAGAAATTCCAAATGGATAAATTAGAAGAATACAACCACCGCGAACTGAGACAATTCTGCATAGAACTTGGCATTGCTACCACCGGCCTGAGTACCAAGGATGATCTAAAGCACGCCCTAGAGTCATGGACAGAAACTGGGGTCGCCGGACCCTCCGACTGTTGGACAGGCCACACAGAGGGCTTGCTCCCTCCCCGCACGACAGGGCCCCAGCTCCGGCCCACCAGGCATACCCCCGCGACAAGCACCTGTACCCCGTCTCCCGACGGATCTTCTGCCCTCGGACCACTACTCATCACGGGGTCCAGCCCCACCGGCTTCCCCGGCCGTGTCAAGCCTCCATCTTGGGCCCTGCACCACGCGGCCGCGTGGCCTCACCCCGACCCCAACCCCGGGCCTGGCCGGCCCCGACATTCCGGCACCACCATCCACCCAGGAGGTGAGCGGACCACTTGGCAGGTCAATGGGAGAACGAAGTGTCAAGAGCTCTTCCCCCGCCAGGTGCCGATCGCCTCCAGCTCCCCCAGGCACTGGCTCCACCCCCTGCTGGGTGTCTGGACACCTTCATCCCGGACCCTCCGACCTCCAAGTGCGAGGGTCCGGACATCAAAGGGCACCAGCCCTATAACTGGGGCAGCTCCGGAGCAGGAAGGCAGTTGTATCCTGGAGTCGAGAGACCCCGAGTGAACTCAGCCTTGACGGTCTACTGGCGCTGCCGTAGCCCGCTCTTGTGACCCATCGTTCTGCCTGCTGGCGCTGCCGCGGCCTTCTGCACTCTCCATCCTCACCGGGACCTGCTGGCGCTGCCGCGGACCGTACATCGACCATCTTCCTGGGACCTGCTGGCGCTGCCGCGGCCCGTTGTAACAACCATCTTCACCGGGACCTGCTGGCGCTGCCGCGGACCGTACATCGACCATCTTCCTGGGACCTGCTGGCGCTGCCGCGGCCCGTTGTAATAACCATCTTCACCGGGACCTGCTGGCGCTGCCGCGGACCGTACATCGACCATCTTCCTGGGACCTGCTGGCGCTGCCGCGGCCCGTTGTAACGACCATCATCACCGGGACCTGCTGGCGCTGCCGCGGCCCGTACCACCTAACCACCAAGCTCGAGGATTGTGAGCTCATCATCTCATCCGAACTACCTGACTGGTAAACAGACTGTCCCGCTACCCCCTTTCCTACCCTGCGAGACTCGAATCGAGGGGACCCCTGAGTCCAGACCTCCTTGTACCATTCAACCGTACCTTAAGAAGTGCTTATAAAGAACACTGAACCTTATCCGTGTGTGGTATCTGTCTGTGGGGGGGAAGTTACTTGTCTGTACGATCGCTGGAGACGGTTCTCCCCGGAGACCTCTCCTCCTGACCCCGGCCGACCCTCCCGGTCCGTCTACCTTTTCTAACATTGGTGGCCAGCGGCGCGATCCGAATCAACGCGTAATCGTACAGAGAGTAGCTCACCCCACGACAAAAACACGATGTCGACCAAAGATAGCAGCCCCACAGAGAAATTCCAAATGGAAAAATTAGAAGAATACAACCACCGCGAACTGAGACAATTTTGCATAGAACTTGGCATTGCTACCACCGGCCTAAGTACCAAGGATGATCTAAAGCGCGCCCTTGAGTCATGGACAGAAACTGGGGTCGCAGGACCCTCCGACCAAAGCAGCATCACACCAGACCAAAACAGCGTCACACCAGAGGGGAACGCCACGGCTCCCGAGGAGCGGGGAACGGGCCTCTCACAGGAGGAGATCCGAGAAAGAGACAGAATCAGATTACACGAGTTGGAGATGGCACGACTCAAGATGGATGGGGAACTCAAGTTAGCTGAACAGAAACTCAACCTCGAGCACATGCGGCTCCGAGATGAACGAGAAGAGAAGCAGAGACAGAGAGAGCTGGAGGAGAAAAAAATAACGCTCGAGCACGAGCGCCAACTAGCGGAGATAGAACTGCGAAAACAGAATAAGGAACTGGGGGTGCCTGAGCGACCACACACCTCGGGGTCAATTGAGAAAAAAGTCCATATCCCCAAGGATGTTGTCCGCGAGTATGTCCGAGAAGACGACATACAGCAATGGTTTAAAGCCTATGAGATCGCCATGACCTCCCACCGGATCGACCGGAGTGATTGGGGAGCCGGACTTTGGGGGAGGTTTATCAACGAGGGTCGCGATGCCCTACTGCAGCTCCCAGATCACCAAATGTCGTCCTACGACCACATGAAAGCTGCTCTCCTCACCCGCTACGGCCTCACACCCGAGATGTACCGCCAGAGGTTCAGAGATTGCACCCGGATCCCGGGTACAACTTGGGTGGAATACGTGAACTATTTCAGCCGTGCCTTCGAGGGTTGGATCAAGGGGAGTCAGGTCACCACCTACGAACAACTCTTCAACCTTATGGTATGGGAGCACCTGTCAAACAACTGTTTCGTCGAGCTCAGGCAGCACCTCCTCGACAGTAAGCTGACTGACCCCCGGCAGCTCGCCGCCGAAGCTGACCGATGGGAAAGCACCCGAGTGGGCCGGAAAGGGCCACACGACCAGAACAGAAGCAGCCAAGGCCAGCACCGTCCTCGGGGAGGAGGAGGGGGCCAGGGTCGAGGGAGAGACGCCTTGCCAGCAACACCCGTGGCCAGCACCCCGCCTCCGGCCGGCCGGGGCAACCCCCCGTTGCGGCCCGGGTTCCGAGCCAACGTCACGTGCCACCGGTGCCAGCGACTAGGCCACTACGCCAATGACCCGAGCTGCCCGCTAAACCAAACACCCAAGCCCCGCCAGGTAGCGGCCGCCGCCCTGGGGGAAGAGCGATTATCGGAGGAACCCGAAGAGTATGAGCCGGCCCAGCAAGGGTGGGAACCGGCCGCCATGGTCCTGGCGTGCTTAGGGGGAAGAGACATGGTCCCGCGGGCTCCCCTACCCGCCAACACCAGGAAATACGGTCAGTGGGTGACCATTAATGGACAGAGGGCCGAGGCCCTGCATGACACCGGCGCCAGTGTGACGGCCGTCCGCTGTCACCTGGTGAAGCCCGAGCAGATCCTGCCGAACATTCTCTGCCCCGTCCGCTCGGCAGATAACTCTGAGAGTATGTGTAAAATGGCCTGCGTCCCATTCGAATGGGGAGGGGTCTCCGGCCTGCTGAAAGTGACGGTCCGGGACGATGCCCCCGTGGACTGCCTCCTGGGGAATGATCTCGAGAGTTCCCCGTGGGCCACCGTCGAGAGAAGAGAGCACCTGGGGATGCTGGGCCTCCCGGACTGGGCCTGCATAACCACCCGGTCCATGGCCGCCCGTGCCGCCCCCCGATCAGAAGAACCCGAATGGCCAGCACCTCTGCCCCCGGTCGCCCCAGTAGAGGGCAACGGCGAGGCCGGCCTCCCGGACCCGACGACCGAAGAGGACGCGCAACCCCAGGACCTTCCGGATCTGGCTCAGTGGCGTCAAGAAGGGGGGCCCACCCAAGAACAGTTCCGCCAGGAACAACAGACCTGTCCCTCCCTCGAGGGACTCCGCCAACAAGCCAGCGCCCAAAACGCAGGGGACGCCACCGGAACTCACTGGGTCTACTGGGATAACGACCTGCTCTACAGCGAGCAAAGAATCGCCGAGCTGGGGGCCGGTTGAGTTCTGGTGGTACCTCTCCGCTTCAGAGACTTTCTGCTCAACTTAGCCCACGATGTCCCCCTGGCTGGACACCTGGGCCAGGACAAAACGTACAGTCGCCTAGTGACCCACTTTTTCTGGCCAAAAATGAGGAATGACGTCCTGAACCACTGCCGATCTTGCCCCACATGCCAAGCCAGCGGGAAGAGTGGTCGGAAGCTGAAAGCCCCTCTGCAACCCTTCCCTGTGGTCACCACCCCGTTCGAGAGGGTGGGGGTAGACATTGTGGGGCCTCTGGACCCCCGCACGGCACAAGGACACAGGTTCATATTAGTGCTAGTGGACCATGCCACCCGCTACCCCGAGGCGGTGCCCCTACGGACCGTGACAGCTCCGGTGGTTGGCCGGGCCCTAATGGGGATCTTCTCCCGGGTAGGCTTCCCCCGAGAAGTCGTCAGCGACCGAGGCACAAATTTCATATCCAAATACATGAAGTCCCTCTGGCAACAATGCGGGGTCACCTACAGATTCACGACCCCCTATCACCCCCAAGGGAACGGACTAGTGGAGCGTTTTAACCGCACTCTCAAGGGGATGATTGGGGGATTGGAAGAGCCCCTCCGTCGCCAGTGGGATGTACTACTCCCGTGCCTCCTCTTCGCCTACCGGGAAGTTCCCCAGAAGTCCCTCGGTTTTAGCCCTTTCGAACTCCTGTACGGGCACCCTGTGCGAGGGCCCCTCAGCCTAGTCAAGGAAGGTTGGGAGATGGCCCCCCTAACAACCCCTCCAGACGTCTTCAAATACATCCTGGCCCTACGAAACCAGACCCGGCGCTTCAGGGAGATGGCCAAGGCGAACCTCGAGGCCAGCCAGGAGGACATGAAGAGGTGGTATGATCACAATGCCTCCTCCGTTGAATTCGAGCCTGGTCAGCAGGTATGGGTGATGTCCCCCACCGAACCATGTGCCTTGCAAGATAAGTGGACGGGGCCCTTCAAAGTGGTCGAGCGCAAAAGCCCCGTCACTTACCTCATCGACATGGGGACCTCCCGGAACCCCCTTCGGGTCCTCCACACCAACCGACTCAAACCACACTTTGTGCGCTCAGAACTCAGCCTCCTGATGGCTACGGACAGTGGGGCAGAGGAAGACTCCGAACCCCTCCCGGATCTTCTGAAGACTCAGGAGAATGACGGCTCCGTGGACGGGGTCCGGCTCTCTGACGCCCTCACTTCGGAGCAACGCCAGGACTGCCGGAACCTCCTGCTGCAGTTCGCTGCCCTGTTCTCCCTCACCCCCGGGGTCACCCCTTGGTGTTTGCACGACGTAGACACCGGGGACAGCCCCCCTGTCCGACACCGGGCCTACCGCGTACCAGATCGGGTACGGGCCTGCATACAAGAGGAAGTGGCCAAGATGCTCACGATCGGGGTCATCGAGCCCTCGGACAGTCCCTGGGCCAGTCCGGTTGTGTTGGTTCCCAAAGCCGCTGCCCCCGGCACCGCACCTGAACTGAGATTCTGCGTCGACTACCGGGGCTTGAACGCTGTCACCCGGACCGACGCTCATCCCATCCCCCGAGCAGACGAGCTGATCGACCGGCTGGGGGCCGCCCGCTACCTTAGTATCTTCGACCTAACAGCGGGCTACTGGCAGATCGGCCTCACACCCAGGGCTCAGGAACGGTCAGCCTTCTCTACCCCCGATGGCCACTATCAATTCAAGGTCATGCCCTTTGGCATGAAGAATGCCCCCGCCACGTTTCAACGCCTTGTGAACCAGGTCTTGGCGGGGCTCGAAGAGTTCAGCGCTGCCTACCTGGACGATATCGCTGTATACAGCCGCCACTGGTCCGACCACCTCCGTCACCTCCACGAGGTCCTACAAGCCCTCCAGCGGGCCGGCCTCACCATTAAGGCCGGCAAGTGCCAAATTGGCCAAGGGTCTGTGACCTACCTTGGGCACCAAGTGGGGAGCGGGCTGGTGGCCCCCCTACAACTTAAGATTGCGGCCATCCAGTCCTGGCAGCCCCCCGTCACCCAGACCGAGGTCCGAGCCTTCTTGGGGCTCACCAGCTACTACCGGCGGTTCGTAAAGGACTACGGCAGCATCGTGGGGCCCCTCACGGGTCTCACGTCCAAGAACCAACCGAAGCGGATTAACTGGACTCCTGATTGTCAAGCGGCCTTCGAGAAGCTGAAGGCCGCCCTGTGCACCGCCCCTGTGCTCCAGGCCCCCGATTACAGTCGGGAATTTGTGGTGCAGACCGACGCCTCCGACCACGGCATCGGGGCCGTCCTCTCTCAGTTGAACTCCGAAGGTCATGACCAGCCGGTGGCCTTCATCAGTCGACGTCTCCTGGCCCGAGAACAGCGTTGGAGCACCATCGAGAGGGAGGCATTTGCAGTAGTGTGGGCCCTCAAAAAGCTCCGACCCTATCTCTTCGGTACCCACTTCCGGGTACAAACCGACCATCGACCCCTGCAATGGCTGATGCAGATGCGGGGGGAGAACCCAAAACTCTTGCGCTGGTCCATTTCCCTGCAGGGAATGGACTTCACCGTGGAGCACCGACCAGGCCAAGACCACGCCAACGCGGATGGCCTGTCCCGCTTTTTCCGCCTCGACGAAGAGAGTCCCCAAGGAGATGGGTGACTCTCCCCGCCTTCAGCTGGGGGGGACGCATGTTGGACAGGCCACACAGAGGGCTTGCTCCCTCCCCGCACGACAGGGCCCGAGCTCCGGCCCACCAGGCATACCCCCGCGACAAGCACCTGTACCCCGTCTCCCGACGGATCTTCTGCCCTCGGACCACTACTCATCACGGGGTCCAGCCCCACCGGCTTCCCCGGCCGGGTCAAGCCTCCATCTTGGGCCCTGCACCACGCGGCCGCGTGGCCTCACCCCGACCCCAACCCCGGGCCTGGCCGGCCCCGACATTCCGGCACCACCATCCACCCAGGAGGTGAGCGGACCACTTGGCAGGTCAATGGGAGAACGAAGTGTCAAGAGCTCTTCCCCCGCCAGGTGCCGATCGCCTCCAGCTCCCCCAGGCACTGGCTCCACCCCCTGCTGGGTGTCTGGACACCTTCATCCCGGACCCTCCGACCTCCAAGTGCGAGGGTCCGGACATCAAAGGGCACCAGCCCTATAACTGGGGCAGCTCCGGAGCAGGAAGGCAGTTGTATCCTGGAGTCGAGAGACCCCGAGTGAACTCAGCCTTGACGGTCTACTGGCGCTGCCGTAGCCCGCTCTTGTGACCCATCGTTCTGCCTGCTGGCACTGCCGCGGCCTTCTGCACTCTCCATCCTCACCGGGACCTGCTGGCGCTGCCGCGGACCGTACATCGACCATCTTCCTGGGACCTGCTGGCGCTGCCGCGGCCCGTTGTAACAACCATCTTCACCGGGACCTGCTGGCGCTGCCGCGGACCGTACATCGACCATCTTCCTGGGACCTGCTGGCGCTGCCGCGGCCCGTTGTAATAACCATCTTCACCGGGACCTGCTGGCGCTGCCGCGGACCGTACATCGACCATCTTCCTGGGACCTGCTGGCGCTGCCGCGGCCCGTTGTAACGACCATCATCACCGGGACCTGCTGGCGCTGCCGCGGCCCGTACCACCTAACCACCAAGCTCGAGGATTGTGAGCTCATCATCTCATCCGAACTACCTGACTGGTAAACAGACTGTCCCGCTACCCCCTTTCCTACCCTGCGAGACTCGAATCGAGGGGACCCCTGAGTCCAGACCTCCTTGTACCATTCAACCGTACCTTAAGAAGTGCTTATAAAGAACACTGAACCTTATCCGTGTGTGGTATCTGTCTGTGGGGGGGAAGTTACTTGTCTGTACGATCGCTGGAGACGGTTCTCCCCGGAGACCTCTCCTCCTGACCCCGGCCGACCCTCCCGGTCCGTCTACCTTTTCTAACACCGACCAAAGCAGCATCACACCAGAGGGGAACGCCACGGCTCCCGAGGAGCGGGGAACGGGCCTCTCGCAGGAGGAGATCCGAGAAAGAGAAAGAACCAGATTGCACGAGTTGGAAATGGCACGACTCAAGATGGATGGGGAACTCAAGTTAGCTGAACAGAAACTCAACCTCGAGCATATGCGGCTCCGAGATGAACGAGAAGAGAAGCAGAGACAGAGAGAGCTGGAGGAGAAAAAAATAACGCTCGAGCACGAGCGCAAACTGGCGGAAATAGAACTTCGGAAACAGAATAAAGAACTGGGGGTGCCTGAGCGACCACACACCCCGGGGCCAATCGAGAAAAAAGTCCACATCCCCAAGGATGTTGTCCGCGAGTATGTCCGAGAAGACGACATACAACAGTGGTTTAAAGCCTACGAGATCGCCATGACCTCCCACCGGATCGACCGGAGTGATTGGGGAGCCGGACTTTGGGGGAGGTTTATCAACGAGGGTCGCGATGCCCTACTGCAGCTCCCAGATCACCAAATGTCGTCCTACGACCACATGAAGGCTGCCCTCCTCACCCGCTACGGCCTCACACCCGAGATGTACCGCCAGAGGTTCAGAGATTGCACCCGGATCCCAGGTACAACTTGGGTAGAATACGTGAACTATTTCAGCCGTGCCTTCGAGGGTTGGATAAAGGGGAGCCATGTCACCACCTACGAACAACTCTTTAATCTGATGGTATGGGAGCACCTGTCGAACAACTGTTTCGTCGAGCTCAGGCAGCACCTCCTCGACAGTAAGCTGACTGACCCCCGGCAGCTCGCCGCCGAAGCTGACCGATGGGAAAGCACCCGAGTGGGCCGGAGGGGGCCACACGAACAGAACAGAAGCAACCAAGGCCAGCACCGTCCTCGGGGAGGAGGAGGGGGCCAGGGGCGAGGGAGAGACGCCTTGCCAGCAACACCCGTGGCCAGCACCCCGCCTCCGGCCGGCCGGGGCAACCCCCCGTGGCGTCCTGGGGTCCGAGCCAACGTCACGTGCCACCGATGCCAGCGAGTCGGCCACTACGCCAATGACCCGAGCTGCCCGCAGAACCAAACACCCAAGCCCCGCCAGGTAGCTGCCGCCGCCCTGGGGGAAGAGCGATCATCGGAGGAACCAGAGGAGTATGAGCCGGCCCAGCAAGAGTGGGAACCGGCCGCCATGGTCCTGGCGTGCTTAGGGGGAAGAGACATGGTCCCGCGGGCTCCCCTACCCGCTAACACCAGGAAATACGGTCAGTGGGTGACCATTAATGGACAGCGAGCCGAGGCCTTGCGTGACACAGGCGCCAGTGTGACGGCCGTCCGCTGTCACCTGGTGAAGCCCGAGCAGATCCTGCCGAACATTCTCTGCCCCGTCCGCTCGGCAGACAACTCTGAAAGTATGTGTCAAATGGCCTGCGTCCCATTCGAATGGGGAGGGGTCTCCGGCCTGTTGAAGGTGACGGTCCGGGACGATGCCCCCGTGGACTGCCTCCTGGGGAATGACCTCGAGAGTTCCCCGTGGGCCACCGTTGAGAGAAGAGAGCACCTGGGGATGCTGGGCCTCCCGGACTGGGCCTGCATAACCACCCGGTCCATGGCCGCCCGTGCCGTCCCTCGATCAGAAGAACCAGAATGGCCAGCACCTCCGCCCCCGGTCGCCCCAGTAGAAGACAACGACGAGGCCAGCCTCCCAGACCCGATGACCGAAGGGGACGCGCAACCCCAGGACCTTCCTGACCTGGCTCAGTGGCGTCAAGAAGGGGGGCCCACCCAAGAACAGTTCCGCCAGGAACAAAAGACCTGTCCCTCCCTCGAGGGACTCCGCCAACAAGCCAGCGCCCAGAACGCAGGGGACTCCACCGGAACTCACTGGGTCTACTGGGATAACGACCTGCTATACAGCGAGCAAAGAATCGCCGAGCTGGGGGCCGGTCGAGTACTGGTGGTACCTCTCCGCTTCAGAGACTTTCTGCTCAACCTGGCCCACGATGTCCCCCTGGCTGGACACCTGGGCCAGGATAAAACGTACAGCCGCCTAGTGACCCACTTTTTCTGGCCGAAAATGAGGAACGACGTCCTGAACCACTGCCGATCTTGCCCCACATGCCAAGCCAGCGGGAAGAGTGGTCGGAAGCTGAAAGCCCCTCTGCAGCCCTTCCCTGTGGTCACCACCCCGTTCGAGAGGGTGGGGATAGACATTGTGGGGCCTCTGGACCCCCGCACGGCACAAGGACACAGGTTCATCTTAGTACTGGTGGACCATGCCACCCGCTACCCCGAGGCGGTGCCCCTACGGACCGTGACAGCTCCGGTGGTTGGCCGGGCCCTAATGGGGATCTTCTCCAGGGTAGGCTTCCCCCGAGAAGTCGTCAGCGACCGAGGCACGAACTTTATATCCAAATACATGAAGTCCCTCTGGCAACAATGCGGGGTCACCTACAGATTCACAACCCCCTATCACCCCCAAGGGAACGGACTAGTGGAGCGTTTTAACCGCACTCTCAAGGGGATGATTGGGGGATTGGAAGAGCCCCTCCGTCGCCAGTGGGATGTACTACTCCCGTGCCTCCTCTTCGCCTACCGAGAAGTTCCCCAGAAGTCCCTCGGTTTTAGCCCTTTCGAACTCCTGTACGGGCACCCTGTGCGAGGGCACCTCAGCCTAGTAAAAGAAGGTTGGGAGATGGCCCCCCTAAAGACCCCTCCAGACGTCTTCAAATACATCCTGGCCCTACGCAATCAGACCCGGCGCTTCAGAGGGATGGCCAAGGCGAACCTCGAGGCCAGCCAGGAGGACATGAAGAGGTGGTATGATCACAATGCCTCCTCCGTTGAGTTCGAGCCTGGGCAACAAGTATGGGTGATGTCCCCCACCGAACCATGTGCCTTGCAGGATAAGTGGACGGGGCCCTTCAAAGTGGTCGAGCGCAAAAGCCCCGTCACTTACCTCATCGACCTGGGGACCTCCCGGAACCCCCTCCGGGTCCTCCACACCAACCGACTCAAACCACACTTTGTGCGCTCAGAACTCAGCCTCCTGATGGCTACGGACAGTGGGGCAGAGGAAGACTCCGAACCCCTCCCGGATCTTCTGAAGACTCAGGAGAATGACGGCTCCGTGGACGGGGTCCGGCTATCTGACGCCCTCACTTCGGAGCAACGCCAGGGCTGCCGGAACCTCCTGCTGCAGTTCGCTACCCTGTTCTCCCTCACCCCCGGGGTCACCCCTTGGTGTTTGCACGACGTGGACACCGGGGACAGACCCCCTGTCCGACACCGGGCCTACCGCGTACCAGATCGGGTACGGGCCTGCATACAGGAGGAAGTGGCCAAGATGCTCTCAATCGGGGTCATCGAGCCCTCGGACAGTCCCTGGGCCAGTCCGGTTGTATTGGTTCCCAAAGCCGCTGCCCCCGGCACCGCACCTGAACTGAGATTCTGCGTCGACTACCGGGGCTTGAACGCTGTCACCCGGACCGACGCTCATCCGATTCCCCGAGCAGACGAGCTGATCGACCGGCTGGGGGCCGCCCGCTACCTTAGTATCTTCGACCTAACAGCGGGCTACTGGCAGATCGGCCTCACACCCAGGGCTCAGGAACGGTCAGCCTTCTCTACCCCCGATGGCCACTACCAATTCAAGGTCATGCCCTTCGGCATGAAAAATGCCCCCGCCACGTTTCAACGCCTCGTGAACCAGGTCTTGGCGGGGCTCGAAGAGTTCAGCGCTGCCTATCTGGACGATATCGCTGTATACAGCCGCCACTGGGCCGACCACCTCCGTCACCTCCAAGAGGTCCTACAGGCCCTCCAGCGGGCCGGCCTCACAATTAAGGCCGGCAAGTGCCAAATTGGCCAAGGGTCTGTGACCTACCTTGGGCACCAAGTGGGAAGCGGGCTGGTGGCCCCGCTACAACTTAAGATTGCTGCCATCCAGTCCTGGCAGCCCCCCGTCACCCAGACCGAGGTCCGAGCCTTCTTGGGGCTCACCGGCTACTACCGGCGGTTCGTGAAAGACTACGGCAGCATCGTGGGGCCCCTCACGGGTCTCACGTCCAAGAACCAGCCGAAGCGGATTAACTGGACCCCCGATTGTCAAGCGGCCTTCGAGAAACTGAAGGCCGCCCTGTGCACCGCCCCTGTGCTCCAGGCCCCCGATTACAGAATTCGTGGTACAGACCGACGCCTCCGACCACGGCATCGGAGCCGTCCTTTCTCAGTTAAACCCCGAGGGTCATGACCAGCCGGTGGCCTTCATCAGTCGACGTCTCCTGGCCCGAGAACAGCGCTGGAGCACCATTGAGAGGGAGGCCTTCGCAGTGGTGTGGGCCCTCAAAAAGCTCCGGCCTTATCTCTTCGGTACCCACTTCCGGGTACAAACCGACCATCGACCCCTGCAGTGGCTGATGCAGATGCGGGGAGAGAACCCAAAACTCTTGCGCTGGTCCATTTCCCTGCAGGGAATGGACTTCACTGTGGAGCACCGACCAGGCCAAGACCACGCCAACGCGGATGGCCTGTCCCGCTTTTTCCGCCTCGACGAAGAGAGTCCCCAAGGAGATGGGTGACTCTCCCCGCCTTCAGCTGGGGGGGACGCATGTTGGACAGGCCACACGAAGGGCTTGCTCCCTCCCCGCACGACAGGGCCCGAGTTCCGGCCCACCAGGCATAACCCACGAAAAGCACCTGTACCCCGTCTCCCGACGGATCTTCTGCCCTCGGACCTCTACTCATCACGGGGCCCAGCCCCACCGGCTCCCCCGGCCGGTTCAAGCCGCCATCTTGGGCCCTGCACCACGAGGCCGCGTGGCCTCGGCCCGACCCTAACCCCGGGCCTGGCCGGCCCCGACATCCCGGCACCACCTTCCACCCAGGAGGTGAGCGGACCACTTGGCAGGTCAATGGGAGAACGAAGTGTCAAGAGCTCTTCCCCCGCCAGGTGCCGATCGCCTCCAGCTCCCCCAAGAGCTGGCTCCACCCCCTGCTGGGTGTCTGGACACCTTCATCCCGGGCCCTCCGACCTCCAAGTGCGAGGGTCCGGACATCAAAGGGCGCCTGCCCTATAACTGGGGCAGCTCCGGAGCAGGAAGGCAGTTGTATCCTGGAGTCGAGAGACACCGAGAGAACTCAGCCTTGACGGACTACTGGCGCTGCCGTAGCCCGCTCTTGTGAACCATCGTCCTGCCTGCTGGCGCTGCCGCGGCCTTCTGCAACATCCATCCTCGTCGGGACCTGCTGGCGCTGCCGCGGCCCGTTGTAACGACCATCCTCACCGGGACCTGCTGGCGCGGCCGCGGACCGTACATCGACCATCTTTCCGGGACCTGCTGGCGCTGCCGCGGACCGTGTACCGACCATCTCAACCGGGACCTGCTGGCGCTGCTGCGGCCCGTACCAACTAAACCACCAAGCTCGAGGATTGTGAGCTAGTCATCATCTCATCCGAACTACCTGACTGGTAGACAGACTGTCCCGCTACCCCTTACCCTGCTTTGAGAGACTTGAATCGAGGGGACCCCTGAGTCCAGACCTCCTTGTACCATTCAACCGTACCCTAAGAAGTGCTTATAAAGAACCCTGAACCTTATCCGTGTGTGGTATCTGTCTGTGGGGGGGGGGAAGTTACTTGTCTGTACGATCGCTGGAGATGGCTCTCCCCGGAGACCTCTCCTCCTGACCCCGGCCGACCCTCCCGGTCCGTCTACCCTTTCTAACAGTACCCCACTTGCCCCTTTCTGTACTTTTCTTGCTTCTTTCTGTACTTCTCTTGCTTCTTTCTGTGCCTTTCTTCCTCTTTCTGCACCTCTCACCTCTTTCTGTACCTTTCTTCCTCTTTCTGCACCTCTCTAGCCTCTTTCTGTACCTCACTTGCCTCTTTCAGTACCCCCACTTGCCTCTTTCTACACCTCTCTTGCCTCTTTCTGCATTTCTCTTGCTTCTTTTTGGACTTCCGTGCATCTTTCTCCATCTCTCTTGCCTCTTTCTGCACCTGTCTTGCCTCTTTCTGTGCCTTTCTTCCTCTTTCTGCACCTCTCTTGCCTCTTTCTCTACCCCTCTTACTTCCTTCTGCACCTCTTTTGCTTCTTTCTGGCTTCCCTTGCTTCTTTCTGTACCTCTCTTGCCTCTTTCTGCACCTCTCTTGCCTCTTTCTGTCCCTCTCTTGCCTCTTTTTGTACCTCACTCTTCTTTCTGTACCCCTGTTTCCTCTATCTGCACCTCCCTTGCTAGTTTCTGTAGCTCTCTTGCTTCTTTCTGTACCTCTCTTGCCTCTTTCTGTACCCCTCTTGCCCCTTTCTGTACTTTTCTTGCTTCTTTCTGTACTTCTCTTGCTTCTTTTTGTGCCTTTCTTCCTCTTTCTGCACCTCTCACCTCTTTCTGTACCTTTCTTCCTCTTTCTGCACCTCTCTTGCTTCTTTCTGTACCTCACTTGCCTCTTTCAGTACCCCACTTGCCTCTTTCTGCACTATTCTTGCTTCTTGCTGTACTTCTCTTGCTTCTTTGTGTGCCTTTCTTCCTCTTTCTGTACCTCTCACCTCTTTCTGCACCTTTCTTCCTCTTTCTGCAGTTCTCTTGCTTATTTCTACACCTCTCTTGCTTCTTTCTGCACTTCTCTTGCTTCTTTCTGGACTTCTCTTGCTTCTTTCTGCATCTCTTGTGCCTCTTTCTGCACCACACTTAGCTCTTTCTTCACCTCAGTCTCTTCTTTATGCACTTCTCTTGCCTCTTTCTGCATTTCTCTTGCCTCCTGTACCCCACTTGCCTCTTTCTGTACCTCTCTTGCCTCTTTATGCACCTCGCCTGCTTTTTTTCACTTCTCTTGCCTCTTTATGCACTTCTCTTGCCTCTTAATGTACAACTCTTGCCTCTTTCTGCACCTCACTTGCCTCTTTCTGCATCGCACTCTCTTCTTTCTGCACCCCCTTCCCTCTTTCTGCACCCCTCTCCCCTCTTTCTGCAGCTCACTTGCCTCTTACGGTACTTCTCTTGCCTCTTTCTCAACCTCACACTCTTGTTTCTACACCACTCTTGCCTCTTTCTGCAACTCACTCTCTTCTATCTGCACTTCTCTTGCTTCTTTCTGTACCACACTCTCTTGTTTCTGTACCTCACTTGCCACTTTCTGTACCTCTCTTGCCTCTTTCTGCACCACACTTAGCTCTTTCTTCACCTCAGTCTCTTCTTTATGCACTTCTCTTGCCTCTTTCTGCATTTCTCTTGCCTCTTGTACCCCACTTGCCTCTTTCTGTACCTCTCTTGCCTCTTTATGCACCTTGCCTGCTTTTTTCACTTCTCTTGCCTCTTTATGCACTTCTCTTGCCTCTTAATGTACAACTCTTGCCTCTTTCTGCACCTCACTTGCCTCTTTCTGCATCTCACTCTCTTCTTTCTGCACCCCCTTCCCTCTTTCTGCACCCCTCTCCCCTCTTTCTGCAGCTCTCTTGCCTCTTTCTGCACCCCTGTTCCCTGTTTCTGTACTCTCTTGCTTCTTTCTGAAGTTCTTTTGCCTCTTTCTGCACCTCTGTTGCTTCTTTCTGCACTTCTCTTGCCTCTGTCTGCACCCCTCTTTCCTCTTTCTGCACCCCTGTTACCTTTTTCTACACCTAACTTGCTTCTTTATGCACTCCTCTTGCCTCTTTCTGCACCCCTCTTCCCTCTTTCTGTACCCCTATGTCCTCTTTCTGCAGCTCCCTTGCTTGTTTCTGTAGCTCTCTTGCTTCTTTCTGTACTTTTCTTCCCCTTTCTGCACCTTTCTTCCTCTTTCTGCACCTCTCTTGCCTCTTTCTGCACCTCCCTTGCCTCTTTCTGTACCTCTCTTGCCTCTTTCAGTACCCCACTTGCCCCTTTCTGTACTTTTCTTGCTTCTTTCTGTACTTCTCTTGCTTCTTTCTGTGCCTTTCTTCCTCTTTCTGCACCTCTCACCTCTTTCTGTACCTTTCTTCCTCTTTCTGCACCTCTCTAGCCTCTTTCTGTACCTCACTTGCCTCTTTCAGTACCCCCACTTGCCTCTTTCTACACCTCTCTTGCCTCTTTCTGCATTTCTCTTGCTTCTTTTTGGACTTCCGTGCTTCTTTCTCCATCTCTCTTGCCTCTTTCTGCACCTGTCTTGCCTCTTTCTGTGCCTTTCTTCCTCTTTCTGCACCTCTCTTGCCTCTTTCTGTATCCCTCTTACTTCCTTCTGCACCTCTTTTGCTTCTTTCTGGCTTCCCTTGCTTCTTTCTGTACCTCTCTTGCCTCTTTCTGCACCTCTCTTGCCTCTTTCTGTCCCTCTCTTGCCTCTTTTTGTACCTCACTCTTCTTTCTGTACCCCTGTTTCCTCTATCTGCACCTCCCTTGCTAGTTTCTGTAGCTCTCTTGCTTCTTTCTGTACCTCTCTTGCCTCTTTTTGTACCTCTCTTGCCCCTTTCTGTACTTTTCTTTTTTTTTTTTTTTTTTTTTTTTTTTTGAAACCGTTTATTACATTTTAAAAAGGTTACAAGTATGGGCCTACAACCATCTGGCCGGCCGCTAGAGTGGCAGAAGCATATGACATACCTACAGTAAGAGTCTCTTGGCGGAGCAGATCGGTAAATCAGGAGATATCAATAGCGCAGGCCACATAACTCCAAGCCCACAATACGGTTTCCTTTTTTCAAAACAAAACAACACAAAAAAACCACACCCGCAAGGCAACCCGCCATCCAAAGTGACGGCACGTGCTCCTTAAGTGGGGGATCCCAACCAGCAGCCAAACTCTGAAGAGGGGAATGGGAATAGATCAGGGACTGGGGAACCACATGCCCGTGGCTGAGGGAGGGGGTCGGCTAGGGGGACGGAGCTGGTGAGGCGGCCGGTAGCAGTGGCGGCTCACAAATACCCCCGCGATAGGCGTTCCAGGGGCCCCAGATTTTCACCCACGCCCCAGGCTTACCCCTCGCCACATACACTACCTTTTCACGAAACATACACCAATCCATATGTTCTTTCCAGGCCAACACCGCTGGGGGCCTCTGGGATCCCCACAATTGAGCAATGTCACGCTTAGCTATCATATATCCCAGAGTCACCCACCGCGTCTGCGGGACCGAATAGTCATTTGGTTCCCACACATTCAGCAAGCATCTCCTCGCTTCAGGCAACAGCGCAACACGCGTCACCACACGCAGGACCTCATGCACACCACGCCAGAATCGCTCCACCTGTGGGCATTCCCACAGAATATGCATGAAAGTTGCCAAGGCACCACAGCCACGCTTACACAATCCGTCACCAACAAAGCCCATACGTAGAAGCCTTGGCCCCGTCACGTAAACCCGGTGGAGGATCTTAAGCTGGACGAAGCGAAGGCGAGCCGGGATGGCCACCTCCTTCGGAGAGGCCACCGCGGAAATCCAGTCCTCGTCGTCCAGTTCCAGCCCGTCGGCAACCCAGGCCTCGCGGAGACTAGTCAGCAGGCACGATCTGTCGTTGATCAGTTTTTTATATATAAGGGAGATCGTGCTGTCTGGGACATGGCCATCCAGCACTCTGTCCTCCAGGGGGGAAGACTCCGGAATGGACGCGGCATCAGGGAAGACGGAGCCCAGCGCGTGGCGGACTTGTAAGTACCGAAAGTACTCGCTGCCTTGCAGCTGAAATTCCGTCTGCAGCGTCTCAAAAGTTTTGAATCCACCCCTCGTCCAGAGGTCTCCCACTGTGCTGATTCCGATCGTGTCCCACTTCTCGAAGCCCTTCGATGTCCACAGGGAGCCCAACCTCTCAGACGCATATAGCGGTGTCGCCCGGGTCAAACGGTCCCTCCACCCCATAGCTGCATTAGCCGCGTGCCAGACACGCACCATGACACGCGTCGGTCCCGTCAGACGGGAGTCGGGCGCGCCAGAGTAGAGCGCTCGATTGTAGTCGCCACCGGGCAGGAGCATCTTGTCCATTTCAAATGCCGGGTTCAGGGCGGGCCCGTAAAGGCCATGATTAATCGCAGCTAGCTGGGAGGCCCAGTAATACCGTTTAATGTCCAGGAGGGCAACTCCCCCATCGTACCACGGGAGCGTCAATTTAGCCAGAGCAATACGCGGCCTCCCGTCCCAGAACAGGCGCCGCTGCAGGCTCTCCACCTCACGGAAGTAGTGCGCCGGAACCAAGTCCATAGTGTTCTGAAGCGCATACAGAAAGCGCGGCAAGGACATCATCTTAAACAAGGCCGCTCGGCCAAGCGGCGAAAGCGGAAGACGCCGCCAACGCGCAACGTCCTCCCGCAAGCGCTGGAGGGGGGGTAGCAAGTTCCGCTCGTAGCGGGTCTCCGGGTCTAGAGTAATATATATACCCAGGTACCGGAACCCCTGGGAGGCAATCTGGATCGGGCAGTCCCGTGGTAGGGCCGGAGCCTCCCCGGAAAGCACATACACGCAGGATTTCGCCCAGTTGATGACAAGGCCTGAGTTACGACCGAAGGAGCGCAAAACATCAACCAGGACAATCAGCGAGTTACGCGGGGAGGCGAGATACAAAAGGATATCATCGGCGTAGAGGGACACGCGGTCCTCATGCTCGGGGGTCCAGCGGAGACCACGGATAGAGGGGTGCCACCGCAGCCACTCCGCCAAGGGCTCCAAGGCCAATGCAAACAGGAGCGGTGACAAGGGGCAACCCTGATGCGTGCCCCGCCCCAGCGCGAAGGGGGCCGAGACTCGCCCATTCACCACCACCTGCGCCAATGGGCCCGAATACAACAATTTGACCCAGCTAATGAATCCCGGTCCAAATCCAAATTTCGCTAGCATCGCCCAGATGTATGGCCATTCAAGCGTGTCAAACGCCATGGTGGCGTCTAAGGACGCCAAGATGGCCGGCTCCCGCACAAACGGGACACGCGCGAGCACCCCGTGCAAGCGTCGCAGATTAAGAGCCGTGTTGCGATGGGGTATAAAGCCAGATTGGTCTTGGTGGACCAAATCGCCCACCACGCCAACCAGCCGGTTGGCCAGTACCTTGGCGAGGATTTTGGGCTCCGCGTTCAAGAGCGAGATAGGCCTATAGGATGTAACCCGCTCACGGGGTCTCCCCTCCTTGTGGATCACCACGATTGTGGCCAGACGCTGGTCCGGTGGGAGGGAACCCTGCGAGTGGGCCGCCAGGAACATCGCGCGCAGGTGGGGCGCCAGTACATCCGGTCGCAGCTTGTAAAGCTCGATGGGGATACCATTGGGGCCCATGGCCTTGCCGGATGCGACCGAGCGAATAGCCAGGGCAATTTCGTCCGAGGTGGGAGGAGCGTCCAGCAAATCCCTGTCCTCCACCGTAAGGGAGGGCAGCGCGATATCCCGAAGCAGGGCATGGGAATCTTCCTCCGAGCAGGGAGAGACCGGGGAGTACACCTCGCGGAAGTAATCCGCGAAGCAGGAGACAATGGCTTCCGGCTCGGTGACAGGCACACCATCCATCCCCTCAATCAAAGGAACCACACGACTCGCTCTCTCCCTCTTGTCCAACCACGCAATCAATTTACCAGCCTTATCACCCACATCATACAGTCGCCCCTGTTGCTCTCTACTGAGGCCCCTGGCCGCCTCCGTGACGAGGGCCCTATAGGCCACCTGCTTGAGGTGCAGAACATGCAACTTGGCGTCTGTGACCCCGCTCCCCAGGTCCCCCTCTAGTTCCGCAATTTCGGCCTCCACCCGGGTTACCTCCTCCCGCTCGCGCCTCCGGGCATGGGAGATAAAGGAGAGGGCCTCCCCTCTGAGAACTACCTTAAAAGCCTCCCACAGGGAGATGGCCGAAGGGACAGACCCCACATTCTCATCAAAGTATCGCTGTAAGGATTTGATCAAGTCGGCACGAATAGTGGGGTCACGCAAGTACCAAGCATTGATTGGAGCCACCCTGCCCTCCCCCCTAGGGAAGACATCGAAGTGTAACAGTAATGGGGAGTGATCTGAAATGCCCAGCGCCAGATGGCACACCTCTCCCACCCTCCCAGCATAGGCCGCCGGGACAAGGATGTAATCAAGCCGCGAGAGGCTACCATGGGCACCCGAGTGGAAGGTGTATTGCCGCTGCGCGGGATGCTTTAGTCGCCAGCAATCCACCAGGCCCAGTGTATCTAAAAGGCCGGACAGCCAGGCCTGTGCCCGGGGGAGGTCCCTAGGGGGATGGCGATCCATAGACCCAGAAACTACCGCATTAAAGTCCCCCCCAACCACCAGCAGGCCACCCGGGAGGTCCAGGAGGAGGCGCCCCAAGTCCGCAAATGTAGTAGATTGTAACCCAGGCGGGACGTACACTGATATAAAAACAAACACTCTACCCTCCATTCTACCCACCAGAACAGTGTAGCGTCCCCTCTCATCATGGCGCACCTCATCAATCTCCAACGGGAGCGAGTTCTTAATCATGATACCCACCCCCCGCGAGCCCGAGGTGAAGCCCGAGTGGGCCACCAAACGATAGCCTCGCCGATTCATGGCATGAAAGGAGTTACCTATAAGGTGTGTCTCCTGCAGGAAGATAACATCTGGTGAGATACGTTTCAGGTACTGCAGGACCACACCACGCTTAATCCTGTCCCCCAGGCCGTTAACATTCCATGACAACACAGTCAAATCCCTACCCCCCATCATACGTAGAAGCAATCAGTCGTCCCCCACAGAGCATCTCGAGAGCAACAATACAGTAAAGGGCTTGCCTTGCGGTGCAAACAAACAACACATCCCCCCCACCCCCCCATCCCAACAGAACTCCCCCCTCCCTGCACCCCTGCATGAGCCCAGACAGCCCCCTCAAAGTGCAGTGTGCCTGTCGCCCCATAGATGAAAAACTAACTAGTCCCCTAGAGGAGGAGGGACGCCCCCAACAGACCCCACACGACCTCCATAGGAGGGGAACATAAACGATCCGTAAATGGTAAAGGAATGTTGTCCAGAGCAAGGCCTATTCTTCACCCCTCAGTTCTGATCCGGCGGGCCCTCCCCGCCAACCGCACCCCCCCCACCCCCTCGGCCCCGATCTCCAGGCAGAGTGTCCAACCAGTCCCCAGCCGCCTCGGGTCGGTCAAAAAAGTGCGTGCGCCCATCCACCTCCACCCTTAGCTTAGCTGGAAAAAGCATTGAGTACTTAAGGTTCAGGTCCCGTAGGCGACGTTTAACTCCGAGAAAACTCAATCTCTGTTTTTGGACCGCCGGAGTAAAGTCTGGGTAGAAATGCACATCCATGTTATCAAGCTTGACCGGTCCCTGTTGCCTGGAGGTCTGCAGGATAGCGTCTCTGTCCCGAAAATTAAAAATCCGGGCAATGAGAGGCCGCGGCGGGGCACCGGCCTTAGGTCTGCCCCCAGGGACCCGGTGAGCACGTTCCACCGCAAAAAGCTTACTCAGCCCCCGGGGCTGGAGATGGGTAAGGATCAATTCTTCCACAAAAAGATCTGCCGCCTCCGCCTCTCGTCCCTCCGGCACCCCCACAATGCGAACGTTATTCCTCCGGGCCCGACCCTCGGAATCCTCCAGTCGCCGGTCCATCAGGGCGCTCGCCTGGCCAAGCCGGCGCACCTCCTTTTGGAGGGCCACCACGTCCGTCGTGAGGCTCGTTGTGGTGTGGGCCAGGGAATCGACCCGGTCGTTGGTTTTGGACAAGTCAGCCCTCACAAGGCTAACATCCACCAGGACCGAGTCTATCTTTTGCGCTAGGGTGTCGAAGCGCTGGTCCACCGAGGCCTTCATCTCTGCGATGGCGCCCATGACGTCCCGGAGGGTCAGATCCACCGGTTGAGCAGATGCCTCCGTCTGGCCCGCCGGGGATGTGCGCGATGTCTCCGGAGATCCCTTCTGGAGGGTGTAGCGGTCCATACTGTTGGATTGAGGCGCCGGGCCGCGGCGGGTCGTCTTCACCTTCGCCCGGTCGCCATCTTGTTTGGTGGACATGCCTGCTCTCCCACCGTCGTGCCAATCTCCTCGAAAGGGCCGATAAACCAGTTCACGGGTTCCGGGGGGGGAGGGCGACCACTGGGCCGCAGGACGACTCACGGCCGGCGGGTCAGCCGGGCACCTGGACAAGGCCACACCACCGCACCCCGCTCCGCAACCCTACCTCGCCTGAGGGCAAGGAGAGCGCAAAAGCGAAAGCGAAAGCACGGGATACGCGAGTCGCCCAGCCCTGCCCGCCGCTGTTGTTCGCTTTGTCCCCGGATCGCCCCACTACTCCAATCCGGGGGGCCAGCGCGGAGAAGGCCGCAACCTTCAATCGGTGCTCCCACCGGTGTCCGGGGTCCGATTCGAAAACGAAAAACGGATGGCGCCTCAGCTCGGGTTCACCGATGCAGTCCCCTCAACAAGGACAGGATATAGCCAGGATTAATTCAGGAGGTCGTGGTGGTCCTCGGGAGCCTCGCACCTACGCGGCCATCTTGGTTGCGCGCTAGGCTCCTCCTCCTTCTGTACTTTTCTTGCTTCTTTCTGTACTTCTCTTGCTTCTTTTTGTGCCTTTCTTCCTCTTTCTGCACCTCTCACCTCTTTCTGTACCTTTCTTCCTCTTTCTGCACCTCTCTTGCTTCTTTCTGTACCTCACTTGCCTTTTTCAGTACCCCACTTGCCTCTTTCTACACCCTCTTGCCTCTTTCTGCACCTCTCTTGCTTCTTTCTGACTTCCCTTGCTTCTTTCTGCACCTCTCTTGCCTCTTTCTGCACCTCTCTTGCCTCTTTCTGTCCCTCTTTTGCCTCTTTTTGTACCTCACTCTTCTTTCTGTACCCCTGCTCCCTCTATCTGCACCTCCCTTGCTAGTTTCTGTAGCTCTCTTGCTTCTTTCTGCACCTCACTTGCCTCTTTCTGTACCTCTCTTGCCTCTTTCTGTACCCCACTTGCCTCTTTCTGCACTATTCTTGCTTCTTGCTGTACTTCTCTTGCTTCTTTGTGTGCCTTTCTTCCTCTTTCTGTACCTCTCACCTCTTTCTGCACCTTTCTTCCTCTTTCTGCAGTTCTCTTGCTTATTTCTACACATCTCTTGCCTCTTTCTGCACTTCTCTTGCTTCTTTCTGGACTTCTCTTGCTTCTTTCTGCATCTCTTGTGCCTCTTTCTGCAACTGTCTTGTCTCTTTCTTCGCCTCTCTTGCCTCTTTCTGTGCCTTTCTTCCTTTTTCTGCACCTCACTTGCCTCTTACGGTACTTCTCTTGCCTCTTTCTGAACCTCACACTCTTGTTTCTGCACCTCTCTTGCCTCTTTCTGCACCTCACTCTCTTCTATCTGCACTTCTCTTGCTTCTTTCTGTACCACACTCTCTTGTTTCTGTACCTCACTTGCCACTTTCTGTACCTCTCTTGCCTCTTTCTGCACCACACTTAGCTCTTTCTTCACCTCAGTCTCTTCTTTATGCACTTCTCTTGCCTCTTTCTGCATTTCTCTCGCCTCTTGTACCCCACTTGCCTCTTTCTGTACCTCTCTTGCCTCTTTATGCACCTTGCCTGCTTTTTTTCACTTCTCTTGCCTCTTTATGCACTTCTCTTGCCTCTTAATGTACAACTCTTGCCTCTTTCTGCACCTCACTTCCCTCTTTCTGCACCCCTCTCCCCTCTTTCTGCAGCTCTCTTGCCTCTTTCTGCACCCCTGTTCCCTGTTTATGTACTCTCTTGCTTCTTTCTGAAGTTCTTTTGCCTCTTTCTGCACCTCTGTTGCTTCTTTCTGCACTTCTCTTGCCTCTGTCTGCACCCCTCTTTCCTCTTTCTGCACCCCTGTTACCTTTTTCTACACCTAACTTGCTTCTTTCTGCACTCCTCTTGCCTCTTTCTGCACCCTCTTCCCTCTTTCTGTACCCCTATGTCCTCTTTTTGCAGCTCCCTTGCTTGTTTCTGTAGCTCTCTTGCTTCTTTCTGTACTTTTCTTCCCCTTTCTGTACCTTTCTTCCTCTTTCTGCACCTCTCTTGCCTCTTTCTGCACCTCCCTTGCCTCTTTCTGTACCTCTCTTGCCTCTTTCAGTACCCCACTTGCCCCTTTCTGTACTTTTCTTGCTTCTTTCTGTACTTCTCTTGCTTCTTTGTGTGCCTTCCTTCCTCTTTCTGTACCTCTCACCTCTTTCTGCACCTTTCTTCCTCTTTCTGCAGTTCTCTTGCTTATTTCTACACCTCTCTTGCCTGTTTCTGCACTTCTCTTACTTCTTTCTGGACTTCTCTTACTTCTTTCTGCATCTCTTGTGCCTCTTTCTGCAACTGTCTTGTCTCTTTCTTCGCCTCTCTTGCCTCTTCCTATGCCTTTCTTCCTTTTTCTGCACCTCACTTGCCTCTTATGGTACTTCTCTTGCCTCTTTATGAACCTCACACTCTTGTTTCTGCACCACTCTTGCCTCTTTCTGCACCTCACTCTCTTCTATCTGCACTTCTCTTGCTTCTTTCTGTACCACACTCTCTTGTTTCTGTACCTCACTTGCCACTTTCTGTACCTCTCTTGCCTCTTTCTGCACCACACTTAGCTCTTTCTTCACCTCAGTCTCTTCTTTATGCACTTCTCTTGCCTCTTTCTGCATTTCTCTTGCCTCTTGTACCCCACTTGCCTCTTTCTGTACCTCTCTTGCCTCTTTATGCACCTTGCCTGATTTTTTCACTTCTCTTGCCTCTTTATGCACTTCTCTTGCCTCTTAATGTACAACTCTGGCCTCTTTCTGCACCTCACTTGCCTCTTTCTGCATCTCACTCTCTTCTTTCTGCACCCCCTTCCCTCTTTCTGCACCCCTATCCCCTCTTTCTGCAGCTCTCTTGCCTCTTTCTGCACCCCTGTTCCCTGTTTCTGTACTCTCTTGCTTCTTTCTGAAGTTCTTTTGCCTCTTTCTGCACCTCTGTTGCTTCTTTCTGCACTTCTCTTGCCTCTGTCTGCACCCCTCTTTCCTCTTTCTGCACCCCTGTTACCTTTTTCTACACCTAACTTGCTTCTTTCTGCACTCCTCTTGCCTCTTTCTGCACCCCTCTTCCCTCTTTCTGTACCCCTATGTCCTCTTTCTGCAGCTCCCTTGCTTGTTTCTGTAGCTCTCTTGCTTCTTTCTGTACTTTTCTTCCCCTTTCTGTACCTTTCTTCCTCTTTCTGCACCTCTCTTGCCTCTTTCTGCACCTCCCTTGCCTCTTTCTGTACCTCTCTTGCCTCTTTCAGTACCCCACTTGCCCCTTTCTGTACTTTTCTTGCTTCTTTCTGTACTTCTCTTGCTTCTTTCTGTGCCTTTCTTCCTCTTTCTGCACCTCTCACCTCTTTCTGCACCTCTCACCTCTTTCTGTACCTTTCTTCCTCTTTCTGCACCTCTCTAGCCTCTTTCTGTACCTCACTTGCCTCTTTCAGTACCCCACTTGCATCTTTCTACACCTCTCTTGCCTCTTTCTGCATTTCTCTTGCTTCTTTTTGGACTTCCGTGCATCTTTCTCCATCTCTCTTGCCTCTTTCTGCACCTGTCTTGCCTCTTTCTGTACCCCTCTTACTTCCTTCTGCAACTCTTTTGCTTCTTTCTGGCTTCCCTTGCTTCTTTCTGTACCTCTCTTGCCTCTTTCTGCACCTCTCTTGCCTCTTTCTGTCCCTCTCTTGCCTCTTTTTGTACCTCACTCTTCTTTCTGTACCCCTGTTTCCTCTATCTGTACCTCCCTTGCTAGTTTCTGTAGCTCTCTTGCTTCTTTCTGTACCTCTCTTGCCTCTTTCTGTACCCCTCTTGCCCCTTTCTGTACTTTTCTTGCTTCTTTCTGTACTTCTCTTGCTTCTTTTTGTGCCTTTCTTCCTCTTTCTGCACCTCTCACCTCTTTCTGTACCTTTCTTCCTCTTTCTGCACCTCTCTTGCTTCTTTCTGTACCTCACTTGCCTCTTTCAGTACCCCACTTGCCTCTTTCTGCACTATTCTTGCTTCTTGCTGTACTTCTCTTGCTTCTTTGTGTGCCTTTCTTCCTCTTTCTGTACCTCTCACCTCTTTCTGCACCTTTCTTCCTCTTTCTGCAGTTCTCTTGCTTATTTCTACACCTCTCTTGCCTCTTTCTGCACTTCTCTTGCTTCTTTCTGGACTTCTCTTGCTTCTTTCTGCATCTCTTGTGCCTCTTTCTGCACCACACGTAGCTCTTTCTTCACCTCAGTCTCTTCTTTATGCACTTCTCTTGCCTCTTTCTGCATTTCTCTTGCCTCCTGTACCCCACTTGCCTCTTTCTGTACCTCTCTTGCCTCTTTATGCACCTTGCCTGCTTTTTTTCACTTCTCTTGCCTCTTTATGCACTTCTCTTGCCTCTTAATGTACAACTCTTGCCTCTTTCTGCACCTCACTTGCCTCTTTCTGCATCGTACTCTCTTCTTTCTGCACCCCCTTCCCTCTTTCTGCACCCCTCTCCCCTCTTTCTGCAGCTCACTTGCCTCTTACGGTACTTCTCTTGCCTCTTTCTCAACCTCACACTCTTGTTTCTACACCACTCTTGCCTCTTTCTGCAACTCACTCTCTTCTATCTGCACTTCTCTTGCTTCTTTCTGTACCACACTCTCTTGTTTCTGTCCCTCACTTGCCACTTTCTGTACCTCTCTTGCCTCTTTCTGCACCACACTTAGCTCTTTCTTCACCTCAGTCTCTTCTTTATGCATTTCTCTTGCCTCTTGTACCCCACTTGCCTCTTTCTGTACCTCTCTTGCCTCTTTATGCACCTTGCCTGCTTTTTTCACTTCTCTTGCCTCTTTATGCACTTCTCTTGCCTCTTAATGTACAACTCTTGCCTCTTTCTGCACCTCACTTGCCTCTTTCTGCATCTCACTCTCTTCTTTCTGCACCCCCTTCCCTCTTTCTGCACCCCTCTCCCCTCTTTCTGCAGCTCTCTTGCCTCTTTCTGCACCCCTGTTCCCTGTTTCTGTACTCTCTTGCTTCTTTCTGAAGTTCTTTTGCCTCTTTCTGCACCTCTGTTGCTTCTTTCTGCACTTCTCTTGCCTCTGTCTGCACCCCTCTTTCCTCTTTCTGCACCCCTGTTACCTTTTTCTACACCTAACTTGCTTCTTTATGCACTCCTCTTGCCTCTTTCTGCACCCCTCTTCCCTCTTTCTGTACCCCTATGTCCTCTTTCTGCAGCTCCCTTGCTTGTTTCTGTAGCTCTCTTGCTTCTTTCTGTACTTTTCTTCCCCTTTCTGCACCTTTCTTCCTCTTTCTGCACCTCTCTTGCCTCTTTCTGCACCTCCCTTGCCTCTTTCTGTACCTCTCTTGCCTCTTTCAGTACCCCACTTGCCCCTTTCTGTACTTTTCTTGCTTCTTTCTGTACTTCTCTTGCTTCTTTCTGTGCCTTTCTTCCTCTTTCTGCACCTCTCACCTCTTTCTGTACCTTTCTTCCTCTTTCTGCACCTCTCTAGCCTCTTTCTGTACCTCACTTGCCTCTTTCAGTACCCCCACTTGCCTCTTTCTACACCTCTCTTGCCTCTTTCTGCATTTCTCTTGCTTCTTTTTGGACTTCCGTGCTTCTTTCTCCATCTCTCTTGCCTCTTTCTGCACCTGTCTTGCCTCTTTCTGTGCCTTTCTTCCTCTTTCTGCACCTCTCTTGCCTCTTTCTGTATCCCTCTGTTAGAAAGGGTAGACGGACCGGGAGGGTCGGCCGGGGTCAGGAGGAGAGGTCTCCGGGGAGAGCCGTCTCCAGCGATCGTACAGACAAGTAACTTCCCCCCCCCCACAGACAGATACCACACACGGATAAGGTTCAGGGTTCTTTATAAGCACTTCTTAGGGTACGGTTGAATGGTACAAGGAGGTCTGGACTCAGGGTCCCCTCGATTCAAGTCTCTCACAGCAGGGTAAGGGGTAGCGGGACAGTCTGTCTACCAGTCAGGTAGTTCGGCTGAGATGATGACTAGCTCACAATCCTCGAGCTTGGTGGTTTAGTTGGTACGGGCCGCGGCAGCGCCAGCAGGTCCCGGTTGAGATGGTCGGTACACGGTCCGCGGCAGCGCCAGCAGGTCCCGGAAAGATGGTCGATGTACGGTCCGCGGCAGCGCCAGCAGGTCCCGGTGAGGTTGGTCGTTACAACGGGCCGCGGCAGCGCCAGCAGGTCCCAACGAGGATGGATGTTGCAGAAGGCCGCGGCAGCGCCAGCAGGCAGGACGATGGTTCACAAGAGCGGGCTACGGCAGCGCCAGTAGTCCGTCAAGGCTGAGTTCTCTCGGTGTCTCTCGACTCCAGGATACAACTGCCTTCCTGCTCCGGAGCTGCCCCAGTTATAGGGCAGGCGCCCTTTGATGTCCGGACCCTCGCACTTGGAGGTCGGAGGGCCCGGGATGAAGGTGTCCAGACACCCAGCAGGGGTTGGAGCCAGCTCCTGGGGGAGCTGGAGGCGATCGGCACCTGGCGGGGGAAGAGCTCTTGACACTTCGTTCTCCCATTGACCTGCCAAGTGGTCCGCTCACCTCCTGGGTGGAAGGTGGTGCCGGGATGTCGGGGCCGGCCAGGCCCGGGGTTAGGGTCGGGCCGAGGCCACGCGGCCTCGTGGTGCAGGGCCCAAGATGGCGGCTTGAACCTGCCGGGGGAGCCGGTGGGGCTGGGCCCCGTGATGAGTAGAGGTCCGAGGGCAGAAGATCCGTCGGGAGACGGGGTACAGGTGCTTTTCGTGGGTTATGCCTGGTGGGCCGGAGCTCGGGCCCTGTCGTGCGGGGAGGGAGCAAGCCCTTCGTGTGGCCTGTCCAACACCCTCTTACTTCCTTCTGCACCTCTTTTGCTTCTTTCTGGCTTCCCTTGCTTCTTTCTGTACCTCTCTTGCCTCTTTCTGCACCTCTCTTGCCTCTTTCTGTCCCTCTCTTGCCTCTTTTTGTACCTCACTCTTCTTTCTGTACCCCTGTTTCCTCTATCTGCACCTCCCTTGCTAGTTTCTGTAGCTCTCTTGCTTCTTTCTGTACCTCTCTTGCCTCTTTTTGTACCTCTCTTGCTCCTTTCTGTACTTTTCTTGCTTCTTTCTGTACTTCTCTTGCTTCTTTTTGTGCCTTTCTTCCTCTTTCTGCACCTCTCACCTCTTTCTGTACCTTTCTTCCTCTTTCTGCACCTCTCTTGCTTCTTTCTGTACCTCACTTGCCTTTTTCAGTACCCCACTTGCCTCTTTCTACACCCTCTTGCCTCTTTCTGCACCTCTCTTGCTTCTTTCTGACTTCCCTTGCTTCTTTCTGCACCTCTCTTGCCTCTTTCTGCACCTCTCTTGCCTCTTTCTGTCCCTCTTTTGCCTCTTTTTGTACCTCACTCTTCTTTCTGTACCCCTGCTTCCTCTATCTGCACCTCCCTTGCTAGTTTCTGTAGCTCTCTTGCTTCTTTCTGCACCTCACTTGCCTCTTTCTGTACCTCTCTTGCCTCTTTCTGTACCCCACTTGCCTCTTTCTGCACTATTCTTGCTTCTTGCTGTACTTCTCTTGCTTCTTTGTGTGCCTTTCTTCCTCTTTCTGTACCTCTCACCTCTTTCTGCACCTTTCTTCCTCTTTCTGCAGTTCTCTTGCTTATTTCTACACATCTCTTGCCTCTTTCTGCACTTCTCTTGCTTCTTTCTGGACTTCTCTTGCTTCTTTCTGCATCTCTTGTGCCTCTTTCTGCAACTGTCTTGTCTCTTTCTTCGCCTCTCTTGCCTCTTTCTGTGCCTTTCTTCCTTTTTCTGCACCTCACTTGCCTCTTACGGTACTTCTCTTGCCTCTTTCTGAACCTCACACTGTTGTTTCTGCACCTCTCTTGCCTCTTTCTGCACCTCACTCTCTTCTATCTGCACTTCTCTTGCTTCTTTCTGTACCACACTCTCTTGTTTCTGTACCTCACTTGCCACTTTCTGTACCTCTCTTGCCTCTTTCTGCACCACACGTAGCTCTTTCTTCACCTCAGTCTCTTCTTTATGCACTTCTCTTGCCTCTTTCTGCATTTCTCTCGCCTCTTGTACCCCACTTGCCTCTTTCTGTACCTCTCTTGCCTCTTTATGCACCTTGCCTGCTTTTTTTCACTTCTCTTGCCTCTTTATGCACTTCTCTTGCCTCTTAATGTACAACTCTTGCCTCTTTCTGCACCTCACTTGCCTCTTTCTGCATCTTCCTCTCTTCTTTCTGCACCCCCTTCCCTCTTTCTGCACCCCTCTCCCCTCTTTCTGCAGCTCTCTTGCCTCTTTCTGCACCCCTGTTCCCTGTTTCTGTACTCTCTTGCTTCTTTCTGAAGTTCTTTTGCCTCTTTCTGCACCTCTGTTGCTTCTTTCTGCACTTCTCTTGCCTCTGTCTGCACCCCTCTTTCCTCTTTCTGCACCCCTGTTACCTTTTTCTACACCTAACTTGCTTCTTTCTGTACTCCTCTTGCCTCTTTCTGCACCCTCTTCCCTCTTTCTGTACCCCTATGTCCTCTTTTTGCAGCTCCCTTGCTTGTTTCTGTAGCTCTCTTGCTTCTTTCTGTACTTTTCTTCCCCTTTCTGTACCTTTCTTCCTCTTTCTGCACCTCTCTTGCCTCTTTCTGCACCTCCCTTGCCTCTTTCTGTACCTCTCTTGCCTCTTTCAGTACCCCACTTGCCCCTTTCTGTACTTTTCTTGCTTCTTTCTGTACTTCTCTTGCTTCTTTGTGTGCCTTCCTTCCTCTTTCTGTACCTCTCACCTCTTTCTGCACCTTTCTTCCTCTTTCTGCAGTTCTCTTGCTTATTTCTACACCTCTCTTGCCTGTTTCTGCACTTCTCTTACTTCTTTCTGGACTTCTCTTGCTTCTTTCTGCATCTCTTGTGCCTCTTTCTGCAACTGTCTTGTCTCTTTCTTCGCCTCTCTTGCCTCTTCCTATGCCTTTCTTCCTTTTTCTGCACCTCACTTGCCTCTTATGGTACTTCTCTTGCCTCTTTCTGAACCTCACACTCTTGTTTCTGCACCACTCTTGCCTCTTTCTGCACCTCACTCTCTTCTATCTGCACTTCTCTTGCTTCTTTCTGTACCACACTCTCTTGTTTCTGTACCTCATTTGCCACTTTCTGTACCTCTCTTGCCTCTTTCTGCACCACACTTAGCTCTTTCTTCACCTCAGTCTCTTCTTTATGCACTTCTCTTGCCTCTTTCTGCATTTCTCTTGCCTCTTGTACCCCACTTGCCTCTTTCTGTACCTCTCTTGCCTCTTTATGCACCTTGCCTGATTTTTTCACTTCTCTTGCCTCTTTATGCACTTCTCTTGCCTCTTAATGTACAACTCTGGCCTCTTTCTGCACCTCACTTGCCTCTTTCTGCATCTCACTCTCTTCTTTCTGCACCCCCTTCCCTCTTTCTGCACCCCTATCCCCTCTTTCTGCAGCTCTCTTGCCTCTTTCTGCACCCCTGTTCCCTGTTTCTGTACTCTCTTGCTTCTTTCTGAAGTTCTTTTGCCTCTTTCTGCACCTCTGTTGCTTCTTTCTGCACTTCTCTTGCCTCTGTCTGCACCCCTCTTTCCTCTTTCTGCACCCCTGTTACCTTTTTCTACACCTAACTTGCTTCTTTCTGCACTCCTCTTGCCTCTTTCTGCACCCCTCTTCCCTCTTTCTGTACCCCTATGTCCTCTTTCTGCAGCTCCCTTGCTTGTTTCTGTAGCTCTCTTGCTTCTTTCTGTACTTTTCTTCCCCTTTCTGTACCTTTCTTCCTCTTTCTGCACCTCTCTTGCCTCTTTCTGCACCTCCCTTGCCTCTTTCTGTACCTCTCTTGCCTCTTTCAGTACCCCACTTGCCCCTTTCTGTACTTTTCTTGCTTCTTTCTGTACTTCTCTTGCTTCTTTCTGTGCCTTTCTTCCTCTTTCTGCACCTCTCACCTCTTTCTGCACCTCTCACCTCTTTCTGTACCTTTCTTCCTCTTTCTGCACCTCTCTAGCCTCTTTCTGTACCTCACTTGCCTCTTTCAGTACCCCACTTGCATCTTTCTACACCTCTCTTGCCTCTTTCTGCATTTCTCTTGCTTCTTTTTGGACTTTCGTGATTCTTTCTCCATCTCTCTTGCCTCTTTCTGCACCTGTCTTGCCTCTTTCTGTGCCTTTCTTCCTCTTTCTGCACCTCTCTTGCTTCTTTCTGTACCTCACTTGCCTCTTTCAGTACCCCACTTGCCTCTTTCTACACCTCTCTTGCCTCTTTCTGCACCTCTCTTGCTTCTTTCTGACTTCCCTTGCTTCTTTCTGTACCACTCTTGCCTCTTTCTGCACCTCTCTTGCCTCTTTCTGTCCCTCTTTTGCCTCTTTTTGTACCTTACTCTTCTTTCTGTACCCCTGCTTCCTCTATCTGCACCTCCCTTGCTAGTTTCTGTAGCTCTCTTGCTTCTTTCTGCACCCACTTGCCTCATTCTGTACCTCTCTTGCCTCTTTCTGTACCCCACTTGCCTCTTTCTGCACTATTCTTGCTTCTTGCTGTACTTCTCTTGCTTCTTTGTGTGCCTTTCTTCCTCTTTCTGTACCTCTCACCTCTTTCTGCACCTTTCTTCCTCTTTCTGCAGTTCTCTTGCTTATTTCTACACATCTCTTGCCTCTTTCTGCACTTCTCTTGCTTCTTTCTGGACTTCTCTTGCTTCTTTCTGCATCTCTTGTGCCTCTTTCTGCAACTGTCTTGTCTCTTTCTTCGCCTCTCTTGCCTCTTTCTGTGCCTTTCTTCCTTTTTCTGCACCTCACTTGCCTCTTTCAGTACCCCACTTGCCTCTTTCTACACCTCTCTTGCCTCTTTCTGCACCTCTCTTGCTTCTTTCTGACTTCCCTTGCTTCTTTCTGTACCACTCTTGCCTCTTTCTGCACCTTTCTTGCCTCTTTCTGTCCCTCTCTTGCCTCTTTTTGTACCTCACTCTTCTTTCTGTACCCCTGCATCCTCTATCTGCACCCCCCTTGCTAGTTTCTGTAGCTCTCTTGCTTCTTTCTGTACCTCACTTGCCTCTTTCTGTACCTCTCTTGCCTCTTTCTGTACCCCACTTGCCTCTTTCTGCACTATTCTTGCTTCTTGCTGTACTTCTCTTGCTTCTTTGTGTGCCTTTCTTCCTCTTTCTGTACCTCTCACCTCTTTCTGCACCTTTCTTCCTCTTTCTGCAGTTCTCTTGCTTATTTCTACACCTCTCTTGCCTCTTTCTGCACTTCTCTTGCTTCTTTCTGGACTTCTCTTGCTTCTTTCTGCATCTCTTGTGCCTCTTTCTGCAACTGTCTTGTCTCTTTCTTCGCCTCTCTTGCCTCTTTCTGTGCCTTTCTTCCTTTTTCTGCACCTCACTTGCCTCTTACGGTACTTCTCTTGCCTCTTTCTGAACCTCACACTCTTGTTTCTGCACCACTCTTGCCTCTTTCTGCACCTCACTCTCTTCGATCTGCACTTCTCTTGCTTCTTTCTGTACCACACTCTGTTGTTTCTGTACCTCACTTGCCACTTTCTGTACCTCTCTTGCCTCTTTCTGCACCACACTTAGCTCTTTCTTCACCTCAGTCTCTTCTTTATGCACTTCTCTTGCCTCTTTCTGCATTTCTCTTGCCTCTTGTACCCCACTTGCCTCTTTCTGTACCTCTCTTGCCTCTTTATGCACCTTGCCTGCTTTTTTTCACTTCTCTTGCCTCTTTATGCACTTCTCTTGCCTCCTAATGTACAACTCTTGCCTCTTTCTGCACCTCACTTGCCTCTTTCTGCATCTCACTCTCTTCTTTCTGCACCCCCTTCCCTCTTTCTGCACCCCTCTCCCCTCTTTCTGCAGCTCTCTTGCCTCTTTCTGCACCCCTGTTCCCTGTTTCTGTACTCTCTTGCTTCTTTCTGAAGTTCTTTTGCCTCTTTCTGCACCTCTGTTGCTTCTTTCTGCATTTCTCTTGCCTCTGTCTGCACCCCTCTTTCCTCTTTCTGCACCCCTGTTATCTTTTTCTACACCTAACTTGCTTCTTTATGCACTCCTCTTGCCTCTTTCTGTACCCCTCTTCCCTCTTTCTGTACCCCTATGTCCTCTTTCTGCAGCTCCCTTGCTTGTTTCTGTAGCTCTCTTGCTTCTTTCTGTACTTTTCTTCCCCTTTCTGCACCTTTCTTCCTCTTTCTGCACCTCTCATGCCTCTTTCTGCACTTCCCTTGCCTCTTTCTGTACCTCTCTTGCCTCTTTCAGTACCCCACTTGCCCCTTTCTGTACTTTTCTTGCTTCTTTCTCTACTTCTCTTGCTTCTTTCTGTGCCTTTCTTCCTCTTTCTGCACCTCTCACCTCTTTCTGTACCTTTCTTCCTCTTTCTGCACCTCTCTTGCCTCTTTCAGTACCCCACTTGCCTCTTTCTACACCTCTCTTGCCTCTTTCTGCATTTCTCTTGCTTCTTTTTGGACTTTCGTGCTTCTTTCTCCATCTCTCTTGCCTCTTTCTGCACCTGTCTTGCCTCTTTCTGTGCCTTTCTTCCTCTTTCTGCACCTCTCTTGCCTCTTTATGCGCCCCTCTTACTTCTTTTTGCACCTCTCTTGCTTCATTCTGGCTTCCCTTGCTTCTTTCTGTACCTCTCTTGCCTCTTTCTGCACCTCTCTTGCCTCTTTCTGTCCCTCTCTTGCCTCTTTTTGTACCTCACTCTTCTTTCTGTACCCCTGTTTCCTCTTTCTGCACCTCCCTTGCTAGTTTCTGTAGCTCTCTTGCTTCTTTCTGTACCTCTCTTGCCTCTTTCTGTACCTCTCTTGCCCCTTTCTGTACTTTTCTTGCTTCTTTCTGTACTTCTCTTGCTTCTTTTTGTGCCTTTCTTCCTCTTTCTGCACCTCTCACCTCTTTCTGTACCTTTCTTCCTCTTTCTGCACCTCTCTTGCCTCTTTCTGTACCTCACTTGCCTCTTTCAGTACCCCACTTGCCTCTTTCTATACCTCTCTTGCCTCTTTCTGTCCCTCTCTTCCCTCTTTTTGTACCTCACTCTTCTTTCTGTACCCCTGTTTCCTCTATCTGCACCTCCCTTGCTAGTTTCTGTAGCTCTCTTGCTTCTTTCTGCACCTCACTTGCCTCTTTCTGTAACTCTCTTGCCTCTTTCTGTACCCCACTTGCCTCTTTCTGCACTATTCTTGCTTCTTGCTGTACTTCTCTTGCTTCTTTGTGTGCCTTTCTTCCTTTTTCTGTACCTCTCACCTCTTTCTGCACCTTTCTTCCTCTTTCTGCAGTTCTCTTGCTTCTTTCTGCACCTCACTTGCCTCTTTCTGTAACTCTCTTGCCTCTTTCTGTACCCCACTTGCCTCTTTCTGCACTATTCCTGCTTCTTGCTGTACTTCTCTTGCTTCTTTGTGTGCCTTTCTTCCTCTTTCTGTACCTCTCACCTCTTTCTGCACCTTTGTTCCTCTTTCTGAAGTTCTCTTGCTTATTTCTACACCTCTCTTGCCTCTTTCTGCACTTCTCTTGCTTCTTTCTGGACTTCTCTTGCTTCTTTCTGCATCTCTTGTGCCTCTTTCTGCAACTGTCTTGTCTCTTTCTTCGCCTCTCTTGCCTCTTTCTGTGCCTTTCTTCCTTTTTCTGCACCTCACTTGCCTCATACGGTACTTCTCTTGCCTCTTTCTGAACCTCACACTCTTGTTTCTGCACCTCTCTTGCCTCTTTCTGCACCTCACTCTCTTCTTTCTGCACTCCTCTTGCCTCTTTCTGCACCCCTCTTCCCTCTTTCTGTACCCCTATGTCCTCTTTCTGCAGCTCCCTTGCTTGTTTCTGTAGCTCTCTTGCTTCTTTCTGTACTTTTCTTCCCCTTCCTGTACCTTTCTTCCTCTTTCTGCACCTCTCTTGCCTCTTTCTGCACTTCCCTTGCCTCTTTCTGTACCTCTCTTGCCTCTTTCAGTACCCCACTTGCCCCTTTCTGTACTTTTCTTGCTTCTTTCTGTACTTCTCTTGCTTCTTTCTGTGCCTTTCTTCCTCTTTCTGCACCTCTCACCTCTTTCTGTACCTTTCTTCCTCTTTCTGCACCTCTCTTGCCTCTTTCTGCACCTCACTCTCTTCTATCTGCACTTCTCTTGCTTCTTTCTGTACCACACTCTCTTGTTTCTGTACCTCACTTGCCACTTTCTGTACCTCTCTTGCCTCTTTCTGCACCACACTTAGCTCTTTCTTCACCTCAGTCTCTTCTTTATGCACTTCTCTTGCCTCTTTCTGCATTTCTCTTGCCTCTTGTACCCCACTTGCCTCTTTCTGTACCTCTCTTGCCTCTTTATGCACCTTGCCTGCTTTTTTCACTTCTCTTGCCTCTTTATGCACTTCTCTTGCCTCCTAATGTACAACTCTTGCCTCTTTCTGCACCTCACTTGCCTCTTTCTGCATCTCACTCTCTTCTTTCTGCACCCCCTTCCCTCTTTCTGCACCCCTCTCCCCTCTTTCTGAAGTTCTTTTGCCTCTTTCTGCACCTCTGTTGCTTCTTTCTGCACTTCTCTTGCCTCTGTCTGCACCCCTCTTTCCTCTTTCTGCACCCCTGTTATCTTTTTCTACACCTAACTTGCTTCTTTCTGCACTCCTCTTGCCTCTTTCTGCACCCCTCTTCCCTCTTTCTGTACCCCTATGTCCTCTTTCTGCAGCTCCCTTGCTTGTTTCTGTAGCTCTCTTGCTTCTTTCTGTACTTTTCTTCCCCTTTCTGCACCTTTCTTCCTCTTTCTGCACCTCTCTTGCCTCTTTCTGCACTTCCCTTGCCTCTTTCTGTACCTCTCTTGCCTCTTTCAGTACCCCACTTGCCCCTTTCTGTACTTTTCTTGCTTCTTTCTGTACTTCTCTTGCTTCTTTCTGTGCCTTTCTTCCTCTTTCTGCACCTCTCACCTCTTTCTGTACCTTTCTTCCTCTTTCTGCACCTCTCTTGCCTCTTTCAGTACCCCACTTGCCTCTTTCTACACCTCTCTTGCCTCTTTCTGCATTTCTCTTGCTTCTTTTTGGACTTTCGTGCTTCTTTCTCCATCTCTCTTGCCTCTTTCTGCACCTGTCTTGCCTCTTTCTGTGCCTTTCTTCCTCTTTCTGCACCTCTCCTGCCTCTTTCTGCGCCCCTCTTACTTCTTTTTGCACCTCTCTTGCTTCATTCTGGCTTCCCTTGCTTCTTTCTGTACCTCTCTTGCCTCTTTCTGCACCTCTCTTGCCTCTTTCTGTCCCTCTCTTGCCTCTTTTTGTACCTCACTCTTCTTTCTGTACCCCTGTTTCCTCTTTCTGCACCTCCCTTGCTAGTTTCTGTAGCTCTCTTGCTTCTTTCTGTACCTCTCTTGCCTCTTTCTGTACCTCTCTTGCCCCTTTCTGTACTTTTCTTGCTTCTTTCTGTACTTCTCTTGCTTCTTTTTGTGCCTTTCTTCCTCTTTCTGCACCTCTCACCTCTTTCTGTACCTTTCTTCCTCTTTCTGCACCTCTCTTGCCTCTTTCTGTACCTCACTTGCCTCTTTCAGTACCCCACTTGCCTCTTTCTATACCTCTCTTGCCTCTTTCTGTCCCTCTCTTCCCTCTTTTTGTACCTCACTCTTCTTTCTGTACCCCTGTTTCCTCTATCTGCACCTCCCTTGCTAGTTTCTGTAGCTCTCTTGCTTCTTTCTGCACCTCACTTGCCTCTTTCTGTAACTCTCTTGCCTCTTTCTGTATCCCACTTGCCTCTTTCTGCACTATTCTTGCTTCTTGCTGTACTTCTCTTGCTTCTTTGTGTGCCTTTATTCCTCTTTCTGTACCTCTCACCTCTTTCTGCACCTTTCTTCCTCTTTCTGCAGTTCTCTTGCTTATTTCTACACATCTCTTGCCTCTTTCTGCACTTCTCTTGCTTCTTTCTGGACTTCTCTTGCTTCTTTCTGCATCTCTTGTGCCTCTTTCTGCAACTGTCTTGTCTCTTTCTTCGCCTCTCTTGCCTCTTTCTGTGCCTTTCTTCCTTTTTCTGCACCTCACTTGCCTCTTTCAGTACCCCACTTGCCTCTTTCTACACCTCTCTTGCCTCTTTCTGCACCTCTCTTGCTTCTTTCTGACTTCCCTTGCTTCTTTCTGTACCACTCTTGCCTCTTTCTGCACCTTTCTTGCCTCTTTCTGTCCCTCTCTTGCCTCTTTTTGTACCTCACTCTTCTTTCTGTACCCCTGCATCCTCTATCTGCACCCCCCTTGCTAGTTTCTGTAGCTCTCTTGCTTCTTTCTGTACCTCACTTGCCTCTTTATGTACCTCTCTTGCCTCTTTCTGTACCCCACTTGCCTCTTTCTGCACTATTCTTGCTTCTTGCTGTACTTCTCTTGCTTCTTTGTGTGCCTTTCTTCCTCTTTCTGTACCTCTCACCTCTTTCTGCACCTTTCTTCCTCTTTCTGCAGTTCTCTTGCTTATTTCTACACCTCTCTTGCCTCTTTCTGCACTTCTCTTGCTTCTTTCTGGACTTCTCTTGCTTATTTCTGCATCTCTTGTGCCTCTTTCTGCAACTGTCTTGTCTCTTTCTTCGCCTCTCTTGCCTCTTTCTGTGCCTTTCTTCCTTTTTCTGCACCTCACTTGCCTCTTACGGTACTTCTCTTGCCTCTTTCTGAACCTCACACTCTTGTTTCTGCACCACTCTTGCCTCTTTCTGCACCTCACTCTCTTCTATCTGCACTTCTCTTGCTTCTTTCTGTACCACACTCTCTTGTTTCTGTACCTCACTTGCCACTTTCTGTACCTCTCTTGCCTCTTTCTGCACCACACTTAGCTCTTTCTTCACCTCAGTCTCTTCTTTATGCACTTCTCTTGCCTCTTTCTGCATTTCTCTTGCCTCTTGTACCCCACTTGCCTCTTTCTGTACCTCTCTTGCCTCTTTATGCACCTTGCCTGCTTTTTTTCACTTCTCTTGCCTCTTTATGCACTTCTCTTGCCTCCTAATGTACAACTCTTGCCTCTTTCTGCACCTCACTTGCCTCTTTCTGCATCTCACTCTCTTCTTTCTGCACCCCCTTCCCTCTTTCTGCACCCCTCTCCCCTCTTTCTGCAGCTCTCTTGCCTCTTTCTGCACCCCTGTTCCCTGTTTCTGTACTCTCTTGCTTCTTTCTGAAGTTCTTTTGCCTCTTTCTGCACCTCTGTTGCTTCTTTCTGCATTTCTCTTGCCTCTGTCTGCACCCCTCTTTCCTCTTTCTGCACCCCTGTTATCTTTTTCTACACCTAACTTGCTTCTTTCTGCACTCCTCTTGCCTCTTTCTGTACCCCTCTTCCCTCTTTCTGTACCCCTATGTCCTCTTTCTGCAGCTCCCTTGCTTGTTTCTGTAGCTCTCTTGCTTCTTTCTGTACTTTTCTTCCCCTTTCTGCACCTTTCTTCCTCTTTCTGCACCTCTCATGCCTCTTTCTGCACTTCCCTTGCCTCTTTCTGTACCTCTCTTGCCTCTTTCAGTACCCCACTTGCCCCTTTCTGTACTTTTCTTGCTTCTTTCTGTACTTCTCTTGCTTCTTTCTGTGCCTTTCTTCCTCTTTCTGCACCTCTCACCTCTTTCTGTACCTTTCTTCCTCTTTCTGCACCTCTCTTGCCTCTTTCAGTACCCCACTTGCCTCTTTCTACACCTCTCTTGCCTCTTTCTGCATTTCTCTTGCTTCTTTTTGGACTTTCGTGCTTCTTTCTCCATCTCTCTTGCCTCTTTCTGCACCTGTCTTGCCTCTTTCTGTGCCTTTCTTCCTCTTTCTGCACCTCTCTTGCCTCTTTCTGTGCCCCTCTTACTTCTTTTTGCACCTCTCTTGCTTCATTCTGGCTTCCCTTGCTTCTTTTTGTACCTCTCTTGCCTCTTTCTGCACCTCTCTTGCCTCTTTCTGTCCCTCTCTTGCCTCTTTTTGTACCTCACTCTTCTTTCTGTACCCCTGTTTCCTCTTTCTGCACCTCCCTTGCTAGTTTCTGTAGCTCTCTTGCTTCTTTCTGTACCTCTCTTGCCTCTTTCTGTACCTCTCTTGCCCCTTTCTGTACTTTTCTTGCTTCTTTCTGTACTTCTCTTGCTTCTTTTTGTGCCTTTCTTCCTCTTTCTGCACCTCTCACCTCTTTCTGTACCTTTCTTCCTCTTTCTGCACCTCTCTTGCCTCTTTCTGTACCTCACTTGCCTCTTTCAGTAGCCCACTTGCCTCTTTCTATACCTCTCTTGCCTCTTTCTGTCCCTCTCTTCCCTCTTTTTGTACCTCACTCTTCTTTCTGTACCCCTGTTTCCTCTATCTGCACCTCCCTTGCTAGTTTCTGTAGCTCTCTTGCTTCTTTCTGCACCTCACTTGCCTCTTTCTGTAACTCTCTTGCCTCTTTCTGTACCCCACTTGCCTCTTTCTGCACTATTCCTGCTTCTTGCTGTACTTCTCTTGCTTCTTTGTGTGCCTTTCTTCCTCTTTCTGTACCTCTCACCTCTGTCTGCACCTTTCTTCCTCTTTCTGCAGTTCTCTTGCTTATTTCTACACCTCTCTTGCCTCTTTCTGCACTTCTCTTGCTTCTTTCTGGACTTCTCTTGCTTCTTTCTGCATCTCTTTTGCCTCTTTCTGCAACTGTCTTGTCTCTTTCTTCGCCTCTCTTGCCTCTTTTTGTGCCTTTCTTCCTTTTTCTGCACCTCACTTGCCTCATACGGTACTTCTCTTGCCTCTTTCTGAACCTCACACTCTTGTTTCTGCACCTCTCTTGCCTCTTTCTGCACCTCACTCTCTTCTTTCTGCACTACTCTTGCCTCTTTCTGCACCCCTCTTCCCTCTTTCTGTACCCCTATGTCCTCTTTCTGCAGCTCCCTTGCTTGTTTCTGTAGCTCTCTTGCTTCTTTCTGTACTTTTCTTCCCCTTTCTGTACCTTTCTTCCTCTTTCTGCACCTCTCTTGCCTCTTTCAGCACTTCCCTTGCCTCTTTCTGTACCTCTCTTGCCTCTTTCAGTACCCCACTTGCCCCTTTCTGTACTTTTCTTGCTTCTTTCTGTACTTCTCTTGCTTCTTTCTGTGCCTTTCTTCCTCTTTCTGCACCTCTCACCTCTTTCTGTACCTTTCTTCCTCTTTCTGCACCTCTCTTGTCTCTTTCTGCAGCTCACTCTCTTCTATCTGCACTTCTCTTGCTTCTTTCTGTACCACACTCTCTTGTTTCTGTACCTCACTTGCCACTTTCTGTACCTCTCTTGCCTCTTTCTGCACCACACTTAGCTCTTTCTTCACCTCAGTCTCTTCTTTATGCACTTCTCTTGCCTCTTTCTGCATTTCTCTTGCCTCTTGTACCCCACTTGCCTCTTTCTGTACCTCTCTTGCCTCTTTATGCACCTTGCCTGCTTTTTTCACTTCTCTTGCCTCTTTATGCACTTCTCTTGCCTCCTAATGTACAACTCTTGCCTCTTTCTGCACCTCACTTGCCTCTTTCTGCATCTCACTCTCTTCTTTCTGCACCCCCTTCCCTCTTTCTGCACCCCTCTCCCCTCTTTCTGAAGTTCTTTTGCCTCTTTCTGCACCTCTGTTGCTTCTTTCTGCACTTCTCTTGCCTCTGTCTGCACCCCTCTTTCCTCTTTCTGCACCCCTGTTATCTTTTTCTACACCTAACTTGCTTCTTTCTGCACTCCTCTTGCCTCTTTCTGCACCCCTCTTCCCTCTTTCTGTACCCCTATGTCCTCTTTCTGCAGCTCCCTTGCTTGTTTCTGTAGCTCTCTTGCTTCTTTCTGTACTTTTCTTCCCCTTTCTGCACCTTTCTTCCTCTTTCTGCACCTCTCTTGCCTCTTTCTGCACTTCCCTTGCCTCTTTCTGTACCTCTCTTGCCTCTTTCAGTACCCCACTTGCCCCTTTCTGTACTTTTCTTGCTTCTTTCTGTACTTCTCTTGCTTCTTTCTGTGCCTTTCTTCCTCTTTCTGCACCTCTCACCTCTTTCTGTACCTTTCTTCCTCTTTCTGCACCTCTCTTGCCTCTTTCAGTACCCCACTTGCCTCTTTCTACACCTCTCTTGCCTCTTTCTGCATTTCTCTTGCTTCTTTTTGGACTTTCGTGCTTCTTTCTCCATCTCTCTTGCCTCTTTCTGCACCTGTCTTGCCTCTTTCTGTGCCTTTCTTCCTCTTTCTGCACCTCTCCTGCCTCTTTCTGCGCCCCTCTTACTTCTTTTTGCACCTCTCTTGCTTCATTCTGGCTTCCCTTGCTTCTTTCTGTACCTCTCTTGCCTCTTTCTGCACCTCTCTTGCCTCTTTCTGTCCCTCTCTTGCCTCTTTTTGTACCTCACTCTTCTTTCTGTACCCCTGTTTCCTCTTTCTGCACCTCCCTTGCTAGTTTCTGTAGCTCTCTTGCTTCTTTCTGTACCTCTCTTGCCTCTTTCTGTACCTCTCTTGCCCCTTTCTGTACTTTTCTTGCTTCTTTCTGTACTTCTCTTGCTTCTTTTTGTGCCTTTCTTCCTCTTTCTGCACCTCTCACCTCTTTCTGTACCTTTCTTCCTCTTTCTGCACCTCTCTTGCCTCTTTCTGTACCTCACTTGCCTCTTTCAGTACCCCACTTGCCTCTTTCTATACCTCTCTTGCCTCTTTCTGTCCCTCTCTTCCCTCTTTTTGTACCTCACTCTTCTTTCTGTACCCCTGTTTCCTCTATCTGCACCTCCCTTGCTAGTTTCTGTAGCTCTCTTGCTTCTTTCTGCACCTCACTTGCCTCTTTCTGTAACTCTCTTGCCTCTTTCTGTATCCCACTTGCCTCTTTCTGCACTATTCTTGCTTCTTGCTGTACTTCTCTTGCTTCTTTGTGTGCCTTTATTCCTCTTTCTGTACCTCTCACCTCTTTCTGCACCTTTCTTCCTCTTTCTGCAGTTCTCTTGCTTATTTCTACACATCTCTTGCCTCTTTCTGCACTTCTCTTGCTTCTTTCTGGACTTCTCTTGCTTCTTTCTGCATCTCTTGTGCCTCTTTCTGCAACTGTCTTGTCTCTTTCTTCGCCTCTCTTGCCTCTTTCTGTGCCTTTCTTCCCTTTTCTGCACCTCACTTGCCTCTTTCAGTACCCCACTTGCCTCTTTCTACACCTCTCTTGCCTCTTTCTGCACCTCTCTTGCTTCTTTCTGACTTCCCTTGCTTCTTTCTGTACCACTCTTGCCTCTTTCTGCACCTTTCTTGCCTCTTTCTGTCCCTCTCTTGCCTCTTTTTGTACCTCACTCTTCTTTCTGTACCCCTGCATCCTCTATCTGCACCCCCCTTGCTAGTTTCTGTAGCTCTCTTGCTTCTTTCTGTACCTCACTTGCCTCTTTATGTACCTCTCTTGCCTCTTTCTGTACCCCACTTGCCTCTTTCTGCACTATTCTTGCTTCTTGCTGTACTTCTCTTGCTTCTTTGTGTGCCTTTCTTCCTCTTTCTGTACCTCTCACCTCTTTCTGCACCTTTCTTCCTCTTTCTGCAGTTCTCTTGCTTATTTCTACACCTCTCTTGCCTCTTTCTGCACTTCTCTTGCTTCTTTCTGGACTTCTCTTGCTTATTTCTGCATCTCTTGTGCCTCTTTCTGCAACTGTCTTGTCTCTTTCTTCGCCTCTCTTGCCTCTTTCTGTGCCTTTCTTCCTTTTTCTGCACCTCACTTGCCTCTTACGGTACTTCTCTTGCCTCTTTCTGAACCTCACACTCTTGTTTCTGCACCACTCTTGCCTCTTTCTGCACCTCACTCTCTTCTATCTGCACTTCTCTTGCTTCTTTCTGTACCACACTCTCTTGTTTCTGTACCTCACTTGCCACTTTCTGTACCTCTCTTGCCTCTTTCTGCACCACACTTAGCTCTTTCTTCACCTCAGTCTCTTCTTTATGCACTTCTCTTGCCTCTTTCTGCATTTCTCTTGCCTCTTGTACCCCACTTGCCTCTTTCTGTACCTCTCTTGCCTCTTTATGCACCTTGCCTGCTTTTTTTCACTTCTCTTGCCTCTTTATGCACTTCTCTTGCCTCCTAATGTACAACTCTTGCCTCTTTCTGCACCTCACTTGCCTCTTTCTGCATCTCACTCTCTTCTTTCTGCACCCCCTTCCCTCTTTCTGCACCCCTCTCCCCTCTTTCTGCAGCTCTCTTGCCTCTTTCTGCACCCCTGTTCCCTGTTTCTGTACTCTCTTGCTTCTTTCTGAAGTTCTTTTGCCTCTTTCTGCACCTCTGTTGCTTCTTTCTGCATTTCTCTTGCCTCTGTCTGCACCCCTCTTTCCTCTTTCTGCACCCCTGTTATCTTTTTCTACACCTAACTTGCTTCTTTCTGCACTCCTCTTGCCTCTTTCTGTACCCCTCTTCCCTCTTTCTGTACCCCTATGTCCTCTTTCTGCAGCTCCCTTGCTTGTTTCTGTAGCTCTCTTGCTTCTTTCTGTACTTTTCTTCCCCTTTCTGCACCTTTCTTCCTCTTTCTGCACCTCTCATGCCTCTTTCTGCACTTCCCTTGCCTCTTTCTGTACCTCTCTTGCCTCTTTCAGTACCCCACTTGCCCCTTTCTGTACTTTTCTTGCTTCTTTCTGTACTTCTCTTGCTTCTTTCTGTGCCTTTCTTCCTCTTTCTGCACCTCTCACCTCTTTCTGTACCTTTCTTCCTCTTTCTGCACCTCTCTTGCCTCTTTCAGTACCCCACTTGCCTCTTTCTACACCTCTCTTGCCTCTTTCTGCATTTCTCTTGCTTCTTTTTGGACTTTCGTGCTTCTTTCTCCATCTCTCTTGCCTCTTTCTGCACCTGTCTTGCCTCTTTCTGTGCCTTTCTTCCTCTTTCTGCACCTCTCTTGCCTCTTTCTGTGCCCCTCTTACTTCTTTTTGCACCTCTCTTGCTTCATTCTGGCTTCCCTTGCTTCTTTTTGTACCTCTCTTGCCTCTTTCTGCACCTCTCTTGCCTCTTTCTGTCCCTCTCTTGCCTCTTTTTGTACCTCACTCTTCTTTCTGTACCCCTGTTTCCTCTTTCTGCACCTCCCTTGCTAGTTTCTGTAGCTCTCTTGCTTCTTTCTGTACCTCTCTTGCCTCTTTCTGTACCTCTCTTGCCCCTTTCTGTACTTTTCTTGCTTCTTTCTGTACTTCTCTTGCTTCTTTTTGTGCCTTTCTTCCTCTTTCTGCACCTCTCACCTCTTTCTGTACCTTTCTTCCTCTTTCTGCACCTCTCTTGCCTCTTTCTGTACCTCACTTGCCTCTTTCAGTAGCCCACTTGCCTCTTTCTATACCTCTCTTGCCTCTTTCTGTCCCTCTCTTCCCTCTTTTTGTACCTCACTCTTCTTTCTGTACCCCTGTTTCCTCTATCTGCACCTCCCTTGCTAGTTTCTGTAGCTCTCTTGCTTCTTTCTGCACCTCACTTGCCTCTTTCTGTAACTCTCTTGCCTCTTTCTGTACCCCACTTGCCTCTTTCTGCACTATTCCTGCTTCTTGCTGTACTTCTCTTGCTTCTTTGTGTGCCTTTCTTCCTCTTTCTGTACCTCTCACCTCTGTCTGCACCTTTCTTCCTCTTTCTGCAGTTCTCTTGCTTATTTCTACACCTCTCTTGCCTCTTTCTGCACTTCTCTTGCTTCTTTCTGGACTTCTCTTGCTTCTTTCTGCATCTCTTTTGCCTCTTTCTGCAACTGTCTTGTCTCTTTCTTCGCCTCTCTTGCCTCTTTTTGTGCCTTTCTTCCTTTTTCTGCACCTCACTTGCCTCATACGGTACTTCTCTTGCCTCTTTCTGAACCTCACACTCTTGTTTCTGCACCTCTCTTGCCTCTTTCTGCACCTCACTCTCTTCTTTCTGCACTACTCTTGCCTCTTTCTGCACCCCTCTTCCCTCTTTCTGTACCCCTATGTCCTCTTTCTGCAGCTCCCTTGCTTGTTTCTGTAGCTCTCTTGCTTCTTTCTGTACTTTTCTTCCCCTTTCTGTACCTTTCTTCCTCTTTCTGCACCTCTCTTGCCTCTTTCAGCACTTCCCTTGCCTCTTTCTGTACCTCTCTTGCCTCTTTCAGTACCCCACTTGCCCCTTTCTGTACTTTTCTTGCTTCTTTCTGTACTTCTCTTGCTTCTTTCTGTGCCTTTCTTCCTCTTTCTGCACCTCTCACCTCTTTCTGTACCTTTCTTCCTCTTTCTGCACCTCTCTTGTCTCTTTCTGCAGCTCACTCTCTTCTATCTGCACTTCTCTTGCTTCTTTCTGTACCACACTCTCTTGTTTCTGTACCTCACTTGCCACTTTCTGTACCTCTCTTGCCTCTTTCTGCACCACACTTAGCTCTTTCTTCACCTCAGTCTCTTCTTTATGCACTTCTCTTGCCTCTTTCTGCATTTCTCTTGCCTCTTGTACCCCACTTGCCTCTTTCTGTACCTCTCTTGCCTCTTTATGCACCTTGCCTGCTTTTTTCACTTCTCTTGCCTCTTTATGCACTTCTCTTGCCTCCTAATGTACAACTCTTGCCTCTTTCTGCACCTCACTTGCCTCTTTCTGCATCTCACTCTCTTCTTTCTGCACCCCCTTCCCTCTTTCTGCACCCCTCTCCCCTCTTTCTGAAGTTCTTTTGCCTCTTTCTGCACCTCTGTTGCTTCTTTCTGCACTTCTCTTGCCTCTGTCTGCACCCCTCTTTCCTCTTTCTGCACCCCTGTTATCTTTTTCTACACCTAACTTGCTTCTTTCTGCACTCCTCTTGCCTCTTTCTGCACCCCTCTTCCCTCTTTCTGTACCCCTATGTCCTCTTTCTGCAGCTCCCTTGCTTGTTTCTGTAGCTCTCTTGCTTCTTTCTGTACTTTTCTTCCCCTTTCTGCACCTTTCTTCCTCTTTCTGCACCTCTCTTGCCTCTTTCTGCACTTCCCTTGCCTCTTTCTGTACCTCTCGTGCCTCTTTCAGTACCCCACTTGCCCCTTTCTGTACTTTTCTTGCTTCTTTCTGTGCTTCTCTTGCTTCTTTCTGTGCCTTTCTTCCTCTTTCTGCACCTCTCACCTCTTTCTGTACCTTTCTTCCTCTTTCTGCACCTCTCTTGCCTCTTTCAGTACCCCACTTGCCTCTTTCTACACCTCTCTTGCCTCTTTCTGCATTTCTCTTGCTTCTTTTTGGACTTTCGTGCTTCTTTCTCCATCTCTCTTGCCTCTTTCTGCACCTGTCTTGCCTCTTTCTGTGCCTTTCTTCCTCTTTCTGCACCTCTCTTGCCTCTTTCTGCGCCCCTCTTACTTCTTTTTGCACCTCTCTTGCTTCATTCTGGCTTCCCTTGCTTCTTTCTGTACCTCTCTTGCCTCTTTCTGCACCTCTCTTGCCTCTTTCTGTCCCTCTCTTGCCTCTTTTTGTACCTCACTCTTCTTTCTGTACCCCTGTTTCCTCTTTCTGCACCTCCCTTGCTAGTTTCTGTAGCTCTCTTGCTTCTTTCTGTACCTCTCTTGCCTCTTTCTGTACCTCTCTTGCCCCTTTCTGTACTTTTCTTGCTTCTTTCTGTACTTCTCTTGCTTCTTTTTATGCCTTTCTTCCTCTTTCTGCACCTCTCACCTCTTTCTGTACCTTTCTTCCTCTTTCTGCACCTCTCTTGCCTCTTTCTGTACCTCACTTGCCTCTTTCAGTACCCCACTTGCCTCTTTCTATACCTCTCTTGCCTCTTTCTGTCCCTCTCTTCCCTCTTTTTGTACCTCACTCTTCTTTCTGTACCCCTGTTTCCTCTATCTGCACCTCCCTTGCTAGTTTCTGTAGCTCTCTTGCTTCTTTCTGCACCTCACTTGCCTCTTTCTGTAACTCTCTTGCCTCTTTCTGTATCCCACTTGCCTCTTTCTGCACTATTCTTGCTTCTTGCTGTACTTCTCTTGCTTCTTTGTGTGCCTTTATTCCTCTTTCTGTACCTCTCACCTCTTTCTGCACCTTTCTTCCTCTTTCTGCAGTTCTCTTGCTTCTTTCTGCACCTCACGTGCCTCTTTCTGTAACTCTCTTGCCTCTTTCTGTACCCCACTTGCCTCTTTCTGCACTATTCTTGCTTCTTGCTGTACTTCTCTTGCTTCTTTGTGTGCCTTTCTTCCTCTTTCTGTACCTCTCACCTCTTTCTGCACCTTTCTTCCTCTTTCTGCAGTTCTCTTGCTTATTTCTACACCTCTCTTGCCTCTTTCTGCACTTCTCTTGCTTCTTTCTGGACTTCTCTTGCTTCTTTCTGCATCTCTTGTGCCTCTTTCTGCAACTGTCTTGTCTCTTTCTTCGCCTCTCTTGCCTCTTTCTGTGCCTTTCTTCCTTTTTCTGCACCTCACTTGCCTCATACGGTACTTCTCTTGCCTCTTTCTGAACCTCACACTCTTGTTTCTGCACCTCTCTTGCCTCTTTCTGCACCTCACTCTCTTCTTTCTGCACTCCTCTTGCCTCTTTCTGCACCCCTCTTCCCTCTTTCTGTACCCCTACGTCCTCTTTCTGCAGCTCCCTTGCTTGTTTCTGTAGCTCTCTTGCTTCTTTCTGTACTTTTCTTCCCCTTTCTGCACCTTTCTTCCTCTTTCTGCACCTCTCTTGCCTCTTTCTGCACTTCCCTTGCCTCTTTCTGTACCTCTCTTGCCTCTTTCAGTACCCCACTTGCCCCTTTCTGTACTTTTCTTGCTTCTTTCTGTACTTCTCTTGCTTCTTTCTGTGCCTTTCTTCCTCTTTCTGCACCTCTCACCTCTTTCTGTACCTTTCTTCCTCTTTCTGCACCTCTCTTGCCTCTTTCTGTACCTCACTTGCCTCTTTCAGTACCCCACTTGCCTCTTTCTACACCTCTCTTGCCTCTTTCTGCATTTCTCTAGCTTCTTTTTGGACTTTCGTGCTTCTTTCTCCATCTCTCTTGCCTCTTTCTGCACCTGTCTTGCCTCTTTCTGTGCCTTTCTTCCTCTTTCTGCACCTCTCTTGCCTCTTTCTGCACCCCTCTTACTTCTTTTTGCACCTCTCTTGCTTCTTTCTGGCTTCCCTTGCTTCTTTCTGTACCTCGCTTGCCTCTTTCTGCACCTCTCTTGCCTCTTTCTGTCCCTCTCTTGCCTCTTTTTGTACCTCACTCTTCTTTCTGTACCCCTGTTTCCTCTTTCTGCACCTCCCTTGCTAGTTTCTGTAGCTCTCTTGCTTCTTTCTGTACCTCTCTTGCCTCTTTCTGTACCTCTCTTGCCCCTTTCTGTACTTTTCTTGCTTCTTTCTGTACTTTTCTTGCTTCTTTTTGTGCCTTTCTTCCTCTTTCTGCACCTCTCACCTCTTTCTGTACCTTTCTTCCTCTTTCTGCACCTCTCTTACCTCTTTCTGTACCTCACTTGCCTCTTTCAGTACCCCACTTGCCTCATTCTACACCTCTCTTGCCTCTTTCTGTCCCTCTCTTGCCTCTTTTTGTACCTCACTCTTCTTTCTGTACCCCTGTTTCCTCTATCTGCACCTCCCTTGCTAGTTTCTGTAGCTCTCTTGCTTCTTTCTGCACCTCACTTGCCTCTTTCTGTAACTCTCTTGCCTCTTTCTGTACCCCACTTGCCTCTTTCTGCACTATTCTTGCTTCTTGCTGTACTTCTCTTGCTTCTTTGTGTGCCTTTCTTCCTCTTTCTGTTCCTCTCACCTCTTTCTGCACCTTTCTTCCTCTTTCTGCAGTTCTCTTGCTTATTTCTACACCTCTCTTGCCTCTTTCTGCACTTCTCTTGCTTCTTTCTGGACTTCTCTTGCTTCTTTCTGCATCTCTTGTGTCTCTTTCTGCAACTGTCTTGTCTCTTTCTTCGCCTCTCTTGCCTCTTTCTGTGCCTTTCTTCCTTTTTCTGCACCTCACTTGCCTCATACGGTAATTCTCTTGCCTCTTTCTGAACCTCACACTCTTGTTTCTGCACCTCTCTTGCCTCTTTCTGCACCTCACTCTCTTCTTTCTGCACTCCTCTTGCCTCTTTCTGCACCCCTCTTCCCTCTTTCTGTACCCCTATGTCCTCTTTCTGCAGCTCCCTTGCTTGTTTCTGTAGCTCTCTTGCTTCTTTCTGTACTTTTCTTCCCCTTTCTGCACCTTTCTTCCTCTTTCTGCACCTCTCTTGCCTCTTTCTGCACTTCCCTTGCCTCTTTCTGTACCTCTCTTGCCTCTTTCAGTACCCCACTTGCCCCTTTCTGTACTTTTCTTGCTTCTTTCTGTACTTTTCTTGCTTCTTTCTGTGCCTTTTTTCCTCTTTCTGCACCTCTCACCTCTTTCTGTACCTTTCTTCCTCTTTCTGCACCTCTCTTGCCTCTTTCTGTACCTCACTTGCCTCTTTCAGTACCCCACTTGCCTCTTTCTACACCTCTCTTGCCTCTTTCTGCATTTCTCTTGCTTCTTTTTGGACTTTCGTGCTTCTTTCTCCATCTCTCTTGCCTCTTTCTGCACCTGTCTTGCCTCTTTCTGTGCCTTTCTTCCTCTTTCTGCACCTCTCTTGCCTCTTTCTGCGCCCCTCTTACTTCTTTTTGCACCTCTCTTGCTTCTTTCTGGCTTCCCTTGCTTCTTTCTGTACCTCTCTTGCCTCTTTCTGCACCTCTCTTGCCTCTTTCTGTCCCTCTCTTGCCTCTTTTTGTACCTCACTCTTCTTTCTGTACCCCTGTTTCCTCTTTCTGCACCTCCCTTGCTAGTTTCTGTAGCTCTCTTGCTTCTTTCTGTACCTCTCTTGCCTCTTTCTGTACCTCTCTTGCCCCTTTCTGTACTTTTCTTGCTTCTTTCTGTACTTCTCTTGCTTCTTTTTGTGCCTTTCTTCCTCTTTCTGCACCTCTCACCTCTTTCTGTACCTTTCTTCCTCTTTCTGCACCTCTCTTGCCTCTTTCTGTACCTTACTTGCCTCTTTCAGTACCCCACTTGCCTCTTTCTACACCTCTCTTGCCTCTTTCTGTCCCTCTCTTGCCTCTTTTTGTACCTCACTCTTCTTTCTGTACCCCTGTTTCCTCTATCTGCACCTCCCTTGCTAGTTTCTGTAGCTCTCTTGCTACTTTCTGCACCTCACTTGCCTCTTTCTGTAACTCTCTTGCCTCTTTCTGTACCCCACTTGCCTCTTTCTGCACTATTCTTGCTTCTTGCTCTACTTCTCTTGCTTATTTCTACACCTCTCTTGCCTCTTTCTGCACTTCTCTTGCTTCTTTCTGGACTTCTCTTGCTTCTTTCTGCATCTCTTGTGCCTCTTTCTGCAACTGTCTTGTCTCTTTCTTCGCCTCTCTTGCCTCTTTCTGTGCCTTTCTTCCTTATTCTGCACCTCACTTGCCTCATACGGTACTTCTCTTGCCTCTTTCTGAACCTCACGCTCTTGTTTCTGCACCTCTCTTGCCTCTTTCTGCACCTCACTCTCTTCTATCTGCACTTCGCTTGCTTCTTTCTGTACCACACTCTCTTGTTTCTGTACCTCACTTGCCACTTTCTGTACCTCTCTTGCCTCTTTCTGCACCACACTTAGCTCTTTCGTCACCACAGTCTCTTCTTTATGCACTTCTCTTGCCTCTTTCTGCATTTCTCTTGCCTCCTGTACCCCACTTGCCTCTTTCCGTACCTCTCTTGCCTCTTTATGCACCTCACCTGCTTTTTTTCACTTGTCTTGCCTCTTTATGCACTTCTCTTGCCTCTTAATGTACAACTCTTGCCTCTTTCTGCACCTCACTTGCCTCTTTCTGCATCTCACTCTCTTCTTTCTGCACCCCCTTCCCTCTTTCTGCACCCCTCTCCCTGCAGCTCTCTTGCCTCTTTCTGCACCCCTGTTCCCTGTTTCTGTACTCTCTTGCTTCTTTCTGAAGTTCTTTTGCCTCTTTCTGCACCTCTGTTGCTTCTTTCTGCACTTCTCTTGCCTCTTTCTGCACCCCTCTTTCCTCTTTCTGCACCCCTGTTACCTTTTTCTACACCTAACTTGCTTCTTTCTGCACTCCTCTTGCCTCTTTCTGCACCCCTCTTCCTTCTTTGTGTACCCCTATGTCCTCTTTCTGCAGCTCCCTTACTTGTTTCTGTAGCTCTCTTGCTTCTTTCTGTACTTTTCTTCACCTTTCTGCACCTTTCTTCTTCTTTCTGCACCTCTCTTGCCTCTTGCTGCACCTCCCTTGCCTCTTTCTGTACCTCTCTTTCCTCTTTCAGTACCCCACTTGCCCCTTTCTGTACTTTTCTTGCTTCTTTCTGTACTTCTCTTGCTTCTTTCTGTGCCTTTCTTCCTCTTTCTGCACCTCTCACCTCATTCTGTACCTTTCTTCCTCTTTCTGCACCTCTCTTGCCTCTTTCTGTCCCTCTCTTGCCTCTTTTTGTACCTCACTCTTCTTTCTGTACTCCTGTTTCCTCTATCTGAACCTCCCTTGCTAGTTTCTGTAGCTCTCTTGCTTCTTTCTGCACCTCACTTGCCTCGTTCTGTAACTCTCTTGCCTCTTTCTGTACCCCACTTGCCCCTTTCTGTACTTTTCTTGCTTCTTTCTGTACTTCTCTTGCTTCTTTCTGTGCCTTTCTTCCTCTGTCTGCACCTCTCACCTCATTCTGTACCTTTCTTCCTCTTTCTGCACCTCTCTTGCCTCTTTCTGTCCCTCTCTTGCCTCTTTTTGTACCTCACTCTTCTTTCTGTACCCCTGTTTCCTCTATCTGCACCTCCCTTGCTAGATTCTGTAGCTCTCTTGCTTCTTTCTGCACCCCACTTGCCTCTTTCTGTAACTCTCTTGCCTCTTTCTGTACCCCACTTGCCTCTTTCTGCACTATTCTTGCTTTTTGCTGTACCTCTCTTGCCTCTTTCTGCGCCCCTCTTACTTATTTTTGCACCTCTCTTGCGTCTTTCTGGCTTCCCTTGCTTCTTTCTGTACCTCTCTTGCCTCTTTCTGCACCTCTCTTGCCTCTTTCTGTCCCTCTCTTGCCTCTTTTTGTACCTCACTCTTCTTTCTGTACCCCTGTTTCCTCTTTCTGCACCTCCCTTGCTAGTTTCTGTAGCTCTCTTGCTTCTTTCTGTACCTCTCTTGCCTCTTTCTGTACCTCTCTAGCCCCTTTCTGTACTTTTCTTGCTTCTTTCTGTACTTCTCTTGCTTCTTTTTGTGCCTTTCTTCCTCTTTCTGCACCTCTCACCTCTTTCTGTACCTTTCTTCCTCTTCCTGCACCTCTCTTGCCTCTTTCTGTACCTCACTTGCCTCTTTCAGTACCCCACTTGCCTCTTTCTACACCTCTCTTGCCTCTTTCTGTCCCTCTCTTGCCTCTTTTTGTACCTCACTCTTCTTTCTGTACCCCTGTTTCCTCTATCTGCACCTCCCTTGCTAGTTTCTGTAGCTCTCTTGCTTCTTTCTGCACCTCACTTGCCTCTTTCTGTAACTCTCTTGCCTCTTTCTGTACCCCAGTTGCCTCTTTCTGCACTATTCTTGCTTCTTGCTGTACTTCTCTTGCTTCTTTGTGTGCCTTTCTTCCTCTTTCTGTACCTCTCACCTCTTTCTGCACCTTTCTTCCTCTTTCTGCAGTTCTCTTGCTTATTTCTACACCTCTCTTGCCTCTTTCTGCAGTTCTCTTGCTTCTTTCTGGACTTCTCTTGCTTCTTTCTGCATCTCTTGTGCCTCTTTCTGCAACTGTCTTGTCTCTTTCTTCGCCTCTCTTGCCTCTTTCTGTGCCTTTCTTCCTTTTTCTGCACCTCACTTGCCTCATACGGTACTTCTCTTGCCTCTTTCTGAACCTCACACTCTTGTTTCTGCACCTCTCTTGCCTCTTTCTGCACCTCACTCTCTTCTTTCTGCACTCCTCTTGCCTCTTTCTGCACCCCTCTTCCCTCTTTCTGTACCCCTATGTCCTCTTTCTGCAGCTCCCTTGCTTGTTTCTGTAGCTCCTTGCTTCTTTCTGTACTTTTCTTCCACTTTCTGCACCTTTCTTCCTCTTTCTGCACCTCTCTTGCCTCTTTCTGCACTTCCCTTGCCTCTTTCTGTACCTCTCTTGCCTCTTCCAGTACCCCACTTGCCCCTTTCTGTACTTTTCTTGCTTCTTTCTGTACTTCTCTTGCTTCTTTCTGTGCCTTTCTTCCTCTTTCTGCACCTCTCACCTCTTTCTGTACCTTTCTTCCTCTTTCTGCACCTCTCTTGCCTCTTTCTGTACCTCACTTGCCTCTTTCAGTACCCCACTTGCCTCTTTCTACACCTCTCTTGCCTCTTTCTGCATTTCTCTTGCTTCTTTTTGGACTTTCATGCTTCTTTCTCCATCTCTCTTGCCTCTTTCTGCACCTGTCTTGCTTCTTTCTGTACCTTTCTTCCTCTTTCTGTACCTCTCTTGCCTCTTTCTGCACCCCTCTTGCCTCTTTCTACACCTCTCTTGCCTCTTTCTGTCCCTCTCTTGCCTCTTTTTGTACCTCACTCTTCTTTCTGTACCCCTGTTTCCTCTATCTGCACCTCCCTTGCTAGTTTCTGTAGCTCTCTTGCTTCTTTCTGCACCTCACTGTCCTCTTTCTGTAACTCTCTTGCCTCTTTCTGTACCCCACTTTCCTCTTTCTGCACTATTCTTGCTTCTTGCTGTACTTCTCTTGCTTCTTTGTGTGCCTTTCTTCCTCTTTCTGTACCTCTCACCTCTTTCTGCACCTTTCTGCCTCTTTCTGCAGTTCTCTTGCTTATTTCTACACCTCTCTTGCCTCTTTCTGCACTTCTCTTGCTTCTTTCTGGACTTCTCTTGCTTCTTTCTGCATCTCTTGCGCCTCTTTCTGCAACTGTCTTGTCTCTTTCTTCGCCTCTCTTGCCTCTTTCTGTGCCTTTCTTCCTTTTTCTGCACCTCACTTGCCTCATACGGTACTTCTCTTGCCTCTTTCTGAACCTCACACTCTTGTTTCTGCACCTCTCTTGCCTCTTTCTGCACCTCACTCTCTTCTATCTGCACTTCTCTTGCTTCTTTCTGTACCACACTCTCTTGTTTCTGTACCTCACTTGCCACTTTCTGTACCTCTCTTGCCTCTTTCTGCACCACACTTAGCTCTTTCTTCACCTCAGTCTCCTCTTTCTGCACCTCTCTTGCCTCTTTCTGCCCCTCTCTTGCCTCTTGTTGTACCTCACTCTTCGTTCTGTACCCCTGTTTCCTCTATCTGCACCTCCCTTGCTAGTTTCTGTAGCTTTCTTGCTTCTTTCTGTACCTCACTTGCCTCTTTCTGTACCTCTCTTGTCTCTTTCTGTACCCCACTTGCCTCTTTCTGCACTATTCTTGCTTCTTGCTGTACTTCTCTTGCTTCTTTTTGTGCCTTTCTTCCTCTTTCTGTACCTCTCACCTCTTTCTGCACTTTTCTTCCTCTTTCTGCAGTTCTCTTACTTAATTCTACACCTCTCTTGCCTCTTTCTGCACTTCTCTTGCTTCTTTCTGGACTTCTCTTGCTTCTTTCTGCATCTCTTGTGCCTCTTTCTGCAACTGTTTTGTCTCTTTCTTCGCCTCTCTTGCCTCTTTCTATGCCTTTCTTCCTTTTTCTGCACCTCACTTGCCTCTTACGGTACTTCTCTTGCCTCTTTCTGAACCTCACACGCTTGTTTCTGCACCTCTCTTGCCTCTTTCTGCACCTCACTCTCTTCTTTCTGTACTCCTCTTGCCTCTTTCTGCACCCCTCTTCCCTCTTTCTGTACCCCTATGTCCTCTTTCTGCAGCTCCCTTGCTTGTTTCTGTAGCTCTCTTGCTTCTTTCTGTACTTTTCTTCCCCTTTCTGCACCTTTCTTTTTCTTACTGCACCTCTCTTGCCTCTTGCTGCACCTCCCTTGCCTCTTTCTGTACCTCTCTTTCCTCTTTCAGTACCCCACTTGCCCCTTTCTGTACTTTTCTTGCTTCTTTCTGTACTTCTCTTGCCTCTTTCTGTGCCTTTCTTCCTCTTTCTGCACCTCTTACCACATTCTGTACCTTTCTTCCTCTTTCTGCACCTCTCTTGCCTCTTTCTGTCCCACTCTTGCCTCTTTGTGTACCTCACTCTTCTTTCTGTACCCTTGTTTCCTCTATCTGCACCTCCCTTGCTAGTTTCTGTAGCTCTCTTGCTTCTTTCTGCACCTCACTTGCCTCTTTCTGTAACTCTCTTGCCTCTTTCTGTACCCCACTTGCCTCTTTCAGCACTATTCTTGCTTCTTGTTGTACTTCTCTTGCTTCTTTGTGTGCCTTTCTTCCTCTTTCTGTACCTCTCACCTCTTTCTGCACCTTTCTTCCTCTTTCTGCAGTTCTCTTGCTTATTTCTACACCTTTCTTGCCTCTTTCTGCACTTCTCTTGCTTCTTTCTGGACTTCTCTTGCTTCTTTCTGCATCTCTTGTGCCTCTTTCTGCAACTGTCTTGTCTCTTTCTTCGCCTCTCTTGCCTCTTTCTGTGCCTTTCTTCCTTTTTCTGCACCTCACTTGCCTCATACGGTACTTCTCTTGCCTCTTTCTGAACCTCACACTCTTGTTTCTGCACCTCTCTTGCCTCTTTCTGCACCTCACTCTCTTCTATCTGCACTTCTCTTGCTTCTTTCTGTACCACACTCTCTTGTTTCTGTACCTCACTTGCCACTTTCTGTACCTCTCTTGCCTCTTTCTGCACCACACTTAGCTCTTTCATCACCTCAGTCTCTTCTTTATGCACTTCTCTTGCCTCTTTCTGCATTTCCCTTGCCTCCTGTACCCCACTTGCCTCTTTCTGTACCTCTCTTGCCTCTTTATGCACCTCACCTGCTTTTTTTCACTTCTCTTGCCTCTTTATGCACTTCTCTTGCCTCTTAATGTACAACTCTTGCCTCTTTCTGCGCCTCACTTGGCTCTTTCTGCATCTCACTCTCTTCTTTCTGCACCCCCTTCCCTCTTTCTGCACCCCTCTCCCCTCTTTCTGCAGCTCTCTCGCCTCTTTCTGCACCCCTGTTCCCTGTTTCTGTACTCTCTTGCTTCTTTCTGAAGTTCTTTTGCCTCTTTCTGCACCTCTGTTGCTTCTTTCTGCACTTCTCTTGCCTCTTTCTGCACCCCTCTTTCCTCTTTCTGCACCCCTGTTACCTTTTTCTACACCTAACTTGCTTCTTTCTGCACTCCTCTTGCCTCTTTCTGCACCCCTCTCCCCTCTTTCTATACCCCTATGTCCTCTTTCTGCAGCTCCCTTGCTTGTTTCTGTAGCTCTCTTGCTTCTTTCTGTACTTTTCTTCCCCTTTATGCACCTTTCTTCTTCTTTCTGCACCTCTCTTGCCTCTTGCTGCACCTCCCTTTCCTCTTTCTGTACCTCTCTTTCCTCTTTCAGTACCCAACTTGCCCCTTTCTGTACTTTTCTTGCTTCTTTCTGTACTTCTCTTGCTTCTTTCTGTGCCTTTCTTCCTCTTTCTGCACCTCTCACCTCATTCTGTACCTTTCTTCCTCTTTCTGCACCTCTCTTGCCTCTTTCTGTACCTCACTTGCCTCTTTCAGTACCCCACTTGCCTCTTTCTGCACCTGTCTTGCCTCTTTCTGTGCCTTTCTTCCTCTTTCTGCACCTCTCTTGCCTCTTTCTGCACCCCTCTTACTTCTTTCTGTACCTCTCTTGCTTCTTTCTGGGTTCCCTTGCTTCTTTCTGTACCTCTCTTGCCTCTTTCTGCACCTCTCTTGCCTCTTTCTGTCCCTCTCTTGCCTCTTTTTGTACCTCACTCTTCTTTCTGTACCCCTGTTTCCTCTATCTGCACCTCCCTTGCTAGTTTCTGTAGCTCTCTTGCTTCTTTCTGTACCTCTCTTGCCTCTTTCTGTACCTCTCTTGCCCCTTTCTGTACTTTTCTTGCTTCTTTCTGTACTTCTCTTGCTTCTTTTTGTGCCTTTCTTCCTCTTTCTGCACCTCTCACCTCTTTCTGTACCTTTCTTCCTCTTTCTGCACCTCACTTGCCTCTTTCTACACCTCTCTTGCCTCTTTCTGCATTTCTCTTGCTTCTTTTTGGACTTTCGTGCTTCTTTCTCCATCTCTCTTGCCTCTTTCTGCACCTGTCTTGTCTCTTTCTGTGCCTTTCTTCCGCTTTCTGCACCGCTCTTGCCTCTTTCTGCACCCCTCTTGCTTCTTTCTGCACCTCTCTTGCCTCTTTCTGTACCTCACTTGCCTCTTTCAGTACCCCACTTGCCTCTTTCTGCACCTGTCTTGTCTCTTTCTGTGCCTTTCTTCCGCTTTCTGCACCGCTCTTGCCTCTTTCTGCACCCCTCTTGCTTCTTTCTGCACCTCTCTTGCTTCTTTCTGACTTCCCTTGCTTCTTTCTGTACCTCTCTTGCCTCTTTCTGCCCCTCTATTGCCTCTTTTTGTACCTCACTCTTCTTTCTGTACCCCTGTTTCCTCTATCTGCACCTCCCTTGCTAGTTTCTGTAGCTTTCTTGCTTCTTTCTGTACCTCACTTGCCTTTTTCTGTACCTCTCTTGCCTCTTCCTGTATCCCACTTGCCTCTTTCTACACTATTCTTGCTTCTTGCTGTACTTCTCTTGCTTCTGTTTGTGCCTTTCTTCCTCTTTCTGTACCTCTCACCTCTTTCTGCACTTTTCTTCCTCTTTCTGCAGTTCTCTTACTTATTTCTACACGTCTCTTGCCTCTTTCTGCACTTCTCTTGCTTCTTTCTGGACTTCTCTTGCTTCTTTCTGCATCTCTCTTGCCTCTTTCTGCAACTGTCTTGTCTCTTTCATCGCCTCTCTTGCCTCTTTCTGTGCCTTTCTTCCTTTTTCTGCACCTCTCTTGCCTCTTTCTGCACCTCTCTTGCTTCTTTCTGTACCTCTCTTGCTTCTTTCCAACTTCTCTAGCTTCTTTCTCCACCTCTCTTGCTTCCTTCTGCACCTCACTCTCTTCTTTCTGTTCTTCTCACACCATTTTGCACCTTTCTTCCTCTTTCTTCCTCGTTCTGTACCACCCTTGCCTGTTTGTTCGCCTCTCTTGACTCTTTCTGCACCTTTCTTCCTTTTTCTGCACCTCTCTTGCCTCTTTCTGCACCTCTCTTGCTTCTTTCTAAGCCTCTCTTGCTTCTTTCTGCACTTCTCTTGCTTCTTTCTGCACCTCTCTTACCTCTTTCTGTACCTCTCTTGCCTCTTTCTTCACCTCTCTTGCCTCTTTCTGCACCTCACTCCCTTCTTTCTGTATCTCTCTTGCTTTTTTCTGAACCTCTCTTGATTCTTTCTGTACTTCTCTTGTGGCTTTCTGCACCTTTCTTTCTCCTTCTGTAACCCTCTTGCCTCATTCTGCACCCCGTTCCTCTTTCTGTACCTTTCTTCCTCTTTCTGTACCTTTCTTGCCTCTTTCTGCACCCCTTCCTTCTTTCTGCCCCCCCCTTCCCTCTTTCTGTACCTCACTTGCCTCTTTCTGCAACTCACTTGCCTCTTTCTGCACTTCTCTTGCCTCTTTCTGCACTCCTTCCCTCTTTCTGCACCCCTTCTCTTTTTCTGCAACTCTACTGCTTCTTTCTGCACTTCTCTTGCCCTTTCTGCACCCCTATGTCTTCTTTCTGCACCTCTGTTACCTTTTTCTGCAGCTCTCTTGCTTCTTTCTGCAATCCTCTTGCCTCATTCTGCACCCCTCTTCCCTCTTTCTGCACCGATCTTGCCTCTGCACCCCTGTTTCCTCTTTCTGCACCTCCCTTGCCCCTTTATGCACCTCTCTTGCTTCTTTCTGTACCTCTCTTGCCTCTTGCTGCACCTCCCTTACCTCTTTCTGTACCTCTCTTGCCTCTTTCAGTACCCCACTTGCCCCTTTCTGTACTTTTCTTGCTTCTTTCTGTACTTCTCTTGATTCTTTCTGTGCCTTTCTTCCTCTTTCTGTACCTCTCACCTCTTTTTGCACCTTTCTTCCTCTTTCTGCAGTTCTCTTGCTTATTTCTACACCTCTCTTGCCTCTTTCTTCACTTCTCTTGCTTCTTTCTGGACTTCTCTTGCTTCTTTCTGCATCTCTTGTACCTCTTTCTGCAACTGTCTTGTCTCTTTCATCGCCTCTCTTGCCTCTTTCTGTGCCTTTCTTCCTTTTTCTGCACCTCACTTGCCTCATACGGTACTTCTCTTGCCTCTTTCTGAACCTCACACTCTTGTTTCTGCACCTCTCTTGCCTCTTTCTGCACCTCACTCTCTTCTATCTGCACTTCTCTTGCTTCTTTCTGTACCACACTCTCTTGTTTCTGTACCCCACTTGCCACTTTCTGTACCTCTCTTGCCTCTTTCTGCACCACACTTAGCTCTTTCATCACCTCAGTCTCTTCTTTATGCACTTCTCTTGCCTCTTTCTGCATTTCTCTTGCCTCCTGTACCCCACTTGCCTCTTTCTGTACCTCTCTTGCCTCTTTATGCACCTCACCTGCTTTTTTTCACTTCTCTTGCCTCTTTATGCACTTCTCTTGCCTCTTAATGTACAACTCTTGCCTCTTTCTGCGCCTCACTTGGCTCTTTCTGCATCTCACTCTCTTCTTTCTGCACCCCCTTCCCTCTTTCTGCACCCCCCTCCCCTCTTTCTGCAGCTCTCTTGCCTCTTTCTGCACCCCTGTTCCCTGTTTCTGTACTCTCTTGCTTCTTTCTGAAGTTCTTTTGCCTCTTTCTGCACCTCTGTTGCTTCTTTCTGCACTTCTCTTGCCTCTTTCTGCACCCCTCTTTCCTCTTTCTGCACCCCTGTTACCTTTTTCTACACCTAACTTACTTCTTTCTGCACTCCTCTTGCCTCTTTCTGCACCCCTCTCCCCTCTTTCTGTACCCCTATGTCCTCTTTCTGCAGCTCCCTTGCTTGTTTCTGTAGCTCTCTTGCTTCTTTCTGTACTTTTCTTCCCCTTTATGCACCTTTCTTCTTCTTTCTGCACCTCTCTTGCCTCTTGCTGCACCTCCCTTGCCTCTTTCTGTACCTCTCTTTCCTCTTTCAGTACCCAACTTGCCCCTTTCTGTACTTTTCTTGCTTCTTTCTGTACTTCTCTTGCTTCTTTCTGTGCCTTTCTTCCTCTTTCTGCACCTCTCACCTCATTCTGTACCTTTCTTCCTCTTTCTGCACCTCTCTTGCCTCTTTCTGTACCTCACTTGCCTCTTTCAGTACCCCACTTGCCTCTTTCTACACCTCTCTTGCCTCTTTCTGCATTTCTCTTGCTTCTTTTTGGACTTTCGTGCTTCTTTCTCCATCTCTCTTGCCTCTTTCTGCACCTGTCTTGCCTCATTCTGTGCCTTTCTTCCTCTTTCTGCACCTCTCTTGCCTCTTTCTTCACCCCTCTTACTTCTTTCTGTACCTCTCTTGCTTCTTTCTGGGTTCCCTTGATTCTTTCTGTACCTCTCTTGCCTCTTTCTGCACCTCTCTTGCCTCTTTCTGTCCCTCTCTTGCCTCTTTTTGTACCTCACTCTTCTTTCTGTACCCCTGTTTCCTCTATCTGCACCTCCCTTGCTAGTTTCTGTAGCTCTCTTGCTTCTTTCTGTACCTCTCTTGCCTCTTTCTGTACCTCTCTTGCCCCTTTCTGTACTTTTCTTGCTTCTTTCTGTACTTCTCTTGATTCTTTTTGTGCCTTTCTTCCTCTTTCTGCACCTCTCACCTCTTTCTGTACCTTTCTTCCTCTTTCTGCACCTTTCTTGCCTCTTTCTGTACCTCACTTGCCTCTTTCAGTACCCCACTTGCCTCTTTCTACACCTCTCTTGCCTCTTTCTGCATTTCTCTTGCTTCTTTTTGGACTTTCGTGCTTCTTTCTCCATCTCTCTTGCCTCTTTCTGCACCTGTCTTGTCTCTTTCTGTGCCTTTCTTCCGCTTTCTGCACCGCTCTTGCCTCTTTCTGCACCCCTCTTGCTTCTTTCTGCACCTCTCTTGCTTCTTTCTGACTTCCCTTGCTTCTTTCTGTACCTCTCTTGCCTCTTTCTGCACCTCTCTTGCCTCTTTCTGCCCCTCTATTGCCTCTTTTTGTACCTCACTCTTCTTTCTGTACCCCTGTTTCCTCTATCTGCACCTCCCTTGCTAGTTTCTGTAGCTTTCTTGCTTCTTTCTGTACCTCACTTGCCTTTTTCTGTACCTCTCTTGCCTCTTCCTGTATCCCACTTGCCTCTTCCTACACTATTCTTGCTTCTTGCTGTACTTCTCTTGCTTCTGTTTGTGCCTTTCTTCCTCTTTCTGTACCTCTCACCTCTTTCTGCACTTTTCTTCCTCTTTCTGCAGTTCTCTTACTTATTTCTACACGTCTCTTGCCTCTTTCTGCACTTCTCTTGCTTCTTTCTGGACTTCTCTTGCTTCTTTCTGCATCTCTCTTGCCTCTTTCTGCAACTGTCTTGTCTCTTTCATCGCCTCTCTTGCCTCTTTCTGTGCCTTTCTTCCTTTTTCTGCACCTCTCTTGCCTCTTTCTGCACCTCTCTTGCTTCTTTCTGTACCTCTCTTGCTTCTTTCTGCACTTCTCTTGCTTCTTTCTGCACCTCTCTTACCTCTTTCTGTACCTCTCTTGCCTCTTTCTTCACCTCTCTTGCCTCTTTCTGCACCTCACTCCCTTCTTTCTGTATCTCTCTTGCTTTTTTCTGAACCTCTCTTGATTCTTTCTGTACTTCTCTTGTGGCTTTCTGCACCTTTCTTTCTCCTTCTGTAACCCTCTTGCCTCATTCTGCACCCCGTTCCTCATTCTGTACCTTTCTTCCTCTTTCTGTACCTTTCTTGCCTCTTTCTGCACCCCTTACTTCTTTCTGCACCCCTCTTCCCTCTTTCTGTACCTCACTTGCCTCTTTCTGCAACTCACTTGCCTCTTTCTGCACTTCTCTTGCCTCTTTCTGCACTCCTTCCCTCTTTCTGCACCCCTTCTCTTTTTCTGCAACTCTACTGCTTTTTTCTGCACTTCTCTTGCCCTTTCTGCACCCCTATGTCTTCTTTCTGCACCTCTGTTACCTTTTTCTGCAGCTCTCTTGCTTCTTTCTGCAATCCTCTTGCCTCATTCTGCACCCCTCTTCCCTCTTTCTGCACCGATCTTGCCTCTGCACCCCTGTTTCCTCTTTCTGCACCTCCCTTGCCCCTTTATGCACCTCTCTTGCTTCTTTCTGTACCTCTCTTGCCTCTTGCTGCACCTCCCTTACCTCTTTCTGTACCTCTCTTGCCTCTTTCAGTACCCCACTTGCCCCTTTCTGTACTTTTCTTGCTTCTTTCTGTACTTCTCTTGATTCTTTCTGTGCCTTTCTTCCTCTTTCTGTACCTCTCACCTCTTTTTGCACCTTTCTTCCTCTTTCTGCAGTTCTCTTGCTTATTTCTACACCTCTCTTGCCTCTTTCTTCACTTCTCTTGCTTCTTTCTGGACTTCTCTTGCTTCTTTCTGCATCTCTTGTACCTCTTTCTGCAACTGTCTTGTCTCTTTCATCGCCTCTCTTGCCTCTTTCTGTGCCTTTCTTCCTTTTTCTGCACCTCACTTGCCTCATACGGTACTTCTCTTGCCTCTTTCTGAACCTCACACTCTTGTTTCTGCACCTCTCTTGCCTCTTTCTGCACCTCACTCTCTTCTATCTGCACTTCTCTTGCTTCTTTCTGTACCACACTCTCTTGTTTCTGTACCCCACTTGCCACTTTCTGTACCTCTCTTGCCTCTTTCTGCACCACACTTAGCTCTTTCGTCACCTCAGTCTCTTCTTTATGCACTTCTCTTGCCTCTTTCTGCATTTCTCTTGCCTCCTGTACCCCACTTGCCTCTTTCTGTACCTCTCTTGCCTCTTTATGCACCTCACCTGCTTTTTTTCACTTCTCTTGCCTCTTTATGCACTTCTCTTGCCTCTTAATGTTCAACTCTTGCCTCTTTCTGCACCTCACTTGCCTCTTTCTGCATCTCACTCTCTTCTATCTGCACCCCCTTCCCTCTTTCTGCACCCTCTCCCCTCTTTCTGCAGCTCTCTTGCCTCTTTCTGCACCCCTGTTCCCTGTTTCTGTACTCTCTTGCTTCTTTCTGAAGTTCTTTTGCCTCTTTCTGCACCTCTGTTGCTTCTTTCTGCACTTCTCTTGCCTCTTTCTGCACCCCTCTTTCCTCTTTCTTCACCCCTGTTACCTTTTTCTACACCTAACTTGCTTCTTTCTGCACTCCTCTTGCCTCTTTCTGCACCCCTCTTCCCTCTTTCTGTACCCCTATGTCCTCTTTCTGCAGCTCCCTTGCTTGTTTCTGTAGCTCTCTTGCTTCTTTCTGTACTTTTCTTCCCCTTTCTGCACCTTTATTCTTCTTTCTGCACCTCTCTTGCCTCTTGCTGCACCTCCCTTGCCTCTTTCTGTACCTCTCTTTCCTCTTTCAGTACCCCACTTGCCCCTTTCTGTACTTTTCTTGCTTCTTTCTGTACTTCTCTTGCTTCTTTCTGTGCCTTTTTTCCTCTTTCTGCACCTCTCACCTCATTCTGTACCTTTCTTCCTCTTTCTGCACCTCTCTTGCCTCTTTCTGTACCTCACTTGCCTCTTTCAGTACCCCACTTGCCTCTTTCTATACCTCTCTTGCCTCTTTCTGCATTTCTCTTGCTTCTTTTTGGACTTTCGTGCTTCTTTCTCCACCTCTCTTGCTTCCTTCTGCACCTCACTCTCTTCTTTCTGTTCTTCTCACACCATTCTGCACCTTTCTTCCTCTTTCTTCCTCGTTCTGTACCTCCCTTGCCTGTTTGTTCGCCTCTCTTGACTCTTTCTGCACCTTTCTTCCTTTTTCTGCACCTCTCTTGCCTCTTTCTGTACCTCTCTTGCTTCTTTCTAAGCCTCTCTTGCTTCTTTCTGCACTTCTCTTGCTTCTTTCTGCACCTCTCTTACCTCTTTCTGTACCTCTCTTGCCTCTTTCTTCACCTCTCTTGCCTCTTTCTGCACCTCACTCCCTTCTTTCTGTATCTCTCTTGCTTTTTTCTGAACCTCTCTTGATTCTTTCTGTACTTCTCTTGTGGCTTTCTGCACCTTTCCTTCTCCTTCTGTAACTCTCTTGCCTCATTCTGCACCCCGTTCCTCTTTCTGTACCTTTCTTCCTCTTTCTGTACCTTTCTTGCCTCTTTCTGCACCCCTTCCTTCTTTCTGCACCCCTCTTCCCTCTTTCTGTACCTCACTTGCCTCTTTCTGCAACTCACTTGCCTCTTTCTGCACTTCTCTTGCCTCTTTCTGCACTCCTTCCCTCCTTTTGCACCCCTTCTCTTTTTCTGCAACTCTACTGCTTCTTTCTGCACTTCTCTTGCCCTTTCTGCACCCCTATGTCTTCTTTCTGCACCTCTGTTACCTTTTTCTGCAGCTCTCTTGCTTCTTTCTGCAATCCTCTTGCCTCATTCTGCACCCCTCTTCCCTCTTTCTGCACCGATCTTGCCTCTGCACCCCTGTGTCCTCTTTCTGCACCTCCCTTGCCCCTTTATGCACCTCTCTTGCTTCTTTCTGTACCTCTCTTGCCTCTTGCTGCACCTCCCTTGCCTCTTTCTGTACCTCTCTTGCCTCTTTCAGTACCCCACTTGCCCCATTCTGTACTTTTCTTGCTTCTATCTGTACTTCTCTTGCTTCTTTCTGTGCCTGTCTTCCTCTTTCTGTACCTCTCACCTCTTTCTGCACCTTTCTTCCTCTTTCTGCAGTTCTCTTGCTTATTTCTACACCTCTCTTGCCTCTTTCTTCACTTCTCTTGCTTCTTTCTGGACTTCTCTTGCTTCTTTCTGCATCTCTTGTACCTCTTTCTGCAACTGTCTTGTCTCTTTCATCGCCTCTCTTGCCTCTTTCTGTGCCTTTCTTCCTTTTTCTGCACCTCACTTGCCTCATACGGTACTTCTCTTGCCTCTTTCTGAACCTCACACTCTTGTTTCTGCACCTCTCTTGCCTCTTTCTGCACCTCACTCTCTTCTATCTACACTTCTCTTGCTTCTTTCTGTACCACACTCTCTTGTTTCTGTACCCCACTTGCCACTTTCTGTACCTCTCTTGCCTCTTTCTGCACCACACTTAGCTCTTTCGTCACCTCAGTCTCTTCTTTATGCACTTCTCTTGCCTCTTTCTGCATTTCTCTTGCCTCCTGTACCCCACTTGCCTCTTTCTGTACCTCTCTTGCCTCTTTATGCACCTCACCTGCTTTTTTTTCACTTCTCTTGCCTCTTTATGCACTTCTCTTGCCTCTTAATGTACAACTCTTGCCTCTTTCTGCACCTCACTTGCCTCTTTCTGCATCTCACTCTCTTCTATCTGCACCCCCTTCCCTCTTTCTGCACCCTCTCCCCTCTTTCTGCAGCTCTCTTGCCTCTTTCTGCACCCCTGTTCCCTGTTTCTGTACTCTCTTGCTTCTTTCTGAAGTTCTTTTGCCTCTTTCTGCACCTCTGTTGCTTCTTTCTGCACTTCTCTTGCCTCTTTCTGCACCCCTCTTTCCTCTTTCTGCACCCCCGTTACCTTTGTCTACACCTAACTTGCTTCTTTCTGCACTCCTCTTGCCTCTTTCTGCTCCCCTCTTCCCTCTTTCTGTACCCCTATGTCCTCTTTCTGCAGCTCCCTTGCTTGTTTCTGTAGCTCTCTTGCTTCTTTCTGTACTTTTCCTCCCCTTTCTGCACCTTTCTTCTTCTTTCTGCACCTCTCTTGCCTCTTGCTGCACCTCCCTTGCCTCTTTCTGTACCTCTCTTGCCTCTTTCAGTACCCCACTTGCCCCTTTCTGTACTTTTCTTGCTTCTTTCTGTACTTCTCTTGCTTCTTTCTGTGCCTTTCTTCCTCTTTCTGCACCTCTCACCTCATTCTGTACCTTTCTTCCTCTTTCTGCACCTCTCTTGCCTCTTTCTGTACCTCACTTGCCTCTTTCAGTACCCCACTTGCCTCTTTCTACACCTCTCTTGCCTCTTTCTGCATTTCTCTTGCTTCTTTTTGGACTTTCGTGCTTCTTTCTCCATCTCTCTTGCCTCTTTCTGCACCTGTCTTGCCTCTTTTTGTGCCTTTCTTCCTCTTTCTGCACCTCTCTTGCCTCTTTCTGCACCCCTCTTACTTCTTTCTGCACCTCTCTTGCTTCTTTCTGGCTTCCCTTGCTTCTTTCTGTACCTCTCTTGCCTCTTTCTGCACCTCTCTTGCCTCTTTCTGTCCCTCTCTTGCCTCTTTTTGTACCTCACTCTTCTTTCTGTACCCCTGTTTCCTCTATCTGCACCTCCCTTGCTAGGTTCTGTAGCTCTCTTGCTTCTTTCTGTACCTCTCTTGCCTCTTTTTGTACCTTTCTTGCCCCTTTCTGTACTCTTCTTGCTTCTTTCTGTACTTCTCTTGCTTCTTTTTGTGCCTTTCTTCCTCTTTCTGCACCTCTCACCTCTTTCTGTACCTTTCTTCCTCTTTCTGCACCTTTCTTGCCTCTTTCTGTACCTCACTTGCCTCTTTCAGTACCCCACTTGCCTCTTTCTATACCTCTCTTGCCTCTTTCTGCATTTCTCTTGCTTCTTTTTGACTTTCGTGCTTCTTTCTCCATCTCTCTTGCCTCTTTCTGCACCTGTCTTGTCTCTTTCTGTGCCTTTCTTCCTCTTTCTGCACCTCTCTTGCCTCTTTCTGCACCCCTCTTGCTTCTTTCTGCACCTCTCTTGCTTCTTTCTGACTTCCCTTGCTTCTTTCTGTACCTCTCCTGCCTCTTTCTGCACCTCTCTTGCCTCTTTATGCCCCTCTCTTGCCTCTTGTTGTACCTCACTCTTCTTTCTGTACCCCTGTTTCCTCTATCTGCACCTCCCTTGCTAGTTTCTGTAGCTTTCTTGCTTCTTTCTGTACCTCACTTGCCTCTTTCTGTACCTCTCTTGCCTCTTTCTGTACCCCACTTGCCTCTTTCTGCACTATTCTTGCTTCTTGCTGTACTTCTCTTGCTTCTTTTTGTGCCTTTCTTCCTCTTTCTGTACCTCTCACCTCTTTCTGCACTTTTCTTCCTCTTTCTGCAGTTCTCTTACTTAATTCTACACCTCTCTTGCCTCTTTCTGCACTTCTCTTGCTTCTTTCTGGACTTCTCTTGCTTCTTTCTGCATCTCTTGTGCCTCTTTCTGCAACTGTTTTGTCTCTTTTTTCGCCTCTCTTGCCTCTTTCTATGCCTTTCTTCCTTTTTCTGCACCTCACTTGCCTCTTACGGTACTTCTCTTGCCTCTTTCTGAACCTCACACGCTTGTTTCTGCACCTCTCTTGCCTCTTTCTGCACCTCACTCTCTTGTTTCTGCACTCCTCTTGCCTCTTTCTGCACCCCTCTTCCCTCTTTCTGTACCCCTATGTCCTCTTTCTGCAGCTCCCTTGCTTGTTTCTGTAGCTCTCTTGCTTCTTTCTGTACTTTTCTTCCCCTTTCTGCACCTTTCTTTTTCTTTCTGCACCTCTCTTGCCTCTTGCTGCACCTCCCTTGCCTCTTTCTGTACCTCTCTTTCCTCTTTCAGTACCCCACTTGCCCCTTTCTGTACTTTTCTTGCTTCTTTATGTACTTCTCTTGCTTCTTTCTGTGCCTTTCTTCCTCTTTCTGCACCTCTCACCTCATTCTGTACCTTTCTTCCTCTTTCTGCACCTGTCTTGCCTCTTTCTGTGCCTTTCTTCCTCTTTCTGCACCTCTCTTGCCTCTTTCTGCACCCCTCTTACTTCTTTCTGCACCTCTCTTGCTTCTTTCTGGCTTCCCTTGCTTCTTTCTGTACCTCTCTTGCCTCTTTCTGCACCTCTCTTGCCTCTTTCTGTCCCTCTCTTGCCTCTTTTTGTACCTCACTCTTCTTTCTGTACCCCTGTTTCCTCTATCTGCACCTCCCTTGCTAGGTTCTGTAGCTCTCTTGCTTCTTTCTGTACCTCTCTTGCCTCTTTCTGTACCTCTCTTGCCCCTTTCTGTACTCTTCTTGCTTCTTTCTGTACTTCTCTTGCTTCTTTTTGTGCCTTTCTTCCTCTTTCTGCACCTCTCACCTCTTTCTGTACCTTTCTTCCTCTTTCTGCACCTTTCTTGCCTCTTTCTGTACCTCACTTGCCTCTTTCAGTACCCCACTTGCCTCTTTCTATACCTCTCTTGCCTCTTTCTGCATTTCTCTTGCTTCTTTTTGACTTTCGTGCTTCTTTCTCCATCTCTCTTGCCTCTTTCTGCACCTGTCTTGTCTCTTTCTGTGCCTTTCTTCCTCTTTCTGCACCTCTCTTGCCTCTTTCTGCACCCCTCTTGCTTCTTTCTGCACCTCTCTTGCTTCTTTCTGACTTCCCTTGCTTCTTTCTGTACCTCTCTTGCCTCTTTCTGCACCTCTCTTGCCTCTTTATGCCCCTCTCTTGCCTCTTGTTGTACCTCACTCTTCTTTCTGTACCCCTGTTTCCTCTATCTGCACCTCCCTTGCTAGTTTCTGTAGCTTTCTTGCTTCTTTCTGTACCTCACTTGCCTCTTTCTGTACCTCTCTTGCCTCTTTCTGTACCCCACTTGCCTCTTTCTGCACTATTCTTGCTTCTTGCTGTACTTCTCTTGCTTCTTTTTGTGCCTTTCTTCCTCTTTCTGTACCTCTCACCTCTTTCTGCACTTTTCTTCCTCTTTCTGCAGTTCTCTTACTTAATTCTACACCTCTCTTGCCTCTTTCTGCACTTCTCTTGCTTCTTTCTGGACTTCTCTTGCTTCTTTCTGCATCTCTTGTGCCTCTTTCTGCAACTGTTTTGTCTCTTTTTTCGCCTCTTTTGCCTCTTTCTATGCCTTTCTTCCTTTTTCTGCACCTCACTTGCCTCTTACGGTACTTCTCTTGCCTCTTTCTGAACCTCACACGCTTGTTTCTGCACCTCTCTTGCCTCTTTCTGCACCTCACTCTCTTGTTTCTGCACTCCTCTTGCCTCTTTCTGCACCCCTCTTCCCTCTTTCTGTACCCCTATGTCCTCTTTCTGCAGCTCCCTTGCTTGTTTCTGTAGCTCTCTTGCTTCTTTCTGTACTTTTCTTCCCCTTTCTGCACCTTTCTTTTTCTTTCTGCACCTCTCTTGCCTCTTGCTGCACCTCCCTTGCCTCTTTCTGTACCTCTCTTTCCTCTTTCAGTACCCCACTTGCCCCTTTCTGTACTTTTCTTGCTTCTTTATGTACTTCTCTTGCTTCTTTCTGTGCCTTTCTTCCTCTTTCTGCACCTCTCACCTCATTCTGTACCTTTCTTCCTCTTTCTGCACCTGTCTTGCCTCTTTCTGTGCCTTTCTTCCTCTTTCTGCACCTCTCTTGCCTCTTTCTGCACCCCTCTTACTTCTTTCTGCACCTCTCTTGCTTCTTTCTGGCTTCCCTTGCTTCTTTCTGTACCTCTCTTGCCTCTTTCTGCACCTCTCTTGCCTCTTTCTGTCCCTCTCTTGCCTCTTTTTGTACCTCACTCTTCTTTCTGTACCCCTGTTTCCTCTATCTGCACCTCCCTTGCTAGGTTCTGTAGCTCTCTTGCTTCTTTCTGTACCTCTCTTGCCTCTTTCTGTACCTCTCTTGCCCCTTTCTGTACTCTTCTTGCTTCTTTCTGTACTTCTCTTGCTTCTTTTTGTGCCTTTCTTCCTCTTTCTGCACCTCTCACCTCTTTCTGTACCTTTCTTCCTCTTTCTGCACCTTTCTTGCCTCTTTCTGTACCTCACTTGCCTCTTTCAGTACCCCACTTGCCTCTTTCTATACCTCTCTTGCCTCTTTCTGCATTTCTCTTGCTTCTTTTTGACTTTCGTGCTTCTTTCTCCATCTCTCTTGCCTCTTTCTGCACCTGTCTTGTCTCTTTCTGTGCCTTTCTTCCTCTTTCTGCACCTCTCTTGCCTCTTTCTGCACCCCTCTTGCTTCTTTCTGCACCTCTCTTGCTTCTTTCTGACTTCCCTTGCTTCTTTCTGTACCTCTCTTGCCTCTTTCTGCACCTCTCTTGCCTCTTCCTGCCCCTCTCTTGCCTCTTGTTGTACCTCACTCTTCTTTCTGTACCCCTGTTTCCTCTATCTGCACCTCCCTTGCTAGTTTCTGTAGCTTTCTTGCTTCTTTCTGTACCTCACTTGCCTCTTTCTGTACCTCTCTTGCCTCTTTCTGTACCCCACTTGCCTCTCTCTGCACTATTCTTGCTTCTTGCTGTACTTCTCTTGCTTCTTTTTGTGCCTTTCTTCCTCTTTCTGTACCTCTCACCTCTTTCTGCACTTTTCTTCCTCTTTCTGCAGTTCTCTTACTCAATTCTACACCTCTCTTGCCTCTTTCTGCACTTCTCTTGCTTCTTTCTGGACTTCTCTTGCTTCTTTCTGCATCTCTTGTGCCTCTTTCTGCAACTGTTTTGTCTCTTTCTTCGCCTCTCTTGCCTCTTTCTATGCCTTTCTTCCTTTTTCTGCACCTCACTTGCCTCTTACGGTACTTCTCTTGCCTCTTTCTGAACCTCACACGCTTGTTTCTGCACCTCTCTTGCCTCTTTCTGCACCTCACTCTCTTCTTTCTGCACTCCTCTTGCCTCTTTCTGCACCCCTCTTCCCTCTTTCTGTACCCCTATGTCCTCTTTCTGCAGCTCCCTTGCTTGTTTCTGTAGCTCTCTTGCTTCTTTCTGTACTTTTCTTCCCCTTTCTGCACCTTTCTTTTTCTTTCTGCACCTCTCTTGCCTCTTGCTGCACCTCCCTTGCCTCTTTCTGTACCTCTCTTTCCTCTTTCAGTACCCCACTTGCCCCTTTCTGTACTTTTCTTGCTTCTTTCTGTACTTCTCTTGCTTCTTTCTGTGCCTTTCTTCCTCTTTCTGCACCTCTTACCTCATTCTGTACCTTTCTTCCTCTTTCTGCACCTCTCTTGCCTCTTTCTGTCCCTCTCTTGCCTCTTTGTGTACCTCACTCTTCTTTCTGTACCCCTGTTTCCTCTATCTGCACCTCCCATGCTAGTTTCTGTAGCTCTCTTGCTTCTTTCTGCACCTCACTTGCCTCTTTCTGTAACTCCCTTGCCTCTTTCTGTACCCCACTTGCCTCTTTCAGCACTATTCTTGCTTCTTGTTGTACTTCTCTTGCTTCTTTGTGTGCCTTTCTTCCTCTTTCTGTACCTCTCACCTCTTTCTGCACCTTTCTTCCTCTATCTGCAGTTCTCTTGCTTATTTCTACACCTCTCTTGCCTCTTTCTGCACTTCTCTTGCTTCTTTCTGGACTTCTCTTGCTTCTTTCTGCATCTCTTGTGCCTCTTTCTGCAACTGTCTTGTCTCTTTCTTCGCCTCTCTTGCCTCTTTCTGTGCCTTTCTTCCTTTTTCTGCACCTCACTTGCCTCATACGGTACTTCTCTTGCCTCTTTCTGAACCTCACACTCTTGTTTCTGCACCTCTCTTGCCTCTTTCTGCACCTCACTCTCTTCTATCTGCACTTCTCTTGCTTCTTTCTGTACCCCACTCTCTTGTTTCTGTACCTCACTTGCCACTTTCTGTACCTCTCTTGCCTCTTTCTGCACCACACTTAGCTCTTTCATCACCTCAGTCTCTTCTTTATGCACTTCTCTTGCCTCTTTCTGCATTTCCCTTGCCTCCTGTACCCCACTTGCCTCTTTCTGTACCTCTCTTGCCTCTTTATGCACCTCACCTGCTTTTTTTCACTTCTCTTGCCTCTTTATGCACTTCTCTTGCCTCTTAATGTACAACTCTTGCCTCTTTCTGCGCCTCACTTGGCTCTTTCTGCATCTCACTCTCTTCTTTCTGCATCCCCTTCCCTCTTTCTGCACCCCTCTCCCCTCTTTCTGCAGCTCTCTTGCCTCTTTCTGCACCCCTGTTCCCTGTTTCTGTACTCTCTTGCTTCTTTCTGAAGTTCTTTTGCCTCTTTCTGCACCTCTGTTGCTTCTTTCTGCACTTCTCTTGCCTCTTTCTGCACCCCTCTTTCCTCTTTCTGCACCCCTGTTACCTTTTTCTACACCTAACTTGCTTCTTTCTGCACTCCTCTTGCCTCTTTCTGCACCCCTCTTCCCTCTTTCTGTACCCCTATGTCCTCTTTCTGCAGCTCCCTTGCTTGTTTCTGTAGCTCTCTTGCTTCTTTCTGTACTTTTCTTCCCCTTTCTGCACCTTTATTCTTCTTTCTGCACCTCTCTTGCCTCTTGCTGCACCTCCCTTGCCTCTTTCTGTACCTCTCTTTCCTCTTTCAGTACCCCACTTGCCCCTTTCTGTACTTTTCTTGCTTCTTTCTGTACTTCTATTGCTTCTTTCTGTGCCTTTCTTCCTCTTTCTGCACCTCTCACCTCATTCTGTACCTTTCTTCCTCTTTCTGCACCTCTCTTGCCTCTTTCTGTACCTCACTTGCCTCTTTCAGTACCCCACTTGCCTCTTTCTACACCTCTCTTGCCTCTTTCTGCATTTCTCTTGCTTCTTTTTGGACTTTCGTGCTTCTTTCTCCCTCTCTCTTGCCTCTTTCTGCACCTGTCTTGCCTCTTTCTGTGCCTTTCTTCCTCTTTCTGCACCTCTCTTGCCTCTTTCTGCACCCCTCTTACTTCTTTCTGTACCTCTCTTGCTTCTTTCTGGGTTCCCTTGCTTCTTTCTGTACCTCTCTTGCCTCTTTCTGCACCTCTCTTGCCTCTTTCTGTCCCTCTCTTGCCTCTTTTTGTACCTCACTCTTCTTTCTGTACCCCTGTTTCCTCTATCTGCACCTCCCTTGCTAGTTTCTGTAGCTCTCTTGCTTCTTTCTGTACCTCTCTTGCCTCTTTCTGTACCTCTCTTGCCCCTTTCTGTACTTTTCTTGCTTCTTTCTGTACTTCTCTTGCTTCTTTTTGTGCCTTTCTTCCTCTGTCTGCACCTCTCACCTCTTTCTGTACCTTTCTTCCTCTTTCTGCACCTTTCTTGCCTCTTTCTGTACCTCACTTGCCTCTTTCAGTACCCCACTTGCCTCTTTCTACACCTCTCTTGCCTCTTTCTGCATTTCTCTTGCTTCTTTTTGGACTTTCGTGCTTCTTTCTCCATCTCTCTTGCCTCTTTCTGCACCTGTCTTGTCTCTTTCTGTGCCTTTCTTCCGCTTTCTGCACTGCTCTTGCCTCTTTCTGCACCCCTCTTGCTTCCTTCTGCACCTCTCTTGCTTCTTTCTGACTTCCCTTGCTTCGTTCTGTACCTCTCTTGCCTCTTTCTGCACCTCTCTTGCCTCTTTCTGCCCCTCTCTTGCCTCTTTTTGTACCTCACTCTTCTTTCTGTACCCCTGTTTCCTCTATCTGCACCTCCCTTGCTAGTTTCTGTAGCTTTCTTGCTTCTTTCTGTACCTCACTTGCCTTTTTCTGTACCTCTCTTGCCTCTTCCTGTATCCCACTTGCCTCTTTCTACACTATTCTTGCTTCTTGCTGTACTTCTCTTGCTTCTGTTTGTGCCTTTCTTCCTCTTTCTGTACCTCTGTTGGACAGGCCACACGAAGGGCTTGCTCCCTCCCCGCACGACAGGGCCCGAGCTCCGGCCCACCAGGCATAACCCACGAAAAGCACCTGTACCCCGTCTCCCGACGGATCTTCGGCCCTCGGACCTCTACCCATCACGGGGCCCAGCCCCACCGGCTCCCCCGGCCGGTTCAAGCCGCCATCTTGGGCCCTGCACCACGAGGCCGCGTGGCCTCGGCCCGACCCTAACCCCGGGCCTGGCCGGCCCCGACATCCCGGCACCACCCTCCACCCAGGAGGTGAGCGGACCACTTGGCAGGTCAATGGGAGAACGAAGTGTCAAGAGCTCTTCCCCCCCGCCAGGTGCCGATCGCCTCCAGCTCCCCCCAGACGCTGGCTCCACCCCCGGCTGGGTGTCTGGACACCTTCATCCCGGGCCCTCCGACCTCCAAGTGCGAGGGTCCGGACATCAAAGGGCGCCTGCCCTATAACTGGGGTGTTGGACAGGCCACACAGAGGGCTGGCTCCCTCCCCGCACGACAGGGCCCGAGCTCCGGCCCACCAGGCATACCCCCGCGACAAGCACCTGTACCCCGTCTCCCGACGGATCTTCTGCCCTCGGACCACTACTCATCACGGGGTCCCGCCCCACCGGCTTCCCCGGCCGGGTCAAGCCTCCATCTTGGGCCCTGCACCACGCGGCCGCGTGGCCTCACCCCGACCCCAACCCCGGGCCTGGCCGGCCCCGACATCCCGGCACCACCATCCACCCAGGAGGTGAGCGGACCACTTGGCAGGTCAATGGGAGAACGAGGTGTCAAAGGCTCTCCCCCGCCAGGTGCCGATCGCCCCCAGCTCCCCCAGGCACTGGCTCCACCCCCTGCTGGGTGTCTGGACACCTTCATCCCGGACCCTCCGACCTCCAAGTGCGAGGGTCCGGACATCAAAGGGCACCAGCCCTATAACTGGGGCAGCTCCGGAGCAGGAAGGCAGTTGTATCCTGGAGTCGAGAGACACCGAGTGAACTCAGCCTTGACGGTCTACTGGCGTTGCCGTAGCCCGCTCTTGTGACCCATCGTTCTGCCTGCTGGCGCTGCCGCGGCCTTCTGCAATCACCATCTTCACCGGGACCTGCTGGCGCTGCCGCGGACCGTACATCGACCATCTTCCTGGGACCTGCTGGCGCTGCCGCGGCCCGTTGTAACAACCATCTTCACCGGGACCTGCTGGCGCTGCCGCGGACCGTACATCGACCATCTTCCTGGGACCTGCTGGCGCTGCCGCGGCCCGTTGTAACAACCATCTTCACCGGGACCTGCTGGCGCTGCCGCGGACCGTACATCGACCATCTTCCTGGGACCTGCTGGCGCTGCCGCGGCCCGTTGTAACAACCATCTTCACCGGGACCTGCTGGCGCTGCCGCGGACCGTGCATCGACCGTCTTCCTGGGACCTGCTGGCGCTGCCGCGGCCCGTTGTACGACCATCATCACCGGGACCTGCTGGCGCTGCCGCGGCCCGTACCACCTAACCACCAAGCTCGAGGATTGTGAGCTCATCATCTCATCCGAACCACCTGACTGGTAAACAGACTGTCCCGCTACCCCCTTTCCCACCTTGCGAGACTCGAATCGAGGGGACCCCTGAGTCCAGACCTCCTTGTACCATTCAACCGTACCTTAAGAAGTGCTTATAAAGAACACTGAACCTTATCCGTGTGTGGTATCTGTCTGTGGGGGGGAAGTTACTTGTCTGTACGATCGCTGGAGACGGTTCTCCCCGGAGACCTCTCCTCCTGACCCCGGCCGACCCTCCCGGTCCGTCTACCTTTTCTAACATTGGTGGCCAGCGGCGCGATCCGAATCAACGCGTAATCGTACAGAGAGTAGCTCACCCCACGACAAAAACACGATGTCGACCAAAGATAGCAGCCCCACCGAGAAATTCCAAATGGAGAAATTAGAAGAATACAACCACCGCGAACTGAGACAATTTTGCATAGAACTTGGCATTGCTACCACCGGCCTAAGTACCAAGGATGATCTAAAGCGCGCCCTTGAGTCATGGACAGAAACTGGGGTCGCAGGACCCTCCGACCAAAGCAGCGTCACACCAGACCAAAACAGCATCACACCAGAGGGGAACGCCACGGCTCCCGAGGAGCGGGGAACGGGCCTCTCACAGGAGGAGATCCGAGAAAGAGACAGAATCAGATTACACGAGTTGGAGATGGCACGACTCAAGATGGATGGGGAACTCAAGTTAGCTGAACAGAAACTCAACCTCGAGCACATGCGGCTCCGAGATGAACGAGAAGAGAAGCAGAGACAGAGAGAGCTGGAGGAGAAAAAAATAACGCTCGAGCACGAGCGCCGACTAGCGGAGATAGAACTGCGAAAACAGAATAAGGAACTTGGGGTGCCTGAGCGACCACACACCCCGGGGCCAATTGAGAAAAAAGTCCATATCCCCAAGGATGTTGTCCGCGAGTATGTCCGAGAAGACGACATACAGCAATGGTTTAAAGCCTATGAGATCGCCATGACCTCCCACCGGATCGACCGGAGTGATTGGGGAGCCGGACTTTGGGGGAGGTTTATCAACGAGGGTCGCGATGCCCTACTGCAGCTCCCAGATCACCAAATGTCGTCCTACGACCACATGAAGGCTGCTCTCGTTACCCGCTACGGCCTCACACCCGAGATGTACCGCCAGAGGTTCAGAGATTGCACCCGGATCCCAGGTACAACTTGGGTAGAATACGTGAACTATTTCAGCCGTGCCTTCGAGGGTTGGATCAAGGGGAGTCAGGTCACCACCTACGAACAACTCTTCAACCTTATAGTATGGGAGCACCTGTCAAACAACTGTTTCGTCGAGCTCAGGCAGCACCTCCTCGACAGTAAGCTGACTGACCCCCGGCAGCTCGCCGCCGAAGCTGACCGATGGGAAAGCACCCGAGTGGGCCGGAAAGGGCCACACGACCAGAACAGAAGCAGCCAAGGCCAGCACCGTCCTCGGGGAGGAGGAGGGGGCCAGGGTCGAGGGAGAGACGCCTTGCCAGCAACACCCGTGGCCAGCACCCCGCCTCCGGCCGGCTGGGGCAACCCCCCGTTGCGGCCCGGGTTCCGAGCCAACGTCACGTGCCACCGGTGCCAGCGACTAGGCCACTACGCCAATGACCCGAGCTGCCCGCTAAACCAAACACCCAAGCCCCGCCAGGTAGCGGCCGCCGCCCTGGGGGAAGAGCGATTATCGGAGGAACCCGAAGAGTATGAGCCGGCCCAGCAAGGGTGGGAACCGGCCGCCATGGTCCTGGCGTGCTTAGGGGGAAAAGACATGGTCCCGCGGGCTCCCCTACCCGCCAACACCAGGAAATACGGTCAGTGGGTGACCATTAATGGACAGAGGGCCGAGGCCCTGCGTGACACCAGCGCCAGTGTAACGGCCGTCCGCTGTCACCTGGTGAAGCCCGAGCAGATCCTGCCGAACATTCTCTGCCCCGTCCGCTCGGCAGATAACTCTGAGAGTATGTGTAAAATGGCCTGCGTCCCATTCGAATGGGGAGGGGTCTCCGGCCTGCTGAAAGTGACGGTCTGGGACGATGCCCCCGTGGACTGCCTCCTGGGGAATGATCTCGAGAGTTCCCCGTGGGCCACCGTCGAGAGAAGAGAGCACCTGGGGATGCTGGGCCTCCCGGACTGGGCCTGCATAACCACCCGGTCCATGGCCGCCCGTGCCGCCCCCCGATCAGAAGAACCCGAATGGCCAGCACCTCCGCCCCCGGTCGCCCCAGTAGAGGGCAACGGCGAGGCCAGCCTCCCGGACCCGACGACCGAAGAGGACGCGCAACCCCAGGACCTTCCGGATCTGGCTCAGTGGCGTCAAGAAGGGGGGCCCACACAAGAACAGTTCCGCCAGGAACAAAAGACCTGTCCCTCCCTCGAGGGACTCCGCCAACAAGCCAGCGCCCAAAACGCAGGGGACGCCACCGGAACTCACTGGGTCTACTGGGATAACGACCTGCTCTACAGCGAGCAAAGAATCGCCGAGCTGGGGGCCGGTCGAGTTCTGGTGGTACCTCTCCGCTTCAGAGACTTTCTGCTCAACTTAGCCCACGATGTCCCCCTGGCTGGACACCTGGGCCAGGACAAAACGTACAGTCGCCTAGTGACCCACTTTTTCTGGCCAAAAATGAGGAATGACGTCCTGAACCACTGCCGATCTTGCCCCACATGCCAAGCCAGCGGGAAGAGTGGTCGGAAGCTGAAAGCCCCTCTGCAACCCTTCCCTGTGGTCACCACCCCGTTCGAGAGGGTGGGGATAGACATTGTGGGGCCTCTGGACCCCCGCACGGCACAAGGACACAGGTTCATCTTAGTGCTAGTGGACCATGCCACCCGCTACCCCGAGGCGGTGCCCCTACGGACCGTGACAGCTCCGGTGGTTGGCCGGGCCCTAATGGGGATCTTCTCCCGGGTAGGCTTCCCCCGAGAAGTCGTCAGCGACCGAGGCACAAATTTCATATCCAAATACATGAAGTCCCTCTGGCAACAATGCGGGGTCACCTACAGATTCACGACCCCCTATCACCCCCAAGGGAACGGACTAGTGGAGCGTTTTAACCGCACTCTCAAGGGAATGATTGGGGGATTGGAAGAGCCCCTCCGTCGCCAGTGGGATGTACTACTCCCGTGCCTCCTCTTCGCCTACCGGGAAGTTCCCCAGAAGTCCCTCGGTTTTAGCCCTTTCGAACTCCTGTACGGGCACCCTGTGCGAGGGCCCCTCAGCCTAGTCAAGGAAGGTTGGGAGATGGCCCCCCTAACAACCCCTCCAGACGTCTTCAAATACATCCTGGCCCTACGAAACCAGACCCGGCGCTTCAGGGAGATGGCCAAGGCGAACCTCGAGGCCAGCCAGGAGGACATGAAGAGGTGGTATGATCACAATGCCTCCTCCGTTGAATTCGAGCCTGGTCAGCAGGTATGGGTGATGTCCCCCACCGAACCATGTGCCTTGCAAGATAAGTGGACGGGGCCCTTCAAAGTGGTCGAGCGCAAAAGCCCCGTCACTTACCTCATCGACATGGGGACCTCCCGGAACCCCCTTCGGGTCCTCCACACCAACCGACTCAAACCACACCTTGTGCGCTCAGAACTCAGCCTCCTGATGGCTACGGACAGTGGGGCAGAGGAAGACTCCGAACCCCTCCCGGATCTTCTGAAGACTCAGGAGAATGACGGCTCCGTGGACGGGGTCCGGCTCTCTGACGCCCTCACTTCGGAGCAACGCCAGGACTGCCGGAACCTCCTGCTGCAGTTCGCTGCCCTGTTCTCCCTCACCCCCGGGGTCACCCCTTGGTGTTTGCACGACGTAGACACCGGGGACAGTCCCCCTGTCCGACACCGGGCCTACCGCGTACCAGATCGGGTACGGGCCTGCATACAAGAGGAAGTGGCCAAGATGCTCACGATCGGGGTCATCGAGCCCTCGGACAGTCCCTGGGCCAGTCCGGTTGTATTGGTTCCCAAAGCCGCTGCCCCCGGCACCGCACCTGAACTGAGATTCTGCGTCGACTACCGGGGCTTGAACGCTGTCACCCGGACCGACGCTCATCCCATCCCCCGAGCAGACGAGCTGATCGACCGGCTGGGGGCCGCCCGCTACCTTAGTATCTTCGACCTAACAGCGGGCTACTGGCAGATCGGCCTCACACCCAGGGCTCAGGAACGGTCAGCCTTCTCTACCCCCGATGGCCACTATCAATTCAAGGTCATGCCCTTTGGCATGACGAATGTCCCCGCCACGTTTCAACGCCTTGTGAACCAGGTCTTGGCGGGGCTCGAAGAGTTCAGCGCTGCCTACCTGGACGATATCGCTGTATACAGCCGCCACTGGTCCGACCACCTCCGTCACCTCCAAGAGGTCCTACAAGCCCTCCAGCGGGCCGGCCTCACCATTAAGGCCGGCAAGTGCCAAATTGGCCAAGGGTCTGTGACCTACCTTGGGCACCAAGTGGGGAGCGGGCTGGTGGCCCCCCTACAACTTAAGATTGCGGCCATCCAGTCCTGGCAGCCCCCCGTCACCCAGACCGAGGTCCGAGCCTTCTTGGGGCTCACCGGCTACTACCGGCGGTTCGTGAAGGACTACGGCAGCATCGTGGGGCCCCTCACGGGTCTCACGTCCAAGAACCAACCGAAGCGGATTAACTGGACTCCTGATTGTCAAGCGGCCTTCGAGAAGCTGAAGGCCGCCCTGTGCACCGCCCCTGTGCTCCAGGCCCCCGATTACAGTCGGGAATTTGTGGTGCAGACCGACGCCTCCGACCACGGCATCGGGGCCGTCCTTTCTCAGTTGAACCCCGAAGGTCATGACCAGCCAGTGGCCTTCATCAGTCGACGTCTCCTGGCCCGAGAACAGCGTTGGAGCACCATCGAGAGGGAGGCATTTGCAGTAGTGTGGGCCCTCAAAAAGCTCCGACCCTATCTCTTCGGTACCCACTTCCGGGTACAAACCGACCATCGACCCCTGCAATGGCTGATGCAGATGCGGGGGGAGAACCCAAAACTCTTGCGCTGGTCCATTTCCCTGCAGGGAATGGACTTCACCGTGGAGCACCGACCAGGCCAAGACCACGCCAACGCGGATGGCCTGTCCCGCTTTTTCCGCCTCGACGAAGAGAGTCCCCAAGGAGATGGGTGACTCTCCCCGCCTTCAGCTGGGGGGGACGCATGTTGGACAGGCCACACAGAGGGCTGGCTCCCTTCCCGCACGACAGGGCCCGAGCTCCGGCCCACCAGGCATACCCCCGCGACAAGCACCTGTACCCCGTCTCCCGACGGATCTTCTGCCCTCGGACCACTACTCATCACGGGGTCCCGCCCCACCGGCTTCCCCGGCCGGGTCAAGCCTCCATCTTGGGCCCTGCACCACGCGGCCGCGTGGCCTCACCCCGACCCCAACCCCGGGCCTGGCCGGCCCCGACATCCCGGCACCACCATCCACCCAGGAGGTGAGCGGACCACTTGGCAGGTCAATGGGAGAACGAGGTGTCAAAGGCTCTCCCCCGCCAGGTGCCGATCGCCCCCAGCTCCCCCAGGCACTGGCTCCACCCCCTGCTGGGTGTCTGGACACCTTCATCCCGGACCCTCCGACCTCCAAGTGCGAGGGTCCGGACATCAAAGGGCACCAGCCCTATAACTGGGGCAGCTCCGGAGCAGGAAGGCAGTTGTATCCTGGAGTCGAGAGACACCGAGTGAACTCAGCCTTGACGGTCTACTGGCGTTGCCGTAGCCCGCTCTTGTGATCCATCGTTCTGCCTGCTGGCGCTGCCGCGGCCTTCTGCAATCACCATCTTCACCGGGACCTGCTGGCGCTGCCGCGGACCGTACATCGACCATCTTCCTGGGACCTGCTGGCGCTGCCGCGGCCCGTTGTAACAACCATCTTCACCGGGACCTGCTGGCGCTGCCGCGGACCGTACATCGACCATCTTCCTGGGACCTGCTGGCGCTGCCGCGGCCCGTTGTAACAACCATCTTCACCGGGACCTGCTGGCGCTGCCGCGGACCGTGCATCGACCGTCTTCCTGGGACCTGCTGGCGCTGCCGCGGCCCGTTGTACGACCATCATCACCGGGACCTGCTGGCGCTGCCGCGGCCCGTACCACCTAACCACCAAGCTCGAGGATTGTGAGCTCATCATCTCATCCGAACCACCTGACTGGTAAACAGACTGTCCCGCTACCCCCTTTCCCACCTTGCGAGACTCAAATCGAGGGGACCCCTGAGTCCAGACCTCCTTGTACCATTCAACCGTACCTTAAGAAGTGCTTATAAAGAACACTGAACCTTATCCGTGTGTGGTATCTGTCTGTGGGGGGGAAGTTACTTGTCTGTACGATCGCTGGAGACGGTTCTCCCCGGAGACCTCTCCTCCTGACCCCGGCCGACCCTCCCGGTCCGTCTACCTTTTCTAACATGGGGCAACTCCGGAGCAGGAAGGCAGTTGTATCCTGGAGTCGAGAGACACCGAGAGAACTCAGCCTTGACGGACTACTGGCGCTGCCATAGCCCGCTCTTGTGAACCATCGTCCTGCCTGCTGGCGCTGCCGCGGCCTTCTGCAACATCCATCCTCGTCGGGACCTGCTGGCGCTGCCGCGGCCCGTTGTAACGACCATCCTCGTCAGGACCTGCTGGCGCTGCCGCGGCCCGTTGTAACGACCATCCTCACCGGGACCTGCTGGCGCTGCCGCGGACCGTACATCGACCATCTTTCCGGGACCTGCTGGCGCCGCCGCGGACCGTGTACCGACCATCTCAACCGGGACCTGCTGGCGCTGCCGCGGCCCGTACCAACTAAGCCACCAAGCTCGAGGATTGTGAGCTAGTCATCATCTCATCCGAACTACCTGACTGGTAGACAGACTGTCCCGCTACCCCTTACCCTGCTTTGAGAGACTTGAATCGAGGGGACCCCTGAGTCCAGACCTCCTTGTACCATTCAACCGTACCTTAAGAAGTGCTTATAAAGAACACTGAACCTTATCCGTGTGTGGTATCTGTCTGTGGGGGGGAAGTTACTTGTCTGTACGATCGCTGGAGACGGCTCTCCCCGGAGACCGCTCCTCCTGACCCCGGCCGACCCTCCCGGTCCGTCCACCCTTTCTAACATTGGTGGCCAGCGGCGCGATCCGAATCAACGCGTAATCGTACAGAGAGTAGCTCACCCCACGACAAAAACACGATGTCAGCCAAAGATAGCAGCTCCACCGAGAATTTCCAAATGGATAAATTAGAAGAATACAACCACCGCGAACTGAGACAATTCTGCATAGAACTTGGCATTGCTACCACCGGCCTGAGTACCAAGGATGATCTAAAGCACGCCCTAGAGTCGTGGACAGAAACTGGGGTCGCCGGACCCTCCGACCAAAGCAGCATCACACCAGAGGGGAACGCCACGGCTCCCGAGGAGCGGGGAACGGGCCTCTCGCAGGAGGAGATCCGAGAAAGAGAAAGAACCAGATTGCACGAGTTGGAAATGGCACGACTCAAGATGGATGGGGAACTCAAGTTAGCTGAACAGAAACTCAACCTCGAGCATATGCGGCTCCGAGATGAACGAGAAGAGAAGCAGAGACAGAGAGAGCTGGAGGAGAAAAAAATAACGCTCGAGCACGAGCGCCAACTAGCGGAGATAGAACTTCGGAAACAAAATAAAGAACTGGGGGTGCCTGAGCGACCACACACCCCGGGGCCAATCGAGAAAAAAGTCCACATCCCCAAGGATGTTGTCCGCGAGTATGTCCGAGAAGACGACATACAACAGTGGTTTAAAGCCTACGAGATCGCCATGACCTCCCACCGGATCGACCGGAGTGATTGGGGAGCCGGACTTTGGGGGAGGTTTATCAACGAGGGTCGCGATGCCCTACTGCAGCTCCCAGATCACCAAATGTCGTCCTACGACCACATGAAGGCTGCCCTCCTCACCCGCTACGGCCTCACACCCGAGATGTACCGCCAGAGGTTCAGAGATTGCACCCGGATCCCAGGTACAACTTGGGTAGAATACGTGAACTATTTCAGCCGTGCCTTCGAGGGTTGGATAAAGGGGAGCCATGTCACCACTTACGAACAACTCTTTAACCTTATGGTATGGGAGCACCTGTCGAACAACTGTTTCGTCGAGCTCAGGCAGCACCTCCTCGACAGTAAGCTGACTGACCCCCGGCAGCTCGCCGCCGAAGCTGACCGATGGGAAAGCACCCGAGTGGGCCGGAGGGGGCCACACGAACAGAACAGAAGCAACCCAGGCCAGCACCGTCCTCGGGGAGGAGGAGGGGGCCAGGGGCGAGGTAGAGACGCCTTGCCAACAACACCCGTGGCCAGCACCCCGCCTCCGGCCGGCCGGGGCAACCCCCCGTGGCGTCCTGGGGCCCGAGCCAACGTCACGTGCCACCGATGCCAGCGAGTCGGCCACTACGCCAATGACCCGAGCTGCCCGCAGAACCAAGCACCCAAGCCCCGCCAGGTAGCTGCCGCCGCCCTGGGGGAAGAGCGATCATCGGAGGAACCAGAAGAGTATGAGCCGGCCCAGCAAGAGTGGGAGCCGGCCGCCATGGTCCTGGCGTGCTTAGGGGGAAGAGACATGGTCCCGCGGGCTCCCCTACCCGCTAACACCAGGAAATACGGTCAGTGGGTGACCATTAATGGACAGCGAGCCGAGGCCTTGCGTGACACAGGCGCCAGTGTGACGGCCGTCCGCTGTCACCTGGTGAAGCCCGAGCAGATCCTGCCGAACATTCTCTGCCCCGTCCGCTCGGCAGACAACTCTGAAAGTATGTGTCAAATGGCCTGCGTCCCATTCGAATGGGGAGGGGTCTCCGGCCTGTTGAAGGTGACGGTCCGGGACGATGCCCCCGTGGACTGCCTCCTGGGGAATGACCTCGAGAGTTCCCCGTGGGCCACCGTTGAGAGAAGGGAGCACCTGGGGATGCTGGGCCTCCCGGACTGGGCCTGCATAACCACCCGGTCCATGGCCGCCCGTGCCGTCCCTCGATCAGAAGAACCGGAATGGCCGGCACCTCCGCCCCCGGTCGCCCCAGTAGAAGACAACGACAAGGCCAGCCTCCCAGACCCGACGACCGAAGGGGACGCGCAATCCCAGGACCTTCCTGACCTGGCTCAGTGGCGTCAAGAAGGGGGGCCCACCCAAGAACAGTTCCGCCAGGAACAAAAGACCTGTCCCTCCCTCGAGGGACTCCGCCAACAAGCCAGCGCCCAGAACGCAGGGGACTCCCCCGGAACTCACTGGGTCTACTGGGATAACGACCTGCTATACAGCGAGCAAAGAATCGCCGAGCTGGGGGCCGGTCGAGTACTGGTGGTACCTCTCCGCTTCAGAGACTTTCTGCTCAACCTGGCACACGATGTCCCCCTGGCTGGACACCTGGGCCAGGACAAAACGTACAGCCGCCTAGTGACCCACTTTTTCTGGCCGAAAATGAGGAACGACGTCCTGAACCACTGCCGATCTTGCCCCACATGCCAAGCCAGCGGGAAGAGTGGTCGGAAGCTGAAAGCCCCTCTGCAACCCTTCCCTGTGGTCACCACCCCGTTCGAGAGGGTGGGGATAGACATTGTGGGGCCTCTGGACCCCCGCACGGCACAAGGACACAGGTTCATCTTAGTACTGGTGGACCATGCCACCCGCTACCCCGAGGCGGTGCCCCTACGGACCGTGACAGCTCCGGTGGTTGGCCGGGCCCTAATGGGGATCTTCTCCCGGGTAGGCTTCCCCCGAGAAGTCGTCAGCGACCGAGGCACGAACTTTATATCCAAATACATGAAGTCCCTCTGGCAACAATGCGGGGTCACCTACAGATTCACGACCCCCTATCACCCCCAAGGGAACGGACTAGTGGAGCGGTTTAACCGCACTCTCAAGGGGATGATTGGGGGATTGGAAGAGCCCCTCCGTCGCCAGTGGGATGTACTACTCCCGTGCCTCCTCTTCGCTTACCGAGAAGTTCCCCAGAAGTCCCTCGGTTTTAGCCCTTTCGAACTCCTGTACGGGCACCCTGTGCGAGGGCCCCTCAGCCTAGTAAAAGAAGGTTGGGAGATGGCCCCCCTAAAGACCCCTCCAGACGTCTTCAAATACATCCTGGCCCTACGCAATCAGACCCGGCGCTTCAGACAGATGGCCAAGGCGAACCTCGAGGCCAGCCAGGAGGACATGAAGAGGTGGTATGATCACAATGCCTCCTCCGTTGAGTTCGAGCCTGGACAACAAGTATGGGTGATGTCCCCCACCGAACCATGTGCCTTGCAAGATAAGTGGACGGGGCCCGTCAAAGTGGTCGAGCGCAAAAGCCCCGTCACTTACCTCATCGACCTGGGGACCTCCCGGAACCCCCTCCGGGTCCTCCACACCAACCGACTCAAACCACACTTTGTGCGCTCAGAACTCAGCCTCCTGATGGCTACGGACAGTGGGGCAGAGGAAGACTCCGAACCCCTCCCGGATCTTCTGAAAACTCAGGAGAATGACGGCTCCGTGGACGGGGTCCGGCTCTCTGACGCCCTCACTTCGGAGCAACGCCAGGGCTGCCGGAACCTCCTGCTGCAGTTCGCTACCCTGTTCTCCCTCACCCCCAGGGTCACCCCTTGGTGTTTGCACGACGTGGACACCGGGGACAGTCCCCCTGTCCGACACCGGGCCTACCGCGTACCAGATCGGGTACGGGCCTGCATACAGGAGGAAGTGGCCAAGATGCTCACAATCGGGGTCATCGAGCCCTCGGACAGTCCCTGGGCCAGTCCGGTTGTATTGGTTCCCAAAGCCGCTGCCCCCGGCACCGCACCTGAACTGAGATTCTGCGTCGACTACCGGGGCTTGAACGCTGTCACCCGGACCGACGCTCATCCGATTCCCCGAGCAGACGAGCTGATCGACCGGCTGGGGGCCGCCCGCTACCTCAGTATCTTCGACCTAACAGCGGGCTACTGGCAGATCGGCCTCACACCCAGGGCTCAGGAACGGTCAGCCTTCTCTACCCCCGATGGCCACTACCAATTCAAGGTCATGCCCTTCGGCATGAAGAATGCCCCCGCCACGTTTCAACGCCTCGTGAACCAGGTCTTGGCGGGGCTCGAAGAGTTCAGCGCTGCCTACCTGGACGATATCGCTGTATACAGCCGCCACTGGCCCGACCACCTCCGTCACCTCCAAGAGGTCCTACAGGCCCTCCAGCGGGCCGGTCTCACAATTAAGGCCGGCAAGTGCCAAATTGGCCAAGGGTCTGTGACCTACCTTGGGCACCAAGTGGGAAGCGGGCTGGTGGCCCCGCTACAACTTAAGATTGCTGCCATCCAGTCCTGGCAGCCCCCCGTCACCCAGACCGAGGTCCGAGCCTTCTTGGGGCTCACCGGCTACTACCGGCGGTTCGTGAAAGACTACGGCAGCATCGTGGGGCCCCTCACGGGTCTCACGTCCAAGAACCAGCCGAAGCGGATTAACTGGACCCCCGACTGTCAAGCGGCCTTCGAGAAGCTGAAGGCCGCCCTGTGCACCGCCCCTGTGCTCCAGGCCCCCGATTACAGTCAGGAATTCGTGGTACAGACCGACGCCTCCGACCACGGCATCGGGGCCGTCCTTTCTCAGTTAAACCCCGAGGGTCATGACCAGCCGGTGGCCTTCATCAGTCGACGTCTCCTGGCCCGAGAACAGCGCTGGAGCACCATCGAGAGGGAGGCCTTCGCAGTGGTGTGGGCCCTCAAAAAGCTCCGGCCCTATCTCTTCGGTACCCACTTCCGGGTACAAACCGACCATCGACCCCTGCAGTGGCTGATGCAGATGCGGGGGGAGAACCCAAAACTCTTGCGCTGGTCCATTTCCCTGCAGGGAATGGACTTCACTGTGGAGCACCGACCAGGCCAAGACCACGCCAACGCGGACGGCCTGTCCCGTTTTTTCCGCCTCGACGAAGAGAGTCCCCAAGGAGATGGGTGACTCTCCCCGCCTTCAGCTGGGGGGGACGCATGTTGGACAGGCCACACGAAGGGCTTGCTCCCTCCCCGCACGACAGGGCCCGAGCTCCGGCCCACCAGGCATAACCCACGAAAAGCACCTGTACCCCGTCTCCCGACGGATCTTCGGCCCTCGGACCTCTACCCATCACGGGGCCCAGCCCCACCGGCTCCCCCGGCCGGTTCAAGCCGCCATCTTGGGCCCTGCACCACGAGGCCGCGTGGCCTCGGCCCGACCCTAACCCCGGGCCTGGCCGGCCCCGACATCCCGGCACCACCCTCCACCCAGGAGGTGAGCGGACCACTTGGCAGGTCAATGGGAGAACGAAGTGTCAAGAGCTCTTCCCCCCCGCCAGGTGCCGATCGCCTCCAGCTCCCCCCAGGCGCTGGCTCCACCCCCGGCTGGGTGTCTGGACACCTTCATCCCGGGCCCTCCGACCTCCAAGTGCGAGGGTCCGGACATCAAAGGGCGCCTGCCCTATAACTGGGGCAACTCCGGAGCAGGAAGGCAGTTGTATCCTGGAGTCGAGAGACACCGAGAGAACTCAGCCTTGACGGACTACTGGCGCTGCCATAGCCCGCTCTTGTGAACCATCGTCCTGCCTGCTGGCGCTGCCGCGGCCTTCTGCAACATCCATCCTCGTCGGGACCTGCTGGCGCTGCCGCGGCCCGTTGTAACGACCATCCTCGTCGGGACCTGCTGGCGCTGCCGCTGCCGCGGCCCGTTGTAACGACCATCCTCGTCGGGACCTGCTGGCGCTGCCGCGGCCAGTTGTAACGACCATCCTCACCGGGACCTGCTGGCGCTGCCGCGGACCGTACATCGACCATCTTTCCGGGACCTGCTGGCGCCGCCGCGGACCGTGTACCGACCATCTCAACCGGGACCTGCTGGCGCTGCCGCGGCCCATACCAACTAAGCCACCAAGCTCGAGGATTGTGAGCTAGTCATCATCTCATCCGAACTACCTGACTGGTAGACAGACTGTCCCGCTACCCCTTACCCTGCTTTGAGAGACTTGAATCGAGGGGACCCCTGAGTCCAGACCTCCTTGTACCATTCAACCGTACCTTAAGAAGTGCTTATAAAGAACACTGAACCTTATCCGTGTGTGGTATCTGTCTGTGGGGGGGAAGTTACTTGTCTGTATGATCGCTGGAGACGGCTCTCCCCGGAGACCGCTCCTCCTGACCCCGGCCGACCCTCCCGGTCCGTCCACCCTTTCTAACAACCTCTCACCTCTTTCTGCACTTTTCTTCCTCTTTCTGCAGTTCTCTTACTTATTTCTACACGTCTCTTGCCTCTTTCTGCACTTCTCTTGCTTCTTTCTGGACTTCTCTTGCTTCTTTCTGCATCTCTCTTGCCTCTTTCTGCAACTGTCTTGTCTCTTTCATCGCCTCTCTTGCCTCTTTCTGTGCCTTTCTTCCTTTTTCTGCTCCTCTCTTGCCTCTTTCTGCACCTCTCTTGCTTCTTTCTGTACCTCTCTTGCTTCTTTCCAACTTCTCTAGCTTCTTTCTCCACCTCTCTTGCTTCCTTCTGCACCTCACTCTCTTCTTTCTGTTCTTCTCACACCATTTTGCACCTTTCTTCCTCTTTCTTCCTCGTTCTGTACCTCCCTTGCCTGTTTGTTCGCCTCTCTTGACTCTTTCTGCACCTTTCTTCCTTTTTCTGCACCTCTCTTGCCTCTTTCTGCACCTCTCTTGCTTCTTTCTAAGCCTCTCTTGCTTCTTTCTGCACTTCTCTTGCTTCTTTCTGCACCTCTCTTTTACCTCTTTCTGTACCTCTCTTGCCTCTTTCTTCACCTCTCTTGCCTCTTTCTGCACCTCACTCCCTTCTTTCTGTATCTCTCTTACTTTTTTCTGAACCTCTCTTGATTCTTTTTGTACTTCTCTTGTGGCTTTCTGCACCTTTCTTTCTCCTTCTGTAACTCTCTTGCCTCATTCTGCACCCCGTTCCTCTTTCTGCACCTTTCTTCCTCTTTCTGTACCTTTCTTGCCTCTTTCTGCACCCCTTCCTTCTTTCTGCACCCCTCTTCCCTCTTTCTGTACCTCACTTGCCTCTTTCTGCAACTCACTTGCCTCTTTCTGCACTTCTCTTGCCTCTTTCTGCACTCCTTCCCTCTTTCTGCACCCCTTCTCTTTTTCTGCAATTCTACTGCTTCTTTCTGCACTTCTCTTGCCCTTTCTGCACCCCTATGTCTTCTTTCTGCACCTCTGTTACCTTTTTCTGCAGCTCTCTTGCTTCTTTCTGCAATCCTCTTGCCTCATTCTGCACCCCTCTTCCCTCTTTCTGCACCGATCTTGCCTCTGCACCCCTGTTTCCTCTTTCTGCACCTCCCTTGCCCCTTTATGCACCTCTCTTGCTTCTTTCTGTACCTCTCTTGCCTCTTGCTGCACCTCCCTTGCCTCTTTCTGTACCTCTCTTGCCTCTTTCAGTACCCCACTTGCCCCTTTCTGTACTTTTCTTGCTTCTTTCTGTACTTCTCTTGCTTCTTTGTGTGCCTTTCTTCCTCTTTCTGTACCTCTCACCTCTTTCTGCACCTTTCTTCCTCTTTCTGCAGTTCTCTTGCTTATTTCTACACCTCTCTTGCCTCTTTCTGCACTTCTCTTGCTTCTTTCTGGACTTCTCTTGCTTCTTTCTGCATCTCTTGTACCTCTTTCTGCAACTGTCTTGTCTCTTTCATCGCCTCTCTTGCCTCTTTCTGTGCCTTTCTTCCTTTTTCTGCACCTCACTTGCCTCATACGGTACTTCTCTTGCCTCTTTCTGAACCTCACACTCTTGTTTCTGCACCTCTCTTGCCTCTTTCTGCACCTCACTCTCTTCTATCTGCACTTCTCTTGCTTCTTTCTGTACCACACTCTCTTGTTTCTGTACCCCACTTGCCACTTTCTGTACCTCTCTTGCCTCTTTCTGCACCACACTTAGCTCTTTCGTCACCTCAGTCTCTTCTTTATGCACTTCTCTTGCCTCTTTCTGCATTTCTCTTGCCTCCTGTACCCCACTTGCCTCTTTCTGTACCTCTCTTGCCTCTTTATGCACCTCACCTGCTTTTTTTCACTTCTCTTGCCTCTTTATGCACTTCTCTTGCCTCTTAATGTACAACTCTTGCCTCTTTCTGCACCTCACTCTCTTCTTTCTGCACTCCTCTTGCCTCTTTCTGCACCCCTCTTCCCTCTTTCTGTACCCCTATGTCCTCTTTCTGCAGCTCCCTTGCTTGTTTCTGTAGCTCTCTTGCTTCTTTCTGTACTTTTCTTCCCCTTTCTGCACCTTTCTTTTTCTTTCTGCACCTCTCTTGCCTCTTGCTGCACCTCCCTTGCCTCTTTCTGTACCTCTCTTTCCTCTTTCAGTACCCCACTTGCCCCTTTCTGTACTTTTCTTGCTTCTTTCTGTACTTCTCTTGCTTCTTTCTGTGCCTTTCTTCCTCTTTCTGCACCTCTTACCTCATTCTGTACCTTTCTTCCTCTTTCTGCACCTCTCTTGCCTCTTTCTGTCCCTCTCTTGCCTCTTTGTGTACCTCACTCTTCTTTCTGTACCCCTGTTTCCTCTATCTGCACCTCCCTTGCTAGTTTCTGTAGCTCTCTTGCTTCTTTCTGCACCTCACTTGCCTCTTTCTGTAACTCCCTTGCCTCTTTCTGTACCCCACTTGCCTCTTTCAGCACTATTCTTGCTTCTTGTTGTACTTCTCTTGCTTCTTTGTGTGCCTTTCTTCCTCTTCCTGTACCTCTCACCTCTTTCTGCACCTTTCTTCCTCTATCTGCAGTTCTCTTGCTTATTTCTACACCTCTCTTGCCTCTTTCTGCACTTCTCTTGCTTCTTTCTGGACTTCTCTTGCTTCTTTCTGCATCTCTTGTGCCTCTTTCTGCAACTGTCTTGTCTCTTTCTTCGCCTCTCTTGCCTCTTTCTGTGCCTTTCTTCCTTTTTCTGCACCTCACTTGCCTCATACGGTACTTCTCTTGCCTCTTTCTGCACCTCACTCTCTTCTATCTGCACTTCTCTTGCTTCTTTCTGTACCACACTCTCTTGTTTCTGTACCTCACTTGCCACTTTCTGTACCTCTCTTGCCTCTTTCTGCACCACACTTAGCACTTTCATCACCTCAGTCTCTTCTTTATGCACTTCTCTTGCCTCTTTCTGCATTTCCCTTGCCTCCTGTACCCCACTTGCCTCTTTCTGTACCTCTCTTGCCTCTTTATGCACCTCACCTGCTTTTTTTCACTTCTCTTGCCTCTTTATGCACTTCTCTTGCCTCTTAATGTACAACTCTTGCCTCTTTCTGCACCTCACTTGGCTCTTTCTGCATCTCACTCTCTTCTTTCTGCATCCCCTTCCCTCTTTCTGCACCCCTCTCCCCTCTTTCTGCAGCTCTCTTGCCTCTTTCTGCACCCCTGTTCCCTGTTTCTGTACTCTCTTGCTTCTTTCTGAAGTTCTTTTGCCTCTTTCTGCACCTCTGTTGCTTCTTTCTGCACTTCTCTTGCCTCTTTCTGCACCCCTCTTTCCTCTTTCTGCACCCCTGTTACCTTTTTCTACACCTAACTTGCTTCTTTCTGCACTCCTCTTGCCTCTTTCTGCACCCCTCTTCCCTCTTTCTGTACCCCTATGTCCTCTTTCTGCAGCTCCCTTGCTTGTTTCTGTAGCTCTCTTGCTTCTTTCTGTACTTTTCTTCCCCTTTCTGCACCTTTCTTCTTCTTTCTGCACCTCTCTTGCCTCTTGCTGCACCTCCCTTGCCTCTTTCTGTAACTCTCTTTCCTCTTTCAGTACCCCACTTGCCCCTTTCTGTACTTTTCTTGCTTCTTTCTGTACTTCTCTTGCTTCTTTCTGTGCCTTTCTTCCTCTTTCTGCACCTCTCACCTCATTCTGTACCTTTCTTCCTCTTTCTGCACCTCTCTTGCCTCTTTCTGTACCTCACTTGCCTCTTTCAGTACCCCACTTGCCTCTTTCTACACCTCTCTTGCCTCTTTCTGCATTTCTCTTGCTTCTTTTTGGACTTTCGTGCTTCTTTCTCCATCTCTCTTGCCTCTTTCTGCACCTGTCTTGCCTCTTTCTGTGCCTTTCTTCCTCTTTCTGCACCTCTCTTGCCTCTTTCTGTACCCCTCTTACTTCTTTCTGTACCTCTCTTGCTTCTTTCTGGGTTCCCTTGCTTCTTTCTGTACCTCTCTTGCCTCTTTCTGCACCTCTCTTGCCTCTTTCTGTCCCTCTCTTGCCTCTTTTTGTACCTCACTCTTCTTTCTGTACCCCTGTTTCCTCTATCTGCACCTCCCTTGCTAGTTTCTGTAGCTTTCTTGCTTCTTTCTGTACCTCACTTGCCTTTTTCTGTACCTCTCTTGCCTCTTCCTGTATCCCACTTGCCTCTTTCTACACTATTCTTGCTTCTTGCTGTACTTCTCTTGCTTCTGTTTGTGCCTTTCTTCCTCTTTCTGTACCTCTCACCTCTTTCTGCACTTTTCTTCCTCTTTCTGCAGTTCTCTTACTTATTTCTACACGTCTCTTGCCTCTTTCTGCACTTCTCTTGCTTCTTTCTGGACTTCTCTTGCTTCTTTCTGCATCTCTCTTGCCTCTTTCTGCAACTGTCTTGTCTCTTTCATCGCCTCTCTTGCCTCTTTCTGTGCCTTTCTTCCTTTTTCTGCTCCTCTCTTGCCTCTTTCTGCACCTCTCTTGCTTCTTTCTGTACCTCTCTTGCTTCTTTCCAACTTCTCTAGCTTCTTTCTCCACCTCTCTTGCTTCCTTCTGCACCTCACTCTCTTCTTTCTGTTCTTCTCACACCATTTTGCACCTTTCTTCCTCTTTCTTCCTCGTTCTGTACCTCCCTTGCCTGTTTGTTCGCCTCTCTTGACTCTTTCTGCACCTTTCTTCCTTTTTCTGCACCTCTCTTGCCTCTTTCTGCACCTCTCTTGCTTCTTTCTAAGCCTCTCTTGCTTCTTTCTGCACTTCTCTTGCTTCTTTCTGCACCTCTCTTTTACCTCTTTCTGTACCTCTCTTGCCTCTTTCTTCACCTCTCTTGCCTCTTTCTGCACCTCACTCCCTTCTTTCTGTATCTCTCTTACTTTTTTCTGAACCTCTCTTGATTCTTTTTGTACTTCTCTTGTGGCTTTCTGCACCTTTCTTTCTCCTTCTGTAACTCTCTTGCCTCATTCTGCACCCCGTTCCTCTTTCTGCACCTTTCTTCCTCTTTCTGTACCTTTCTTGCCTCTTTCTGCACCCCTTCCTTCTTTCTGCACCCCTCTTCCCTCTTTCTGTACCTCACTTGCCTCTTTCTGCAACTCACTTGCCTCTTTCTGCACTTCTCTTGCCTCTTTCTGCACTCCTTCCCTCTTTCTGCACCCCTTCTCTTTTTCTGCAATTCTACTGCTTCTTTCTGCACTTCTCTTGCCCTTTCTGCACCCCTATGTCTTCTTTCTGTACCTCTGTTACCTTTTTCTGCAGCTCTCTTGCTTCTTTCTGCAATCCTCTTGCCTCATTCTGCACCCCTCTTCCCTCTTTCTGCACCGATCTTGCCTCTGCACCCCTGTTTCCTCTTTCTGCACCTCCCTTGCCCCTTTATGCACCTCTCTTGCTTCTTTCTGTACCTCTCTTGCCTCTTGCTGCACCTCCCTTGCCTCTTTCTGTACCTCTCTTGCCTCTTTCAGTACCCCACTTGCCCCTTTCTGTACTTTTCTTGCTTCTTTCTGTACTTCTCTTGCTTCTTTGTGTGCCTTTCTTCCTCTTTCTGTACCTCTCACCTCTTTCTGCACCTTTCTTCCTCTTTCTGCAGTTCTCTTGCTTATTTCTACACCTCTCTTGCCTCTTTCTGCACTTCTCTTGCTTCTTTCTGGACTTCTCTTGCTTCTTTCTGCATCTCTTGTACCTCTTTCTGCAACTGTCTTGTCTCTTTCATCGCCTCTCTTGCCTCTTTCTGTGCCTTTCTTCCTTTTTCTGCACCTCACTTGCCTCATCCGGTACTTCTCTTGCCTCTTTCTGAACCTCACACTCTTGTTTCTGCACCTCTCTTGCCTCTTTCTGCACCTCACTCTCTTCTATCTGCACTTCTCTTGCTTCTTTCTGTACCACACTCTCTTGTTTCTGTACCCCACTTGCCACTTTCTGTACCTCTCTTGCCTCTTTCTGCACCACACTTAGCTCTTTCGTCACCTCAGTCTCTTCTTTATGCACTTCTCTTGCCTCTTTCTGCATTTCTCTTGCCTCCTGTACCCCACTTGCCTCTTTCTGTACCTCTCTTGCCTCTTTATGCACCTCACCTGCTTTTTTTCACTTCTCTTGCCTCTTTATGCACTTCTCTTGCCTCTTAATGTACAACTCTTGCCTCTTTCTGCACCTCACTTGCCTCTTTCTGCATCTCACTCTCTTCTATCTGCACCCCCTTCCCTCTTTCTGCACCCTCTCCCCTCTTTCTGCAGCTCTCTTGCCTCTTTCTGCACCCCTGTTCCCTGTTTCTGTACTCTCTTGCTTCTTTCTGAAGTTCTTTTGCCTCTTTCTGCACCTCTGTTGCTTCTTTCTGCACTTCTCTTGCCTCTTTCTGCACCCCTCTTTCCTCTTTCTGCACCCCTGTTACCTTTGTCTACACCTAACTTGCTTCTTTCTGCACCCCTCTTCCCTCTTTCTGTACCCCTATGTCCTCTTTCTGCAGCTCCCTTGCTTGTTTCTGTAGCTCTCTTGCTTCTTTCTGTACTTTTCTTCCCCTTTCTGCACCTTTCTTCTTCTTTCTGCACCTCTCTTGCCTCTTGCTGCACCTCCCTTGCCTCTTTCTGTACCTCTCTTGCCTCTTTCAGTACCCCACTTGCCCCTTTCTGTACTTTTCTTGCTTCTTTCTGTACTTCTCTTGCTTCTTTCTGTGCCTTTCTTCCTCTTTCTGCACCTCTCACCTCATTCTGTACCTTTCTTCCTCTTTCTGCACCTCTCTTGCCTCTTTCTGTACCTCACTTGCCTCTTTCAGTACCCCACTTGCCTCTTTCTACACCTCTCTTGCCTCTTTCTGCATTTCTCTTGCTTCTTTTTGGACTTTCGTGCTTCTTTCTCCATCTCTCTTGCCTCTTTCTGCACCTGTCTTGCCTCTTTCTGTGCCTTTCTTCCTCTTTCTGCACCTCTCTTGCCTCTTTCTGCACCCCTCTTACTTCTTTCTGTACCTCTCTTGCTTCTTTCTGGGTTCCCTTGCTTCTTTCTGTACCTCTCTTGCCTCTTTCTGCACCTCTCTTGCCTCTTTCTGTCCCTCTCTTGCCTCTTTTTGTACCTCACTCTTCTTTCTGTACCCCTGTTTCCTCTATCTGCACCTCCCTTGCTAGTTTCTGTAGCTCTCTTGCTTCTTTCTGTACCTCTCTTGCCTCTTTCTGTACCTCTCTTGCCCCTTTCTGTACTTTTCTTGCTTTTTCTGTACTTCTTTTGCTTCTTTTTGTGCCTTTCTTCCTCTTTCTGCACCTCTCACCTCTTTCTGTACCTTTCTTCCTCTTTCTGCACCTTTCTTGCCTCTTTCTGTACCTCACTTGCCTCTTTCAGTACCCCACTTGCCTCTTTCTACACCTCTCTTGCCTCTTTCTGCATTTCTCTTGCTTCTTTTTGGACTTTTGTGCTTCTTTCTGCATCTCTCTTGCCTCTTTCTGCACCTGTCTTGTCTCTTTCTGTGCCTTTCTTCCGCTTTCTGCACCGCTCTTGCCTCTTTCTGCACCCCTCTTGCTTCTTTCTGCACCTCTCTTGCTTCTTTCTGACTTCCCTTGCTTCTTTCTGTACCTCTCTTGCCTCTTTCTGCACCTCTCTTGCCTCTTTCTGCCCCTCTCTTGCCTCTTTTTGTACCTCACTCTTCTTTCTGTACCCCTGTTTCCTCTATCTGCACCTCCCTTGCTAGTTTCTGTAGCTTTCTTGCTTCTTTCTGTACCTCACTTGCCTTTTTCTGTACCTCTCTTGCCTCTTCCTGTATCCCACTTGCCTCTTTCTACACTATTCTTGCTTCTTGCTGTACTTCTCTTGCTTCTGTTTGTGCCTTTCTTCCTCTTTCTGTACCTCTCACCTCTTTCTGCACTTTTCTTCCTCTTTCTGCAGTTCTCTTACTTATTTCTACACGTCTCTTGCCTCTTTCTGCACTTCTCTTGCTTCTTTCTGGACTTCTCTTGCTTCTTTCTGCATCTCTCTTGCCTCTTTCTGCAACTGTCTTGTCTCTTTCATCGCCTCTCTTGCCTCTTTCTGTGCCTTTCTTCCTTTTTCTGCTCCTCTCTTGCCTCTTTCTGCACCTCTCTTGCTTCTTTCTGTACCTCTCTTGCTTCTTTCCAACTTCTCTAGCTTCTTTCTCCACCTCTCTTGCTTCCTTCTGCACCTCACTTTCTTCTTTCTGTTCTTCTCACACCATTTTGCACCTTTCTTCCTCTTTCTTCCCCGTTCTGTACCTCCCTTGCCTGTTTGTTCGCCTCTCTTGACTCTTTCTGCACCTTTCTTCCTTTTTCTGCACCTCTCTTGCCTCTTTCTGCACCTCTCTTGCTTCTTTCTAAGCCTCTCTTGCTTCTTTCTGCACTTCTCTTGCTTCTTTCTGCACCTCTCTTTTACCTCTTTCTGTACCTCTCTTGCCTCTTTCTTCACCTCTCTTGCCTCTTTCTGCACCTCACTCCCTTCTTTCTGTATCTCTCTTGCTTTTTTCTGAACCTCTCTTGATTCTTTTTGTACTTCTCTTGTGGCTTTCTGCACCTTTCTTTCTCCTTCTGTAACTCTCTTGCCTCATTCTGCACCCCGTTCCTCTTTCTGCACCTTTCTTCCTCTTTCTGTACCTTTCTTGCCTCTTTCTGCACCCCTTCCTTCTTTCTGCACCCCTCTTCCCTCTTTCTGTACCTCACTTGCCTCTTTCTGCAACTCACTTGCCTCTTTCTGCACTTCTCTTGCCTCTTTCTGCACTCCTTCCCTCTTTCTGCACCCCTTCTCTTTTTCTGCAATTCTACTGCTTCTTTCTGCACTTCTCTTGCCCTTTCTGCACCCCTATGTCTTCTTTCTGCACCTCTGTTACCTTTTTCTGCAGCTCTCTTGCTTCTTTCTGCAATCCTCTTGCCTCATTCTGCACCCCTCTTCCCTCTTTCTGCACCGATCTTGCCTCTGCACCCCTGTTTCCTCTTTCTGCACCTCCCTTGCCCCTTTATGCACCTCTCTTGCTTCTTTCTGTACCTCTCTTGCCTCTTGCTGCACCTCCCTTGCCTCTTTCTGTACCTCTCTTGCCTCTTTCAGTACCCCACTTGCCCCTTTCTGTACTTTTCTTGCTTCTTTCTGTACTTCTCTTGCTTCTTTGTGTGCCTTTCTTCCTCTTTCTGTACCTCTCACCTCTTTCTGTACCTTTCTTCCTCTTTCTGGACTTCTCTTGCTTCTTTCTGCATCTCTTGTACCTCTTTCTGCAACTGTCTTGTCTCTTTCATCGCCTCTCTTGCCTCTTTCTGTGCCTTTCTTCCTTTTTCTGCACCTCACTTGCCTAATACGGTACTTCTCTTGCCTCTTTCTGAACCTCACACTCTTGTTTCTGCACCTCTCTTGCCTCTTTCTGCACCTCACTCTCTTCTATCTGCACTTCTCTTGCTTCTTTCTGTACCACACTCTCTTGTTTCTGTACCCCACTTGCCACTTTCTGTACCTCTCTTGCCTCTTTCTGCACCACACTTAGCTCTTTCGTCACCTCAGTCTCTTCTTTATGCACTTCTCTTGCCTCTTTCTGCATTTCTCTTGCCTCCTGTACCCCACTTGCCTCTTTCTGTACCTCTCTTGCCTCTTTATGCACCTCACCTGCTTTTTTCACTTCTCTTGCCTCTTTATGCACTTCTCTTGCCTCTTAATGTACAACTCTTGCCTCTTTCTGCACCTCACTTGCCTCTTTCTGCATCTCACTCTCTTCTTTCTGCACCCCCTTCCCTCTTTCTGCACCCCTCTCCCTGCAGCTCTCTTGCCTCTTTCTGCACCCCTGTTCCCTGTTTCTGTACTCTCTTGCTTCTTTCTGAAGTTCTTTTGCCTCTTTCTGCACCTCTGTTGCTTCTTTCTGCACTTCTCTTGCCTCTTTCTGCACCCCTCTTTCCTCTTTCTGCACCCCTGTTACCTTTGTCTACACCTAACTTGCTTCTTTCTGCCCTCCTCTTGCCTCTTTCTGCACCCCTCTTCCCTCTTTCTGTACCCCTATGTCCTCTTTCTGCAGCTCCCTTGCTTGTTTCTGTAGCTCTCTTGCTTCTTTCTGTACTTTTCTTCCCCTTTCTGCACCTTTCTTCTTCTTTCTGCACCTCTCTTGCCTCTTGCTGCACCTCCCTTGCCTCTTTCTGTACCTCTCTTGCCTCTTTCAGTACCCCACTTGCCCCTTTCTGTACTTTTCTTGCTTCTTTCTGTACTTCTCTTGCTTCTTTCTGTGCCTTTCTTCCTCTTTCTGCACCTCTCACCTCATTCTGTACCTTTCTTCCGCTTTCTGCACCTCTCTTGCCTCTTTCTGTACCTCACTTGCCTCTTTCAGTACCCCACTTGCCTCTTTCTACACCTCTCTTGCCTCTTTCTGCACTTCTCTTGCCTCTTTCTGCACTCCTTCCCTCTTTCTGCACCCCTTCTCTTTTTCTGCAACTCTACTGCTTCTTTCTGCACTTCTCTTGCCCTTTCTGCACCCCTATGTCTTCTTTCTGCACCTCTGTTACCTTTTTCTGCAGCTTTCTTGCTGCTTTCTGCAATCCTCTTGCCTCATTCTGCACCCCTCTTCCCTCTTTCTGCACCGATCTTGCCTCTGCACCCCTGTTTCCTCTTTCTGCACCTCCCTTGCCCCTTTATGCACCTCTCTTGCTTCTTTCTGTACCTCTCTTGCCTCTTGCTGCACCCTCCTTGCCTCTTTCTGTACCTCTCTTGCCTCTTTCAGTACCCCACTTGCCCCTTTCTGTACTTTTCTTGCTTCTTTCTGTACTTCTCTTGCTTCTTTCTGTGCCTTTCTTCCTCTTTCTGTACCTCTCACCTCTTTCTGCACCTTTCTTCCTCTTTCTGCAGTTCTCTTGCTTATTTCTACACCTCTCTTGCCTCTTTATGCACTTCTCTTGCTTCTTTCTGGACTTCTCTTGCTTCTTTCTGCATCTCTTGTACCTCTTTCTGCAACTGTCTTGTCTCTTTCATCGCCTCTCTTGCCTCTTTCTGTGCCTTTCTTCCTTTTTCTGCACCTCACTTGCCTCATACGGTACTTCTCTTGCCTCTTTCTGAACCTCACACTCTTGTTTCTGCACCTCTCTTGCCTCTTTCTGCACCTCACTCTCTTTTATCTGCACTTCTCTTGCTTCTTTCTGTACCACACTCTCTTGTTTCTGTACCCCACTTGCCACTTTCTGTACCTCTCTTGCCTCTTTCTGCACCACACTTAGCTCTTTCGTCACCTCAGTCTCTTCTTTATGCACTTCTCTTGCCTCTTTCTGCATTTCTCTTTCCTCCTGTACCCCACTTGCCTCTTTCTGTACCTCTCTTGCCTCTTTATGCACCTCACCTGCTTTTGTTCACTTCTCTTGCCTCTTTATGCACTTCTCTTGCCTCTTAATGTACAACTCTTGCCTCTTTCTGCACCTCACTTGCCTCTTTCTGCATCTCACTCTCTTCTATCTGCACCCCCTTCCCTCTTTCTGCACCCTCTCCCCTCTTTCTGCAGCTCTCTTGCCTCCTTCTGCACCCCTGTTCCCTGTTTCTGTACTCTCTTGCTTCTTTCTGAAGTTCTTTTGCCTCTTTCTGCACCTCTGTTGCTTCTTTCTGCACTTCTCTTGCCTCTTTTTGCACCCCTCTTTCCTCTTTCTGCACCCCTGTTACCTTTGTCTGCCCCTAACTTGCTTCTTTCTGCACTCTTCTTGCCTCTTTCTGCACCCCTCTTCCCTCTTTCTGTACCCCTATGTCCTCTTTCTGCAGCTCCCTTGCTTGTTTCTGTAGCTCTCTTGCTTCTTTCTGTACCTTTCTTCCCCTTTCTGCACCTTTCTTCTTCTTTCTGCACCTCTCTTGCCTCTTGCTGCACCTCCCTTGCCTCTTTCTGTACCTCTCTTGCCTCTTTCAGTACCCCACTTGCCCCTTTCTGTACTTTTCTTGCTTCTTTCTGTACTTCTCTTGCTTCTTTCTGTGCCTTTCTTCCTCTTTCTGCACCTCTCACCTCATTCTGTACCTTTCTTCCTCTTTCTGCACCTCTCTTGCCTCTTTCTGTACCTCACTTGCCTCTTTCAGTACCCCACTTGCCTCTTTCTACACCTCTCTTGCCTCTTTCTGCATTTCTCTTGCTTCTTTGTGGACTTTTGTGCTTCTTTCTCCATCTCTCTTGCCTCTTTCTGCACCTGTCTTGCCTCTTTCTGTGCCTTTCTTCCTCTTTCCTCACCTCTCTTGCCTCTTTCTGCACCCCTCTTACTTCTTTCTGCACCTCTCTTGCTTCTTTCTGGCTTCCCTTGCTTCTTTCTGTACCTCTCTTGCCTCTTTCTGCACCTCTCTTGCCTCTTTCTGTCCCTCTCTTGCCTCTTTTTGTACCTCACTCTTCCTTCTGTACCCCTGTTTCCTCTATCTGCACCTCCCTTGCTAGGTTCTGTAGCTCTCTTGCTTCTTTCTGTACCTCTCTTGCCTCTTTCTGTACCTCTCTTGCCCCTTTCTGTACTCTTCTTGCTTCTTTCTGTACTTCTCTTGCTTCTTTTTGTGCCTTTCTTCCTCTTTCTGCACCTCTCACCTCTTTCTGTACCTTTCTTCCTCTTTCTGCACCTTTCTTGCCTCTTTCTGTACCTCACTTGCCTCTTTCAGTACCCCACTTGCCTCTTTCTATACCTCTCTTGCCTCTTTCTGCAATTCTCTTGCTTCTTTTTGACTTTCGTGCTTCTTTCTCCATCTCTCTTGCCTCTTTCTGCACCTGTCTTGTCTCTTTCTGTGCCTTTCTGCCTCTTTCTGCACCTCTCTTGCCTCTTTCTGCACCCCTCTTGCTTCTTTCTGCACCTCTCTTGCTTCTTTCTGACTTCCCTTGCTTCCCGTCCTCCTAGACCTCTCCGCGGCATTCGACACGGTCTGCCACCGCACCCTAGCACGGCGCCTCAGCAACATCGGAATCCAGGACAAGGCGCTGGAATGGATCATCTCCTTCCTCGACGGAAGAACACAGAGAGTCCGCCTACCACCGTACAAGTCAGAGGCCTCCGAAGTCATCTGCGGCGTCCCTCAAGGATCATCTCTGAGCCCCACCCTCTTCAACGTCTACATGAGCCCCCTCGCGGCCATCGTACGCAAACACAACCTCAGCATAATCTCCTACGCCGACGACACCCAGCTGATCCTCTCCCTGACCAACGACCCCACCGCCGCCAGAGCCAACCTGCACGAAGGGATGAAAGAGGTAGCCGAGTGGATGACGACCAGCCGCCTGAAACTGAACTCGGACAAGACGGAGGTCCTCATCCTGGGCCCCTCACCCTCCACCTGGGACGACTCCTGGTGGCCTCCCGCCCTGGGCACCGCACCCAAACCGACAGACCATGCACGCAACCTGGGCTTCATCCTGGACTCCTCCCTCTCCATGACCAGGCAAGTCAACAACGTCTCCTCGGCGTGCTTCAACATCCTACGCATGCTACGGAAGATCTTCTGGTGGATCCCCACCGAGACCAGGAAAACCGTCACCCAGGCCCTCGTCACCAGCCGACTGGACTACGGCAATGCCCTCTACGCCGGTACCACCGCCAAGCTCCAGAAGAGACTCCAGCGGATCCAGAACGCCTCAGCCAGACTCATCCTCGACATCCCACGAACCAGCCACATCTCCGGACATCTGAGAGACCTTCACTGGCTCCCCGTCAACAAAAGAATCACCTTCTGCCTCCTCACCCACGCACACAAAGCCCTACACGACCAAGGCCCGAGCTACCTCAACAGCCGAGTCAACTTCTACGCTCCCAAACGCCACCTCCGATCAGCCAACCAAGCCCTCGCCGCCGTCCCCCGCATCCGAAGAGCGACTACAGGAGGAAGGTCCTTCTCCCACCTGGCCGCCAAGACCTGGAACTCCCTCCCGACCGACCTGCGCCTGACCCAAGACCACCTCTCCTTCAGGAAGAAGCTGAAGACCTGGCTGTTCGAGCAGTAGTGGCACCCCCCCACCCCCCAGCGCCTTGAGACCCTACGGGTATGTAGCGCGCTTTATAAGTGTCATTGATTGATTGATTGATTGATTTCTGTACCTCTCTTGCCTCTTTCTGCACCTCTCTTGCCTCTTTCTGCCCCTCTCTTGCCTCTTGTTGTACCTCACTCTTCTTTCTGTACCCCTGTTTCCTCTATCTGCACATCCCTTGCTAGTTTCTGTAGCTTTCTTGCTTCTTTCTGTACCTCACTTGCCTCTTTCTGTACCTCTCTTGCCTCTTTCTGTACCCCACTTGCCTCTTTCTGCACTATTCTTGCTTCTTGCTGTACTTCTCTTGCTTCTTTTTGTGCCTTTCTTCCTCTTTCTGTACCTCTCACCTCTTTCTGCACTTTTCTTCCTCTTTCTGCAGTTCTCTTGCTTCTTTCTGGACTTCTCTTGCTTCTTTCTGCATCTCTCTTGCCTCTTTCTGCAACTGTCTTGTCTCTTTCATCGCCTCTCTTGCCTCTTTCTGTGCCTTTCTTCCTTTTTCTGCACCTCTCTTGCCTCTTTCTGCACCTCTCTTGCTCCTTTCTGTACCTCTCTTGCTTCTTTCCAACTTCTCTAGCTTCTTTCTCCACCTCTCTTGCTTCCTTCTGCACCTCACTCTCTTCTTTCTGTTCTTCTCACACCATTCTGTACCTTTCTTCCTCTTTCTTCCTCGTTCTGTACCTCCCTTGCCTGTTTCTTTGCCTCTCTTGACTCTTTCTGCACCTTTCTTCCTTTTTCTGTACCTCTCTTGCCTCTTTCTGCACCTCTCTTGCTTCTTTCTAAGCCTCTCTTGCTTCTTTCTGCACTTCTCTTGCTTCTTTCTGCACCTCTCTTACCTCTTTCTGTACCTCTCTTGCCTCTTTCTTCACCTCTCTTGCCTCTTTCTGCACCTCACTCCCTTCTTTCTGTATCTCTCTTGCTTTTTTCGGAACCTCTCTTGATTCTTTCTGTACTTCACTTGCGGCTTTCTGCACCTTTCTTTCTCCTTCTGTAACTCTCTTGCCTCATTCTGCACCCCGTTCCTCTTTCTGCACCTTTCTTCCTCTTTCTGTACCTTTCTTGCCTCTTTCTGCACCCCTTCCTTCTTTCTGCACCCCTCTTCCCTCTTTCTGTACCTCACTTGCCTCTTTCTGCAACTCACTTGCCTCTTTCTGCACTTCTCTTGCCTCTTTCTGCACTCCTTCCCTCTTTCTGCACCCCTTCTCTTTTTCTGCAACTCTACTGCTTCTTTCTGCACTTCTCTTGCCCTTTCTGCACCCCTATGTCTTCTTTCTGCACCTCTGTTACCATTTTCTGCAGCTCTCTTGCTTCTTTCTGCAATCCTCTTGCCTCATTCTGCACCCCTCTTCCCTCTTTCTGCACCGATCTTGCCTCTGCACCCCTGTTTCCTCTTTCTGCACCTCCCTTGCCCCTTTATGCACCTCTCTTGCTTCTTTCTGTACCTCTCTTGCCTCTTTCTGCACTTCTCTTGCCTCTTTCTGCACCTCACTCTCTTCTTTCTGTACCTCTCTTGATTCTTTATCTACCTCTCTTCTTTCTGTACTTCTAGCATCATTCTGCACCTTTCTTGCTCTTCTTGTCCTCTCTTGCCTCTTTCTACACCTTTCTTCCTTTTTCTGCACCTCTCTTTCTTCTTTCTACACCTCTCTTACTTCTTTCGGCACTTCTCTTGCTTCTTTCTGCATCTCTCTTGCCTCTTTCTGCACCTTTCTTGCCTCTTTCTTCATCTCACTCTCTTCTTTCTGCACCTCACTCTCTTCTCTCTGCACCTTTCTTGCTTCTTTCTGCATCTCTCTGGCTTCTTTCTGCACTTCTCTTGCGTCTTTCTGTACCTTTCTCTCTCTTTCTGTACCTCTCTTGCCTCATTCTGCACCTCTCTTACCTCTTTCCACACCTCACTTTCTTCTTTCTGTACCTCTCTTGCTTCTTTCTGCACCTCTCTTGCTTCTTTCTGTACTTCTTTTGCCTCTTTCTGTACTTTTCTGCCTCTTTCTGCAACTTTCTTGCTTCTTTCTGCACCTCACTCTCTTCTTTCTGCACCTCGCTTGCTTCTTTCTGCACCTCTCTTGCTTATTTTGCACTTCTCTTGGCTCTTTCTGTGCTTTTATTGCTTCTTTCTGCACCTTTCTTCCTCTTTCTGCACGTATCTTACCTAGGTGTAGTTAGAAATTAGCATTTAAAAAACATAGAAATTCACTGAAAAAAACACAAGTTTCAGGGATGTTATAGTTAGAAATTAGCATTTAAAAAACCTTAGAAATTCACTGCAAAAAAACACTGGTTTCAGGGACTTTATAGTTAGAAATTAGCATCTAAAAAACCTTATAAATTCACTGAAAAAAACCACAGGTTTTAGAGACGTTATAGTTAGGCTGAAATTTAACTCATACAAAACCAGAGAAATGTAGCCGTTATAGTTAGCTGAGCTAACTATAACTCGTGCACCCCACAATGCACTGCTGATGACGCCATATATTACATCACTCTGACATGTTCAGTGACATCACTGATGACATCACTGATGACATAATCCAGTGACTGAGTGTTTCGAAAAAGTTTAAGAATGTTATATATATATATATATATATATATATATATATATATATATACACACACACACACCAAGGTGTATTGAAGAATGAGTGGGTGTATGAGTGTCTGTATGGATGATTTGTGGATGCCTGACTGGTGAGTGATTAAACGTGTCTCATTGAATGCATGGGTGAATGACTAATCTGTGTGAATGTCTGTATCAGTCTGTCAGTTGGTGTGTAAGTGGCTGCATGGGTTGGTGAGTAGTTACATGAGTGTCTATATGGGTTAATGATTGGTTGTCTGAGTATCTGTATGGGTGCCTGAGTGTCTATGTGTATGTGGGTGGGTAGGGGGTGTGACTTCCTGCATGGATGTATGAGTGGGTGATTCACTGGGTATATGGGTTCATGAGTATGTCTGTGAGTGGCTGTATGGGTGAGTGAGTGTACGTATGGCTGTGTTGGTGAGTGAATGGATGTCTCAGTGGTATATGTGTGAGTAAATACATATGTGAAAGGCAGTATATGTGAGAGCTGGAGAAGATAAGTGACTGTATGTGAGAGGGAGTGATTGTGAGAGTGGCTGTATGGATGAGTGTGTGCCTGTGTCAGTGATTGTATAAGTGAATGAGTATGTGTTAGTATCTGTATGAATAAATGAGGTGGTGTGTGTATAACTGTATAGGTGAGTAAATGGCAGTGTGATTGACTCTTTTGGTGACTGACTAGGTATGTGTGTAACACTATGGGTGAGTGGCGGTGTGTGAGTGTCTGTAAGGGTGTATGAGTGCATATATCAGTGGCTGTATTGATGAGTGACTGAGTGTATGAGTGACTGTATGGGTGAGTGAGTGGATGTGTGTGTAGACTTCTGAATCAATGAGTTGGTATGTACTCACTGGTATTGGTGTGTCTATGGTTTAGAGAATGGTAGTCTGTATTTTTGAGTGGGTGTATACAAAATAGCTTTTATGTATCAAAAACTATAAATAAACTGTATTTTTAAATAATTTGTCATGTTTGATACATTGGTTGGGGATCTGTCTAATGTTTGAGCTCTTAGGAGGCCACACATAAAGAGATATAGGTCTGACAAGTGTTCTCCTTTATAGTAGTAGGCGGTCCATATGTGACAATATACTGGACAGAAATCACATAAGAGTTAACCCATGGCGGAGTTTTCCCCACTCCATGTTAGGCGGAGCTCACAGAGTTTTTTCCTCGCTCGCATTCGTCAACGTCAAGTTGGTGCCCGTGAGCGAGGAAAATCAACCTCCCGGAGGTATTTTTCCTCGTTTGCGATCATCAACATCAAGTTGGTGAGCATGGAAAATCTACATCCCGGTGAGATTTCTCAACATGGGGGGCTCCGGTTTCCCATTGCGAGTGGTTGCGTATGTTCACGAGAGCTCGCATTGAGAAACTGCCCGTTCGCGTTAAGAAAGCTGCAGCTCGAGTAAAAATCTACTTGAGTGGCAGAAAAGGAAAGCAGGGACCGCTTGCACTGTGCATGGTGCCGTTCGCAATGATTGCACAGTGCGGACAAACATCCACACTTCAGGGCTCCATCAATCTTCTAGTCACAGAGCTGACAGTCTCCAGTAGTCCTAATGTCACACATAGCATTGCAAAGTATCTTAGTGTCTGGTATGAACTATACAAAGTGTTTTTCAACTTGAAAGGCGAAAGACATGTTCTAAATATATTAACAAGGGTCTTGGATTAACGTGCAGTGTAATGCCAGCATAAGTAGTAGACTGTAAGGGCACATAGCTTTTTAACAGTGCCTCCACAATTGCTGATCAACTGATCTGACAATGAGACCACCTCCTGTGAGTGTCCTGTCAGATTGGCCAACATGGGATACAAGGTCATAAACTGAGGGAGATTCATCTCCGCTTTAGTGGTCAAGTGTTATTTAGCCAATATTATAGCCATTGAAGCATTCTCTGAGCATTTAGATTCTTTTAGCAGAGGATCTGTTATCTCATAGTTTGTTGCTAGTTTAGGAGGACAAAAAATAGAGTAACCCAGTAATCCCCCAGGAGATTGGGCATGAACATATAAATATAATAAGGGGGCTCCTGAAAGAATAATGTTGTAAAATTATTGAATCAAATGTTTCTAGATTGGTATCAGATGAATCCCACCAAGAAAATGAATTACCAAACATTTGAGAGAAAAAAACCTAAATGTCAATATGTGTACACATGGAGGCGTACTGTTTCAGGCAACATCAAGTATAAACAGTTCATTAAAAACAATCATTATTTCAATACTTAATGAAAATAATGGTGATACATCAGTTTATCGGGTCTAAAACATTAGCACACGCTAACGAAGGACACATAATCATTTGAGTATGCCCAACAAAACAAAGATGTCTTATTCAGTGTATAGACTACTCAGCCAGAAATTGTTCATAGAAAGGTTTTGGTAACCCTATGTGAAAAGGACTATAAAGTGGTTTTAAGGCTTATGCAGATTGGTCGTTGATGTTTCGGTCTTCTTAGGCATTAATCTGTGAGACCATCCTCAGGACTCAGTATCAAAATACATAAAATGACTGACCCTCACGGGTATTAGGGCCTGATTTAGATCTTGGCTGATAGGGTCCAGCTGTCAATTTTTCAACGGTGTTCCTGCCTGCTGACATGGCGGTCCACCCGCCGTATTTGGATGTTGTATGGTCTACGGACGAAAGACTGCCCGGGTCCTGCTGACTCTGCCAGAATCGTCCTCCCACATCAATAGCATCATTGGCAAAAGCAGCTGTCGGCGGGAGTCCCGCCAACAAGACCGCTGAGCCGATTATGATGTGCCTTTCTGTCAAAGCAACTGTGGTGGAAACACCTTCAAACTCGAGTTGGCAGAATCGAAGGAAAAGAGGTGAAAACGTACCTTTTCGCAGGTTCCCACTTCCAATTCCATCTTGATCTCCATCATCTAGGTCCTCCCTATGCTGCTGCTAGTTGACCATGACACTAAGCCACCCCATTGTCACCGGAATCTGTGGGTGTACATTCAACAGTGTGTGCATGTTGTTGGTGTGCAATGTTTTATGTTTAAAAATAAGGGCATTACACATTACCTACATTGACAAATTGACAGATTCAAAACATATATGTGTAGTGAGATAATAGTGAGTAACACCCCCATGGCCTCACTCCATCAGGGCTCCACTGCCAGGACACCGCCAGCACAATGAGGCATCTAAATTGAGTCGGCGCAAACCCGCAGGCCTGACAGCGAAGGAGTACACTAAGAACTCTAGAAGAACACCAAACATTATAAGCAATAAATTTACATATGCACTGAAAAAACTATAGTGCAAACCAATAACAGGAAATTAGTAAAATTGCAAATTATGTGTGGACATACACATGTAAGCACTCCAATCTGCTATCCTGAACCAGGGATCTAGGACTCAAAGCAGCAAACAAATATCTGGGGATATATGACTCGTGGTAACACCATTACTGTGTAAGTCTGGCGGCAGTCAAATAAAACATGATTTTCCAAGGGAAGAGCTGTTGCCATCTCAGAGCAAGCAGAGAAAACACAAACCCACAATTGCTGTGCTGCCAGGGAGGCGGTCAGACAAATCACACCTGCCTAAGGGTAAAAGACACAATCCAAAAGAAGCTACCATAATAGGCAAAGGTGGCAAAGTGCAAGACTATGGTCTAAAGTGATGGATGCATCACAACACATTCCTTCCCTTATTTTCTGTTGCGTTCATCATCACCCATTTGCTCTGATATTTGTCCCTGAGTCTTGATTCTTTGTAACTGGAGGCTCTGCTGGATTCCTTCTGGATTCTTCTTGCTTGGCTCTTCCTCCTCCCTGATATGAATGGGAGCATTGTGCCTTGAAAGTTATCTCTACGTTAATCTTCATCTACAATCAAGTACTGCAACATTGTCAAGGAGGTTTTTTTGATCCTTTTTTGTTTTGCTTTTACCCCTATTTGAGACCCTCTTAAGGGGACACTTGACACCTTTCATGTTTACAAAAAAATGCAGGGTGGCAATATGGCTACTGGAAAGAGTCAACCTTTCTAGAGCAATGAAGAAGACTATTCAGTACACCTCTTCAAAGTTCAGTCCTTGAAACCTTCTAGGCCTGGGCTCAGTATGGATCGCCTTTCCACCATCACCATAAAGACTGGAGCATATCCAGACACAGCTACAAATGGAACAGAGAAGGAAAAGACAGGAAGCTCCTACCCGTTATTCTGTTCTTTCTAAATGCTGCTGTAACTCTGAGAATAGATTTAAGGATAGGTGAGATAAAGACAGGGAGTTGTGGCAGCCAGTATCAAAGCTATCCAAAGAATCACTGCCATTTCCATTCCCACTTCTGAGAATTTATCAGTTGATATTCTATCAGTCATATTTTTCTTATCAGAAAAATAATATTTTAAATTCCAGATTGTCAATTGTTTGCAATGCTGGATAGGACATTTTGTTTGCCACTAAGAATAATTTTAGCTTGAAGCCAATGGAAGGTCTTATACAGTCTTATTAATGGAAGATTATACTCTGCCAATTAATGGCCCCTGCTTAAGTCCTCCGTTGATCTGTGGGACGATATCAGACACTTAGGATTTGATTCTCATGGCAGCATTTTACACAGTGTCTGTTGGCATATGAAGTTGGGTGTGTGAATATATGATGGAAATTGTTTTATATGATGTGGGATTTGAGGACATATGATGTGTGTGTTGCGTATGATGATGGGTGTGCTGGTGTATAATATTGTTTGTGTGGATGTATGATGTACTGGCGTGTTTTATATATATATATATTATATATATATTCTATAATATATATATTATAGACTTAATCAGATCCTACGAGAAACATGAAGTGAGAGGCTTGTGCACTTTACAATATGATGTTCGTAACAAATAATGACGCACTGACACTTTAAATTAAGATCGACTGCTGCTTATTATTAATTAAATGGAGTACTACTTCATTGTCTCCAGGTACACAACATCATTTTATAATCTGCAATTTGCACAAACAATCTGATACTATATATGCACTTTATAAAGATTGCACTTTAAAAAGATTTTTCACCTTACACTTTAATAATGCTACTATACCTGCACTTTATAGGGATCTACTTACATTATAATTCCAACCTGCATATCAACTATTCTCTCCCTCTCTTCTCCTGATCTCCCTCTTTCTCAAGCTTATAACTTTACAATACTATACATCTATCCCTACTTTCTCTTTCTAGTTCTCCTATATCTTTTCTTCAGCAAATAGTTATATATACATATGTATATTTTTCTCTGTGTTTTTACACAGACAGGAGGGGGATGCTCCATGCTGGATTTTTTTGATAACAATCAAAAATAGACATTTGTACTGCATACACATTTTCTTATCAATTTGAGTACTTTACTGTGATAATAAATTGAAAAGAATTGCCAACTTTCTGTATGAGTTGTAAAACTATTTTATTCAAACAATATGCTAAATGAATGTACTTTACATGAATTCTATCCTGAATATCATGGATCTATTGTTTGATAAGATAAATTCAATGTGTCGTCTAGTTACGACCAAAAAGTAAATACAAATGATGGAATATGGTCATGAACACTATTAAAGGACAAGCTAGCCACTAGAACTCCATGGTCCTGTCGAAGGCAATCGCCGAAACGCGTAGACTGTCCCCTTGTTGCACTGGTGATTAAATAATAAACCCTGTTACAAAATTGGTTCCCGGAGTGCCGCCCTTGATTCCGGAAAAACCAGAGCCGATTAGAGTAATGGGGTTGTGAAAAGCATGCATATATATAATTATTTTTATCAAACCAACACAAGGCACCAAAGGAGGGAAAGGCAGTCAAGCGATAAAAGTTTTTATGAAGATTAATTAAACAAGTTATCAGTTACACAAACAGAAAGGTCTTCTATTAGAAATCCATTTTATTGCCGTATAAAATATGGAATGACTCGGGTGTTGAAGATATGCGGTTCAGCCGACACTCATAAACTTCCTGCAATGAGAGTTCAGCAGATCAGGACAAATGTCACCCAACTTATCCTCTCCCTTAGTAACGACCCAACAACCACCAAGGACAATTTCCAAAAGAGGCATAAAAGAAGTGGCCACCTGGATAAAGAACAACTGTCTAAAACTCAACACCGACAAGACAGAAGAACTAATCTTCGAGAAAGGCAAGGAACAACGAATGGTGGCCACCAGACCTGGGCCCAACCCCCAAACCCACAGAACACACCCGCAACCTCGCATCATCCTCGATAGCCAGTTATCCATGAAGAAGCAGTTCAGCAGTGTCTCCTCCTCTCGCTTCCTCACCCTCCGAATGCTCAGGAAGGCCTTCAGATGGCTCCCACCCAACACCAAGTGAACAGTCATGCAAGCTCTTGTCACCAGCAGACTAGACAATGGCAACTCCTACTACTTAGGAATGGCTGCCCGACTCATGACGAAAATCCAGACAATCCAATACACAGCAACCAGACTCATCCTCAAACTCCGCCGACAGACTCACATCATCCTTCACCTCAAGAAACTCCACTGGCTACCAGTCGCAAAGAGATGCCAGTTCAAGCTGCCCACCCATGCCTACAAGGCACTACACAATGAAGAACCGGCGTACCTGAGCAATCAAATTAATTTCTACCAACCTACCAGGAAACTCCTCTCCAAATCCCTCTCCCTAGCAGCCACCTGACGTATCCGCCACACAAACAGTGGAGGCTGCTCCTTCTCCCACCTGGCAGCTAAGACCTGGAAAACCTCGCCCTGCACCTCAGAGTATCAGCTTCACTGCAGCAGTTCAGGACAGACCTGAAGTCCTGGATGCTCAACCAATAGAAGAACGGGCAGCATGTTCTCCCAACGCCTCCAGACCCTAACGGATGATGCAAATCCCGATTGATGTCACATTTGACATCTATTTATCAATCAGACAGAACCTACCACTGGTTTTAGTTATTAGTAACATAAATGTCCTTGGGGGTCTCAGTTATACCACCCTCCATGACTGGCATTCTGGTTGAGGGTTATAGACTCTGTGTAGCAGACAGACAAGAAATGCTGCAGGGGAGAAGTCGGGAATGAAGTTGAGATCCTCAGCGATGAACAAATCAACAACCCACTTTCTCTGGTAGCAAAGTAGAAAAACAAAGAGCAGACCAGTCTTGTGCTTTGGAGCCTTTGCTGTCCTGCATGCACAGTGTCCAGTTGATGCCAAGGCCAATCAGGCAATCACTTCCTCTGTAAACTCCAAAGAGCCGCTACTTCACTCTGTGCACAGTGTGCACACATTTTAAAAATCATGATGGCAGCCGTGCATGCAAACCGCACACTTGACTGTTTATTTAGGTCCGTTGCCCACATTTGTTTTTTCTTTCTGGACAATGACTAAAATAAGGTGTCCCAAGTCCTTTTCTGGTCTTGCCCGAGGCAGCGCATGACCTGTCACTTGTGAGTCATTTTTATATTTTACAGGATGCTTAAAACCCACCCATTGCTTACCATTAGTTGGCTTCATCTTCACTCTCATTTCCTTGCTCCTCATTGGTCAGCGTATGCCGACTTCACTTCCTCTTCGGGTGTTTATCCCTCCCCAGGAACAAAGTACAAGACTGCTTCCTTGCCCAATGAGTGTCTTTCAACTGCTCGCACTTTCAGGCCCAGGCTTCTTTTACTTTTAGTTGTAGCACTCCATAAGAGAACATATTCTTGCAGGTTGTCTCCGTCCCTTTCTCCTACTTCTAACGCTGACAGTCATAACACTGTTTTTTCTTTACTTTCAACCATTCTGCGCAGCTGTGCTTCTGTTCAACTAAAGAAAGCATTGACAAAGCCAATAGCTCTCGCGTAAGCGAGATTCACTGGCTTTGCCACTGCTTGTTAGGCCTAAGTTGACAGCATAGCTGTCGCCAGAATGTATTCTGATCAACAGAAAAAGAGTTTTACTAAGCAATTCTGGGAGAAGGACTTTGGCTCTGCCAAATGTTAATGTCCTTGAGTACACATTTTGATTGGGCAGAAGTTGTGTGCTCCCTCCGAATAAGAGTTCTTGTATTCCATGTTTTTCCTAGTGGGAAAGCTTATGCTCAATACAGCAGGACTGAGTTGGATATGGTGGCAAGTCATTGATCAAGGCTATAGGCCTGATCTGTTTATTATGAAACTTATGCCAAAGGTACTAGGACTGATTTATTTATTGTGAAAAGCATAAGCCAATAGGACTTCCTAAGTGGCTATTTATTGTGCTGTGTTAAAGCTTGTTAGACGGAATCTCACAAATTTCCAAGTTGGGTAAGAGTTTTGGTGTTGTGCATCCTTTTTCACAAACCGTCGGGGTAGAAGATTTGCAGTTTGCGAATCCTCTTTATGCTATTGTAGGAAGGGTTATATATAGTTTAGCCAACTCTAACTCTGTACATATTTGTCAGTATATGACTATATAGATAAAGACTATCGGCCTGAGTCATTCATTAGAAAAAGTTATGTCAGAGGCTATTGGTGTACTAATTTATTCATAAAAATGTATTCATTTTCTCTCTAAAGTGGCAGAGAAGGAAGTGAATTAAGAACTGTCAGCATTTATTAATAACATTTGGGCAAGGTAAAATCAGGGAGTTTTGCTCATCATGGCACAGAGCTTGTCCTTTTATCTCTGAATGGACCAAATGCAGATAATCCAGGATGAGAGAGGTGTCTGCTCTCATTCTCCCGTATTTATCTGCAGTGTTTGTTATGGTTTCCCACACTATCAGAAAGTTGGAGTACGGAGCCCTCCACTTGCTTGAAAAAAGTCTTTCTTACAAGGACCTGCCCATAAATTCTCTATAATTTACCTTATTCCTCAACATATTACAGTCTTGATTGTGGGGTACCTCAAGGCTCGTCTTTGAGTCTGGCATTATTTTAGATATATGTTGCCCCACTAGCACAAGCTCATTAGATCTTATAACCTGTAGGCAATGACCTATGTGGAGGTCACTCAGATGATTATTAGAATGTACAGGAATGTATGTTCTGTTTGTGAATGTCCGTAGTAGCCTACTGGATGAAAAAAACAGTTTTAAAGCCCAATTCAAAAAATACTTTTTGAGGTTTTGATCTGCAGAGGATTATCATCCATCTTGTCCCTTCACTGGTGGTCATCATCATTAGGCTCATGGCCTACCTTAGTGAATACAGTACACAATTTGGATTTTGTGTTTGATAAACTTGATTGCTCTGCGCTAATTGCTAAATTCTCATCTTCATACATTTTGAATCTGAGACTGCAAAGGAAAATAGTTTGTGTGATTCCTTTTGATCAAATATATACAATTATCCAAGGCATTATTGAATCACATTTGGATTACTAAAATTCACTTTACCTGTTGGGTCTTCTACAATGGGCCCCAGTTTCTTAACACATCTGTCAACTACACTGGTCATCAATTCAGAAGCTTTGTATTAAGTTCTAGTCACTTTGCATTTGTCATAAAGTTATCTACAGCTAATGCCCTTAATGTATTTGCAAGTTAATTGTTGTTTATGAACCAAAACCATACTCTTCGCCCTGCTGCACTTTGTCTTGTGATTCCTCCTACAATTCTGAAGTGTAGATCTGAGGAATGGGCGTTTTTCTTTCCGACTGCATGGAATGCTTTAACTGTACATTTACGTCTCTCTCCAGATCATTTAGCTTTTAAGAAACTTCATAAAATGTGGTGTTTTATAAACTGTAATGTTTTATTCCAGTGTTTTTTTTATAGTTAGAGCTAGAGTGTTCTTTGGGTAGCTGTCCACTTTATAAACATGGAAAATAAAAATTAATAAATAAAATGACAAATGCAATAGGATTTATTTATTTATTGTGAACATAATATGTTAAAGTGTATAGTGGATTGTTATAACATTGTGTTAAAGTCTGTAGACAGATATTACTTTACATGGATCATCACAGATTACCGTAGTAGGCAAGCGTTTTGGTGTTGTTTTCCCTCTCAGAAAACCCTGCAGGCAGAAGATCTGAACTTTGATAATCTTTGCTTTCCCTTTTAGTAGGGGCTAAATATTATTTGCCAACTGCAATTTTGTGTCTATTAATACCTTCCTGATGGTATGCCTGAAGGTTGCCTTGTGGAAAATCTCATGGAAGATTCGGAGGGCCTGAGTGGGTTACAGTGACAGCGCACTGATCAAATCAATAGGCCTGACTGATTCTTTCAGAGAGCCACGGGGCACAATGGGGTTACTGGGCACAACTGGGGGGGTTGAGGCCTTTACTTCACGATGTCCCATGGCCCGACCTAATTTGCTCCTTCGCAACTGACCAAGTACACCGTCTATGCTTGTTTCTCAGTGGTAGCTCTGGTCTAGCAGTTCAAGACTCTCTATGGAGGTAATTGTGAATATAGGTCAGTGAACACAACTCATAACTAAAAGAGCGCACAGCAGTGTCAATAAATTAATGTTCAGTCAAATACTTGTTTTTATAATAAAAATAAGTATGTTTATTTCTAACTCTATGCATTCAAAGCAAGGTTTCAACATATATAAACAATAGCACATTTCCCCTTGTGGTCGGGGCTCTAGTGTTTCATTAGCAAATCCCTGTCCCGCTGACTCTTTGTAATGTGGTTGGGGTTATGCCCCATTTACTGGTAGTCGCATCCAGGGAATGCTCACTAGTAAGCCTTAACTCAGGAGTCTTAGAAAAAAAGTCAAAGGTGTTTTGGTACTGCTGCGCCCTCTGCAGCAAGTCCCCCATGGTCTAATAAGGCGTGTAAGCAGTCTCCAGCAGCGAGGAGGCTTGCAGTGTCCCGATGAATGCCCCGGCTGTGGGTACTCACAATGCTCGGTCCTGTTCAGAGTCTACTGTACACTGGGCTTGGCTTGTTGGGTAAACTAGGACTCTGGGGTAACTCTACAAGTTTTGCTTTCCCACCCACCAGTGACACAGGTGAGCTTGATTCAAGACAGTAGCACTGAATGCGGAAGACATATTGTAGCCCCGCAGAACCCCACTCAATACATTGTTGAAGTGGAATCATTATTTTGAGTTACTAACAATCCCTAAACTGGGATCTGGGGCATTCTGGTACTGGAAACAAACCTGTTTCTCTCTTTACAAGATGAATAGACACTTTTGACTAAAAGCATTTATTGCAACAGAGTGAACCTGTTTCTCAGCACATCTAAAACAACCACACAAACTTTCATAAAAACAGCAAATAGTCATGTTGTGAACAATGAGAATAAATTGAAAATTTCTATTATGGTTAAAATGTAGTTTAAAACCTAACGTCCTCAAACCTACTTCTATGCACTGCACTAGGAGAACATGGAAAGTAGAACTTGCAATCTAGACTTTCTTTGGGAGAAGGTATGCATTGTGTACCTTGTTGACAGCAAAAGCTGTGGTTGTCAGAGAGGCATGAAGGCATTGTTCCCTGCAAAAGGAAAACAGGCGATGAAGCAACGTTCTTTCTCCTGCCCTCAGCTTATTATCTGCATCAGGTGCAATCTATTATCTTCGTGGTGTGCTGGCAGCAGTCAAGACCATCTCCAGGAGTATCTTGTGAAATAATCTGAGCGAGATGGGGGAATTTACTGTCCCCTCACCGCAGTGAAGATGGTCAACATGTTTCTGCTGTTTGGCCCAGATGAGACCGTGGCATTCATCAGGACTAATCAAAAGGGCTCAGTTCTTACCAGTTTTGTGGTGAGAGGGTACCACTTGGTGGGATGACCTTTGTCACACTCTACCAGAGAGAAGGGTTTTAATTAAGCCTGAAAAACATAAATGTATACACACAAGAGTACCATCAGAACAAATAAAACGAGATGCTTAGCCACTTTTAAGAATCATCCATAACCACATGCACATATAATTATACGCGAGTGGCTACATGTGTGTAACACGTGTCACTCAACTGTGCACACACTAAAATTAGAGGGTTTCTCACATATCTTACCCTAGGAACATACCCTACATGCCCCATGGGAGGGGAATGGAGGGGAGACCCCTGTAGTCAGACCCTAGAGGGAGGAAAAACCAGAAGTGACAAAAAGTAAACAGAAAACACTGTTTCCAAATAGAGGCTGTAGAAGCTCCGATACAGACTCACCCTCAATCTTTCTTTCACACATGCATTCATCCCTTACTGCCTCAAGGTGCGTCTCCCGTGTTTGCACCTAGGTGTATCCTTCTGTCCTTCCCGGTGGTGACTGAGCGAAGCGGGAAGCATGCTTTAAATAGTACTCTTAATTGGGCATAGACGGGTAAGTTGCGCCGTGATCACCTCAAGTGCCTGCAAGGCTATGGGTTCCGGTGTACCAAAATGCGCCATTGGGGAGTTACAGAAAATCTGCCTGACCTGCTCGTAGCGTTGCATGGCCGGCCCTCGAGATCCGGTGTCCAAACGGGCCGATCTGTAAGGTGGACAGGCTAAAGCCTGGTCATGGGTGTAGGCATTCTGATGGCCAATCAGAAGCTGTCTCGCGGCCGGACGTGGCTGAGGCCTTGCACGTAGGTCAAAGCGCGAGGGTCAGGCATGCCTGATCCCCCCGTGTGTGGAGCGTGCCGCCAAAGGCCTATTAGAAAGATGGTCACATGGTTGGGACCTCCCGACAGAAACGAGTTTTAAAACATAAACAGGTACATGCATCAATGTTGTCTTTTACGATTACTTAATTGCAATCATTAAGGAATCGCAATTAAGGAATTGCAAAAGCCTATGCATGTAGGAATCGCTATAAAATTAGCAATTCCCAAACATTCCTTAATTGAGACTCGCAAATTGCGAGTCGCAAATAAGGAATGCCTTCCCATTCATTCGGTACGAATGGGAGATTGCATGCGCAATTTGTGAGTGCCAATAGGTACTCACAAATTGTGCATGCAATTTCAAGGGTGCAAGGGTATCCAAAGGACACCCTGTTGCACTCCTGAAATTGCTCTGTGCACACATGTTGCGCACACACATGCCCCAAGGGCATGCATGTGTGTGTAACCTACAACTTTGAAAAATGCACTTTAGTACATTTTTCAAAGTTTTTGCAAATTACCATCAAGTTCAACTTCATGGTAATTTGTGCACCCTAGTAGCGAAATCGCTATTTTAAAGTGGTTCTTCCATTGCATTTAAGGATCCGCAAAATGCGATTCCTTAAATGCAATCACAATTTGAGAAATTGCAATTCATTGTGAATTCTCAAATTGCGAGTGCCTTGAACCTTGATGCATTGCAAATGCCCTTTTTTGCGGGCGCAAATGGGCGATTTTTACGAATCGCACCATTTGCTTTTGCAAAAATGGTTGCTGCATGTACCTGATAGTGAACCTCAGTGACCATTTACTCACTAAAGATGAAGAATCTGTACTCTCCAAAGGATTAGGCTTTGTCCCAACACCTACAAATGGTCCAGTTATCCTGAATGCAGAACTAGCCCAGTTCTTTAGAAAAATAAAACTCAGAAACTATTTTGGGGACTCCAAGGACAACTAGAACGAGAATGCCAACACGGGGCTCAGGAAGAAGTCAACGTTCACACCACCAACACAAGCCATCCCATGCCGCATACAAGCCTTCAATTAGGCAGTACTTAAGGAAGTGGAGGAGATTGATTTCCAGAACAGCAAAGGCTTCCAGAACTTGACGAAGGACGAAAGAACGGCCCTACAAACTTAAAAACAACACGGAACTGGTTATTAAGCCAGCAGACAAGGGCGGCGCAATTGTCGTTATGAACCAGACAATTTACAAAGCGGAATGTAACAGCTTGCTCTCTGACACACTCAGCTATGAAGTCTACCGCAGCGACCTCACCACCTGTCTCACCAACAAAATAAAGTGTATGGTTGAGGAAGGACTCACAAATGATTAGATCACCAAGTATGAGGCAGAATTTCTCATTAATGATAACCCAAAGAACTCCAAGGTTCTACACATTGCCCTAAATCCATAAGGACAGAATGCTCCCACCAGGAAAACTGATAGTGTCGGGCATTGGATCTGTCCTGGAACCCTTGTCGCAATTTTGCGACTGGTTCCTGAGAACCATCATACAAAAATCACCGTCTTACCTTAGGGACACGAAGGATGGCCTCTGTCTCCTACGAGATCTGGAGATCAACCTACTGAGGACTTCTTCATCACAATGGATATAGAGGTGATCTACACCAGCAATCCTCAGAGACGCACACTAGCTGTTGTGGAACAGATCCTCCTTAATATGAATTAGGAATTTACAACCCCCCAACATTTTATTATGAAGTGCGCAGAGGTGGCACTGACAAATAATTATTTAGAGTTCGAAGAGGTCATATACCATCAGATTAAAGGCACGTCGATGGGCAGCACATTTGCCCCCAGTATGGCTTGTCTTTATGTTCACCAGTTTGAGGAAGACCATATCTTCAACCAGAACAACCCGTATACAGCACATCTAAAAACATGGAAGCGGTATATAGACGATGTGTTCATCATGTGGCGTGGAAACCAAGAGGAAGCAGCAGCATTTGTACAGTGGGTGAACACTAAGCACGAACATCTCAAGCTCACACACTCTATCAATAAGGACCACACAGTCTTCCTGGACCTGGACATTACCATGACGATAGATGGAATCTGTATAAAAGTACACAATAAAAACACTGACAAACACAGCTTACTTTTATACGAATGTTTCCATCCTAGATCTTTAAGACAAAACCTTCCAGTGGGCCAATTTCTTCATGTAGGCAGAAACTGTTCAAGCACAGACACCTACGATGAACAGGCTGTACAATTAGAGAAGAAAATGCTTGAACGCTACTACCCGAGGAAAATAGTTAGAAGGGCGAAGAAGAGAGCCAGAAATAATAACCGAGAAGCTCTTTTTGAAAACACACCCAGATAAAGTTGTGTGTGTGACCACATACACCCCAGTGTCAGATACAATTCAAAACCTCATACAGAAGAACTGGCACATTCTAAACAGCATACAGAAACAGTGGGCACCTCCACTTTTTGCGTTCAGGAGGAACAGGAGTTTACAAACTGGTTCATGCAAAAACTCCGTCGCAAAAAAGAGACGAACAGTCCACAATCTGTAACCATCAAAGACCGACAGGGCATTACCCATGTGGGGGATGTGTGGCATGTCCACTCACAAACACAACCAAAGAGGTGGACATAGGCACCAATAACCCTTGGAAGCTGAAGAACTTCAGCAACTGCAACACGGAGAATGTGGTGAACTACTGACATGCCCTTGTGATCTCATGTACGTGGGCATGACCACAAGACAAATTAATCAACAAACATTGGAGCACCATTCGGTGCAAAAAAACAATACAAAACTAACAAGACACTTCTTGGAACAAAACCACAGTGACACCGACTTAAAATGGGTGGCCCTGGAGGTAATGAAGAGGATAAAAACTGAAATCACCAAGACCCTGCACATCAGGGAGCAGAGGTGGGTCTACCGCCTTCGATCATGGGAAACTGGTCTTAATGATGAGATCCCGTGGCTTCAGATGGGACGAAAGAAACATCCCCATCATGGTCTGCCCACACTAAACTACCAGTCGCATGGAAATTCCGAACCCATAAACTGACTTACAAGTATAGGGATCTATGACTCAGAACATCTGAGGTGCGTATAGGTATTCATGACACAATACATAACCCCAGGCAAAACCAATGTCTATGCGGGTAAGAACACCTACCCAGCCGAAGTATCATTTGTTACATGAAGTGTGTATGTCTTTTGTACCACTGTCGAAAGTGACTATCAATGAAATCCTCACACCACAGCACACTCTTTCTCAAACACACAATATCTATGTGTACTTACATCAACACTATAAATGTGTTTTCCATTGCGGATGTTCCCTTTAGTATGAACTGCATTTCCTTTTAACTACACAGGTATGCATATCTCCTATGCGTTTTGTCTGTTGTCTTTTCTGTTGTCACTTTTATTTAAAATAGAAGTATACACATATGCATACCTTGTATGCAACTCTCATGTGTAAATATGTTTTTTTTTTATAACTGCAATCGAGCATCCCTTTAACTCATGTTAATACGAGTGAGCACCTCACGTACTCACTATGGGCCAGATGTAGGTGGCTAAATACCGGTCGGTAACGTCGAAATTCGGTAAATTTCAGCGTTACCGACCAGTATTTAGCCATGTGCGATGTAGGAATTACCGAATGCCATCGGTAATAAGGAATCGGTAAAAATAAGGGATACCAGTTACCGAATCCTTATTTACCAATTTGCCGACAAAAATACCGAATCGGAAAATAAGGAATCGGTGAAAAATCGCAAGTGCCATATACAAAAAATCAGTAATACCGAATTTGCTAAAAATCGGTATTTAAGAATCGGTAATTAGCACTGACTCAAAGCAGGTGGTAATCACGTGCACTGCATATAAACAGCCCCAAAATGCAACAGTGTAAACACAATGGCGGCCCTCTACGTGATGGCAAGGCGTCTACGTTTGCGAGCAGCAGGACTGAGGACCTGGAGACGGGAGGAGCGCGTGTACATAGTGCGTGTTACACTGTTCCAAATGACTGAGGCTGAGATCCATGAGAGGTACAGGCTACACTCAAACACCATGCTGGACCTGATACGGGACCTGCACCCACTCCTGGAGCACCAGACACCAAGGGCGCACGCAATACCCTCTCATGTACAGGTACTCTGTTGCCTGCACCTCCTGGCATCTGGCAGTTACCTAGGGGTAATAGCTGTGGCAGGTGGAGTCTCACAGAGTTGCCTGTCGCGTTTTCTCAAGAAATTCCTGGGCGCCATATTGCAAAGGATGCCACACTACATCAGATTCCCCAGCACACAGGCAGAACTGCTGAAGACCAAGGTGGACTTTTATCAGAAGGCCCAGTTCCCACACGTCATTGGTTGCATTGACGGGACACATATACCACTCTGCTCCCCTGCTGCGACTGAGTACATTTACCGCAATCGCAAAGCCGCACATTAGATTAATGTCCAGGTCATATGCGATGCATCTTACTTTATCACCAACATAGTTGCAAAATTCCCAGGGAGCACCCATGATTCATACATATTCATGAACAGTGGAACTATACCCGTCTCCTTGCAGGGGAATTTGGAGAAGGCTACCTGCTAGGTAAGTACATGTGACACCTCCTCAAGTAATCACCTGTTGCTGCGATTGTAGACTGTGAGTTACTTACTTACTTCTCACACACAGGTGACAGTGCCTATGCAGTGCGCTCTTTCATCCAAGTGAAAGGCGATACAATGTTGCACATAGATCGACACACATTGTGGTTGAGCGAACATTTGGACTCCTCAAAAGCCGGTTCCGCTGCCTGCACAAAAGTGGAGGTGCACGGCAGTACCAGCCCCTGGTCTGCTGCAAAATCATAGCTGTATGTGCCATGCTGCATAACCTTGCCACTAAGAGGGGGAGACCTGTGGAAATGTGTGATTCTGAAGAGGAGGATGAGGAAGGTACACAGCCACAGCACAGCGCAGCAGGCGGTGCAGCTGCAACAGATGGGAGACAGAGACGGTCAGAGATCACACAAAATTATTTCTGAGTAAGTAATGAGACAAAGCCTGTTAATGCTTTTGTGTCAGGGTGTTTAATAGACCTTACAAACAGGCAATTGTCCAGCACACCGTAACACCAGCTATGTGTCCAATGAGTTATGTCACCCACAATCGAATGAAAGTAGAGGGCCGTGCCTATCTCCTGCGCCCCCGCACACCAGTGCTGCGTTCAGCATGCTCACTGTCCTCACCAGTGCTGTGTCCTGCAGCAGACCCATGCCTCACACTGCGCCTCCTGCTCTCTGGCAAGGGGGGAGTTACAGTGCTGCGACTGCTTGCCTCCTCACTGTCGTCCACATCCCCTGTAGCAGTGGCAGCAATTTGGTGAGTCTGCATCACCTCTACGGCACTGGTGACTGTGACCAGGCCCTGAGTAACCTCACGGCTGCACCTGGCCATTTCAAGTTGCATGGCCACAGGTCTGCGACTGAGCACATGCGTTGCATTGCACAGCCTGTTCACAGACTTGGTGATGCCTGCAAGTACCTGCCTGTCTCTCCGCCTTGCAGCGCGCTCACCATCCATCCTGCCACATAACTGCCTCACTGCCTCCGACACCACCTTCAATCCCTCTGCCACAGTACTGTTGAGGCAGTAGATGGCCTCCTTCATCTCGACAACCTTCCTGTTGTTAGCCACCATCTGTTGTTGAATGGCCCTCATTCTCTTCCCCTGCAGGCGCTGCACATTGAGCATCTGCCCATCCAGTCCAGAGAACACATTGGATTCATCAGCGGCAGGACTCTGTTCCCTCTGTCGCCGTCTACGGGCACCTGTGGTGGTTGCCTCCACGGGGGACTTTGCCCCAGATGTCTGTGTGTCATCGCCCAGTGTGGTATGTTGGGCTTCCTGCCTGTCCTCCTCTGTGGCATCTATCTCCTGGAGTGTGGCCACTGTGTACCTCTTTGATCGTTGTGGTGGTGGTGGTGGGGATGTTGGTGTACTGTCTGCAGGTGACATGACTTCCTCCTCAATTGTGTCTTTCGCCCTGGAGGATCGCCAGTCTCCCCTTCTGCAGCCCGGAGCGCTGTTCCGCCTGTGCATACAGAATGTACTATTACTCACTTTTCTGCCAGCATCTGTCTGCAAATAAATTTCACAACTGACATTCTAGCTGTCTATCTTCCGCTATCTCATCTATTGCTGTGTGTGACATGCCTATGCTTATTGGGGGCAGGCTGATTTGCTACCAGTTATTAGGGACTACATTTCCCATGATGCATTGCTGATCTTACACAAAACATGTTCTGGAGTGGGATTTTTGCAGGGGGATTGGGGTTAGGGAGAGGAGACAGCATGCTGTGCATGCATCTTACCTTGTCTCTTGGATGCTGTTGCTGAGCTATCTTTGTCCCCGACGCCACTGACGCTCTCTGGCAGGAGGGTGGACTCTACCAGTTGGTCTAGGGCAGTTGGTGCAGGCGCTGTGGAGCTTCCCTCGCCTGTCTTCCCCGCTCGTTTCTGCCGGTCAGCCACCCTCTCCTTCGCACGTGCCCTCAGGTCGTACCATCGCTTTATCAAGTCCTCAATTGTGCGATGTGTGATGCCAATAGCGTTGATCTTCTCCTGGTTTGCCAGCCAAATGCTCCTTTTCTGGGACTCAGGGACGTTCAGTGATCTCTCGCCAAAGAGCTGGTCGTGGTCTTTGACTACTTCCTCTATGAGGACTTCCAACTCCCACTCACTGAACTTGTACTTCCTTTTCCTTCCGGCAGCATCTTTTCCCTTCTCCTGTGAGGCCATGGTGCAGTTCCTCTGTGTTAGCTGGGTGGTGCCTGTGCAGCTCCTCTGCTCTTGCTCCTGCTCCCTGTCTCTCCAACAGCTACAGCGTCAGTGCACCTGCATGGGTGTGGCCACTTCCTGGTTGTGAGGTCATATGGATGCACAGGATTTGCTGATTTGACAATTACGGATCTTTTGGATTACCGATTCGTTAATTACCGAATCGGTATTACCGAATCGGTTTTACCGATTCGGTAATTTGGAATCGGTAATTTTTTTACCGATTTGTAGGAAATCGCTAATTTTTAGCGATTATTACCGAATCTGTATTTTTTACCGATTTTTTTACCTACATCGGAAACACCGAGTCCTTAATAGCGATTCGGTAAAAATCGCTCTTAAGGACTCGGCATTTCGAACTTACCTACATCTGGCCCTATATGTTTTAAAACTCCTTTCCGTCGGTAGGTCGGGACCACGTGACCATCTTCCTGTTACGCCTTTGGCAGCGCGCTCCACACACGCAGGGATCAGGCATGCCTGACCCTCGCGCTTTGACCTACGCGCAAGACCTCAGCCAAGCCCGGCCACGAGACAGCTTCTGATTGGCCATCAGAATGCCTACACCCACAACCAGGCTTTAGTCTGTCCACCTTACAGATCGGCCCGTTTGGACATTGGATCTCGAGGGCCGGCCATGCGACGCTACGAGCAGGTCAGGCAGATTTTCTGTAACTCCACAATGGCACATTTTGGGACACCAGAACCCATAGCCTTGCAGGCACTTGAGCTGATCACAGCGCAACTTACCCGTCTATGCCTAATTAAGAGTACTATTTAAAGCATGCTTCCCCCCCTTGCTCAGTCACCACCGGGGAGGACAGAAGGATACACCTAGGTGCAAACATGGGAGACGCACCTTGAGTCAGTAAGGGATGAATGCATGTGTGCATGAAAGATTTAGGGTGAGTCTGTATAGGAGCTTCTACAGGCTCTATTTGGAAACAGTGTTTTCTGTTTACTTTTTTTCACTTCTGTTTTTTCCTCCCTGTAGGGTCTGACCACAGGGGTCTCCCCTCCATTCTCCTCCCATGGGGCATGTAGGGTATGTTCCTACTGTAAGATATGTGAGAAAACCTCTCACAGAAACTGTATCTTCATTTTAGTATGTGCACAGTTGAGTGACACGTGTTACACACATATAGCCACTCACATAATAATTATATGTGCATGTGGTTAAGGATGCTTCTTAAAAGTGACTGAGCATCTCGTATTATTTGTTCTGATGGTACTCTTGTGTGTATACATTTATGTTTTACAGGCTTAATTCAAGCCCTTCTCTCCAGTGGAGTGTGACAAAGGTCATCCCACCAAGTGGTACCCTCTCACCACAAAATTGGTGAGAACTGAGCCCTCTTTCATTGGTCCTGATGAAGGTCACTGACCCATCCGGGCCAAACAGCAGAAACATGTTGACCATCTTCACTACGGTGAGGGGCAATAAATTCTCCCATCTCACCGTTCACCTTTGTTCTACCATATAGCTACCCGTCCTATTACATTTTTATGTGGTAACTGTAATGGTTTTACTTCACTCACTTTTTCATGGGCCCTCACTTAGTTTAGAAGTACCTCCCTGTCGTCAGGTGAAGGCCTGCCCTCTACCAAACCGAGTTTCTAGAGGGCGAGGACTGCCGATGATGAAGCATGACACCTGGTGGTGTGTGAGGCCAGTCCTTCACTTTTTGTGAGATGTCCACAAACACAGCTTAGTTTTAGAGTACCTCCGGTCACTTTACTGGGAGCGACCCATTTGTGTTGAACATATCTTTATCATTGTCTGAATGATAAGGTCAGAAGACATCAGTGACAGACATGACAATGATTCTGCACAAATTGAAAAAAATGGAGACTCCCATTACCTAAGTTGGAGTCGGGGCATGCTAAAAAATGGAGTGGGACCTTAGGCGCTTTAAATCATCTCCTGAGCATACGCGGCTGGCCCCAGCAGTGATGGGAGGTGCTCTAATGCTTCTCCTGCAAGTAAGTCTTGCTCTCCCCAACAGGAATGGCCGAGAGGCTGCATTCTGATGCTCCTGGCTGGATTTTCGGTGATGTGGCGATACACCGTAGGCATCCTCCTCTGTTTATGGGAATGAGTCAGGCTCAATCTTTGATGCTTTAGGGTGAAATCCAGTTCACAGCTCACAGTTCTCAGGCACCAGCCCGATCCTCACAACGGCTTAGGTATTAGCAGCCCCTCCTGACATATGGGGTTGCCGTAACACTACCGACCAAGGTGCCAGCCCCCACCACACGGTAGTCTGTACCACGGGAGCCCCTCCTGGTATACGGGGTCACAGGTAGGCTCCACACAGGCTTCAGCCCTTTGTATCTCACACATCTTTCACAGCAGCCCCATCTGGCATACAGGATCATCGCAACTGGCACAGTACAGAGATCTCTATCCCTGCACAGCACTCTGCTCATGACTATCTTAACGGTTGCCCTCTCCTAGCATGTGAGGGTTGCCGATTGGAATCTGCAAATGGGCAACAACCTGATTGGTGCAGCAGCTGTCTCCTCACACCTCGCACTAGGAATCCACTCGGCTGGGCTTGTAACTGGACCTTGCTCTCTCCTATGTTTTTCTCTACCTTACAGGGCACGCTGGTCTTGGCAAGCAGGCAGGCGCTGGTGCTCCAGGCTCCAGAGCAGATGGTCTTGGTTTCCCTGGGTCATGTCCCCTTACCCAGCAGGGAGACTAGCAGGCCTTGGCCCCCAGTCCTGCTTATTGACAAAAGTCTTGCAGAGCTTTCCCTCTTCACACAGCCTGCCTGGCTGCTTGTCAGATGACCAATTTTTGTGTATCAACCTCCCTTTCTTATAGTCCATTTCCAGACAATAAATGTGATTTAAGGTCTATGTTTAAAAAAATGTATGCTGGGGTTCTAATTCTTTTGAAGTGCACACTTTTCATTTCTGTTCTGCCTCTTAAAAGGTTGCCTGTCACAGAAGGAGAGACTCCAAAGCTGATTGCCTGACATTACTGGCCATGGGAGTGAGTAGAGTTCACACCCGGATGTCAGCTTCAGTGATATGTGCATTAGAAGGTTAATCCCAGGCTCCCAGTGTAGGAAAGTGGCATTTTTGATATGGTCACACCCACTCTTTGCCCTAGTACTTTTGCTTAATGACTGAAGTTTCAGTGGGTCCCTGCTAACCATTCCACCCGTGCCAGTGCTTGTTACCGTAAAACAAGGTAAATATCTAATTGTAACCCAATTGGCAAAGCCTTTAGCACCCCTGTAAGTCCCTAGTAATTGGTATCTCTGGTACCCAAGGCACAGGTACTAAAGAGGGTCTCTATGGGCTGCAGCTTATATTTTTCCACACAAAGGGACGCACACAAAAACTACATGCAGCCTGCCATTACAGAATTCGTGAAATGGTGCAAACCATTTTGAAAACATTACATGGCACACTCCCTGTGTTCCAAGCCCATGCACACTGCATATACTAAATCTTACTCACCCCTACAGCAGGCCTTAGATCCCTAAGGCAGGGTGCAGTATATTATATGGAGGACATATCTGTATGAGCAGATATGCCCCTGTGATATTTGGTTACATTGACACGACATTGCAAGTGATGAAGAAGCCATTTTAAGCATATATACTGGGCACTGGTCATTACGAGTTACCCAGCTACATAACAGCTTCAGTGACAATAATGGTGTTTGGTATCAAACACGTCATCTTAATAAATCCACACTGGTGCCAGTGTTGGATTTATTAAGACACACACCCAGAGGGCACCTTAGAGGTGACCCCTGAATCCTACTAGTCCTCTAGTGAGCTGGCTGACTGGTATCGTCCAGCCTGCAACCACAGACAAGTTTCTGACCCCCTGAAGGTAAGAGCCCACGCGCTCTCTCAGATGCCAGAAACAATGATCTGCTCTGAAGGAAGGTGTTCACATCTCTTTCAGCAAAATGACTAGTAATTTAGATTTTTTCACAAAACGCAGTTGAAGCAGAATAAGGCCGTACCTGCCACCAATAATGCTATAGACTCTGTCTCACTGAACAGGTTGGTTCCATTACTGAGAATGTAGGCAGTGTGCATGTTGTTTGACAACCTCAATGAATGGTGGGAGGTAATGGATGAGAGGCTACTGTCGACGTAGTGTTCACATAATTACAAAGCAAACTACACTCCCATGAATCCTATGTTCCATGTGGTACAGATGTAGTTTGTCCCAGAAGAACATAAAAACTACTTCTGCCGGACTAGCGGTGCAGATTATTCTCGTGCCAAAACATTCGCAGACGTTCCATCGGAGCAAATTTTTGCCGTCCGCTACGGGAGAAGTAAGGGGGCTTGCCCCAACTCTGGTTTTCTGTTTCATGATGGGGAAGGGAATTCATCATGTGAAATCACTTGTTTGATCCTGTTCAAAGCGGCGTGAACACAGTGAAGGGACACTTTTCTGGAATTTCATACCGGTTGTTAGAATCAACCCTCTAAAGAGCTGGTGAGCTCGTTCTACTTATATATATACCATTTTATTTTGTTTAAGTTTTACAAGCATATAAGCTTATATGACCAAAGTGATAGCATTTGTTTGTTTTGTGTTACAGGTCTCCTTCCCCGCTGTTCCCTTCCTTTCCTTCCCTCACTTGACCACATTAAGATTCTGTGCTACAAGAGCAAAACAGAATTAAGGCTGTTGAGAGGTGGACCTATTGAGCATCGAACCAACCTCGAGGAATTGGATAGTGTACAGCTCTGCAGCATTTATGGCATTTAGCCTATCAAGGCCAGAGTTTTCAACACCTCTGCCACCTTTTATATGTGACACCAGCTTCCTCCAGACCTGGAGAATGCCAACCCCTGCCCTCTGGCCCATTTATCACCAGAGCAGGTGGGAAAATTAACTAGTCAGTAGGCGTGTCACACATATCAGGCTAGGCACACCCCTTAGGTGGGCCACCTCAAGTGGACACTCGAAGAAGGGTTTCACCATCTTGTTTTTAGTGAAACTAGGAACTCTGGGTCAGGTTTATGCCCACTCTCAATAGGAAGTGGTCATATAGGGGGTATGGTCACCCCAGGGGTAGGTAGTCCATTGGCTACTACCTTACACTTCCTTTAACGCCCCTAAATTCGGTATTTAGGTGGCTCCCTTATACCAGGAACTCATATTTGTCTACCTGCGACCAGAAGAAGGACTAAGAAGAGTCGGTGAGTGGCTGTATGGGTGAGTGAGTGTACGTATGGCTGTGTTGGTGAGTGAATGGATGTCTCAGTGGTATATGTGTGAGTAAATACATATGTGAAAGGCAGGATATGTGAGAGCTGGAGAAGATAAGTGACTGTATGTGAGAGGGAGTGATTGTGAGAGTGGCTGTATGGATGAGTGTGTGCCTGTGTCAGTGATTGTATACGTGAATGAGTATGTGTTAGTATCTGTATGAATAAATGAGGTGGTGTGTGTATAACTGTATAGGTGAGTAAATGGCAGTGTGATTGACTCTTTTGGTGACTGACTAGGTATGTGTGTAACACTATGGGTGAGTGGCGGTGTGTGAGTGTCTGTATGGGTGTATGAGTGCATATATCAGTGGCTGTATTGATAAGTGACTGAGTGTATGAGTGACTGTATGGGTGAGTGAGTGGATGTGTGTGTAGACTTCTGAATCAATGAGTTGGTATGTACTCACTGGTATTGGTGTGTCTATGGTTTAGAGAATGGTAGTCTGTATTTTTGAGTGGGTGTATACAAAATAGCTTTTATGTATCAAAAACTATAAATAAACTGTATTTTTAAATAATTTGTCATGTTTGATACATTGGTTGGGGATCTGTCTAATGTTTGAGCTCTTAGGAGGCCACACATGAAGAGATATAGGTCTGACAAGTGTTCTCCTTTATAGTAGTAGGAGGTCCATATGTGACAATATACTGGACAGAAATCACATAAGAGTTAACCCATGGCGGAGTTTTCCCCACTCCATGTTACGCGGAGCTCACAGAGTTTTTTCCTCGCTCGCATTCGTCAACGTCAAGTTGGTGCCCGTGAGCGAGGAAAATCAACCTCCCGGAGGTATTTTTCCTCGTTCGCGATCATCAACATCAAGTTGGTGAGCGTGGAAAATCTACATCCCGGTGAGATTTCTCAACATGGGGGGCTCCGGTTTCCCATTGCGAGTGGTTGCGTATGTTCACGAGAGCTCGCATTGAGAAACTGCCCGTTCGCGTTAAGAAAGCTGCAGCTCGAGTAAAAATCTACTTGAGTGGCAGAAAAGGAAAGCAGGGACCGCTTGCACTGTGCATGGTGCCGTTCGCAATGATTGCACAGTGCGGACAAACATCCACACTTCAGGGCTCCATCAATCTTCTAGTCACAGAGCTGACAGTCTCCAGTAGTCCTAATGTCAAACATAGCATTGCAAAGTATCTTAGTGTCTGGTATGAACTATACAAAGTGTTTTTCAACTTGAAAGGCGAAAGACATGTTCTAAATATATTAACAAGGGTCTTGGATTAACGTGCAGTGTAATGCCAGCATAAGTAGTAGACTGTAAGGGCACATAGCTTTTTAACAGTGCCTCCACAATTGCTGATCAACTGATCTGATAATGAGACCACCTCCTGTGAGTGTCCTGTCAGATCGGCCAACATGGGATACAAGGTCATAAACTGAGGGAGATTCATCTCCGCTTTAGTGGTCAAGTGTTATTTAGCCAATAATATAGCCATTGAAGCATTCTCTGAGCCTTTAGATTCTTTTAGCAGAGGATCTGTTATCTCATAGTTTGTTGCTAGTTTAGGAGGACACAAAATAGAGTAACCCAGTAATCCCCCAGGAGATTGGGCATGAACATATAAATATAAGGGGGCTCCTGAAAGAATAATGTTGTAAAATTATTGAATCAAATGTTTCTAGATTGGTATCAGATGAATCCCACCAAGAAAATGAATTACCAAACATTTGAGAGAAAAAAACCTAAATGTCAATATGTGTACACATGGAGGCGTACTGTTTCAGGCAACATCAAGTATAAACAGTTCATTAAAAACAATCATTATTTCAATACTTAATGAAAATAATGGTGATACATCAGTTTATCGGGTCTAAAACATTAGCACACGCTAACGAAGGACACATAATCATTTGAGTATGCCCAACAAAACAAAGATGTCTTATTCAGTGTATAGACTACTCAGCCAGAAATTGTTCATAGAAAGGTTTTGGTAACCCTATGTGAAAAGGACTATAAAGTGGTTTTAAGGCTTATGCAGATTGGTCGTTGATGTTTCGGTCTTCTTAGGCATTAATCTGTGAGACCATCCTCAGGACTCAGTATCAAAATACCTAAAATGACTGACCCTCACGGGTATTAGGGCCTGATTTAGATCTTGGCTGATAGGGTCCAGCTGTCAATTTTTCAACGGTGTTCCTGCCTGCTGACATGGCGGTCCACCCACCGTATTTGGATGTTGTATGGTCTACGGACGAAAGACTGCCCGGGTCCTGCTGACTCTGCCAGAATCGTCCTCCCAGATCAATAGCATCATTGGCAAAAGCAGCTGTCGGCGGGAGTCCCGCCAACAAGACCGCTGAGCCGATTATGATGTGCCTTTCTGTCAAAGCAACTGTGGTGGAAACACCTTCAAACTCGAGTTGGCAGAATCGAAGGAAAAGAGGTGAAAACGTACCTTTTCGCAGGTTCCCACTTCCAATTCCATCTTGATCTCCATCATCTAGGTCCTCCCTATGCTGCTGCTAGTTGACCATGACACTAAGCCACCCCATTGTCACCGGAATCTGTGGGTGTACATTCAACAGTGTGTGCATGTTGTTGGTGTGCAATGTTTTATGTTTAAAAATAAGGGCATTACACATTACCTACATTGACAAATTGACAGATTCAAAACATATATGTGTAGTGAGATAATAGTGAGTAACACCCCCATGGCCTCACTCCATCAGGGCTCCACTGCCAGGACACCGCCAGCACAATGAGGCATCTAAATTGAGTCGGCGCAAACCCGCAGGCCTGACAGCGAAGGAGTACACTAAGAACTCTAGAAGAACACCAAACATTATAAGCAATAAATTTACATATGCACTGAAAAAACTATAGTGCAAACCAATAACAGGAAATTAGTAAAATTGCAAATTATGTGTGGACATACACATGTAAGCACTCCAATCTGCTATCCTGAACCAGGGATCTAGGACTCAAAGCAGCAAACAAATATCTGGGGATATATGACTCGTGGTAACACCATTACTGTGTAAGTCTGGCGGCAGTCAAATAAAACATGATTTTCCAAGGGAAGAGCTGTTGCCATCTCAGAGCAAGCAGAGAAAACACAAACCCACAATTGCTGTGCTGCCAGGAAGGCGGTCAGACAAATCACACCTGCCTAAGGGTAAAAGACACAATCCAAAAGAAGCTACCATAATAGGCAAAGGTGGCAAAGTGCAAGACTATGGTCTAAAGTGATGGATGCATCACAACACATTCCTTCCCTTATTTTCTGTTGCGTTCATCATCACCCATTTGCTCTGATATTTGTCCCTGAGTCTTGATTCTTTGTAACTGGAGGCTCTGCTGGATTCCTTCTGGATTCTTCTTGCTTGGCTCTTCCTCCTCCCTGATATGAATGGGAGCATTGTGCCTTGAAAGTTATCTCTACGTTAATCTTCATCTACAATCAAGTACTGCAACATTGTCAAGGAGGTTTTTTTGATCCTTTTTTGTTTTGCTTTTACCCCTATTTGAGACCCTCTTAAGGGGACACTTGACACCTTTCATGTTTACAAAAAAATGCAGGGTGGCAATATGGCTACTGGAAAGAGTCAACCTTTCTAGAGCAATGAAGAAGACTATTCAGTACACCTCTTCAAAGTTCAGTCCTTGAAACCTTCTAGGCCTGGGCTCAGTATGGATCGCCTTTCCACCATCACCATAAAGACTGGAGCATATCCAGACACAGCTACAAATGGAACAGAGAAGGAAAAGACAGGAAGCTCCTACCCGTTATTCTGTTCTTTCTAAATGCTGCTGTAACTCTGAGAATAGATTTAAGGATAGGTGAGATAAAGACAGGGAGTTGTGGCAGCCAGTATCAAAGCTATCCAAAGAATCACTGCCATTTCCATTCCCACTTCTGAGAATTTATCAGTTGATATTCTATCAGTCATATTTTTCTTATCAGAAAAATAATATTTTAAATTCCAGATTGTCAATTGTTTGCAATGCTGGATAGGACATTTTGTTTGCCACTAAGAATAATTTTAGCTTGAAGCCAATGGAAGGTCTTATACAGTCTTATTAATGGAAGATTATACTCTGCCAATTAATGGCCCCTGCTTAAGTCCTCCGTTGATCTATGGGACGATATCAGACACTTAGGATTTGATTCTCATGGCAGCATTTTACACAGTGTCTGTTGGCATATGAAGTTGGGTGTGTGAATATATGATGGAAATTGTTTTATATGATGTGGGATTTGAGGACATATGATGTGTGTGTTGCGTATGATGATGGGTGTGCTGGTGTATGATGTTGCTTGTGTGGATGTATGATGTACTGGCGTGTTTTATATATATATATATATATTATATATATATTCTATAATATATATATTATAGACTTAATCAGATCCTACGAGAAACATGAAGTGAGAGGCTTGTGCACTTTACAATATGATGTTCGTAACAAATAATGACGCACTGACACTTTAAATTAAGATCGATTGCTGCTTATTATTAATTAAATGGAGTACTACTTCAGTGTCTCCAGGTACACAACATCATTTTATAATCTGCAATTTGCACAAACAATCTGATACTATATATGCACTTTATAAAGATTGCACTTTAAAAAGATTTTTCACCTTACACTTTAATAATGCTACTATACCTGCACTTTATAGGGATCTACTTACATTATAATTCCAACCTGCATATCAACTATTCTCTCCCTCTCTTCTCCTGATCTCTCTCTGTCTCAAGCTTATAACTTTACAATACTATACATCTATCCCTACTTTCTCTTTCTAGTTCTCCTATATCTTTTCTTCAGCAAATAGTTATATATACATATGTATATTTTTCTCTGTGTATTTACACAGACAGGAGGGGGATGCTACATGCTGGATTTTTTTAATAACAATCAAAAATAGACATTTATACTGCATACACATTTTCTTATCAATTTGAGTACTTTACTGTGATAATAAATTGAAAAGAATTGCCAACTTTCTGTATGAGTTGTAAAACTATTTTATTCAAACAATATGCTAAATGAATGTACTTTACATGAATTCTATCCTGAATATCATGGATCTATTGTTTGATAAGGTAAATTCAATGTGTCGTCTAGTTACGACCAAAAAGTAAATACAAATGATGGAATATGGTCATGAACACTATTATAGGACAAGCTAGCCACTAGAACTCCATGGTCCTGTCGAAGGCAATCGCCGAAACGCGTAGACTGTCCCCTTGTTGCACTGGTGATTAAATAATAAACCCTGTTACAAAATTGGTTCCCGGAGTGCCGCCCTTGATTCCGGAAAAACCAGAGCCGATTAGAGTAATGGGGTTGTGAAAAGCATGCATATATATAATTATTTTTATCAAACCAACACAAGGCACCAAAGGAGGGAAAGGCAGTCAAGCGATTAAAGTTTTTATGAAGATTAATTAAACAAGTTATCAGTTACACAAACAGAAAGGTCTTCTATTAGAAATCCATTTTATTGCTGTATAAAATATGGAATGACTCGGGTGTTGAAGATATGCGGTTCAGCCGACACTCATAAACTTCCTGCAATGAGAGTTCAGCAGATCAGGACAAATGTCACCCAACTTATCCTCTCCCTTAGTAACGACCCAACAACCACCAAGGACAATTTCCAAAAGAGGCATAAAAGAAGTGGCCACCTGGATAAAGAACAACTGTCTAAAACTCAACACCGACAAGACAGAAGAACTAATCTTCGAGAAAGGCAAGGAACAACGAATGGTGGCCACCAGACCTGGGCCCAACCCCCAAACCCACAGAACACACCCGCAACCTCGCATCATCCTCGATAGACAGTTATCCATGAAGAAGTAGTTCAGCAGTGTCTCCTCCTCTCGCTTCCTCACCCTCCGAATGCTCAGGAAGGCCTTCAGATGGCTCCCACCCAACACCAAGTGAACAGTCATGCAAGCTCTTGTCACCAGCAGACTAGACAATGGCAACTCCTACTACTTAGGAATGGCTGCCCGACTCATGACGAAACTCCAGACAATTCAATACACAGCAACCAGACTCATCCTCAAACTCCGCCGACAGACTCACATCATCCTTCACCTCAAGAAACTCCACTGGCTACCAGTCGCAAAGAGATGCCAGTTCAAGCTGCTCACCCATGCCTACAAGGCACTACACAATGAAGAACCGGCGTACCTGAGCAATCAAATTAATTTCTACCAACCTACCAGGAAACTCCTCTCCAAATCCCTCTCCCTAGCAGCCACCTGACGTATCCGCCACACAAACAGTGGAGGCTGCTCCTTCTCCCACCTGGCAGCTAAGACCTGGAAAACCTCGCCCTGCACCTCAGAGTATCAGCTTCACTCCAGCAGTTCAGGACAGACCTGAAGTCCTGGATGCTCAACCAATAGAAGAACGGGCAGCATGTTCTCCCAACGCCTCCAGACCCTAACGGATGATGCAAATCCCGATTGATGTCACATTTGACATCTATTTATCAATCAGACAGAACCTACCACTGGTTTTAGTTATTAGTAACATAAATGTCCTTGGGGGTCTCAGTTATACCACCCTCCATGACTGGCATTCTGGTTGAGGGTTATAGACTCTGTGTAGCAGACAGACAAGAAATGCTGCAGGGGAGAAGTCGGGAATGAAGTTGAGATCCTCAGCGATGAACAAATCAACAACCCACTTTCTCTGGTAGCAAAGTAGAAAAACAAAGAGCAGACCAGTCTTGTGCTTTGGAGCCTTTGCTGTCCTGCATGCACAGTGTCCAGTTGATGCCAAGGCCAATCAGGCAATCACTTCCTCTGTAAACTCCAAAGAGCCGCTACTTCACACTGTGCACAGTGTGCACACATTTTAAAAATCATGATGGCAGCCGTGCATGCAAACCGCACACTTGACTGTTTATTTAGGTCCGTTGCCCACATTTGTTTTTTCTTTCTGGACAATGACTAAAATAAGGTGTCCCAAGTCCTTTTCAGGTCTTGCCCGAGGCAGCGCATGACCTGTCACTTGTGAGTCATTTTTATATTTTACAGGATGCTTAAAACCCACCCATTGCTTACCATTAGTTGGCTTCATCTTCACTCTCATTTCCTTGCTCCTCATTGGTCAGCGTATGCCGACTTCACTTCCTCTTCGGGTGTTTATCCCTCCCCAGGAACAAAGTACAAGACTGCTTCCTTGCCCAATGAGTGTCTTTCAACTGCTCGCACTTTCAGGCCCAGGCTTCTTTTACTTTTAGTTGTAGCACTCCATAAGAGAACATATTCTTGCAGGTTGTCTCCGTCCCTTTCTCCTACTTCTAACGCTGACAGTCATAACACTTTTTTTTCTTTACTTTCAACCATTCTGCGCAGCTGTGCTTCTGTACAACTAAAGAAAGCATTGACAAAGCCAATAGCTCTCGCGTAAGCGAGATTCACTGGCTTTGCCACTGCTTGTTAGGCCTAAGTTGACAGCATAGCTGTCGCCAGAATGTATTCTGATCAACAGAAAAAGAGTTTTACTAAGCAATTCTGGGAGAAGGACTTTGGCTCTGCCAAATGTTAATGTCCTTGAGTACACATTTTGATTGGGCAGAAGTTGTGTGCTCCCTCCGAATAAGAGTTCTTGTATTCCATGTTTTTCCTAGTGGGAAAGCTTATGCTCAATACAGCAGGACTGAGTTGGATATGGTGGCAAGTCATTGATCAAGGCTATAGGCCTGATCTGTTTATTATGAAACTTATGCCAAAGGTACTAGGACTGATTTATTTATTGTGAAAAGCATAAGCCAATAGGACTTCCTAAGTGGCTTTTTATTGTGCTGTGTTAAAGCTTGTTAGACGGAATCTCACAAATTTCCAAGTTGGGTAAGAGTTTTGGTGTTGTGCATCCTTTTTCACAAACCGTCGGGGTAGAAGATTTGCAGTTTGCGAATCCTCTTTATGCTATTGTAGGAAGGGTTATATATAGTTTAGCCAACTCTAACTCTGTACATATTTGTCAGTATATGACTATATAGATAAAGACTATCGGCCTGAGTCATTCATTAGAAAAAGCTATGTCAGAGGCTATTGGTGTACTAATTTATTCATAAAAATGTATTCATTTTCTCTCTAAAGTGGCAGAGAAGGAAGTGAATTAAGAACTGTCAGCATTTATTAATAACATTTGGGCAAGGTAAAATCAGGGAGTTTTGCTCATCATGGCACAGAGCTTGTCCTTTTATCTCTGAATGGACCAAATGCAGATAATCCAGGATGAGAGAGGTGTCTGCTCTCATTCTCCCGTATTTATCTACAGTGTTTATTATGGTTTCCCACACTATCAGAAAGTTGGAGTAAGGAGCCCTCCACTTGCTTGAAAAAAGTCTTTCTTACAAGGACCTGCCCATAAAGTCTCTATAATTTACCTTATTCCTCAACATATTACAGTCTTGATTGTGGGGTACCTCAAGGCTCTTCTTTGAGTCTGGCATTATTTTAGATATATGTTGCCCCACTAGCACAAGCTCATTAGATCTTATAACCTGTAGGCAATGACCTATGTGGAGGTCACTCAGATGATTATTAGAATGTACAGGAATGTATGTTCTGTTTGTGAATGTCCGTAGTAGCCTACTGGATGAAAAAAACAGTTTTAAAGCCCAATTCAAAAAATACTTTTTGAGGTTTTGATCTGCAGAGGATTATCATCCATCTTGTCCCGTCACTGGTGGTCATCATCATTAGGCTCATGGCCTAACGTAGTGAATACAGTACACAATTTGGATTTTGTGTTTGATAAACTTGATTGCTCTGCGCAAATTGCTAAATTCTCATCTTCATACATTTTGAATCTGAGACTGCAAAGGAAAATAGTTTGTGTGATTCCTTTTGATCAAATATATACAATTATCCAAGGCATTATTGAATCACATTTGGATTACTAAAATTCACTTTACCTGTTGGGTCTTCTACAATGGGCCCCAGTTTCTCAACACATCTGTCAACTACACTGGTCATCAATTCAGAAGCTTTGTATTAAGTTCTATTCACTTTGCATTTGTCATAAAGTTATCTACAGCTAATGCCCTTAATGTATTTGCAAGTTAATTGTTGTTTATGAACCAAAACCATACTCTTCGCCCTGCTGCACTTTGTCTTGTGATTCCTCCTACAATTCTGAAGTGTAGATCTGAGGAATGGGCGTTTTTCTTTCCGACTGCATGGAATGCTTTAACTATACATTTACGTCTCTCTCCAGATCATTTAGCTTTTAAGAAACTTCATAAAATGTGGTGTTTTATAAACTGTAATGTTTTATTCCAGTGTTTTTTTTATAGTTAGAGCTAGAGTGTTCTTTGGGTAGCTGTCCACTTTATAAACATGGAAAATAAAAATGAATAAATAAAATGACAAATGCAGTAGGATTTATTTATTTATTGTGAACATAATATGTTAAAGCCTATAGTGGATTGTTATAACATTGTGTTAAAGTCTGTAGACAGATATTACTTTACATGGATCATCACAGATTACTGTAGTAGGCAAGAGTTTTGGTGTTGTTTTCCCTCTCAGAAAACCCTGCAGGCAGAAGATCTGAACTTTGATAATCTTTGCTTTCCCTTTTAGTAGGGGCTAAATATTATTTGCCAACTGCAATTTTGTGTCTATTAATACCTTCCTGATGGTATGCCTGAAGGTTGCCTTGTGGAAAATCTCATGGAAGATTCGGAGGGCCTGAGTGGGTTACAGTGACAGCGCACTGATCAAATCAATAGGCCTGACTGATTCTTTCAGAGAGCCACGGGGCACAATGGGGTTACTGGGCACAACTGGGGGGGTTGAGGCCTTTACTTCACGATGTCCCATGGCCCGACCTAATTTGCTCCTTCGCAACTGACCAAGTACACCGTCTATGCTTGTTTCTCAGTGGTAGCTCTGGTCTAGCAGTTCAAGACTCTCTATGGAGGTAATTGTGAATATAGGTCAGTGAACACAACTCATAACTAAAAGAGCGCACAGCAGTGTCAATAAATTAATGTTCAGTCAAATACTTGTTTTTATAATAAAAGTAAGTATGTTTATTTCTAACTCTATGCATTCAAAGCAAGGTTTCAACATATATAAACAATAGCACATTTCCCCTTGTGGTCGGGGCTCTAGTGTTTCATTAGCAAATCCCTGTCCCGCTGACTCTTTGTAATGTGGTTGGGGTTATGCCCCATTTACTGGTAGTCGCATCCAGGGAATGCTCACTAGTAAGCCTTAACTCAGGAGTCTTAGAAAAAAAGTCAAAGGTGTTTTGGTACTGCTGCGCCCTCTGCAGCAAGTCCCCCATGGTCCAATAAGGCGTGTAAGCAGTCTCCAGCAGCGAGGAGGCTTGCAGTGTCCCGATGAGTGCCCCGGCTGTGGGTACTCACAATGCTCGGTCCTGTTCAGAGTCTACTGTACACTGGGCTTGGCTTGTTGGGTAAACTAGGACTCTGGGGTAACTCTACAAGTTTTGCTTTCCCACCCACCAGTGACACAGGTGAGCTTGATTCAAGGCAGTAGCACTGAATGCGGAAGACATATTGTAGCCCCGCAGAACCCCACTCAATACATTGTTGAAGTGGAATCATTATTTTGAGTTACAAACAATCCCTAAACTGGGATCTGGGGCATTCTGGTACTGGAAACAAACCTGTTTCTCTCTTTACAATATCGCAAGCACAAATCGTACTAAGATGAATAGACACTTTGACTAAAAGCATTTATTGCAACAGAGTGAACCTGTTTCTCAGCACATCTAAAACAACCACACAAACTTTCATAAAAACAGCAAATAGTCATGTTGTGAACAATGAGAATAAATTGAAAATTTCTATTATGGTTAAAATGTAGTTTAAAACCTAACGTCCTCAAACCTACTTCTATGCACTGCACTAGGAGAACATGGAAAGTAGAACTTGCAATCTAGACTTTCTTTGGGAGAAGGTATGCATTGTGTACCTTGTTGACAGCAAAAACTGTGGTTGTCAGAGAGGCATGAAGGCATTGTTCCCTGCAAAAGGAAAACAGGCGATGAAGCAACGTTCTTTCTCCTGCCCTCAGCTTATTATCTGCATCAGGTGCAATCTATTATCTTCTTGGTGTGCTGGCAGCAGTCAAGAACATCTCCAGGAGTATCTTGTGAAATAATCTGAGCGAGATGGGGGAATTTACTGTCCCCTCACCGCAGTGAAGATGGTCAACATGTTTCTGCTGTTTGGCCCAGATGAGACCGTGGCATTCATCAGGACTAATCAAAAGGGCTCAGTTCTTACCAGTTTTGTCGTGAGAGGGTACCACTTGGTGGGATGACCTTTGTCACACTCTACCAGAGAGAAGGGTTTTAATTAAGCCTGAAAAACATAAATGTATACACACAAGAGTACCATCAAAACAAATAAAACGAGATGTTTAGCCACTTTTAAGAATCATCCATAACCACATGCACATATAATTATACGCGAGTGGCTACATGTGTGTAACACGTGTCACTCAACTGTGCACACACTAAAATTAGAGGGTTTCTCACATATCTTACCCTAGGAACATACCCTACATGCCCCATGGGAGGGGAATGGAGGGGAGACCCCTGTAGTCAGACCCTAGAGGGAGGAAAAACCAGAAGTGACAAAAAGTAAACAGAAAACACTGTTTCCAAATAGAGCCTGTAGAAGCTCCTATACAGACTCACCCTCAATCTTTCTTTCACACATGCATTCATCCCTTACTGCCTCAAGGTGCGTCTCCCGTGTTTGCACCTAGGTGTATCCTTCTGTCCTTCCCGGTGGTGACTGAGCGAAGCGGGAAGCATGCTTTAAATAGTACTCTTAATTGGGCATAGACGGGTAAGTTGCGCCGTGATCACCTCAAGTGCCTGCAAGGCTATGGGTTCCGGTGTACCAAAATGCGCCATTGGGGAGTTACAGAAAATCTGCCTGACCTGCTCGTAGCCTTGCATGGCCGGCCCTCGAGATCCGGTGTCCGAACGGGCCGATCTGTAAGGTGGACAGGCTAAAGCCTGGTCATGGGTGTAGGCATTCTTATGGCCAATCAGAAGCTGTCTCGCGGCCGGACGTGGCTGAGGCCTTGCACGTAGGTCAAAGCGCGAGGGTCAGGCATGCCTGATCCCCCCGTGTGTGGAGCATGCCGCCAAAGGCGTATTAGAAAGATGGTCACATGGTTGGGACCTCCCGACAGAAAGGAGTTTTAAAACATAAACAGGTACATGCATCAATGTTGTCTTTTACGATTACTTAATTGCAATCATTAAGGAATCGCAATTAAGGAATTGCAAAAGCCTATGCATGTAGGAATCGCTATAAAATTAGCAATTCCCAAACATTCCTTAATTGAGACTCGCAAATTGCGAGTCGCAAATAAGGAATGCCTTCCCATTCATTCGGTACGAATGGGAGATTGCATGCGCAATTTGTGAGTGCCAATAGGTACTCACAAATTGTGCATGCAATTTCAAGGGTGCAAGGGTATCCAAAGGACACCCTGTTGCACTCCTGAAATTGCTCTGTGCACACATGTTGCGTACACACATGCCCCAAGGGCATGCATGTGTGTGTAACCTACAACTTTGAAAAATGCACTTTAGTACATTTTTCAAAGTTTTTGCAAATTACCATCAAGTTCAACTTCATGGTAATTTGTGCACCCTAGTAGCGAAATCGCTATTTTAAAGTGGTTCTTGCATTGCATTTAAGGATTCGCAAAATGTGATTCCTTAAATGCAATCACAATTTGAGAAATTGCAATTCATTGTGAATTCTCAAATTGCGAGTGCCTTGAACCTTGATGCATTGCAAATGCCCTTTTTTGCGGGCGCAAATGGGCGATTTTTACGAATCGCACCATTTGCTTTTGCAAAAATGGTTGCTGCATGTACCTGATAGTGAACCTCAGTGACCATTTACTCACTAAAGATGAAGAATCTGTACTCTCCAAAGGATTAGGCTTTGTCCCAACACCTACAAATGGTCCAGTTATCTTGAATGCAGAACTAGCCCAGTTCTTTAGAAAAATAAAACTCAGAAACTATTTTGGGGACTCCAAGGTCAGCTAGAACGAAAATGCCAACACGGGGCTCAGGAAGAAGTCAACGTTCACACCACCAACACAAGCCATCCCATGCCGCATACAAGCCTTCAATTAGGCAGTACTTAAGGAAGTGGAGGAGATTGATTTCCAGAACAGCAAAGGCTTCGAGAACTTGACGAAGGACGAAAGAACGGCCCTACAAACTTAAAAACAACACGGAACTGGTTATTAAGCCAGCAGACAAGGGCGGCGCAATTGTCGTTATGAACCAGACGATTTACAAAGCGGAATGTAACAGCTTGCTCTCTGACACACTCAGCTATGAAGTCTACCGCAGCGACCTCACCACCTGTCTCACCAACAAAATAAAGTGTATGGTTGAGGAAGGACTCACAAATGATTAGATCACCAAGTATGAGGCAGAATTTCTCATTAATGATAACCCAAAGAACTCCAAGGTTCTACACATTGCCCTAAATCCATAAGGACAGAATGCTCCCACCAGGAAAACTGATAGTGTCGGGCATTGGATCTGTCCTGGAACCCTTGTCGCAATTTTGCGACTGGTTCCTGAGACCCATCACACAAAAATCACCGTCTTACCTTAGGGACACGAAGGATGGCCTCTGTCTCCTACGAGATCTGGAGATCAACCTACTGAGGACTTCTTCATCACAATGGATATAGAGGTGATCTACACCAGCAATCCTCAGAGACGCACACTAGCTGTTGTGGAACAGATCCTCCTTAATATGAATTAGGAATTTACAAGCCCCCAACATTTTATTATGAAGTGCGCAGAGGTGGCACTGACAAATAATTATTTAGAGTTCGAAGAGGTCATATACCATCAGATTAAAGGCACGTCGATGGGCAGCACATTTGCCCCCAGTATGGCTTGTCTTTATATTCACCAGTTTGAGGAAGACCATATCTTCAACCAGAACAACCCGTATACAGCACATCTAAAAACATGGAAGCGGTATATAGACGATGTGTTCATCATGTGGCGTGGAAACCAAGAGGAAGCAGCAGCATTTGTACAGTGGGTGAACACTAAGCACGAACATCTCAAGCTCACGCACTCTATCAAGAAGGACCACACAGTCTTCCTGGACCTGGACATTACCATGACGATAGATGGAATCTGTATAAAAGTACACAATAAAAACACTGACAAAAACAGCTTACTTTTATACGAATGTTTCCATTGAGGAAATATGAATTTTTATGGTCAATTGTGTCCCCTATCTTAGACCCCAACGGCTCCATGTACATGCTACAAGTACATGTATGTTCCCTCCAGTTCCAGCTATGAAGACGCAAATACATGTGCGTCCAACGTCAACATATCCTCTTTCAGATCCGCCATGAATGGGTCAAATATTCCATTCCTAAGTATGATTGGCCACCGACTTTATATGGTTCACTTTTCTAGTTTTACAGTTCAGGCAAGTAGGCCCTGAATTCTGTCATCAAGCCATTTTCTGCTTCTGCCTCTGAAATGCTCCAGCCTGGACCTGCATCCGTATCCATGAACTTTGTCCTTCTCCCTGCGCGGCTAACGGTGCCTGACACGGCCGGTTGCCTGCCAAAAAAAACTGTATTCAGCCTTCAAGTTATCTGCCCCGCTCCTCATCCAATGCATTCCTGTCTAGTAGTTTAGGTAAACATCCTTCCAGCTACCGAGCAAAGAGCTTGGCCTCGCTGTCTTTATGCAAGTAATTCATAGCCCCTGTTACCATGGAAGATTCCTGCCCCCTCGCATCTCATGTAGACACATAGACGCTTGTACATGCACTAACAGTCAGTATAGAATAGATTCCGTCCGAGAAACCTTTCCTTCTGGATAACACAGTTCCTTAAACAAAGATATTAAACACGATTTGGGATTAGGTTGACCTGACCCCCTAGACTTTTGTCTCCACATGTAGAGCTAAATGTCAATTCCCCTTCACCCTCTAGTTGCACGTCAATCACACGTCATGCGGCTGCGCGCGCATCTCTGCCAAGTATTTCTGCTGACATTGCAGGATTCTCTTATGGATCCACCCACTTGTGACATCATTTTAAATGACGTTTCTAGTATACGCCTGTATTTACGCCTATTTTCATTACGTATGTGTATTCTTATCTGTATTATCAGCTGTTACGCCTCCTGCATCTGTCTTAATGCAATGCTTTTCATATATATATATTTACTTGTCAATAATGTATTGCCTATCCCTTCCTGAACCTTCGTGGTGATGGAATAAGATTGCCTAGTTCGAACTATGATTCCTTTGTAAGGAATAAAGCCCTTTTCAGAACCTCTAATACCACGGATTCTGCCTCTTATTTTGACTGAGTTATTCTTACTAGACTTTACCGCATAAAAATAGTACAGGTAATTTAAATATTTACCACATAAATTGGCGCCCGAATAGGGACACTTTCTCATCTCACGCGCCGGAGGTGCGTTGCAGGCCCGGTCCCCTGCCACAGCTGAACGGACAAAAACGCGTACCCGCAGGATTTCCTGTATCTCCCTCCGGCCAAGCGGGGGTGACTGAGGCTGCGATCAACACCCAGACGAGGCGGTGAGAAGTGCGAAGTATCCCGACCAGAGCCTAGCTGAGAGAGCAAGATCCGAGGTATACAGAGGCCCACCAGGTTCCGAAGTTTCCGAGTCAAGTCGAGTCCAGTCCGGTCCAGTTCAGTTCAGTTCCGAGGCCTTCCGTTCCGTGCTACCCGGTGAGTACCATTGCTGGGGAGGCAGTTAGACGCGCACATTGGTTTGTGCCGGTCCTGACGGGTTTGGGTACACAAATCCGGTCTGCACTGTTTTAGCAGTGTATCTGTACTGTTTAGCAGTATATCCAGTATGTTCATGTATATATAATCTAGTATTATCTAGTATTAGTATTATGTCAGTAGTTAGTTTTCTCTTAATTATCATTGTTCGTTAAAAGTTAAATGTTAAATGTTTTACTGTGTTCAAAAATTGTGGTATGAATGAGTGTTCATTATTGTGTTTTTTCGTATTAATTGTGTTCAAGTCCAGTTCAAGTAAGAATCAAGTAGCAAGGTTTAAAAATGCCGTTCTTTTCAAAATTAAGACAGATCAAAACTAGAAAAGGAGTACTCGAAGAAGCTGTTCCCATTCCACCTAGGGATACTCCAGGGTATTTTATGTACCATAAGCATGGCCTAGATGCCGTATTATATCTTGATTTATGGGTGGACTACACCAAGGATTTAGCAGAGAGTCAGAGATGGCCCGCAGCTGGGACATGGGATGCAGATTGCATCATGAGAGTAGAAGAAGAATTATGGAAAAAGAAAGCCAGACAGTCACAGAAAGATGCCATTGAACTATGGCGTAAAGAATCGCATAGGCGCACAGAGAAAGCGCTCAGACTGGAAGAGAAAAGTAGGGAGAACTCAAATAAAGCCCGAGAAAATATATTAATTGAGGAAGGTACCCGAGTAAAAACAGAACAAGTAGACAGGCAACGAAACACTCTTATGAATGGTATGTATCCTCTCTTGGCCGAAGGTTTACCTAAGGCCACCCCGGAAATACCGAAAGATTTGCCGCCCCCATTACTCCCGATTAAAGCACATCCCAAGACCGCAAAGGATATTTTCCTTTCCTCCTATTTAGACGATGTAGCTCCCGAATATGTTAATGTTCCACCACACGCACCACCTGTCGAAGGTGCTCAACGCCGAGATCACCCAACTCCGCAACTACAAACTCCTCCGCACAATCCAACTTTTCCTGCATCCACAGTTTCTACCTTACATCCCACAAATCCTTTTATGCCTAGCACCTCAGAAGGTGCGACAGGAGGTGCGGCAGCAATTTTTGCCACACCACCATTACGAAGTAAATCGTCTCTTAGAGATTTAGCAAACCAACGTACACCACAAATAGCAACGTCCGACATGTTTAAGGAACATCTTATAGATTGTAGATATGATCCAGTGCCCGGTAAAAATGACAGAATGCTGCTATCATCACTACGTATACGACGAGCTTCAACGTATTTAACGACATTACCAGGAATGATTAAACATTTAGACAATATATATCGCTTTGTCCAAACAGGGCAAGGCCCTGAAAGTATTGACGAAGCCATGGAATACCAGAAAGTGGATGTACAGAGACTATTGTTACGCTTCTTCATAAACTGCTTGATCAGAGACAGAGATAGGTCCGAGGTAGATCAGGATGAAATGCAAGTCCTTACCAGATGGGGTCAGAATATATCGGAGGGAAAACACGATAAACAGACATGTATAGTAGCTATGTGCCGAAAGATCCGCAAGGAAGTGGAACGAACACATAAAGCCAGATCGGAGGCAGACAAAACTGAATCAGAGGGAGAGGAGGAGGAAGAATCAGAAATGCCCACAGGACAATTAGAAACGATTGCTTATGTAGGTAGGGGAAGACCTTGTAACAATACCAGATACTTTAATGACCCGATACGTCCGATACGTCCAGAATATAACAGACATTTTCAAGCCCCTATGCTAAATGCGAAGTCCCCTGAACATTTATTCCAGGCTGCTGATAAATTACTCCGAGACCGAAGGGGGTATCATATGCTCGATTCCATGGATGAACAAGAATTAGCCAGGTCCGCAGTACAATGGGCTGACAGTTCTGAAAAATACAGTGATGATGCGTTAGCACACACGTTTTTGAATCTTACCCCAGACGAACAGTGTTTAGCTGGTATATACATGATACAGCACCTTGTTATATTGTATAGAAGCCAACGTTCCGATCCTGGTCCCCTACCTGATATATTGATAGAATTACTCACGAATAAATGGAGAGGTTCGGGTACTGATTTAATTAAAGAAATTCTAGAATATCGACACCAGTACACTGTCTTCGTATGCCCAGAACATGTTTCAGTTCCCCCCAAGTTGGAAAGAAAAACGTATCACATAGACAGACAGAATCCCTTACGCGAAGTGCACCCAATCAGAGGCGAAGACAATACTTTTAAACGCGTGTTTGTGTACACGCCCATAACTAAAATTGAATTATTAGAAATGAAGAAAGTGGTACCTAGCCATGACAAAGACCCAGCAGGTTTCCACCGTGAGATAAAAGACATGTTACTCATGGGAGAGTATACTTATCCAGACATTATGAAAATATTAAAAGTTTTATTGCCTGCCGGTATTTACGAGAAACTCAAAGAAAAAGAATGGGAGGTGGGAGACCAAAAGATAGAGTGGACAGCATTAGAAAACGAAGAAAAAGCCCGAGCTGCAGGTTCAGGGCTTGGGGAAAAGACTACAGCATTACCAGGATTATTAGTACAGGTACTACCACGTTTATTAACTACGAAAAAGGAAGACTGGGGTGCAATTTCAGCCTGTAAACAAAAACAAGATGAAGACACTAGTGATTTCTATTCCCGATTTGAAAAATGTTTTGGTATTAATAGTGGCATAAAAGCAAGTAGTGAGTCGTATCCACATCTGTTTGTGACAAAATTAGTTGAGAATTCCCTGCCCCAAGTTAAAGGTAGAGTATTAAAATTCGAGAGTACCTGGCAAGGTAACACACCGTCACAGATGTTACAAATGTTACAATATCATCACAATAGAATTAGAGAAGAACAAGAACATGAACAAAGACGTATGAAAGATACGAAAATGAAAATGCTTGTTGCGCAGTCAGTTCCAGCTGATGGTCATAAAAAGGGTACAACACAGTCCAATGATTCAGTAGATCCTGTTAGAGGAACATGCAACTATTGTAAACAGCCAGGTCATTATATACACGATTGCGCAGTTCTAAAACATAATATCTCTACGGGTAGAACTAAGGAGAGACCACGTCTGCCTAGACAGGATCAGATCCAACAACAAGTACCTCAGAATACACAGCCTATGCCAGTTCCACAACAGAACGCACCACAACCACAACAACAACCACAACAACAGCCACAGCCTATTGCTGCAACACAAAACACGACACAACAGATGTACCAGTATGCACAAAATGACTATCCAGAGTATCAGCGCTACACATGAAATAGCCTAGAGAGGGAAGTTGGCCCACCCCTTATTGAGGTTCCCGTAGATCAAGAAGGTCCTTACGTACAGAGTCAAGTATTAGGGAAAGACAGAAAGTTTCTACTCGATACAGGGGCAAGCAGAACCACTATCCGTCACAGCGAAGTCCCAGGGGTACCCCTCTCAGGCTCACAAAATATTTCCCTTGGTTTTTCAGGAAAGCCCACTATTAATGAAGTATCGCAACCGCTTGCATTATCGGTCGGTCCATTAACACGGACTACAGATCTATTGCTCACAAAATCATGCCCAGAAAACTTGTTAGGTATAAAAACATTGAAAGCTCTAGGAGCTGTAATATGTTGTTCTCCGGAAGGAGTACGACTATTTTTGCGTGACTTTAAAGGTCACTATGTGTCTAGAGACATGGATCATCAGTTACAGAATCTACCTGCACATTTATGGGCACAAGGCCCCACTGATGTAGGTTGTATGCACATTACACCATATCGAGTTACACTCAAAACAGGAGTAGTATTACCACGAATACGACAATACAAGTTACCGCCAGATGCTGTTGTGGCTTTACTGCAAATCATTGACGAGCTCATTGCACAAGGAGTGGTTGCAGAAACGGACTCCAATATATGTAATTCCCCGATAATTCCGATTCTTAAACGAACTGATCCAAAGGCACCACCAGTATATCGATTGGTTATTGATCTGCGAGAATTAAATAAATGTATTGTACCACAATACCCTGTGGTCCCAGATATCTCTTCATTGCTAACAGCCATAGATTCAGAAGCAACGTTCTTTACTGTAATTGATCTCAAGAACGCTTTCTTTAGTGTCCCAATTGATCCGGAAAGCCAATATTTGTTCGGATTCAGTTTAAATGGACGAAGTTTTAAATTCACACGCGCACCTCAAGGATTCACAGAAAGCCCCAGCATCTATAGCCAAGCACTGAAAAGAGAACTTGACAGTATCCACATGCCAGCTAACACTGCCTTGCTTCAATACGTCGATGATCTGCTGATCACCGCCCGAAGCGAACCTGAATGTGAAAAAGCATCACTGATGGTTTTACATTTCCTAGCCGACAAGGGGCACAAGGTGTCCCCTTCAAAGCTGCAATTCTGTGTCCAGCAAGTTGTGTACCTTGGGCACTTGCTGTCCAAGGGGGGAAGACAGCTTACACCCGACCGTATCCAGTTAATTGTTAACATGCCGAGACCCAAGACACAAAAGGAGGTACGGGCATTCATAGGCCTCACTTCGTACTGTAGGCAGTGGATCCCTCAATATGCATTTCTAGCAAAACCACTCATTCAGTTGACAACACAGGAGGCAGCGACATCAACTGTCCTCCCTTGGACTCAGGAACATACGCAAGCTTTTGAAAGCTTAAAGAAAGCTTTATGTCAAGCACCTGTTTTAGCAACACCATGTTACAGCAAACATTTTACACTTTTTGTTACAGAACGAGAAGGTACTGCTTTGTCAGTACTCACGCAGGAACAAGCAGGATCACATAAGCCATGTGCTTATTTTTCCAGTACATTAGATCCCGTAGCTCAGGCTCTTCCTGCGTGCCTGAAATCAGTCGCAGCAACAGCTTTAGCAATCCGACAAAGCGATGCCATAGTGTTAGGACATCAATTGACAGTACAAGTACCACATGCAGTAGAGGTTCTCTTGAACCGGACCCAAACACAACACTTGACCATAGCAAGACTGACGGGTTATGAATTAACATTGTTCCAGCCACACATAGAAATCAGACGTTGTAGCACATTAAATCCTGCCACACTTTTGCCAGTAAGTGGAACAGACCCATTGGCACATGATTGTATTGAAGTCATTACTATTACGACGAAACCCAGACAAGACTTGACAGATATTCCATTATCAGATCCAGACCTGACATTGTATGTAGATGGTTCATGCATGAGAACAAGTACAGGAGAGTTAGTGGCCGCTTATGCAGTCACAACAGACACTGAAGTTATTGAAACAAATTGTATCGATACCTTGTCAGCTCAAGCAGCAGAGCTCATCGCTCTGACACAAGCCTGTATTCAAGCCAAAAATAAGAAAGTTAACGTATACACAGATTCACGTTATGCATTTGGAGTCGTCCATGACTTCGGCGTGCTTTGGCGAGAGAGAGGTTATTTAACTTCTCACGGTGCCCACATCCAGCACGGTCCCCTTATTCAAGCTCTGTTAGATGCAATACATCTGCCGACTGCAATATCGATTATGAAGTGTAAAGCCCATACAAAAGTGACTGACATTATTTCTCAGGGTAACGACCTAGCTGACAGAACAGCTAAACAGACTGCTCAGAATCAGACTCATACAACTGATACGACAAAGACAATAGTTCCAACGCCAACACGCTGCATGACAGTTAAGGATCCCGCCCTTGATGTAATTGACATACAGACACATGCTACACCAGAAGAAATAAAGAAATGGACTGAATTAGGAGGGATCCAAACGGATCAAGGATGGATGACGAAGGGAAAATCTATATGGTTTCTCCCCGACTCAATGGTTCAAGTCATCATTAACACAATACATAGTCCAGCGCACCTAGGAGAGAAAGCTATGCTAGACAGTATTCAACACATTTGGTTCAATAAACACTTGCGAGCAGCAGCTAAACAGAAAGTACGTACCCGCATGATTTGTTGTCAGTTCAATCCAGGAAAAAGCGTACCTGTAGACCAGGGTGGATTTCAACCCCCCGATCACCCTTTTGAAGTCCTCCAGATGGATTATATCCAGATGGAACGATGTCGAGGATTCAAATATGTCCTCGTAGTTGTATGCGCTCTTTCCCGATGGACAGAGGCGTATCCTGTCTCAGATTACACTGCCCCGACTACTGCCAAACAGTTAGTTCGAGAATTCTTCCCACGGTATGGTTTGCCCCGTGTCGTGTACTCAGATAATGGCCAACCGTTCTCATCCGAGCTAATGAAACATGTTTCACTTTTGTTGGGCTATCAATGGAAATTCCACTGTGTCCGACATCCCGAGGCAGCAGGTCTCGTGGAGCGGCATAATCAAACTTTGAAAATTAGGCTGTCCAAAGTATGTAGAGAAAAAGGTGTCGACTGGATAGTAGCTTTACCAGTTGCGCTCTTTTACATGAGAATGGTAGCACACTCTCGAACAGGGCTATCCCCGTATGAGGTGATCTTCGGTAGACCACCAAATATGTGGGGGACGCCTATACCCCGTAAAATAACTGATGTCGATTGTAATATGCTGACAGATTATCTGGCTTCCTTGATGTCTGCACTACAATCTTGTCGTTCACAGGTAGCTGCAGCTTTTCCCGATAACACTGAGGTGAAGCCCCATGACGTGGTTCCGGGAGATCTGGTACTGATCAGGAACTTCGACAGAAGGAACCCGCTGGAGCCTCGCTGGCAGTCGCCTAAACTCGTCTTATTAACCATGAGGACAGCTGTGAAGATTGAGGGACGTAAAGGGTGGTTGCACTCGAGCCATATCAAAAAATTTCATGGACTATCATCCGACTTAAATCATCAGCCCTGCATTCCCTCACAGACTGACTCAAAACTCCCCCTGGTTGAAAAAACTGAAAAAGAAAACTATAAACTGAAACTAAGGTCTAGCAAGTCAGACAATTTGATTGTTTAAGTCCTCTCCAAGGTGAATCGGTTGAATTTGTCTCTGACATGTATTCTCTAGACCAAAATAGAGAGAGAAATAGACAGAAACAGCTAAAAAAATATGCGTACTGTAAATCACTTCGTAGTCACTGCATAGTGACATTGTTAATTATGTTTTTTCTAAGTCTTCTGATTATCATTACTAGTATGTTATTACACATGTATTACCCTATTTCCAAGCATGCTTTCAATGTTACTGCCGAACATTCTTTTAGCGAACTACCCCCGCATGAGTTGTCCTATAGATTTGCGCTGCGCAACAACACATTCATTAGTATGTTACATCATTCTCATCAGACCAGCAATGCTACAAATTGTTGGATGTGTGACCGACTCCCCCCCTATCAGAAATACAAGGGAGTTCTACCTCTCTTTCCGTATCCATTCACCCACAATGGCTCCTGTGGAGCATGGTTTAGTTTGATTAATTCCCTAGATTCAAATTCAGTAGTTTATCAAGACAACTGGGTTTGGGGAAACCTGAACCTAGTTTTACTTAAAGTCTGCTACCCTAACAAGGAGGGACTTCCCAAAAGAACAGGAACTGATCTAGAAAACGAAGTATATGGATTAGGTAACTTTACACTTAATCTCATGATCCTGAATGTTGAATCCGAAGCTACACCAATCTTGCCCGCTATGTCAGTATTTCCAGTTAGAGGCGAATTATGTGTAAGAAAGAATGGTTCAATTCACATGGGCCATAGCAAATGTACCACTGTAATAGAATTCAGTGATAAAGGCAAATCTACGTTTAGAGCTTCTCGTCATTCCTACTTCATCTGTGGTCACACTGCATACATACGCCTACCCCTAGATTGGGATGGTACCTGTTACATTGCATTCCTTCTGCCACCTGTTTTCCTAGCCCCGCCTGATTACCATAGGAATACCCATTTAGTACACAATAGACAGCAGAGAGATCTCCCGATTGTCGACTACACCGAAACAGCATGGGAGCAATACACAGATTTCAATAAAGGTTTCTTTCCCTACATAGGTACAGTCACTAATAGTAAGTTGATACGTAGATTAACTAGAACCCTTGAAGCAGTAGTGAATGAAACTACTTCCGCCTTAGGCAACTTAACAGAGGAGCAGTCTGCGATGCGGATTGTTGTTCTTCAAAATCGTCTTGTCCTTGACGTCATCCTGGCCGATAGGGGCGGAGCTTGTAGGGTCATCGGATCAAGTTGCTGTGTTTTCATACCAGAAAACGCGCCGTCAGTATATAAAGCCATAACTCGACTTCATAAGATCGTAAGCCAGATACACCAGAATCCAGGCACCTGGACTTGGTCCGGTTGGTTCTGGAGCGTGTTGTCAGCCTGGGGATGGAGAATCCTATCTTTCCTAGGTATTGGCTTTCTCATTCTATTCAGTTGCTGCTTGTGTCTACAATGTGGGCCAGCGATTTGTGGTCTGTGTGCCACATCGTGTATCCCGCCTTCGACTTTTCACTCAAGATCCCGGAAGAAGAAAGAAGAACAAATGATGCTATATGAACAGATTGATGGATTGATGAAGATGGATATTTCATAAGGGTCCGTAGGGGAGAAGGAGGGAATGAGGAAATATGAATTTTTATGGTCAATTGTGTCCCCTATCTTAGACCCCAACGGCTCCATGTACATGCTACAAGTACATGTATGTTCCCTCCAGTTCCAGCTATGAAGACGCAAATACATGTGCGTCCAACGTCAACATATCCTCTTTCAGATCCGCCATGAATGGGTCAAATATTCCATTCCTAAGTATGATTGGCCACCGACTTTATATGGTTCACTTTTCTAGTTTTACAGTTCAGGCAAGTAGGCCCTGAATTCTGTCATCAAGCCATTTTCTGCTTCTGCCTCTGAAATGCTCCAGCCTGGACCTGCATCCGTATCCATGAACTTTGTCCTACTCCCTGCGCGGCTAACGGTGCCTGACACGGCCTGTTGCCTGCCAAAAAAAACTGTATTCAGCCTTCAAGTTATCTGCCCCGCTCCTCATCCAATGCATTCCTGTCTAGTAGTTTAGGTAAACATCCTTCCAGCTACCGAGCAAAGAGCTTGGCCTCGCTGTCTTTATGCAAGTAATTCATAGCCCCTGTTACCATGGAAGATTCCTGCCCCCTCGCATCTCATGTAGACACATAGACGCTTGTACATGCACTAACAGTCAGTATAGAATAGATTCCGTCCGAGAAACCTTTCCTTCTGGATAACACAGTTCCTTAAACAAAGATATTAAACACGATTTGGGATTAGGTTGACCTGACCCCCTAGACTTTTGTCTCCACATGTAGAGCTAAATGTCAATTCCCCTTCACCCTCTAGTTGCACGTCAATCACACGTCATGCGGCTGCGCGCGCATCTCTGCCAAGTATTTCTGCTGACATTGCAGGATTCTCTTATGGATCCACCCACTTGTGACATCATTTTAAATGACGTTTCTAGTATACGCCTGTATTTACGCCTATTTTCATTACGTATGTGTATTCTTATCTGTATTATCAGCTGTTACGCCTCCTGCATCTGTCTTAATGCAATGCTTTTCATATATATATATTTACTTGTCAATAATGTATTGCCTATCCCTTCCTGAACCTTCGTGGTGATGGAATAAGATTGCCTAGTTCGAACTATGATTCCTTTGTAAGGAATAAAGCCCTTTTCAGAACCTCTAATACCACGGATTCTGCCTCTTATTTTGACTGAGTTATTCTTACTAGACTTTACCGCATAAAAATAGTACAGGTAATTTAAATATTTACCACACCATCCTAGATCTTTAAGACAAAACCTTCCAGTGGGCCAATTTCTTCATGTAGGCAGAAACTGTTCAAGCACAGACACCTACGATGAACAGGCTGTACAATTAGAGAAGAAAATGCTTGAACGCCACTACCCGAGGAAAATAGTTAAAAGGGCGAAGAAGAGAGCCAGAAATAATAACCGAGAAGCTCTTTTGGAAAACACACCCAAAGAGCAAACAGATACATTTGTGTGTGTGACCACATACACCCCAGTGTCAGATACAATTCAAAACCTCATACAGAAGAACTGGCACATTCTAAACAGCACACAGAAACAGTGGGCACCTCCACTTTTTGCGTTCAGGAGGAACAGGAGTTTACGAACTGGTTCATGCAAAAACTCAGTCGCAAAAAAGAGACGAACAGTCCAAAATCTGTAACCATCAAAGACCGACAGGGCATTACCCATGTGGGGGATGTGTGGCATGTCCACTCACAAACACAACCAAAGAGGTGGACATAGGCACCAATAACCCTTGGAAGCTGAAGAACTTCAGCAACTGCAACACGGAGAATGTGGTGAACTACTGACATGCCCTTGTGATCTCATGTACGTGGGCATGACCACAAGACAAATTAATCAACAAACATTGGAGCACCATTCGGTGCAAAAAACCAATACAAAACTAACAAGACACTTCTTGGAACAAAACCACAGTGACACCGACTTAAAATGGGTGGCCCTGGAGGTAATGAAAAGGATAAAAACTGATATCACCAAGACCCTGCACATCAGGGAGCAGAGGTGGGTCTACCGCCTTCGATCATGGGAAACTGGTCTTAATGATGAGATCCCGTGGCTTCAGATGGGACGAAAGAAACATCCCCATCATGGTCTGCCCACACTAAACTACCAGTCGCATGGAAATTCCAAACCCATAAACTGACTTACAAGTATAGGGATCTATGACTCAGAACATCTGAGGTGCGTATAGGTATTCATGACACAATACATAACCCCAGGCAAAACCAATGTCTATGCGGGTAAGAACACCTACCCAGCCGAAGTATCATTTGTTACATGAAGTGTGTATGTCTTTTGTACCACTGTCGAAAGTGACTATCAATGAAATCCTCACACCACAGCACACTCTTTCTCAAACACACAATATCTATGTGTACTTACATCAACACTATAAATGTGTTTTCCATTGCGGATGTTCCCTTTAGTATGAACTGCATTTCCTTTTAACTATACAGGTATGCATATCTCCTATGCGTTTTGTCTGCTGTCTTTTCTGTTGTCACTTTTATTTAAAATAGAAGTATACACATATGCATACCTTGTATGCAACTCTCATGTGTAAATATGTTTTTTTTTTTATAACTGCAATCGAGCATCCCTTTAACTCATGTTAATACGAGTGAGCACCTCACGTACTCACTATGGGCCAGATGTAGGTGGCTAAATACCGGTCGGTAACGTCGAAATTCGGTAAATTTCAGCGTTACCGACCAGTATTTAGCCATGTGCGATGTAGGAATTACCGAATGCCATCGGTAATAAGGAATCGGTAAAAATAAGGGATACCAGTTACCGAATCCTTATTTACCAATTTGCCGACAAAAATACCGAATCGGAAAATAAGGAATCGGTGAAAAATCGCAAGTGCCATATACAAAAAATCGGTAATACCGAATTTGCTAAAAATCGGTATTTAAGAATCGGTAATTAGCACTGACTCAAAGCAGGTGGTAATCACGTGCACTGCATATAAACAGCCCCAAAATGCAACAGTGTAAACACAATGGCGGCCCTCTACGTGATAGCAAGGCGTCTACGTTTGCGAGCAGCAGGACTGAGGACCTGGAGACGGGAGGAGCGCGTGTACATAGTGCGTGTTACACTGTTCCAAATGACTGAGGCTGAGATCCATGAGAGGTACAGGCTACACTCAAACACCATCCTGGACCTGATACGGGACCTGCACCCACTCCTGGAGCACCAGACACCAAGGGCGCACGCAATACCCTCTCATGTACAGGTACTCTGTTGCCTGCACCTCCTGGCATCTGGCAGTTACCTAGGGGTAATAGCTGTGGCAGGTGGAGTCTCACAGAGTTGCCTGTCGCGTTTTCTCAAGAAATTCCTGGGCGCCATGTTGCAAAGGATGCCACACTACATCAGATTCCCCAGCACACAGGCAGAACTGCTGAAGAGCAAGGTGGACTTTTATCAGAAGGCCCAGTTCCCACACGTCATTGGTTGCATTGACGGGACACATATACCACTCTGCCCCCCTGCTGCGACTGAGTACATTTACCACAATCGCAAAGCCGCACATTAGATTAATGTCCAGGTCATATGCGATGCATCTTACTTTATCACCAACATAGTTGCAAAATTCCCAGGGAGCACCCATGATTCATACATATTCATGAACAGTGGAACTATACCCGTCTCCTTGCTGGGGAATTTGGAGAAGGCTACCTGCTAGGTAAGTACATGTGACACCCCCTCAAGTAATCACCTGTTGCTGCGATTGTAGACTGTGAGTTACTTACTTACTTCTCACACACAGGTGACAGTGCCTATGCGGTGCGCTCTTTCATCCAAGTGAAAGGCGATACAATGTTGCACATAGATCGACACACATTGTGGTTGAGCGAACATTTGGACTCCTCAAAAGCCGGTTCCGCTGCCTGCACAAAAGTGGAGGTGCACGGCAGTACCAGCCCCTGGTCTGCTGCAAAATCATAGCTGTATGTGCCATGCTGCATAACCTTGCCACTAAGAGGGGGAGACCTGTGGAAATGTGTGATTCTGAAGAGGAGGATGAGGAAGGTACACAGCCACAGCACAGCGCAGCAGGCGGTGCAGCTGCAACAGATGGGAGACAGAGACGGTCAGAGATCACACAAAATTATTTCTGAGTAAGTAATGAGACAAAGCCTGTTAATGCTTTTGTGTCAGGGTGTTTAATAGACCTTACAGCAGGCAATTGTCCAGCACACCGTAACACCAGCTATGTGTCCAATGAGTTATGTCACCCACAATCGAATGAAAGTAGAGGGCCGTGCCTATCTCCTGCGCCCCCGCACACCAGTGCTGCGTTCAGCATGCTCACTGTCCTCACCAGTGCTGTGTCCTGCAGCAGACCCATGCCTCACACTGCGCCTCCTGCTCTCTGGCAAGGGGGGAGTTACAGTGCTGCGACTGCTTGCCTCCTCTCTGTCGTCCACATCCCCTGTAGCAGTGGCAGCAATTTGGTGAGTCTGCATCACCTCTACGGCACTGGTGACTGTGACCAGGCCCTGAGTAACCTCACGGCTGCACCTGGCCATTTCAAGTTGCATGGCCACAGGTCTGCGACTGAGCACATGCGTTGCATTGCACAGCCTGTTCACAGACTTGGTGATGCCTGCAAGTACCTGCCTGTCTCTCCGCCTTGCAGCGCGCTCACCATCCATCCTGCCACATAACTGCCTCACTACCTCCGACACCACCTTCAATCCCTCTGCCACAGTACTGTTGAGGCAGTAGATGGCCTCCTTCATCTCGACGACCTTCCTGTTGTTAGCCACCATCTGTTGTTGAATGGCCCTCATTCTCTTCCCCTGCAGGCGCTGCACATTGAGCATCAGCCCCTCCAGTCCAGAGAACACATTGGATTCATCAGCGGCAGGACTCTGTTCCCTCTGTCGCCGTCTACGGGCACCTGTGGTGGTTGCCTCCACGGGGGACTTTGCCCCAGATGTCTGTGTGTCATCGCCCAGTGTGGTATGTTGGGCTTCCTGCCTGTCCTCCTCTGTGGCATCTATCTCCTGGAGTGTGGCCACTGTGTACCTCTTTGATCGTTGTGGTGGTGGTGCTGGGGATGTTGGTGTACTGTCTGCAGGTGACATGACTTCCTCCTCAATTGTGTCTTCCGCCCTGGAGGATCGCCAGTCTCCCCTTCTGCAGCCCGGAGCGCTGTTCCGCCTGTGGATACAGAATGTACTATTACTCACTTTTATGCCAGCATCTGTCTGCAAATAAATTTCACAACTGACATTCTAGCTGTCTATCTTCCGCTATCTCATCTATTGCTGTGTGTGACATGCCTATGCTTATTGGGGGCTGGCTGATTTGCTACCAGTTATTAGGGACTACATTTCCCATGATGCATTGCTGATCTTACACAAAACATGTTCTGGAGTGGGATTTTTGCAGGGGGATTGGGGTTAGGGAGGGGAGACAGCATGCTGTGCATGCATCTTACCTTGTCTCTTGGATGCTGTTGCTGATCTATCTTTGTCCCCGACGCCACTGACGCTCTCTGGCAGGAGGGTGGACTCTACCAGTTGGTCTAGGGCAGTTGGTGCAGGCGCTGTGGAGCTTCCCTCGCCTGTCTTCCCCGCTCGTTTCTGCCGGTCAGCCACCCTTTCCTTCGCACGTGCCCTCAGGTCGTACCATCGCTTTATCAAGTCCTCAATTGTGCGATGTGTGATGCCAATAGCGTTGATCTTCTCCTGGTTTGCCAGCCAAATGCTCCTTTTCTGGGACTCAGGGACGTTCAGTGATCTCTCGCCAAAGAGCTGGTCGTGGTCTTTGACTACTTCCTCTATGAGGACTTCCAACTCCCACTCACTGAACTTGTGCTTCCTTTTCCTTCCGGCAGCATCTTTTCCCTTCTCCTGTGAGGCCATGGTGCAGTTCCTCTGTGTTAGCTGGGTGGTGCCTGTGCAGCTCCTCAGCTCTTGCTCCTGCTCCCTGTCTCTCCAACAGCTACAGCGTCAGTGCACCTGCATGGGTGTGGCCACTTCCTGGTTGTGAGGTCATATGGATGCACAGGATTTGCTGATTTGACAATTACGGATTTTTTGGATTACCGATTCGTTAATTACCGAATCGGTATTACCGAATCGGTTTTACCGATTCGGTAATATGGAATCGGTAATTTTTTTACCGATTTGTAGGAAATCGCTAATTTTTAGCGATTATTACCGAATCTGTATTTTTTACCGATTTTTTTACCTACATCGGAAATACCGAGTCCTTAATAGCGATCGGTAAAAATCGCTCTTAAGGACTCGGCATTTCGAACTTACCTACATCTGGCCCTATATGTTTTAAAACTCCTTTCCGTCGGTAGGTCGGGACCACGTGACCATCTTCCTGTTACGCCTTTGGCAGCGCGCTCCACACACGCAGGGATCAGGCAGGCCTGACCCTCGCGCTTTGACCTATGCGCAAGACCTCAGCCAAGCCCGGCCGCGAGACAGCTTCTGATTGGCCATCAGAATGCCTACACCCACAACCAGGCTTTAGTCTGTCCACCTTACAGATCGGCCCGTTCGGACACTGGATCTCGAGGGCCGGCCATGCGACGCTACGAGCAGGTCAGGCAGATTTTCTGTAACTCCACAATGGCACATTTTGGGACACCAGAACCCATAGCATTGCAGGCACTTGAGCTGATCACAGCGCAACTTACCCGTCTATGCCTAATTAAGAGTACTATTTAAAGCATGCTTCTCCCCCTTGCTCAGTCACCACCGGGGAGGACAGAAGGATACACCTAGGTGCAAACATGGGAGACGCACCTTGAGTCAGTAAGGGATGAATGCATGTGTGCATGAAAGATTTAGGGTGAGTCTGTATAGGAGCTTCTACAGGCTCTATTTGGAAACAGTGTTTTCTGTTTACTTTTTTTCACTTCTGTTTTTTCCTCCCTGTAGGGTCTGACCACAGGGGTCTCCCCTCCATTCTCCTCCCATGGGGCATGTAGGGTATGTTCCTACTGTAAGATATGTGAGAAAACCTCTCACAGAAACTGTATCTTCATTTTAGTATGTGCACAGTTGAGTGACACGTGTTACACACATATAGCCACTCACATAATAATTATATGTGCATGTGGTTAAGGATGCTTCTTAAAAGTGACTGAGCATCTCGTATTATTTGTTCTGATGGTACTCTTGTGTGTATACATTTATGTTTTACAGGCTTAATTCAAGCCCTTCTCTCCAGTGGAGTGTGACAAAGGTCATCCCATCAAGTGGTACCCTCTCACCACAAAATTGGTAAGAACTGAGCCCTCTTTCATTGGTCCTGATGAAGGTCACTGACCCATCCGGGCCAAACAGCAGAAACATGTTGACCATCTTCACTACGGTGAGGGGCAATAAATTCTCCCATCTCACCGTTCACCTTTGTTCTACTATATAGCTACCCGTCCTATTAACTTTTTATGTGGTAACTGTAATGGTTTTACTTCACTCACTTTTTCATGGGCCCTCACTTAGTTTAGAAGTACCTCCCTGTCGTCAGGTGAAGGCCTGCCCTCTACCAAACCGAGTTTCTAGAGGGCGAGGACTGCCGATGATGAAGCATGACACCTGGTGGTGTGTGAGGCCAGTCCTTCACTTTTTGTGAGATGTCCACAAACACAGCTTAGTTTTAGAGTACCTCCGGTCACTTTACTGGGAGCGACCCATTTGTGTTGAACATATCTTTATCATTGTCTGAATGATAAGGTCAGAAGACATCAGTGACAGACATGACAATGATTCTGCACAAATTTAAAAAAATGGAGACTCCCATTACCTAAGTTGGAGTCGGGGCATGCTAAAAAATGGAGTGGGACCTTAGGGGCTTTAAATCATCTCCTGAGCATACGCGGCTGGCCCCAGCAGTGATGGGAGGTGCTCTAATGCTTCTCCTGCAAGTAAGTCTTGCTCTCCCCAACAGGAATGGCCGGGAGGCTGCATTCTGATGCTCCTGGCTGGATTTTCGGTGATGTGGCGATACACCGTAGGCATCCTCCTCTGTTTATGGGAATGAGTCAGGCTCAATCTTTGATGCTTTAGGGTGAAATCCAGTTCACAGCTCACAGTTCTCAGGCACCAGCCCGATCCTCACAACGGCTTAGGTATTAGCAGCCCCTCCTGACATATGGGGTTGCCGTAACACTACCGACCAAGGTGCCAGCCCCCACCACACGGTAGTCTGTACCACGGGAGCCCCTCCTGGTATACGGGGTCACAGGTAGGCTCCACACAGGCTTCAGCCCTTTGTATCTTACACATCTTTCACAGCAGCCCCATCTGGCATACAGGATCATCGCAACTGGCACAGTACAGAGATCTCTATCCCTGCACAGCACTCTGCTCATGACTATCTTAACGGTTGCCCTCTCCTAGCATGTGAGGGTTGCCGATTGGAATCTGCAAATGGGCAACAACCTGGTGCAGCAGCTGTCTCCTCACACCTCGCACTAGGAATCCACTCGGCTGGGCTTGTAACTGGACCTTGCTCTCTCCTATGTTTTTCTCTAACTTACAGGGCAGGCTGGTCTTGGCAAGCAGGCAGGCGCTGGTGCTCCAGGCTCCAGAGCAGATGGTCTTGGTTTCCCTGGGTCATGTCCCCTTACCCAGCAGGGAGACTAGCAGGCCTTGGCCCCCAGTCCTGCTTATTGACAAAAGTCTTGCAGAGCTTTCCCTCTTCACACAGCCTGCCTGGCTGCTTGTCAGATGACCAATTTTTGTGTATCAACCTCCCCTTCTTATAGTCCATTTCCAGACAATAAATGTGATTTAAGGTCTATGTTTAAAAAAATGTATGCTGGGGTTCTAATTCTTTTGAAGTGCACACTTTTCATTTCTGTTCTGCCTCTTAAAAGGTTGCCTGTCACAGAAGGAGAGACTCCAAAGCTGATTGCCTGACATTACTGGCCATGGGAGTGAGTAGAGTTCACACCCGGATGTCAGCTTCAGTGATATGTGCATTAGAAGGTTAATCCCAGGCTCCCAGTGTAGTAAAGTGCCATTTTTGATATGGTCACACCCACTCTTTGCCCTAATACTTTTGCTTAATGACTGAAGTTTCAGTGGGTCCCTGCTAACCATTCCACCCGTGCCAGTGCTTGTTACCGTAAAACAAGGTAAATATCTAATTGTAACCCAATTGGCAAAGCCTTTAGCACCCCTGTAAGTCCCTAGTAATTGGTATCTCTGGTACCCGAGGCACAGGTACTATAGAGGGTCTCTATGGGCTGCAGCTTATATTTTTCCACACAAAGGGACGCACACAAAAACTACATGCAGCCTGCCATTACAGAATTCGTGAAATGGTGCAAACCATTTTGAAAACATTACATGGCACACTCCCTGTGTTCCAAGCCTATGCACACTGCATATACTAAATCTTACTCACCCCTACAGCAGGCCTTAGAGCCCTAAGGCAGGGTGCAGTATATTATATGGAGGACATATCTGCATGAGCAGATATGCCCCTGTGATATTTGGTTACATTGACACGACATTGCAAGTGATCAAGAAGCCATTTTAAGCATATATACTGGGCACTGGTCATTACAAGTTACCCAGCTACATAACAGCTTCAGTGACAATAATGGTGTTTGGTATCAAACACGTCATCTTAATAAATCCACACTGGTCCCAGTGTTGGATTTATTAAGACACACACCCAGAGGGCACCTTAGAGGTGACCCCTGAATCCTACTAGTCCTCTAGTGAGCTGGCTGACTGGTATCGTCCAGCCTGCAACCACAGACAAGTTTCTGACCCCCAGAAGGTAAGAGCCCACGCGCTCTCTCAGATGCCAGAAACAATGATCTGCTCTGAAGGAAGGTGTTCACATCTCTTTCAGCAAAATGACTAGTAATTTAGATTTTTTCACAAAACGCAGTTGAAACAGAATAAGGCCGTACCTGCCACCAATAATGATATGGACTCTGTCTCACTGAACAGGTTGGTTCCATTACTGAGAATGTAGGCAGTGTGCATGTTGTTTGACAACCTCAATGAATGGTGGGAGGTAATGGATGAGAGGCTACTGTCGACGTAGTGTTCACATAATTACAAAGCAAACTACACTCCCATGAATCCTATGTTCCATGTGGTACAGATGTAGTTTGTCCCAGAAGAACATAAAAACTACTTCTGCCGGACTAGCGGTGCAGATTATTCTCGTGCCAAAAGATTCGCAGACGTTCCATCGGAGCAAATTTTTGCCGTCCGCTACGGGAGAAGTAAGGGGGCTTGCCCCAACTCTGGTTTTCTGTTTCATGATGGGGAAGGGAATTCATCATGTGAAATCACTTGTTTGATCCTGTTCAAAGCGGCGTGAACACAGTGAAGGGACACTTTTCTGGAATTTCATACCGGTTGTTAGAATCAACCCTCTAAAGAGCTGGTGAGCTCGTTCTACTTATATATATACCATTTTATTTTGTTTAAGTTTTACAAGCATATAAGCTTATATGACCAAAGTGATAGCATTTGTTTGTTTTGTGTTACAGGTCTCCTTCCCCGCTGTTCCCTTCCTTTCCTTCCCTCACTTGACCACCTTAAGATTCTGTGCTACAAGAGCAAAACAGAATTAAGGCTGTTGAGAGGTGGACCTATTGAGCATCGAACCAACCTCGAGGAATTGGATAGTGTACAGCTCTGCAGCATTTATGGCATTTAGCCTATCAAGGCCAGAGTTTTCAACACCTCTGCCACCTTTTATATGCGACACCAGCTTCCTCCAGACCTGGAGAATGCCAACCCCTGCCCTCTGGCCCATTTATCACCAGAGCAGGTGGGAAAATTAACTAGTCAGTAGGCGTGTCACACATATCAGGCTAGGCACACCCCTTAGGTGGGCCACCTCAAGTGGACACTCGAAGAAGGGTTTCACCATCTTGTTTTTGGTGAAACTAGGAACTCTGGGTCAGGTTTATGCCCACTCTCAATAGGAAGTGGTCATATAGGGGGTATGGTCACCCCAGGGGTAGGTAGTCCATTGGCTACTACCTTACACTTCCCTTAACGCCCCTAAATTCGGTATTTAGGTGGCTCCCTTATACCAGGAACTCATATTTGTCTACCTGCGACCAGAAGAAGGACTAAGAAGAGCCAGCATTGCAACAACTTTAGATCAGCACCGAAATTGGCTCCAAAACTAGCCTGGCTGCTGCTTTCTCGACAATTGCAAGAAACGACTCATCTGGCTTCAGAACAGCCTCCCCAAACCATTGGAGGACTGTCCAGTACTTCAGCAACCAAGCAGCATCTCCATTGGGATGGAGGAGCCACTCCCCTGCACTGTAGGCACTGACAGCACTTGTCCGGTACATCATCTTGCTGACCATCAGGTTGGGTCCACCAAGGGTGCATCACACAAGGAATAGGTCGCCGTGGTTCTAAGAGGTCAGATCCATCTCCCTGCCAGGAATGGAGAAACCAGGCCCTCCAGGAGCCGCCCGGCACCAATACCTTGGGTGCCGGAACATTTGCAGCAACCAAGGCTTGTTGAGTGTCCAGGCCAGGCACCACCAATGCCAACCAATGACCCATCGATGAGGGACTTTAGGACCAATGAGGCCCTCACCAAGAGTGGCCCTAACCCCTTGTTTAGGTCTCGCTGAGTCAGCGCGCATGCGCTGCTCGGAGAGACATTTTGTAGGTGAGTTTTCAAAGTGCTTCTGGCTGGCCTAGCGCTTGCGTTCACGCAAGCGTCACACGCGCATCCGCCAGCTTTCAGCCCCATGGCTCTCCTTTGCCGCGCACACCGCATCACACACCACTCGCCAGCGGGGCGCTTGTTAAAATTCCTTTCCTGCCCATTCGCCAGCCTACTTTTGCCATCGCGCGCGCGCACCACTCGTGCGGCATGCGCGCTTGTTGTTTTTACACATTGAGCCAGCCAGGGTGTTCCCAGATGTCTTGGACGATGACCAATAAAGAGCGCGAGACTACAGACTGTCATCTTGGGGTCAGGCCGGCCCAATGGCAAGAGACAGTCCAGTCACTTCTCTTACGTCGCTGGTACCCCCAGCTTTCCCCCCCTCGGTCACAGAGACTTTTACCCTCTTTGTATATTATTTGAAGTTACTTTCATTTTATGGAAACCGGGAGTTTTGGAGGCGTCGGAGGAAAACACAACTTGACGTGTGCTTTAGTGCCCAAAGCAGACTTCTTGTGGCCGCTACCGAGCCTCTTGTGCCTTTGCTGCCCCCCCTTTCCTGTCCCCCCCTCCTTTGCCGCCCCCCTCCCCCCAGTATCTGCTGCCTCTCATGGTCTCTTGATGTTTATCTCATTTCTGGGTGTCAGTCTCTGTCTGCCTCACTCTCTCTGTCTCATTTGCTCTGTTTCATCCTGCTGCTGCCTCTCATGGTCTCTTTATCTGTATAGTTATAGGGTGTCACTCTCTCTGCCTCATTCTTTCTCATGCTGTTTAATTCCGCTGCTGCCTCTCATTCTCTGGCTGCCTCATTATTGGGTGTCCCTCTCTCTTTCTCTCTCTCTCTGCCGCCTTCTTTCTCTGGCTGCTCATCTTCTCTCTCTGCCTGCCTCTCTCGCCATCCGTTACTGTCTGTCTCATGCCCTGTCACTCTCACTCGCGTTCTACCTGTTTTTTTGTCTTGTAAGCTCTCACTCCCTTGCACCGTTTAACCCAGTTAATGCCTTTCTCTTTCTGCCTCTTTCACTCTCCCCCATGTTAACTTCACTTCCCCTCAGTTTAGTTGCTGTCTGCAGGTCTCATTCTGAGTGCCACTCTCTCTTGCTTCGGTCCCTGCCCCTTCTTATTGTCCATGCCCAGCTGGTGCTTGCAGATACGGGCGTTCACCAATGCTACTTAAGTGTTAGCACAATAATGCCAGATCCCTTAGCTTTGCCAGTGCTTGTTAAGATGTTATGGTGAATCAAAAGCTTCCTTTATAGATGAAGTCTTAGCCTGTAATGTCAGAGAGCGCGTCCTCTCCACCCTTTGCGACGCATGCGGGGGACAATAGTGACTTTTTGGCTTGGACCCCAAGAAAGCGCTTACAGAAAGGAACCTCAAAAGGCTCTGCTGTTTGACAGTGACCGAGACACCACTCCTGCAATCTCAAAGTCTGTATGTCCCCCTAGAAACCTTCTGCAGTGCCACCCAGTGAGACTTCTAGGTGCAGGACGCCCGCCCTGGAGGTGGTGGGCACAGTTTGGGGGGGGTTTCAATCTGCACCAGGAATCCCCCATCTTGGCTCAGCATACGTAGTATCTTCGCACAGGCGCCGCAAACTCGATGTATCGATGTTAGCACTGCTTAATTTGAACCAGTGGTTTCCGGTGCTTGGCACTAGCCCTTAATTGTAAACACCGGCGCTTGTGACAGTTTTCCACAAGGTGGCGCTGTCTGACTAATTTACAGATGACAAGAACAACATTTAATTAATAATTCAATATACATTAAAAATGACTATTACCTGCCGCCCAAGCCATTCTAATAGCTTTGGGGGGCCGAAATAGTCTGAATTGTCACACTTGTAGGAGTGCGATGGTGAGTAGTTTATTTATTTATATTCTTGTATAGCGCAGGAAGTCAACCCCCGGAAGGGTATCTCCGCGCTTGCGTTTTACCAAAGAGCCAGGATCATATACTAGTCAGAGAAATGAAGGAGGGAGAAACCTAACAGGCGACAAATAGAAACGTTTTCAGGGACTTCTTAAAGGATTTAAAATTAGTAGTATTTTTGAGAGCAGGGGGCAATGAGTTCCTAAGGATGGGGCCTTTGTAGGACAAGGCTCGCCCTCCCTGCCTGGCTTTTTTTATCCTTGGAACCTGCAGTTGTTGTAGACTGCTGGAGCGCAGGGTGCGACTGGGTGTGTAGGATTTGAATATTTCTTTTAAATATTTAGGTCCATTGCCAAACAAACAACAGTGAATAGTGCAGCAGGCTTTAAATTTTACACGCTGTCTAATTGGCAACCAGTGAAGTTTTGTCAAGAGGGGGAGTGATGGAGACCTTGGCTGAGCGTTGAGAACTAGTCTCGCAGCCGTATTTTTGACCACCTGTAGTCTCTGTAGTTGTTCTTCATTTGCAGAGACCAACAGGCCATTACAGTAGTCCAGTCTACTTATAACCAAGGCTTGGACAAGAGTCTTCCTATAGGAGTCAGACAGAAATGGGAAGACTCGTCGTAGCAGTCCAATGACCTGAAAACAGCAGCCTGCTACTTGGTTTGTGTGCTCTTTAAACAGAAGTGATCTGTCTAAGCGCACACCAAGATTTTTGACAATCTGTTTGGGGGTTGGGGTTGGTCCTAAATCCGGAGGCCACCATTCCGGGGACCACAGAAGTGTGGCCTCCCCAAACAGCATTACCTCAGTCTTGCCTACATTACACTGGAGGCGATTAATGGCCATCCAGTGAGATATTGCCCTTATTCCGTCCGCAAAGGATTTTTGTATTGCGGGCGTCAAAATTTTAAAGGGGAACAAAAGCTGAGTGTCATCAGCGTATGACACAGGGGTGAATCCATGGGATCTTACAATATCCGCCAAGGGGGCTACGTACACATTGAATAGTGTGGGGCTTAGGCATGAGCCCTGTGGCACTCCCTTGGTGAGCTCCCTTGAGATTGAATGGTGGGAGCCCAATCTTACCTCCTGTTGGCGGTTTGTAAGAAAGCTTTCCAGCCAGGAAAGAGCCACATCTTCTATTCCCCTCTCCTTTAGACGATCGAGAAGTATCTCATGAGACACTGTGTCGAAGGCAGCGGATAAATCTAACAGCACTAGAATCATTGAATTTCCTCCATCCAGTGACATCTTGATGTTGTCAGTCACTGAGAGGAGGGCAGATTCTGTGCTGTGATTGGGCCTAAATCCAGATTGAGAGAAATCTAGCCCCTCCGTTGCCTCGATGTGTTTGGACAAGTGAGTGTTTACGTGTCTCTCGGTCATCTTGCTGAGAAGGGGTAGGAGGGAGATGGGTCGGAGGTTGGAGAGGTCGGTCCATGGAATTGCTGCGTTCTTTCGGATTGGGTTCACCACTGCTTTTTTCCATTCTGTAGGTACAGATCCTTCCCTAAGAGAATGGTTAATCAATGTTTGAATATGGGGCCCAAGCAAGGGTTGCAAAGAGGCAGTTATTTTAGCTGATAAGAAGTCGTCTGGGGATCCAGATTTTATATGGCTCATAAGGGAGGTGAGATCAGAGTCATTGACTGCTGGAAATATCATAAGTGTGGTTTTATTACGTGTGGGCAGAATAGAGGGGGAAGAGGTATTACTATTTTGATTGGCAGCCAATAGAATTTTGTCGTAGATCAAATTGATTTTATTTTCAAAGAACAGGGAGATTTCATCGCATAGTTGTTGGGAAAAGTCATCAGGGCTTTTGCATGCAGTAGGTTTTACAAACTCCTGAAGAATTTTAAATAGTTCCTTGGATCGGTTTCCTGCTTCTGCAAGTTGTTGGGAGATGCTATTCCTCCGGGCAAGTTTGATGTTTTTGTAATATTTAGTCTGAGCCTCATGATGTGCTTTCTTATTTTCTTCAGTTCGTGTTTTTCTCCACTTTTTTTCCAACCTCCTACATTTTTGTTTTTCTGTTCTAAGCTCCTCGGTAAACCATGTTTCCTGTTTGGTGGCAGAGTATTGTTTGTGTAGTTTTAGGGGTGCTATTTTATCAATTGCTTCGATGAGGGAATTATTGAATTTGGTTAATGTGGTCTCTATACTATCTATCTCTGTGGGGATGGGCTGCTTCCATTCCTTTTGCAATTCCTCTACGGTGACTTTATGCCACTGTCGGCGCCAGATTGGTGGTAGGGAGTTTTTATTGGAGGGCTTATCCACCTTGGATATTAAGAATTCCACGATGAAATGGTCGGACCAAATTATTTGAACCGGGGGAGAACATTGTACTTTGGGGAAGTTGGTAAATACCAGGTCAAGAAGGTGACCACCTATATGGGTGGGCTCGTGGTTTTGCAGAGTCAAACCGAGGGAGGATAAATCAGAAACCAGGGAGATTGTTTCAGGGAGTGCAGGATTATCAACATGGACATTGAAATCGCCAAGAAGGAGGAAATCTTCTTTTGCTTTAAAATGTGGGGCCAAGAGTTCCAATAGTGCAAGGGAGAAGCCTGTGGAGGGCCCCGGAGGACGATAGACTAAGGCTCCTTTCCAAAATCTATTTGTGGCATATTGCATTTTAAAAATTATTATCTCAAGAAGAGGGCTGTGCTTCAGTTCTATAGTGATGATCTTCAGATGCTCTTTATGCATGATGGCTAAGCCACCACCTATTTTCTCTGGCCGGTCAAAATGGACAAGCTTGTAGCCAAAAGGAACCCCCACAGCAAAAGCAGGGACAGTATGGGGTTTCAGCCAAGTTTCTGTTAGGAAGCAAAGATCAGGTTGAGTGGTGTGTATTAAATCCCATACCTCTAGTTGATGTCTAGGTAGGGAGCGAGCATTTAGGAGAAGGCACTTTGTCCCCTTAGTCCCTATAGATGGAGTTTGTTCCCTTTTGTCTAACTTCTCAGTGCTGGGTTTTATGGAAGGGGTTTGATATTTGCAATATATGCAAGAGAAAGAGCCCTCAGGGCACGGCCAGGAATATCTGGAGCAATCTGAGAGAGGGATTGGTCTGAGGTATAATAATGTTTGCGCCGCATACCTGATGTGGGGGGCCTTTGCAGATGAGATGGGCGTGGGTGTCTGGTCCATAGCCCCTGGTCCCGTCCTGTCGCGGACGGGCGCAGACGGGCAGGACTCTGGCACGACTCCGGCGCAGATCCGGCGCGTCCGCAATACGCGTCCGCTGCGCGGAGTCATAGCCATTCTTTTTAAAGCGCTGCTAGAGCGCGTCACCCGCCTGACCCACACCCAATATGGCCGCCAAAAACCGGGAACCCAGCCCTCGGCGTCGATACTCGGCCGAAGGCGGTCCGGAGGCAGGGAAGGGGGGGAAGGAACACACAGCGCCTAGGCGCACGAAGGAAGTATGCAAATCCACACCGCTCTGTAAAAAAGCGATGTAAATCACACAGGTAAATACAATGAAAATGCTAAAAATGCGCGGAATGCACAGAGTGAAAGAAAGACACCTCCCGGCTTCCGCCTCAGGAGGGGAAAGGTCGCTGCAGTTGGTAATTACTGGAGCACACTTACTATTCCCTTTTTAAAGCGCTGCTAGAGCGCGTCACCCGCCTGACCCACACCCAATATGGCCGCCAAAAACCGGGAACCCAGCCCTCGGCGTCGATACTCGGCCGAGGGCGGTCCGGAGGCAGGGAAAGGGGGGAAGGAACACACAGCGCCTAGGAGCATGAAGGAAGTATCCAAATCCACACCGCTCTGTAAACAAGCGATGTAAATCACACAGGTAAATACAATGAAAATGCTAAAAATGCGCGGAATGCACAGAGTGAAAGAAAGACACCTCCCGGCTTCCGCCTCAGGAGGGGAAAGGTCGCTGCAGTTGGTAATTACTAGAGCACACTTACTATTCCCTTTTTAAAGCGCTGCTAGAGCGCGTCACCCGCCTGACCCACACCCAATATGGCCGCCAAAAACCGGGAACCCAGCCCTCGGCGTCGATACTACCGAAGGCGGTCCGGAGGCAGGGAAGGGTGGGAAGGAACGATGTTGTGTTGGTGCGATCATCGTCAGTTCTGGCAGGGGCAATGTGTGGTACAAGCTGCAGTGGCCTGCAGCTGCTACAAAACTCTTACAGTGCAATACCATGACATTTTTTGGAACACATTTTTTTACTCCGCGCTTCATACAGCTCTTTTACGTTTTTAAGAGCTGTAAATAATAGTGACATTTGTCCTGTGTAGCATGCTGAGAGAGCTGCTTGGGTTCTTGCCATTGACCTCATTGCTTGAAGGTCTGCTCATCAGTGCGAATGGAAGCCCCTTCTACTCTTGAACACTCCCACTCCACACTACTTGTTGGGAGCCTGGAGCTGCCGCCTGCTCCGTAACACACTCTGCTCATTTCACCACAGTTGGATTTGTCCTGCACTTGATGAACAAACAACTCACTAATGAGCAAAACAATTGAATAAGTCGCTGCAGCCTTTCATCAGCCCAGGGTTGATAAACATGTCCACGAAGTCTGCCAGCACCGCGTTCTGTTACAAACTTTCCAAAGTGCCTTAAGACTCAGTAGTGGGTCTTGTGTGCTGCACTATTACATTGTTCAAGCGTGTTTGTGTTTTAATGCGTGTCCGTTAAGTGTTTGAGTTACAGAGCTTTTGAAATCAGGGCGAAGATTCACAGTGGGGAAAAACGTACACTGTTAATGATCATTTGTATTATTGCAGTGATTACAAGACCACAGTGTCATGGGCTGCGACCAGCCAAACATTGCACATCCCTGCCAAATAAGGGGCCATTCAGCAATGTGAACACTGCGACCCTGGAGTGACTCACCCACTGTTTGGACTAATAAAGATGGTTCTTGAGTGTGTCTGTGCAGCAGGAAATAGAATCAATATATAGGTTCACATGTTGATTAAGCATGGACCAAAATTATTTTCCTTGCCAGTTTTAAATACAAAAACACTCCATTTTAAATTAAAGGATCCACTGTTAGGCTGCTAATAATGTTTTCTTTTTGTATAGTACATTGTGAACTGAATCGCCTTCAGACAATTCTAGAGCTATATCAAGCAAGCATTAGAACAGGCAGGAAGAAGTTGCCAGCATTGCAAGGACAAAACAAGCATTGGCATAGCCAATAGGTCTCGCCTTTGGGACCTTATAAGTGTTTAGCCATTCAACAGTTGGTGTTGTTGCACCAAGGATATTGTGCTGCATAACTAAATACTTATAAGGCCCCAAAGGCAAGACCTATTGGCTATGCCAATGCTTGTTTTCCTCTTCTCTCCATGTAAACCCAAGAACTGAGAACCTCTAATTTGAGAGACCCACCGGACAAAACACCACTGCACCCGAGCCCCACAGCCTGAGTTCAAGTAAACCGATGGTGTCCCAATGCTACAGAGATCATCGAGAACTGAGTCCATCTTTGGGTTCTGCCAGACTTCTCCCCAAGTCCCCACTTGCAGCCTTTCTTTTGCATGTACCTTTCCCATTGACTTTAATGTGTAGCGCTCACGGTTGCCAATACGACCAGCACCTCTGCATCCGTACTTCCCAGGGCAGGTAAACCCAAACTGATTGTGGTTTCTTGGACCATGGCCCCTTAGCACCTTAAGTCCTAAAGGGTATCCTATAAAACCAATTGCAAGTATATGTATGCAGTGTATGTTTCTCCCATAGGATACATTACCGTGTTCAAGGATCATACCCCAAAACCCGTTATTCTAGTATTGGTTTGTATTATTTCAAAAATCTATATCTCTGAAAGTACTTACCTGATTCTGATGATTTGGATGTTTAAAATTACATAAAAATCTGTGTTATTTTTCAAAATCGGCCTCAGATTTCATATTGAGTGTGTGTCTCATTTATTGAGTCTGTGTGTACAACTAAAGCTCAACACTCCCCTCTGATAAGCCTAAGGTGCTCGACCACACTACCACAAATAGAGCACTTGGGATTATTAAAGTAAGTCCTGTAAACCAAATAAGGGTCATCTAGAATATTTGCATGATGTACACCTACATTGATACACTACATAAATAGCCAGAGTCCCACATTTGGTGGTTCAGCAGTGGCATACAAGACTGCATTCGCAGATTCCACTAAGAAACCCACAATTGACTTTGGTCAAAAAATATTGTTTTGTTTTTTCGACTTTTTGATTTTTTCCAAAAGTTCTAATCTGAACCTTTAGGCCCTTGTGTTAAATCCCCCAGTCCAATTGCATTACAGATTTTATAAGTATACTAGTCATTTAGGCCTTAAAAGTCTGTTTAGAACTTTTTGCGTAATTTTCTAAAAAGGTCCCAACTGTACTAAACATGTCTTCTTCAGAGGATAAAGTCTGAAAACTCAACCTGACCTATTATCTGCAACTTAGAATGAAACAGTTGTGGGCCCTCTGTAAGGCAAATAATATTGCTACTGGCCAACTCCTAGCAACGCCCAGCTCTGGGAGTACCTTGCAGAGTATAATGCAGGCCAAGTAGCAAATGGGCATGACCCCTCCGAGGAGGAGGAGTTCAGCCATGACCCAGACACTTTAACCAGTGTTTCAGAGGGCGAGGACTCCAAACTTCATCCTGTCCCTGTGCACAAGGAACGTGAAATAGAGGATCTAGATGAGCAGGGTGCATTTCTTGCTAGACTATCCAAGAGAGAAGACTTTGAGGCCAAGGTACTGGCATTAAAACGAGAAAGGGCTGTATTGGGGTTAGCACCCATAAGTGATGGCAGCAACAAAGTAAATGGGGAGAGAGAGGAAACTTTTGATCCGAAAATCCCGAAAGAGATTGTTCCAAATATGTTGAGGGTGAATACGTTACCAAGTGGTTTACAGCCGTTGCGAGGGCTTGTAAAATGAGAAGGTTACACCAGAGACACTTGGTGCTCTCTATTGTGGGAGGTATTTTCAGGCAAGTGCAGAGATAGACTCCTGACATTTACGAGGAAGATGCTGAGTCCTATCACCTCATGAAGGATACCCTGATTGATAGCATTGGACTCACCACTGAGGAGTACAGGATTAAGTTCAGGGATACTCACAAAACCTAGTGTCAGTCCTGGGTAGATTTTGTAGACTTTTCAGTCAAAACACTACGCAGCTGGTTAAAAGGAAGTAAAGTGCAAGGCTATGATGGGCTCTATAATTTGATAATGAAAGAGTGTCAGTTGAATAACTGTACTTCTGAAAAAACTGCATCAGTACTTAGTGGACATAGGGTTAGTCTCTCATTAGGAGTTGGGGAAGAGGGCTGACCACTGGGTGAAAACAAGGGTGTCCAGAAAGACCCAAGAAGGGGTTACTACCTCCCCAGGCAAAGATGTGGGACACAAAGGGGGAAACCCAAAAGGTCTTCTAGAGGCCCCAAAGACCTGTTCAGGAGGGTGAGCCCAGAGAGACTTCCGTGGGTACCAGGGTAAAATTTGGATCCCAAAAAGTCTTGGGGTCAAAGCTGTAAACAGAATGGTCACCGCACTGGGGGCTCTTCCTGCCCCAAAAAGGCTTTCACTAGTGAAGCATCCTCAAGGATTGCTAGTCTCCAGATGGGATCCTTGGTGTGCCCTGACCAGGTCAGAGAGCACACTGAAGCTACCTTAATCCCGAGAGGGATATAGATACCATGGCTGTCTGGCCCAGTAGCCTGGAGAAATACAGACAAAAGCTACATATAAATGAGGTTGAAGTAGAAGCACTGAGGGATACAGGTGCAAGTGTCACCATAGTGACTGAAAAACTGATTTCCCCAGAACATTACTTAACTGGACACACATATCCAGTTATCAATGCTGATAACATTCTCAAGTTTCGTCCCATGGCTATGGTGACCTTAGGGTGGGGAGGAGTTACTGGCCAAAAGAAGGTGGTCATGTCCTTTGCAATAGCAGTAGAATTTCTGCTAGGTATTGACCTGGAGTCCTCAGCACAGGCTGAGGTAGAGATGAGAACCTGTGCAGCCATGATGGAAATACCTGAATGGGTGTGTGTAAAACCGAGAGCACAAAGCAAAGCCCCGGGTGAAAAAGAGGGATTGGAGCCTGGAAAAATGTTCCAATCCCCCATGAGAAAATCCAAGAAGGCTGGGAAACCAAATTCTAGTCAGACACAAGCTCATGTCCCCTCTCCTCAGGGAGAAAACCTGTCAGTCCTTGAGGGAACAGAGCCCCAGGATCATGGGCCTTACACGGCAGTACTCCTAGGCCCAGGGGGACCTCCCAGTAAGATCTTTGCACTGGGACACTCTTGAGAGCCTGAGACCGCAAGCTGCTGACCAGGAAAAAGGAGATGTCAGTAGCTACCACCGAACCTATTGGAAGTACACCTGCACAGTGAGGTCAGAGACCCCAAACCTGGTGCCACTAGAAGACTGGCTGTGCCTCAGCAGTACAAAGAGTTCTTACTCACCTTAGCACATGACATCCCCCTAGCTGGGTATCTTGAACAGACTAAAACTTGGAGTAGGTTAGTCACCCAAGTCTACTGGCCATGTTTGTACCAGAAAGTGAAGGAGTTTTGCAACTCCTGTGTTACCTGTCATGCCGGTGGCAAGACAGGTGACAAACCCAAAGGCCCCCTCAATTCCGCTACCAGTGGTTGTGGTTCCCTTTGAAAGGGTAGGGATTTACAGTGTTGATCTCATTGGCCCTGAAACAGCATCAGGAAACAGGTTTATACTGGTGGTAGTGGATCATGCCACCAGCTATCCTGAAGCAACTCCCCTTAGGACTGTCACTGCTTCTGGAGTTGCCAGAGCCCTCTTGAGTATTTTTGCTAAAGGGGGTTTCCCTAAGGAGGTGGTTTCAGACAGAGGTAGTAACTTCATGTCTGCTTACCTAAAACCAATGTGGAATAAATGTAGTGTACTTATATGTTCACTAACCCACATCAACTACAAATCAATGGTCTGGTTGATATATTCAACCATACCATGAAAGGTATCATCATGGGACTCCCTGAAAAACTCAGAAGGAGATGGAATGTTCTTTTGTCAAGCCTGCTTTTTGGCTTACGGAGATGTGCTACAAAAGGGAGTGGGCTTCACAGTCCCTTTGAACTTCTGTTTGCCCATCCTGTTAGAGGCCCACTAAGTCCGGTGAAGGAATGATGGCAGAAGCCACTCAAAGAACCCAAACCTGATATTGTGGATTATGTCCTTGGGCTTCGTTCCGGGAAGGCTGCGTGCATGGAGAAAGCAATTAAAAACCTTGAGGCAAGCCAAGAGCTCCAGAAGCAATGATTTGACCAAAAGGCTGCACTGGGTGAGTTTCAGCCTGGGCAGACGGTATGGCTTTTGGAGCCTGTGGCACCTAGGGCCCTCCAGGACACATGGAGTGGTCCCTACCCTATCCTAGAACGAAAAGGGGAGGTCACCTACTTGGTGGACGTAGGCACTTGCAGGAGCCCCCACAGGGTCATCCATGAAAACCTCCTAAAACCTTTTCATGACAGGGCTGATGTGACCATGCTGATGGCCACTGATGAGGATCAAGAAGAAGAGGGAACCTCTCCATGACCTCGTCTCAAGCAACCCTAAGGATGGGTCTTTTGAGGGGGTTGTCTTTTTAGGCACCCTCACTGCCCAACAGCAAACTAACTGCAGGCAGTTCCTAAGGCAGTATGCTGAGCTCTTTTCTTTGACCCCTGGTGTTAGACCTGGCATCTTTTAGTGTGTTTCCCCAGTCTTTTTACTTCTGACCTCCTGGTTTTTGTGGTACTCTAGATCTTGTTTATGCTGGCTTAGTGTTTCTGCACACTTTAACACTGCTGATCAGTACAAAAGTACAAGTGCTCCTACTTGTCAATTGTGTTGATGGAGTGGTGTTTCCATGATTGGCTTATGTGATTTACTCCTAAGTCCCTAGTACAGTGCATCTTGTGTGCCCAGGGCACGTAAACCAAATGCTGCTAGTGGGCCTGCAGCATTGATTGTGCCACCCACACCAGCAGCCTTTCAAAGGGTTATTAGACTGCCACTACAGTATCTGCGCCAGGAGCGGCCCATGCAGGTAAGAGCAGTAGGGCCGGGTGGGGGGTGGCGAGGGAAGATGTATTATTTATTTATTTTCCCTCATCTGTCGACTCCCCCCACCCGGCCCCATCGCTCTTACCTGCACGGACTGCTCCTGGTCTGTGCGCAGTTTCTATTGCCATGTCGACCTGGCAAGTGCAGCCACTTGTCAGGCCTTAAGGTTCTCTTTTCTTACCTGTAAGGCACCCCTCAGGTAGGTCCTAGGTACCCCCTGGGCAGGGTGCAGTGCATGTAAAAGGTAGGACATTTATTGGTGTGTGTGACATGTCCTGATAGTGAAATACTGCCAATTTTGTTTTCACTATTGAAAGACTATCTGTCCTATAGGCTAACATGGGAGCAAGCATAACTTTCTATTGGGACAAGTAGAGAAATGGAGTTTAGGCTTCCTGAACTCTAAGAAAGTGGCCTTTTCTTGCTTAACCATCGTGTGTGGCTCTGCCATTTGTGTATTCACCATCTGGGTTCAGAGTGACAGGAGCAGGGATGTGCATTCAACCGAGACAGACACAAGGTGGGGTTGAGGTGTGCCCTGCCTTTCCTGGGTGACTCATGGCCAGGCTAAATAGACCTGGCTGCATCTAGAGTTGTGGGAGGGGTTGTCACTTGCACCTGAATTGACTGTGGCAGTCTTCCACAAAGCTGTCTCACCCTCCTGGAGGGAACCTGACCTGAGCCAGGCAGAACTGGTTTATGTATGCCAGTGGAACTTTGTTTGTACCAACTTCAAAAGAAAATGTAGTGTAAATATTGAGGCCCTAATCCCAGAACTTTAGAACTCTTTTGGTTCAAGAATCCTGCCAAGAAGAAGAGCTGGAGAAGCTGTGAGGAGAGACTACCACTTTGCTATGTGCTTTGCTGTGTTGGCCTGCAGTGGCTGCTTCTGTCTTGGGCAGTGAAAGGACTGGACTGGATTGGACTGGACTTTCTTCATCTGTTTTTCCTGAGTTTCTCCAAGGGCTTGAGGTAAAGCTTGCCCCTGCTCAAGAAGTCTCAGGAACAACAAAGACTTCAAGTTCATCTGCTACCAGCACTGTGTGTTTTGTGCTGTAACAGAAGAAAGAGCAACCCGTCACCATCAATGACGCTGCTGCTGGCTCCATGACCTAAAGACACCGCAGCACTTCGCACTGCAACCCTGGTCTCACCGACCACGTTGCTTGTTGCTGCTACCAAGCCACTGATTGCACCGCGGCCTGTGGGCACCACATTCCGCACTACTTCTCTTCACAGTACTGACCTGGTATCCTCGTCAACGGCATGCCACTGCCAAAGATGCCATTGCCTGCACTGTGACCTGTGGACACTGCTCATGGAGAACACACAGCACAATCCCGCTTGGCACCACAGCCCTGGTCTCACCAATGATGACGCTCCAAGCTGACATCGACGCTGCTACCGGCACTGTGGTTTGGGGGCACTGCTTGTTAGTTACACAACCCACCGCCCCACACCACAGCCTTGGCCCATCGACTTCAGCACCATCGACTCCAGTTTGGCACCGAGACCACAGCGCTTCAACGACAACACTGCCTGCACCATGACCTGCTAGCACCACAACGGGCACCGGCCCACTTCGCACCACAGCCTTAGTCTCACCGATGCTGCTGGATGCCGTCATCGTGCCGCAGCCTGCACCGCGACCTGAGGGCACCGTACCGCTGCACTTCGCACCGCAGCCTCGATGCCCACCGACGTCAGCCCTTCTGACATCAACCTTTACTGAGATTGACCTGCAAGGTGTGTGACTTCAAGGTCCTGACGACTCCTGCACCAACCTCCGGAGCTGTCGCCAGCTCATCGGAGCTCATTGCAAGGTCCCCGACGCCCTGCATTTCTAAAGGTACTGTTTTGCAGGTCTTGCCGACATGCGGCGGTCAGCCAAAACTGTTGGATTTGTTTGTTCACCACTCCATGATAGCCCCACACAAATCTATCAACTTTATCAAGTCTATTTTTGCTTTATGAATATTTTGAATAACTGTATGTTTAATTTTTATCGTTCTGGTCTTGTTTTACACAGATAAATATTGGCTATTTTTCTAAAACTGGTGTGGTGTCCCTTTGTACTGTTTTCACTGTATGGCTGTTTGTTATGTGCAAATGCTTCACACACTGCCTCTGGGATAAGCCTGACTGCTCGTGCGAAGCTACCAAAGGGGTGAGCATGGGTTATTTCAGAAGTGTAACTCCCTTATGCTGACTAGGAAGAAGGGTCTCTACTTAGGCAGGGTAACAACCTGCCAACTAGAGAACCCCATTTCTAACACCTGATCAGATAACCAGGTATAGATATGATGTGGATATTAGGGACATCCTACCTGTCAAAAAAAATGTATGGGCAGTCTGACCAAGTCAAGTAAGACATCAGAGCTGAAGTCAGCAAAGATGCTGGAGTTAGGGGTGTTTAAGCCCTCTGAAAATCCCTGTGCCAGCCCAGTGGTATTAGCCCCCAAACCTAATTCCAAGGGAGGTAAACCAGAGCTGAGGTTTTGTGTGAACTATAGAGGTCTCATTGCTGTCACCAAGACAGATGCTCACCCTATTCCAAGAGCAGATCAGCTCATTGACAGGCAGCTAAATTTCTCACTACTTTTGATTTAACATCAGAGTAATGGCAGATTGGTCTGACCCCAGGAGCAAAAGAAAAATCTGCATTCTCAACCCCAGGTGGACATTTCCATTTCACTGTGATGCCCATTTGGTTTAAAGAATGCCCCCGCCACCTACCAAAGACTGGTGAACAAAGTCCTATCTGGACTGGAGGCTTTTAGTGCAGTATATGTTGATGATATTGCTGTCCATAGCTCCACTTTATAGGATCACTTGGTCCACCTTGAAAAGGTCCTTGAAGTCCTCACTATCAAGGGAATTATGTGCCAGATTGGACAGGGTTCTGTTGTATAATTGGGCCACCTTGTAGATGGGGCCCAAGTTCAACCCTTACAGCCCAAGATACAGACTATTCTGGACTGGGAAGCTCCAACAGCCTAAATAAAAGTCAGGACATTCCTTGGCTTGACTGGGCACTACAGGAGGTTTGTGAATGGTATGGTACTATTGTGGCACCCCTCACAGAAATGACCTCCAAGAAACAACCCAAGAAAGTACTCTGCACAGTGAGTTGTCAAAAGGCGTTTGACACTTTGAAGAAAGCAATGTGCTCAGCACCCATTCCAAAAGCTCCAGATTATACAAAGCAGTTCATTGTGCAGACAGATGACTCTAGGCATGGGATAGGAGCAGTCTTATCACAGATCAACGATGAGGGCCAGGACCAGCCTGTTGCTTTTATTAGCAGGAAGTTACTCCCCAGAGAACAGTGTTGGAGTGCCATTAAGAGGAACGCCTTTGCTGTGGTTTGGTCCCTGAAGAAGCTGAGACCATACCTGTTTGGGACTCACTCAATGGTTCAAACTGACCACAGTCCTCTCAGATGGTTGATGTAAATGAAAGGGGGAAATCCTAAACCATTGAATGGTGTATCTCCCTACAGGGAATGGACTTCACAATGGAGCACAGACCTGGGACTGACCATGCCAATGCAGATAGCCTTTTCTGGTTTTTCCACTTAGACAACGAAGACTCTCTTGGGGAAGGTTAGTCTCATTCCCTTTTGTATGGGGGAGGTTGTGTTGTAAAGTGCCTTTTTGACATTGTCACCGCCACTTTTTGCCCTAGTTCTGATGCTTTATGACTGAAGTTGCACTGGGTCCCCGCTAACTAGGCCCCCAGTGACAATGCTTTTTCCCTTAAAACAAGGTAAATGTCTAATTTTAACTCATTTGGCAAGGACTTTAGCACCCCTGTAAGTTCATAGTAAATGGTACCTCTGGGACCCAGGGCATGGGTACTAAAGAGGGTGCCTATGGTCTGCAACATGTATTATGCCACACAAAAACTGCTTACAGCGTGCCAATGCAGAATGTGTGAAATGGTGCAAACCATTTTGAAAACATGTCATGGCACACTCCCTGTGTGCCATGCCCATACACACTGCACGTACTATATGTAAGTCACTGCTAGAGCAGAGTGTTGTATATTATACGTGAGGACATATCCTCATATCCTGTGATGTCTGGTTACATTGCCACGACATTGCAAATGATCAGGAAGCCATCTTAAGCATATGTACCTGGGAACAGAAAAAGGACAAGGAAGAGCTAACAAAGCAAGAACTTTGGACCAGCACTGAAATTGGTGCCAAACCCTGCCTGGCTGCTGCTCTCCTTACAAGTGCAAGAAATTACTCATCTGGCTGCTGAACAGCCTTCCTAAACTCTTGATGGACTGTCCAGTACTTCGATAACCAAGCAGCATCTCCATTGTGGTGGAGAAGCCACTCTCCTGCAGCTGCAGGCACCGACCACACTTGTCCAGTACATCGTCTTACTGACCATCGGGTCCACCGAGGGTGCATTACACCAGGAAGAGTTCACCATGGTTCCAGAAGGTCAGATCCATCTCCCTCCCAGGCCATACTGGAGCCGCCCAGCACTAATACCATGGGTACGAGGACATTTGCAGCAAACAAGGCTTGTTGAGTGTACAGGTTGGATACCACCATTGCCAACCCATGACCTGCCAATGAGGGACTTCAGGACCAAGGAGAGCTTCACCAAGAGTGACCCTGCAGTCTTGTTTTTCTCCCCCTTTCCAAGTCGACCCAAGATCTGAGAGCCTCTAACATGAGAGACCTTCCAGACAAAACACCTCAGCACCCGAGCCCCACAACCCGAGTTCAAGTAAAGCGATGGTGTGCCCTTGCTCCAGGGACCCTCAAGAACCGAGCCCACCTTTGGGTTCTGCCAGACTTGTCCCCAGGTCCCCGCTTGCAGCCTTTGTTTGCAGGTATTTTTCCCATTGACGAACGTGTAGTGTTCGAAGCTACCAACGTGACCAGTACATCTGCATCCGGACTCCCAAGGGCAGGTAAGCCTGAACTGCTGATGGTTTCTTGGCCCTTGGACCAAGCACCTTAAGTTCTAAAAGGTATCCTACAAATCTGATTGCAAGTAGATGTATGCAGTGCATATTTTCCCAATAGGATAACATTACCACGTTCGAGGCTTATACCTCAAAAACTGTTATTCAACTATATTTTTGTATTATTTCAAAAATCTATATCTCCAAAAGTACTTAACTCATTCCGATGATTTTGGTGTCTAAAATTATATAAAAATATGTGTTATATTTCAAATTGGTCTAGGATTTCTTATTGAGTGTGTGTCTCATTTATTGAGTCTGTCTATACAACTAATCCTCAACACTCCCCTCTGAAAAGCTTAAGCTTCTCAGCCACTCTATCATAAATGGAGCACTTGGGATTATTAAAGTAAGCCCTGTAAACCAAATAAGGGTCATCTAGACTATTTGCATGGTGTACCCCTACATTGGTACACTACATAAATAGCCAGATTCCTACACCCAGCCCTACTCTTTATGATTCCCATATCACCCCCACCTCCTTCCTGAGATGTGTCCAGTCCCCTTCCTAGTGATCTGTCACTGAATCAAAAAGCACCCATTGAAGTGTACTTGGGAGTTTCTCTTCCCCTTCTCCAGTGTGTCCCACCCAGCTCACAGGAATGTAGCAATTCACAAATCTCTCAGGGGGACATGTCTTCACCGGGCAGGCCTCAGCTTCCCAGAATAGAATGCAGAGTCCTCCATGTAATGTACCATTGCAGGCACACTTGCACTCAGTGTGTGTACCCAGCACACACATTGTCCTGTATTGTTACCTCCATGTATTGCGCTCTCACAAACACACACACATTCAGCACACACATTCGCTCTGCCGCTGTACAGTACTGTAGCCTTTCTGTGTGTGCCATAGCATGCTACTTGCCAACACACACATGGCCAGTACACACATTCATCATGTGCGCACTTCACAACACTTAACCCTTCATGTATTGAACTTTTTGCAAGCATGCGTACACCCAGCACATGCTTGCACTATGCACGCACTGCACAGAACTACATCTCTCAAGTAAACACATGCTCTCACCATGCATGAACTACCCAGCATTGCTTTGTCCCTGTACTGTACCCTTCCCAGGCACACGTGCATCCAGTGCAGAGTCACCGCTCCTGCGTTTCACAGCACTCCACATCTAACTGATGTAGGTCAGGGTGAGTTAAGCACACAGCAGTGGAACTTTAAAAAGATGAGTGAGCCCGTAGGCCTCATTCCGTTGCCCCAGGTTAAAAAGGACCTGTTCACTCCTACTAATCACTTCACTACATTGTATGCTGCCACCACAGCACTCGTGCCGTCTAACTCTTGGCGAATGCAGTAGCCATCCACCACTATGAGGGTAGAGCTTTGTACACCTCTCCCAGTCCAACAAGATCGCAATCCATGAGAATGGCCTATGTCATGGTAGAAACACATGATCCATGTTTGCCTATTGCAACAATATTCAGCAATAGGGATCCAGACAGCATAACAGTTAGGCACTCATGGCATGGTAGTCCATTGGCATGCAGAGGACTTGTCCGTCCCAACTGGTTCTTTGGGAAAATGTATGTCACATGCCATAAATCTTATATGTGAATTATGAAAAGCAATGACAAAGGTAGTAAGCCTGACCAGTTCTTTTGTGAAAAATGTTTTTTAAAAACCAATAGGCCTTTGAACATAGATTTTCATTACATTTTGTCAAAGGCTGTAAACAGGTATTTTCTTACACGGAATCCCACAGGTTACCTCAGTAGGCAATGATTTTGGTGTTAGGTGCCCCTCTGAGAAAACAGTTGCAGTTAAAGATTTGTAATGTGATAATCCTTATTATGTCCTTTTATGGGAAATTGTATATTGTTTTGACAAATGTAATTTCGCATATATGTGTCCATGTATAGCTTTGCACCTGATGGTTTCCAGTTTAGGCATTTTATACAATCGATGCATTTGCAGTGCAGTGTTCATGCAATGGGCCACAAATCACTCCAGTGGGTCCTCAAGTCTAGAACGGGAACAGGAGGAACTGTTCTGACCTCTTCTGAATCTTTTCTCTCTTCAAGATCTCAATTTGTGCAACTCAATGTTTTTTAATCACATTCACATCTGGTGAATTATAGTGTGCCGCAATGATCTATCCTAATAACCTCATCCTAAACGACCACATTACTAAACTAACAAAATCTACATCCAATCAAATCTACCTACTTAGAAAACTGAAACCATCCATCCCACTTTCTGACTTTAGAGCCGCAGGACAAGCCCTTTTACTCACTCATCCAGATGATGGAAAAGCCATACTTGCAACCTTCACAAATTCACTACCACACCCCTTGAAGTTTTTCTGTAAGAGGCTGACCAATTAGTTGCTCTTGTGAAGAAATCTGACCACATCTCCCCCAACCTGTGGCACCTTCACAGGCCACTGCATGAAGTAAGAGATGACCTCTAGATTGCATGTATCACACATTGTGCATGTCACCAGAACCCTAGGATGGCAAAATAGGAATGTAGTATGAATGTTGTTTATTACGTATTTTTATATTGTATGTTTATTTTTGTGCAGTTAGCATGAAAAGAGCACATTTTTCAAACAGGAATATGTCTTTAGATAGCAGTAAGTGAAATACTGTTCTATACTTTTAAAAAGAAGAAAAAGTATTTCATTAATAGTATATGGTTTTAGAAAATTCATGTTGTTGTTTGTTAATAGCAAATCCTGACTGTATAAGTCAGATGTCTGGAGCTGTTGCCAGCAAGGTACAGTTAGAATGAGAGCCTGATTTCACTCTCAAGGTTGAGGATTTGTTAAGGGGAACAACCTTTACAACGCAACTTTTACAACGCACTACCTTTACAACGCATTTTTTACAACGCATAATCCATTACAACGCATGACATTACAACGCATGACACTACAACGCATTTTTAAAAACTACCTTTACAACGCATTCCATTACAACGCATACTACCATTACAATGCATACCATTACAACGCATAATATTACACTACACTATCCAACACTTACCCTACTGCTGCACCCCCTGGAGTTAGAATAGTAATTTTTACCCCTATACTATCCAACACTTACCCTACTGATGCACCCCCTGGAGTTAGAATAGTAATTTTTACCCCTATACTATCCAACACTTACCCTACTGTTGCACCCCCTGGAGTTAGAATAGTAATTTTTACCCCTATACTATCCAACACTTACCCTACTGTTGCACCCCCTGGAGTTAGAATAGTAATTTTTACCCCTATACTATCCAACACTTACCCTACTGTTGCACCCCCTGGAGTTAGAATAGTAATTTTTACCCCTATACTATCCAACACTTACCCTACTGTTGCACCCCCTGGAGTTAGAATAGTAATTTTTACCCCTATTCTATCCAACACTTACCCTACTGTTGCACCCCCTGGAGTTAGAATAGTAATTTTTACCCCTATACTATCCAACACTTACCCCACTGTTGCACCCCCTGGAGTTAGAATAGTAATTTTTACCCCTATACTATCCAACACTTACCCTACTGTTGCACCCCCTGGAGTTAGAAAAGTAACTTTTACCCCTATACTATCTAATACTTACCTTAAATGTAATTTAATATTATGCGTTGTAATGGTATGCGTTGTAAAGGTAGTATGCGTTGTAATGGAAATGCGTTGTAAAGGTATTTTTTAAAAATGCGTTGTAGTGTCATGCGTTGTAATGTCATGCGTTGTAATGGATTATGCGTTGTAAAAAATGCGTTGTAAGTGCATGCGTTGTAAAAGTGTGCGTTGTAACGTCATACATCCATTTGTTAAGCTTCTACGAAAGATGTTTGATTAAACAATGGGGAAAGGTGAAATTCTGTAGAGCGGTTTGGGACGGTCAATATCCAAATGAACAGTAGAATATCAGCCTGAATATAGGCCCCCGATTGGATGAAACCCCTATTTCACATGAATGATGACATAGTCTTAAAAATAACTTGCTTTGATGTGAAAGACTGTTTTTGAACCACTGCTTCATGTGGCTTAAAAACATCTTTACCCTACTATCAGTGGTGCTGGAACAATTTTCAGAATGGGGTGCTGCATTAATGTTATATCACTGAAGTCATAGGGATTGTGAAAAATCTAAGCCTCATAAAAGAATAAGTATAGCAAATGAGCCAAGAATCCCATTCAGCCAGGAGAGAGGAAAGGGTAGTTGGTGCAGGTGCAGCCGGCACCGATTGGAGGTGTGGGGGCGGGAGGACGAGTGACTTATGGGGCAGGGCCGGACTGACTACCGGGCGTTTTGGAATACTGCTGAGCTGGGGGCTGATTTCGTTGATGGGGACCTGCGTGTACTGAACGAAATTCGTTTTGCTTTAGTTATTTCGAAGTACGCGCAGGTCTCCATGAACGAAATCAGCCCCCACCACAGTGAAATCAGCCCCCTGCTCGGCAGAGTTCCAAAACGCCTGGTAGTCAGTCCGGCCCTGGTAGGGGGGTGGATGCGAGAGAGAGGGAGGACGCAGGAGAAGCAGCTAAGAAAAAATGACATGAAAACGTACCTTTTCGCCGCTTCCTCCGTAGTCCTCCCTCGCTCGGAGTCAGCCACAGGCAGGCTCCCAGTCAGCCAATCACAACACTGCTGTGATTGGTCTGAGCACCGTTTTTCGTCACTCAGACGCTGACTGCTCTCAACGTAGGCTGTGATGCAGCCTGCATGAAGAACATGCAAAGTGCGCATGACTGTTATGGGTGGCCCAGGAGGGCTGTCCAAGCAGTCATTGCCCACTTTAGGAGGGTACAAACACTCCTCCCCAGCCCCCGCCCCCCGCGTTACGCTGTGGGCGGAAGTAGGCGAAAATAAAATGATAATAACACAAGTTCTTATCCTTTTATTTTCTCTGTGTTCCACTGCAAAAAAGCAGTGGGGCAACGCTCCTCCGCGTTAGCGGAGAAGCCGTAACTGAGTTGGTGGTGCATTTTGGAGCACTGGTGAGTCTTGTCACTGTCATTTACAGTCACTACATTTTCAATTGAAATGGCACTAAATTTGCATAGACTATATGGCGCAAAAACGATAATATGTGGAAATCGGGTTTCAGCAAATATTCAGCATTTGTGCATTACCAAGTAAAGTCTCTTGATTTGTTTCGATCCTACTAAAATCTTTGTTTCCGTCACACTTCAGAATTACAAAAAAGTGCTTCATTTGTGCGTTCCTAATTGGTTATGTAATTTGAGCTATGTGTTTAGTTCATTTACTGATATTGAAATGTTGTGCGTTAGAACCCAAACAGCACCCCACTGCATTTCCATTCGCTTCCAGTATCCCAGGAGGATTGGCACCTAGATCATTTTTACAAAATCCTCTCACTTTGCAGTCAAATAAATAATAGTACAGGAATAAGCAGCTGTTTTTCAGAAGACAAAGTCTGACATTTGATCTTTGTCTTTGTAAACGCGCAACAAATGTGACAAGATCAACAAAAAAAATTAAAACATCTTTATTGCTCATTCACCCACTAAACTCCAGCATGATGATTCTGGCCCCTACTTTCAGTGCCTATGCCTACTACCCGAGGACGTTAAAAGTCTTTCAAACCAAAACTTAATGATATGGCAAAGAGACTTAACCTAAATTAACAATTTTTTTCTAGTTTGGCCACTTTCTGCACTCTTTGTCCTGAGTGAAAAGGGCAACATGCTCCTTCCTACCTCTGCAGCGCTCCCTTTCTCTAGGCCGCCCCCTCAGCTGTAGGGTGTGGCCAGCAGCAGGTATTTATTTTCACTATCAGAAGGGCAGGGATGTGTTTTAGCAGTGCTGCAGTGTAGTCAGGCGATCCCAGCTTCAGAAATAAGCACTTATAGATACCAGCTTGTCTGCTGAGGGCACATGTTACTCGACGAATAATAGCAGCGCAGGTCAAGATGGAGATAGGAAGCGTCCGGTTCTTCGTTCTGGTGGGGGTTTTCTTCACCTGTGCTGAGAAGGTAAGTCCAAGCATGTTTTTAAATCAACCTCCCGGAGTTAGACTTTTTATTTCCACAACCAAGCGCAGTGCTTTTTCTGCGTGACGGGTCTTCCATGCCACAGAAACAAGGCGCAGAGGTCATGACCTTCAGAGCCTGTCAGCAGCGGCTCGCGGCCCACTGTGTGTCAGCAGCCAGGCTCAGCGCGCGCCGGCCGAGAAACATGACCCGCATTCCTCCCTGCATCTCCCTGCACGGTCGCGAGCGCCGGTCAAGGGCAGGTCTGGGAAGGGCCAGTCCATGAGCGAGGCGGGGGCAATTCACCGTGGAATGTCATCTTTTAAAAAAAAAATTAAACTCCCGTTTATCTGCTTCTCTGGCATCGAAAGTTGTTACTCTTTGTGATCTTAATATTGTAATAATGCAAATCTTATTTTTTTCAGGCTGCTTCGCAGAGCTCAGGTAAAATATTTTTTTTGTTTCATTTGCAGTTGACACTCACATGACCACAAGGTGTTCAGTGATTAAAATGAATTACAAGCTCGTTGGATAGCTTAATGATTTTTTTTGTAAATGTTCGAATCAAAGCAGTTTGCTTTCTAATACCGTTGGCATTGATTTCTCCACACACATATCTATAATTAAATGATGAGATGAGGGTGGGATCGTATATCTATCTATCTATCCATCTATCTATCTATCTATCTATCTATCTATCTATCTATCTATCTATCTATCTATCTATCTATCTATCTATCTATCTATCTATCTATCTATCTATCTATCTATCTATCTATCTATCTATCTATCTATCTATCTATCTAATCTATCTATCTATCTATCCATCTATCTATCTATGGAAAAGCAGTATTTTTATAAATACTAGAATCTCGTTGCTGCTTGAAGAATCTCATGTACAGACCCCTGGGTTACTTCTGCAGGAGGGGCACCTCGAGTCTTGAAAATATGTCATTAATATTAACCTGCAGCCTCATGAAATGTGCTCTTCAGAGAAGATTGGGCTGAGCTCACGAGACAGGTTAAGGCATCTCCATCTCGAGGCTTGCAGGGCGTTTTGCCTTGAAGTCTAAACATGGGATCATCACTTTTGAAAAATAGTTAGGCTCCAGTACCTTTTATTCATGTATCTATTTGTGGTATTTATAAAGTACGGGGCTACCTAAAGGTTCTGTAAATGACCTCTCTTTTTGCTTTTTTTGGAAGACCTTGGTGAGGAATTTCTAATGAATGCACATTTTCACTGCATTTCGCGTGATAATCTCAGTGCATGAAATGTATTTTCCGACATAGTTTGCTTTGAAATGCTGTCGCCAGATGCCACTCTTTGCTGATAAATACTGCTTTTTTTGTTTCTTGTAAACCTCAGCTATCGACGTGTCCATTTTTCAACTGACGGAGAGAAGCTTCTACGTCCAATGGACCAAGATTGCAGGCACTTCTTCCTACAGGGTGACGGCCACCCCTGTGAGCTCTGTGGTCACCCCGTCAGCCTTTGCCGTGTTCAACAGTGCTGTCAGCATCGGGACCCTCAACACCCTGGTGCCAGACACGTTATATGACGTCACCGTGGAGGCCTTGGACAGCCATGGAGTCACACTGGCCGAGGGAACCATAGTAGGGCACACAGGTACGAGCTGTCGAATGCACTCTCTTGTATCCTTAATGCTATACCACATCAGCCATCTCACCCTTGCAAGGTGGCATACACCTATGATATGAAATGATGGATGTAGCCGGCAGTGGGCACAAGCTGGGACTACATCTTAGCGGTTGGCACTGTGCCATTGCTGTGGGTAAGGATGGCGTGGGCCCACCTGCCTGTGCTGAGGTTGAAAGCGATTAATACGCGATCATTGTAGAAGAGTTTACGGTGTATTTGCAATGTGCCTGCGTAAAGTACACAGCAGGGTCACTGATAGCATGCCACTAACAAAGTTTTGGTTTGACATGTGATGCATGTACAGAAGCGTGTGACACAGAAAGCTGCTTGATCATATACTTATTCATTTATATTCAATGTGTAGCTGAGATTTTGTGAAGGGCCAAACGTGCTACTGGCTGGGGTGGGTCGAGTACTTTTTGTAGAATCACATGTGAACATTCAAGAGCACAACAAAACACTACACATAAATAACACAATTGAGGTGGATTCCATGGGGCCCACTTCACAAATTAAATCATGCTTCCTTGGAAGTACTGGTATAAACCTACACAACAAAGAAAAATGGGGAGGGGGGTTCTTTAAAATTGCCCTAACTTTCTGCTCTATTATTGTCTGATTTATTAAGGTGTACGTTCAGAAGTGAGAATAAGAGTGAGGAGTGTTCCTGAATGCACACAAAGATATCCCCTATAGTTGCTCTTCTCCTTTGCATTGCGTTTCCTTTACCTGACATTCCCCTACTTCCACCCACTAAACATTTTTTTGGGATCACCTTTGGGTGTGAAAAATCCTTCGTACCTTGCTGACCTTCCAGGCTTGTGACACCTCTGTATGCCATGCCCCACAGGTCGTACCTCTGCGAAGCAGTAAAAAGTATTGTACAAGGAGCTTTTCCACACATAAATCACATTTACCTGTGGGATCATCTTTCGGAATTGTAGCCTTCATTGTGCCAGATGGCTGCAGTCTGATGTGGACGGCTGCTCCTTAAACGTTGTGTAGGAGGGCAGCACTGATGTGTCATTAACTATTTGGACTTTGCACTTCCGGTTCAAGGAGCCATAACCGAAGCTCCTGATCATATCGGCACCAGTAATAATGGGATGGATGCTTTTCGCTAGATGCCTCATAATGTTAAAGCATTTTGACCATAAATACCCACTGTCGGGCAAATAACTTTTCGCAAGTGCAATGCTTTACTAAAGGCACCAAAACCGGGCGTTAATCAGGGGCAGAAAGAGGGAGCAGGTGGTTCTGCTTGCATTTCATACGGGCTGCTTTGCAACACCTGTGATTGTAGCAGTCCTAACCATTGCATGTTAGAGAGCGGGCATCTCTGCCGTTGCTGTTCTAGTGCATGCGCCTATTGCAGTCCCAGGGTGATTAGCACGCGTGAAACTGGGTATTCAATAAATATTATCTGGTAAATAGTAGCATGACGTGTCATGGGGTCAAAGATCATGTGTGACATCAGTGAGTCGTGAGTCTTATGACATGTCGTCTCTCTCTCCACCCCTGTGATTTTAGTGAAAAGATGCCACTGCGTCACTTTCTAAAGATGTCTCTCATGTTGGGTCAAATCAGAGCATTCTGCGTGTCAACCATCATAGATTTACACATCACTGGCATCTGCATGCACTCAGTCTTCCTGTGAGGGGAAGAGGGAGTTCTGGGGCCAAGCCTGCCCAGCTCATCCTTTGAGAGCCAGTTCTTCCATTGTAGAGCTGCCTGGAGGGGCTCAGAGTAAGGTCTTCATTAGTGCAAGCATGGACCTGTGTGTGCCCTTGAACCACCAGAAGTCTATAAAGTGTAAACACTGTCAGTCTCTATACCACGGAGATGAGGTTCAAATACCATGCATGACATCAAAGATACATGTAGAGTCTTAGCATTCATGATGAGATCCGATGACGTGTGCCAAGAGGGATAGAGCAGCCTTAGTGGAATAATCAATACCATTCATCATTCCATGTGACTGGTTCAATAAAACTACTGGGTGTACGTGATTAATGGAAGTTCCTGCAGTCAAACATTTTGAAACTGTCTTAAAATATGTATTGGGTAATGTAAATTTATGATCCCATGTATGAACACAGGATAACTCAAGGAAAGAGGGTTAATTTTGCTCTCTGTGTCTTTCATCCCCAGCTCCTGAGATACCCGTTATTGACCAGGCCTACTCCAAGCTGAGCCAAAGTATCACCGTGGAGTGGGCGGCCGTCCCAGGCGCCAGTAGCTACCTCGTCACAGCCCGCAATGGACCCTTGTTTTATGAGACCACCGTCCCTAGCTCACCAGGGACCGTGACCGGGCTCGATCCCGCCGTCCTCTACAAAATGACCATCCGGTCTATAAACTCCGCGGGAATGAGTCAGCCATCCCGTGCTAAGTATACACGGACAGGTAGGTATCCTCTTCGATCAACTGCAACTGTTTTACACTCTGTCTAATTCATCTAATAGTTTAGAATTTGACTGACAGCTCTTTCCCAAAAAATGCTCTTTTGTGAAAAATTACTCACTCACTGAGGCTCCAGCTTACCAAACCCACCCACCTCATTGAATACTCGCTCACCCATTCACTCTATAATGCACTCTTTGGTTCATTCATTAATTTCTTTACTTACTTATTTACACATTTACTGACTCACTCACTAATTCAAGGGCACACTCACTCTTTCACCCATTAACACACTCCTTTACTCACTCGTGGACTCTTTACTTACTCTCTTTCCTCACTCACTCACACTCACTCACTTGATCAGTTATATACTCCCTGGCTCATTCATTTCCTGCCAGACTCACTTCTTGACCCACTCACACCTTTTCCCCCCATTGACTCACTACTTGACTCACATCACATTCATTCACTCTTTGATCCATGGATCACCCCTTAGCTCACTCAATCATTCTTTAACTAATGTATTCTTCCACTCAGTCACTCTATTTTTCAACCACTCACTCACTGTTTGACTCACCTAATCACACACTCACTATTTCACCCATTGACTCACTCCATACCTCGCTATGGACCCACCCAACCACTCAGTCTTTCGCTCATTGACTCACTCATCAATTTACTCCCGGACTCACTTACTCATCCACTCACACACCGTTTTACCTATTGACTCACTCCTTGATTCTCTTCCTGGCTCACACAATCACTCACTATTCACACATTCACTTATTCATTGGTATTTTATGTTATGTTGATTTCTAAGGCGCTTACTAATCCGGGAGGGTATCGTGGCACTGAACAGGTGAATGTAAACATGCCTATGACCTAAAGAGATTTCTAGAAGAGCCAGATCTTCAGCTTCTTGAAGAATTCAAGAAGTGAGGGGGAGGCTCGAATGTGAAGCTGCAAGTCATTCATTCACGTTTTCATCCATAGAGTCACTCATTGATTCAGTCACCCACAACACTTACCATCTCGCTCACTTTCTCACTCGTTGTCATTCTAGGTCATTCAGTCATATTGGATTATACCATGAGAAAATAAACTTTTCATTACCTCTGTATGGCCATAGCTTATGTTTTATATTAACAGACTATTTACCACTAAAATTCAGACACCAATAGTGGTTTGAAATAGGTTGTATTTCCATTGTATCTACACAGACAGATTTCTGCTTCCTTCAAGGGTCCATCTGGTGAACGATATCACAAAAGGTCTCAAAACCCAAGCAGGCATCATCAAACTAAGCAACATCCCGAATGTCCATTGATGGTCATGTTTTGCAATGCAGGAGTGGGTAAAGAGAACTGTTGTCTCGCCACTGGCTGTCCCCTAGAAGGAGGGTATGTTCTCAACAAGGCTGCACATGTGAATAGTCTTCTGTTATATACTAATGGCAGCTGCAGTCATAATGGATGCATGTCTTGTATGACAAGGATCTATGACCTGGTAGACATACCGTGGGTGATCAGATTTGAGTAATCCGATAACCTGGGTTGACTGACACATGGGGTCTGCACATAGCGTTACATTTGGAAATTCATCAAAAAGCGCTAAAACTCAACATCTCCATTCATCCTTTCATTGCACAGAAGATAAACATATATTAATATCCGTAACACAGTCAGGCTAACTCTGAAACAAGGTCAGGTAGAGGCCTACGGCTCTGCAGCTGCAGCGAGCAGTTATTCATTCGAACAAATGGGCCCTCAATCGTCATTTCTTTACGCCTGGGGCAATCTTCGATGCAAAGCCATTGTAGAAGGGACAGTAATGTAACACCTCTTGCAAAGAACACAGACTCGAAATCAAAACCAGGTAAGGCTTTGCAAATCCTTTTCAGAGCTGCAGGTTATTATTACTGTCTGGTAATGGATTCCTGCACCTGAGAGGCATGTTTCGGTGTCGCCTCCAACAACGAATGACTCTAAAATCCTCATTTTCAACTAGAGCCCCATTCTCACCACTTCATTCTGGGTTCCAAAGCATCCCTTGTCGGCCTTAAGGCTCAATGGCATCCTTGTTGTAAGGATAAGATCGTTCCAAACAATTGATATCGATCCTTTTACAACTGAAGCTGTGAGATTCTATACGGCGCAAACAAGGGGTGGGGGAGACAGAACTTGGGACATTTATCACAAATCCCAAATTCGCGTCTTTAGGATCAGCAAAATCTAGAAGCAACGTTGGGTGAGCTAAATTTAGTATGTATGTGGAAGAGTATTTGGGAATATGGCAAGGTGGATGACCAACCCTGAGGGCAAGAAGATAGACACGCATCAGGTGTTTAGATTAATGCAAGCTGCGGTGCAGAACTATCAGGAGGTGATGAGATCCAATGAAAAGGCACACATCATTTTTATGGTCAAGTTTTGTGTCAGCCCAAGTACTGACCCCAACAGTATGAATATAGGAAGAAAATAGCAGCATATTCTTGTAGGTTAGAATATTTACACAGTGTTTCTACAGTGCCCACGTGTCACTGAGTAATTGTGCCAACCACAACACCTCCAGAAGATCGGCGGAGAATGGGCATAAAGGGCCTAATTTAGAGTGAAAAAATAATTTGTATCCTTGAAGCGTGCATGGTTCAAGGCTGAGTTTATGAAGAGTTTGTTGACAGTCCAACAAAAGTCCTGGTTCTTTTATGGATAGGACATTCACCTGAGCTTATTCTTTGAGGTATTGATTCAAGAAATTGGGTAGAGATAAGTGGCAAGGTGGAGATATCGACGCTCGTGCAAGCGCAAACACATGCACACTCACAGACACTGGCCTTATGCATGTACCTTGATTCTGCCTAAACGGCGTGTGATATATGGTAGAAAGGGGGCGAGTTGGTCCCACAGGATTATTAGGAATGTCTCTTGGATACTTGAGTGGAATGACCAGTCCTCACTTTATGATTCATGATCCACATACAATTGTTTGCTAAATCTAGCATGCAATTCGATTGCTTAAAAAAATTATCCAGTTTAAAAGAATCAGCTAAAATAATGCCACCACATGTGTTACATTTTAAAATCTGATCTCAGGCTCATTTAACATACAAATGCTTGTTCAGACCTTAACTGTTCCTGTGCGTCTTATGCACTGACCATGACTACCTTTAATCACTGCTTGAAATGAATGTAGCTGGAAAGCAAACATGTTTACAAGACAAACAAGCCCTCATTATTTTAACCACTATTCTCTATCAGCACAAAAGTGCTAAGTGGTCGAATCCGATTGGAGCACGCGTTAGTCTGTACTAAATTGATTCAAGAGGTAACATGGGTTTACATAATCACACAGCTCTCCAAGAGCCCAAACCAGCGTTTGAGTGGTGTGGGTTGGGAATATGGAAGTCATAATGTCGATAGGTTACAATATCATGACCAGAATATAGAGGGACAAAATATCGAACGGTTAGTTTGTATAGCAACTCAAGATAAACGTTCCTTGGTGATATACATATCTTCAAGGTATGTACATGTGGAGTTAAGAATAGTAAATTCATATCTCTCTCTGTGTACTTTCCTTTTCAATATTTTTTTCCCTTCATATTCTGGTCACAAGATTGTGACCCATGGATTTTCTGGCTTAGATATTCCCTACCACACTCAGTTTGAGCCTGTAACTTACCCGCCAAAATTTACATTGCCATGTAGAGGTGTGTGGAGTGGCCAAGCCGCTTTTGTGCAAATTTATAAAATTGCGTGTTCTGACCAGGAGGCAACCATGTCTTGAGACAATCTACCTGAGATAGGTCCTCATGATAGGATCCCTGCCGTTTCATGGGATCTAGAAATAGAAAGCCTATTCCATCTACCAAGTATTAAAAGACAATGCTTTTTTACTCTTAGATGATGAACCAAAAGAAACAAAGTGCAAAGAAACAGTATTGCACCTAATTCAAGGACTAGAATGCAAACTCCTTAAGGGAGGATTTTATTCTGGAAAAAATAATGGCAAGATGGTATTGAACTCTGGATGGAACACTTTATGGTTTTAGAGGGGAAATAAAGAATGAGTAACAGAGGAGTGGTTCTTTACATGAGAGTGCCCCTAAGCACCTTTGCAAACAAAACTAAAACTGTCCGTTCCCCAAAAATTCAAATGAAAGAGCCTGCAGACCTCCTAAAACAAAGGAGGGTCCCTAATGTAATAAGACAGACTGGGTGACAGTGTTCAAAAAGATCCTATGAGCCAAAGTGTACAAATGTGACACCTCCGCCCAAGCTACTCTGCTGGCTCTTCTAGCATCCTGTTGTCCTATTAACTAGGAAACTGATAATCCCAACATAAATCCAACTTTTATGAAGTTGATAACATGTAAGTGGTGATGAGCACTGGGATGCAGACCCACTAGGGTGCACCAGACTGCATCATCAGATCAATGCCAGGTGTAAACTCTGTCCATAATTTGAGCTAGTGGTTGCCAGTAGGGCCCACCGACACTCACTTTGAAGACCATCACTTACATTTCCTCATCAGACATTTACATAGCGCAAGACAGAACAAAACGGGCAAAGTGGAAAGACGAACGAAGAGAAAGACGGAAAAAAATGTCAGAAAGAGAGAAAGCAGGATGATTAAGACCGCTTGCTGTAGATTCAAGACTATGCAGCCTAGGTATTTGGAGCGCCGACATTTAACAGCACCAGCCTTAGACTTCTGAGCAGAGCGTTGAGCACTGGAATTCATTCTGTAACAAATAAAGCACTGTAAACTTCAATGGTAGGACTTCCGAATTTCAGCCTAACCTCTCTAGAGTGATCCTACTTGTAGAATAGTACCTTCTCAACCCCCAGTCCCCCAGCAAAGGCAACAAATACAAAATACAGAGGGTAGTGAGAGGAATAGATTAGAGAAGCCACCCTCTCAACGTCCAAACACCAGGCAAAAACAGCAAAAAGATAAAACACCTTGGTGCAGTGAGAGGAAAAGATTAGTGAGGCCAAGACAAGTCCTCTGCAAGACTACTGAATTGCCAACTCTCATAGAAACGTATATTGGCCTCTTCATCACGGATCCTCGCCGCACCTTATACAACTTCTCTAGAGCAGCCCTACCACTAAAACCTACCTTCTTAACCTCCAAGCCAAGGCAGCAAAGAAAAAACACTTGGGCACAGTGAGAGGAAAGGAAGAGCGAAACTGAGCTACATCCATCCAAACACTACTGAAAATACCAACTATCATAGGAGCCTCTATTAGCCTTCCTGCCACTGTCGTCAAGTGGCCAAGAAAGGGGAGAGAAAATATTCTTAGCGTTTTGAGGTTTTGATAAACAAATGTTACTAGCATTTCAAGTGCAGTAATTGAGCGACCTAACAGGGTATATGTGTTCCAACCAAGAATGCAAAATAAAACTATGGCTAAGACCCTCACCTATTCAACGCGGCATGTTTCTTCATTGGGAGGGAGCTCTTTTTATTTAAACTTTTGGTTATGACCCTATCAAGAGAAAGATGGTGATAACATAGATGTTTCCAACTCCTCGTCACCTTATTAGTGGTGTTATCCCTTGCGGGTGCTGTTGCCTCTAAACTGCACAACGTCTCTGAACAGACACACGTGCAAACTGCCACACCTGTAGGATCATTACACGGACAAAACGAAAGGTGACACGGCAAATTTTATTGAGGCCTCCAATCTACAAGATTAGATCCAGCAGGATGTACTTGTAACTTTATCTAGGTCACGGTAGGAGTTAATGATAATATCCTCCCAAACTAAGCCTGTTGGCCACAAGATTACTTTCTGCAGAAATTCTGAATTGAGGTAGGAGAAATGGTCTCCTTGTGCTTCCCTGTGCCCCAGTTCACACATCTGCTGAAGTTTGAAGAGTGTGACAACTGACTGCATGCTCATAACAAGCAACCATGAATCCTTAGAGAACACAGAGGTGAGTCTGTTGAGGAGAAATCCTGGAGCGGCCTCCCTACTTCAAAGCATATTTCAGAGGCCCCTGTGCCTACTAAGTGATTGCCAGTAAATAAGGTTGCTTCTGACAGTGGACTGTCCAACATTGACACAGGTTTGGACCCACCCAAGCCAGAATTTCAGGATGTTCTCTGAAGATACTTTGCAGACAATTCATCTCAATGGGAATCGTTTACAAAGTTGCTAGCTATCCTTCTGAACTTACCACGTGTTTATCAAGGTTGGATACTCCTGTTCCAAATCCTGGGGTGATAAGGATTGCCGCAACAAGGGTGGTGCATGCCTGCAATTTATTTCCAATGTAGGTTTTTGCAACACAATTCTGGTGTAGGGCACACATAGGAAGAAAACAGTAAAATTAAATGGAAGGATAAGCTCTAGACCTAGGGCCAAATTTGTGAAGTCGCCATGTTGATCTTTGACTGAAGAACTGCATTTTCAAGTACCCGATTTAAAAGTTCCGCACTGAGCAGAGAGGAGATGTACAAGACGTCACAGAAATATTTCTGAGCCAGACTTTGACTATATGACTAGCTGTGAGGTGACTACATTTTAAGGTATGGGGTCTGCATAGGGTTTCAGCCTGTCTCTTGAAACTGTGGCACAAACTACCTAGCAGCAATTTCTAGCATTGCTAGTTGGAGGTAGTAACCCCGGCTGTTTGCTGTTTTCACCCTTCTGCTATGAACAGGCTGCCTGTGGAAAAGATTACATGGTTTGCCAAGGATATCTTCATAGTTGCACAGAAGGAAAAAGGCCCTGCAATCTGTGCAGCTGCTGATATGTTAACAACCACATTTCAAATAGGCTCCTTGCCCTTGCAAACCAGTAGGGTGTACAGTCATCCAGCAGTCACAGGAGTGGAAACTGATGGCTCAAATAGCTTTGGTCACCCCTCTTTGCCACACTTCCAGGGAGACCCATACTCTCTTGGTCATTACAGACACAGACTTCAGTCTTGAACTTTTCTCCAACAAAACATTGTTTTCAGATAGGTTAGTCTAATTATTTCAATACAAACAAAACAAGTCCACTTTACCCAGAATGTATTAGTTTGTGACGTTATGAATCCAGAACTGGAAACAGTGTTCATAATGATCTGGAGGCAGGTGTTCACCCAACTTCCCACATATCTTTGCAGCATCTACTCATGGAACCCCATTGTTGGCCAACCAGACCATGCAGTGAATACTTTTTGCGTGTTGTATACAGATGGGTGAAGATGCAGGCCACCCATTGCTGCCAGAGGGAAAGGAAGCATGTCCCACTCTAGAACACTTAATATATCGAAACCCCTTAACATCTAAGGGCCTCCCTCACCCCTACCCATGAAGGAAAAGACCTCTGTTCAATGGCACTAACCTATATTGTACTCACCTTTTTTCGCCAATCTAAAATACCAGTCCCAGGTGCTTTGGTGAAACTTCAGCTGCACGCGGCACTTTAATAAATAAACAAATTATATAAATACATTTGCTCATCCATGCATCATTCATACAGAAATTGTGATATTGAATCAAAACTATTCTCCTCTACGTTTTGGTGATTATCGTTATCGCCTTATGTAGACAAGCATAGGCAAAGCCGATAGGTCTTGGCTTCACGAGTTCGAGTTATTGGTTCTTCCGATGTTTTTTGCCAATCGTGGGCATGGTCGACAAACTTGCGCTGAGTTTTCTATTGATGGCCACTGATGCGTGCATGGTAGTTGATGGATGATGGATATTTAAAATCTGCCATTTTAACATGGCAGACTGCCATGCTAAAGTGGTAAAGTAAAATGTTACAAAAAGAAGTGAAAAACAAGTGCACATGAAGCTCAAAAAAGGAAGTGAGTGACTCAGCAGCACTTTGAAATTGACTGGCCCTTGTAAAATAAATAAATAACACTGCGTTCTGTGCCTCGAGGAGAGAAAAAGGACCACGGTGGGGGCCGTGTGGGTTTTTGGGGCACAGAAAGATCAAGGAGACACATGCACTCTCAATGGAGTGCTAAATGCTAAATAAAAGAGTCCCATGTGGCATGCCATTGAAGGATACGCTCATCCCATCACAACACTGTGGGGCATATTTACAATAAAGTGGCGAAGTGTGTCATATAGCCAAGAAGGCTAACGACACGCTTCATCAATTTAGAAAGGCAGGGCTGCACCATATTTACTAGAATATGGTGCAGCCCTGCGTTTACCCCTGCACTGGCGCTAAATTTAGCTGTCTAGAGCAGGGGGAAAGCATTTCTCCTCGTTTCGCTGTTTAAGACCAGGTTTTTCCCAGTTTTAACTTTTACGCTGCCTCCTATTTACGCTGCCCTTGTAAATAGGGGGCAGAGTCAAAATCAATGGGTGTTGCGGTGGAATGCCCACCGCAACACCCATTACCCTCCCCTTTCACGTTAAATACAGCATGAAAAGGTGCCTTCTTTACAAGGCAGCGTGAAGCCACGCTAAGTGGCTTAACCCGCCTTTTAAATAAGGCGAGGCCCCTGTCGCCATCACAATGTCACTGAAAATGATGTTGTGGTGGCGATATGGGCTTGTAAATATGCCACTGAGGGTCCAAAAGCTCCTTGATGGGACAAACTCACGAATAGGGAGGAAAGCCGTCAAATCAAGAGCAGAGAAATGGGATAGGATGCAAAGCCATCCAAACATGAGCAACGGGCTGACCCAAAAGCCCGCTTTAATTATATGTTAAGTACTGAAAACAATAGGTGTGCGTAGAGACAGGCAAGGCCAGGGTCGGACTGGCCTAGAGGGAAATCAGGCAGTACCCGATGGGCTGATCTGATCTGTGTGTATGGCATTTTTTTAGCAGTTTGTGGGCCAGCTTTATGGCCAGGTTGCCCAGTTTTGACTGCTAATTTCCCTGATATTACCACAAACATTGCTTTCAGCAAACACAACTGCATGGAGTCTCCCGTACCTTGCAAAATACTAATACTGTGTGTCTTTACAAGTTCAAAACTGACCTGATATGGAAGCGTGGGCCACTTTTTTAGATATCTGGTTCGCTAACGGGGTCACTTCTATTTTGGTGTCCCAGTCCAACCCTGGCTAAGGCTGTCTGTAGCTAAGATCTTAAAGACTCAACTTCACCATTCTAACCCTGACCATTGCAGTTTAACCTAGAAAGCAGAACGGCATGCTGCATTGCTACTCTTGAAGCCAATTGTTTGTTTTCCATGTCATCTTATCAATATCCATTACGTGCATGTTGAATATGTACCATATAGTCTCCCTTTATCCTAATAAGAGACAGGACACATACTTGAGAGATGATCTCTACTGCTGTGATGTCATATCAGTGTGAACCCAAAGCAACCGGACACCCTTGTGATGTCACAGCAGTGCGCACCCAAATCAGCTGTACACCCCCATAATGTTATATCAGTGTGCATCCAAAGAAAGTGGACACCACTGTGATGTTACAGCAGTATGTGGCCAACATCATAGTACACCACAATGATGCTACAGAGCTGACTAGGACAGCAATTATAAAGTGCTCTAATCAGCAACAGATAGCCACACAGTGGCACTTCTCATGTACTCACTCGGAGATAAGGCAACACCCACAGTCGGCAGTAGCCTTGTCCCATCTCCACAGCTCACCCGGTCTTGAAGGATCTGAAGAAATGCCATGCTGTGCCAGCATCGTCTCTGCCTATATTCACCACCCTCTATCGATTGTCTTGATCCAATGGACATAGAGTGGAGGAAGGGATCCCCCGCCTTCTTGTTTTGTAATAGCATTGTGATATTGGTGTGCAGATTGAGTAGTGACTGTATTGATATTCTTTCACAGTTTTGGCGGCTGCAAACGTCACTGCGAGCTCTGAAAGTTCTGACAGCGTGCAAGTGGTGTGGAGTCCTGTTCACGCAGCTGTGTCCTACTCGGTGTCGATTGTGCGCTCCGATGGGTTGGGAAATCGAATAACCGAGAATACAACAGACACCAACCTGACATTCACTGGTCTGGATCCTGGTACCGTCTACACCATCATCGTAAACGCCTGGGATGAAGATGGCAATCCTGGAGATAGTTTCACTCTCACTCAAATAACACGTAAGAGCTAAGAAAACGTTTATGATGTGACCATTACACCAACAAATTGTTGCAACTGCCTACACACCCCATTCACTTTGCATGGCACTTATAGTCTTTTGTTTAATTGCAAAGGCTTTGCACATTGTGCTCCTTACCCACCTGCAAAATCCATAGTTATCTTTGTATAATTTAATGACACTACAGCTTGAAGAGCAAACCTCTATTTGTGAAAACAATTGACAATGACCTTGAAAGATACTTGATGCCTGTGACTAGATCAATAGTTGGTTGATAGAGTGATATTCGAGACATCAGTTATTTGTATAGGCATTTCAGTCCAGTGATAGCACCTCCAATAATCCATTCCTACCCAGTTAAATCCAGTCCTAGTACCTAGTCCACTCACATAAAACGGATTCTAGTATTCAATCAGCAATTCCAGAAGAAGAGCAGGCAAGTGTGGGTTGAAAAATCCTTGTGTGGGAATTTGGTGCTAGCATCAGGGCGCTGCTATTAGAACAGTATTCCCCTGTGTAGAAAACACCCACTATCCCCAAGAAAGCCTGCCTCATATCCACTGACACCGGGCTTGTCTACATTAGGCATATTTTTTCTGGTACAGAATATCAAACCATGTTATATCATATCAACTTTAAAAAACTGATATTTATATTACTGTATGGTATTATACCTCAGAACAGGGACATCTAAGCACTTCAGGTGGAGGAAAGTTGAGGCTAAGGGTTAACTCAGACCACAGCACCCTTCATTTCCGATGACTGTGCGGTTCTTATACCATGACATATGTGGATTCCATTCAGAATAGACCATACTGTATCAAGAGTAGGGTGTTGATGGGCAACTGTTACATAGCTCTGAGTTAGTGAGATGGTGAGTAGATCTTAACCTTAGAAAAGGGAGGTTATTTTAGATACATGCGTGCAAATGAGATTCTGATTATCAGAGGGAAACTATGAGGGTTCTGCTACTTAAGTCTGTGCCTGAATTTTTGCAAAATTCCAGACTGTCTGGAAACTCGTACTGCGTTTAGTTGAAAGTGTCCAACTTAGTAGAACTTATGTGATTTAGACTGTAGATCTTTCATCTTTATTAATGTCAAGTTGAGAATACATTGAAGGACAGAGAGAGGAAAGTTAGAAACGTTGTTAACGTAATTAACCTTAATCATAATTAATCAACTGTTTTGAGGTCAGCATCCACAGCGACATCAAGGCCACAGGATGGAATATGACAGATTCTGTATTGATAATGAAGCGTGCAACAATGTAGGTTGTTCTGGGGTCTGTTAGTGGCTGTTTATGATGAGAGAGCTAGTGGTCATCTAGTCCGTTACTCACTCTGAATGAACAGATGTGGTGAATTCGAAATAATAATGGAGAGACATTGTCATGCTAGTCAATATAGAGGCAAAGTTCTGCATCACTCAAATATGGTCCTGATATTGTCAGTATGGCATGATAGAATGATGTGATTTAATATAACGTGGAATTTGGAACAGCTGCAGCACATTTATACCTATATTTGGTTCAAACAGGTCCCGAGGCTCCAGCTTCAGCTACTATTACCACTGTTCTTGACGTTGCAAACCTGGACGCCACTTTCAACTGGCCTGCAGCACATGGAGCTTCAGAATACACACTGACCCTCTCCAGTGATGCCGGCGACCCCATCCTCAACTGCACATCGTCATCCACATCCTGCACCATCTTCTCACTTGAGTGTGGAAAACTGTACTCAGTGTCCCTCATTGCGAGCAATGATGGAGGATCCAGTCTACCTTCGATTGCAGAGCCTTTACTAACTGGTAAGTGACCTATGCTACAGTAGCCCTGTCTGATTTAGCGTTGATCTTCCCGGTGATGTTCCTCAATTGTTTAGTTTTCTAGAGTACACCTCATTTCCAAACCTACTTTAGCAAAGGCAACTGATCAACCTCAGGTGTTTTAAGTCTGTGCCCCAATCCCAGGACCAACATCAATTCATATGGTCAAAAAATCCTGAGTTCAGACTTGTACATGATGGACTTGTAAACATGTTTTTGTGGTTGCCTTTATTTTCCACACCAACCAAGTCTAACTTCCACACAACACCACCACACCAAAGCTCCCATTATTTTTAGGGTTGCTTGTGTGAACATGTCCATCTGTTGAGGAAAATAGTGATACATCTGATTTTTTTCTAAGTTCTTTATTGTTCGGTGGTTTGATCCCTAGCCTTCTCATCCTCCCCTCTGCCCAGAACCCATAGAGTCATCCTCCAAAGCACTGATAGCATTAATGCTCCAATTGTCCTTTTTTACCCACTTAGATTCAGTGGACCCAAATTGATTTTTTTCCACATTTACCACCCACATTTGCTTTCTTGGGAATGATTGTTTACAGGGCAACAGGTAACAGTACAGCATGTGCAGGAATCACATTTTTTAGGACATCCTTCACAATTCTAAAAACATTCTAGCAACGGTCACAAACATTCAGAAAACCTGAGTTCCACCTTCTCTTTAATGGTATCCGTCTTTTTGTATGTATCGGGTCTGCGTGAATCGAGGCCACCGATGTCAGTGGAAACACATAAACTGCTGTATCAGAGGTAATTCTGGGGGTAATGTTGGTGGGTGCTCTGTAGAGCTGTTCCAAAAAAGCGCTAAATCGAACCAATACATCTCACTCGTTCAAGCATTTTTTCCAACAGAGATGGACAAAATTCAGAACTACGTCAGAAGTTGTCAGGCAGTGCTCGCTCCAGCAATATAGTTTTATTGAACCTGCTTTCCATACCGATAGGGGAAAGTAGAGGTGCACAGAAAAATCATTTTAAAAACTGCGTGCTCATGTTTGGATGGGTTATGAGCAATCTTTAGGGTTTTGAACTGACCTTGTAAATTGATTTTCATGGTCTCTAATGTCCTCCAAAATGTTCAATTTCTGAGTCTCTCTATGTATGTAGTTAAGCTCTGCAGAAACACGTTTTACAAAATATTACACATTTTAGAACATGATTATTTGGAGTTGGTTATGCCGAAGCCTATTTGTGCCACTTCTAACAGACCTGCTTGTGCTTTACTTAGTTCCCTGTGCTCCAGAAGGTATCGCAATTTCAGAGGCGAACCCCGGCAGCCTCTCCGTGTCCTGGTCTGACGTGCAGCTCGAAGACTACTATGTTGTATTTGTGAAAAGTGATGACGGACTGGAGGTGAACTGCAACACATCATTGACACAGTGCCCTTTCCCAGCGGAATGTGGCTTCACCTATTTCATCAGTGTCTTTGCGTACAACAGGGCCGGGCAGAGTCCATCAGGGGATGTGCACAATTACACCACTGGTAAGTAAGCGAAAGGGATGCATTCTGTAATTGACCAATATCTGCAAAGAAACATCGCCAACCTCCATAGTTTTAAGAGGGCACTGGCTGTTTAGCTCAACTTTAGGCAAATAAGGGGATTGATTGTTCATGCTTGTGTTGTGACTGCCTTATATAAAGCTAGTTGTGACGTCTGTGCAGCCTGTTTCTGCAGGCTCTCTTTATTCAGGGGCATGCCATGTATGGAATTTAGATTTAGAAACCTTGGACTCCTGGAGTGCTGATTGTCAGTAGGATTGTATGTCTGAGTGAGTAGCACGCCAAGGAGTGATGTGCATGTTGGAGCAGTGTGTTCTACAAACCTGTAAGCTAAAAAGCATGGACAAAAAACTGTTGATTGCCCATGCTGAAAAGCATCAGCAAAAACTAAAATAAAGAAAAACGCAAGGCACAGCATGATGACGAATATCTAAGTGTCTTTGCATGTCCACATATATGTCATGATGCTACAGCAGCTTCAGCGTGATGATATATTGCATGCATGTGTCACCATGCATGCGCACATATGCACTTTGATGCGACTGCTATTTTTAGATATTTAGCATTCAAAAGAGTGGTTGGCCCATCTTGGGGTGGTAAATTTGAATTTAAAAAGCGCAACTAAACCTTTTTTTTTAGAGAACGCAGCAGAGCAGCAGATTGAAGGTACTGCACTCTCCTAAAAAGAAAAAATGAAAAAAATTTGATGGGGAGAGGTCGAGGAGCGATGGTGGAGCGAGTGGGGACAAGAGTTTAAAAAGTAAACAGCTTTGATTGGCAGCAGCAACAGGGAGTGGGTAGGAGCAACAGAAAAATGGTGTCAGCAACAGGGAGTGTGTAGGAGCAACAGAAAAGCTAGGGGGAAAAATAGGTGAACGGGGTAGGAGGAGCATTGAATCAACGGTGTGGCAATTAAAAACTAAACATCGCAGAGCATCACCAGCCATCCCTGGCCCGTGCAGGTTAGAGTGGTGTGGCCAAGTGGGGGATTTCGATGGATGATGACGAGGTAAAATGTATTATTTATTTAATTTTCCCTCGTTATCGTCCATCGAAATCCCCCCTCACCTGGCCCAGGCCGCTCTTGCCTTCCCAGGCCGCGGTGGTCACCAGCAACTGGGAGCATGGAAAGCAATGTAAGTAAGAGCTTGGTTAAATAATTATATTCAGGCCAAAGGGGAGGGACAGGAGAACTAAGGGAGGAGCTTCGTAGGAGCAATACGTAGAGTGGGGGGCCAGATGTGTGGGGAAAGCAGCATATGGGGGACAGAGTAAGAAATCACATGCACTCCCATGGAGTGCTGAAGGAAACAAAAAAAGTAGTTTCCTGAACGTGAGCAGTGGAAGGGTAAAGTCATTCAGTCAGTACGATGGTAAAGAAGCTATGCTCCAGAGGAGGGAGAAACATAAGAGGAGGAAGGAAAGTCATCGAATAAGATGCAAGCAAATGGTAAGCAATGAGCTGATCTAAATCTCACGGTGTTTGGACAAAATATCACAGAAAAAATATTGTGTGGACAAAATATTGTGTCAAGAATATCGAGGACAAAAAATTGTGAAGGTAAATTTCTACGGGAAATGCCATTTTTACCATACTGGTATTTATATGGATATCTTCAAGGTACGTAGATGTGTAGTTAAGAATAGTAAATCTTTACTTACCTATTTGCACTTACCTTCTCGATATTTTGGTCCTCAATATTTTTGACACAATATTCTGTGCAGACTATAATTTTGCAATCAATACTCTATCAGACATCTAATCTCACTGTAAGTAGTAGTAGTGTTAACAATAGGTCTTCGACAACACACAGCTAAAAGCTGCCTGTAGGTGGGACCTAAAATGTCCTTGGGATGGGCATTTAAGGACTGCATGCCTTCTGTTCCAAAACAGGCCTCCTTTAATGTTCAAAAGGGCCCATGATGTCCAATGACCATGTAGGAACCAGGCATGTGACCTGCTCCATCAACATGTACTGATGTCTTCCACATACTTCGTCTATACGCTTTCACCATGTATTTATATTTATTCCAAATGTAATACACTTGTAATTGCTGCTATGCAATTTCTGTGAAGCGCTCTGATTGCTTTGAGTCAAGCTTGTGTTATACAAAACTTGAAGAATAAATATTTATGAAGGCAGTGACTGTGCAAATGACATGCATCTTTCCAACAAAATAACACATCCTATTTGCTAATCAACAACGTGTGCTTTATTTTGATTGTGTGCAAATATGTAAAGCCATATTTGTACTCTTCTTGTATATACATCTATTATGAATCGACTCCATACTTCAGTACTCCAAAACAATTTACTTTTTTAAAGAAAGTATGGGACAGATGGCTCACTATTTTTTACTTAATAAGAAAAATGCCCTTTAACAATGTGCCCATACATGTGTCAGAATGTTTCAGTGAGGAACGGCTTGCTATATTTTGTAATTCATATATATATTTCTTTGAAAAAAAGTTAGCGGTTGATTTTAACTTTTACTTTGTTTGTTTAACTTTTTAGCACCATGTTGCCCTGGAGACGTGAGTCCAGCGTATGTATCCGGTGACACTCTCGAGATTGTCTGGTCTCCTGTCCGAGGCGCTGAAATGTACGAAACAAAAGCAGTGCATGGAACCAACGTCATCCTCTGTAATGACACGTCAACAGTCTGCGCTCTTTCGGCATTAGAGTGCGACACCACGTACAACGTCACAGTGTACTCCTACAGTGACATCCGGGGCAGTAACACCTCGTGCCCATCGAGATACGCGACAACAGGTACAATCGTTATACAGTATTTCTTTATGAGTTTGTTCCCCGATAATGTATGGTATCCATGTAGTTTAAACTTAAAAAAACCACAGGGAATGTGTTTGTGATTCCAAGTCAACAGGTCTGCAAACGCTCTTTCTTTAGGACACAAGCATGTACTGGTATGTAAAAATTGGTCCTGTTAGTATTCTGTGCTACTGTGCAACCTGCACTTTAATAACTGGCTCAACTGTGCATGCATGCATCAATAGTGCACATGCACTACAGTAACAACTATGGTCCTAGTGACCCATAGTTCAAGAAATTTCCAGTGATCCCCAGTGGTGTTCTGAAGTGTATGACCATCGAAAGCATATCATCATGGCAGAGGGACTACAGAAACTTTGCTTCAGGTGAGGGGGTTCTTTTATACTTTAGATTATATATTTGCACAAATAAAATGGGTTGCAATTAAAGAAAATAATGTGTGCCCACCCACCCAGGGGTATTTTTATAGGTGCCTAAATTCATTTCAGTTAGAAGTTGAACTATTTTTTTACCTAACTCCAACAGCATCAACAGGGCATTGGGCGATTTTCAGATGCCCGAGTGAATATACAGTTATGGAGCACTTGGGTTCTGTAAAGGCTTCTTAAGATATGGTGATCAATGGGTTGGAGGACCAGGTATCACACCTGAAGAAGTTCAAGAAATAATCAATAGAAAATTAAGTATTACCTTACCCTGATGATTTTCTCTGACAAATCTTATTCAGTCAGGAGATTAAAAGAAATAAATGGGGAGCTGATGTAAAATGATTCCTGCATTATACACCTACCTGCTTCCCCTGAAGCATGTTTTTTGTTAAAGGTCAGATGAGCCAGATGATCATCTTAAATTATAATGGAAACCGGGTGATACTTTGTGATATAAGATGGTGTTCTAGCAAAAGTGGCTTATCCATATGTTTTGGACATGTCCAAAATAACTTCATTTTGCCAATGAGGTCATCGAAAGACAAAGCTGGTGGTAGGACAACTCTTGCTGCACTAGTAATCCCACTGGATTCAGAGAAAAGCTAGTCCTGTGGATTTTAGATGGGTTAACTTTAGCTAAAAGTCTTCGAGTGTTGAATGTCAAATAGGAAACCATCTACTTAAACATGGATTAAGGATCTTGTTTAATTGGCTGGCTTGGAGAAGGCATCTTTCAAAAAGGGGAAAGTAATGCTAAAATGTTTGATGATTTTTAAATCTATGGTTACTCGTAATATGGCATTTTGATAGCAAGAGTTTTATTTCTTAAATCTTGCATACGCTGTGCCTCTCCTCTCTCTGCTTTGTTTCCCATAACCCTCCTAATCTTTCTCTTTTACTTAATTCCATCTGTAAATGCTGATTTAAAAAGAACAAACATCCTTATGGGACAAACTGTTGTGAAACTAGTGATGTTATGATTGTAGAAGCGTGTCAAAACTTTATTATTTAATTGTAATAGTTTTTTCTTAATGTAAATACATACTGTAACTAATAAAAAGGTTCTTTCTTAAAAAGGTTTTAAAAACAGAATTTCAATGCACAGTTTCACATCTCTTTTCATGCACTTGCACAGCTTGATTGTATTGGAGCATTTTATTCACATAAATGTGTTTTAAGTAATGAAATGTGTTACCTCTTATAGCCCCTTGCAGTCCTGAAATATTAAACATTACAACAATTGATAAGTCCACCTTTGACGTCTACTGGGAGTCCAGCAATGACGATGCCACGTATCTTGTGACTGCAAGAGGGGATGAAGGAACGTGGAACTGCACCAGCTCTGGGATCTCCTGCACACTGGCCAGTCTCCCTTGTGGATGCATGTTTGTGGTCCATGTTGCGGCGAGTTCCCCATCAGGACTGAGTTTACCCAGCTATGCTGTTCCTTTAGAAACAGGTGTGTGGGCATTGTCAATCTATGAAGCAAACAGTTGCAACACAATATATACAAATGCAATCTTGCAAAGTGTAATGAGTCTCCAGGAAGACGGAATAGAATTCCATAGGACAATATGTTTTGAGTCAACAATATCATTCCTGAATCAAGAGCTTAGGAAGTGATTCTCAAAGATTTTTATAAGATGGTTAAACAATGTGCTCAAGCAAAGGCTATTAAGTTTTAGCTGCATGTCAGTAGTATTCTGAGACAATAAAAGTTTTACGAGATATATTTTGGCAGTAGACAAGAGTCTAGAAATAAATTATGTGCCATAGTCAAGAGAGCTTGATTGAGTCTCTGATCAGACATAGTTTTCAGTTTCTTTCTTGCAGATTTGGTGGGGTAAATGATGTGGCATTCCCCTGTGCCTGCTCTTGTTCTATCTCATACACCTAAATTCACTACTGCGAAAAATGTACCATACTGGTGGATATTCTGTGGTTCGAAGCTCCATCTGCAGACATAAACATCTTCAGATCTTCTGAATGAGGAGCTGTGAAACAAGTTCTATTGATTTTTTAGTGCATCTAAGTGGGACTTAGGGCGTAAAAAACCCATAATGAATCTGTTTAGCTGCAGTCTATTTTTTAGCATTCACCAATCTCAAAATTCCACTGTATAATTCTGAGGTTTGCACCCAACTGTGTACTGTACTATGTACAGTGATTTGAACTTAACTAAACAAAGCACTTGACAATAATAAGCCCCAGTGTTCATTTCTATAAAGCTTCACCCTTCCCCTCAGGCATGAAAATATATATGTCCCTTTTGATGATCCATGATTTTTCTTTCTCTGGCCCCTAAGAGAGTCAATGCATATTACCTGGTCATTACCCCCAGTCAGGCTTGGCCAGCCTTGAAAGTTTTCCAACACTTTCTTCCTCGTCAGAAGTCCACTTACATATTGGACACCTCTCAAACTCTTGTAGACCACCCCACTCTAACCTTCACTACCACAAAATCCCATGGCTACTCAGCCTTTGATCTATCTTCAACACAACCAATGTGTATATTATTGCCAGCAGACATACCTTGAAAGGTAGAACAAATATGCAGGGTGAGCTCCTAAGGCTCCTTAAAACTGGTGAAAGATTACAGCGATTAGGTCCGTTTTCTGATCAATCTATGAAGCATTTTGGTATTAGAAATATATATTTACACCTGGTCAGCAGATAACATTGCTCGATGGATGATAGCAAGTCATATCATCTGCTGTAACTAAAGACGAATGAGTGAATAAATCCGCTGAAAGCGGGGTTGTACTAGTGATTTGATCATTGCTCTGTTGATCGAGATTTACTGTTTCTCAGGCAAATCCTACTGATATGGGTCACCGGATCTCAGCGACGATTCATTCATATATTGTAGCCCTGTGGACCTGCCACTAACCATCTAATAATTGTAACTCTTCTCTTTTAAACCTTGCTCCTGTAAGAAGCCATCAGACAATATACTATCAATGACATGGCTATCTATTTCTGAGATGCTCTGGACACAGAGCATTGTGTGTGGCATTGAGCTATGCTATGTGGACTTTCTATTGTGTGACTATGATCTTGTGAGACACTAAGTGCCATCTTAATTCAAATGTCAATAATCTTTGTGTGTTGGTACAATATTCTCATAGTAAAAACATGTGTATTCAGCTGTCTACTCGAGAGCAACCACATGCCCAGATGCTTTGCTTGGTTGGATAATGCTAACAGTGATTTGATTTCTTTTTCCCCCCTAAAGCTCCATGCTGCCCTACTGATCTGCAAGCAGTTCAAGTTACTCAGGCCATGACCAATGTCAGCTGGTCAACTGCGTTGGGTGCACAGACCTACACGACAATGCTGGAATCATCAAAAGGCCAGGCTAAGTGCACCACCCTCCAGAACCACTGCCTTCTGGGCTGTATCACGTGTAGCAGCAACTACTCCGTGTCGTTGGAAGCCATCAGCGAAACAGGGCTCAAGTCAGTGTGCACGTACCAAGGCTACTCCTCCAGTAAGAAAAGGAAAGCAATGTCCACATGTTCTGTACCACCTTCTGTTCCTTTAAGAAAGGCTTCATGTTAAAAAAAATTCTTCATAATTTTTAATTTAAAGTGATAATACGTTTAGTTGTCTTTATCTGCCACATATTGCGTAGTCAATTATTTGCACAACGTGAGACAATTAAGCAATTGAGAAATATGTTACAATTTCTAGACAACAGTGAATCATGTGCTAAACAGTGATGCACAGCCGTACTCTTTGTGTACACATGTACTCTACTACAAGGCCATTGTAAGCAAGCAGGCTGTCAGGACGATCTAATGTTTTTAAATGATGGTATGTCAGTGGTAAGTCACACAGAGATTTCTAGGCAGTTCTGCCATTTTACACTAACTAACTTATTTGCTCACTTTGAATATGGTGGGAGAAAATATAGATGTAGACATGCACTTTGATATGTCTGTGACTTCTGTAAAAATAATAATTCATCAAAAAGTATTTAGGAAACTACTAAATTGGTCTAATACAAAAAAAACTAATAGGACTTTTTCTGTGTCACAACCCCACAAAGTAAAATATGTTCCCTTTAGTGAGAATATTTCATTCTAATTTTTTGTGTTTAGAAAGTGCAATCACTAAAACATTCAAGAATGAAATTAAAATGGTATAGATTAAAATATAAACAAAATATCATGAACGACATTGTAGAGTTGGGAAGAAGAGGTTAGAGGTACACCTTTAGAGGGAGACCAAAGGAATGAAAGCAGGGGAGTGGTAGCAGGTTGAGGACATTTTAAGGCTCATGGGCTAGCAGTAAAAAAATAATTAAAATGAGATTGAAAGCCTGTAGGGCCACTGAGTGGAGAGTTTAATTTGGGACGTAAAACGTAAATTGAATCCACTTTTGTTAAGCGAAGAAAGTTAAGGAGGCAGTGGGGCTGAGTCCAATGATACAATGATGTTTGCCTTAAACTGAACTTCAACAAAACGGAGGTTCTTCTCTTTGACAAGGATGTCTCCCATTGGTCTTCGGACTGGAGGTCTAGGAAACTTGGCCCTCTTCCCACGCCAGTCTCAAAGGCCAGGAACCTGCGAGTCATCGTTGATACCACTCTCTCATTCTCCCATCATGTTAATGCATTGACATCAGCCATCTGGTTCATCCAATACATTTTAAGAAAAATCGTCTGTTTTATACCATCCGACCTACAGAAAACAGTAGTCTCAGGATTAGTGTTGTCTAGGCTGGACTCCTGCAATGGACCCTTGATTGGTATGAACAAAGCACTTCTCTACAAGTTGCAAGTCCTGCAAAATTCAGCCGCCCGCCTACTTTGCAAACTACCAATTCTCTTCACTGGCTTCCAGTGGAAAAGAGGATAACATTTAAGGCCCTTTGCATTGCCTTTAGGGCGCTGCACAAACAGGGTCCTGTCTATCTAATGGTCCATTTTTGTTGGTACTCTCCTCCAAGAATGTTGCGGTCTGCCTCCCATCAGCTGGTGGAAGTTCCCAAGGCACGACTTTCCAACTGAGGATGGAAAGGCTTTTTTTACATTACTACCAGACTATGGAATCAACTGCCACTTTCACTGAAAAACTCACCAGACCTAATATCGTTTGGGAAAAGCTTAAAGACCTGGCTTCTCCAGGCCTAAAGCTACGCAGTTATTATTTCTCTTCTCTCGATTCCCCGTGGATAGCTGGAGCCTGTGATGTCAGCGCCTAGACGCCTCCGGGTAGTAGTGCGCTATATAAATAAATAAATACACTTAAACATGATACACAGAAAGGAAACAATTGACGGAGAGGTATGGGTAAGGAGAAGTACGTGAACAAGAAGTTGGTTAAAGGAGTTAAGCAGTGAGACTAAGAAAGAGCAAAAATAATGGAAAATCAGTTACCCAAAAGAGAGAAGATAAGAACGATAACTATAATTCATAGCATGAAAAGTCAAAGAAGTGGAAAATTTTAAAAATGATATGATGCTAAAATCTGAAAGTGTTTGCGACATAGAACATGTGAATTGAGATGAAAAAAAGAGTAACACTTTGACCCTAATTGCTTGTGACAGTAGAAAGAGAGAAGCAATAGCCATAGGAGTAAGACGGTCATGAGGAGAGGAACCAAACAAAAATAGAATATCTGTCTTAGGTTTAAAATGAAGAGAGTGAAAATATATATCTAGTCCTGGACAGAGAAAGACAGAAATGGTGTCATTAACTATCATAAGAAGAAAAATATGTAGAGATCTGGAAAGCTTTCAGCATAGAGGAAACATGAAAGATTTAAAAAGAGATGAATGAAGTAAGGGGCTGTTAGAGAAACAAAGGGAAGCAAGGCAAATTACATAACTTAGCAAAATCTAAAGGAGGAGAGGAAAAGACTTAGAGGACAAAACATGTGAGGAGAAACCCTAATAGGGTAAAAACTGGTACCAGCATTTCATCAGCAACAATACAGGGTTTCCGTCAAATATTACATTTTGATGTATATCTGCAATAATGTAAGGGGGATGTTATTACTGTTTTCCTATCTCTGGCTAAACATGTTCTCTTCATGTTCAGTTTAGCATATTAACACTATTAGGGGGCTATGTAAGAGGTTGAGTTAGAATTCTGGGACAGGTGGCAAAACTCTTTAGGGCCAGTTTGCCTTTGGTACATTTTAATGCTCCATAACTTATACATGGTTCCCATTTCTTCACCTGATTGTCTTGTCGTTCTTTTGTTTTCAAGGTGCCTGCTGCCCGTTGGGTGTGAGGCTATACAGACTGTCCAGTAATGGAATACGAGTGAACTGGCGGGCCTCTGCCGGGCAAGGCCAGTATAGTGCAGACCTTTATGGATCGAAAGGCAATTTCACATGCTCCCCCAGCCTCGATTCCAGTTACTGTGATGTTACAAATATACCCTGCGGGGATGTGTACACCGTGGTAGTTGCACCAATAGATGATGATGGTTTGAAGCTAACATTCTGTCCCAAAAAGATATATTCAGGTAACAAAATATTTCTGGAATAATATGTCTGAATGAGCGTGTGATGCACTGACTTCCACTCCCACCATTTTGGTTTCTTACTTTTATGTGATATTATGATAGCCTGTTTAATCTCATAGTAATGTATGATTATTACTTAATAATTCATCAACATGTTCATTTTTCTTCATTTGTACATTAATTGCGCTGTGCCACCTCACTCCACTCACTACTCAGAGTTTTATCTAGTTTTCCTGATCATAGACAGTCCTCATTATCGGTCTCGTGATTGTTTTCATTATTACCCCTGATCAAAAAAAAATATTTCCTCATCAACTATGGCCATCTTCTTCCTCCTCTTTTCTTCAAAATGCTTGAGACGCTTTTCTTTAACATGTTGCCCACTTTGTTACTACCAATTTCTTAAGCCTCTCGAGACAGGTGGTTCCCAAATCCTGAACTTTCTCACCACACCTAGGCCTGTGCCTACTGAACTCGCTTGACTGATGTGTAACTTTTGATATGGTTGTTCAAAAATCTCCAAAGAAACCATGTATAGTCTTGGTTTCACATCACGTTACTTTCCTGTTTCACTTCCTACAGAGAGAACTACTCCTATTGAAATGTAATACAACCTCTCTGACTCTGGACCAATCACTCCACCAGTTGACTTCACTCATGGTTCTGTTTTTAACCCTTTTCATTGTCTCTGCAGTGCTCCCTCAAACCTAATCCTACTGTGCCTGTTCCTACAACCTATTTCCTGACGGCACTCACATTGTGTTCTGTTGTCCCTCCTTTATTCAGCAGCATAATGTAGGGTCCAGCAGCTCCTGCGGCACATGGGGAGCCCTCTACCCTCAAGGTGCCCCAAAGTTTCAGGGGCCCCATTCAGCCAACACCCATACCACAGTCACCAACACCCATAATACAGCCTCCAATCCTGCTCCCACCCGCACCAGACACTAGACTTGATGACATCATACTCTCATTACGTCAAATCAAAGAAGAACTACAAGCATTAAAGGAGGCAATGTCGAGACAACCGAGGTACACTAGATCTACAAGACAGTCTAAATCTAACTGGCACTTGACCCACCCAATAGCCACTTCGAAATTTTCGCTCCCCAGCTGGAAATCAGTTTCTTCTCATAATAAATCATCCCGCCCAATCCGTAGCACTAATCCGCTTTCGGAGAAAGAGTTACTCTGTCTATTGCAATCCTACGAATCCTCTCACAAGAATCACAACACTATGTCCCCAGATCACCCGCCCACTATGGCGACAATCCCAACTATCCCCCCTAACCCGCACAGGCCCACTAAACACAACCCTAGATGCGTCATGGACAACAACCTCAGACGAGTTCCCAGGAACCTAATTCATCCCTCATCATGCCCCGACTTAAATGCATACTCCTAAACTGTAGATCGGCCTCAAGACACGCAGCCGACGTAGCTGATCTCATTCTCACACAAGAACCGGACTTGATAATTTTGACCGAAACTTGGCTAAAGGAATCCTCTACACCCATCATTGACATACTAGTACCCCCAAATTATGACATCATCAGACTGGATAGGATTGATAAGACTGGGGGCGATATTGCCTGCATACACCGAAACAATATTTCAGTAAACAGATCCATATCACCGGTATTCCCTTCTTGCGAATACATATGCTTCAACATCAATAGTAATGGCAAACCAGTATGCTCTCTACACACCCTCTATCATCCACCAGGTGACAACCTCACCTTTACCGAACACTTCATGGATATTGTCTCTTCGAATACCGGACATCAAAATACCCAAATATTTCTAGGAGACCTCAATCTCCACTGGAACGACCACAATGATGCAGTGGTCAATAGTCTCAAAAACTTCCTCGCTGACCTCGAACTCACCCAAATTTGTAACAGCCCTACACAATCCTCGATATAATAATTTCTAAATTCGACTCCGTTCAGTTAGAGATGATCCATCCTTGTGACTGGTCTGATCATCATATTATCACCTTCTTCATCAATGAAACAGTGAAACTTAACTCGGTTCAACCCACAAGACCTAAAGTATGGAAGAGGTATTTGAAAAACATTAACCCTAACATAATCTCAAATTCCAGCTATTACCTACTTCTTCCCCCTGAAGGGATTTCCGAAGTTCATGATCTCGCCATTCACTACCTCAATTCCATGAACTTGTTACTAAATGAGGTAACCCCCCTTCAACTAAAGAGAGTCTCCACAAAGGATTCTAAGCCTTGGTACAATGGAAAACTCAACGAGGACAGACGATCTCTCAGAACAACTGAACGCACATGGAGTTCAGCTCCATCCGCCAATCACCTCAAGATACTAAGGAAGAAGAGAAATGCATATTACAGAAAGATCAAGCGCACTAAAGCAGACTTCTTCAGCTACCAACTAGATCAGGCAAAAAATTGTCCAAATAAATTTTTTGAGTTAATCAAAACTCATATAAGGATGCACCTCACCGTCCGCAAGATAAATCATACCCACAACCCAATTGTGAAGAATTTGCTTCCTTCTTCACTCAGAAGACTGACAGCATTAAGAAGGACCTTCTCAACGATCTAATCTCACACTCTGTCTCACATATGAACAATTCCCCATCCCTTCAAATTGCACCACACCAAATCTCATCAAAGTTCGATCTGAAAAATGACGCATCTTGGTCATCCTTTGCTACTTACAATAAAGAATCTATTCGCAAAATGCTTATTGCCCTGAATCCTGCCCATCACTTCACCGATCCTCTCCCCGCAAACGCTGTAAAAGACTTCACCCCGCTGCTTCTACCTCTCTGGACCAAGATCATAAATAGCTCATTACAACAAGGTTGCATCCCGGACACCCTCAAAGCCGGGCAGGTATCCCCCATTCTAAAGAAGCCTACAGCAGACCCTACGGACTTAAACAACTACCGCCCTATATCCAACATTCCTACCTTGGCCAAACTATTAGAAAAATGTGTACACCTCCAGCCGATAAGACATATTGATCACTTTGAGCTACTTTACAAATACCAATCAGGTTTCCGAGCAGGTCACAGTGCAGAATCAGCCATGACACATATAATTGACGATGCTCTACAAATCCTAGATCAGAATGGAGCCTGCCTACTCATCTTGCTAGACCTTTCCTCAGCCTTTGATACGGTCAAACACGAGAACCTGATAGATTTTCTGCAACACAGAATGGGACTATCGGTATCAGTGCTACATTGGTTTACCTCGTTCCTCCAAAACAGATCACAACAATTCAAGGTCAACCACTCCCTGTCCAAATCCGTCCCAGTAACTTTAGGAGTCCCACAAGGGTCTTCACTATTCCCGACACTGTTCATTCAGTTCATGGAACCACTCACCGAAATTCTCTAAGTGTCTAACGTGCACTATCACATGTACGCTGATGACACACAACTATACCTTAAGATCCATACCCTAGAAGACATCAAATCGCTTAACACAACTCTCGGAAAATCCCAGACATGGCTGACAGAAAACCATCTCAAACTAAATGCCCTCAAAACCGAATTCCTCCTAATCGCTCCTCCCGCCCAAGTTCCCATAATGCAAGACTGGATCACACACCTTACTGCACTCAACGGCCGACTAATCATCGTGGACTCAGCGAAATCACTGGGAATAACACTTGACAGAAACCTCAATATGCAAAAACACATCAGCAACGCAACAAAAGGAGCAAACTTTCAGATAAACACATTGTGGAAGCTGAATCCTTTCCTGTCGGGAAAGAACTTCAAGTTGGCAGTACAAGCTCTAGTTATCCCAAGAGTGGATTATGGGAGTGTCTCTCTTTGTGGCCTGCCCAAAGCTACAACAGCCCCTCTAAGAGCATCAATCAATGCTGCAGAGAGACTCATCACTGGCTCTAAAAGAAGCTCCCACATCTCCCGGACCTAAAATTCTTGAATTGGCTACCTTTTGAAGCCAGAATTCATTTGAAAATAGCATGTATGACTCATAAAGCCATGCATCACAAGGCTCCCAGCTATCTGGCACAGAAACTGGCGCTCTCGTGTGGGGTCAGATCCTCAAGAAGTGCAAAAAACCTGCTACTGAAACCGCAAAGATTCAACAAGAAGAAAACATATAACTGAACCTTTTCAGGGATGGCGCCCAGCATTTGGAATGCCCTACCCCCAGAAACCAGACTTAATCCCTCTACTGCATCTTTAAAAAAAGAAGTGAAATCGCTCCTCATGTCTAAATTCACCTGAGCATGTATTAAAGAAATTAGGAGACCAAACGTACCCTAGCTACTGTACTTTACTATGCCCACGGTCCATCCAGGTATCCTAGATAGTATATATACACTTTGCCTGATATACTGGGAACGTTTTGTTATGTACCTTATAACTATGCATTTACAATAAGATGTGTATACGTGCTTTGACTTGCATTTATCCCGATGTGCAATTAACTGTACTTTTCAACCTAGACACTCACCCTGTAAAGCGCTCTGATATCCGCAAGGGTCTTCTTCGCGCTGTATAAAACTTTCAAAATAAATAAATAAAAAAGACCAATGAATATCTGTCAGATATGGGAGACTCAGGTGCCCCTTTCCACATTCTCCCAGGGAGATGCCCTATCATTTTGTGTTACATCACTGCCTTTATCACATATCTCCAACATCAAATGACCAAATGCTTCACTGCTATTTGTCACTGAATGCCACTGCATACCTTATATTGAACTCTGTCAAAACAGAAACCATATAACATTATTCAATGATAGCTCATAAAACAACACAGCTCCCATACCATCTCGCCTCCACGAACACAATCTCCTTAGGCAAAGACATGAGGTCCTTCTTCACCTTCATCGACACAACAGGCATAGCCGCTAATTTCCATCTACTCAACACCCAGAAGTCCGTCCTCATCTCACACTTCATCATCCTTAAACTACAGTCAACATCAGGAGGCAAAATCTCAGTAATTGCTTACTTGTCTGGCTTCAAGACTACTACTTTTTTATGGTAGAGAAGATCCTTCACTATTCCATGAGGACCATATTTTACTCTCTTCTGCTTTAGCCTCACTGCCCGTCCTGGGAGTAGTCTGGTTGGGACTCACTTCTCAACTAGGCGATGTAACTTTCTTCACCCGTATTTCAAAGTCTGCCGATTTCCTAGTCCTTTCATCTTTCTCAAACCATCTCGCTGCTTTAAAGTTGTTTCTCAGAATATTGTTAGAAAACATAGTTTTCAAAAATATGTCCCTATTGGGTGCAGAAGTTATATTTTTTCAAACAATATTTAGGACACAATAATTCTGTCAGACAATATATTGGTTACAATATTCTGGTACCATACCCTCCAAGCCCGCCAGACCTCACTAACAGTCAACCACTGTACAAATCTACTCCTTTATCCTTATGATAAGCATCTCAACACTGCCTGTTCACTTCCGACTGTGTAGGCTTCTGCTTGCCTCACAAGTAGTCCACAAGAAACACATCTTTCTACTCTACTCAAGCAGCCACACTTACCAGCATTGACAATGACAATTATGCCTCATGTTTATAGCTTGCCAAAGATTAACATAAGTTGGATATCTTATTCCATATCCCTATCCTATTGCTCACACCTCCCACACCAGAGTTCCAGAGTTGCACATTTTATGCATTTATCATACTAATTGCGAGTCCCACTGATATGCACGATGTTTTATTGACAAATACTGTTTTTCTACTAATTTTTTAACAGTGCAAAATATTAATAATTTTTATTTCTATTGCCTTTTAGTCACATGCTCTGGCAGTTCTGTTGGAATGGGTAAGATAAATATAATGCTCATTTTACATATAAAAGCAATAGAGGAACTTTGGTCTAATTTTCGGCTTTTTCTTGTTGTTGATTTCAAACCATGGGGCTGCACTTTTATAGAATATGACACCTTCGCATTTACTGAGTAGTAACCCTTCGAGTACATAGAAGACGAAGAGTGTGGTAAAAGTCATAAAAATCTTTAAAATGTGGGTGCGTTTGGATACAGGAGTTGCTCCTGGGCCATATTACAAAGGAGAACTTTTAAGATGAGAATCACAAGCCACAAACCCCTGAAACAGCTGATATTATGAACAAGAAGTCCAGGGTGATATCCCATGTATGTTGAGATCACACTGACTGTAAGACAAAAGCAAAACTAAAAAAAGCGGAAATAAAAAAAATAAAACAAAAACATACCTTCTTGCCTCTTCCTCGCCTCCGTAGTCCTCCCTCGCTCTGCCTTACTGGAAGCACACACATGCGACCAGTCAGCCAATCACAATGCTGCCTTAGCAGCATTGTGCTTGGTCGGACTGCCGTGTTTCGGGGCTCAGACGCTGACTGTGGGCCTGGGTATGTTCTCCATGTAGGCTGTAATAAAGCATGCATGGAGAACATGCAAAGTGTGCAAGACTGTTTTGGGTGGCCCGAGAGGGTCGGCCAAGCTGTCACTGCACACATTAAGAGGGTGCTACCACTCCTCCCCTCCCCCGCCCCTAACGCAAAGTGGATGGAAGTAGGAGAAAATAAAATGATAATAACGCAAGTAATTATCATTTTATATTCCCTTTGTGTCACTGCAAAAAAGCAGTGAGGCGCCGCTCCTCCATCTTAGCAGAGGGGCTGACACTGTTTGCAGCCATTAAGCACTGTTAACATACTTACTTGTTCGCAAATGCCCTTCACATTCCTATAATTTGTTGATCTGAAATCTGGTATCAAATGTTACCATGAGATGGTGATACGATTTACATTTATTTTCAATGATAAAAGGTGCTGGTCTCTTGAATGGCCATTAGTTGTGTAGTAGCTGCAAAAAACACTGATAGGAGCTCACAGGACTAACAAACGCGAATGAACCCCCAAAATGTTGACAGACAACCTATATCACCCATTGACAAAAAGACAATATAGAAAATGATTACGAAGTTAACTTTTTTCCATATTTTTTGTCCTGATCAGAAAGCTAAAATAAATGCACCTTTTTGAGTTCAAAAGGTTTTATTGAATTTTCAGCACATTTTAACTATTTGTGTAAGGGATGCAAAATAAACACAAACGTTGTCCTACATATTGATCCACGCAATTTAAAATGTTGTAGAATCTATTAAAGGATGACCAGCTTGTGTCTGTCCACCTGACACAGTAACTTCAATCGTGCCCCTCGGTTTCTTGCCAATCATTCAACACAGCATAACAATAAACTATCAGAAAAATGATCGGCAAAAAACAAATCCTGATAACACCATTATGCTCAGCATACTTATTCTGCAAATCGAACACTGGGCTTGAGTCCTGGCCTGGACTTCCTCATAGATCTTTTCCTGGGTCTAACACAGGGCTGCTAAAATCATTGCTTACTGGATCTAATACAGGACTGCTAAAAGTTATTGCAGGGACACAAGACTGCTAAAAGTCATTGTTTACTGACACAGGACTGCTAAAAGTCATTGTTTCCTGATTATGACACAGGACTGCTAAAACTCATTGTTTCCTGATTATGACACAGGACTGCTAAAAGTCCTTGCAGGGACACAAGACCGCTAAAAGTCATTGTTTACTGACACAGGACTGCTGAAAGTAATTGTTTCCTGATTATGAAAGAGGACCGCTAAAAGTCATTGCAGGGACACAAGACTGCTAAAAGTAATTGTTTACTGACACAGGACTGCTAAAAGTAATTGTTTCCTGATTATGACACAAGACTGCTAAAAGTCATTGCAGGGACACAAGACTGCTAAAAGTCATTGTTTTCTGGCACAGGACTGCTAAAACTCATTGTTTCCTGATTATGACACAGGACTGCTAAAAGTCCTTGCAGGGACACAAGACCACTAAAAGTCATTGTTTACTGACACAGGACTGCTGGAACTAATTGTTTCCTGATTATGACACAGGACTGCTAAAAGTCATTGCAGGGACACAAGACTGCTAAAAGTCATTGTTTACTGACACAGGACTGCTAAAAGTAATTGTTTCCTGATTGTTTCCTGATTATGACACAAGACTGCTAAAAGTCATTGCAGGGACACAAGACTGCTAAAAGTCATTGTTTCCTGGATCTGATACAGGACGGCTAAATTTCACTGTTTCCCGGCTCTGGCAAAGGCTGCTTGCTATAAGCCATCATTTACTGACACAAGACTGCTAAAAGTAATTGTTTCCTGATTATGAAACAGGACTGCTAAAAGTCATTGTTTCCTGGTTATGAAACAGGAATGCTAAAAGTCATTGTTTCCTGATTATGAAACAGGACTTCTAAAAGTCATTGTTTCCTGATTATGACACAGGACAGGTGGGTTTTTGCCGGTATCACGAAGGAGACTTGTCCGAGTGATTAGTTTGCGGTTTTCCATTAAAAAGGCACAGTAATATAGAACGTTGGGCAATTTGTTATCGGTTGAATGTTGAAGTTCGTAGTCTTCATTATTAGGAGGCATTTCTGAATTAAGTATATTTTCTTCCTTAGAGTTACACCTTACATTGGAAGAGGTGGTCGTTTATATCTATAGCAGTGCGTGTTTGAACTTTAGAATGTGGCGCATGATTTAATCCCAAGCTGACTGCTTGTCTTTTTGAGAATTTACTGTTGGCAAGTTGAGGCACCCGGAATTGTTTTGCATAAGTGCCGCTCGCAGGCTTCGACAGTGCACATTACCGGCTGGGTTTTCATTCTGCTTGTGACCTACGATTTGAGAGGACCTGCAAGGACGCTACGCTGTACCAAGGGGGAAGGCTGTTGAATCCCTCGCCTCGGGACTGCGAGGACCACAGTGCTCAGCGCCTAATTCATTCACCACACCTGGCTCCTCTTCCCGATCCCGCCTCCATCACCCATACAACGCCTCGCGGCACCCGCTTCGCGGGTGCCGCTCGCAGGCTTCGACAGTGCACATTACCGGCTGGGTTTTCATTCTGCTTGTGACCTACGATTTGAGAGGACCTGCAAGGACGCTACGCTGTACCAAGAGCGAAGGCTGTTGAATCCCTCACCTCGGGACTGCGAGGACCACGGTGCTCAGCGCCTCATTCATTCGCCACACCTGGCTCCTCTTCCCGATCCCGCCCCCTCTTGCCCTCCCACTCATTATCAAGGCCCCTCCCAAACGCGCTAGCGGAACGCGCGCGGGACGTAGCTCGGGGCGAAGACCGGGCAAAGAGCGGGCCGCTTGAGGCCGTTCGTGGACAAGACGGGCCACCCCTCCAAGTTTGACTTTTATTTATTTATGTGATACAAATACTTGTGCAACTGTGAGTTTATGTTTTATTATTATCCGGTTGATAGCCGTTCGCAGCAGCTGCTATGTTATTCTAGTGTTTTACCCTAACGTGATTTCTGGTACCTGCATCACCTTGTATTCCTAGGTCCATTGTCACTTCCTCTGGCTACCCCCCCCTATTGCTTGCTCTTTATCCTTGAGGATGACTTACTTAAGGTCTGGTAGGAAGATTGTGCAGGGTAGTATTGGGGGTCGTGTAACAGGGACTCTTGATAACTTTATTACAAGAGCAGCTCGGGTCCTTGAACAAGAAATTATTTTAACAGAAAAAAGACTGTCTTTAGAAATCGCAGCTAAGAGATCGTCCCTTGGTAACATCATGGCAGCCATTTCCCCCGAATGTAGGCAGCCCCAACCAGTTTCCGACTTGCTACCTAGTAACGTGCAAGGGTCGCTGGATATATCAGCACTGAGTTCTCTGGAAAATATCCCCGATATCATAAATATTTCTGAACCTAGTGGCTTACCCACAAATACTAGTGTTATTCTCTCACAGCCCACTATTGAGCAGTCACGCATAGACACCCCATCTTGGGTAGAAAGTCCCAGTCTATCCTTGGGAAAAGAAAACGTGTGGGAGTGCTCTTTAAGGGTAGACGCGCAAAAGTGTCTAAAGTGTCTAAATTGTCCAAACCTGCCAACCCACGTCATGCTCCCCATTCCCATTTGCCTGGTAGCACTCCTCCTGTTGTTGGGAGTCTTATGTCATCTCATTCTCCCACTACTCTGCCTAATGTCAACTCCCTGCCCTCCGGCTTTTCCGAGCTTGTGGAGCAACTACTTAAATCTTTCTTCCTACCGTTATATGAGAGAGTCAATCGACTCTCTACTTCCATTGGGAAAATAGAGAGTATGGTGCTTACTAACACGTCCTTACTGGAGAAGATTATAGTGACTCCTTCTGGCTCTAAGATTTTACCAACCTCTGATATAGCTGATAAAACGAGGATTGTTCCTAATGGTATTACTCCTTTGGTTAGTGTACCTTCCCATTCCCATGCTCATAAAGATCATGTCGTGGAAGTATCCCACACACCTGTTAGTACTGTTACGCCCAATGAACCAGCTAGAAATGCCGTTATTAATAAGAGTAATATCTCAACCAGACAGCCTATTATTGAGGGTGATGGTCCTTTCTTAAAACTCCCATGTATTAATCTTCCTCCAGAGTCGCTGCCATATACTGTCATCATGGTAGGTGTTCCAAGGCTCCCCCAGGCAAAGATTGAGTCCCATAGCGAGCTGAAGAACAAAGTAATTCACTGGCTAAATGGAAATAGGCCACTGCCGGCTAGATTATGTGCCGAGATCCTGACTGTACGTAGGGTGAGCTGGTTGGGCAATGGGGTTAAGAAAGTGGAGGGAGATTGTGTGATTATTAACTTTCGGGACCCAAGGGTGGTGAGTCATATATGTTCCCATCCCAACACCGCGAGTGTCACTGGAATAAGTACGCTGGATTTGTCATACTTCTACCCTCTTGTCCCATGTGTTGTTCCCTGTGACATGTCTACTGGTTGGGAAAGGGTTAACAGGGGCTTTCGTCGTCAGCCCGGATTTGATTTCCATCTCCCACTGTCTAATTTCTTTGCCCCCTTGAATACTCTAGAAGGGGTTGATTGACCGTTATCAAACCTACTCAATTTGGGTTGTGCGAGTAAGGCCCCTGCTGGCCCTGAATGTTCCGGGTTTGTAAGTTGGGGTGGGTCAAGGGGGGTACACTTGGGTTCGGGTGTTTTGTATCCCAACTATGCTCGTGTTTTACAAAATGTCCCCCTTAGAAATTCTGATTCCTTATTACCAGTTTTGGAGTGTCTAGATAATCCTCAGGGCACTAGCCCTGTTAACTCCAATCCATCGAGAATCGAGACGGTACCTCGTACCCGTTTGTCGCATATCGACAGACCATCAACTATACACACTGATCCTTGTGTCCTTGAGATTGAGTGTATGGGACCCGGTATTACCGTAACCCACCCAGCCGTTCTGGGTTCCCTACCTGCCCCCCTGCTGGTTGACTTTACTAGCTCCCCCCCTCTCACTTTGGCCTCATGGAATATTGCTGGTCTCCGTAGTAAAATAATAACGGAAGATTGGTCTGCTTGGGCAACTATCCACGATATCCTTGTATTTCAGGAAACGTGGGCTGTGGACCCTATTTATTTTTCTGGGTATGTAAATTTTTATAAGGGGGCTTCCAGTGGAACAAGGGGCCGTCCTTCGGGCGGTCTCTGCATATGGGTAAGGCAAACTCTTAAGTACAGACTCACCGAATTGGCCATTGATAGCCCCGACATATTGATCATCTCATTGCAACTCAACGACGACCCTGACATCCTGATTATAAATGTATATAACAGGGGCCTTCCAGGTGGGCGTGGCACAAACACCTTTTTACAACTGGATGGGTTTTTGGACCCCGTCAATATATGTACTAATGTGGTAATAGTGGGTGATTTAAATTGTTGTTTTGAGCCTCTGCATATTGCTTGGGATTCACTCACATTGGAAGTGGATGCAATTTTGAACATCCCACCTCTTGATCTCCCCCCTATCGAGAGGTGGACCGAATCTGCTATCCAGTGGATGAGTTTATGTATGGAGCGTGGTTTCAGGGCTGCCAATGGACGGACCCCATCCGATAAAAATGGCAAGGAGACCTTTTCTGATGGTCGTCGTCGTAGTAGTAGAATCTATTATGCCCTAATCAAAGTGGAGTTTTGGTCCACATTATGCGATATGGTGGTTCTAGACCGCCCCGAGAGCGACCATAATCCCTTAGTTCTGAGTTTCTTGTTTTGTCCAGCCCATAGAAACAAATCATCAGAGATAGTGACTGCCGATGCCCTCCTAACTAACAACCAACGGAGAGTGCGCTGGGAAAGGGTTGCCATTGATAGTGTAGTACTCTCTGAGATCAGCTCAAAAGTCTCTTGTGCATTAGAAGACTTACAGTCTCTTCGGAGCCCTGAGGATGTCGTTGGTGAGTCTACTCACATACATGAAAATCTATTTTTTGGCCTTAAGTCTCTTTTTTCCAAACCTTGCAAGGTCAAGAAATCATTCACTCCAAAGCCAAATTCTTGGTATAATAAAGCTTGCCGTGAGTCTTATAGCAAACTGAAATCTGCTATTAAAACTAAAAACCAGGCTATTATTAGACTAGCCAGGAAAGACTATAGCAAGGCTAAAGTTCTGGCCAAACAAGATTGGGATAATGATCACTGGAATGACCTTTTGGCTGCTAGTAAACAAAGGAACTTAACTTTGTTCTGGCATATCGTGAAGTGGGGCAACTCCCCGAGTACGCAGGTCCCTTCTAATCATGTACTCCCAGATATCTGGGTGTCGCACTTTGAGTCTCAGTTCTCGGATACCAATCTGGTCGAAGCGATCGCCTCTTCCTCTATTCTGGATTTGTCCACTTCCCTGAATTTTAAATTCGATTGTGAAGAGGTTGAGATGGCTCTAACCAAGGTGCCTAGTGGCAAGGCACCGGGTATAGACTGTGTTCCCGCGGATCTCTTCAAATTCGATCTTGGCAATTGGGTGCCTTACATTGCACTCATGGCAACTGCTATAGCCAAGGGGGCTGCCATTCCTGAATCTTGGAAGGGCGCTGAGATTCTGCCCATCTTTAAGAAAGGTGATCGCTCCTGCCCGGGGAACTATCGCCCGATTAGTTTAATTGATTCTGTTCAAAAAATTATTACAAGAATGATTCTAGCAAGAATCCAGTCTTGGATCGAGCAGGAGGATATCATCTCGCCCCTGCAGGCCGGTTTCAGACCCTGCACTAGTACCATCGACCAGGCGTTCAAGTTTCAACTGATCGTCTGGAAAACGGTTTATCTTTGTGGTGGTACTCTATATGCTGCTTTTGTCGATCTTCGGTCAGCATTTGACCTAGTCAATAGGACTAAACTTTGGGGGGCATTAGCGGAGCTGGGGATGCCTGCTGATCTTTTGAACATCGTCATCAGGTTGCATGAAAATAACTTTGCACAAGTTCGATGGGGGAATCAAGGGCAGGTTACTGATAGATTCAAAGTAAGTAGGGGCGTCAGGCAAGGGTGCGTCCTTGCGCCCACTCTATTTCTGTTATTCATAAATAGAGTCGTGCAGTATTTTTCTTCTACATCTACGGACGCCCCTATGCTGGGTGGTACCAAAATCCCACTCCTCATGTTTGCCGATGACACCCTACTCCTATCCCAGACTTTGTCTGGGCTACAGGTGGCTTTGAATGTATTTGCTAACTTTTGCTCTGACTTTGACCTGTTAGTTAATGTTTCCAAAACCAAATACATGGTCTTTAACAAAGGGAGATGTGTGAAAGGCCATGTGTCTATGAATAATGATTTACTTGAACGAACCAATGTTATCTGTAGTCTTCGAAAATAAGCTGAATTGGAGGCCACAAATAGATGTCCTATCTCTTAAATTTGACCAGCTCTCCGGGTGCTTGGTTAAGGAACAAAAGCAATCCCTGTCGAAATTGATAGGCCCTCCCATTAAAATTTACAATGCAAGGATTAACTCAGCGATCCTTTACGGCGCTGAACTCTGGGGTTTTGCCGATCTTTCCCCCCTGGTTAAGGCGCAACACAAATTTCTTAGGAAGCTTACGGGTCTCCCCTGTTCCACCCCAGTGAAACCGCTCCTGCTGGATCTTGGCTGTCATTCTTTTGATGACATTGCTAGGTTTAAACCATTGGCCTTCTGGAGGAGATTATGGACGGTCCCGGAATTAGGCCCCTATGCAAAGGCATTTCTGGACGTCCGTTCCATCTTGGGAGCCGGTAACATCATCTGGTTCAGGCAAGTTAGTCAACTTTTGGAATCTATGGGACTGGTAATTCTTTGGACCGACCCGGCTACCAACCCTTTTCCCCCCAAAAAACATTTTAAAAGCCTTTATTGGTCAATGGTGCTACGAAAACATCTATCCTTAGTTTCAGCTGAGTCCTTGTCAGGCAGGTTTTTCGAGCATAAAAAGTCCCTCTTTTAGAAGCCTACTGGGACATTATTACCAGGCCCAGCGACAGGAAACTTTACCATCAATTTAGGGTTGGCACCTTACCAACTAAATCATTTACAAAAAAATGGAAGGGTGTGACCTGTGATTCCTGTAGCTGGTGTACTGACTGTGCTGATTCAGTAGGTCACATATTCTTTGTCTGCCCGGCCTATGCTGCCCCCCCGGGCCAAATGGCTTAAACCTATATGTCGCACATTGGGAACTAGACAGGGGTTTGAAGCCCTAAGAATTCTGAGATTTGATACTGGTGAATGTGTCGTAGTCGCAGTGGCCAAATTTTTGGGTTGGGTCTGGATTATCAGAAATAGGAGGCACTAGATTTTTGAGCTGTGTTTACTCATGATTTTATTCTAATTGTGTTACTTTGGACTTGTTCTTAACATTTATTCTGTTTGTATTTTTTACTCTGTAATTGTCTTTTTTGATGAAATCTATCGATAATAAAGACTAACGAAACGAAACGACACAGGACTGCCAAAAGTCATTGTTTCCTGATTATGACACAGGACTGCTAAAAGTCATTGCAGGGACACAAGACTGCTAAAAGTCATTGTTTACTGACACAGGACTGCTAAAAGTCATTGTTTCCTGATTATGACACAGGACTGCTAAAAGTCATTGCAGGGACACACGACTGCTAAAAGTCATTGTTTACTGACACAGGACTGCTAAAAGTAATTGTTTCCTGATTGTGACACAGGACTGCTAAACCTTGCAGGGACACAAGACCACTAAAAGTCATTGTTTACTGACACAAGACTACTAAAAGTAGTTGTTTCCTGATTATGACACAGGACTGCTAAAAGCCATTGTTTCCTGGATCTAACACAGGGCTGTTAAAAGTAATTGTTTCCTGAATATTGCACAGGACTGCTAAAAGTATTTTTTTCCCAGATCTGTCACAGGACTGCCAAAAGTCATTATTGGAAGTACTTTGTGAACGTTCAGATCTCAACAGTTCTTAATCCTTCTTCTCTAAAACATCTTATTAGTTTTGGACTAAATACCTCTTAATGCTAAATAAATGTTTTGTTTTAGTGATTTACAGGGGGAAGAGAAGTGCAGACTAACGTCCAAATTTTCATGCAAAAATCAGTCCAGGTAAACAGGTAAATTAACTTATATTACTTATACTTAATAATTCTGTGAACAATACACATATGCTTCTGTTAAAGTTTCTTAGTATACCGTAATACACTATTGTTTTGTGAGTGATTTCTGCATCACAGAATTATTTCTCATTCATCTCTTGCCATATTTTGTCAGGACCTTGTGTAGTGTGTGTGTGCACGCTTGAGTGCGTGTCCATGCAAGACAAATGTAGATGTTTGATTGAGTGTTTTGGGAGTGTAACTTCTACTCACGAGGGTGCAGAGCTATTTAGACACTTGGAACCAGTGAAGGTGGCGGAAAACAGGGGACGTGTTCACATTTTTTCAGTCCGGCAGACCTCAAGCAGCCATGTTCTGTATACATTAAAGCAGTTTTATTTGTTTTTGACTGGCCCAAATAACGGGGATTACTAAAGTAGAGATGCGACTGCACAAACGCATTGCAAGCCATAACTTCTTAGAAAAGTTAGAAAAATAACATTTTCTGCAAAACTTGTAGATGTTACAAACAGGCTTTAGTGGTGGATGCCACCTGATGTGTGATAGAAAGAGCAGAGTCGATGACTATGCCTAGAATTCTAGCTCAGCCAACTGGAGGCGACAGGTTTCCGACAGTGAATGCTACCGTTTGGACGGATTTATAATAGACAAAATTTCGTTTTTTTGGCTTCACTTTCACAAAGTTCCAAAACGTTCATTGCTGCAATTGCTCTAGAGGTGCCGGACTGGTTGTAAGGGTGGTGGTCGTGTCCACAAATGGGGACAATAAGGTCTTAGGCTGGGCTCTGTTTTTCTCAGATAGCAGGCAGTGCAAGGACAACTCAGTTAAATGCTGTCCAGGTTGTGCTGATCTAAGTACATGTATGTGCACATATGTGTCCATGTGTGATGTCTGTGTGCGTGGTGGCACTCGGGGGCTTATTTAGGAGATCCCTGTGTCACTTTTGCACTAAGTAATGTGGTACATGAGTGACGGAGAGCTCTCATAAAGATTTACGAAGCCACGCAAAGCCTCCTTGCATGGCTTTGAGTGGCCTCATAAATCATAAGTAAGACAACGCAGCACAAATCGCTGCGTCGCCTTACTCTGCGCCAGGAAACCGCTCCATGGGCGTTGTGATGGGTTTTCCCACACTACACCCATGGGTTTTGACGCTCCCCCAGAATTACCTAATCACTTGAACATGAGGCTCAAGTAGCTGAGGTTCAGTTTGGGAATTTATCAGCATATTGTTTTTGTAGAAACATATCCCACATGCTAGTGCACTACAGTGTCAATTAACCAACATACCATACCATACCATTGACATTAACAAGTGCTAGTTCTATGATATATATGCATATGAATTTCTGGTACAAAAACTTGTGTTTCACAGAAACCATAAAAAATGGAAAATATTTCACTCTTCCTTGTGAAACATACGTTTTATCATCAATCCCCAAACCACTCTACCAGAGCTTTACTGTTGCCAGAGTCATTAGGATTATGCAGCAAAGTTGTCTAAATTATGTTCAAAGAGTATATAAATTATGCAGCAAAAATACGAATTATGCCACACATTCCCTAGCAGTATTATTTGTGTCCATTTATGCTAGTTTTGGGAAATCTGCAAATTGTGCTAATTATGTGGCAAAGGCTGTCAATTCATAATCATGCAGTAAGCACAGCAGCCACAGAATCACATAAAGTTATTAACCCTCTTAATTGTCCATTGTTGCATCAACAATTTATTAATAAAATATATATAAAACCTAAATATTCTCATTTCAATCAGTGCCCATTGTTAGTTATACTTTGAAGAAAACTGCTTTTATCAAGGTAAATCCCCCAAAATGAACACATAACAAAAACATAATATAAAAAAATACATAACGGGTTGCATATCTAATATTGTCCTATATTGCCTAATCGGGGTTCCGGTGACATTTACAAACAACTGGGTTTTCAACCTTGTGGTTTATCATGTTGTCAGTACACCTCAATGGCAATACTGTACCATATAACACTGGTACGTTATGCATTTTTTTTCTTGCTAATAAATTTGGTGCCATTTTACAAATGAGCACAAACTTCCCCAAAACAAATTTCATCCACTTTGGCATCCCCGTCTCAAGTTTTATGCAAACTGGACAAGTGGGGTCAAATGGGACTAAGGGCCAGGCCTGCGGCCAACCCTTGCCACATGCGGTTTGGGATCTGCAGCAGGTTGGGCACCAGTCCTGAACGTAGGTCCTTTCCTGTGGTCAACTCCCACTGCGCACACCGAAGGCTTTGCAGACTGGGGTATGGCCACATGTGGCTGGCTGGGACAAGCCACACAGTGGGAGATGGACATCTGAAGCAGGCTGGGAAGTCAATAAGGCTGGGGAAGAGAGGCAGGAAGGCTGGGGGCACGAATAGGAGGTCAGTCAGAAACAGACATGAAAAAATGAGGAAACAGACTGTACCGTACCACTAAATTATAACAAAAACCACAACCTGTCATAACACACCTTTCAATGCCACTTCACAGCATACATTTCACACAAACCACACAGCAGACCAGTGTGCCGCAACACTCTAATACTACACATGCACACTTGCTCACATAACACACTGCATTCTGCTTCTGGCTCAGCTCCTTACATTACTAACCTTACCATGCTGTTCCATAATAAACTACAACCTATTGCACCACATGACAGCATACCGTGCCCAGGGCACAGTGTAACACGAGACCACAGCATGACACACCACATTCTTTTTCTTATTTCCACACATCATCTACTTCACCAAACCTCGCCAACACCACACCACTCCATACCACACTACACTATACTGTAACACATATTAAAAATCACTGCACCGCCCCATAAAAGACCAGTTTATACCACATCTCACCACTGAACAAAAATACCTGTCAGTTTACATTGAAATATTGTCGAACTGTACAACACAATCTGTACCATTCCATACTATAACACAATAGCCTTGTAACATAACATCTACACACTTCACTTTACCGCCTCAGCAAATATCAATACCACACACATGCCACTATAACACACTTAAAATGTCACAATAGGCCTCACTGTAGAACACCTTACTACACTTTTGTCATGAAGGATGTCAGTACACTCATAAAATGATTATATTGTTCAATGAAAATGCATAATTTAAAGATGAACTTAATTAGAATATTAACACGGTCCTCTAAGCAATCAAAAGTGCAAACACACCCTAAAATATATGAAAATAGAAACATTTTACTTTGAAACATTTCAAAAATAAAAGAACATATTATACTTGAAAAAATCTTTACAAAAAATATATATTGAAAACATTTGATTATGACATATCACAAAACTGCCCAGTCCTCCAGTGCACTGAACTTGCATAGTGTCATGATGCAAGACAAGTCACCAGTGAGCTAGGGATTACAGTAAATAAATAAAACCTCCAACAGGACCTGGCGAGGCCACTCTGGACTAGAACATGAGTTATTTGTATTTGCATACTAGGGTCTATTCGTTCTCATACACATCAAGGAGATAATTCAGTGTTATTATTCAATGACACTTTGACTCCTTAGAAAGCTTAGAATCCATATGTGTCCATCTTATGTACCTTTGAGTGGAATGAACAAATATTGTTATCATTCATCCTACGTGAACAGGCACTATCTTTTACATGAAAGTAGCCCGAACTGCTAAGCCAGGTCCTCTCGGAACTGGAACACTAGCAACCCAAGACCAGTTTTGGCCTGACGGGGGCTCTTCAGTTGGGTGTAGCTTGGTTCCAGTGGCGCAGTGAGCAAGGGACAGACATCTGGGCATGTCTTTTGGCTCTTAGGGTGGTGCATCAAACACACAAAAGGTGTTGGGATGATGATTGCAATAAGTCTAACCACGGGCAATCGCTCAAAGTAGCATTCCAACCCATCATTCTTTTGCCCACCATGTCACCTCAGATTAGACCCAGTTACATACATGCAAATCAGACTTGACCCTGTTCCAATAGGAACAGTCCAGCCAAAACCGCCAAGTCAGGTCCTCTCTGAAACTGAACACTAGCAACTGAAGACCGGGTTCACCCTAATTGGGACTCTTCAGTCGGGTGTAGCTTGGTTCCATTGGCTCAGTGAGCAAGGGATTCATGTCTGGGCCCTTGGACACTTAGGGCGCTAGACCAAGCACACAAAAGGTGATGGGAGGATGCTTGCAAGAAGTCTAACCACTGGCAATCACTTGGGGTAGCATTCCAACCCATCGTTCTTTTTCCCACTGTACCACCTCAGGTTAGACCCAGCTATATACAAAAAAGTTGTGACCCTGCTCCAATGGGAACAGTCCAGCCTGAACTGCAAATTTCCAGTTAGCGCTTAAAATTTAAGCTGAAAAGAGATATAGTATACCACTTGGCACCTATGTAGTGCATCACCATACCCCGACACTGGGGATGGCGGAGGGTATAAGTTATAAAGGTCAGAGCGTTCATGCCGACTGGTGTAACTGGAACAGTCTTGTTTGACAATATTAACCCAAGAACTGTATTTGCTGTACTTTTGGTTGAGATTTGCATGTGTTTTTTTATATGCGGTTGGTTGAAATTAGCAAAGTTTTTTATATGCGTGTTTCCCACCCATTTGTGGAAGGATGATTGCATCATACAAACACAGTCCTGTAACTAACATAACACAGAATTTGTTAAAATAAAGTCATGTTATGTTGACACAACTGCATTTGTTACAGTAGTATTGTACTGGTTGTTTTGTGATATTGTATAATATTAGAGGTGACTTTTAGATGACAGAGGTTTAGGCAGTGGTGCCCACCTGGAAATTTACCTTTGGAGGCAAGGTTTAGCTGCAATAATACAATATTTAACTTTAGGTGACATTAGGCTGTCAGGGACCTCACTCACATAAAAAAGGTTCCTGAGCCCACAGCATGTATATGATGTTCTTTTCAGGGCCAGTACAGAACTGCCCAACATTGTCTAGTTCAAGAGCCTGTGTTTAGAATAGATAACATCGAAATGTAGGGGGTTGTTCTAATGATCCACCTCTGTAGTACCAAGCCGTCCTAGGCCCCCCACTTTCTTACACGCACTTTGGAGAAATTGAAATTCAATATGAAAGTGAGCAGGTGCCTAAAGCTATGAAATATTTGTGACTTCCCTGATAATCCGTCAACCAATATGTGAAAAAAGATTGCAAAAGAGAAACTGTAATGAATATAATTGAACATCACAACTAATCCCAGTGACAAACAATTCAGCCTAAAGAAAGGAAAACCATGCAACAATTGAAATTAGAAATCCTCTCATGTAACTACCCGCCGGTTAAAATAAAGGGGATCCAAAATTATGTCATGCCTTTGTCTGAAAGTCAATAATATATTATTGGGTCTCGTATTAAATGGTCACAGCTCCCTGATCATTGATCTTACCATATCTTTGTTTGAGCATGTGTTATAGAACAGAAGAAAATCATCAGTTTGGGAGAACAGCAACATCTCCTAACTTATGGATGGATACTGGGAAATCATTTGCGTAGAAAGGCTATATGAAACCTGAGGAGACCCATCCAATCCCAGTCAATTAGTAGCAGATGAACACATATGTCAGGGTCATCAGCATGTATTGGTTTAGTCCCATTGTAATACCAATGAAGGGCTGGCATTGTCCGTAGACACGGAAACACTTATAATATGCAGACTTTGATTCAAGCATAAGTAAATTTTTCTAACCACTGGAACCTAAGAAGGTTTACTGGCAGAGACCCAAGGAGCACCAGGAAGCAAACACATTGAAAAACTGAAGTTCTGAGAACTTCCTTGATGTGGGTAACATTCATGATGAGTTGAAGACTATTTTGTTATTTCATATACAGTGTCTCACGCCTTTCTTTTTACCACAGTTCAACAGTATATGTCATAGAACTGCAACATCTTCAAAGTACACATCCTCCAAATATATCTAATGCATATCAAGCACCTGGATACCCTCTCGGTGATTAGTGTGCTATACAAATCAATATAACATAACATAACAACAGGATGGGGTGGCTCCAGGGATAGTGCATCTTCTGCAAGGATCTGTGTTTGTCCCCTTGGTTACAGGTTTGAATACTGGTGGGTCCTCACTGCCTTTCATTCCTCCAGAGAAAGATTTTAGGTTCAGTAAAGTTTGTTATTTAGCACCAAGAAACTCCTGGGTGAACATGTGATTTACCAGCAGAAGTTATGTTATGTTATACAAGGAAACAGAATGTGATTGTAGCTGAGAACTGTCTGATGTTGGGCATCTACCCACTGGTATAACGTAAACAGGCCTAGTGCACCATCAGAGATGCACATCATTTCACAGCTATGAAGTGTGCAGACAGTCAGCATGAAGGCTCTGTCCTTTTTTCCCTCCGGTGTTGGAGTACAGGGATGCAAGGGTGATGCACCACATTGGTGCCAACTGGCATACTACATCTCTTCTCAGCTTAAATCTCAAGAGCTAACTGAAAATTAATTGTTGGGAGCATCTCTGTCCTAGTGTGCAGCGATTTTCCTAGAGCTTCAAGATACGGTTGAAACTCAGCACCTTCGAAGGATTGTCTATTATTGGTCTTCAGGCTTGTGGGGAGTCAGTATGCTACTATGTTTTCACTTGTGGGTTTGAAGTAACGCCCAAAGTGGTCAAGGGTATGCCCAGACATGGGTCCCTTGCTCACTGTGCAATGAGAACCAACCTACCCTGACAGAAGAACCCCCCCTTTCAGGTAAAAAACAGTCTTGGGTTGCTTGTGTTCTGGTTAAGAGAGGACCTGGCTTAGCAGTTTGGGATGGACCTTTCCTATTGAAGCAGGATCAAGACTGATTTGTATATAGCTGGGTGTAATCTGAGGTGGCATGGTGGATAAAAGAAGGATGGGTTGATGTGCTACCCAGAGCAATTGCTAGTGGTAAGACTTATTACAAGCATCCTCCCATCAACTTTTGTGGGCTTGATGTAATGTCCTAAGTGGCCGAAGGTATGCCAGGATGTGGATTCCTGGTCTTGGGTTGCTTGTTCTCCTATTCAGAGAGGACCTGGCTTGGCACTTTGGGCTGGACTGTTCCTATTGGAGCAGGGTCAAGACTGATTTCCATATAGCTGGGTCTAATCTAGCATGGTGGCTAAAAGAAGGATGGGTTGGAATGCTACTCTGAGCGATTGCCAGTGGTGAGAACATTTTCAAGCATCCTCACATCACCTTTTGTGTTTGATGTTATGCCCTAAATGGCCAAGGGTAAATCCTGATGTAGATCTGTTAGTCACTGTGCCACTGGAACCAAGTTATACCCAACTGAAAAGCCCCACTCAGGACGAAATTGGTCTTGGGTTGCTTGTGTTCTGGTTCAGAGAGGACCTGGATTGGCAATTCGGGCTGGACTGATGTGCATATAGCTGGGTGTACTCTGAGGTGGTATGGTGGGCAAAAGAACAATGGTCTGGAATGCTTTCCTGAGTGATTGCCAGTGGTTAGACCTATTGCAAGCATCCTCCCATCAACTTATGTGTGTTTGATCTTTTCTCTGGTTTTGAATGGATGTATAATTCTCTGCCGATGGAAAGATTTCAGCAAGCGGGAGCTTTGTACAGGCCAGACTAGAATACCAGGAGTATCTCCTATCAGGAAGTATCTCCCATTGGCAATGTTCTGACTTCTGCCCATGCTGTAGTGCAAGCTTCTTCACTCAAGCATTTGTTGCCCCAGTGGCTTGGCACAATCTGCCCTCATTGAAAACCGGTTCCACCATCACATCTATGTTGGCAAACCATGCTTTTGGGCTTTCATTTTTGCTATCCCTTGGAGGCCCTGATGCACTAATAATGTCAAAATACGCCAAAGGGACTGAAGAATCACAATTTTGCACCACTTTAGAAGTAGTGCCTCAGTGTTAGTACAAAGTTCATGCCCCACTTTTACAGTGCTGATATTGTGTCTTGACCTATCTCTGTCTTGCATTCCTGAAATTACTGTTTTGCATATGTTGATATTTCCTGCCTCTACTGCCATTCACAGGCATATGTCTTCAGTGATAAGGTTTTGGGGCAGGCGGCTTCGGCTATGAAATGCACATGCTTTTCTATCTCTTCCTTTTTTGATTTGTGAAGATGTGCTTTGGAAATGGATTCCTTAATGGAAAGTCAGTTATCACACACCAGCTCCCACATTGACCTCTGGTTGCAAATTGTGTTTCTTCTTGGCACCCTGTCCAAGCAGGAACCATAATCCCAATCAGGGTAAGTCAGGTACACACCATGAATTAACCTGTGTTCACCCTCTGGTAGCTTTCGCACAGAGTAGGCTAAGTTCTAACTTAGGAGGCAATGTGTAAAGTATTTATGCAACACTGAAAGCAGTAAAACAGTGAAAACGTCACTCAAAAATTACCCACACAGGTTAGACAAATGGAGCTTATTTTAATGAACAAAACAATACTGAAACAACCAAAATCCAATAAGTAGAACCGTAGTTATGAAATTGTAAAGAAATATCTTGAAATGTAGTGCTTAAAAACGTAAAACGCCAATTGAGGCTATCTGGTCGTGCTTGACTAGCTCAAATTCAAAACTTCAGGCCGGCCATGATGGGGCGAGGATCGGAAACAGGGACCAGCCTTGTCTGGCTGAAACAGTACCTTGGTTGGGGAATTTTTTGACGTCAAGGGAGTGATGCAGGGAGTAAGGAGGAGATTTGTCGTTGTCGAGCCACATTGGATGTAGGTGTTGCGTCGTCATCAAGTTGCACAGCCTGCATTGCAATGTCTTTGTCCAACCAGCACAATGACAGCGGTGCATGGATTTTTGTAGCTGCAGCACCTTAAACCCACTCCCAAGGATCCAGGACTGGATGGGCACCACTTGGCAGGGTAGGGCTCACACATTGCAGAGTCCAGGTGCTGCTACAGAGTTGCTGGAATTCTTCGATGTCCCTGAGACTTCAGAATAGGAGGCAAGCAGACAAGCCCTTGGAGTCACCCTGGGTTCAAGTGGTGTAGGGCCAGTCCTTCTCACCCAAGTAGAGAGGGCAGCAGGCAGGTCAGCACAGCAGAAAAGCAGCTCTTCTAGAGCAGCAGTCCAACAGAGTGGCAATCCTTGAGCAGCACAGCAGTCCTTCTTCCTGGCAGAGTATCCACAGGTCCAGAAGTGTACTGAAGTGGTATTGTCAGAAGTGCAATGGTGCCTATGAAATGGGGGAGACTTCAAAGCGGGGCTTGGAAGTGCACAGAGGTCTTTCCTTCATGCCCTGGATCCAGACTCACTATAGAGGGTTAAGCAGTCCTTTGTGTGGGGACAGGACACAGCCTATTCAGGTGTGAGTGAGGCAGAGCTCAGCTCTCCCCAATTAAGCCAGTTAATGGCCCATCAAGGCCCATCAAGTCATCCCTAAACTCCCATTGTGTGTAGCTGTCTAGAGGGAATGCACAAGTCCCAGCTGTCACCACCCCATACCTGTATTGGAGACAGGAAGCAGGCACACAGAGCTTCAGAGCAGAATCATGCCAAGTTTCTAAAAGCAGCATTTTTAAAGTTGTAACAATAAAGTCCATAGGTACCAAACATGACATTTCCACTCCTTCTCAATCAGAAATTACATTTCTAAAATGTAATAAGGAATTCCCAATGTTAACCTATAAGAGGGGTAGGTCTCACAGTAGAAAAAAACAAATTTGGGGGTTTTTCACTACCAGGACATGTAAAACTGAAAACAATATATCCTGCCTCTTACTGCCGTAGCACCCTGCCTTATGGGCTATATTTAGGGCCTACGTCAGGGGTGACTTATATGTAATAAAAAGAGAGTTTAAGGCTTGGCAAGGGGTTTTAAATGCCAAGTCGACATGGCAGTGTAAACTGTACAGACAGACCCTGCAGTGGCAGGCCTGAGACATGTTTAAAGAGTTACTTAAGTGGGTCGGACAATCAGTCCTGCAGGCCCACTAGTTGCATTTAATTTACAGGGCCTGGGCACATGTAGTGCACCTTATTGGGGACTTATAAGTACATCAAATAGGTCAATTGTCGTTAAGCCAATGTCACCATGTTTAGGAAGAGAGCACATGCACTTTAGTGTTGGTTAGCAGTGGTAAAGTGCCCTCAGTCCTAAAGCCAATAAAAACAAATTCACCAAAAAAGGGTAGGAGGAAGGCAAAAACTTCTATGGGTGACCCTGCTGAAGTGGGCATTTCCAACACCCCTGCCAATTAAACACTACATGTTCCCATGTGTCACATTCAACACTTGCCCTGATTCCAAATTGTGTTTTATACCCAGACATTGTTACGGTTTTGACAATGGCTGAAATATTCTGCAGGAAAGTTTTCCAGTTCCATGCACAAGTAGCTTATCCAGACCATCTACATTGTATTCTGGGATTTGTCGTTCTTCTTTTGAGGCCCTGTATAAAGTTAGTACTTTAAATCCCAAAATGCAAAAATAACCAAAACAAACCTTGAAATACCTTTAACAGGACATGCATAGACCAAGTGAAAACCTGAGAGCCCTGCCTTACTTGTTTGTATTTTTGTGGCTCTATGTTATTATATGTCTTTTGATATTTGCTGGGAATATGATGTCCATGCTATTGCCTTGTAAAATATCTAATCGATCTTATAATATTTTTTTACAGAGAACAAGAGAGGAACAAATCAGCTTCCAGGGACCATTCAGCTGGAGAAATATACATCTGTTTTTGGGGAGGCAGTGCACATTTCCAGACAGCGTCATTCCATTGATTATTAATACTTAGAGAACAATCACGTCTAAAGTGGTTGTCTCCAACACTGCAGGTTTTAAGAGAACCTGAGCACCACAAGGTCATTTTACTGTATTCTATGATTTGATGTTAAACTTGGCTGTATTTGCCCTCTTTTTGCGAATTATGAGCACATTAGTGCAGTATATGGGCTACAGGAAGGTGTGCTGTTAGAAGACTGAGAGGCTTTAACATTTTATGGAGTTGAATTATAGTACATGTAGGTCTCCAGCCTTTCTACGCCTTTATGATGCCTTTAGAAATGTCAAGCAGAGCTTCTGTAAGAGTCAAAAACATACTTGATTTTTATAAAGTGCAAAAATACAGTAGACCGGGGACTTAAAGATCTTCCTGAGTTCCATCTGTCTTTCCTCCACCCAACTGGTTCTTAAAGGCTTGGCAAAGCTCAGACTATCCCCAGAGAGCGCATGCAGTGTGTCTAGAATACATTTCCAGGTTCCAGAAACTCCTCTTCTTCCTCATGGGATGTAAACACCTTCCTAGCAGAAACCATATTCTGCCCCTTCGCCCCCTTTGTGGCAGGACTGACCCAGTGGGGCTTACAAACATTTCGTCAAAATAGCATCTTCCTTCCATCAGTAGGAGATGTAAAGCAGGCCTTGTGTGTGGGAGCAAAACGCGGGTCAGGCGCATAGCACTACTTCTCTGAGGCATCTAACCCCTTCCTTGCCATTTCGCGTCCCCAACCCCAGCTTGTCAAGTCCCCTTCTTTGCCCGCACTCAGTTCCAAATCCATTTTACTGATACGCATTGACCAATCCTCTTTCTCCTCCCATTCACTTGTCAAGTCACATTTCCTGGGTGGATCTCAAACCTTCTGCCTGGGTTCTCTGTGTTCCACTTGCACTCCAGCCCAATAATCTCTTCTCCCTCCTCCTACCCACTTGTCATCTCTGGGTCCTTTCTCTTTTCCTCAGCCTCATCCCCGTTTCCTCCCTGCTTTCCAACTCTCTGTCCTTTTTCCTGCCACCCATTGTCTCTTGTTCCCTCATGTCTCTGCTTCCCATCTCTGTGTATATTCTCAATCTGTTTTCCAGTTCATCTCCCAATCCCTTCTCCCATTTCCTCTTCCCAGGGGTGTAGTTTCAAGGGAGGTGTTTGGGGTGTTACACCCCCCTAATAAATGTAATTTTTGGGTAAATTGTTGGGCAGAAGTGCTTTTAGTCGGGTATCATGATGTGGCTGTTTTATTTCACCAGGAATTTTGGCACACACAGACTAAAATGCACACACACACACCCTCTCCCCCTCTCTTTTTTGAAAGTCTTAAAAATGTTGATTAGTTTACAACATATTGTGTTTTTCCTCGCTTAGTGCTCCTACCAATCTGCATTCCTCTTCCTTTCCACTGCCCCTTAAGCCGCTCTTGTGCTCCCTACTTGTTGTATAATGTATTATAATATTTTATGCCTGCGTAATTATTGGAAAATCTGTAGCTCACCCCCCCTCAATCTTACTGACGAAGCTCCGCCACTACTCCTTCCCTCTCCAAAAAAAATCGTTCCAATTGACTCCTAGTCTAAATATGAAGCAGATAAGTCATGAAACAGCCCTCGCATGCCCGGTAAAAAAAACGGGTATTCTGTAGTGCTAAGATGGACCATTGCTGCTCCTTGACACTTTTGATGAAATAAGACACTTCATCTTGTACCTTTCCTTACTCCCTTCATAATGCATCAACTACCTCTGAATTGGCAATTTCGAAATAAAAAGAGAAGATTATATTTGTTCGCTCTCCTTACTTCCTTTCTTACATTGAAGTCGTTTCTTCAATTCACAAGACGCATGAGTGTCTCGAACCCCTGGAAAGATCTACTCTACTCATCCAGCTGCTCCATAGCATTTGCCCCCCCCTTCCCCTCCTGTTCCTGATCTCTTTACAATGGGACTGAGGCAGCCATTGGAACCTTTGACTTTTCCGGACAAGTCTAAGATTACGACTGCAGTTTCAGTCCTTCATAGTTGAGCTCATAAGTAGGGCATTAGCAACTATGAAATGCCTTCTCCCACTTTGAGTCATTGTAATGGTGGTTAGTGACCCTCGCCCACACCAGTACATATAATTCAATGCAGAGTCTGATCCTCTGTCCCAGTATTACCCAACACACAAGAACAGGATGACAAATTATAGACATCAGAATATCTAACCCATGTTAATGTTGGATATTGAGATGGCTTTGGTGGTACCAATCTCATCAAGTCATCAGCAACTGTAGACTTGATGATATTGGTACCACCAAAGTCATCTCAATATCAGCTGCCCACTCTGAAACAGTGCTACTCTCTCGAGTGCCAGGTAAAGTCTGAAAACTACCAGAAGCAGAGCAGAGCCACAAGCCTCTCCTTCCTGTGAGCCGACAGTCCACGTGGTGCCTTCTTGTTTCACTTTAAAAAAAAGTCCAATGCCACACCCTTGTGGTTGAAGGTAAGACAAAGCATATGAAGGTCAAAGATGCAAGGGATCTCAAATGAAGATGGCGTGTAATAAAATGTTATTTGACAGCTATGTTATTTTTCAGAGATTTTTGCCATCCACACAACTTGGAGAAACCCTCAAGAAATAATAAAGTAGTAAATATATTTAAAATGCATTTGCTTTTGTCGCAATGGAATAAAACATAAAATACGTGTGGCCCATATTGGGGAAACAAGCTACTGTATTTTGAACTGAGCAGAGATCTTTTTTAAGAATCATATTCATTGACATGTTTCCATGCAAAGTTGGTAGCAAATGTTATTTGCTTCAGCCTGGTCTGCTTATCTGTTTCAATAAGGAGGAAATGTTTTTTGGACAGCAAGAGAAGTGCCACTTACTGACATATCTCAAATGTAATTCCTGATTTTTGCATGAAAGGAAAACAATATGTAACAATAAACATGATGTACTTGCAACAATACGTATTAATATTGTCTCTTTAATGTTTAATTATTTAGATGAGATGTGTAATACGTAGGATGATTTCACTGGGATTTATGGGAGTATAGAAGACCTAGCAAATGTAATGTGAACAGGAATTTACAAATGCACCCTTTCACAGATTCGCCATTTCTTTGTGAAGTGTTCTGCTTCACAACAGATTGTTGCCCTTAGAATATAATTCACAATTCTGCAACATCCCGAGGACTAAATTAAAGCTACCACATCCAGATTGCAATCCTAATACCCATAATCTCTTCCGCTACAAGAGACCACTGTTTTCTAGAGGCTCATATTGAGCACATATAAGGCAGAGGGTGAACGTCTGGGCCAGATGTACTATTCCCATTCGAAAACCATGGATGTTCATTTGCCTCACCAAGTGGTGATGAGTCCTATGTACTAATAGGTGGCTTCATAAATTGTCCATTGGCAAAATAAACTGCCTTCAAATATTTATTAGGTCAATAGCCATTTGACAAACTGATTGGCTGCGAAAGTCGGGAGGAAGGCCTGTAATTGCTGGAGACCTTTGTTCCTGCATTCCAGAAAGGCAACCTTTTTTTAGGTCTAGCCTGGGCAGCGCATGCGTTGATCTGCGAGGCTTGCTGTATTAGAGTATGGACTTGAAACCTGCCCACTCTCCGCCCATACTTTTCATTGGCTTGTGTCATTGTTCTTCATAAACGCTGACTTCTGATTCGTTAATGGGCTTGTTAGTCCCTCCTTAGTACCGCCTTGTCTTCATTTGTAACCTCCCATGAGGACACCCCTTTTACATGTGTTGTTGCACGGTAGGCTTTAATTACAGCCTCCGAGCACTATTCCGTTTAATGGTTTTCTCCTGCCTGCAGCAGGCATGAAGCTCTCTCGCAACGCTTTATTATTTTTTTTACATATCTCGACACGCCACGCTGATAGTGGCTTCAGTGCTTTTGCTTTACTTGCTGTGCCAAACGCAGCCGCATGTTTTTTTATTTTTTTTTTATTTTTATTTTATTAGAAACCGTTAGCACACAATAAAAGACATACAAGGGCCTACAACCACCAGGGCCGGCCGCTATAGAGCCCGAGGGCCCGCAGTGTAACGCCATACATTCAATTGAACCAGCGGCAAAGTACCCGGCAGTCCGTAAGCACCTATAACAGACCATGGCCATAGGCCAGGAACGGTTTAAGACAACGGTTTCATTTTTTATTAAACATAAAACACACTCAAGGCAATGAGAGTCCGAGATAGCAGCGTGCTCTTCCCAGGACGGGGAACAACATACAGTGTCCAAAACGATTCTGGTCCAGAAGCGGTGAAGGGGGGCAATGGGAAAACAAAGCATGGAACACACATCACACACTCCCGCAGAATGCGCAGCTAGGGGGTCAAAGCAATATCGACCTCTAATGGCAAAGGCGGGGCGCAGATACGGCCTCGATATAAATTCCACGGACCCCATACCCTACTCCATTTCCCTGGCTTACCTCTCGCCACATACACCGTCTTTTCCCTAAACATACACCAGTCCATATTCTCCTTCCATACATCAACCGTGGGCGGCCTCGGGGAGCCCCATAGCTGTGCAATGTTACGCTTAGCCACCATATACCCCAAGGTCACCCACTGCGTCTGTGCCGCATTGCAATCATTCGGTTCCCAGACATTCAACAAACACCTCCTAGCCTCTGGCAACAGGGCCACGTGCGTGACCCCCTCCAGTACAGTATGGATACCGTTCCAGAATCGCACAATCTCCGGACATTCCCACAATATATGAAGGAACGTGCCCGGCAGGGCACATCCGCGCTTACACAATCCATCCATCGAATAACCCATACGCAGCAAACCGGGCCCTGTGACATACACTCTATGGAGGATCTTCAGCTGTACAAACCGGAGGCGGGCCGGGATCGCCACCTTCTTCGGGGAGGCCACCGCCGACACCCAGTCCTCATCATCCAGCTCTAAGCCATCGCCTGTCCATGCCTCCCTCAGACGGAGCAGCAAGTCCGCGCGATCGTTGATGAGTTTCTTGTAAATCAGAGAAATAGTGCTGTCGGGCACATAGCCATCCAACACTCTATCCTCCAGTGGGGAATACTCGGGGATGGCAGCAGCGTCTGGAAAAACCGAACACAGCGCATGGTGGACTTGAGCATATCGGAAGTACTCTCTATCGTTCAATTTATATTCCTTTTTAAGCATTTCAAACGTTTTGAAAGCTCCCTTCACCCAAAGATCACCCACCTTACATATACCAATCATGTCCCATTTCTCAAAGCCTTTCGATCTCCACAAACAGCCCAACCGCCCAGAGGCATACAGCGGCGTCGCCCGAGTCAAGCGATCCCTCCACCCCATCGCAGCATTCGCAGCGTGCCACACACGCACCGCCACCCGCGTGGGTCCCGTCAGCCGCGTGTCCGGGGTCACCGAGTACAGCGCCCTATTATAATCTCCACCCGGAAGCAGGAATTTATCCATCTCGAACGCCGGGTTTAAGGCAGGACCATATATCCCGTGGTTCACAGCCGCCAACTGAGACGCCCAATAGTATCGTTTGATATCAGGGAGTGCAACCCCCCCATCGTACCAAGGAAGCGTTAACTTGGCGAGAGCAATCCGCTGCCGCCCGTCCCAAAACAGTTGACGCTGAAGACCCTCAACCTCCCGGAAATAGCGGGCCGGTACGACATCCAGAGTATTTTGCAAAGCGTACAAAAAGCGAGGCAGCGACATCATTTTAAACAATGCCGCCCGTCCAAGCGGTGAAAGCGGAAGTCGTCGCCATCTTGCGACGTCGGCCTTCAGTCGCTGGAGGGGAGGGAGAAGGTTTCGCTCATAGCGGACCGCGGGATCCAGTGAGATAAAGATTCCCAAATATTTGAACCCCAGGGTAGCAACCTGAACAGGGCAGTCTTGCGGCAGGAGGGGGGCGTCCCCGGAGAGGACGTAGACGCACGATTTGGCCCAGTTGATAACCAGGCCGGAGTTGCGGCCAAAGGAAGTCAACACGTCCACCAATACCATTAGTGACTGTCGGGGGGAAGTGAGATATAGAAGGATGTCGTCCGCGTAAAGGGAGACACGGTCTTCGAACTCCGGCGTCCATCTAATGCCTCGCAACGACGGCTCCCAACGCAACCAGGCGGCGAGAGGCTCCAAAGAAAGCGCAAAGAGAAGGGGTGATAGCGGACATCCCTGTCGCGTACCCCTCCCCAGTGCGAAGGGAGCCGACACCCTACCATTCACCACCACCTGAGCCAGTGGGTCAGCGTATAACAATTTTACCCAACCAATAAACTCAGGGCCGAATCCAAATTTCGCCAAAACGGCCCAAATATATGGCCACTCCAAAGTGTCGAACGCCATAGTAGCATCTAAAGATGCCAAGATGGCCGGCTCCCGTATAAACTCGGCTCTAGCCAGCACACCGTGCAACCGCCTCAAATTTCCGATGGGGTATAAAACCGGACTGATCCTGATGAATCAAGTCGCCCGCGACTCGAACCAGTCGGTTAGCCAACACCTTAGCCAGAATTTTGGGTTCTGCGTTCAACAGTGAAATGGGCCTATAGGAGGCGCAGCGGTCTCGCGGCTTCCCATCTTTGTGTATCACCACTATGGTGGCGAGGCGTTGGTCAGGGGGAAGGAAGCCCGCCGCACGTGCCGCCGAAAACATGTCACGAAGATACGGCGCTATCTTATCAGGACGTAACTTATATAGTTCAATGGGAAGACCATTAGGACCCACCGCCTTACCAGACGCGATCGAGCGAATGGCCAAAGCAATCTCATCTGACGACAACTTCGCCTCCATCAATGTTGCATCCGCCTCCGATAAGGTTGGCAGTGCGATGTCTCTAAGCAACAGATGAGAATCCTCCTCCGAACGCACGGAAACCGGAGAGTATACCCCGCGGAAGTGATCCGCGAAGCAGTCAACAATCTCCACAGGGTCAGTCACACGCACTCCATCCATTCTCTCCACAACGGGCACCACCCTGATCGCTCTCTCCTTCTTATCCAACCAAGCAATCAACTTTCCGGCCTTATCCCCCACGTCATACAGACGCCCTTGCTGCTCTCTATACATCCCTTTAGCAGCTTCCGTGACTAGCGCTCTATAATCTGACTGTTTGAGGCTGAGAACATGCAATTTCTCATCAGTAACTCCACGCTCCAAGTCCTCCTCCATTTCAGCTATTTCAGTCTCCAGGCGAACCACCTCAGCTCTCTCGCACCTCTTAGTATGGGAGATAAGGGACAAGGCCTGCCCCCTGACCACCACCTTATAAGCCTCCCATAGGGAGACGGCCGACGACACCGACCCCACATTATCAGTGAAGTAGTGATCAGTGGACTTGACCAACTCCGCGCGGATCTTAGGGTTACGAAGATACCAGGGGCCAATAGGTGCCACTCTTCCCTCTGTGCCAGGGTCAACCCTCAGTTGCAACCATATAGGGGAATGGTCAGAAATACCTCTGGCTACGTGACGCAGCTCCCCAATCATCCCCGCTTGGGTCGCCGGCATGAGCATATAGTCGAGTCTCGAGAGACTCCCATGGGCCCCCGAGTGAAAGGTATACTGCGCTTGTCCCGGGTGCATCATTCTCCAGCAATCTACCAGTCCCAAAGTGTCCAAAAAACTCCCCAACCAGGCCTGAGCCCTAGGGAGATCCCTGGGGGGGTGACGGTCCTCCAATCCAGAGACCACGGCATTAAAGTCTCCACCCAACACCAAAACCCCCCCAGGGAGCCCCAGAACCAAACGCCCCAAGTCAGCAAATGTAATCGTCTGCAACCCCGGGGGCACATACACAGCCACCAGTGAAATGGTTCTACCCTCCCATCTCCCCACCAGCGCCACATATCGCCCCCTATCATCGTGAAGCACCTCGTCCACTGCCAATGGGAGGGAGGTCCTAACTAAGATGCCCACTCCCCTAGAGCCAGAAGTGAAACCAGAGTGAGCGGCAAGGCGATAGCCCCTCCTATTTAGGGCCTGGAAGGAGTTCCCAATCAAATGTGTCTCCTGCAGGAAAACGATGTCGGGCGAGAGCCGCTTCAAGAACTGTAACACCACCCCGCGCTTGATCCTGTCCCCCAGACCATTCACATTCCACGAAAGGATTCGCAATCCCCTATCCCCCATCCCACTCCCGCACATGATACCCACATCCCGGAGAGCACAACCCGGAGAAATCAGCAAACAACTTCACATTGCCCTGCGAAACGAAAAAACAACAACATCCCCAACAACCCCCCTCCCCCACAGACCCAAAACCACAACTCCCCTCTCCCTGCACCCCTGCTTGAGCCCGAACAGCCCCCCCAACTTGCAGTGTGCCTGTCGCCCTAACATTTACCACAAAAGAACCCCAGAAGGAGGAAAGGACCCCAAAAAGCTCCCCGCAACCCCCAGACATTTGAAGGGCATGATGTGCCGGATTAGAGTGTAACTGAGCCAAGGTGCAATGAATAGTCAATCTAGTCCATCGCCAGGATCCAAGTTCTAGTCCTGCTCCACCACATCCCGTCCGCTCTCCTCCGCCCGATCGTCTCGATCCTGTCCCCGCGGTAGGGCATCCAACCAGTCACCAACCGCCTCCGGTCGGTCAAAAAAGTGGGAACGACCCTGGAACTCAACCCGCAACCTCGCCGGGAATAACATCGCGTATTTCAGCTCCATGTCCCTCAGGCGCCGCTTGACACCCAAAAATCCCAGCCGCTGTTTCTGGACCGCTTGCGTGAAGTCCGGATAAAAGCTAACATTGGAGTTCTCAAACTTCAGCGGCCCAGCCACCCGCGACGCCTGAAGGATAGCATCTCTATCTCGAAAGTTAAAAAGTCGAGCGATTATAGGCCGCGGGGGAGCACCCACTTTGGGCGCACCACCCGGAATCCTGTGGGCCCGCTCCACCGCAAAGAACTTGCTCAATCCCTTGGGCGCGAGACGGTTGATCACCAGATCCTCCACAAAAAGATCAGCAGCAGATTCCTCCGATCTTTCCGGCACTCCGATGATACGGACATTGTTCCGTCCAGCCCTGCTTTCCGAATCCTCAAGTCGACGATCAGTCTGGTCCCTGCCAAGCCGCAACCGACGGACCTCCGTCTGCAGGGCGGCCACGTCCACAGTTAGGCTCGACGCCGCTTGTGACAAGGAGTCGACCCGCTCGTTGGTTTTGGACAGGTCTGCCCTGACCAAATTCACATCGATCAGTACCGCGTCCAACTTATGTGCCAGGGTATCAAATCGCTGACCCACAGCAGCCTTCATCTCCTCAATGGCGCCCATAACGTCCTGTAGGGTAAATTCCGACGCTGGGCCCGCCAGCTCTTTAGACCGCTCAGGCGATTTATGCAGGCCAGCGGGGGATCCCTTTAGCTGCGCGTAGCGGTCCATGTTGTTGGCCTGAGTATAGGATCCCCTCCGGGTTGACTTAGATTTCGACTTGTCCCCTTCGAGTCTCGCCGCCATCGTCCGGAGGCCACCAAGGTTGGCACCCGCCAGCGCCAGGGACAGGGACCCGTTGGCTAAGTTAAGCCGACACTGCGATCGCAGACAGGACGTCCGTGGATAGTCCGAAGATCGGGCCAGACACTCCGTTGTCCGCGCTCCTCTGAAACACCAGGGTCCCTCAGCCGATCTCAAACAGCAGACTTGAAAACGAAAGATAAAAGTGCGGGGCACGGGGCAGGTCAAGCCCTGCATGCCGCTGTTGTTCACTTCGTACCCGGGCACCTCACCAACTGGAGACCGGGACCTAGGCACCAGCAGGCCGCAAACTTCGGAGGGCAACCATTCGGGTTCCCGGCGTCCGATCAGAATTCGGAAAACGGGTGGCACCTCAGCGCGAATGCATCAGCAAAAGCCCGTCAAATTTACCAGGATTTAGTCAGGATAGACGTGGGAGGTTGTGGAGGCCCTCGAGAGCCTTAAGCCTATGCGGCCATCTTGGTTGCGCACTAGGCTCCTCCCCCATGTTTTTTTTTTTACTATTTAATTATTTTTTTTAATTGCCCCATGCCAAACTTACACTTTAATGTCGGCCGCCCATCTTTCCTTAGACGAGCCGTGTCTAAAGAAAGGGGCGTGGCCCTCATTAAAGTGAAAGCACGGTATGGGGCGCTTTTACAAAAAGAAGCATTTGTTTGTCAACTTGGCAAACAAATGCTTTTTTTTGTAAAAGCGTCCCATGCCGCGCTTTCACTTTAATGGTGGCCACGCCCCTTTCTTTAGACACGTCTCTTCTAAAGAAAGGGGCATGGCTGACATTAAAGTTAAAGTGCCACATCCGCGTTATTACAGACTAGCATTTGTAATGCAATAGGTGTCGCATTTACGAAATTCTCAGAAATGCGAGACCTGTTGTATTGAAAATGCTTGTTTCAAGTAGCCTGTGTTCATAAAGGAACAGGGGTTGTTTTTAATAAAACATTCCATATTGGGAAGACATCGGAGCTGAGAAAGCAGTGGTCATCTGGAACAATAGCTACCCCCCAGGGCTGCCGACACAACTCCCAAAGGGGAAGCTGTGGATCAATTACCACCCCAGCTCGAAGGGGTTGTAACTGATTAATGTGTTGTGACTGCCGTCACAAACCACTGATAGACTTCTCTCCAAATCACATATAGGAGAGGGATTTCGAAAGGTTTGCAGAAGCTTTTTTGTGAGTTTGAAAGACCTCTCTGGCTTAAAAAATGGGTCATAATAGCTCAGTATATCCTTTTAAAAGCATTTTAAATATACACACACAACACACGCAAACAAAATCATGGAAAATGGATTGAAAGCCAGTAAGATAGATCAAAGGGTTAAGCACCTTCTAGGGATAATCTGTCAAGAGATTAGCAACCGAGCAGAATGTATTCATCCTTTTGCCCTAAGTTGATAAATATGCGTTATTTAGTTAATTTATAGACCTCCTATAACACCTATAACCGGGGAGTGTTCTCAAAATGCCACTAACCGCTCACCTGAATTTGGAATGGGCAGGATTCACTTTGAAATTTGTCATGAAAAATTGCAAATGCTAGTATGTAGGCTTGTAGGGGACAGCTGAATTTCATCCCGGCATATGCAACTGGGCAGCATTGAGACTCCAGGGTTGCAATGCCAGAACAGTGTGAATGTGAACACTGGAATGGAGATCAGCTGTCTCATGCAGATCCCCATCCCAGCATTTGCAACTTTTCACAAACAAACACAAGCTGAATCCACCCCACAAATATTAATGAATTATTCAGACTGCAGAATTTTGCAACCAGCCCCTTTGTGCAGTGAGGGATTTAAAAATTCCTTGCAATGGAAAGTGGGAAACTGGTGCTACCGAAATACAAAATATTGAGCTGTTTTTACTGGCTGGTTTTGTGCATGTAAAGCCTGTGAAAGAGTCTCCTTCTTTGCAACTAGATTAGCCTGATGCAAAGTGTGCTCTTAACACTTTTCACTAACTTTGCATTTTTTGTGCGTTCCAACAACAATTTACAATGTGGTTTTCCAGTTGCTATACACCAGTGGTTCTTAACCTTTTGACTTTTGTGGACCCCCACTTAATCGTTACAGGAATCCAAGGATCCCTGCTAAATCATTATTGATATCCAAGAACCCCAACTAATGGCCAGATTACGATGGTGGTCGGAAAGCCTCTGACCGAGAGTCGAATTCTCCTAGACCGTGTCGGAACCCATCCACCCGACTCGGTCAGAAAAATTTCCGACCGACCTATTACGATACTCGCAGTCCGAAGGGGAACTGTTTGGTCAGACCCAATTGGTTCCAACCGGCATTCGGAGAATCTGAGTTGGTCGAAGCCGATTCATACAGCCCAATGGAGAGCGTTTCCGACCGACTGATTATGATGTCTGATTTCGACAGCGTTTCCGACTCGGTCTGTCCGACACAAAAAAGCTGTCGGAATCTGACTTTGGGGGCCCCTGGCAGGCCCCCTTCATTCTGGGTCTTACGGTTTGGGGTCGAAGGGGTGCCCAAGGGACCCCCCTGTAAAACCATGCACAGTGTGGCAGCAACCATGGGGTGCCCGCAACAGGGTGCAAGGTTTTCCACTGACACCCATTTTCCCCATAGGAGCCTGTGTTGTTGGTTGGAACACCGGCTCCCATTGAAGTCAATGGGATTCCTTCCGAACGGTGTTCAGAAGCATCATAATCAGTCGGGAGGAACCGCCGACCACAAGTTAGTCGGAACCAATTCCAACAAGGAGTCAGGCGGTTTGGTTTCCAACCGACATCATAATCAGGCCCTTAGTCATTCCTGGAAGCCATCCTGAATAATTTTACTTATTCGAACCCCAAAACAATACACAAAAATACAGACCTAAGCATTCATCAAACAGATACACAAATGATGAAATATTTAATTCACAAACAAATTAAACACATTGTAATTTTAATGGGAAGGTTGTAGCTTTTCTGAATTCAACTGAGGCAACCCATTGTTCATGTTGAATTCTGTTTGATTCACATTCACTGCTCTCAAGTATCAATCTGAGGATATCAACTTAATTTTTAGTCTCCAGTTTCAAATTCCTTTACATTTACATAACATTTTAAAATGTCAATTTTACATTTGCTTCTTTATTTATCTACATTTTATGAATCTGTATATTTAATTTTCTAAGCATTCGTGGATCCCTTAAATAGACATTGTGGACCCCCTGGCATCCCCGGACCACAGGTTAAGTACTACTTACGGAAACAATCTATTTAAGAATTATTCAATATCATCAAGGCAAGACTCTCATCAGAACAGAGCTGGCTCTATCAGGGGGCCCACTGAAAGGCTGGGGCCCTGGGCCAGAGCCCACTTTGCCCATGCCTTAAAACATCTCTGACCCTTGGCCAGTAGGATAAAAACAAGGCCAGGTGAACGTAGGGGTCATCTTTTGGAAATTACCCACCCTGTACAACCCTGACTTGTAGAGACATTTATAATCCTTTTCCCAACGTAGGTGGGGAACAGGTTATGTCTCCCTCTTGACATGGGTCTTAGACTGGTGTCAGATTGGCTGCAGCTGTTCATACTGATTCAGGAACTATATGAAGAGACTCTGTGTCTACAGCCCTGAGTTATTATGGTTAAAATGTTTTCCTGGACCCTCAAATCAAACCTCAGAACTGTTTGACCTATATCTCTACATGTACCTGGTTGGGAAACCTTACATTCCCAAGACTTACTGGGAACTAGTGAAGTCAGTGGGACCGTATGGTTATATTAGTGATTGACTCTCAGATATTTCAACTTTGACCAGCCATTCATGCAATGCGGACTTCCAAGGTTTATTACCATGGGTGACCCACCTAGCATGCTAAGTTCAATTCCAGCACTACAGTTTCCCCTGTTTGAACATTTACTGAAGAGACGAGTAGGACCTGTAGCTGGTTTTCACTTGACCTGTGTCTAGCAACCCCTGTCTAGTGACCACCAGATCACAGATGATTGTTTCGCTGCACTTTGCCAGTTTTACTTTGATGCCAGTCTCTTTTTGCCATCAAATAAGCTCTTCCTCCAGTTGGTTGGTGATCCAAGTTCGGTTCTGGGTGGTTATGGTTTTGATGATCTAAACACATTCACACATTTATCACTTTTTGAAGATTTTCAGCCACTTGGTCTCAAACCCACTGACTTGCCCCTATGTACACTTGGGTAAACTGAGAACTAGGATAGAGGACCTTTGTTTCATAGCTGACTTGAACCAATGCCAGCATTTTATCTGGCACCATTGTCCATTGATCAACAGTACGGATGCAAAAGAGGTGAAACACAAATGACTCCAGAAGAGACTCATTCCTACAGAATACAAATGAACACAATCTCCCATTCTATTTGGTTTTAAGACTTTAGTGATTAAGAGCTACAAGACTGTTTAGGGTCATGTTGCAGCCTCATAAGAAGATAGAACACTCAAGTTTCTTACTCATCACTTTGGCTTACATCCTTGACCTACTTGTACATACATACCTATTCTTTTTAAAATCAAGAGCTCTGATTTCACACTGAGGTTATTGTATGTGTTTACTGTGTCATACTGTATCTGAGTTCTGAACCTACTACCACCTATGGGAGTATGCCGTGATTGCTCAACATTGCTCCGTCTAGAAATTCAACAGTATAAATGGATTCTCTTAGTTATTTAAAAGAAGTGCACTAATGCCTGGTGCCCTGGGACACTGTTGTACCTGCTGCTCAGCCAGTGTGAGTGTGGTGTGGAATGTTGGTGTGGATGATGCTGCGGAATGTTTGATGAGTGAGGCTGGCAGGTGGAGATTGGGCTGAGCAGCAGGAAGGCTGCTCCTGGTGGGGCTCTCTATACCTTTTATCTGGAGCCACCTACTTGAATAAATGCTACCTTAACAGGATCTTTGTTTCATTACAACAGGCACCAGGGACATATGACAGTGCCCTCCACTGATATATCTCATATTGACTGGCTGAAACCAGACCATGACAAAAAAAACCACTGAGGCCTAACAATGTGTGCAATCTATTCCCATATAACGCAGTGGAAGGATGGGTTTGACTAGATAATTTGGCAGATGCTAAGAAAAGTCACTGAGCCAGTGTGTGGGACCACATGGAATATGGGGAAACGAACAGTCCTTGCAATAGGCATTGTTTTTGCTTAATGTCACTGGAGTCACAGGAATCAGATACTACTGCAAGCTCACTGAATGCAAAGAATCTCTTTTTTATGGCTTCAAATGTCACCAGGGTAGCAGAGGCTAGCACTCACGTCTCCTTAAATGGTACTGTGGTGAGACACACAGAGGACCACCTTAAGTCACTTGAAAAATATCATTAAACAAAGATAACATGGCCAGGGCTTTTAAAATGAATGGCTGCAATGCTGAAGGAATGTCACATATTTATTGAGCAACTGTTTGATATCCTCCAATAATGTATTTATGTTGCCCATAGTAATTCAATAATTAGCTAGTTTTGTATTTTTACATTTTCATTTAAAACTGTATTTTGTTTGAGACAATCTTTTCAAAAGTTTAGTGACTACTGGTAAAATATATTTAATGAGCCATCTCACAGATTCAGGGTTCAGGGTGCTATCTTTCAGGGTGCAGGCACACAGGATATGTGCTATAGATTTTCATGCAGTAGGTCATTATTCGCATGTTATTGAACTAGTATTACTGGATTTTTGCATTTCACAGATGAAGCCATCTGTCTCACCAGTAGTAATGGTGTTAAGGACTGAAACAGCAACATAACTTTTCTGGCTTTAAATGGAGTTTTGCATCTGCAATGGAGACCTTCTCCCATCAACCTTCTAAGGCCTGGGTATTTGACAATAAGGTGCACAGTAAAAGGAAATGAGAATAGAGTCGTAATTAACAAAACAATCAGCGACACTGTTCCTCGTTTCCCCAAGAGGGGAGAGCATTCTACAGATGATTCGGCAGAGGGACTACGTTTCCCGTCACCCCCTGCACTCAGGCCAAGGAGGGCATGTCCACGCCCGGAGGAGACTGGGCTGGACACCCCCACCCCCCCTCCTCTCTATAAGGATAAACGCCTAAGGATGTGCAAGAAGAAGATAACCTATCCGCCGACAGAGGAGGAAACTTTAACTTCTTTAGATTCGTTCCTCGCTCAGGCAACTACAGCTATAGCTAAAGAGATTGCTCTCATGAAAGGAGAATTTCAATGGGTCTAGTGGGTGGTGATAAGGGGCCATTCCTACCTGCGAGTCCCGAGGTGCAGTCTTTGCCATCTCAAGACGTAATTTCCGACGCTCACGTTCCTGACTTCTTTGTACCCCCTAATCCAACCCCGAGTCATATAATACTCCCAGTCCCAGTATCAGACCTTGCATGTAAAAGGAAATGAGCCACTGCCAAAGCCTCTCTCCAACAATGCCAAAAAACCTAAAAAGGCCAAGACAACTCCGTTAACCTCAGACACCCAACCCTGGGTAAACGATACACCACCGAAGACCTCGAACTGGGTCGAGCTTTATGACACAATCTCATTGTTACTACTCCCAATTTTCCAACGGCTAGAGGCCATTGAGAACGCAATTAAGGAGTTAGCAGTTAAAAGATCTCTGCAATCCCTGAGAGGAGGGGATGTTGATATTATTGCTGGAGTTGCAACTAAAATCTCCTATACAGCTGTTTCTGTTGCGGTAGATAATCTGTTGGTCCATGAAGGTTCTAGTTATTGCCCCCTTGCGAGCCAAGGAGTCCAAACCGCCCAACACTAATTTCTCTGTCTGCTCGGACCCTCTTGCACTCTGCTCTGACCACTACGCTTCCGGTAGATCTAGTGGCAGATTCCTTGTGACAGAGATTTTCATGGGACCTGATGCTCCCTAACTCAACCCCAAGGTTGGAGGGTATTTGTAACCACAAGCGGAGAGATTATGAAGGGTCGAGATTGGACCTGCCGCCAGCCGCCTGTCCTTACGTGATAATTTTGGCAAACACCCCTGAGTTAAAAAGTACACAAAAAGAAACAACTGATCAATTAATTCTCAAAGCACGCCACTGGATTACCAAGCACACAGATGAGCGAGTGGAAGGTCTCATCAACATTTTAATGGCAAAAAGGGTGGGCTGGGTGGGAATCTCTTATAAAATAATCAGGGGGGACGGTGTTGTTTTATCTCTCAAGACATCCTTTATGGCCCGAAACCTCCTAAATTTATTGCACAAAGCCCCAACACCGGCATCCCAGATGTTGTCTTGCCGCTAGGTATTTTTTTTACAATCCAGTACCTCAACTGCGCAGGCCAAGGGGGCTCAGGGACTTTGCCAGTGTTCCCCACTCAGCGGGCAATCAATCCTACATAAGCATGGAGTCAACCCCCTACCAATCAGTAACCAATTTACTGTACTGGCAGATTTGGAAGCCTGTGATTTACAAATAACTAAGGAGGTCACTCCCAAAATAGTAACCAGCAGTGCCTGTGAGGAGCTAGAGTCTCCAATTCAACCTACTGAGACTAAAGACTGGATCTCAGCTATTACATGGAACATTGCAGGCCTTGGTCAAAAATTGTCTGATCAAGAGAGGAACAAGTATATAACTGCCTTTGATCAACTTTTTCTACAAGACACTTGGGAAACAGGCCCCATTTAAATAGATGGTTACAGAACGTTCCACACTCCTGCCATCACGTCAAATTCAGGCCGCGAGACTCGAAGTCCTATCATCCCACAAAGATTCCACATATTATAATATGTTATATCTCAAAGGCCCAGACGGTAACACTGCACAATAAATTATTACAATAATAATTTTGGGGAAGAGATGTCCAAGGTCGCAGATTCACTTGAAGGGAAAATGAATGTTCTACTTAGTAATTGTAAGAAGATGCCTAGTGTTTTATGAATGGGTGATTTTAATGTGCATCGTTGTTGCTTTTCTTTTAACCAGATATGTGGGCTAACGGACGAGGACTGAGTCGGTATTCCCCATTTAATGCATCATTTGTATGGTTATACACTTAATAGACATTATCACAAAAGACCTAGAGAAAATGAACCCTTTTTCTGAGACCACAGGCCAGTTAAAAAAACTTTTGGTTCTGGCACCAATGGCTCAACCGTCGATTTTTTAATAGCGCCAGCATTCTTTAAAAGGTTTATCACTGACATCAAAATTAACTTTTCTAGTTTCAGCGATGATGCGGATGGATATATCCTGTCAACTGTTCTGGGAAGGGATTTGTGCTTTTCAGACCACACATATACCCCTTGTAACAAGGAAAAATGGGACTGTGCTATAGTGGGGGAACATTAATAAAGAAGAAATCATTCCCCAGATTGTAGGAAGCAGGTATAAAAAAAAGTATGACCTGTCTTGAGACAAATTGGGAACCCTCTAGAGTTATGACTGCCTTTGAGCTAATTTTAATTGATGTAAAAACAACTTAACAAAAATAGGCTCAGTCCCAAACCAAACGGGCAAGAGGTGGTTTGATCAACACTGTACAAAATCATTATCAAACCTACACCAAACCCTCAAGAGGGATCCAAGTGATGTGGCTCAGGTTGAGTTTGCCTGTCAGCAGTGTAAAACAGCAAGTAAGGCTAGATTAAATACATTGAAGCAGGAGGCTTGGGAACCACTTTACCAGCCTCTTTCACAAATTACTCTAGGGACTTTTGGTCAGTAATAAATACCCCCCCTCTTGAAACCATCCTCAGACCTTAACTCAGACAGTCATGTGGATGAGGAATCATGGGTGGCTCATTTTATAAAAATATTTGGAAGTAATAGTGAGGGAATCCTCGGTGCCAACCCCATCCTCACCTTTAATCATCTTGCGCCCGATTCACAAAAGTAATCGGAGACAAAATACTAACTTTAAGACTTTCGGTAGTCACAAAAGGCATTTAGGAGTAGTAAAGTTAGGATTCCTAACTTTACTACTCCTAAATGCCTTTTTTTGTGAATACCGAAAGTTGTAAAGTTAGAATTTTGTCTCAGATTACTTTTGTGAATCGGGTCCCTTGAGATTAGAAAAGGCCTTTCCCAGTGCACTAGCAATAAGGCCCCAGGCCCAGATGGAACTCCAATAGATTTTTTTCCTGAGCTTCGTGACCATTGGAGCCCAGTTCTCACCAACGTTTTGTATTGTGATAGCCAGCGTGGGTCTGCTGGAGTCATGGCAAAAATCTATTTTAATACCTATCTTCAAAAAGGGCGACAAATGAGACCCAAAAAACTACAGGCGCATTTCTCTTCTGGACAGCACTGTGAACTCATGGGCAGAGTCCTACTGAACAGATTAGAGGAATGGGCCACAATTAATAAAGTTATGATCCTGTCCCAATATGGTTTCAAGAAGGGCAAAGGCACTCAGGACCAGTGCCTCAATTTGAGCTTGCTTGTTGCCAAATACAAACAAGCCACACAAGGCAAGCTCTACCTGACTTTCATGGACCTATCTGCAGCCTTTGATTGTGTTGCTCATCATCACTTATGGGGGATCATGAAGGAGATGGGTATTGATGAATCAATTATCTCTTTTATTAGACAGCTATATACAAGGGCTACGGCTTGCGTCCGTTATGGAAAGCAGGGAGAGTGCACTAGATGATTCTCCATCAATAGGGGGGTTCTCCAGGGGTGTGTCCTCACTCCATTTTTATCTTCACTATACACAAATGGAGTGGAGGCCCCCCGTTAGAATCAACCTTGGATGTCCCATCAATTAATAAGGTCCGCACACCCATACTACTCCACGCTGATGCTGCTGTTATAATTGCACGTACGGGAAGGGCACTCCAGAAACTGCTAGAAATATATGTGAATTTTATGAAAAAATTAGACTTACAAAGGAATGAGACAAAGTCTTTTATACCAGTGACAGGTCATAAGGCCAAGAAAGCTCCAACCTTTTATATTGTAGGGTGGAAAGTGGCACAGACGGACATGTTTTCTTACCTGTGGGTGACATTTGACAGAATGACAACCTGGTCCCATATGGTGACTAACAGAGGGCTAATGCTGGAAAACCTAACTCAAAAAAACATATGCAATGGTGCACAGAACTACACAAAGACCTGTGTTCGCATTATCCAGATGGAAAACCAATGTATTTATTAGACAAGTAATAAAAAAACAAGCAAAATATAAAGAAAGTGCAGTGGATAAAAAAGGGGGTTGGAAATCACCAGATGTCCAGACCTCAGGCATTTACATACACGGTGACTTCAACAACAAGGTACATATTTACAACAGTCACAATGTAAAGAACATCTTGTGCTCCACATAAATTCTAATGAGCCAATTGGATTCAAGATGTAGTTGTCGACGACGTTTCTACCCCGACTGAGAATACTGCTGGAAATAGTATCCGTATGGTAAAAGACTCACAAGGTAATCTGAGTAAGGCAGTCGCCGTGACACTTCCCGGAAGACCGACGGACATAGATGAAAAAAAGGGGGTGGTACGAGTACAAATACGCGACCCCTTGACAACAACGTCCTGAAGGGTATGCAGTGATGGGATCCTTGGGTACGTACTAGTTGTGCAATACGGGGGTAGAGGGTACAGCGGAAAGCCTATCAGTTGTTCTAACTTTAATTGCCATCTTGAGCTGAACGTTCCCCACATATTAGACCAGTTAAACCTGGCACCAATTCTTTTATGGCACTCCATATGGAGAAGGGAAACAGTTAATCTTACCCAACAGTTTATTGTGGATTGCCTCTCACTCGAACATGTACAGAGGATCCCTTAGATCATGCACATGAAAAAAATCCTAATCAGGAACTATCTTTGAAACACCGAGCAAATGCTCGAGTATCTATAAAAAAAACAATAAAAACCTGTTTCCTACATCTCATGGCTGAAACAAGGCTCAAAAATAATAATAGTAAATATATGGTCCGAGCTTACCTCGAAGGCCCGATCCTCAGTGAGGGGCAACCCACATATTTGTCGATGGTGACAAACCCACACCACAGATTTATTTTAATTAAGTTTCGGTTAAACCTTATTCCTTGTTTGTCGGGTTTCCTATCAGGCACTTTTTCCATCCAAGCTGTACCATGTTGCCCATATGATGGTGTCTCACCCCAATCTGATTTACACATCTTTTTCTTTTGTAAGTTTTATTCCGAAAATCGCAAAAGATTCATGTTCGCAAAAATGTACAAACACAAATTTATACAATGTTGCCCGGGAATGTTCTTTTTTATGAATGTTGTCTGATCACCAATAAATCAATCAATCAATCAAACAATCAATCAATCAATCAGGGATTTGTGGAGCACACTACTCACCCGTGAGGGTCTCAAGGTGCTGGGGGGGGGGGGGGTTCGAGCAACTCCGGTCATCTGAAAAGCCAAGTCTTCAGGCTCTGTTTGAATGCTTGCAGTGTGGGGCTTCATCTGATGCTGAGGGGAAGTTCGTTCCAAATCTTGGCCGGGATGTAGGAGAAGGATCTTCCTCCCGTTCTGGCTCTGTGGATGGGCCAAGGCTAGGTCAGCGGAGCGGAAGGTTTCTCTAGGGGGCGTAGAAGGAGATTCTTTCGTGGAGGTATTGGGGTCCGGTGTTGGGGAGGGCTTTATAAGCGTGTGTGAGCAATTTGAAGGTCACTCTTTTCTTGACGGGGATCCAGTAGAGGTCTCGTAAGTGCCGGATGATGTGGTCTTGTCGTGGGGTGCTGAGGACGAGTCGTGCTGCAGTGTTCGAGACGGTCTGTAGTTTGTGGAGTTGAGGTTTGTTGATTCCGGCGTAGAGGGTGTTCCCGTAGTCCAGCCTGCTGGTGATGAGTGCGTGGGTGATGGTCTTCCTGGATTCGGGGAGGATTAATTTGAAGGTCTTATGGAGTATGCAGAAGGTGTTGAAGCATGTGGAGGATACGGCGTTGATCTGTCGGTTCATGGTGAGGGAGGAGTCGAGTATGATGCTGAGGTTGCGGGCATGGTTCGTGGGTGTGGGGTGGTTGCCGAGGGCAGGGGGCCACCAGGTGTCATCCCATGCAGAGGGGGTGAATCTGAGGATGAGGACTTCTGTTTTCTCCGAGTTGAGCTTTAAGCAGCTGCTGCTCATCCAGGTTGCGACATCCTTCATTCCTTCCTGGAAGTTGTGCCTGGTGATGTCGGGCTCCTTGGTGAGGGAGAGGATAAGCTGGGTGTCGTCAGTGTAGGATACTATGCTGAGTCTGAGTTTTCTGATGGTGGTTGCGAGGAGGGCCATGTAGATGTTGAAGAGCATGGGGCTGAGGGAGGATCCTTGGGGTACTCCGCATTTGATCTCTGTGGGTTCGGAGAGGAAGGGCAGGAGTCTAGTTCTTTGAGTTCGGCTGGTGATGAAGGAGCGGATCCAGTCTAGGGCAGTTCCCTGTCTGCCAGCGTAATGGAGACTGGCGGCTAGTTTTCGGTGGGAGACGATGTCGAAGTTTGCTGGGAGGTCTAGTAGGATGAGGGCTGCAGTGTGGCCTTGGTCGAGGAGTGTGTGGATGTCGTCCGTGGTGGCTAGGAGGGCGGTCTCGGTGCTGTGGTTGCTGCAGATGCCAGATTGAGAAATATTGTTGAGGATGTCGTTGGATTCTATGAAGTTCGTTAGCTGGATGTTGACGATCTCAGTGACTTTGATGGCGAAGGGGAGTGACATGTCCTTTAGAAGAGTCCTGTCATGTATGCCCCATTTTACATACAATATCTCATCCACACGACAATAACGATTCAGAATAGGTGACCTTTTACCTAGTAGTTTGCCCCTGTCTCTTCGACACCAGGCTCTTAGCAGTTTATCATAATCCCTGTACCTGAGGCAAATAAACATGTCCTCAGGGACTGCATAATTATTCTGTATAAGGGTTACCACTTTTTTTCATCCTTGGCCAACAGGCCTGCTGTGCATGATCGCATTTGTTTGGGAAAACATTTATGATTGTTTTCAAAACATTTATGATTCTTTTAAAAACATATACATTTTAGAAAAAACCCTGGAGTGACCACTCTAGTATATAAGACCCTTATTTCCCCTGAAAATTAGAGGAGAATTCCTTCCCAGCTGACACGGGTCCTGCATGCTGAATCTTCGACACGCAACGGTCTGACATCCCTTGCGGGTTTTCACCCTCGGGGCAGAGACGAGGTCCTTCGTCCTCTACCATCAGGTGAGGGGGTTGGTTCTTCCCTAGGAGATTCTTGGCTATCTATACACATATACCTATACATATATACATGCTACACCTACATATCTAGGCTAGGTACAATTAGGTAAAATAATAGGACGTGCATTTTAGAAATATGCAAGTGCTACTGTCTTATCTGAACTGTATCTGTTTATCTTCTCAGCACTATGGTGGAAATGTATCTACTGTTTACTATATTGGTACTTACGATTTCTTTCATATGCTTCTTTCTCCTGATTGTCGCAGCAAATATGTTTTACACAAGACTGATGCTGAACCAATAAATACTTATTGAAACGTCCTAATCACCATCCTGTGTATTTTCTGAGAATAAGTAAGCACGAGTGACTGAGCGAAAAGTACAGTACTGCTTTCCACGATCCCAAAGGAATCAGGGTTGTCATGTTCAGTGGTTGCCAGAGACTACCATAAGATACAGGGAGGTGGTAGTGACACTGTAGAGCTAGCTGGTTTAGCGGCTGACATATCCTGTGTGGGTGTCAGGAATCGGTTTGGACACCAAGCCCTCGGTTTAGGTCATCCAGGTCCTGGGGATTGCTAGGAACTACACCACAGGTGGAGGGAGATGGGCCTGTGGTTCTTGAAGTCCGTCGGGTCTGAGGAGGGCTTCTTGAGGAGGGGTTGACTTCTGCGCATTTCCAGTCATCGGGAAACATGCCTGTTTCGAGGGTGCAATTGATTGCCCGTCGTAGTTCTGGTGTGATGGCGGAGGCGGCCCTGTGGAAGATGTGCGGTGGGAAGGGGTCAGTGGGTGCTCTCCAGTGTATGCTCCTTCTTGGTGTTTGCGGTGTCTTCTGTGGTGACAGGGGTCCAGGTGAGGATGGTTGACTGAGTGGAGTTGCTGGTGGAAGGTGAAGGGTCAGTGCCCTGGTCCAGTTCGTCAAAGTTGTCATAGAGTGTCCTGATCTTGTGGTGGAAGAAGGAGCTCTGTTTGTTGCAGTGGTCCTGGGAGGGAGGGACATTCGAAGTTCGCTGGGGGGTCTGGTGAATTCTCGTATGATGTTGATGATGAAGTTCCTCTTTGTAGATATGATTAGTTGGTGGTGGGCTGTAGTGGTGGTCCTGTAGTCGGTGTGTTCTTCTGGGGTTTTGCTGTTCCTCCAAGCTTTCCCGAGTCATCGGTACGAGTGCTTTGATTCTTGGAGGTCCGTGGTGAACCAGATAGCTTTCCCGATGTGTTTTCTGTCAGAGTTCTGGAGGGTTGCGAACATGTGGGTGCAGTCGGCGATCCACTTGTGGAGTTCATTGGTGGCAGAATTGGCATCATCATGGTAGGGGGACGATAGCGGCCAAGGGCGTAGGCGAGGTGCTCTTCGGTGATCTTGCTCCAGTTCCTGCGCAGGAGGCATGGCTTTGGCTTGTGTGCGGTGGGTTTCGAGAAAAAGTGGACGCAGTGGTGGGCTGTCCAGAAGGTCTGCATGGTGTGACTGAAGCGGATATTGATTCCTCCGGCGAAGATGGGGTCAAGGGTGTGTCCCGCCTAGTTGGTGGGGTGGTGACAAGTTGCTTCAGTCCGATGTTGGCGAGTTTGTCTAGGAGGGCAGTGGAGTTGGGTTCGCTGAGGTTCGCAATGTGGAAATTCAGGTCTCCGAGCAGTACGTAGTCCATGGAGGCAAGGGCGTGGGGCGTGATGTGGTCTGCGATGGTGTTGGTGAACAGGGCAGGGGTCCAGGAGGTCTATAGGCGAGGGTTCCACGTAGAGTTGTTCTGGGGTTGACCTGAATCTGGAAGTGGATGTGTTCCATAGGGGCCCGGAGTCGTTCGAGATGGAGGTTGTCAGTCGGAGGGTTTTTTGTGGACGATAGTGAGGCCTCCTCCAGGGTGGTTGGGGCAGTCTTTCCACTGGATCTTGTACCCATCAGGGATGGCGGTTGCGATGTCGGGTGCGGAGCTAGTGTTGGTCCCGGTCTCTGTGCGGAAGGCAACGTCGGGCGACAGGGTGTTGAGGAGGTCCCAGACTTCTACTGCATGTCTGTGCAGGGAGCGTACATTGAGGAGTATGCAGCTCAGGGGTTTGGGTGCGCTGGTGTCCAGTGGGTTGGTGGTGGCTGTCGGGTTCCGGAGGTGGTTGAAGGTGCAGTGGCAGTGTCTGCAGGAGAACGGACCTTGGGTGATGCTCTGCATAGAGAGCTGGCAGTTCTTATGCGTCCGGTGTTGAGTGCGTGGAGGGTTGCTGAGTCATAGCAGTGGGGGGTCAGAGGACCAGTGTCCCTGGTGCTGGTTGCGGTCGGGTCACCACCATTAATTAGGGATCGGGGGCAGGGAGAGCAGCTGGGAGGTGGGAGCAGGAACACGCAAGGGGGGAGGGGCCGCGGGGGCATCAGGGGCGGGAAAAGGGAGCGTAAAGGCAACAGCAAAAATAAAGAACAAAACTGAAGGCAGCCACAGAAAAACGGCACAAACAGACAAAAATGCAGCAGACAGTCAAAAGGCACAAATATACAAAGACAAAAGGAACAAACAGACACAGACAGAAAAACAAACAGAAAGGCTGACAGAGCAGACCAGCAGAAGAGCAAGGCTCTCCCACTAGACCACCAGGGATGAGGCGCAGCCAGGAGCCTGCAGATGGAGGAGGGCCCGAACACCTTACCTAGAGACCAGAAGACCCTGGAGGCAGAGACTCAACAACGGAGCTTTACGAGGGAAGAGCAGTTTTCCTGACCAGGAGGTCAGAGGTCTTGCTCACCCTGTCGTGCAGTGGCCGCCATTAAGTAGGGGTCGGGGGGAAGGGAGAGCAGCTGGGAGTCGGGACCCGGAAAACGCAGGGGAGGAGGCAGCAGGAAGGGGCCGCAGGGGCAGCAGCAGCGGGAAAAGGGAGCGAAAAGGCAACTGTAAAGATAAATAAAAAATAGAGAAAGCAGCCACAGAAAAATGGCATAGACAGACAAAAAGGCAGCAGACAGACAAAAAGGCACAAATAGACAAAGACATAAGGCACAAATAGACAAAGACAGAAAAACAAACAGAAAGGATGGCAGAGTGGACCAGCAGAAGAGCAAGGCTCTCCCACTGGACCACCAGGGATGAGGCACAGGCAGGAGCCTGCAGGTGGAGGAGGGCCTCGAACACCTAACCTGGAGACCAGAAGGCGCTGGGGGCAGAGAAGCAATGACGGAGCTGTGCGAGAGGAAAGCAGTTTCCCTGACCAGGTCTTGCTGGTTTGTTACTGTGTCGCTGCCTTTTTATGCCTCGCTTTAAAGACCAGAAAATTGCACGTTTGATTGAAATGAATTATTAAGTTTCTTTTAATAGTATTTTAATTACTATTTTTAACAGAATTTTTTTTATATGCTAATTCTTATTGTTTTCACAATAAACAACACTGGCAAATCAGCAATATGCATTGCTTTGACATCTCCCGCTTGACTATCTCAATGCCCCCAACCACTTACTCCACACCCTGCGATACTTTTTGGGACAACCTCACGCCTCGTACATGGGATTCTCTTGCGTGGCACACTAGTCCACCCCCCTCTGCCACTTCCCAGAGCAAGGCGGATCGGGACATTTCCAGGATGCCGCCATGTCCCTCTTAGCCACCACCATCGCTGTATTAAAGAATACATTTTCATTTCTAGACCCATCTAACCCATCTGTAATTCCAAGAAGGGAGTGCCGTGGATAATGAGGGACCACCCACCTAAGTATTTCTGTGAGCTCCTCCTCAATGTCGCCCCAGAACCGAGCCAGACGGGGGCATGTCCATACCATGTGGAAGAAATCAGCCTGGTCGTGGCCACACCTGGTGCAAGAAGCAGTCGGGCAAAAGCTGGCTCGATGGAGGCGTATTGGGGTCAGGTTTGCTGAGTGCAGGTAGTACAGCTGAACCAGACGGAGTCTAGCTGATGCGGTAACCGTCTTGGGTGCCATGAGGGCATCGCGCCAGTCCTCCTCGTCTAAAATGCCTACCAACTCCTTCTATTGGCTTCTAAGCCGGTCTAACAAGGTCGGGGTGTTGTTGACCAATGTCCGGTTGATGCGGGAGATACCCCTTCCCCAGGTCCCCCAGCATAGTCTGTGCCTCGGGAGTGCTGTATTCAGGGATCCGTGTGTCATCTGAGATGTGTGCGTGGAGGGCGTGTCGCAACTGAATATTTGTTTTTATGAGCCACTAATTATGTATATTTAAACTTTTATGATCTGTATGAAAACTGATCGAATAAAGTGATTTTCTGATTCTGATTCAATCATCAGAGAGCACTACACGTCTAAATACAGATTACCAAGACAAAAGATGTGTTAGCTTAGGCCATTACCATACAATGTCACGAATACAATAGAATATCAGTCATCAAAAAGTTCAAAAACATGCAAATTATGATTTTAAAGGGCTGATTTTCAAAGTTCATGACTGAGGAGCAGTGAATTCCTTTTGTGGTAGATACTGCTCATTAACCATTGAGCAGTTGGATTCTGGTTATGTAGATTTTTTCCAACTTTACAAATTCTCGAACATTGCAGGTGTGAAGCTATTGTTAAGAGTGGGCTGAGCTGAGAACACCCTATAGGGACTTGGGGGTTTTCTTTTTATATAATTATTCTGACTGACAGCTCATTAAAAGTGTGACATAATCCAACATTACATACTTCCAGGTACAATCTAAGGTATTCTTGCCAATCACCAAACATTGCTTACATCAGGAGGACATATACCTCAGGAATGCACATAGTGCCACCGATTCCTGCATATTTTCTCTTGGTTTTTACTCACTCCCGCGCCTTATAGACCAGCTCGTCCGCCTTACCACAGAACTCCATGTTGCTTGTCCATTCCTTCACCGTGGAGGCCTCTGCGTCGCTCCAATGTTGTGCTAAGTCCGTCTTGGCCACCAGGAATCCCATGTTCACTAACAGTCAGAGAGGACCCCCCCCCCATTGCTCCATCAAGCCCAATATTGCCATTCTAGGATCGATCGGAACCACCCTGCCAATCCCCTGCCCCAGTATGGAACAGATAGATTTCCAGTATCACTGGGGGGCTGCCATGGGAGGCATGGCGGACACAGCCGAAACGGAAGCCACACGAGAAACGAGGTTGTAGCATGATTTATGTACAAAGACAGCTCTCTGGTCTTCCAGTCTCCTGGCAATCAGGCATCGGGGAGTTTCACGCCAGCAGTTTCAGGGTGTTAGCGTGGCCCGATGACCCAGCACGCATCATTGACCCAGCGGTTCATCATTCCCTTCCAGGCCGGTTACAGCTCTGAATGCCTGGGTTCTGTCATCATATTCCAGGTGCAGTTCCATTTTCCATAACTAGTGAAATCCCAACAATGTCTATAGCTCAGATGCAGTTTTGTATGTTAGACAGAGCCTCGTAAGGCCGTCGGCTAAGTGCAGTCGTCTATGTCATGGTACAACTCTTATATGCAAAGAAGAGCCTCATAGATCCAGTCTTTGAGAGTTTATGGATGTCATAGATGCATAGGTTCTCCACACTTACTATATAGCTGGATGGCTGCAGCCCCATTCCCCCTCCGAGAAAAGCTGGAAGGCAATAGGTATGCATTGGCTTCAGTTGAGAGCCAAACTGAGAGTGGTGAGTGTACAGATTGACAAGCGTCTCGCACATGTCTAGGTCTCTGGGCCTGTAACTTGCGCCCTAGGGATACCTTTACCGACTACAGCAACCCACATCCACACACCACCACACAGTCACCTTTTTAGGTATCTCGGTGCTGAGGATTTAAAAGAGGACATGGACTCTTACTTTCTTGCCAATGCCACAGGGTAAGCTGACCCAGGTCCCACTCATACAAATGACACTAAAACTGAGAGTGAGAGTCCCGGGAATATAAAGTATGCAAGTGAAAAAACAGCATTAGATCAGTTCTTCTGCTCTGCTTCCATTCGTGGATGTAAGTATATGCGTTAAGGTGAGAAGCATTTTACTGCTCCATATTTACAAGGACAGGAAAAGCCACCCTGCGTGACTTTTCCTGCCCTTGTAAATATGGCCCCTTTGTACGCAGCACTTTGCGTGAAAGGGACGTTCCATGGGGGTTGCTGTGGGTCTTCCCACGCAACACCCATGGAACCTGACACATTCCCAGAGTTACGAGAAATTGTAAATCTGGAAATGCGTCTGAATGCTATGCCTCCCCAGGGGAGACGTAGGGAGGCGCAATGAGGACAAATTAATTCATTTCTCCTCGTTTCTTTCCTCTTTCTGCAGCACACATAGAAAGAGGAAATCACCTCTGGTAATTGTTTACGTACAGGAAGGTGTCCCTTCCTGCAAATAAATAATCATTAAAACAATGACGTTTTGCAAGTTCTGTGTGTGCTATTGCAGCACTCATAGAAGTTGTAAAACACCATTTCTGTTTGTTTGTGTGCAGGAAGGGAATCCTTCCTGCACATAAACAATCATCCCTGGGACGCAGGCATCCTTGCACCATGGTGCAAGGGTACCTGCGTCCTCGCATTGCAGCAGTTTGTGCACCAGCGAAGGGGGAAGCACAGAGATGCGACATATTGTTGTAAAAATGTGTCACATCCCTGTGCTTCTAAACTAATGCAGCGCAGCACAGCAAAATGACTTGCGGCACCGCACTGCGTTTGTTTCTTGTAAATCTGCCCCTCAATGTCGACAAACACATATTTAATAAATGAAAAAACAAAACTCTTACTATAACATTAATATACTAGTCCAGTTCTTGAGACATACCTAATAACTGTAACTATATTACTTAAACAATATGTCCACCATTAGCTGTTACTGTAAATAAAAAAAGGTGGGGCGCGAAGGCACTCAAATCACCATAAATTCAGGAGCACGACCAGTGCTGCACTTTTCTTAAGCTTTCCACAAGTAGAAAAAGGAAGGGCTTCCTTCTTGCTTGTGGAACACATCTCCAACCAATCTTGGAGCTGCTCTCATGCTGTGAAAGCAGTTCCAGGATTGGTGGGAGCAGGCTCACCCAGTGCTCATTTTGAGGTTGGGGGCCTGTGGCAGCAATCCCTAGGTTGTTTCACAGCCTTTGGATTGCTGGGTCTACAGTACGCATGCCGGGCTGGCCATTGCGAGACGGCTGGCCAATCCGACATGAGCACTGTAGACCAATGCTGCCATCATGCATTTGCATGATTCAGCCCGGCCCCCACTCTCAGACAGAGCGAGCTGATGCGGTGACAAATAAATAAAATGCCATTTACATGCCATTTTATTTATTTGTGTTTTCCTGCTGCACTCGCAGCAGACTGGGCGACGCCTCTCCACTCCCAAGGAGGAGTTGCCCCTGATGTACACTGATCCAGTATTTTCTGGGTCCACACTCTTACTACTAGTTCCTTTTTCTGTTACCTTTAACTCAGTGCTCCATTACTCACTCTTGGTACTCTGATTGACCTTTTTAATCACACTCAGGGGTGGGGGATCTTGAAGCATCACTCTTCTTTCTCTCGATTAATGGTGCAACCAATTTGGCTACACAATGAGGACCAAAAATCGGTAGCAAAGTTCAAGGGTGTTATTTACAGATTAGTAATACAATTTAGATAAAACACTCTCAAGACCATACTATATAAGTACAGGATTACAACAGGGACCCCCAAGTCTACTAAAGAAATGTAGGTGAACCAGAGAGAAACATACAAGAAATTCAGTGAGAGAGATATAGGTTAACAACATCAATATCTCATGTTCAGCAAACAATCTCAAATTATCTTTTCTATGCATTTGCAGTCTAGTTTACACAGTTCAAAAGGGTAAAATGGTTCAATTAGTTCAGAGATTCTAAAAAACAAAGAGGTCCCTTTCAAGACGAGGGACAAGGCAAAGTGGATTAAGTAAAGCAAGGATAAGCATATCAGAAGCTCAGTCAGGAGTCTTCAGTAGTCACAAATAAATGTTAGCCTAAGCTACACTTGACTCACAGTCCAAAGGGTCATTGAGGAACAGATCTCATAAAGTCCGCTGAAAAGGTATAGTGGGGAATCATAGGAGGGTTTAAATAGGAGTACAGGAGGAATTCTGCACAGGGGCTGCAGAAAGGGGCTCAGTAAAGAAGTCCGCAAAGAAGTCCAAAGCGAGCAGCAAGAAATCAGGGGCAGTTCGGAAGAAAATTGCAGGGAATCTCCCCTCCTCACCACAGCTGTTGAAAGGTTATAGTTCATGAAATCCACAGGTAATGCCCACTTTAGTGCATCATCATAAGCAACTCGTTGTCCATAGTGTCCATATGTTGCAGACAGCAACAGTAGAGAAAAATCCCACACTGGACATGGGAACAGCACATTGTTCATATGCCCACGTAAAAGTTGAATAGTCTTTTGTCACAAATTCAGTTCTCAAGGATGGTCACGCTGCCGTGCTTTACCTACAAACTGGGTAGGCTCCCCATATTGGTGTCTTTGTCCATGCTGCACCTCATCGACTCCTAGATCCAGTCCTTTGTGTGGGGGTCCTCAAGACCCTGACTGGCTGTGTCCAAACTCATGGCACACCCTTCCTTTGAATGCTTGGGTCTCCCGTCTGTAGAGCACTATGCCTTGGCTCTCTACCGCTCACAATTGTCATACTTGCTCCGAGGTATCCCAGACCCACTACAATTGGTCCACATTGAACAATGGCTACTCACTAGAAGCAAGGGACTTGACCTTCTCTATAGGGACCGCTCCCTCCAGCAGCGCCTCTCGTATAGTGTGCTACTTGCCATGCAGAAGGCCTGGATGCGCGCCCACTACCTATTCGCAATGATGGTCTAGGAATTGGCGGTTGGACCCTCTGCTGGACCCATTGGAGAGAGGAGGGCGTACGCACCTTGGACCTAATCCTGCTTGCTGGTGACCTAAAACCGTTTGCCCAGCTGAGGGAGGAGTTCGGCCTCCACCCGCGGCAAACCTGGCGTTACATGCAATTGCAGCACTGCTTGAGGAGCTGCTTGGGTCCTCGCCCCTAGTCCTTACAGTCTTAAATTCTGGTGACTTATCTGAATGTAAGGGGATGCCATTAGGGAGTGATGTCAGGACTGTACGGCGCGCTCTCAAGCCACCTTTTCTCACAACCTCTCTTACTTCACGCCAAATGGCAAACCCGCTTACAGACCTCATGTGAGGATGAAGATTAGGCGGACATCATGAAAGCTCTGGACAAGGGCACACAAGAGGCCCGCTTAAAGTTCTGTCTTTTCAAAACGGTCCACGATTGGCATTGGTCACCGACAAAACTAAACAGAGCAGGACTTCTTCCCCACACGAATTGCTGGTGGTGAGCAAACACGCACTGCGACATAGCTCACATCATTTGCAAGTGCTCTTCAATTCAACCCTTGTGGTCACATATTGGAACAGTTCTGGGTGTGTTCATGCCATTGCATCTCCCTTTCACCCCCTCCGTCTTCCTCCTCCATGACATAGGGTATTTTCCAGACCTCTCCAGCCCGCACCGCCGCGTCCTCCACAAGGCCCTGGCTACAGATAAGATATGTATTCTCCGCCAGTGGAGGTGATCTCTACACCCATCCCAGGAAGACTGGACGGTGGCAATGATCCAAACTGCCTCACACAAGCGTGTCATTTACAACTTACAGGACCAGGCTGAGCTATTTACGCAGATGTGGGCTCCTTTCCTCAGGGATGAGGCCACTACCAAGTACCTTATCCCAGGACCTCCATCCCCTTAAATCGCACAACCGGCCCTTGCTGTATCTCCGGGCTTCTGCCGCTTCTACCTCCCCTCACACTACCTGTGCAACGATGATTCCTTCCTCCTCCTGCCCTGCCCCATCTCGGTTCTTCTTCCTCCCTCTGTGCACCCCATCACCTCTACCCTCCCCTCATGGCTTCTCTTTCTATCCTTTCCTCCCTTTCTTCTTTCTCGATTTCTCCCCCTTCCCAACCCTCTCCATCCTCTCCGCTGCGTTCCTTCTGCCTCCCTCCTTAGCCTCTCCCATATCCTTGCCTTCCCCACCACCCCCCTCCTTAATGTCCCTCTTGTCCCTACCTCACCCAACCCTCTCCCTCCCTCCCTCTCCCGTGACAGGCAGTCTCACAGGTCTGTAGGACACCCTCCCTCCTCAAGGGTAACCAACACTTCCACCTGTTCTGCCCGTTCCACCTTTTAACTAAGGCCCCCCCTTCACTTAGCAGTGGGCATGGGAACTACTAGAACTGATAATGAGGGGCTCTCCTCCCCCTTGTCACGTAGTAGCACTTTCGTAGCTGTTAGCACTGCGTGCTTATCTGCTCTAAGCAACAATTGCAAACAGCATCTTGCACAGTGCAAGTTATGATAAAATAAATATCTCTGTTTTTATATGCTAAAATGCATATAGTCATTTCACAAAAGTGAAAATGATAAAGTAGCAAGCAGTGAGAGGGGTGATGATTTTGGGATCCTCCCTAACCTAGGGAGAGAACCAAGCAGATGCCTTGAAAACAAAAAGCACATCTTCTTGAACGATTCGGTTGTGGTCCCATCCTCCTAGGACCACCCCAAGCACAGTTATTGGCAAAAATACAATCCCAACCAAAAGCCCTGCAAAGCATTATGGGACGAGATTACCAGTGGGCAGTGAATATTATAGTATCCAATATCAAAATAATTCTACAAAGAGCTGCAGTTCAACTAGTCGTTACTAGATGTCCCTCATGTGTCAAATGCAAAAGCAGTGAAATTATTATAAAATCAAGCTGCAGTTCCACTAGTCATTACTAGACGTCCCTCACAAGTCAAATGCAAAAGCTTCATGAAAGGGGTTCAATGCTTTTGCATTTGACTCGTGAGGGACATCTAATAACGACTAGTGGAACTACAGCTTGATGTAATAATAATTTCAATGCTTTTGCATTTGACTCGTGAGGGGCATCTAGTAATGACTAGTTGAACTGCAGCTCTTTGTAGAATTATTTTAATATTGGACACTATAATATTCACTGCCCACTGCTAATCTCGTCCCATAATGCTTTGCAGGGCCTTTGGTTGGGATTCTATTTTTGCCCATAACTGTGCTTGGGGTGGTCCTAGGAGGAAGGGACCACCACTGAATCGTTCACCAGCATGATATTCTCTTTGTGTTCAAGGCATCTGCTTGGTCCTCCCCCTAGGTTAGGGGGGACCCCAAAATCATCACCTCTCTCATTGCCTAATATTTACATTCACAGTTTACTTTTGTGAATTGGTTATATGCTTTTTAGCAAGTAAAATTGCTTTATCAAAGCATTTGTAGGTATTGTAGACATTGCTGCTATGCTACGTGTTATAGCACAGTTTTTCAATTTGCGCAGGGTTACTTAACACGTATGCCTGGCACTGGGAGAGATGGAATATTTCTGCATATCAGATTCACTTGAAAGTTGTTTACCTCCATACCCCCTTGCCCCCCTCCTTAGTGAACTGAACCGCATTGCATTGTTCAGTACTTCTACACTTCTACAGTGTTCATGTTGTATGCCTTTGATTCACTCAATAAAAAAATTACAACACAAAAGAAAAAAAAGAATTAATTTCTTGTGTGCTCGTCCAAATTTCTTTCTCAGGCAATGGATCTCTTGCTGCTACAAGAAATGTATCTATTCTAAACTAGCACTGAATGTGAATATTTGCAAGAAACCAAGCCAGCAGAAATAACAGCATAATGGCTCTATAGAAATGCAGCAAGTGGAAACATAGGCCTTAAGAGTAACTGTTAACTTAAGACATTAAATTCAACGATGCGCATTCAATATGCGTTTGCATTTCTAAACATATACGGATATAATATTCTTTAGTACTTTAATTCAATTGATCTTTAGCATATAATGAATAATCAAATTGCACAATAGCAAGTATGACTAAGAACTATGCTAGAAAGTACTTACATGTGGGGGGGCGTGGCTAGCACCCGTGAAGGATGGCGGCTCCTACGTAGCTCTCCCGGGTCGGCGCGGAGAACGAGGCGCTCAGCGAGACTCCCAACGGCGGTTTAACCCTCAAAAAGCATGGGTTCTTCCTTCGGAACTGGTGCAGGACTGCTGGAGTGACTTTGGGTGCCCAAATTCACCTGTGGGTAACCCTTTCTTTCGAAGTGCTATGGAACGCCGATACTCCGAATCACGGCCGCCATTTTGTATCTACACGGACGGAGCTCCGCTCCTAGCGTTGCACGGCCAATTATGGTAAAGGCGGATTTATTCACATTACTCTTCGTTTGTCAGCCTGCTAACCAACACGCTGTGCCCAAATATCCTTTATAGAGTGTCTGAGCTCTTAATAGCGCGTTTTTCGAGCGCTTTGGATTTCCTGTCACCATGACTGTTGATAATCCTCCATAGTGTTGCTGCAGCTTGACTGGAAATCATTCTGGCGCTACTTTCTCCTGTACCTCAACAACTGTGGGTCACACAATATTTGTATTCCTCTGTTTCACGCTATATTTACTTTATAATTACTTGAGGTGTTGACTTCTGAAACTGCAGCCGCCATCTTGTGAAGCTGCTGACGGAGGCTTACTCTAGCAGCCTTGATGCGTTAAAAGGATTTCTTATTGCACTCCATGTCGTTTATTGTTCCAGTGTCAAGTTAAATTGCATGTTCACATGCTGCGATGTTTTGCCTTTGCCATAAATTGCTGTCTCTTTACTTGACTTCTCTATGAGGTACATTTAGTAGTAGCGCCTGTTTATAGCGCTTCACTCTACTGCATTCACCTGTGCACATTTTAGTTCACCAGCTCTATTTTTGACGGTACCTTTGCCTTATTCCTTAATCCCTCTTCACTATTTTTTGTATATGGTCATATCTCATCTATAATCAGCTTTGCATCCACATTAGGAATCGTTTACTGCCTGCTTACATGCTTTTGATATATTATAGTTGCATTTCTCATTTCCTTTATGGGTAGACTATATAAGGACCTCCGTAAGCCTTCACCAACTTCTCGCAAATTTCTCCTTCATACCGGTTCTAGATATCAGGGTTTAGAGATGGATGATTCTACTGACCCCTCTGTTAAAAGTCCTTCTTCTGCTTCAGTTTCGCAAGCGAGTGGTGTCACCAAAGGTTCAATTAAAAGACTTAAAAAAGACCCACCCTCTCCTCCCAAGCAAACCTCAACAGTAACAATGGATATCCTTTTAGAAGAAATTAGGGCCTTGCGCCCTTTTATTGAAGAAACTAAAACTACGCTTGACGAAACCAAAACTACCCTTCAGTTGTTATCTGACAAGTGGTCGAACATCGATGGTCGTGTAACCATTCTAGAACAAACTGTTGATACTCTTACGTCTTCTGTTGCCAAAGTTGACCCACTGTACGCCCAAGTCTCTTCACTCCACAAACAACTGGAGAACTTAGAAAATAGAAATAGGAGGAATAATCTTCGCATTTATGGCCTGGCAGAAAATTCGGAGGGGTCCGATGCTCTTGCTTTTTTCAAATCCTTCTTGCCAAAAATTCTTCAGCTGCCAGACACCACCAATTTCAACATACAAAGAGCTCATCGTTTAGGCCCTCCTCCTGCTGGGGTCTCTACTACCCATGTTAAAAGGCCGAGAGGTGTTATCCTCTACTTTCTAGAATATACAGATTTACTTACAGTTCTTTCCGCAGCCAAAGCCATTCCTCGACTTACCTGGTCGGGTAATCAACTTTTCTTTTCACAGGACTATGCTAAACCTACTGCTGACCGGCGCAAGGAATTTCTTTCACTTAGACCACAGTTGCGTTCTATGGGAGCGAGATATGGACTCTTTCACCCCTGCCTTTTCAAGGTGACTTTCAACAACAAGACTACTACCTATGACGACCCACTGAAATTAAAGAGTTTTCTGTATTCTCATAATGCCAACAGCATGGATTTTGCTGCTTCATCAAGTTCTTCATAAGCAGTTTTCACACATTTATCTTATGTAACTGCTTTTATGCTTTGTTCATTGCTGGCTTTCATGACTGTTAAGTGTGAACAGTTTTTATTGCTGCTTGTTTTTTCTCAATCTTCTATGTTCTCAATATTTAACATTCATCCTTGTTTTCTCCCCCCTTTTCACAGATTACTCCCTCACGTCGCCACCCACCTTCTCGTCCTTGGAGTTCGTTGCAGTTGTCTTCCCTCCCTGCCTTCCCTTTGGAGCTTTTGGCCCGTCATTGTTCTATGTGGCCTCCAACCTCCTCCCCTTTTGTTTGTTATCGACAATATGTAAGTCTTTTATTCTTCTTCTTTTGGTATTTTCTTCTTACGTTCCTTTCTCTATCTTCTTTATGCTCATCAGCTACTTCCTTCCTTTTTGTTTATGTCTCTCTTCAGCATATTTTTTATCCTCTCTTCTTGATCCAGTTCTTTCATTTTCTATCTTCTTTGCTTGTGTTTTCACTATATTTCTTCTTTTCTACTCTCCCTTTTTCTTTTCATCATGTAACTGGCTTTTTCTTTGTTGCGTTTCATAAAGTTTTCTTCTTTTATTTCAGATGTATCTTATCAATATGCTTCTATGCTTTACATGTCTTTCTATTTCAAGATTATTCCTCAACTGGCTCTTTGATATGCATATTTAATGTTGTTGTATGCCTTTGAATTTATTCTCTTGGAATGTTAGAGGTTTACATTCGCCAATTAAAAGACAGAGTATTATCCCATTTGACCAAACTCAACGCAGATATAGCTTGTTTACAGGAATCACATTTATCGGCAGTCGAATCTGCTAAATTGAAAAAGGGTTGGGTGGGTGAAGTGTATTTTTCCCCAGGTGACGGTAAACGTAACGGCGTTTTGATTTTGTTTAGAAAATCCCTTCCAGTTAAGCCAGTAGCGCATTTTGCTGATACTTCAGGCAGGTGGGTGTTAGTTAATTTTATTCTAGACAATGTCCCTATGTCTATTTTAAATGTGTACGCTCCAACTAGTGGTGATGCCTCTTTCTGGACTTCTTTAGCTCCACTAATCACTCAACATTATGTTGATAATTTTATTCTAGTGGGTGATTGTAACGAAGTTTTTGACCCTTTTTTGGATAGGCATTCAGCTAGCGCATACATTCCACATAAGTCACAAAAATCTTTCACTCACCTTATTGCACAATACAAACTCACCGATGCTTGGAGACTATGTAATCCCACTTTACGAGAATACTCTTTCTTATCACCCTCTCACCAAACTCAATCTCGACTAGACTATTTTTTTATTTCACATCACCTTACCCAGTCCCTTATTTCTTCTGACATTGGCTCCATCTTAATCTCGGATCATGCCCCAGTTTCTATTGTTCTGGATGTGATACGAAAGCCTACTTCTATTAAAAAATTGCGTTTTAATAACGCTCTCCTTCTTGATGCTCAATTTGTTTCTTCTTTTACATCCTTCTTCCACGAATATTTCCTACTTAATCATACGGATGAAGTTCCATTCCCTGTAGTTTGGGATGCTTTTAAAGCATCGGCTAGAGATTTCATCATGAATTATGTCTCTAGTAAGAGGAAGAAAGCTCAACAAGATACCAATGTCCTACTTTCTAAAATTAAACAATTAGAACACCTTTACTATACTTCTAAATCAAAAGATTGCTTAAATGATCTAATTTCTGCCAAATTTCAATTTAATAAAGACTCTACGTTTAATGCCTTTAACTTTCTCTTAAAGTCTAGCGCCAAGTTTTATGGTGGGCAGAATAAGGCTGGAAAGTTGTTGGCCAATTATTTAAAGGTGAGACAAAACAAAATTAATATTGAATCTATTTACGGCCATGATCGTTTATTAAAACACAAAAGCGAGGACATCCTACAAGAATTCTTACATTTTTACGAAGCATTGTACTCTTCCGAAGCATCTTCGTCTGATCAGTCCATCTCCCAATTTTTGTCGACCATATCTTCACCTTTTGATACTCTTCTGGACCTTTCATCCTTAGAAGCTGATCTTACTCACAGGGATCTCCTCCAAGCTCTTCATACTCTTAAACATGGGAAAGCTCCGGGCCCGGACGGCTTCACTGTTGAGTTCTTTTCTTGTTTTTCAAATTTGCTCATCCCCAAACTACATTTGCTTCTCTCTACCTTCCTTCAAACTGGCTCTGCTTCTGTATCCTTTTCTGATTCCCTTATTTGTATTATCCCAAAACCTGGTAAGGATCCACAGCATTGTAAAAATTATCGTCCTATATCTCTAGTAAATATAGATTATAAAAAAAATTCAAAAGCATTAGCGTTGCGCTTAGAGTCTTTACTACCCGAGCTTTTAGGGAAAGAGCAGTCTGGCTTTGTTAAGGGTAGACTGTTGTCAGATAATACTAGATTACTTTTTGATATTCTCTCCAAGTCCTCTCACTATCCCCATTCCCTTGCAGCCATAGCTTTGGATGCGGAAAAAGCTTTCGATCGGGTTGAATGGCCTTATTTATTTAAAACTTTGAAGTGGTTTGGTTTTGGTCCAAAAATTTCCTCCCTAATTTCCTTCCTTTATTCTCGTCCTAGAGCAGCAATTTCGGCAAATGGAGGTTTATCCCCTTACTTTTCATTAGGAAGAGGAATTAGACAGGGATGCCCACTCTCACCTTTTTTGTTTAATCTTGCTTTAGAACCTTTCCTTTTGCGACTCCGTCAGAATGACAACATCTATGGTTTTAACTTTCATAATTCTGACATTAAAATGGCAGCTTATGCTGATGATGTCCTACTATTTATCTCCCAACAAAATACCTCCCTTCCAGCATTTTTAGACGAAGTTCATTCTTTTGCTCAAGTATCGGGCTACAAATTGAATAAGGACAAGTGTGAAATCGTACCACTCACTAAAGTGACTTTCAAAGATGATTTCTCTGCTTCAGGTTTTACTTGGAGCCCTAACTATATTAAATATTTGGGCCTCAATTTTCACTCTTCTCTTTCTGGTACAATCACTAAGTGTATGGAAGATTGTATACAAAAACTAACCACTCTCACTAACAAATGGCATCCTCTCTATTTGTCATGATGGGGAAGACTAACCACACAATCAAGATGATGCTTTCTCCCATTGTGTTGTTTACAATTTCCAATATACCACTTGCCATCCCCTTGAAATACTTCAAGAAAATAAACTCTATTCTATCTTCCTTTTTATGGGGGCACAAAAAATCTCGTATGTCTTTGTTTAAGCTAATGCGCTCTAAAAAAAGAGGGTGGGGTGAATTTTCCAAACTATTCTTTATATCATAAATCCTTTCTCTTACATCAAGTCTCTCATTGGATTGAAGATTCCCCATTATCCTCTCCTCTCTGGTTGACCTTAGAAAAATCTTTCATCTCTCCCTTTTCTTTCAAAGAATATCTTATGTTTTCTCGCAGACCTCAGTCTCTATCAACTCCCATTCTTAAATACACCTCCAAGATTCTTCCTTATCTACCTGTTTCATCCTTGGCATAACACGTCTATATTAATTAAAAATTAGCCAATTTTTTGGAAATCCTGGAGAACACGTGGCCTTATTTGGGTGTGCCAATTGTTCCATCATACTCAGATCATTCCCTTTGATTTAGCTGCCACTTCTTTCAATCTACCTCTCGCTTGTCGAACCAAATATCTGTTACTGACACACGCATTACAACAGGCCTATGATGCTCATCTTGATCTACATTCTTCATCAATTCCCATACCCTCCGATACTACCTCGCTGAATTCTTTACTTATTAAGCACTCTAAGGCTTCAAAGATATATGCTTTTCTTCACACTTTGTCCTTCCCAAGCATTAAAACCATATTAGAGGATGATTGGGAAAAAGATCTTGCAATCTCTTGGCCTATTGAGTTGTGGGATAAGTTGTGGTTGAAGATTCGTAGATCTTCCAGAGCTGCGAAAACCACTCAAACACTATTTTTTATTTATAATCGTTTGTTATTTTCACCACTCATTCTCAGCAAACATTTCCCGGAAGCCTCTGACAAATGCTGGTCTTGCTCCTCGCCACATGCTTTTTAGCTGTCACTTTACTCTTTGTTTCTGGAAGCAGGTTTGGTCTCAAATTAATGAGATTTTTTCTTCCACTCACTCCTTTTCTTTTTCTCACATATTTTTAGGGAGTCTCTCTCCCATTTGGGATCATCGCACCTATAGCACCAGAATAATAGACTTGTTATTAGCAGTAGCATTTCAGCAAATAACTAAAAATTGGAAGGATTTTACCAAATGATCTTATAAGGCTTGATGGTATGCTGCTTGCTACAATCACAGATTAGATACGACTTTTGTTTACCCCCTAACCTTAGCTACTAAGCGAAGAGAATTATGGAGTCCAGTTACAGTTTTTTTTTACTTTAGTGCTCGCAGTTCTCTGTCTTTATCCCCGTTACAGCAAGAAGTCCCTAAACCTCCATGACTTCCTGTTTCCTATTAAACAAGATAATCCTGTTTCTTTCTTTACTTATTTTTTCTTATGCTTGTAATGTATATCTCATATCCCTTTCTATTGCCTTATTTCTGATCAATTGCCAGTATTTTGCCTATAATTATTCTCAATTTTTGATGTTTCTTATTACAGCCTATGTTTTTGCCATTACTTACCCTGCTATGTACTTTTAATTGTTAACTTTGCTTATTTTTCTCTTATTTTGTAACATTTGAGCATTTTTCTTTCAATAATTTTTTTTCTGAACTTAGAAAGTACTTACATGTAACATTAATGCATACATTGAATAACTTTTTGGGTTTGATTTGTTTTAAGAAACTACACATATAAAGATTGTTGTGGGTTATAATGATGTCCCTAACAGTTACACAAACAATATAGCACACATTTAGGAATCATGAATCAGGTTTCAGCAGTGAAGTAAAGAGGATGGTTTGAAGTAAACTACGCATTACTAATGCTATCCTTGCAACATAGCACACGTTAAAATTCATACCTCTTTAGTTGCAGTGAAGCTTACACATTTCATTATTACATGTCAATCCTTTTGTTAATCACCATCAACATGGTATCACGTAAGAGTCATGTGCAAAGTAGAGAGAGAGGAAGACAGAGAAAGAGAGATAGAGAAAGAGATAGAAAGAGAGAAATAGTAAGATACACGGAAGAGAGAAAGAGAAACAGTATGAGAGAGAGGAAGACAGAGAGAGAAAGAGTGAGAGAGAGGAAGAGAGAGAGAGAAAGAGTGAGAGAGAGGAAGATAGAAAGAGTGAGCTACAAGGGAGAGAGAAACAGTGTGAGAAGGAGGAAGACAGAGAAAGAGAGAGAAAGAGAGAAAGAGTGAGATACGTGGAAGAGAGAAATAGAGAGTCAGTGTGAGAGAGAGGAAGAGAGACAGAAAGAGTGAAAGAGAGGAAGAAAGTGCACGTGCATTTTACGTGTCAGAATCATTCTTGTTAGAGTGGGCAAATGTGCACAGCATCAACTCTAATCCATGCAATAGAATGCCCAAAACAAGGAAGTAATTTAGACTGCAATTATTTAAAGTTCAGATAAATGCTCAAGTTCATCCATTAGGGAACACTCTATCCTTCCTGGTGCGGGCCAGGGGTGTCTCCTCCATTTGGGCGGGGGAGCGTTGCCTCACTGCTTTCTCGCAGTGCAAGATGCTGAAGCATAAAATGGTAAAACTACCATTTTATGTTTCTGCTTCTCGCACTGTTGGAGGGCAGGGGAGGAGTGGCTAGCCCAATGTTGTGGGCCCTGACTGGTTTGGTCAGCCCTCTGAGGCCACCAAACTAGTCATGCGCACTCTCCCTTTTCTACATGTAGGCTGCTTGCAGCCTGCAAGGAAAAAATGGCCTCCCCATAGGCGCCCAGCTGGGCGCCATCCCCACCAATCACAACGCTGCCATTGCAGCGTTGTGATTGGCTTAGGGGAGGATGCCTGTGGCTGCTTCCTGTTCCTGCTAGAGACAGGAGGGAAGCAGGAAAACGCGAGGGTAAGTTAAAACATTTTTTTATTAACACCACACCCCCCCCGCGAATCCCTGCACCCAAACCCCACCCACGAGTCATGTCGGCCGCGACAGGTGCTGGCTCCATGTAAAGTCTGAGTCAAACAAATTTCTGTGCCGCTTAGTCAACAGGTCAGATGACTCCTTTGATCTTTCAATATTGGTGTGACTTTCTTTGAGTAAATCAGATGAAACTCAGTTCCAGAATGTTTGTACATTGTGCAGATATTTATAACTCACTGTCAAGCTGCAGTTCAGCCATGCTGTCATTTCTCATTATGGAGCTTTCAGAAATGGATTTTCATAAAATAAGTACTTTCTTGATTTCTGAATTTAACAACGTACACAGGCAATGACTTTTCTCATCTTGCTTCAGGTTCCAATGCCAATTTTTTTAACATAAGGACTTTGGCTCTGAACAAATCCTTTCACGTTCAGTCTTCGCTGCTTCGGATCACAGAAATGCTGATTTTCTGATGGCCTTTATCTTGGGCCGAGTAAACAATGACAGGGACTGATAACAATTTTGGCGGTCCTCCCATAAAGCGCAACGTCAGCGCTCAGCGGTAGGCCCGCCAAACCCGTCAACACACCTCCTACCAGATTAGGAGTTTAATCCTGGCCTGACAGGCGGTGCTGCGGCGGTCCTACGGGGGTGCCTTTCTAAGGCTCATAAGAGAGCCTTAGAAAGGCACGGCTATGGGACCGCCGCAGCATGTTACTGCATGGGAAGGAATGCACCATGTCCTGCACTTCTTCCCGTGCAGGAACTGGGGGTGCATACATATACCCCCTGCATTCATCCCCAGGCACAGAGGTGAGCTCACTGCCATTGAATGGATGGCGGAGAGGCAACTCGTAATATGCTTGGCGGTGCACAGTGACACTACCAGCATATTGCAGCCTCTGACTACTGCGCCACCGCTGCGGGATCACGGATCCCCAGTGGTTGCAGTGGTCCTGTGGCGGTCCGACCGCCACACTTGTAATGCAGCAGGTGGTGCTGCAGTGTGGCAGTGCTCTGACCGCGACCATAGTTGTATTCAGGCCCTTCCTGTTTCTCCTCCCAACAGATTTCTCCTTCTCTACAGAATTTTCTTCGCCAAGAGTCCACTATCTGCGACCTCCAACCATCCCCAGGCTCTCTTCTACTATCCACAGTACTCTCTCTCAATCCTTGCAAACAAACTATTTCATTTGGAATCTTTATGAATTTCAATGTCGACTCAATATTCACTAGTCATGGAAATACTACTAGCCCCATTTGGATGAATGTATTGCAGCCTAAACCATGTGAAATGAATCTTTGTTTCACATTTGAAATGAAAAATACTCCACAATAACTGAAATGCTTTTAATGAAAATATCAATGTGTTCCGCATAAACTTGAATACATTTTTTTTTTAGTGCAAAATACATTGTTTGAATTACAAATTCTTAAAGATACACAATACTCCTTCAGTAGTATACCGTGGTTATTCTGACATATTTTAACAGATGTTAACTAGCAATGTACCTCTGTGTGATGCTACAAGTGGGTTGAAGGAAGGTGGAGGTGAGCTGATGCTATGGAAATCTTGTTTGTGTAGTTTGTTTCTCCGGTTCATTGTGGTTCAACTGGGATCTTTTGGCAATGATCATGTTGGAGACAGGAATCACAAACGCTTGCTTTTTTCTGCTGTGATGTCTTCCAACAAGGATCACCATACATGTATTTATTAAGTGATATTTTTATAAAGGATGACACTGTCCCATTAGGCACACTGGCACGAATTGTGGTCACCGTTCAAACAAGAAAGCCAAATCAATTAGAGGACTACTAAAAATGTGAGTTTTTAGGTGTTTCCTGAAATTGAGGGGGTAAGAGATTGATCTCAGTACTTGTTGTAAAAAAAATCTAGTTTTCTCCAATGATGGTCAATTAAGTGCACTTCACCCACCACTATGGAATTCAGCTAAAGATTGCCTGCTTGACTCACAAAGCCCTCCATTTTAAGACCCCATTTTATCTAGCTCAAAAGCTTGAAATATCTGGAGGGGTGAGACCATCAGGAAGTGCAAGTTCACTGCTTCTGAAACCTCAGATTTTCCACAAAAAGAGAACGAGCCACAGAGCTTTCTCAGGCTCTTCTCCGAAGATCTGGAACTCTCTTCCTTCGGAAGTCCGCCGAATCTCTTTCACGGCTTATTTAAAAAAGGAAGTAAAAATAATCCTAATGAACAAGTTCTTGCCTTAAATGACCATGGTTCCACCCCTTACCCATGGTTCCCGGAGTGTTTATTAGTTGGTGTTCACCTGTTAATCCCAGCGTCGCCTCGTATGCGCTTTTAAGTAATGTATGTTTTTCTCCCAATATGGTACATGTCTTACTTTAAATGTGATGCACTCTGATACCCTATGGGAACCTGCATGTGTTTGCATTTATAAGTAAAAATGGTTCTTTCCTCCTATTATTTTCTACCCATCCAAATTGTGAAGTGCTCTGATACCTGCCTGGGTCTTGTTTGCGCTGTATAAAACTTTATAAATATGTGATTTTAAGACAGATGGACTGATTAAGGAATCGGCCAATTGATATCTCAGAGATCTTGAAGAAGTGCAGCATTTGCAAAGAGTTTACATATAGTTTATGTGTGAAGACGAGGAATAGAATCTTAATGGCAAAGTTCTAATGCCTGAAATAGACATCTCTTTCTGATTGGTAGCCAGTGGGGTGAGATGAGATGCTCTGATATATAGGATATTCTCCTGAGTCCCAATAGGCAATGTGCAGCAGCATTTTGAACACGCTGCAATTTTTGGCATCAAGTAGGCTAGTAGTCCTAAATAACGAGAATAACAGTAGTGAATTTGAGTAAGTATTGAGGCTTGGATTATAGTTCTCATGTGATCCTGAAGTAATACATGAAAAGTCTTTCTCAGAGTTTGCAAGATGAGGAAGCAACTAGGCAGAGGCTTTGTGATATGTTGTTTAAAAGAAAGCTTTGAGATAAATATCACCTTGAGGGCCCTGGCAGTGTCTGAAGGGGTTGGGGAGGACATAGTTTATGTGACCACCAACTGTTTGACCAACAGGAGGAGATCTGAAGATCAATGCTTCAGTTTTATCTGTAATAAGACACAGAAAGTGATTGGTCACCCTCTGCACACAGGCAATATTTCAGTATTTTGTGTTCTTGAAAGGATGAGCAGTCTATATGTACTACAAGATGATTGTTGTCTGCAGGACTATATTTCTAATGTCTGACATAAAATTTTTTGTAGACATCGCTTGAGACCAGTCTGAAATAAATTATATGAGCCAATTAAAAGCTGTGCCCTCTACACTGATATCTTTGAGACTCCTGGGAAGAATACAGAGTGATGAATGCTGCAGAGAACTCTAAGAAAATCAATGAAGTTGACCCATTACTATCTAGAGGTTTTTTAATGTGCTCCATTACTTAAGTCATTACAATGTCAGCACTGTGTCAAGCATGAAAACCAGACTGACTGCTGTCAAGAACTTTATGTTCTTCAACAAACTGCTAGAGCTGCTTGTTAAGGAAACTCTTCAATCTAGAAAGTGTAGTAGGGAAATCGTGTGAAAGTTAGGAAGACCTCTGACCTCCTGGTCAAAGACCTGCTCTTGCCCCCAGCAGCTCCGCTATTGTGCCACTGCTGCTAACCCGGTTCCACCTCTGCTGGTAGGTGTTTGAGGCCCTACTCCACCTGCAGGCTCCTGCCTGCGCCTCATCCCTGGTTGTCCACTGGTAGAGCCTTGCTCTTCTGTTGGTCCGCTACTGTCTGTCTCTGTGTTTGTGCCCGTGTTTTCTGTCCTTGTAAGTGTTATCTTATTGTGCCTTTGATGTCTTGTTATTGTGCCTTTTTCTCCTGTTTGTGCCTTTTTGCCTGTTTTTCTGTCTTTCCTGTTGTTCCTGTTTCAGTCCTCCTTGCCCTTTTCCTTCCCGCCGCTTCTGCCCCTCCCGCCTGCCGGTTCCCGCTCCTGCCTCCCAGCTGTGCTTCCCTTCCCCTTCCCTATTTAATGGCAGTCACTGCGCAGCCATGCAGTGGACACATGCAGCTGGCGTGCCGCTGGTGTGCCAAAGGTGTGCAAAAGGCAAGCCCATCAGCGCCCGTCCATGACCCGACCGTGACCAATGCCAGGGACCCTGGTTCTCCGTCCTCCCACCGCTACGACTCAGCTGCCCTCCACGTACTCAACCCCGGAAGGAACAACAACTGCCAGCTGTCTATGCCGAGCACCACCCACGGCCAGTTCTTCTGCCGACACTGCCGACAATCCTTCACCATCCTCTGCACCCCGATGACCTCCGCACCCACGCCGGATGCCAGCACCACCGAAGCCCTGAAGTGTATCCTCCTCAACATGCGCTCACTGCACAGACATGATGTAGAGATCTGGGACATCCTCTACACCCTCTTGCCAGACGTTGTCTTTTTCACGGAAACCTAGACCAATGCCTCCTCTACCCCCGAAATCGCCATCGCCATTCCTGACGGATACAAGATCCATAGGAAGCACCTCTTTAACTGCCCAGGAGGAGGATTCGCCATCATACACAAGAGCTCCCTCCGACTCTCCACCTTCAGAATGAGTGTCTCCCCCTCCAACACCGAAAACCTTTACTTCCAGATACAGACCAGCCCTAGAACAATGCTCCGCGGCACCCTCGCCTATTGACCCTTGGACCTCGCGCTTCGTTCACCACTACCATCGCTGACCTCATCGCACCGCACGCTATCGCCTCCATGGACTACATACTCATCGGAGACTTGAAGTTCCACCTCGACAACCTCAGCGACCCCGACTCCACCGGCTCCTGGACAACCTCGCCAACATCAGACTGAAACAGCTCATCACCACCCCCACCCACAAGGCAGGACACACTCTCGACCCCATCTTCGCAGGGGAGAACAACATCCACTTCAACCATACCACTCAGCCCCTCTGGACGGACCACCACTCCGTACAATTCTCTTCTCAACACTGCCACCGCTCACTAACCTACCCCGCGTCCACCACGAAGGAACTGGAGTAAGGTCACAGAGGAGAACCTCAACTCCACCCTCATCCACAACCCCCCGCCTTGACCGACACCAACTCTGCAGCCAAATAATTATACAGCTGGATCACCAACTGCGCAGACAAGTTTGTACCCCTTCGCAACCCCAACAGACAACGCCCCTTGAAGGCCACCTGGTTCACCACTGACCTCCAAGAAGCCAGACGCTCCTGCAGACGTCTTGAAAAACAATGGAGGAACAGCAAAACCACTGAAGACCAGACCACCTACAAGAACGCCATGACAGAATACCAACAACTCACAAGATCCACTAAGAGGACCTTCATCCGGAACAAGACCCTCACCAACTCCAGCAACCCGAAGGAACTCTTTAGCATCATTCAGCAATTCACCAAACCCCCCAGCGAAGCCGTGGACATCACACCCTCCCAGGACCACTGCAACAAGCTTGGCTCCTACTGACAACTGAAAATCAAGGCCCTCTACGACAACTTCAGCGAACAGACTCCAGAAACCACCCTTCTCGCTAACAACAACAGCCAGCCCACCATCACCACCTGGACCCTGGTCACCACCGAAGATACCGCCACGACCATGAAGATCACTCACTCAGAAGCCCCCAATGGACCCGTGCCTACCTTACATCTTCCACAGAGCCGCCGCTGGCATAGCACCCAAGCTACGGCGCACCATCAATGCCACCTTCGAATCCGGCACTTTCCCCAATGACTGGAAATGCGCAGATGTCAAACCCCTCCTCAATAAACCCTCTGCAGACCCGACGGACCTGAAAAACTACCGACCCATGTCTCTCCTTCCCTTCGCAACCAAAGTCAAGGAGAAGATCGTCAACGCCCAGCTGACAAACTTCATCGAAGAGAACACCATCCTCAACTCTTCCCAATCCGGATTCCGCAGTAACTACAGCACCGAGACCGCTTTCCTTCACCGCCACAGATGACATCTGCACGCTCCTGGACCAATGCCACACAATGGCCCTCATCCTGCTGGACCCCTCCTCAGCCTTCGACTCTGTCTCCCACCGCACTCTCGCAGCCAGACTCCATGACGCCAGCATACAGGGAACTGCCCTAGACTGGCTCTGCTCCTTCCTCGCCGGCAGAACCTAAAGGATCAGACTGCCGCCTTTCCTCTCTGAACCTACCAAGATCAACTGCGGAGTACCCCAAGGATCATTGCTCAGTCCCACGCTCTTCAACATCTACATGGCCCCCCTCACTGCCATCGTCAGACAGCATGGACTCAGCATAGTATCCTACGCCGACGACACGCAGTTCATCCTCTCACTCACAAAAGACCCCAAAACCACCAGGCTCAGCTTCCAGGAAGGAATGAAAGATGTTGCAGCTTGGATGAGCAGCAGCTGTCTGAAGCTCAACTCACAGAAGACAGAAGTCCTCGTCCTCGGATCCACCCCCTCAGCTTGGGACAACACCTAGTGGCCCACCGCCCTCGGCAACCCCCCCACCCATGGACCACACCCAGAACCTCGGCATCATACTCAACTCCTCCCTCACCATGACTCGCCACATCATCGCCTCCACCTGCTTCAACACCCTTCGTATCCTCCGCAAGACCGTCAAGTGGATTATCCCGAAGCCAGAAAGACCGTCACCCACACCCTCATAACAAGCAGGCTGGACTACGGAAACGCCCTTTAAGCTGGAATCAACAAATCCCTGCTGCACAAACTCCAGAACATCCAGAACACTGTGGCCAGGCTCGTCCTCGGCATCCCACGACATGAGTACATCTCCCAACACCTGCGAGATCTCCACTGGCTCCCCATCGAGAAGAGAGTAACCTTCAAGCTACTCACCCACGCCTACAAATCCCTCTACAACACCGGACCCAAATACCTCAACGAAAGAGTCTCCTTCCATGTACCCAAAGGAAACCTCCCCTCCGCCGACCTCGCCCTAGCAGAAACCCTGTGCATCTGCAAAACCAGAGCTTGTGGAAGAGCCTTCTCCTACGTTGCGGCTAAGGCCAGGAATGGGCTCCCAGTCAACATCAGACACTCCCCTACTCTGCACACCTTCAGGAAGAGCCTCAAGACCAGGCCTTTTGGCTGACTCAGAGCTGCCCCCCCACCCAAGCCTTGAGACCCTCTTGGGTGAGTAGCACCCTTTAAAATTCCCTGATTGATTGATTGATTGCGTTAGCAGGGGCATCTGGTGTTAAGTTAGGTTAAATTAGGTTTCTTTAGAAGAGGTGTGACAATTTCCTGCTCTGAGGATGATAGAAGTCCTGATTCAAAAAACAGATTCCAGAGAGCAGTAAACTGTGATGCAAGTATATTCAGCAAAGGTGTCAAGTATTTCGCAGCACATTGGTCATGGAGCTAACCTGAAGAGATGCTATGAATATTTTCACAAACCAGACCCTCTGAACAACTTTAAAAGAAGATAAACTGCTAGTGGAGAGTTGTTGGATTAGGCAAGATGTACTTCAAATAATTGTGCTCTTATTGTGGTTGTAATAGTAGATATTTTGTCATACATGTAGTTTGCTAAGGTGTCACAAAAAGCTTGCGTGAGTGGAAGATTGGAGAAATCAAATTTGAGAGGGAGCATTGCATTTGGTGTGCCATAATTTGTGGATTTCAGTGTGTTTTTTGGGATCAACTTGTCTTTATTTGTATATATGTATATTATATATACATATATATATATTTATGTCTAATATATATATATATATATGTGTGTGTATATATATATATATATATATATACATACATATATATATATATATATATATATATATATATATATATATATATATATATATATATATATATATATAACGACCAAACTTCCCCAAAAAAGAAGTCGAGCACACGCGGGTCAGTCGTTAAAAAGCTCCTTTATTCTGACATAGTGCATGACGCGTTTCATCCGTAGTGGACTTCCTCAGATGCAGTCAGAACCAAACAATTAAAACCAGTCCACACTTTTTAAATGCCATGCCCCTCTTTGATTGGCTGGAGCACACCTTGCGAGCACATTGGAAAGCCCGGACTGGAACTCCAAGTCCGCGCAGAGCAGGCATCAGGCGTAGGTACTAGCCCCAGTGGGCGGTGTCTGCTCTTTACAGCATGCCAGCAAAGATCTTGTGCGGATGGCGGGCAGTTCAGCGAGACCCTCACTCCGCCGCTTGCATCCCGATTTTCGTCATCTGGCGCCACTTAAGTAAGTCGCTGCCCCCTACAAAGTTGTAGTCCAATCCTCAGATTTGCATGGCAATCTCGGGTGCATGGCGGTCCGGCGTTTTCCAAAGAGTTTTTAGATTTGACCAAAAATTGCCACACACAGCCGCCGGACTGCTTTTGGGATGGGTGCTCCTGGGTGCTTGTGGCCGCACCCTTAACATAACGACCAAACTTCCCCAAAAAAGAAGTCGAGCACACGCGGGTCAGTCGTTAAAAAGCTCCTTTATTCTGACATAGTGCATGACGCGTTTCATCCGTAGTGGACTTCCTCAGATGCAGTCAGAACCAAACAATTAAAACCAGTCCACACTTTTTAAATGGCATGCCCCTCTTTGATTGGCTGGAGCACACCTTGCGAGCACATTGGAAAGCCCGGACTGGAACTCCAAGTCCACGCAGAGCAGGCATCAGGCGTAGGTACTAGCCCCAGTGGGCGGTGTCTGCTCTTTACAGCATGCCAGCAAAGATCTTGTGCGGATGGCGGGCAGTTCAGCGAGACCCTCACTCCGCCGCTTGCATCCCGATTTTCGTCATCTGGCGCCACTTAAGTAAGTCGCTGCCCCCTACAAAGTTGTAGTCCAATCCTCAGATTTGCATGGCAATCTCCGGTGCATGGCGGTCCGGCGTTTTCCAAAGGGTTTTTAGATTTGACCAAAAATTGCCACACACAGCCGCCGGACTGCTTTTGGGATGGGTGCTCCTGGGTGCTTGTGGCCGCACCCTTAACATAACGACCAAACTTCCCCAAAAAAGAAGTCGAGCACACGCGGGTCAGTCGTTAAATAGAACCCAGAACCTCGGCATCATACTCAACTCCTCCCTCACCATGAATCGCCACATCATCGCCTCCACCTGCTTCAACACCCTTCGTATCCTCAGCAAGACCGTCAAGTGGATCATCCCGAAGCCAGAAAGACCGTCACCCACACCCTCATAACAAGCAGGCTGGACTACGGAAATGCCCTTTAAGCTGGAATCAACAAATCCCTGCTACACAAACTCCAGAATATCCAGAACACCGTGGCAAGGCGCGTCCTCGTCATCCCACGACATGAGTACATCTCCCAACACCTGCGAGATCTCCACTGGCTCCCCATCGAGAAGAGAGTAACCTTCAAGCTACTCACCCACGCCTACAAATCCCTCTACAACACCGGACCCAAATACCTCAACGAAAGAGTCTCCTTCCATGTACCCAAAGGAAACCTCCCCTCCGCCGACCTCGCCCTAGCAGAAACCCTGTGCATCTGCAAAACCAGAGCTTGTGGAAGAGCCTTCTCCTACGTTGCGGCTAAGGCCTGGAATGGGCTCCCAGTCAACATCAGACACTCCCCTACTCTGCACACCTTCAGGAAGAGCCTCAAGACCTGGCCTTTCAGCTGACTCAGAGCTGCCCCCCCACCCAAGCCTTGAGACCCTCTCGGGTGAGTAGCACCCTTTAAAATTCCCTGATTGATTGATTGATTGCGTTAGCAGGGGCATCTGGTGTTAAGTTAGGTTAAATTAGGTTTCTTTAGAAGAGGTGTGACAATTTCCTGCTCTGAGGATGATAGAAGTCCTGATTCAAAAAACAGATTCCAGAGAGCAGTAAACTGTGATGCAAGTATATTCAGCAAAGGTGTCAAGTATTTCGCAGCACATTGGTCATGGAGCTAACCTGAAGAGATGCTATGAATATTTTCACAAACCAGACCCTCTGAACAACTTTAAAAGAAGATAAACTGCTAGTGGAGAGCTGTTGGATTAGGCAAGATGTACTTCAAATAATTGTGCTCTTATTGTGGTTGTAATAGTAGATATTTTGTCATACATGTAGTTTGCTAAGGTGTCACAAAAAGCTTGCGTGAGTGGAAGATTGGAGAAATCAAATTTGAGAGGGAGCATTGCATTCGGTGTGCCATAATTTGTGGATTTCAGTGTGTTTTTTGGGATCAACTTGTCTTTATTTGTATATATGTATATTATATATACATATATATATATTTATGTCTAATTACCTACTGGCGGTCGCCAGTAGGTAGTTATAGTTAGGACCCTGTTTCCATAGGAAAACCGCAACATTCTATTTTGAATAACTTTGGCGCCGGTCGATGAATCCTCGCGAAATTTTCAAAACTAATGGGGCGCTACGCTCCGCTCCTACCCTGAAAGTCTCGGGGGGATTCGTCAAGCGGGGGCTGAGATAAAAGGGGGGTCCCAAAACGCGTTTTTCCCATGCATTTTTCCATAGGACCTTTAGACACAGCTACAGCCCGAACGGCTGAACAGAGTTCCTTGAAATTTGGCAGAGAGGTAGTCTACAGGTCAAGGAAGTGCCTTTTGTAGGTTTGGTGTAAATCTGTTCAGTAGATTCTGAGAAAATAGCCTTTAAATCAATATATATATCTGAGCCAGCTTACGGTGCGCTTACGGTAAGCTTACCGTACGCGTACGATTCTGATTGGCTGTTAGATCTTAGTAAACATTCGAATCGTTCGAAACCAGGAAGCGGCGGCCGCCATTTTCTCTCTCGCACTCTTAAGGGATGAGGAAAAACAATGGCAAAAAACATGAAACTGGACTTTTTAGACAGCTCCTTTCCACCTATCCTTGATTAATGTGTCCCCACTGTTCCCCCATGGGCAAAAATCCTTTTTTTTTTTTTTCGAAAAATCGCCGATTACGTTTACCGTACGCGTACGGTTTAAAAAAAAAATAAAAAAAATATATATTATCCACATTCTCCCCATCCCGTTTCCAATCAGTGCCTGCATGGCACCATTTGTGCATGGCCTATATATATCGTTGAAAATGTAAAAGCTTACCTTTCACAGCGAAGCGCATAATATGTCCTCCATGTGCGCACGGTGCGCGAAGTGCATCGTGTGTACATGGCCCATCCACGGCACTAACTGCGTAAAGTGTGCGCGCGGTGCGCGAAGCGCACCGCGTGCTCACTGTGCGTGCACGGTGCGCGAAGCGCACCGTGCGCGCACGAAACGAACTGCGTTAAGTGGGCGCCACCCCGTGTGCAAATGGTGCCCGAAGGGCACCATTTGAGCATGGCATATTATATGTGTAGAAAATGTAAAAGCTTACCTTTCACAGCGAAGCGCATAATATGTCCTCCATGTGCGCACGGTGCGCGAAGCGCATCGTGCGTACATGGCCCATCCACGGCACTAACTGCGTAAAGTGGGCGCGCGGTGCGCGAAGCGCACCGCGTGCTCACTGTGCGCGCACGGAACGAACTGCGTTAAGTGGGCGCGCACGCCACGAATGGCGTAAAGTAACTTAGCATTTAAAAAACTGTACAAATTCACTGAAAAAACCATAGGTTTCACACACGTTATAGTTAGGAATTAGCATTTAAAAAACCTTGCAAATTCAGTGAAAAAACCATAGGTTTCACACATGTTATAGTTAGCTGGACATTTCACTCGTAAAAAACCAATGAAATTCCCCCGTTATAGTTAGTGCAGGCAACTATAACTCACGTGACCGCAATCCTCTGCTGATGCTAATACTGTATTTAGACAATTATTTGCCCATGTCTTCTTCCATTAAATTTTAGCTATACATATATTACAAATATTTTTTTTTCATAAAGACACATATGTCATCAGCAGAGGATTGCGGTCACGTGAGTTATAGTTGCCTGCACTAACTGTAACGGGGGAATTTCATTGGTTTTTTACGAGTGAAATGTCCAGCTAACTATAACATGTGTGAAACCTATGGTTTTTTCACTGAATTTGCAAGGTTTTTTAAATGCTAATTCCTAACTATAACGTGTGTGAAACCTATGGTTTTTTCAGTGAATATATATATATATGTGTGTATATATATATATATACATATACATATTTGGCTGTTTTCCCTCCACTGCGCTGCAACTTTCATAATAAACGAAAGAATACCTACCTGCGTGTGGCTCTCTTAAATGAAGGAAACTTGAGATGGTGGATTTGTAAACGGCTGCTTTCGGTCGGAAGGGAGCCCAGCCACAAAGGAGTGGACCAAGCTGCTATCAACCGGCAAGCAGCGTTAAAGGGCAGCGAGGTCGTTTATGGAAGATATTATGTGCAGTCCAGTGTAAAGGGGACTCTTTCCAGACCCACTGGGGTTTTAATTTCTTCACTGTGCATCGCATGAAAGCAGCTCACGGAAGTAATACTAGAAGCACTACAATTACCATCAAGCTCCGGGAGAGCCAACGCCCACTGTGGCAGGTGGTGAGACTTATAAAGTGGTGCCTTTGCTTCATGCGCTGTTGAACTCAAGCCTCTGATGAAATGCGTGTGAGCATGAAACGCGTCAGGCTTTTTGGACATTTTGGCTGTTTTCCCTCCACTGCGCTGCAACTTTCATAATAAACGAAAGAATACCTACCTGCGTGTGGCTCTCTTAAATGAAGGAAACTTGAGATGGTGGATTTGTAAACGGCTGCTTTCGGTCGGAAGGGAGCCCAGCCACAAAGGAGTGGACCAAGCTGCTATCAACCGGCAAGCAGCGTTAAAGGGCAGCGAGGTCGTTTATGGAAGATATTATGTGCAGTCCAGTGTAAAGGGGACTCTTTCCAGACCCACTGAGGTTTTAATTTCTTCACTGTGCATCGCATGAAAGCAGCTCACGGAAGTAATACTAGAAGCACTACAATTACCATCAAGCTCCGGGAGAGCCAACGCCCACTGTGGCAGGTGGTGAGACTTATAAAGTGGTGCCTTTGCTTCATGTGCTGTTGAACTCAAGCCTCTGATGAAATGCGTGTGAGCATGAAACGCGTCAGGCTTTTTGGACATTTTGGCTGTTTTCCCTCCACTGCGCTGCAACTTTCATAATAAACGAAAGAATACCTACCTGCGTGTGGCTCTCTTAAATGAAGGAAACTTGAGATGGTGGATATATACATACATATATATATATATATATATATATATATATGAATTGATGAGGCGGACGCCCATCCGCCAAGCCGGCACCACCCCATGATCCCCAGGGGGCCACGGAAGCGGATTTACCACTTTCAATGTGGAGCAGAGAGGTTGGATAGAGGAAGGACGCCTAGGCCAGGGCCCATGTGAGGGCTTGATTTGCGGCAGTGATCGGCGCACCGTTATTGAGGTGGAGAATATTTCGGCACTACAACTCCCATAAGAACTTGCAACGCAAACAGGAAGCGTGATTTAAAAAGGGAGGTACTGCCAGCCAAGCGCGAACCTTTCCCGAAGCGCCTCTGATGAAGAGATGAACTCGAAACGCGTAAGGCGCAGGAGAGGCTGCCAATTGCACTGACTGATGCTTCTTTCCATACCGTTTATTAAAGGACTGGTAAACCTTCTCTCTGATTCGTGTGCGGCTTACTGGGCTACCTGTGTTTGAATTGATGAGGCGGACGCCCATCCGCCAAGCCGGCACCACCCCATGATCCCCAGGGGGCCACGGAAGCGGATTTACCACTTTCAATGTGGAGCAGAGAGGTTGGATAGAGGAAGGACGCCTAGGCCAGGGCCCATGTGAGGGCTTGATTTGCGGCAGTGATCGGCGCACCGTTATTGAGGTGGAGAATATTTCGGCACTACAACTCCCATAAGAACTTGCAACGCAAACAGGAAGCGTGATTTAAAAAGGGAGGTACTGCCAGCCAAGCGCGAACCTTTCCCGAAGCGCCTCTGATGAAGAGATGAACTCGAAACGCGTAAGGCGCAGGAGAGGCTGCCAATTGCACTGACTGATGCTTCTTTCCATACCGTTTATTAAAGGACTGGTAAACCTTCTCTCTGATTCGTGTGCGGCTTACTGGGCTACCTGTGTTTGAATATATATATATATATATATATATATATATATATATATATATATATATATATATATATATATATATATATATATATATATATATATCTACTGGCGGTCGCCGGTAGATAGTTATAGTTAGGACCGTGTTTCCATAGGAAATCTGAAAATTCTATTTTGAATAACTTTGGCGCCGGTTGACGAATACTCGCGAATTTTTCAAAATAGGTGGGGCGCTCCGCTCCGCTCCTACCCTGAAAGTCTCGGGGTGATTAGTCAAGCGGGGGCCGAGAAAAAGGGGGGGTCCCAAAATGCGTTTTCCCCATGCATTTTTCCATAGGGACCTTTAGTCCAAGGTACAGCCCGAACGGCTGAACAGAATTATTTGAAATTTGGCAAAGAGAAAGTCCTCAGGTCAGGGATGTGCCTTTTGAATATCTGGAGTCAATCTGTTCAGTAGTTCCTGAGAAAATTTCAGTTAAAAGTACATATATATCTATAGGCGCGCACCGTGTGCGTACGGTAAGCATACCGTACGCGCACGCTGCCGTGCACGAGCGTAATTCTGATTGGTGGTTACATGACAGGAAGTGTCGGCCGCCATTTTGTCTCTCGCAGTCTGAGGCAGTGAAAAACAAAGGTGGAGAATGTAAAAAGGGGGCAGGGTGGACAGTTCCTGACCCCCTAGCCTTTGTCAGGGGGTCACTGAAGGACCCCCAAGGATGAAAAAAACATATTTTTTTTCCGAAAAAGCGCGGGGTGCGTGCACTATGCGCGCACGGCACGCACAACGCATCGTGGGCGCTCGGTGCGCAAAGCTCACGGTGCGCGCACGGTGCGCGCACGGTGCACGCACGGTGAAGAACCTGAAAAAAATATATATTAATAAATACATAACTTAGCATTTAAAAAACCGTACAAATTCACTTAAAAAACCATAGGTTTCACACACGTTATAGTTAGGAATTAGCATTTAAAAAACCTTGCAAATTCACTTAAAAGACCATAGGTTTCACACATGTTATAGTTAGCTGGACATTTCCCTCAGAAAAAACCAATGAAATTCCCCCGTTATAGTTAGTGCAGGCAACTATAACTCACGCGACCGCAATCCTCTGCTGATGACATCAGATATTACATCACTGATTAAATATGTGTCTTTCTGAAAAATCAATATTTGTAATATGTGTATAGCTAAAGATTAATGGAAGAAGACATGGGTAAATAGGTGTATACAGTGATGTAATATCTGACGTCATCAGCAGAGGATTGCGGTCGCGTGAGTTATAGTTGCCTGCACTAACTAAAACGGGGGAATTTCATTGGTTTTTTCCGAGGGAAATGTCCAGCTAACTATAACATGTGTGAAACCTATGGTTTTTTAAGTGAATTTGCAAGGTTTTTTAAATGCTAATTCCTAACTATAACGTGTGTGAAACCTATGGTTTTTTAAGTGAATATATATATATGTATATACACATTACCTACTGGCGGTCGCCAGCAGGTAGTTATAGTTACAACCTAGTTTCCATAGGAAAAGCATTTTTGATTTGCTAATAACTTTGGCGTCGTTGGATGAATCTTTGCGAAATTCTTTGAAATAAAGTCTATCCAGGTCAGCTCCTATCCTGAAAGATTGGGGGTGATTCGTCAAGGAGGGGCTGAGAAAAAAGGGGGGTCCCAAAATGCGATTTCCCCATGTTAATTTCCATAGGAAATCTTGCGACGAGCTACAGCCCGAACTGCTGAACGGAATTACCCCAAATTTTGCAGAAAGGTAGAGCTTGGTTCAGAAAGTGACCATTTTTCAAATGGTGTAAATCCATTCAGTAGTTTTTGAGAAATTTAAAAAATAAGAGTCAAAAAATCAATTTCCCATAGGAAACTTTGTGCAAGGCTACGGCTGAAACTACTGAACGGAATTACCCCAAATTTGGCACAAAGGTAGTGCGTGGGTCAGAAAGCGACCTTTTTTTAAATGGTGTAAATCTGTTCAGTAGTTGCTGAGAAATTAGAAAAATAAAAGTTTCGATATCTGGGCGGAGCCTAAATCCCGAACACGAGCTTCACTGGGATTGGCTGTCAACACTCCAAACCAGGAAGTGTTGGCAGCCATCTTGTGGCTCGGTAGAAGCGAGTCGCTAGAAAACACCCTGACCCCTAGACCTGCTGAGGGAGTCCCAAAAGGACCCCAGGGTAAAAATGTTTTTTTTTTTAAAAAACAACAAAACATGCGCAATTCGCGCTGGGGTCGCGGGTGCCCGTGTTTTCTTTTAATGAGACCCCGGGGTGGGATAGGTCCCGGGGGCATTTCTTAAAAAATAATGGCGGGGCTCGCTGGGGCTGCGGGGGCCTACTGGGGTTCCCGCAATCTCAGGGCTTCACTCATGTTGGGAGGGGGGTTGCGCGCCCCCCCCCCCCCCCGGAGCCCTCCATCTGCTTATAACTTTGGCATCGTTTGATGATTCTTTACAACATTTTCCAAAAAGTTTCTCTTTTTTGATCAGCTCCTTTCTTGAAAGTTTATGGGTGATCGGTCAAGGGGGGAAAAAGAGTGGTGTCAAAACGTGTTTTCTCAATGCATTTTCTGTAGGAAACTTTAGACAAGGCCACAGGTCAAACTGCTGAATGGAATTACACCAAATTTGGCAGGGAGAAAGTTCTTGGTCCAGAAAGCGCTGTTTTGTAGAAATGGTGTAAATCCGCTCAGTAGTTTTTGAGATATTAAAGGAAAAAAATATATATATATCTGGTCGGTGCCTAACTCCCAAGCATGATCTTGCCTCTGATTGGCTGCTAACACTTCAAAGCAGGAAGTGTCCTCTCATTGGCTGCTAACACTTCAAACCAGGAACTGTTAGCAGCCATCTTGTGCCTCGCATCGAGTGAAAATATAAAAGAAAGGTTCTGGGGGCAATTTAATATAGCTGAGCTCTGTGTAATGATGATTTGGACACAATGAAGGTTTAAGATTTATTAACAATAAAGGAGAAACAGGTGAGAGCCAGGCAGCACGACTTCCACTCCAGGACACCAGTAAGAAGATAACCCTTTCACGCTCACTATGCCCAACATCACCACTTCGCAGCTATGCCTTTAGAAGCCAGTCTGTCGGATTGCAGCTGTCTACCTTTGCGAGCTAGTACTCTGCTGTGCCTCTACCTCTGTGAGCTCCTACGCTGCTGTTCCTTTGGGAGTGGACGGCTCATAGTTCTGCCTCTGTGAGTCGAGCGGACAGGCCGCAGTTGTCTCTCTGCGAGCCTGGGTATGAACTGTTTATAAGTCACACTATATGAGCATTGAAAAGCCATTTTGTGATTCACTCCGTCAGCTGGCATCTGTCCGAGACATTTCTGAAAACATAACAGAGCTCTTTCTGTGAGAGATACCCCTTTCACGCTGCGTCTCCCCACATTAGCAGGTAACGCACCCTCTTCCCACATCACCAGCATACCCCCAACAACCTTCTTGGGCCCAGAAGTGTCCCTCTACGAACTATGAGTAAAAAGATGCTTGTGAGGTTGGAGAAATAAGAATCTTAGTCATGTATAGATTTACATATAAAACATTTTATTAAAACAAAACAACAAATAAAACTTTGTACAGCCGTGGCGTGTCATTGCTGGTCCATTTGTGATTCATAGCCTGCAAGACAAAAAGAAAGATAAGATGGTGCGTCATGCGTCCAGCAAAGGAGATAGAGAGAGAGAGAAAGAGTGAGAGAGAGAGGAAGACAGAGAAAGAGAGATAGAGTAAGAGATAGAAAGAGAGAGAGAAATTGTAAGATACAAGGAAGAGAGAAAGAGAACTAGTGTGAGAGAGAGGAAGACAGAGAGAGAAAGAGTGAGAGAGAGGAAGAGAGAGAGAGAAAGAGTGAGAGAGAGGAAGAGAGAAAGAGTGAGCTACAAGGAAGAGAAAAACAATGTGAGAAGGAGGAAGACAGAGAAAGAGTGAGATACGTGGAAGAGAGAAAGAGAGAATCAGTGTGAGAGAGAGGAAGAGAGACAGAAAGAGTGAAAGAGGAATAGAGAAAGAGTGAGAGAGAAGAAGCCAGACAAAGAGAGAAAGAGTGAGACAGAGAGGAAGACAACGAGAGAAACAGTGTGAGAGAGAGGAAGAGAGAGAGAGATAAAGAGAGAAATGGTGTGAGAGAGAAGAAGAGAGAGAGATAAAGAGAGAGAGGAAGAGAGAGAGAGAAAGTGAGAGAGGGAGAGAGAGAAAGAGTTGTAGTGGAGGCAGCGTTTTAGATACATACATTGCTATGTTAGCATAAGCGCCTTAGATGTTAGAAACACCATCTTGCCACTTTTGCTGCTTTTGCACACGACACTGCAGATACATGTTATTATTTGAAAACTGCTTGCTTGCCTTTTTTTCACATGAGAACTGTCTGTTGTTCACATCCCTAGACGTGCACTGCGACCTTGGTCTGAACATTGTGTGCAGAAACAGTCTGAGCCACCAAACAATGTATGTTTTTGAGTTCAGGTTGATCGGCCCACGCTCTAGCCATTACACGCACACAGCTGCAAATATCTGAAAGTCGAGAGCCTTTAATATTGCAGTTTGCATGCATTAGACACACATTCTGGAGAAGAACTTTTCCAGGTGCAGAGCAAAGCTGATCCTGTGATGTGATTCACCTAAGCTGATCTTTACGGTATGGGGTTCCCCATTCAAACCTAGAGACCTTCTATTAGTATAATAATACTAGCTCACTAGCGAAGGGAGGGTCGTTGTATTCCACTATCATTTGTAAAATGATTTCTCCCTTCATTTTCTATGGTATTGTAACAATACTGATGGTTTTAATTTTAATCATTTGTCTGCTTATGTTAGCCAAAGTACTGCATCTTAGGACACGTAGTTCATAAAATAAACATTTTAAACTTTACCGTGTCACTGATTACACTTGTTGTGGACTGATATGAGAATAATAACGAACAGGTATTTCTGATTACCACCATTCCTGAGAGTACTCTAAAGTCGCATGTTCTGGTTTGTCTAATCATTGGTAGCTTCTATATGGTATGAAGAGCGAATGAGACACTGATGCTGGTCGGATAGGGGTTCTGGGTACTGAGGTGAGTTTTGGGTACACCGCAATTCACTGAGGTCCTGGTTTCCTGCGCATAGTTCTGTGCATGAGCAGAATCCCTGCAACATGGTGCACCTAACGTTTGGTCTTCTGATTTGAAACGCCTTAGTAGTGCTTATATTAGTCCACAACACCCTCACTCTTGTTTCCGGATAGCGGGAGTGGCGGTTTTAATCTACCTATTAGTACGATATGTTCCCTCAAGCTTGTTAATTAAAAAGGTTTTTATATTTCTGAACACTTGTGCTACTGTAATATATATTGTTGTTCTTCTCTGTGTCCGTATGGCGGTCGATATTGCAGCGCACAGCCGGACACCTCTCAGACGTCATTTGACGCAGTTTGGGGTACCGGACGATGGGATGGCTGTTATTTTTGTGGTGGGTGCCGATGCATCATATCCCTACGAGTTGTTTTACTCTTGGGTGACTATGCCGGCAGTGAATGCGGATGATGATACGTTTCACTCCCACGCGGATCCCAGCAAATTATACGCCATATAGGACGCAGGAGATTCCTATTTCAGCCTGGCAGCATCTCATTTGGTTTCATGGTGCCCTTCCCCATACGGTTACACCAGTTCGAATGGGCTCTTTGTCAATTCCAGGGGCCACTTGGCCAGTATTGGCCGGATTTATACCTCATCCTCGTTATTTGAACGTTGTGGTGGATGAGTTGCGTGTCCTCCATACAGCCATGATTACTGTGTATCGGGCTTTAGTGCAATACGTTTAACGCAACATGCAGATGGGGGCACCTGCTGTTGCGAGACAGCCAGCTGGCCCGGCCGGGTTTGTTATTAGTCCCGTCATGGTTAATTCGGTAATGGGCAAGCGCCCCCAGAATAAGGACGATTTGCCTTATTGGCTGGCTGAGAAATTTGACCAGCTGGAAGGAGTATTTCCGCACTCTACTCCTGTGGAGGAACACAGGATCCTCACCATTAGTTTGCAGAAAGACTTAGTCCCAGAGGTGTCCGATTGTGACAACTGGGGTAAAGTTTTTGCAGCGGTCTACTCGAAGTGCTTCGGCACCCCATCTATGGCCGTGCTTCCCTCCGTCATCAAGCGTGTTCAAGATCAACACGGTCCGGAGGCGGCGGTCGAGTTGAGAATGCGGCTTGCCTGTGTGTTCGATGTAGTTGCCACTCACGTCCTTGGTAACCTCAAGGGAGATGCGGTACACTTTCAAGTGGCTAATGGTTTAGCCCACGTCGACGAACACGATAAGCCCAGAGAGTTGCCTAAAATTATTGCGGAGGCTTATAGAACTATTGGCCGCAGTAGTTTAGGGATTAAGCCTACTATTGTCATTCCTGACATACAACAGCAAACTAAGGTGAGTTTGTCTGTAAAAGACGATCGTCCAACTTTTCCTAAACAAAATTGGAGAACAAAGAAACAGGGAAAGCAGCAACACAAACAGGGGTCTCGTCCTGCGTCTCCAGTACAGGTGACTGGTGAACGCACATACGATTGGCACGATCGCAGTATTATTAGGTCACCTGATAGATTTCAGGTTACTGAACAACGTTCTCCTCGTTCTTCACAGGAAACATCGGCCTCACAGTCCGGTGGCGGAGAACTGGGCAAAGGTCGGGGTGCCCAACAAGGTCGTGAGCAACCCCGTCAGCCTGACGGTAAAGGCAAGCAGGACGAGTTTGCACGTCAACGTCCCACGTTTCAGAAAAAGAAAGTTGCTGTAATAACAGCGAGGTATGCCACAGATAGTGAGAACGCAGCTTCGGAACTTGACATGGGCAATAACGCTGCTCAACAGCGCAGCGGAGGTTACAGTAGTGCGGCAAGCACTGCGTCCATATCTGGAGGCGACAGCAACTGATACGTTCATAACTGTAGAAACTGTGGATACTAGAGTGGCTCCCCCTGACAGACTATATGACATAGTCCTCTTAATTGAAGGTGACATACAACGTACAATACAAGGGATTTTTTGGGATAATCTGACCTCTTCCTATGACATTCTCTTAGCGGAGGCAGACTGGCCCCCGGCTTTCATTTTGGATGCTCCTAGAGGAGAGGAGGTAATCCTCCCGTCCTTTGCGCACACGGTGCCAAAGGAGCACACTGAAAGGTTTGCCAAAGAGTCGGCTCAGGTGCTTGCTCCGGCTTTGTACCGGACTCAGGTTGGGTGGGATTAATTATCGCCAAGCCATGAGATTCCTTTACGTTCTATGCCTCAGCCGCAGCCCCAATATCCCATGCGTCGCGAAGCTAGATCCCACATCGAGGAAATCCTTGAGCAATTGGAATATCGCGTGTTATTGAAACATATGTGTCACCAATGAATAATCCTTTATTCACTGTAACGAAACCTGATGGGTCGTACCGCCTAGTTTTGGATTACCGGCATTTGAACTCTCATTGTCGGACGTGTGCTGTACAGAATACCCACAGTTCTGCCCTCATTGATAGTCACGTGAGAAAAAGGTTTAAGACCACACTTGACATATCCAATGGCTTTTATAGCCATAACCTGTCCTCTATTAGTAGTCAGTGGACAGCGTTTACTTCTGGCGGCAAACAAAAACAGTTTAAAAGATTAGCCATGGGCTATAAAAACAGCCCTGGCGTCTTTGCCGCACGTGTTGTCTCTCTGTTAGAGAGCATTGACCCTGATGCATACTCATATGTTGATGATATCTATCTCACAGACGACGAGTTGTGGCCGCATCTGTGTCGCGCTGATCGCATCATTGTTATGTTTGCAGACTTCGGTTACAAATTCAACTTTGCGAAGTCTCACATTGCAGAGTATACAGTGTTATTTTTGGGCTAAGAGCTCAACAATGAAGGTCGAGGGCTAGCCCCTCACTTCTTGGAGAAGTGCGCGTGTTTGCGTGCTCCAACAACACTGAAGAAATTACAGTCTTTGCTGGGTTTTCTGAATTTTGGGCGTACGTACATTCCCGATTATGCCCAGCGTATCAAGCCGCTATATGCCTTGGTACAACCTACTTTTTCCAAATCGAGCTGGCTGCCAGAGCATTCAGCTATTTTGCAATCTTTGCAGGCTGATCTTCTAGCTTCGAAATACTTACTGACATGTGATAACCACACTAACCTGGCAATAAGAATTGTGCTGGGCGCGGTGGGTTTCACGTACTTAACGTTCAATGAGGGCGATACCGTCCCCATTGCCTACAAATCACACTTGTACACTTCGGCTGAACTGCGCTTTTCCACGGTTGAAAAAGTTTTGACTGCGGTACAGATGGCGATTCTTAAAGAACGAGCGCTGTCGCAGGGAAAACGCATGTTGGTGGTTACACCATGTCCTGCTCTAGAGGCAGTGACGAAAGCCAGTGTACCTAATTCTAAAGCTTTGCATCCACGTTGGATACAATGGGCCACTTCTTTGACATCGGCAGATGTCACCTATATATTTGATGCCTCATTGCAGACTCAGGAGTACTTACAGTATGAATTCATTCATCCAGCTCCTCTGTCTATGCGCCCGCTTGAAGATTACCATTGTGTCATTTACACTGATGGTTCGGCGCAACCGGCGACGGAATCAAAGCATGCCTATTCAGCGGCCTGCGCAATTGTGGCGGGTACTTTCGTGTATGGAGAATTCAAGTCTGATGTCGTGGATACGCAGTCATTGGGTGATTGTACCGCACAGTTGGCAGAGCTCCGTGCTCTGGTGCTTGCACTGGAGTTTGCTGATCCTAGGGTTACTACTCTTATAGTGAGTGACTCGTTTTACTGTGTTCAGTCTTTTAACGACAATCTATTCTTTTGGTCTCAAAATGAATATCGCGATTCCAAAGGTAGCACAATCAAGCATAAAATGCTTTGGGTTCAAGAGGCAGAACTTAAACAGCATCTGCCTCTCGTGAATGTAATTCACACTCTTGGTCACCAGCGAGTTGGTGTCCACGCTGTCGGCAACAGCTTAGCTGATGAGGCAGCGAAAACAGCAGTGGCGACATATCTAGTAGCAGCAGTTACAAGATCCAAAAGTAAGATCGATGATGACATCTTGGCAGCTATTGCTGCTACAGAGAAGGGAAGTAATTACCCGAGAGGTTTCCCTTCTCGGTACCATTATCACTTAAGTCCAGATAACGTCCCGTATATGAGAATTAACAACATTGGTGACAGATTAATTCCCAACGCGGACTGCAGACCTTCCTTGATAACAGCGGCTCACGAGGGTATGGCCTCTGCCCATGCCGGCGTGTCAGCTACTGTTACTCTCTTACAACAGCGTTACTGGTGGCGCAGGTTGTATAAACAGACTCGCACTTATGTTCTTGATTGTGACATTTGCCAGCACATTAAACCTTCGACTGCTGCGCGCCCACCACAAACTCAGTTGTACATATCTAATAAACCACTTGGGTGTGTTTATTTAGATCACTGCGCTCCTTTCTCCTCTGATACAGCGTATAAGTACATCTTAGTTGCAGTGGATTCGTGCACACGTTTTCTTTGGGTATGGCCACAAAGGAGTGCTGATGCCCATACTGTCATCAGGGATTTGCGTGTCTTTGTGGGAATTTTTGCATGTGGTACCTTTCATTCTCACCAGGGCCCTGCGTTCGCCACTCAGGCGTACAAAGAAGCCATGAGATCTTTCGGGGTCCAAGTCAAATTTTCGTCTCCATACCGGCCTGAGGGTAATAGTGTAGTGGAGTGAATGAACCGTGACTTAATGCAATCCCTGACAGCTAGGGTTTTAGGCACTGGCCGGAACTGGTTAGCCCATCTGTATAACGTCCAACGTGCACTTAATAATCTCCCTAGCAGTTATCTGGGTGGGCGGACCCCATACATGATGCTCTTTGGCATAAAAATGTTTGTACCGGACCTTGATGGTCTAGACATGGCATCGTCAGCCGCACCCTTTGACGTAGATGATCACTGTGCTGTATTACAGAATCTACAAGAGACCAGAGACAGTCTTGCAAAAGAAAAATGCCCTCCACATCTGATGCTGCACTTCAGATTCCGGTAGTCAGCTGGCTACCTCAAGTTGGAGACCTGGTTCGTGAGAAGGTGGAGAAGAAGAAGGAGTTCGGCCCCTCTCATCGTGCCCCGGTTCCAGTGCTTGGCGTGCAGGGTACAAGAACAGTAATTTTACCTCCACTTCCTGGTCGCAAGGATAACAGGTACATTTCCATTGACAATGTCAAACTACAGCGTGTGGCCGATTCTTCTTAGTATGACTCCAGCAGTTTCTTGCCCTACGATGCTGAGAAATTCTGTTTTGGCTCCGGCTTCTACCACCATGCCTGATATTGCCATCGAGATGCATACAGTTACTAATCCTTTGTTGCCACCACAGGCTGGTGGTCCACCTGAAGATACTGAGTATACTTATCCCACAGATATATCATTGCCTGTTTTACACTCAACCGCAATTAACCAGTCACGTTTCTCATTTGACTCTAACTCTATGACTTCCAGTGCTCCATCGAAAGTTTCTATTTTTGCAGTTTGGTTTAAACGACATTTTTTAATTCCCCCTTTGACTTACATTTGGCTGGTGCTCATATGTATTTTTTTGTTAATGTCCATTGGATTTGTGGTGGTATTTTTTCGTCTTGTGAATGGACACTACCTAAAGGAAAGATCTACAATTAGACTAATTGATGGAACTTTGGCCCCCCACTCCTCATCACACATCATGAAGAGGGACCAGACTTTTGTGAATATTACTGCCTGGCCTGTGTTAGATGGGATTGTGTGGGATGCTGTTAAATTTCAAATTCATGGACCCACTGAGGTTATTAATGTTCCAAATGTTCTTCATGTTTCTATGGGTGATGTAGTGAAACAAAACATCCGCTCTGATGATTGGGACGTTCAGGCTGTAGAGGCACTATTTTCTGATTTGAAATATTATGCCGCATTTGATGCTGAAGATTTGTATTTGGACACTGCTAATTATGGGGAGCTGTTTTGCTATCAACATTATGGCAATCATTTCCTACATAAAGCCAACACGTTTAGAAATTTTGTAAATTATACACAATGGGAACATTGTCCGACGCCGGTGTAAGGTAGCTCCAGCACATTAGTGAACAAATTTGCATATTTTACTGATTTCAGTGTTTCAAAACCTGCCGCCTTTTATTTTAAAGTGGCAACAGAATCTTCCTCGAAGGTTAGGCTGACACATACTAAATTGTTGTATTCCAAATCCTTTATGGATGAATTGGCTATCGAGGGGTATAACCTGTGGAAAGCTACTATTGATCTTAAATCTGTTTGGGGTTCCAAGAAATGGCAGGTGCAAGGGACTGAGGCTCTGCATCGTGCTTGCCTTATCCCAAACCACATGTTATTTTTGAATTCTACTATTTTTCAGACCACCTGCTTTGGATTGGCTACTGCTAAAAAGCTGAATTCCCCCTCTATTCCAGATCTGGGTGCTTATCCAAATCTGTCCTTGATGCATTGCAGTCATACATTACTAATACATCCTTCAATATTTCCAAATTACATTCAGAAGGATGGTTAACTTGGCAGACAAGTTCAGATTCCTGTCAACATCGTTTTCTGGGTCTGCAACGTGGGTATACGCAGGTTCGCGTAGACCCCCGCTTTAAATCTTCTCATTCTGTTACTACCTACTCTGTGGGGAAGTTATGCCAATCTTGGCTGCAACATTCCACCTTGGCATCTGTTAAACTTCATTTATCTAAATTACATGACAAAATAGATTTGAATGATTTTGTTAAGGGTCCTGTGGGTGGCAGGTCCAAGAAATGGGTGTATGCTGTCTATAACGAAGTTTGGAAATTGTCGCATATTGAGGCAGCTTCCAGATTTGGAAAAAGTACTAGCTGTTATCGCTAATAGCATTAACACCCTTTCTTCCAGAATTTACACATTAGATAATATTGTTTCATCTGTTGTTGAGATTGTGCAGGATGATATGTCTGTTTTGTATCATGGTCAAAATCAATTACGTTCTATAATGCAGTTTGCATAGACTTTGCAAACATTAAAGGCTGGGAAACTCCCCTGGGACTACATGAATACTTCGTCTTTATTCCTTCCCTTTAATCTGACAGCAAAACAACAATTCATGTCCATGAAAGATGCAACATACTCATTACTGCATATTGAAAAGTTAGAACCTTTGCCTTTCTCTGTGGCCGAATTGAACTCCGCTGTGTGGCTTATCCACGGGTTAATCACATTACCATTTCCTTTGTTTAAGTTCAGTTTGTGCATGAAACATTATGCCCTAGGCAGATATGAACCGTTGTGTACGGCTTTTCTGCATGAAGTTTGGTCACTCTCATTTACATATAGGTGCATGAGAGAAGGTAAAGAAGTTTATTTGAAGGGTGAGGAATGCACTTCCATACCTGATCACTCTGTAGTCTGTAGGCACATCCAATTGCATGGCGCGTGCAATGTTCAGGCACCTAATTTAGCATGCGTCCTGAAAGGGATTCCAGTGCCAGCTATTACACCCTCTTTCACGTTGCTAGCTAACAGTAGTTATTTGCTTTTAAATAACGAGGCTTGCTGAGGGATGCTAGTGGAAATTCCCTACATTGTGACTGTATCGCAGAGGGTAGTCTGCTGTAAAAATGTCCTTTTCCCACCCCCGCATGCGCGGCTGGGTGTATCCATCTGGCCTTCCATTCCAACCTTGGAAACAGAGTTCAACAAGATGAGCAGAATAAGGGCTCTATTGTCTCAAAAAGAAGTCGCTCTGACTTCTTCCCGTGAAACATTTGTCCTTCACGTAGCAAATACACGCACCGAGGTGCATGCGCTTTTGAATACTGATCTCCCACTTCATTTCGGTGCCCAGATTCAAACTATATTTAGTGCCTCGTCAACAATTGGCTTGGCGCATTTTTTCAAAATTGTGGGCTCCGGCCTCGTGACCTCCTTCCAAACTATTTTTGGTGTGACACCAGCATTTTTTCATTCTATTTTTTCCAGCGTCTTTGGCGGGCTCCCGTTGATTCTCGCCCTCGCGGCTGGTGTGCTGTTGTTGGTCTGCTTACTGCGCAATGGCTGCACAATTTGTGTCACACGACAGCCTGTCCAGGCTGCTCCATCTTTGTAACCGGATGCTTGAATATTATGGAACATTACCACTGGCAACCCTGAGCATAGCCTATGGATTGTTCTTCCGGTTTTCCTACTTTACTTGCGTGCAACCCGTTTTTCATTGCCTAGATTGTCCTTTCGAATGGGCTCTGGATTTGTGCTTGTCAAACTCGGTGTCTCCTGCCCCGGATTATGATCGACTGATGAGTCCCTTAGTGGCTCATGAGTTGGACTCTTCTGGTATCAGGATTATGGCCTGTGGAGCGGCACATGGAGTTCTAGGGAATTGGGACATCTGTACGGCAGCGTATGACTTCTTAGCAAGGAGTTATCTTGAAGAACACACCAGTTGTCCTCTGATTGTGCTAGAGGCCCCAGTTGTCGAGGAACATGTATGTTCGTTTACCTTGTTAGACTGGATGGCGGAAACTTTTGCAGAACATTCTAATGACATCCTCTTGGAAGCTGTCGCTACTTACTGTGCTTACACGTTGATGGATTAACTTGGATGTCATCCAACTTTCCTTGCAGGACCCACACATTTTTTTTTTTTGAGTCGACATTTGGGCTCGCTGAGCCTTTGCAAGATGTTACATGGTTTTCCATTTCCTTTTTTCCCCTCCAATTTTTTTTCTTTTTGCGTTTTATTTTTTCTTTTCGAACTTTCACTCTCCTTTATTTGGATTTCCAATACATGCACTTGGTTCCGCTCTGTCGAACTTGAACTCTGCGTTCCTTTAATTGTATCCCTAATAGTTCGTGGTCCGATCAAGGGAGGGTGTAGTGGAGGCAGCGTTTTAGATACATACATTGCTATGTTAGCATAAGCGCCTTAGATGTTAGAAACGCCATCTTGACACTTTTGCTGCTTTTGCACACGACACTGCAGATACATGTTAGTATTTGAAAACCGCCAGCTTGCCTTTTTTTCACATGAGAACTGTCTGTTGTTCACATGCCTAGACGTGCACTGCGACCTTGGTCTAAACACTGTGTGCAGAAACAGTCTGAGCCACCAAACAATGTATGTTTTTGAGTTCAGGTTGATCGGCCCACGCTCTAGCCATAACACGCACACAGCTGCAAATATCTGAAAGTCGAGAGCCTTTAATATTGCAGTTTGCATGCATTAGACACACATTCTGGAGAAGAACTTTTCCAGGCGCAGAGCAAAGCTGATCCTGTGATGTGATTCACCTAAGCTGATCTTTACGGTATGGGGTTCCCCATTCAAACCTAGAGACCTTCTATTAGTATAATAATACTAGCTCACTAGCGAAGGGAGGGTGGTTGTATTCCACTATCATTTGTAAAATGATTTCTCCCTTCATTTTCTATGGTATTGTAACAATGCTGATGGTTTTAATTTTAATAATTTGTCTGCTTATGTTAGCCAAAGTACTGCATCTTAGGACACGTAGTTCATAAAATAAACATTTTAAACTTTACCGTGTCACTGATTACTCTTGTTGTGGACTGATTTGAGGATAATAACGAACAGGTATTTCTGATTCCCACCATTCCTGAGAGTACTCTAAAGCCGCATGTTCTGGGTTGTCTAATCATTGGTAGCTTCTATATGGTATGAAGAGCGAATGAGACACTGATGCTGGTCGGATAGGGGTTCTGGGTACTGAGGTGAGTTTTTGGTACACCGCACTTCACTGAGGTCCTGGTTTCCTGCGCATAGTTCTGTGCATGAGCAGAATCCCTGCAACAGAGTGAGAGAGAAGAAGAAAGAAAGAAAGAATGAGAGAGAGAGAGAGAGAGAGGAAGAGACAAAGAAACAGAGAAAGTGTGAGAGAGAGAAACGAAGAGATGGAGAGGGAGTGTTGACACTGGAGAAAATGTTCGCAACTCACCTTTGTGTCACCGGTGTGTCTCCAACCACGTGCCGGGACATAGTGCACACTCAAGTTTAGTGATCTGAAAGATAGTATAGATTTAGTTATTGCAGAGTACATACAAATGCACATGCGTAATTCTCTGTTTCAAGGAAGAGAGAAAGCGAGAAACAGTGTGAGAGAGAGGAAGAGAGAGATAGAAAGAGTGAGAGTGAGGAAGAGAGAAAGAGAGAAAGTGAGATAGAAAGAGAGAAACAGTAAGAGAGAGGAAGAGAGAGAGATAAATAGCGAGAGAGAGAGAAAGAGTTAGAGAGAGGAAGAGAGAAAGAAAAAATGAGAGAAGCCACTCCCACTGCCCAGAGGTGACTGCCTGCTGCTGTGGAAAGAAGTCTCTCTGCTCACCTTCCGCCACCGGCGTGTGTGTAAGAGGGTCCACCACGTGCCGAAGGAACTTGGTTATGTGTTGAGGATGGCCATGCATCATCGCAGATTTTTCGCGCGTTCAGCTTTGGTGGTGTTGGGGGGGTGGTTACCGTTGATTAGTGATTTACAGCCTGTTAGATAAAAAGCAAGATAAGATTGTGTGTCATGCGTCCATCAAAGGAGAGCGGAAGAGGGAGAAAGAAAGAAAGAGTGAGCAGAAGACAGAGAGAAAGAGGCAAACAGTGAGAGTGGGAGCAAGAGAGAGAGAAAAATAAAGAAAGTGAGAAGACAGAGAGAAAGAGTGAGAAAGACGAAGAGAGAGTGAGAAACAGTGAGAGAGAGGAAGAGAGAGAGAAAGAGTGTGAGAAAGAGGAACAGAGAAACAGAGGAAGAGTGAGAGAAACAGAGAGAGAGGAAGAGAGAGCGAGAGAAAGAGACAAACAGTGTAAGAGGAAGAGGGAGATAGAAAGAGTGTGAGGGAGAGAAAGGAAGAGATGAAGAGGGACACTGAGTGCCCACACTGTGTACAAAACCGTCGCAGCTTACCTTTATGCCACCGCTCTGTCTCCAACCACGTGCCGCGACCTCTCAAGCTCCCACATCTGAAAGATAGTACAGAATTAGTAATGGTAGAGCAACGTTGGATAAGGATTCAAAATCGGCCCGGGCACGCTAAAAAGAAAAAGTGGCCCACATTTGCATATTGCCTTTCCTCAAAACACTGCTTCGGCGAAATTTTATTTAAAAAAGGGGGGGTGGGGAGATACAAACAAATGCACGGATTCGTTTACACTGGTGACTTCAAAACAAGTGAGGCCACTTCTGCTCAGGCCCCCTGACCAGCTAGATATGCATACATTAATGGGCGACCCTGCGAGGGAAAGAAAGTGACGACTGCTATGATATAGTTAAAAATTTGCATTTAAAAATTCTTTGAAATTCACTAAAAAAAACATAGGTTTCAGGGACGTTATAGTTACAAATTAGCATTTAAAAAACCTTAGAAATTCACTGAAAAAACCATAGGTTTCAGGGACGTTATAGTTACAAATTAGCATTTAAAAAACCTTTGAAATTCACTGAAAAACCATAGGTTTCAGGGACGTTATAGTTAGTTGGACATTTCACTCATACAAAACCATAGAAATTCCACCGTTATAGTTAGTTCAGCTAACTATAACTTGCGCCCCCGCAATGCACTGCTGATGACGTCACATATTACATCATTCATGACATGGTCAGTGACATCACTGATGACATCACTGATGACATCTCTAATGACATCAATGATGACATCATCCATGTGAGAATCTGATACACCTCCTCACACCCTAATATACCCTTTGATACACCCCCTGTAAAATACAGACTATCATTTTCAAAACCATCGACACACCAATACTAGTTACTACAAACGCACTCACTAATTCCTAGGTCTACAGACACATGCCCTCATTCATCCATACAACTGTTCATATATGTAGTCACTGATCAATACAACACTATCATATCCACTCATACACCTATTCAGACACTCACACACCACCACTCATCCTAGTCAGTCATGCACTTATCCTAGTCAGTCATGCAAAGAATCGATCACAGTTCCATTTACTCACCTACACGCAGTCAATCAACCACTCACACATCTATGCACAGAGTCACCCCCCCACCCAACCACACACACACTCAGTCTCCGATACAATTACTCAGGCAACTAATCAATAACCCATATAGACACTCGTGGAGCTACTGACCAACTGATGCAGCAGGTTATACAACAACAGACAGACTGATACATACATTCACACAGTTTAGTCACTAACCCATGTATTCAGTAAGATACATTTAATCACTCACTTAAACAGTGAGTCACACACCTACCAAATCCTCCATCCAGACACTTATACATCCACTCATTTTTCAATACAGCTTGGTAATTATATAACACGTGAATCTTGACGATTTAAAAAAAAAAAATAATACTTTTTTTGGCCCTGGGGGTCCTTGTGGGACCCCCTGAGCAGGCCTAGGGGGTCTGGGTGTTTCTACCCTGCCCCCTTGTCGCGTTTGGCGCCTTTGTTTTTGTTCTTTCTTGTGCCTCGCTTCTACCGAGGCACAAGATGGCTGCCAACACTTCCTGATTCAGAGTGTTGGCAGCCAATTAGCATTCAGCTCGTGCTCGGGAGGGTTCGGGGAGGGTGCGGGGAGGGTGCGGGGAGGATCCGCGGATCCTCCCCGGCCATAGATATCACTAACTTTTAACTCTAATTTTCTCAGGAACTACTGAACGGATTTACACCATTTAAGCAAAAGGCACGAGTCTGAACTGAGGACTACCTCCTTGCCAAATTTGGTGTAATTCCGTACAGCAGTTCGGGCTGTAGCTGCGACAACAGGTCCTATGGGAAATTGCATGGGGAAAACGCGTTTTGGGACCCCCCTTTTTTCTCAGCCCCCGCTTGACGAATCACCACGAAACTTTCAGGGTAGGAGCGGAGCGGAGCTGGCCAAAAGTTTGGAAACTTTCGCGAAGATTCATCAACCGGCGCCAAAGATATTCCCAATAGAATGTTGCGGAAATCCTATGGAAAATAGGTCCTAACTATAACTATCTACTGGCGACCGCCAATAGATAATATATATAGAGAGAAAGAAAGAGAGAGCGAGAGAGAGGTATTTAAATATATTCACACCGGGTTATTATAATATCATTGTCAGAATATCATCTGGCATAAATTATAGGAAATCTGCACCCAATGGAATAATATTTTGTAAAACATATTTAGGTCATAATATTTATAACAGACAACATGTTTGTATAAGAAATTCGAACATGAAACCACAGTGTGGCCTGTGACACGAGATAGCAGCCCAAAGTGGATTACGGGTTCCTTGGGAGCACAGTGTTTCACCAAGACATTTCACCTGTGCAAAGCAGGCAACATGTCCACATTAAATAACGGGAGAAACATGGGGAACCACCAATGGTATAAATGGTGTATTCCTGATTCCCCTGGTAATTCCCTATTTTCTAATGAGACCCACACGGGCCCACTCATTATCGTTCTTTATTTCTGTATTTCCTCCTCCAAATTGCTGATTCCTGCAGAATCGATAGCTATGTTACTGACATTGCAATTTATGACTTACTTATTACATTTAGGAATACGTAGCTGGTATGCCGTCAAGCTGTCCTGTAGCTATTGGAAACTGTTGTGACCTCGCGCTCCCTGAAGCCTTTGTTTTATTTGTTAGAAAATTCTGCCCTCTAGTGGCAGAATGTTCTAATAGCCTTATAGCCCTTCATAGCTGGGCTACACCGGCTATTAATGTCCCGCTCCCTTGTTAAATGCTGGAGCGGGCCTTTAATAGCCGGTATAGCCCAGCTACGAAGGGCTATAAGGCTATTAGACCATTCTGCCACTAGAGGGCAGAATTTTCTAACAAATAAAACAAAGGCTTCAGGGAGCGCGAAGGGATTGAAATCCCCTCATGCTCCCTTAAGCCTTTGTTCACAGCCACAGCTGTGAATAAAGAAACATTGGAATGTTGGAGCTTCAGGCTTATACCAGCCATTATGAGCACAGAGCTACTCCAATGTTTTCAATGGAGCTCCCAACATTCTAATGTTCTAATATAGCCTTATAGCCCACCGTAGCGGGCTATACTGGCTATTAAAGGCCCGCTCCCGTTTCGGCTCGGGCCTTTAACAAGGGGGCAGGACTTTAATAGCTAGTATAGCCTTGCTCCGAAGAATTTAAATCCCCTCGAGCTCCAAGAGGCCTTTGTAAAACATTGGAATGTTGCTCTGCAAGGGCCTTTACCGGCCCGTAAAAGCAGGGAGCACTCCATTGTCTTCAAGGGAACTCCCAACATTCCAATGTTCTAATAAGGAATTAATGCGTGGTTCAGGTGAGTAGAGAGGCGCATAATGATAGCTCTGTAAAGGTCTCATTAATGGGATAGCAGTGCATGGCGCAGATCAGAATAAAAGTGCTTCTGTGATCTAAAATTCTCAGTGGTAGAACGGATGTTGTCCGCCTACATTGAGAATCACAAGTGATGTGCATTGTGCTCTGCTCTGTCAGTGCCTTAATACTGGGATATCCATGCACTGAAGAAATCAATAAGGAGGGGCAATGTTATAGTTCGGTTAATTTCACAGTAGTGGGATAGTGGGGCAGGGCGTGTGAAAGTCCTGTAAACATCACGATTGAGAAATTAGTGCATTGTTCAGGGTCTTAAAATTCTGTGAATATCTCAGTTTTGAGATATCAATGTGTACCCAGATTCACACCCTCTCAACAGCCCCTAGCTCCTCATCATCAGGTTTTCAGAGAGCAGGCAGATAATCCCAGAGTGCCCACATTGGGCTGGTTCTGTGGTGGTACCATTCCTTGTCCTGGCTTCTCCACTGGAATACAGTGACATGCTGCTCTTCTGCAAATAAGGCTGGCATGGGTGAGATGCTGACACTTGGTTGTCCTCTTCTCACTGCTCCACACTCTCCAACCTACCCTTAGTGCCAGGCATCCTACTACAGCGTGGAGAGGAGGTGGCAAGAATTGCTGCAGAGCAAGGGTAAGAAAAGTCTCTCGAAGCATGTTTGTCTGCGTGCAGGTTGAGGTAGCATGTTGTTTTAGAGTGGTGTGAGCAAGTTAGCTCTTCTTTGCTTTGTCATTTCTGTGGGAGCTACAACAAAGAGAAGGTGCAGCAGTGGAATCCCAGGCAGAAAGAAGCAGGCGTGCTATGGCCCAAGCAATGGTGTACAGCAGACAAGCGTGGAGAAAATGTTGTGCGTGTGAAGAAGATTGATTGTGCACGGAGAGAGAAAAAGTAATGTGCCATCAATTCTGGCACTCATCATAACAAGGTACTTTACCTTGGTGCTGGCTGATCAGCTATTATCACCTTTCCCTGGATCCCAAATATATTTATGATAATATTAACTTAATGGTGCTGTGTGCCATTAAGTCCAAACCAAAAATTTTAATGAATCAGTGCCATAGGCACAAAACAAGCAGCACGAGCATTAGAATTATTTGTGAAGCCATTCAAGGGGAGGATCCCAACCCAGATGAACTTTAATACCTAGACTTTCGACTATCGTAATTAAGAAGAAACTCTTTATGACAAGATTTAGTACACTCTTCACAAGGTGGCCCCCTGCCGAGTTTGAAAGCAAAAGCTTAAGATTAAAGCCACTATCACTATGTTCAACTGTGACTTTGTTTAAACGAATAGAAGACCCCGGAACCTAGACTGCAAATGGTGCACCTCTTTAGCTGAATCAGACAAGCACTTGCAATATCCAGGTATTTGGACAAAATATTGATTTATAAATTTCGAGAGAGAAATAGCGGAAACAAAATATTGTGTTGCAAAAATATTGTGATGCAGAAATATCGTTGTCAAGAATATTGTTTTTTCAGGTGAGTAATATCGTTGCTAAGAATATCGGTTTTAAATATCATTTTCAATAATATAGTTGTAAAGAATATCGTTTTTTAATTCATTTAATATGTTTTTGTTTATTAATTTTATGTCATTGTTGTATAATTGTTATTACTTTTTTAAATATAGTTTTTAATTTTGAGTGATTTAGACATTATTTTCATTCTTAATAGTAATTATTATAGTGGTGTAGCAGGTTGTTGGGTTTAAGGTAGGAAGGTATTTAAGTAATAATTCATTTTAAATAAATTAATAATTTTTAAGTACATATGTGATTGATATTCATTTTGCATATTATGTAATATTGATTAATTATACTTATATTTTAGGTGTGGGTTGCTGCATTTGTAGGGGTACAGGGTGGGAAGTAAATTAGGTAATAATGAATTAACAATTAATTTATACTTTATTATTAATTATTTATTTGATTATTAATTATGTAAATTGTGTAATAATCATGAATTTTAGTTATATTTTAGATGTGGGCTGCTGGGTTTGTGGGGGTATAAGGGTGAGGCTAATTAAGTAATAATTAATTAACAATGAATAAATAATTTACTATCAATTATTGAAATGATTATCAACTGCACATTATGTCAAATTGATTTATTTTAGTTGTGGTTTGCTTAGTTTGTGGGAGTATATGGTGGGAAGATAATTAAATGATAAAAAAAATAATTATTAATGTATAATTTAATAGTTATAGGATAAATAAATATGTACATTTTGTATGTATTATATATTTTAGATATATTTTAGAAGTGGGCTGCTAGGATTTGTAAGGTTGTAGGGTGGGAAATAGATTAAGCAATAATTAATTAACAAGTAAAATAAGGTATTATTAATTATTGAAATTATTAATAATTATGGACATTATATAATATTGATTTATTTTTGTTATATGTTAATTGAGGGTTGCTAGGTTTGTAGGAGTATATGTTGGGAAGTTAATTAAACGATTATTTAAAAAAGAAAATATTAATGTATAATTCAATATTTAATTGATTAATGATTTTGTAAATTGTGTAATAATTATATATTTTACTTTTATTTTAGATGTGGGATGCAAGGGTTTGTAGGGCTGTTGAGTGGGACGCTAATTAAGTAATAATAAAATAACAATTAATTGTTAATTAATTATGTAATTGTTTATAAATTATGTCAATTGTGTTATACTTATTTTTTTTCATTATATTTTAGGTGTGGGTTGCTCGGTTTGTAGGGGTATAGGGTGCAAAGTTAATTAAGTAATGATGAAATATTGCTTATTTTATAATAGAAAATTAATTTTTACATTGTTTGTAAATAGGATAATTGTTGTCTATGCTTTTCAATTATTATTTATATTTTTTGCTAAGTAATAATGTTTATATTTAGAATTTTATATTTTTTCAAAATTAATGGGGTTATTCAAGTATGTAACGTGTTTGAAGTGAAGTAGTGTAGTGTACCTACTGTTGTTTAGACTGACGTGGGAATAGTAAATCTCACCCCTTCAAAGTCCAACGCTTTCCCTACTATTGCTCAGACTGGTGTAGGAATAGTAAATCTTACCCTTCCGAAGTCCAACACTTTCCCTGCTGTTGCACGGACTATGGATGGGAATAGTAAATTTAACTCCTCAGAAATCCAATACTTTCCCTGCTGTTGCACAGGCTGGAGTGGGAATAGTAAATCTTACCCCTCTGAAGTCCAATGCTTTCTCCACTGTTGCACATACTGGACTGAAAATAGTAAATTGAACCCCTCTGAAGTCCAGCATTTTCCCTACTGTTGTGTGTTTGGAGTGGTAATAATATATTTAACCCCTTCGAAGTCCTAAAATTTCTCTACTATTACATAAGTTAGAGTGTGAATAGTATATCTATATTTCCCAGACTCCAATACATTTCCTAACATTGTTAATTGAAAAAAGTTTTAAGTACTTGTTTATAATTAAAATTTTATGTTATTTGTTTATATTTCTATTTGCTTTAAAAAATGGATAATATTTTTTGTAAATGTGTTTTTTATTTTTTTTTATTTTATTTGTTTGATTATATATTTATTGTTTTGGAATTGAATTGTTAATATGTTTTCATTTTTTGTCAAATATATATATATATATAGTGCTTTTTATAGTAGTTAGTTTAAAGAATTAAACAAACAGATTATATAATGTAACATATATATTTTTAATGTTTGTGTTACCTCATATATATGTTTGTATATGTATATAAACTTACACATATATAGTATGTGTGTTCATGTAAGTATATATTTATATATAGAATTAAATATTAGAGAGATGTATTTAATTTACATCGTATTATTGGTATATGATGTAATATTTAAGATTCACTACTTTAAACTATATATTACGAAACAATAGTTTTTCATGATTTTAATGATATTAGTATGAAACTATATTTTTTCGATATATTTGTACTTACTGTTATAAGGATAGGAAATCGATATTTTAGTCAATTATATTTTTGACATGATATTTATGTTACACAATATTGTTGATTCCGATAATATGTCATTAATCTGATCGCTAGTATCCATGAATCCATCAGAAGTAACATGGTGCAATCACCTTGTCAACCACTCACCAGCCAACACCACTAGTTGTCCTCCTCCTTTAAAAATTTACCGTAGACCTATGCCCAGCAGCTTTAAAAAAAGAAAGCTTTAGTTGTAAGCATAATTTGCGGTAGGGTTCCTGACTCTTTGAAATACACAGTGGTCACCTTCCCTTCTCGAGAAACCTATGTCAGACTTATTTGTGCCATCCAACTACCATACAATTTCAAACTTCCGATATTCATCCAAAATATAGCAAAGAGAAGTCACCAGTCAATACCACGAGTCTTTGGAACAGAATCTCATCTAGAATAGTCACTAGTGTAAATTCAAATCCTTTCCAGGCCCAGAAGCAGTATAGGTAAACAGGAGAGATGTCCTCATTATCCTTGGTGAGGGACACATGATCCTCCTCGACTGCTCATTAGCCTAAGACATGGTTAAATACACCATCCTGGTGTCCCAGTGAGCATGTTCAAGTTATAAGTGGAGATATCAGTTATGGTCCTTGAATGAGTTCACTTGTTTCTTCACAACTTGAGTCAACACATATGGGGAGGATCTTCTGCCTCATCCTACAGTAAAATGTTATGCAGAACCCTGCAGAGTCTGCCCTTTACCACATCTCTACACTATCTACGTCCTAGACCGCCATCGAGTAGAGTTTCCGATGCTCTCAGATACATATCCATTTAGAGAATAGCAAAGAAGCATACTAAAATAGCAGAGTACAAAGACCATGTTTACTTTTGGATGATGAAAAGTAGGCTTGGTTTGATTGGATCAAAAATGTTAGTTCTAATTATATTAGGATTGGCTCAAAGTCAACTCCTTTCAACTGCTCTTCCAACCTAAGCTCCCCTCATACTTCATCCCACAAGTTATAAACTTGGGGATCATTTTGACTTCGACCTGACAGCCATGGCCAAGGGAACTCATTTGCATAGCTTGCTACTCTGGAAATCCGCCCACTCATTTACGCCGCCAGTTGTATAGAGCTAATATATGCTGTGGTCATGGCCCTGACCGTAAATAATACAAGACGAGCCAACTATTACCTATACCTTTGGAAATTGGACCTTTACTAGGCCAGCTCTAAAATGTCTTGCTAGACTCCTTGGGATCAATTTTAAAACACTGGGTTATGCCGATGACACCCAGCTTATTGTGTCAATTATGAAAGACACAGTAGCTACTGCAGTCAATTTCAACCAGTGCATGACAGCTGTAGCTGAGTGGATGTGGAGGAACTTCCTGAAGCTGGGGAGAAGTCTGAGGTGCTACTTTTTGAAACGCAAACCTCCATTTGCATTCTACAGCTGGTGGCCTGAGACACTAGGTACTATACTGATGCCTGCTGAGAAGGCTAAGAACCTGGAGGTCCTGCTAGACTGTCAGCCCTCCCTAGACATTCAGGCCAGTCAGCTGGTATCAACGTGTTTCTGGATGATCAGAATGTTAAGGAAAATGTTTCCTTTCTTTCCCCTTGCAGCACAGAAACAAGTGGGTATGGCACTAGTCGTGTCTAGAATCAGCGACTGTAATGCCCTATACTTGGAGACCAACAACAACACTCAAGCTAAATTACACCTAGCGCAGAGCGTACTGATTAGGCTCAGCTTGCACATTCCTAAACAGCAGTCAGTGACTAAGGGACCTCATGACCTTCACTGGCTCCCTACAAGAAAACGTATTCTGTTCAAGGCCGCCTGTTTAGTGAACAAGGCCCTCTATCAGATCTGCCCGGCAGGGCTTAGGGTTATATCTCTTAACTATATCCTTGGGAGACTTCTTTCCTCAGCTCACATTAATATGGTGACAGTGCCCAGATTTCAGAAGAAGAAATGGGGAGGTAGTGCCTTCTTAGTTGTGGCAGCGAGATTGTGGAATTCACTGCCAAGTCACTTGACCGGTATTAGATTGCATGCCCCCTTCAGGAAAGAATTAAAGACCTGGCTTTTCATGCTATAGGTTATTTTTTGTGAGGTAGTGTGTTTCACATCTCGTCGGTGGATCCTTCTCACTGCAACTATAGCGCCTTGACGCTTCTGGGCATTTGCTGCACTCTATAAATCCCCTTCAAATCAAATCAAATACACAAAGAAAAATTAGGTAAAGTCACAGGATACCTTCTGAAACTGGCACCTAATCATATGGAAAAGCCAGTGCAGGACTAAGTATGTCCAAACCTATCTAACTTTTTTAAAGTACTGTATTTTCTGAGGGTGAGCAACAATTTAAGCAACCACTCACAGTGCTGATCCCATCTCTAAATCTCACCTGGCCATCGAAAATTATTCTTTTATTCACATGGTGTTCTGTAGTCACATTAATAATGCCTTTTATGTACAAAGTATTTAGTAGCCAGGAATGAAGCTGGCAAATATTCAATAGCAACTTCTCGTCTTAAAGACAGGTACAATTTTTGCCTTCCACTAAGCCTCAGCTACTTTACCTAACCTAGAAATTGAGTTAAGCAGCACTCTAAAAAAATGAGACCTCAAAAGCTTGCTATCTTTCAAAAATGATGGAGAGAAGCACTAAAACAGTGGGCATTTGCACACTTGGCAGCTCAAATTATATCTCAAGATCCATTATATTTCAGGTAGGCTTACAACACTTTGGGGCACATTACGATGGCGGTTGGACGATCATCCAACCGCCATCGCCGTGGGCAGAGGACCACCCAATAAGACGTCGGAGGTCCCACAGCCCAATTACAACGGGCAGAAATGTGCTCAATAACCCTGCGGCTTGTGCTGCGGGAAAGGTGGTGCCTGGCAAGTGGTACATGAATGTGCATGGGGGCACAACATGTGCCCCCAGGGCCACATTACAGTGACCCACGGGGGCCTTTTTGGGGCCCCCTAAGTCCCTTTCCGGCTATCTATTCATGGCAGTCTGAAAGGGACACTGTGATCCTGATAGCTGTGCCTGAGCAAGCACTGCCTCTATTCAGGATCATGATTCTGACCTCTGCCCCGTCAGGATCAGTAGATCCTATCAGAGGTGGTGGTCCGTCCCCCGACGGTCAAGGGTCCAACTGCCTGCATCATAATGTGGTGGTCGGCCCAAAGGGCTGTCTGTCAGTGGGACTGCCATTGACGGCCTGTCAGTGGTGCCCTCACCAGCATCGTAATGATGCCCAATGTCTAATGTGTTTTTTTCCATCAGGGTCACCACACAAAGCATCGAGGTTCCCAGTGTGTCAGGGACATTGATATTTTGTTTTTCAAAAACAAGCCTCTCATTGGGAGTGTGTGCTTGAAAAACACAAAACTTAATTTCTGTCATGCTGCCTTAATTTGGTTCAAGACTGATTTGCATATGGCCATGTCTGAACTGGGGTGGCGTAGTGGGCAAAAGAACGATGGATTTAACCCAGATCTCTTGACTGGGGGAGAATGTCTGCATTGTCAGCATTCCGTCCATCATTTGTTTGTTGTAACGCTTAATGTAGTGTGCGGCACATTTTTATCAAAAGAGCTCCTGCTGTGTTTGCCATCTCACTTTTGGTGGGGATCTCTAAATGTTGAAGGTAAGCTGTGTTTGGCGCAGTGATGCCTGCATCATCACAATCACCTAGAGTCCCACCTCTCACGTGTTAAATAAGGTCTTAAACATCTTTCACCAAGTCTGTCAAAACCGTGGAATAGACACTCAAGGGAGTGGGTCACAAAATGCATTGTTGGCTGACCTTTTTGGAGACTGGATTCCTTAGTGACTGCTACCAATTGGAGTGGTGGTTGCAACAACAAAAGAAAAAAATCTTACCTTGGCCGGCCGGCCGCAGCCTCACCTCCTTCCTCTTCTTCCTGTCTCTTCCGGCAGCAGGAAGCACCCAGGCTCCCAGACACCTCATAGCCAATCACAACGCTGCCATGCAGCATGGTAATTGGTCTGAGCGCCGTGGTTCGGCGCTCAGACGGGGACTGGGAGGCTTTGCATGTTCCTCACCAGGCAGTGCAAACCACTCCTCTCCCTGCTCTGGCCAGCCCCGCCCCAAGAGCCACTGACTTCAAAAGGAAAATATTAAAATGATAAGAATGCTAGTTATTAACATTTTATTTTTCCTTTTGAGCAGTGGGGAGACGCTCCTCCACCTAGAGCCACCACTTACTGGATTGCCCAACTTCAAAAGGATGAAAAACACTAGAAGACAACTGATTGTGGACCTTAAGAGGCCCCGTCTAGATGAGACTTCGATGCCATCAAAAACACAATAATAAACAACTTGATTAGTAAAGGTATTCACTTAGGATTTGCTTAGGACGCATTCTTTCATAGACCTGCCTTCACTGTCAAGCCACCTGCAGGGGCGCAGCTTGCTCAGTAAAACTGGGTGGTGAGCTTTAGATTTTCCAACAATCAGGCTGGCATATGATGTTTAAATACATAATATGACAAGCTGGGCGCATGAGAAGGACCTAAGGGGTAGTGGAAAGGGAAAGGAATGCGGATTGGTTGGAGCAGGGCCGGACAGGGAACCAAAACCGGCCCTGGCAAAGTGCGGCCAGCGCCCCCAGGGCTTGGGGGTGCCACCGAGCTCTTTGCCAGGGCCGGTTTTCGTCCGATTTTGTTTTGTTGCCATGCTGCAAAAACGGCCCTGTAAAAAAAACGGCCCCCTAGGGCCCAAAACTGGCCCCCACCCGTGCGGCGCACCGGGGGATTGCCGGTGCGCCACTATGGCCAGTCCGGCCCTGGGTTGGAGTACTAAGAGAGAAAACACTGTATTTTGTTAAATAACCAATATTTCAAAACACAGAGTGAGAGTGTGTGTGCGTGTTTTTTCTCTGTGTATGTAAAAATTCCTTCTGAAATCCGACTGGCATCTCAGAGTACCCGACTGAAAGCACCAGTACCCCACTATTTATCAGAGAATACATTTATTGGGGGGGGGTGGAGTGTAACACCCCAAACACCCCTCCTGAAACTACGCCCCTGTAAACCTGATGCATTGAACTGTGATTCTGTTATTCAGTGAGTTGGGTTCCCTGGCCTAACGTCCTGCAGCTAACACTGAGATGGGAGCAGTATTGGACCAAGCAATCTATACCTTCAACATGTTTTTTATTTAAATTAGGCTTGTGGTTTTTTCTTCTTTGACAGATAATTATTGCCGCTTTTAATTAGTGTCATGAGCTATAGTGCAAGGAAGGAAGTGAGGCCCCGGCTCGAGTTTGAATTATAGAATACAGCAATAATCAGGGTTCTGAACTCCGGTGTCACTGCACCTGCTGCACCAAAGACAGCTACGCCCCCGCCTGCCACCAGGCTGCAAAGGAACGCCACCCAGAGCTTGGTTCCAAACACCCAGAGTGTAAACTAGAAATCCGAGCACCCCGTGTCGCACTTCCCCAGTTCACCTTTCACCACTCGCAGGCAGAACTGAGAGGTAACAATACACTGGGTATCAACTGGATAACAAGTCTGTGGGGGAGCCATGACACTGCCTGCCAAGCCCGGGCACTCTCAGGAAACAATATTAAGTCGACAGGAAAGATAAACGGGCAACTTTATTTTGAAACAGCTTCTACTAATTGATTTCTTGCAGCAAAATAATATTTCCTTCTTTGGTGGCTTCTGTTCTCCGAGTGTCTAATGTTATGTTTTTGTCTCCTTTTACATCTGATGTTTGAGTCCCCATCACGTACAGCTTCCTAAACGATGCTGGGCCTTTCCCAGGGAGCCCGGGGACACTGTGACATCCGTATACTGATACCCTATTGGCATTTGGGTCACCGGCATCAGAACATCTCCTTGTGTGTGGGAACAGACTCCGTGTCAGCGCCTCCCGTAGTAAACCCGGCTCTGCAGGTGCGGGCCTCGGGCAGCACATTAGCTCAAGTGCCTTCCAACACGCGGGCTGCAGGGCACCCAAGACATGGCGACGCTGCTCGACACAAAGGGGCGACTCTTCTCTGCCAGGAAGCAGGTCATTGCCGAATACTTCTCGTTCCCCTCAGGCAGCTGAACACACAATCACGCTGCAGCTTCTCTTCTAGTTGCAAACTGGTCAGGCAAGAACGGGGAATCGGCGTGGCTCGGTCACGGAGTCCGTTATGGAAATACTAGCCAAGTAGCGTCTCAGAATCCGCTTCACAGACAGTGCTTAATTTGCAAAATACGAAGTGCCGGTGCCCAAAGTGTTTCTCAGAAGCTGCCTCCTGTGCCGGGGAAGACCGTGGTACCGAACAGCATGCCGAAGTTGTCTTAATCCCCTTCCCTTCATCTTTAACCCCTCACCAGACCCGCCCCCTCACACTCACTACTGCTGGTTCTGTTTCGTCTCTGCTTTCTCCGTTTTTACTGTTTTTCTTTTTTTCTTCCTCCTTCCTTCTCCCTTCCGTGTTTTTCTCTCTCCTGTTCTAGGTCAAATTCTGATGAGGAAAATAACTCCTGGTGGGCCCCACCTTACGTCCCCGGATCAATTTAGCTCTGGCCTTTAGCCACTGTGGCACTATGGACTTTGCTTCAATCTGTAAAGTGAGGCAGCCTTTGGGCCTGATTGCGAGTTTGGCGGTCCTGGAGCAGGCCGCCACGCCAGTGTCTACTTCAGGACCGCCAAACTCGTCCTTTACCCGCCCAATTATGTGTCGTTTCGTTGTCCGGCAGGCGGGCGGCGTGGCTGTCTCACTGCGGTGCAGTTTAAATGCTCATAGTGAGACTTATAACTGCACCGTCACAGGAATGCCAATGGAAGTTTCTGCACGGCATGGACTGAGCAGTCCATGCAGGAACAGGGGTGCATTCACATGAGAGGCACACCATGTGCCCCCCTGCTTGCACCCCCCATGCACAGGGGCAGTAGGTGTTCCCCCACTGCCAGCTTTTTCATGTCGGGCTCACTGCCATGAAAAGGCTGGTGGTGGGGAAACTTGTAGCATGCTTGGCGGTGCCACAGCAGCACCACAATTCATATTGCTTCCCCAGATCACCGTGCCACCACCTGGGATTGCGGTTCCCTGGTGGTTGCAGCGGTCCCAAAACGCTCCAACCGCCGTACTCATAATACAGTCAACGGCCTGCTGGTGCAGCGGTCCCCGACTACCACCACGCTTCCATCACCGGTTTGGCGGTCCATCAGTCAGGCCCTTAGTCTGTAAATGTCACTGCCTTCTTGTGAAGAAAGACCAGATTCCTGCCAACACGACTAATTCTGAACTCATCCAATCCCTTCGGACCCCCTTTTTATGGTTTAAATCTTTTATTGGCATTTTTAGAAAGTCATACAAACAGGTCCCAACCCCTCTAGCGAAGAACCCCTTGCTCAGTCTCTGGGAGAGGAACTATCCCCGCCCTTTGCTGCCACAGCCCAAACTGCACGTGGACCAACCCGGAGATGCCCTCGTGATCCCCGCACTGCTAATGTTGCTACAAATTGGAGCACAAGTTGTAAATTGGAGGGTATTTTTCTTCCTCTGTATATTGGAGGATGAGATTTTTTTGTGCTCAATTTACAATAAATACATAAATAAATAAATGATAAATAAATAAATAACAAATAATTCCATGAGCCCAAAGGTTATGAGCTAGGCTGCTCGTGCTGATGAATGAAGGAGACTCCAGACACTAGGGATGTCTAGTCATGAAGGACCTTTCTCCTGCCAAAATACATTTCCTGTCTCTTTATCTCTCTCTTGGGCATTCTCTTTCATACCTGTTTCCTCCCCTTGTCACTATGTTCGTATATCTCTCTTCCACTTTTCTCTATTTTCTGTCTGTCCTTCTCTTTCTCTCTATTGCTCTGGGTCAAAGTCTGAAGATGGAAAAAAAATCCTGGTCATCTGTTATTGTTTGACCCGTGGTTAAGTGCTGATTGATGAAAATTAGTTGCTCAAATGTCGAACAGGTCAAATAACATGCGATTGAGTACATGGAGGACTACCTTGGTCTCAATAAATGGTGCATGCCCATGGTTCATGCTTGAAAAGGCACTGGAGAGCTACAGACAATGAAACAGGGTTCATCCAGAGTAGTTGCCCCTGATTCACATCAGTGCAAACGCTTCCATCCTTCCATCCATCCATCCATCCATCCATCCATCCATCCATCATTTGTTGATTCTCCAACTTCTTCTGGACTGTAAGTGAGCAAAAAATGCATTAACGTTTATTATTTTTAACTAATTCATAGAAACTGTAGCAGAAATTGTTACCTGTTGGTGTTCAGCAGCAACAAACACACCGCAAGATTGAGAAGCGGGAGTGTGGACATTGATTGATTATTATACTTTAAGAGATTTAGGGGATGATTACTCTGGAAAGAAATCTTTTTTCTGGGGATGAGGGGTAAGTAATGATACACAGCGTCAATTTCAGCCCTGGGGAAGTCGTAGGGCCTGACGCTCAAAACAACAAAACACTCGTTGGCTCAAGCGAAGACGATAAGAATAAAGATCAACTCATGTCAAGAATAAAACTCTACTTTGAAGACTCCTTATATAACTTTGTACTAAATGGAGTGTGTGTTTGAGGCTTTGTTCTGTATACTGACCTTTGGGTCAAACTGGGGAGGTTGGGGACGCCGCCCCTCTTTGAAGCACCACACATGATATTGGCTTAACCACTAGAGTGTCTACGGTTAAGTGAGTGCCATCATCCTTAAGTCCCTCTTCATTTGTTTTCACTTTCCTAATGTCATCAGTATTGACTTGTCCAAGTTCTTTGCGAGGACAGCCGATGATCCAAACCAGTAAACTCTGAGGCTGTAAAAAGGCATTGAGAAATCATCAATTAAAGCTTTTAGGGTCATAATGGCACACAAGCACACTCCTGACGGCTGGAGCACACCACCATGAGCACGTTGCACAACACTCCATCTCAATTGGTGCAGCAGGACCGGGTTATCATCAAACGAAGCCGTGCTACAAGGCAGTGGTTGCCCTGAGGGTCAGGTACCTGCTGCATCCTAAAATCCCAATCAGGATAATTAATAAACCCCGAGTTTATCACACAATTTGTTAAGTGTCAGAATTTCTTTTATTTGATTATTCAAAAGAAGTAAAATTATAATGTCTAACTTTGCCATTATCATATGTTTGAACATTTGAATCAATATCAAGTAAACTACTCCCTTAAGAAAATATACAAAGTAATGAGGCAGTTCTGATTGCAAAACAAGTGGGCGCATGCAACATTCCAGTGGTGAACGTTCACAATGCTGGTGTAGGAGAGAGAATACTTCATCCGCATTGGCAAGGGCATGTTTTTTCATATTTTATGTGGCCAACACAGCCGGCATATTTCCACTCAGAGAGCTGCTCTCACATTTGCGCGAAGACCTCTGTAGCACCTGTGTGGCATGGTGGAACTTCCAACATGACATATGTGTACTGGAAATGTACCCTATAGTAGGGATACATTTGCAATATCCACATTATAATTTTTTGGCAAGACCCGGAGGCTAACATAATGCAACATCATTTATTGCCACGACTCGAGCAGCCCCTTAAAGAATACAGAACTTTAGAATTCTGACTAAATAAAACCACAGAACATCCAAGACACAGCCGTCTTTTTTGCTGCTGCTCCTGCAGATAAGTAACTGTGTGGAAAGTGTGAGGAAAATAACGAGGAATTGTATGGAATATTATTTTTCATTAAACCAGTTGTTTCTAAAACTGTTTGTAAAGTTGTTGTGTGAAAGGTTTTGTTTGAAAAAGGTTGGTTGTTTTGGATAAAAAAAATTTAATGCAGGAAAGCTTTTGGGATTATTTTTTATGGTATTTATTAATATGTGACTGTTGCGAATTTTTCCTGTCGGGGACGCAGTTGTACGGAAAAATATTTTTTTGTAAACTTATTCAGAAACCTGGGGCCCATTGGTTTGTCGGCTATCCTTAAGGCCTCCGCATGCAGCAGGCTCCATGGGCTGGCTGCAAGAGAAGAGGCGCGAGCCATGTCATTGACGTCTCGCTCCCTTGTCAGCTTTGTCTCTCCGGTCGCGTGAGGGACAGCCTTGATGTGAAAGAGGACGCATGAATTGGGTGTGTCCATCTTCCTGAGTACGCGGAGTACGAGGCAACAATAAATATTGAATTATGATGAGCTGAGACGCATGTAATATTTGGACGCACTGAGGTAAGGCATCCTCAGATTTTTTCAGGACTCCACGAATGTGGATTAGTGGAGAATCCGTATCATACGGTGCTGGTGTAAGCTCGAGACCTGGTTGACAATTTGTTGTGTTTGGTGTCATTCAGGAGGGTGTCAGATGTGAAAGCTCTTGACATAACCAGCAGGACTTTTTCACCTGAGGGTGTGTGTTTCTATTTGACTAGAAGAACAAAAACTAATTCAGTATGAATATTTTACCCATATTTTGATGATAAGGAAAAATTGTGTGTAGTGAAACGTGTGAAGAAGTATGAGTGGAGAACAGTGGAGGTAAGACCGTGTGGGGTGAATCAGTTGCTTGATTCTTTTTAAAGTACCTTTGAAGGCTGTGTCATCACCTATGCTGGCAAGATGGGTAAGAGAGGTGATGTGCAGAGTGGGTGTAAATATTAGTATGTTTGGTGCCCACTTGGTAAGAGGAGCTGCGGCGTCTAAGGCATATATGATGGGAGCATCGTTACAAGACATTCTTCGTTCTGCAGATTGGTCGAATGATGTGATTTTTAGAAGATTTTATTTCAAACCAGTAGAAAATATGGCAATTTGTTTGTGGAAATGCTTTGAACTTGCATAATGTAAGCCTCCATGTCTTGCCATAAAATGTACATTTTCCACAGCCTGATGGGCAGAAAGTCTAAATTTTAATAAAGACACGGAGGCTTATATTATCCCTCCCTTGATCCCAACTCTGCTTAATTGTGATTTTTTAGTATTCATAGCACGTGGACAAGCCTAATGACTGTCTTGGACAATGGTTGCAAGATCAAGATGGATTGATTGTCATGGAATACTTCATTACGATTTCTTTGGAATTCAAGAAAGGTCAGTTTCTAGAACAGTTTAAGGGACTATTTTAGAGTTAAACACAGCCAGTTACAGTCGCTAAGAAGAAGGCTGTGTGCTGAATGTTCTCTGGTTTTATTTAGTTAGAATTCTAAAGTTCTGTATTCTTTAAAGGGGCTGCTGGGGTGGTGACAATAAAGGATGTTGCATAATATTAGCCTCCGTGTCTTTAATAAAATCCAGATTGTCTGCCCACCAGGCTGTGGAAAATCTACATTGTCTATGTTGTGCTAGTCTATACAAGCCATTTGTTTATATGGTGGTCTTTCACATGGTAGGTGGGCCACTAAAAACGCTGGTAGACTAGAAAGTGTAACTTACAGGGCTAGTCTGACACCATATTCAGCAGATAAAAAAACATATAGGCCAATGGTGAATTACTTCCAATACTATGTCGTCTTTTGGGACAGATGAATGCCATAGTATAGGATGTAATTCAATTTGGGACAATAAGGCTTTTTTGTACCAGCAGTGATATCCTTTACCCTGTGGTTTAGTTACAGATCACCTTTCAATTTTCAGTGAAGTCTTCAAATAATTTTCCTGAAGGAAAAACTTGTGAAAGCTCTTCATTCGGTAAGGCCAGTTTCAAGTCCTGACACCACTTTTCTTTCAATCAAATTCAAAATCCAATCTGATAATAGTAAAAATGTCCTAACCAGTACAGGAGTTACATTTTAGAATGTCCCTCAGCTGGGCAGTAACTTCATTAAAACCACTGTATAAGCAATGAATAAAGCAAAATCTAGGCTACTGAGGGACCAGAGAATCTATAATGCAACATCCTACAATTATGTGGTATTGACTGCTGGGACTGGTTTCCTGATTGTCATTACAATAGTCAGATTCCCTGAGCACAAATTAACATTGTTACTTCTGAGTTTTGCTTGCAATAAGTCAATAAACACTGTAATAGAGTCATTGTCGAAAGATAATATCCCAAATGTTCTCTCAAACATGCCAGTCCTCAGGCCATGGCTTTGTACATTATGTTCCAGTGGAAAGAGCTCCAAGTCATGAAACGTTAATAGTCTGTGTGAAAGTTAGCAACTCTATGTGGGATGATGTATAAGACAACTTTCCAGGAGACAGCGCCAGGTTACCCTCGCTGGTGATAGTGCAATTTACAAATACACAAATAGCAAATAACAGTTTCACGGTAACCATTCAAATAGGAAAATCATATTTTTGGATTATCAGCAGAATTCTGCACACCCACCATCTCTGGCATGTTTATCATTATTAGTCGCAACCAAATTCATGGAAACATATTTTGAAACGTTATCAAGTTTATGTAGGATAAAATATTTGGGGAAAATCTGATAAATCTTAGGGATTATTGTTAAAGTGTACATTAATGTTTTTGAATTGGTGCCAAAAATAAACAAACAACTCCAAACTACCCTCACTGTATCTGATGATTTCCAACATGATGAATGTTTGGAATCAAATGTAATTGAAATGAGAAGGGTATGTGTTGTCCCACTTGTGGAAATGTACCCTAAACGTTCTCTCTTGTGCATCCTGTTGTCACATTTTCTGTACTGTTCTCCAACATCACTTGTCAGGCTCTTTGTATCCTGAAGCTAGGGTACATGCACCCTTTGTGTCTTTTCTCCCGTTGCAATGGTTGTGCACAGTGGTGGCTCCTCCACTATAGAGGAGGAGCATCGCCAGCAGCCAAAAAATGAAAATGTAAACGAGAATGAACCTGTGTTTATTACCATTTTATTTTTCTCTGTAGTGTCATCTAGGGTGTGGGGCCATGGGTATGAAGGGCAGAGGGGGCGTGGTAGATGCACTCGTTGTCAGTGTGCATGATGGTTTTGCCGGCTGTCGGGCCAAACCGTAATGTTCACTGAAGCTCTCTCCAACCCAGGTGGGTTGCTTGGTTGGAGAGAGCAGGCACAGGCTCCCAGTCTCCCTGAGAGTGCAAATCATTGGCTCTCGGGCCAATCCAGACGCTGCTTTCATGCAAGTAAGTTCTTTTATTCTTCTTTTTTGTTCTTTTTCGTCCCTCGTTCCCCCGCTCCCTCTGCCCCGCCACTTAGCCCAGACATCGGCGCCTACTGGTTGTGCACACAATTGTTTGTAACATTCAGTCGTTGAGGATAGAGGAGAGCCGTGCATTCGGCGACTAAGTACAACATGGTGGCTTTTATGTAAAGACTCGCTATTCAGATGTTAATTATTGAGTCCTTTCTGTTAAAAAAGATTATATAAAACAACCCCAGAATATACAGGTGATTAGGGTGACAAAAGCAAAAGGAACAAATGATCGACGGAATGCTGAACAATGCATTCAGCCCCAGTCACAAAGATCTGGATTTAATCCATTGTTCTTTTGCTCACCACGCCACCCCAGTTTGGATCCAGCCATATGCAAATCAGTCTTGACCATGTTCCTCATGGGACCAGTCCAGCCCAGACTGCCCAGCCAGGTCCTCCCTGGACCATAAACAAGCATCTTTGGACCAGTTTCGGGGTTACACCCCTCATCAGCCAGGCTAGCTTGAATCAAGTGCCACAGTGAGCACGGGACCACGTCTGGGCATACCCTTCCCACTTAGGGCGACAAAAGCAAAAGGAACAAATGATGGAAGGAATGCTGAACAATGCAAACATTCACCCCCAGTCACAAAGATCTGGGTTTAATCCATCTTTCTTTTGCTCACCACACCACCCCAGTTTGGACCCAGCCACATGCAAATCAGTCTTGACCCTGTTCTTCATGGGCACACTCCAGCCTGAACAACCAAGCCAGGTCCTCCCTGGACCAGAAACAAGCACCCTGGGACTGGTTTCAGGGTATCACCCCCCATCAGGTGGGCTAGCTTGAATCCAGTGGTGCAGTGAGCACGGGACCTTCATCTGGCATACCCTTCCCACTTAGGGTAACAAAAGCAAAAGGAACAAATGATGGACGGAATGCTGAATAATGCCAACATTCACCCCCAGTCATAAAGATCTGGGTTTAATACAGCGTCCCTTGCTCACTTTGCCACTGGATTTAAGCTAGCCTGGCTGCTGAGGGGTGTTAACCCAAAACCGGTCCCAGGATACTTGTTTCCGGTCCAGGGAAGACCTGGCTTGGCATTCCGGGCTGGACTGTTCCCATGAAGAACAGGGTCATGACTGATTTGCATGTGGCTAGGTCTGAACTGGGATGGTAAAGTGAGCTGAAGAACAATGATGGATTCAATCCAGATCTGTGACTGGGGGTGAGTGTCTGAAAAGTTTCAGCGCGCCGCTCATCATCTTTTGTTTGCTTTGTTCACCCTAAGTTGGCAGGGTATGCTAAGACGTGGATCCCTTTCTCACTTTACCACTGGATTCAATCTAGCCTGGCTGATGAGGGGTGTTAACCTGAAACTGGTCCCAGCATGCTCGTTTCCAACCCAGGGAAGACCTGGCTTGGCAGTTTGGGCTAGACTGTTCCCATGAGGAACAGAGTCAAGACTGGTTTGCACATGGCTAAGTCTGAACTGAAATGGTGAATTGAGCTAAACAACGATGATGGATTGAACCCAGATCTGTGACGAGGGGTGAGTGTCTGAAAAGTTTCAGCGCTCCGTCCATCATCTCCTTGTGTTTTCTTCGTTCGACCCAAGTTGGCAGGGTATGCACCGACGGGGCTCCCTTGCTCACTTTGCCACTGGATTTAAGCTAGCCTGGCTGATGAGGGGTGTTACCCCGAAAATGGTCCCAGGATGCTTGTTCCCAATCCAGGGAAGACCTGGCTTGGCAGTTCGGGCTGGACTGTTCCCATGAGGAACAGCGTTGTTGTAATAAAGGTAATGACCATTCCACATGGTATCTTCATGTATCTTTATTCAAGTAGATGTTACAGGATGAGATCCCCACCAGGAGCAGCCTCACTGCTGCTCAGCCCATCACCAACTGACACTCACACACACGAACATTCCATTCACCAACATTCTCTCACACAGACACTCAGGCTGAGCAGCAGCAGTATAACACATTCCCTTTCTTTGTAATGGAAAAGAAGGAATTCTCAAAAGGCATTAGAAACATTGCAAGAAATACATAATATGGCAACTTTCTGAAGCATAACTTTAAAAATTAATGATGGAACATTCATGCAGAGAAAATGAAGTAAGAAGGGAGAAACAGTAACACAAGTACAAAGACTCATGCACACCACCCTCCTTTCTAGTGCAAAAACAACCCAAACACTGCCACACCACAGACTACAGACCAACCCAAGTACCTGGATCGTGCAAGCTGGCCAGGCAAACATGAGGAGCAGAAGATAACCAGTGACGAAAGTGTGAAAGAAAACGAACCAATAAGAAAACAAAACAGTATGCAGGCGTGGAAAATAACTACACACAAAACATATTAACAAGGACTATAATAGCAGAACTTCCCCCAACAACAAATTGGGGTGTGATGTGTGGAAGGGGCTCCACACAGAACCAAAAGGACTCCCAACGCAAACCCTGAAGTGCGCTGGAAAAAGCACAAATCTAGCAAAGGAGACCTTGACGTCCAAGGGAGTAAAAGTGCCATACAGACGAAAGCAACCTGGAATTCACTCAAGTAAATGCACATAAAGTAGGCACACAAAACTCTTCCCCCAACAGAAAGTTAGGGTGTGATGTGTAGAGAACAGTCTACACGTAACTAATCAGGCACATATCAATTGACTTAAAATGTAAGGAACTTTCCCCAACGCAAGATGGGGTGTGACGTATAGTAAAGGCTCTACATGGAACAAGTAAAGATCACTCCGATCACCAACCATAAACTCCACCCAAACATAAAGTTGGGTTGTGATGTGTGGAAAAGGAACTCTACACGAAACCAAAACATCCGTACAACAATGGGTGCTTATACCACACTAACCCATAACCACGTAAAGTGGGAGACAGCATAACCAGGAGCAGAAGCATGCAAAAACGCATGACACGAATCACGATAAACCCTGTAACCAATGGCATACTTGGTAGCAAACTTAGCAAAATGTAGAATAGCATGTAAAACCCAAGACAGCAAAAATGAACTGAGGATGAACAAAACACAAAAAGTCATGAAAACAAGTATGCAGCATACATAGCATACAGTAACATATTGATAGGTAGCAAGCATTGCAAGTTACCAAAAAGAACAAGGGGGAAGGAAAATGGCAGGTAAGAACAGCAAACAAAATCTCAGCAACCATGGTAAACAACAAAATAGTAAAACAGCAAAGCATTGAACCACTCCAAGTTTCCATGAACAAATAAGTTCAATATGTAGCTCTGTTTTAATAAAAAAAATTGAGTCACTCGGCAAGTGAGTGCAGTGCACTTAAACGTTGTTGACAGGAGTGCACAGTCGCACTAAGGGGGTCATTAGTATAGTGGGTGGATCGCCACCGCCCATATGGCGGTGGCGATCCGCCCGCTAAAAACCTCCACCCGCTGCAGATTTCCCCCCGCCACATTACCATGGCAGGGGGACCCCGGCGGAAGGGAAGACCGTCCGCCGGGCGGAAAAGCAGTTCATATGGTGGCGGTGTCTGGTAGACACCGCCATCCATATTGCTATGCAGGTGGAGACCTGCCGTTGCCGCCATGGAAAGGCAGGCAGTTTTTGACATTGGGGGCCCGTAGCAGGCCCCCAGGGATTCTGGAGGGTGGGGAGTGCACATGGGGGGTACCTATGGTACCCCCCTGCATTTTAATGTACAACGTGGCAGGCACCGCACGGTGCCTGTCACGTTGTGCATTGAAAGGCACAGGCTGCCTTTGTGGCATTGCAGCGGGCGGTGCTTTCTGCACCGCCCGCCGCAATGTTGCAGATGCGCCATGCGCCCGCCAGTGTGGTGGGCGCATGCTAATCGGGAGTGCGGGACCGGCCGCCATACTAATGGGGCCCATAGTCTTGCAGAAATGCAGCTTTGTGATATGACTCTAAAACAAGGCATGTAGCTTGAAAAACAAGTGGCATGAAGGAGGAAAGAAAAACAGCAGTACCTTTATTGATATATATGAAGATTCCCCATTTAAAAACTTCTAAAGTGCTGCATGTCTGGGATAAAATACGAGACCAGGATTGGAACAACTCAGAAACTCCAGTTTCAAGCGCACAAAACATACTGACTGCCTGCAGCTATTTCTAACCGCAATATGGCGGTGCGTACAGCACGCTGTGCAGGATGGTTCACTGCACGTTGAAGCAGCTGGGCGTCCCACAACAGCAACAAGGAATAAAGAAGCAAGGACGTCATGGAAAGAACACTGCGGCAACGCGCCACCAGAGAAACCAGGTGAGGAGCACGCGCTGTGTGTGAGCGCGTTATGCATGACTCGTGCAATGTTTTTAAAAAAAAACTGTTATGGTAGAGAAAACAAGCACAAAATTGACTAAATACCCCCAAAAAGTAATCGGACCAACAGTAACAGTAACTGCAATGTCAAACAAATAAACTGGCTCACAAGGGGTGCCAATTATTAAATTCCTGTGGGACGCTAGGCCAGATCAAATGGAGAACCACTGGGTGCAGTCAGAAGCAGAAACAACGGGCTACATGCGTCACGGGCACGCAGCTGAATTAGATCTGGCATATCTGGGTGTAGACAGAAGCCAGAAACAGGAGGTCATATCCTTTAAGGCTACAACGCATCAAATAAAGTCACTGGGACACTTGAAAGGGGAAGCACAAGAAGAATAAAAAAGTTCTTTAAAACACAGCAGAATCTGGTAATCTTGGTAGTGACAAGTTTAGGGATTACTTGAGATACAGCACACTTGAAATAAATACGACGAGAACTGGCACACAGGGGTTGAAGGTAAACAAAACACTTACAAGTCAGCAGGATGGGTAAAATCAAAGTTCATGGGAAGCTGGCACGTTTGCGTTGCAAGAAAGAAAAATGTTCCAAGGCAGCATGGCAGGCAGGTAGCAGGACAAACAGGCAGCAAGAACTGGTCGCTCTTGTGGGAAACTGCACTTTTAGAAACACTGTCCCAAAGTGGCAGGACAGGGACCACAGTCCCTAAGGAGCAGGATAGGGAGCAGGAAAGTAGAGCAGGGACTGCAGACTAATAAGGGGCCGATTACGGTTGGAAGGGCTTCGAACGACATTCGGAACCCTTCCGCCCGCATCGGAATGTGCCGGCCAGATTCCTTTCCGACCGAGCCATTCCGATGGGCATGGTCGGAAAGGAATCCGACTCGGATTTCCAGATTGCTGATGACAGTCCGCTGTCCGGAAATCCCTCAGTACTCTCCCGGCCGCCTCTTTACGACCGAGAGAGTATGATGGCAGTTTCTCACTGCCTTTTCGTGCCGGTCTTTCTGGCACGAAAAGGCAGTTGGAAACTGTTTTTGGGGGCCCCCAGTAGGGCCCCCATGAGTGCGAGGCCGCCATCTTCATGTATCTTTATTCAAGTAGATGTTACAGGATGATAGCCCCACGAGGAGCAGCCTAACTGCTGCTCAGCCCATCACCAACTGACACACACACACGAACATTCCATTCACCAACATTCTCTCACACAGACACTCAAACTGAGCAGCAGCAGTATAACAAGTGTATAGACTGATTTGCATAATGCTGGGTCTGAACTGAGGTGGGGAAGTGAGCTAAAGAAGGATGATGGATTCAACCCAGATCTGTGACTGGGGGTGAGTGTCTGAACTCCGTCCATCATCTCCTTGTGTTTGCTTTGTTCGCCCTAAGTTGGCAGGGTATGCCCAGACGTGGGTCCGTGCTCACTTTACCATTGGATTCAAGCTAGCCTTGCTGATGAGGGGTGTTACCCCAAAACTGGTCCCAGAATGCATGTTTCCGGTCCAGGGAAGACCTGGCTTGACAGTTCGGGTTGGACTGTTCCCATGAGGAACAGGGTCAAGACTGATTTGCATATAGCTGTGACTGAACTAGGATGACAAAGTGAGCTAAAGAACAATGACACATTCAACCCAGACCTCGCTTGGCAGTTTGGGCTCGACTGTTCCCATGAGGAACAGCGGCGAGACTGATTTGCATAATGCTGGGTCTGACCTGGGGTGGTGAAGTGAGCTAAAGAACGATGATGGATTCAACCCAGATCTATGACTGGGAGTGAGTGTCTGAAAAGTTTCAGCGGTCTGTTCGCCCTAAGTTGTCCCTCAGCTGGGCAGTAACTTCATTAAAACCACTGTATAAGCAATGAATAAAGCAAAATCTAGGCTACTGAGGGACCAGAGAATCTATAATGCAACATCCTACAATTATGTGGTATTGACTGCTGGGACTGGTTTCCTGATTGTCATTACAATAGTCAGATTCCCTGAGCACAAATTAACATTGTTACTTCTGAGTTTTGCTTGCAATAAGTCAATAAACACTGTAATAGAGTCATTGTCGAAAGATAATATCCCAAATGTTCTCTCAAACATGCCAGTCCTCAGGCCATGGCTTTGTACATTATGTTCCAGTGGAAAGAGCTCCAAGTCATGAAACGTTAATAGTCTGTGTGAAAGTTAGCAACTCTATGTGGGATGATGTATAAGACAACTTTCCAGGAGACAGCGCCAGGTTACCCTCGCTGGTGATAGTGCAATTTACAAATACACAAATAGCAAATAACAGTTTCACGGTAACCTTTCAAATAAGAAAATCATATTTTTGGATTATCAGCAGAATTCTGCACACCCACCATCTCTGGCATGTTTATCATTATTAGTCGCAACCAAATTCATGGAAACATATTTTGAAACGTTATCAAGTTTATGTAGGATAAAATATTTGGGGAAAATCTGATAAATCTTAGGGATTATTGTTAAAGTGTACATTAATGTTTTTGAATTGGTGCCAAAAATAAACAAACAACTCCAAACTACCCTCACTGTATCTGATGATTTCCAACATGATGAATGTTTGGAATCAAATGTAATTGAAATGAGAAGGGTATGTGTTGTCCCACTTGTGGAAATGTACCCTAAACGTTCTCTCTTGTGCATCCTGTTGTCACATTTTCTGTACTGTTCTCCAACATCACTTGTCAGGCTCTTTGTATCCTGAAGCTAGGGTACATGCACCCTTTGTGTCTTTTCTCCCGTTGCAATGGTTGTGCACAGTGGTGGCTCCTCCGCTATAGAGGAGGAGCATCGCCAGCAGCCAAAAAATGAAAATGTAAACGAGAATGAACCTGTGTTTATTACCATTTTATTTTTCTCTGTAGTGTCATCTAGGGTGTGGGGCCATGGGTATGAAGGGCAGAGGGGGCGTGGTAGATGCACTCGTTGTCAGTGTGCATGATGGTTTTGCCGGCTGTCGGGCCAAACCGTAATGTTCACTGAAGCTCTCTCCAACCCAGGTGGGTTGCTTGGTTGGAGAGAGCAGGCACAGGCTCCCAGTCTCCCTGAGAGTGCAAATCATTGGCTCTCGGGCCAATCCAGACGCTGCTTTCATGCAAGTAAGTTCTTTTATTCTTCTTTTTTGTTCTTTTTCGTCCCTCGTTCCCCCGCTCCCTCTGCCCCGCCACTTCGCCCAGACATCGGCGCCTACTGGTTGTGCACACAATTGTTTGTAACATTCAGTCGTTGAGGATAGAGGAGAGCCGTGCATTCGGCGACTAAGTAAAACATGGTGGCTTTTATGTAAAGACTCGCTATTCAGATGTTAATTATTGAGTCCTTTCTGTTAAAAAAGATTATATAAAACAACCCCAGAATATACAGGTGATTAGGGTGACAAAAGCAAAAGGAACAAATGATCGACGGAATGCTGAACAATGCATTCAGCCCCAGTCACAAAGATCTGGATTTAATCCATTGTTCTTTTGCTCACCACGCCACCCCAGTTTGGATCCAGCCATATGCAAATCAGTCTTGACCCTGTTCCTCATGGGACCAGTCCAGCCCAGACTGCCCAGCCAGGTCCTCCCTGGACCATAAACAAGCATCTTTGGACCAGTTTCGGGGTTACACCCCTCATCAGCCAGGCTAGCTTGAATCAAGTGCCACAGTGAGCATGGGACCACGTCTGGGCATACCCTTCCCACTTAGGGCGACAAAAGCAAAAGGAACAAATGATGTAAGGAATGCTGAACAATGCAAACATTCACCCCCAGTCACAAAGATCTGGGTTTAATCCATCTTTCTTTTGCTCACCACACCACCCCAGTTTGGACCCAGCCACATGCAAATCAGTCTTGACCCTGTTCTTCATGGGCACACTCCAGCCTGAACAACCAAGCCAGGTCCTCCCTGGACCAGAAACAAGCATCCTGGGACTGGTTTCAGGGTATCACCCCCCATCAGGTGGGCTAGCTTGAATCCAGTGGTGCAGTGAGCACGGGACCTTCATCTGGCATACCCTTCCCACTTAGGGTAACAAAAGCAAAAGGAACAAATGATGGACGGAATGCTGAATAATGCCAACATTCACCCCCAGTCATAAAGATCTGGGTTTAATACAGCGTCCCTTGCTCACTTTGCCACTGGATTCAAGCTAGCCTGGCTGCTGAGGGGTGTTAACCCAAAACCGGTCCCAGGATACTTGTTTCCGGTCCAGGGAAGACCTGGCTTGGCATTCCGGGCTGGACTGTTCCCATGAAGAACAGGGTCATGACTGATTTGCATGTGGCTAGGTCTGAACTGGGATGGTAAAGTGAGCTGAAGAACAATGATGGATTCAATCCAGATCTGTGACTGGGGGTGAGTGTCTGAAAAGTTTCAGCGCGCCGCTCATCATCTTTTGTTTGCTTTGTTCACCCTAAGTTGGCAGGGTATGCTAAGACGTGGATCCCTTTCTCACTTTACCACTGGATTCAATCTAGCCTGGCTGATGAGGGGTGTTAACCTGAAACTGGTCCCAGCATGCTCGTTTCCAACCCAGGGAAGACCTGGCTTGGCAGTTTGGGCTAGACTGTTCCCATGAGGAACAGAGTCAAGACTGGTTTGCACATGGCTAAGTCTGAACTGAAATGGTGAATTGAGCTAAACAACGATGATGGATTGAACCCAGATCTGTGACGAGGGGTGAGTGTCTGAAAAGTTTCAGCGCTCCGTCCATCATCTCCTTGTGTTTTCTTCGTTCGACCCAAGTTGGCAGGGTATGCACCGACGGGGCTCCCTTGCTCACTTTGCCACTGGATTTAAGCTAGCCTGGCTGATGAGGGGTGTTACCCCGAAAATGGTCCCAGGATGCTTGTTCCCAATCCAGGGAAGACCTGGCTTGGCAGTTCGGGCTGGACTGTTCCCATGAGGAACAGCGTTGTTGTAATAAAGGTAATGACCATTCCACATGGTATCTTCATGTATCTTTATTCAAGTAGATGTTACAGGATGAGATCCCCACCAGGAGCAGCCTCACTGCTGCTCAGCCCATCACCAACTGACACTCACACACACGAACATTCCATTCACCAACATTCTCTCACACAGACACTCAGGCTGAGCAGCAGCAGTATAACACATCCCCTTTCTTTGTAATGGAAAAGAAGGAATTCTCAAAAGGCATTAGAAACATTGCAAGAAATACATAATATGGCAACTTTCTTAAGCATAACTTTAAAAATTAAAGATGGAACATTCATGCAGAGAAAATGAAGTCAGAAGGGAGAAACAGTAACACAAGTACAAAGACTCATGCACACCACCCTCCTTTCTAGTGCAAAAACAACCCAAACACTGCCACACCACAGACTACAGACCAACCCAAGTACCTGGATCGTGCAAGCTGGCCAGGCAAACATGAGGAGCAGAAGATAACCAGTGACGAAAGTGTGAAAGAAAACGAACCAATAAGAAAACAAAACAGTATGCAGGCGTGGAAAATACCCACACAAAACATATTAGCAAGGACTATAATAGCAGAACTTCCCCCAACAACAAATTGGGGTGTGATGTGTGGAAGGGGCTCCACACAGAACCAAAAGGACTCCCAACGCAAACCCTGAAGTGTGCTGGAAAAAGCACAAATCTAGCAAAGGAGACCTTGACGTCCAAGGGAGTAAAAGTGCCATACAGACGAAAGCAACCTGGAATTCACTCAAGTAAATGCACATAAAGTAGGCACACAAAACTCTTCCCCCAACAGAAAGTTAGGGTGTGATGTGTAGAGAACAGTCTACACGTAACTAATCAGGCACACATCAATTGACTTAAAATGTAAGGAACTTTCCCCAACGCAAGATGGGGTGTGACGTATAGTAAAGGCTCTACATGGAACAAGTAAAGATCACTCCGATCACCAACCATAAACTCCACCCAAATATAAAGTTGGGTTGTGATGTGTGGAAAAGGAACTCTACACGAAACCAAAACATCCGTACAACAATGGGTGCTTATACCACACTAACCCATAACCACGTAAAGTGGGAGACAGCAAAACCAGGAGCAGAAGCATGCAAAAACGCATGACACGAATCACGATAAACCCTGTAACCAATGGCATACTTGGTAGCAAACTTAGCAAAATGTAGAATAGCATGTAAAACCCAAGGCAGCAAAAATGAACTGAGGATGAACAAAACACAAAAAGTCATGAAAACAAGTATGCAGCATACATAGCATACAGTAACATATTGATAGGTAGCAAGCATTGCATGTGACCAAAAAGAACAAGGAGGAAGGAAAATGGCAGGTAAGAACAGCAAACAAAATCTCAGCAACCATGGTAAACAACAAAATAGTAAAACAGCAAAGCATTGAACCACTCCAAGTTTCCATGAACAAATAAGTTCAATATGTAGCTCTGTTTTAATAAAAAAAATTGAGTCACTCGGCAAGTGAGTGCAGTACACATAAACGTTGTTGACAGGAGTGCACAGTCGCACTAAGGGGGTCATTAGTATAGTGGGTGGATCGCCACCGCCCATATGGCGGTGGCGATCCGCCCGCTAAAAACCTCCACCCGCTGCAGATTTCCCCCCGCCACATTACCATGGCGGGGGGACCCCGGCGGAAGGGAAGACCGTCTGCCGGGCGGAAAAGCAGTTCATATGGTGGCGGTGTCTGGTAGACACCGCCATCCATATTGCTATGCAGGTGGAGACCTGCCGTTGCCGCCATGGAAAGGCAGGCAGTTTTTGACATTGGGGGCCCGTAGCAGGCCCCCAGGGATTCTGGAGGGTGGGGAGTGCACATGGGGGGTACCTATGGTACCCCCCTGCATTTCAATGTACAACGTGGCAGGCACCGCGCGGTGCCTGTCACGTTGTGCATTGAAAGGCACAGGCTGCCTTTGTGGCATTGCAGCGGGCGGTGCTTTCTGCACCGCCCGCCGCAATGTTGCAGATGCGCCATGCGCCCGCCAGTGTGGTGGGCGCATGCTAATCGGGAGTGCGGGACCGGCCGCCATACTAATGGGGCCCATAGTCTTGCAGAAATGCAGCTTTGTGATATGACTCTAAAACAAGGCATGTAGCTTGAAAAACAAGTGGCATGAAGGAGGAAAGAAAAACAGCAGTACCTTTATTGATATATATGAAGATTCCCCATTTAAAAACTTCTAAAGTGCTGCATGTCTGGGATAAAATACGAGACCAGGATTGGAACAACTCAGAAACTCCAGTTTCAAGCGCACAAAACATACTGACTGCCTGCAGCTATTTCTAACCGCAGTATGGCGGTGCGTACAGCACGCTGTGCAGGATGGTTCACTGCACGTTGAAGCAGCTGGGCGTCCCACAACAGCAACCAGGAATAAAGAAGCAAGGACGTCATGGAAAGAACACTGCGGCAACGCGCCACCAGAGAAGCCAGGTGAGGAGCACGCGCTGTGTGTGAGCGCGTTATGCATGACTCGTGCAATGTTTTTTAAAAAAAACTGTTAAACTGTTATGGTAGAGAAAACAAGCACGAAATTGACTAAATACCCCCAAAAAGTAATCGGACCAACAGTAACAGTAACTGCAATGTCAAACAAATAAACTGGCTCACAAGGGGTGCCAATTATTAAATTCCTGTGGGACGCTAGGCCAGATCAAATGGAGAACCACTGGGTGCAGTCAGAAGCAGAAACAACGGGCTACATCAGTCACGGGCACGCAGCTGAATTAGATCTGGCATATCTGGGTGTAGACAGAAGCCAGAAACAGGAGGTCATATCCTTTAAGGCTACAACGCATCAAATAAAGTCACTGGGACACTTGAAAGGGGAAGCACAAGAAGAATAAAAAAGTTCTTTAAAACACAGCAGAATCTGGTAATCTTGGTAGTGACAAGTTTAGGGATTACTTGAGATACAGCACACTTGAAATAAATACGACGAGAACTGGCACACAGGGGTTGAAGGTAAACAAAACACTTACAAGTCAGCAGGATGGGTAAAATCAAAGTTCATGGGAAGCTGGCACGTTCGCGTTGCAAGAAAGAAAAATGTTCCAAGACAGCATGGCAGGCAGGTAGCAGGACAAACAGGCAGCAAGAACTGGTCGCTCTTGTGGGAAACTGCACTTTTAGAAACACTGTCCCAAAGTGGCAGGACAGGGACCACAGTCCCTAAGGAGCAGGATAGGGAGCAGGAAAGTAGAGCAGGGACTGCAGACTAATAAGGGGCCGATTACGGTTGGAAGGGCTTCGAACGACATTCGGAACCCTTCCGCCCGCATCGGAATGTGCCGGCCAGATTCCTTTCCGACCGAGCCATTCCGATGGGCTTGGTCGGAAAGGAATCCGACTCGGATTTCCAGATTGCTGATGACAGTCCGCTGTCCGGAAATCCCTCAGTACTCTCCCGGCCGCCTCTTTACGACCGAGAGAGTATGATGGCAGTTTCTCACTGCCTTTTCGTGCCGGTCTTTCTGGCACGAAAAGGCAGTTGGAAACTGTTTTTGGGGGCCCCCAGTAGGGCCCCCATGAGTGCGAGGCCGCCATCTTCATGTATCTTTATTCAAGTAGATGTTACAGGATGATAGCCCCACGAGGAGCAGCCTAACTGCTGCTCAGCCCATCACCAACTGACACACACACACGAACATTCCATTCACCAACATTCTCTCACACAGACACTCAAACTGAGCAGCAGCAGTATAACAAGCGTATAGACTGATTTGCATAATGCTGGGTCTGAACTGAGGTGGGGAAGTGAGCTAAAGAAGGATGATGGATTCAACCCAGATCTGTGACTGGGGGTGAGTGTCTGAACTCCGTCCATCATCTCCTTGTGTTTGCTTTGTTCGCCCTAAGTTGGCAGGGTATGCCCAGACGTGGGTCCGTGCTCACTTTACCATTGGATTCAAGCTAGCCTTGCTGATGAGGGGTGTTACCCCAAAACTGGTCCCAGAATGCATGTTTCCGGTCCAGGGAAGACCTGGCTTGACAGTTCGGGTTGGACTGTTCCCATGAGGAACAGGGTCAAGACTGATTTGCATATAGCTGTGACTGAACTAGGATGACAAAGTGAGCTAAAGAACAATGACACATTCAACCCAGACCTCGCTTGGCAGTTTGGGCTCGACTGTTCCCATGAGGAACAGCGGCGAGACTGATTTGCATAATGCTGGGTCTGACCTGGGGTGGTGAAGTGAGCTAAAGAACGATGATGGATTCAACCCAGATCTATGACTGGGAGTGAGTGTCTGAAAAGTTTCAGCGGTCTGTTCGCCCTAAGTTGTCAGGGTATACCCAGACGCGGGTCCCTTGCTCACTTTACCACTGGATTCAACCTAGCCTGGCTGATGAGGGGTGTTAGCCTGAAACTGGTCCTAGGATGCTTGTTTCCGGTCCAGGGAAGACCTGACTTGACAGTTCGGGTTGGACTGTTCCCATGAGGAACAGGGTCAAGACTGATTTGCATATGGCTGTGTCTGAACTAGGATGGCAAAGTGAGCTAAAAAACAATGACGCACTCAACCCAGATCTGTGACTGGGGGTGAATGTGTGAAAAGTTTCAGCACTCTGTCCATCATCTCCTTGTGTTTGCTATATAAAGGTGTTTAACCTTAGTATATCTACTGAGTACATTATTTCCCAACAAATTTTAAGTATCTGAATTTGGGCAGACGGTATTAATATGTTTCCAGTGGATCAGACTGGATTTCATACAAAATTGATCAATTATCTATAGCAACATGTTTTAATGTAATATTCCAAAAGTACATTAAATTCAGGTATATCGTGGTATGCACAGAATTTGTAGGTTGTTCAAATTCTATTGATAGGCTTCACTGTATATGACTCTGAGGTCAAATGAAAAAAGTGGGAGTACCGAAATTCTGATGAAAAATTGTAGCTTTGCTCCATAGCAACGGCTGGGGGCAATCAGTGATGTTTAGAGATCAAGGACTATCTAGGTAAGTTGGAAGAGAAAGAGGCTTGAGATAGGGATGTATAGTGGCTCCATGTTTTTTATTTTTACTGATTTTTATGTGATACATGCAAAACAATTCCGACTTACCAGTAAAAGCTCTGTAGTAATTATTTAAATCATGTGGTAAAATATTTTCAGTTTAGTTCAATGCACAGGCAAAATTGAGTTGTTTGAAAACCTGCAGTATAGGTTTAAAAATATCAACAACGTTTCTAGAGTAAGGGCTATGCAAGTAAAATATGTTCTAGTGACTTGATTACTCCATAGCGTAAATAAACAGCAACATTTCCTTACATACGTCTGCGACTGCCTCTTGCAGTAAATGAGCAAATCTAATTTGCATCGATCTCTTTCATTTAAAGGGCCTGATTACAAGTGTTCCATTGAATTCCGATATGTGCAGTAACTTTTATTACCGAAAATATGGCAATTAGGAGTTTGAAGAAAAAAAACACCCCTGCAATTCTGACCCGGGTACATTTCTGCAGGTTACACCTGGCAATATTTACCAAGAAAATAGACCTAGAAAATACCACGAAATGCAGATTATGGTGCGTTTTCCCCCAAAATGCAGCATTTTAAGTCCCATTTTTGCGGATGCAACTTATTATTTTTTTAATGTATTTCTTTTTTATTGGCATTTTCATATGAAGATACACAAACAACAAAACAAGCCAGTGTATAGACAATGTATATCCAGGAATTAATTCTGCCTTTTCGGTTCACTGCGAAGCTTGTACAGAAAAAAGCCTTCACCACGAATACTAGTCATACAGGTATACAAGATCACTTCAATGTGACGTCAAGCAAGAATTATTCGTCTGAGGGACTGCTGTGTATAAATCCAGAGAGTCGGCTTATATCACGCGTACTTTCATCAGGGTAGCTACATGGAGAGACGAGTGTAGCGATTCACGGTGGCCCATCGGGTGACCCTGTGTGAGACAATGTGTCCCCATCTGATCCATGTCGCTCCCGTGCCCAAGTGATGAATGGTTCCCAAATGTCCCTAGGTCTGGAAGTGGGGGGCATCAGTTCCCAAAATGTGGTGAGTTGGGAGTGGTCATACGTGACGTCCCTGATCCACTCCTTAATGGATGGCACCCTCCTCCTCCCCCAAGGCACCGCAACCAGACGCTTTGCAAACAGGAGAAGTAGAGCGTTTAGTTTGCGTGTCTTGGGTTATGTGTCTTTAACATAGCTCAACAATCCCAGCAAGGGAGTAGGGGACAGAGATGTACCAATGCTCTGATTGATCAGTGAGAAAATTGCGGACCAGAATGACACCAGTCCCGGACAATCCCATGCCATGTGTAAGAATGAGGCGGATTTAAACCCGCAGCGCCAGCATCTATCGTCATCCCTTAGTGCCATACGATGTAGACTTACGGGTGTCCTGTAAAATCTGTGGAGGAATTTGAAGTGAATCAGGCGAAGCCTATAATTTGGGGACAGTTCAGTGAGTTCGCAACAACAGTACGCCCATTGATCCTCAGTTAGCGGCGCAGGCAGTTCCACGTTCCAGCCTTGCAATGCCCTGGGCTTCACCAATGGAGCTGAGTTTTGCATCTTTGTGTAAAGGCGTGTGACGAGTTTACGGGGTGAGAGGGAGCGTAGCAGGTTCACTAATGTTGACAGTGGGGAGGGGGTGCCGGAAAACTGTCATGCAGGGAACGTCCGGCAGCGCGCAGTGATGCAACTTATTATTAGTGCTAATTGTCACGCCTCTGATGGCCCAGAGATACTGGCCAATCAGGAGGCAACTCTAAATCTGGTAGGACCCAATTACATGGAAGTGGATCCATAGACTCCACTGACCTGGTGAGCCGACATCCGCCTCCCAGAGTTTAAATTAGGTCCATTGTTTGTTTTGTGACGCATTGTTTTCTGATCGTTCAAAGGTAGTAGTAAAGAAGCTGGTTCAATATGACCCTTATCAGTCCGAAGATTAGACTGCTGTGAACTTGTCCAGAACTGTGTCCAACCTGAGTGGTAGACCTATAGAGTGCATACAATTTTAGTAGTCTGCGGCTGTAGTCAAGGGACTTCTGAGGACCACAGGCTAGAACGAAATTACTCTGTTTTACCTTTATGGGAAACTCCCCAACCCTCAACAAGCCCTGCCATTTTATTCTCAGTGCAATTGTGTAATAGTCACTTTAATTCCGCATTTTAATCTGAAAATCACCACAAATATTGTGGTGTTCCTGGTTGATAACAGTACAATCCAGTAAAGCTTAATTTTGTAGAGAGACACCTTGCTGCAGCTTGTCTGTCAGTTTCTGGGCAGCTGTTTAAATGGCGTTACACCTAAACATCGACTCTAAAATATCATATGACCGCAATGTCATCGGCAAAATATATTGACTACAAAAATATCCTGGACAAAAACTTTGACGGTAAGTATATTGTTTCTTTAAATATTTGTGTACAAAAATATCAAATTTTGAAATATAGTTTATTATAATACTTATTGTGATACGCTGTTAGTGCATTGCATTACGTTTGTTTTCATTATTATGTTATGAAATGTATTTGAATTATTTTTAAATAATATTATGCAAATATATACTTTTTCAGGTTATTGTGTTAATTGAGTGATTGGGAGGGCATTGTTTTTAAATTATATATTCATTTCTTTTCATTGATTAATTTGATATATTTGTTATTTATTTGTTTATATATTCACAAAGTAGTTGCTTGCATGTTTAATAAAGATTACATTTATTACCTAAATCTTAATTTTAGGTTGCAAGCTTATACGGAGGATTTGGTGGGTAGTGTATTAAATATTTAAAATTGATAATAATTGATTGATGTATTAGGTATGCTAAAATGTATTTTTACTTTTTTAGCTATACCCTCACACATTTTTAATGTATTTAAATGTTTGTATATGTGCTTTAGTAAACTATTATTTTATGTCTTCTTTGTATGGCTAGTTTTGTGTTTTTGGAGGTTGGGTAGGTACTCTTATTCTTAAATCCTGGTATATATATTTTTTTATATAACCAAGTTTATTGTGTTTATCAAAAACAATAAGAGCTGTGCATTGAGAACATGTCATAATCTCGGCAATAAGAATCAGTTACTTTACATCGACAGGCCATAGAAAGAACACCATTTCCTCCACACCTTATCATGTTTGTGAGGGCACACACAAGCAGCATAAAGAGGCTTTTCCTGTTGCGCACACCATTCCACCCCCCTGCGCCACCATCTGATCGAGAGGGGTGTGGGACCATGTGCAGGCCACATATCTCTTAACTACTAGGCAGGTGTAAAGAAGTGAATCCAAACACATGAAAGCAAATGTAAATAAAGTCTCAAGATTAATATTCCTTGCTTTAAGTAGATTTATTCTTCTTGAAGGGAAAGGAAGTCACTGGAGCACGTCTGTTGCGGAAGAAGTCCAACTGCTGACAAACCATTCTTCAGTTAGGATTTCTAACCGCAACAGAGGCATGACGCGAGCACTCCTTGAAGGTAAACACGTCCTCAATTAGCGCACGCCACAGAATACAAAATGCGCAATAAACATATGACATCAAAGAGGGACGATGTTTAAAGACATATTAACATACTCTAGATCATCTCCCTTTTTTTTATAAAGGAAAAACAGACTGTTACAATAAGAAAAATTAAGACAAATAAAAATCCTTAAATTTTGCAGGGAATGAACAGTTCCTAGTAGGTCTGATTGATACAGATGTTGTGGGTGTAGGAGAGGCGTAATTGATCTGTGAGTTTGAGTCTTGAGAAGTGCATTGAGAAAGGCTGTTAGGAGCAGTTTGAAAGGATTGTGTGTGAGAATTGTCAGAAGGTGAGCCAATGGGGAAATGAGAACAAGAAGATATGTCAAAAGAGTGTTTAGTCATCCGAATTCTATTGGCTTGTTCAGGGGAAAGTTTAACTATAGCTCTTTTATTCCACCACCCCTTTCTATCCAAAAAAACTGACCCCTTTGCAACTTTTATAATTTGTGTAGGTAGAGAAAATTTCGAAACACCTTTAGTGACTCTACGTGGATTTTTGATCATGACCCAATCACCAACTTGAAATGTGTGCACAACAGGTTTCACAACAGAATCAAAGCTTCTCCTTTGTGCTTCCTGTTGCGCCAAGACATTTCTTTTAACCCCTTGTGTGCCACGCCCTTTCCCCCTCCTGTGCCGGGCGTTGTATTAGCGGGCGGGGTTCATGACGAGATAGTCTCGTCATGGGCACAGCTCAACCGTGCTCCATGACGAGTCTATCTCGTCATGGGCACTGAAGAGGTTAAGAATATGCTTATCATTACAAGCTAAGCAATTATTATCTTTACTTGAAAGACCTTTTATCCAAGATGGGCAAATGTTGCCATTTGGATTTCTTTTTTTGAGTAATCTAAAGGGAGATATGCCAGTAGTGGAATGAGGAGTAACAATGTATGACCAAATCTTTTTTCTTAGAAAGTCTTCAACGTCAACATTGGTGGAAATTGCAGACTGAATGCCCTCCTTGATGAATCTATTAATTCTTTCAATGAGACCATTCGAGGAAGGAGAGTACAATGCAAACCTTAGATGTTTAATGTCATGTGTGTTAAAATATTCCTGTATTAAGGAAGAACAGAAATGTGAACCATTATCCGTAACAATTTCTCTTGGTGAACCCTCAGCTAGAAAAACTCTGTTAAGAAATTTGATGACAGCATGAGAATTTGGGGTTTCACAAAAATCAAAATCAACCCATTTTGAATGATAATCAATGAGTGTAATAATATACTGTCTATGCTGAGGTAAAACAACAAAAGGACCAGCAAAATCAATTGCAATTTTAAACCTAGGCTCCTCAGACAAAGGAACACAGTGTAAAGGAAGATGAGATGTCTTCCAATGTTTATCTGAAACCAGGCACGTATTACAATTGTTAATCCAATTAGATATATCTCCATCTAGACCTGGCCACCAGAAGTGTTCTTTAAGTTTTCTTGAGGTGGCACCTATCCCTAAATGTCCTTCATGAGCTGCATGAAAAAGTTTGTTTCTAAAAATGGTTGGAGGGACACATTGATCTCCACGAAAAATCTCATCATTGACAATGGATAAATCATTTGATACTTGAGCAAATGATTTTAAGGGGGCAGGAAGGGAACGTTCTTTGGGCCAACCTGATCTAATCATCTTCTTAACAGCAGAAAGTGTGGAATCATCGCAATAAGCTTTGACCCAATCCGATCGTGAAATACTGAAAGGAGAAAGAACTAAGTCCTCAATTGAATCAACAACACATTCTACATCATCAAATCTTGAATCAGATGAGTTTTCTTTTAAAGATAGTCTAGAAAGACAATCTGCTCTCAAATTATGTCCTCCAGAAATGTGTTGTATGGTGAAATTGTATTCATGTAATCTTGACAAAATTCTGACTAACCTGGCTGAAGCTTTCCCAGTGCCATTGCCATTGAGGAGGTGCAACAAGGGTTTGTGATCACTAAGAAGAATTAAGTTTGAACCCCAAATATATGTTGTAAATTTTTCAACTGCCCATGAGCAGGCTAAAGCTTCTCTCTCAATAGTGCTATAATTTCTTTCAGCACTACTTAGAGATCTGGAAGCAAACCCGATGGTATGCTCTTTTGAACCTATCCATTGACAAAGAACTGCACCAAATCCATGTTGACTGGCGTCAACAGAGATTGTACATTTTAATCCTGGAGTAAATGATGACAATGCAGGTGTCTCAATTATGACTTTTTTTAACTAGGTTAAACACATATTCAACCTCATTTGACCAATTAAATTTCTCATTTTTCTTGAGAAGTGCACACAAAGGCTGAACAATCTGGGAGTAACCCTGGATAAACCTTGAATAATACTCTGTCAATCCTAAAAAAAGATTTCAAAGAATCTTTATCAGAGGGAATTGGAACATTTGATATTGCCTGAGTAAGTGAAAATTTGGTTTTATTCCATTTTCTGAAACTGAGTGTCCCAAATAATCTACTTCCTTTGCAAAAAATCTACATTTGTCATTTCCTAAAGTTACACCAACCTCCTTAAAACGGGATAAAAATTGTGAATATAATCAATCTTATTTTTTGAAAAAATAAGAACGTCATCCTGGTACGCTTGTACAGATGAGATATCTCTAAGTAAGTCATCCATAAATTTCTGAAAAATGCTGGCTGCAGAAGCCAAGCCAAAAGGGAGTCTTAAATATTTATATGCTCCAAAAGGAGTGATAAATGTTTTAAGCTTAGATGATGATGGGGACAAAGGAATTTGGTGATATGCACTCCGTAAATTAAGCAAAGTGAAATATTTTGAACCAGAAATACCAGTGAGTAAATCTTGAATTTTTGGAAGAGGATGACAGTCAATGATTATATTTTGATTTAATGAGCGAAGGTCAGCACACAAACGAATGCTAGAATCCTTCTTTTTAACGATGACTATTGGACTGACCCATTGTGAGGAATTGGTTGTTTCAATTATGCCTTCAGACACCATTTTATCTAACAATTTTTTAAGATCATCTTTAACATTTAAGGGTATTGTTCTTAATTTGTGCATAACAGGGATTGCACTGGTTTAAGCTTGATTAAATGCTCGTAGTTCTTGATTTTGCCAACTGATTCTCTGAAAACTTCTGGAAACTCTGAAATAATACCACTAACTAGATCATTTAAGTTTTCTGAAACTTATGAAATGGACACATCATTAACTTGCACTGGAGAATCAGAACCTGGAACTAGCTTGAGGCCCATTTTTGCAAGATCTTGCCAACCTATAATACATCTTCCTTCGATTGCAACATAGATTTTTGTACAAATGCACCATCCCAAACATGTCACATCACCCATAAAATAACCCAACATGTCGATGTCTTTGCCACCATAACCCTTTGGAACAATATCTAAAGGATGTAATTTCATGGAATGAGATGGCCAATGAAAATTAAATAAACCATCAGAAATGATGGTTACAGGCGCACCAGAGTCTGCCATCATGCTGAAAGAAATGTTATTAATCATAACTTCACACGTAGGTTCTTTTGCACGAATATTCATCGATGACTCTCCATCAGTATCAAATGAAAGTATTATCTTTTTCTTTAAAGACTGCGACGAAACATCAACAGTATTAATATCCAAGTTTTGCAGAGACGATTCAACAGAAGCAATATTTATGTCCCGTCCCGCTTTTCCTAAGTGACTATACAAGATTGCCAACTTTCTTTTTGCATAATAATCATCAGCATCAATTGCAACCAAATAACTCTCAAAACTACGAAACCAGGTTTTCCATATTTCTTTGGGTTTGCCAGAGACATGAAGAAATTGTTCAAGAAGCACAATTTGTTGATTTGCTGCCATTATATTGTATTGTATTAATCTAAAGATATATTTTGAATGCTTTCAATAAAGTTACTGTTTGAACAAGTGTTATTGTCAATATGTAAATTATGTAAAAATAAATATATATAGTTTTTCCGTAAAATTATTATTTTCTTCCCTCTCCTGTATTGTATAAATAAAATTAACAATACCTTTTATATTTTTTCCGCAAAATTTCTTTCCTTTCTGTGTTTTTTTTAAAGACTTTTCTTTTAAAAACTCCAAGTGCAGGCTTTAATCCTCAATTTTGCATATTTAGCGTGTATTTCGCAGAAGAATATACACTATGCGCAAGCCCGTGTGAGATAATCTCTTTTCCGATCGTAATTCGTCCGATCGGTGACTCCGTAGCTATGGAAACAAACTTGTTTATTCCTCAAGATGGCCGCCGGTGACGTCCATGCGCGATGATGTGCAACGTTGTTTTTTGTTGTGCTCGTTGCTAGGATACCACGTTGTTGGGTAGGAGCATGAGGCGTCAGATGAGTGTGAGCCAGGAAAAGGCAAAACCCTCAAAATTCCGCCATTGGCTCCTCACAGGTGGTAACAGATCGCGGGAAAGCTCACCAAGTATATCGAGCGGCTGCCGGCAACAATCCACGCTTTATTTCTACAGGTAGGGCGTGCAAAACTTGTGAAATCCTCCTTTTAAAAATCGTCGCCAAAATGTAAAGAAGTGATTCCAAACACATGAAAGCAAATATAAATAAAGTCTCAAGATTAATATTCCTGGGAGGAGCCTAGCGCGCACCCAAGATGGCCGCGTAGGTGCGAGGCTCCCGAGGACCTCCGCGACCTCCTGCATAAATCCTGACCGAATCCTGTCCTAGATGAGGGGACTGTGTTTGTGAACCAGACTTGAGGTGACGCCCGTTTTCCGTTTTCAATTCGGACCTCGGACACCGGCGGGAGCACCGATTAAGGTTTGCGGCCTTCTCCACGCCGGCCCCCCGTACTGGAGTTGTGGGGCGATCCGGCGACAAAGTGAATAACAGCGGCGGGCAAGGCTGGGCGACTCGCGCACCCCGCACTTTCACTTTCGCTTTTGCGCCCTCCTTGCTGCCAGGCGAGGTAGGGTCGCGAAGCGGTGTGCGGTGGTGTGGCCTCGTTGGGGTGCCCTGCCGGCCCGCCGGCTGCGGTCCGTCCTGCGGAGCGGTGGTCGCCCCCCCCCGGAGCCCTTGAACGGGATTGTCTACCCCCTTTTTGAGGAGATTGGCTCGATTTGGGACCGCGACCATGGCCACAAAACAAGATGGCGACCGGGCTAAGGTGAAGTCGACCCGTCGTGGCGCGGCCCATCAATCCAACAATATGGACCGCTACACCCTCCAGAAGGGATCTCCAGAGGCGCTGTGTAGATCCCCTACGGGCCCGACTGACGCTCCTGCTCTGCCCACGGACCTGACCCTCCGAGACGTCATGGGCGCCATCGCCGAGATGAAGGCCTCGGTGGACCAGCGCTTTGACACTCTGGCGCAGAAGATCGACTCGGTCCTCGTGGACGTGGGCCTCGTGAGAGCCGATCTCTCAAAAACAAATGACCGGGTCGATTCTTTGGCCCACTCTACCTCGGGCCTCACGTCCGACGTGGCGGCCCTCCAACAGGAGGTGCGCAGGCTCGGCCAGGCGAGCGCCCTGATGCATCGTCGACTGGAGGATTCCGAGGGTCGGGCCCGGAGGAATAACGTCCGCATTATCGGGGTGCCGGAGGGACGCGAGGCAGAGGCAGCGGATCTGTTTGTGGAGGACTTGGTCCTCACCCATCTCCAGCCTCGGGGGCTGAGTAAATTCTTTGCAGTGGAACGTGCCCACAGGGTCCCCGGGGGTAGGCCTAAGGCCGGAGCCCCTCCGAGGCCTCTCATCGCCCGGATTTTCAATTTTCGGGACAGGGACGCTATCCTGCAGACCTCCAGGCTACAAGGGCCGGTCAGACTTGACAATATGGATATCAATTTCTATCCTGACTTTACTCCGGCGGTCCAAAAGCAGCGACTGAGTTTTCTCGGTGTCAAACGTCGCCTACGGGACCTGAATCTCAAATATGCGATGCTTTTTCCGGCTAAGCTGAGGGTGGAGGTGGATGGCCGCACGCACTTTTTTGATCGTCCCGAGGCGGCCGGGGACTGGCTGGACACTCTGCCCGGAGATCGGGGCCGGGGGGGTGGGGGGGGAGCGGTTGGTGGGGAGGGCCCGCCGGATCAGGACTGAGGGACTAATGGTAGGCCTTGCTCTGGACTGTGTTATTGTCACCATTGACTGTTAGGGTAAGTTCCCCTCCTGCGGAGGTCGTGTGGGGTCTCTTGAGGGATCTCCCTCCTCCTCTGGGGGACTAGTTAGTTTTCTTTCCATGGGGCGACAGGCACACTGCACTTTGGGGGGGCTGTTTGGGCTCATGCAGGGGTGCAGGGTGGGGGGAGTTCTGTTGGGATGGGTGGGTTGGGGTGGGGTGTGGTTCGTTTCTACCGCAAGGCAAACCCTTTATTGTATTGGATTTTTTGAGATGCTCTCGGGGGGACAAATGATGGCTTCTGTATGTGATGGGGGGTAGGGACCTGACTTTGTTGTCCTGGAACGTTAACGGACTGGGTGATAGGATTAAGCGGGGTGTGGTCCTGCAATATCTGAAACGGATTTCGCCTGATGTGGTCTTTTTGCAGGAGACACACCTCATTGGTAACTCCTATTGTGCCATGAACCGACGTGGTTATCGTTTGGTGGCCCACTCGGGCTTCACATCAGGCTCACGAGGGGTGGGCATTATGGTCAAGACCTCGCTCCCGCTAGAAATAGACGAGGTGCGCCATGATGAGAGGGGACGCTACACTGTCTTGGTGGGGAGAATGGAGGGCAAGGTAGTCGTCTTTGTCTCAGTGTACGTCCCACCGGGGTTACAGTCCACCACCTTTGCGGACCTGGGACGCCTCCTGCTTGACCTTCCGGGGGGGCTTCTGGTGGTTGGGGGGGACTTCAATGCGGTGGCTTCTGGGACTCTGGATCGCTATCCCCCTAGGGACCTCCCCCGAGCACAAGCGTGGCTGTCTGGCCTTTTGGACACGCTGGGATTGGTGGACTGTTGGCGTCTAAAGCATCCCACTCGGCTGCAGTACACCTTCCATTCGGGGGCCCATGGTAGCCTTTCGCGGCTTGATTATGTCCTTGTCCCTGCGGCCTATGCCGGGAGAGTGGGGGAGGTGCGCCATCTGGCGCGGGGTATTTCAGATCATTCCCCACTCCTGTTGCACTTTGATGTCTTCCCGAGGGGGGAGGGCAGGGTAGCTCCAATCAATGCCTGGTACCTGCGCGACCCCACTATTCGTGCTGACTTGATTAAATCCTTGCAACGGTATTTTGAGGAGAATGTGGGGTCTGTCCCGTCTGCCATTTCCCTGTGGGAGGCTTTCAAGACTGTGCTTAGAGGGGAGGCCCTCTCCTTTATTTCCCATGCCCGGAGGCGCGCACAGGAGGAGGTGACCCGGGTGGAGGCCGAAATCACTGAACTGGAGGGTGATCTGGGGAGTGGGGTGACTGACGCTGCGCTGCACGTTCTACACCTTAAGCAGGCGGCCTATAGGTCCTCGTCACGGAGGCGGCCAGGGGCCTCAGCAGAGAGCAACAGGGGCGATTGTATGATGTGGGTGATAAGGCTGGTAAGTTGATTGCGTGGTTGGATAAGAAGGAGAGAGCTAGTCGTGTGGTCCCGCTGATTGAAAGAATGGATGGTGTACGTGTCACTGAGCCGGAAGGCATTGTCTCTTGCTTCGCGGATTATTTCCGCGAGGTATATTCCCCGGTTTCTCCCTGCCCGGAGGAGGATTCCCATGCCCTGCTGCGTGACATCGCGCTGCCCTCCCTCTCAATGGAGGACAGGGAGTTGATGGATGCCGCCCCCACCTCGGACGAAATTGCCCTCGCCATCCGCTCGGTCGCTTCTGGCAAGGCCATGGGCCCGAACGGCATTCCTATCGAGTTGTATAAATTGCGACCGGACGTACTGGCACCCCACCTCCGCGCTATGTTCCTTGCGGCTCACTCGCGGGGCTCCCTCCCGCCGGACCAGCGTCTGGCTACCATCGTGGTTATCCACAAGGAGGGCAGACCGCGGGACCGGGTTACATCCTACCGGCCTATCTCGCTCTTGAACGCGGAGCCTAAAATCCTCGCCAAGGTGCTCGCTAACCGGCTGGTCGGCGTGGTGGGCGATTTGGTCCACCAAGACCAGTCCGGCTTCATTCCCCATCGCAATACGGCCCTTAATCTGCGGCGCTTGCACGGGGTGCTCGCGCGTGTTCCGTTCGTGCGGGAGCCGGCCATCTTGGCGTCCCTGGACGCCACCATGGCGTTCGACACGCTCGAATGGCCCTACATCTGGGCGATGTTGGCGAAATTTGGATTTGGCCCGGGATTCATCAGTTGGGTCAAATTGTTGTACTCGGACCCATTGGCACAGGTGGTGGTGAATGGTCGAGTCTCGGCCCCATTCGTGCTGGGACGGGGCACGCGACAGGGTTGTCCCCTGTCGCCGCTCCTTTTTGCATTGGCCCTGGAACCCCTGGTGGAGTGGCTGCGGTGGCACCCTTCTATCCGAGGTCTCCGTTGGACCCCCGAGTATGAGGACCGCGTGTCCCTCTACGCTGACGATATCCTTTTGTACTTAGCCTCCCCGCGCAAATCACTGATTGTCCTGGTCGATGTTCTGCGCTCCTTTGGCCGTAATTCAGGCCTTGTCATCAACTGGGCTAAATCCTGTGTCTATGTGCTTTCCGGGGAGGCTCCTGTCCTCCCTCGGGGCTGTCCGATCCAGATTGCCTCACAGGGATTTCGATACCTGGGGGTCTATATTACACTGGACCCGGTGGCCCGCTACGAGCGAAACTTGCTTCCCCCCCTCCAGCGCTTGAAGGAGGACGTCGCGCGCTGGCGGCGCTTGCCGCTTTCGCCGCTCGGCCGGGCGGCATTGTTCAAGATGATGTCATTGCCGCGCTTTTTGTACGCTCTCCAGAACACTATGGACTTGGTCCCGGCGCGCTACTTCCGTGAGGTGGAAAGCTTACAGCGCCGTCTGTTTTGGGACGGGAGGCCGCGTATAGCCCTGGCAAAATTGACGCTCCCGTGGTACGACGGAGGGATTGCCCTCCCGGATATTAAGCGGTATTACTGGGCCTCCCAGTTAGCTGCAATTAATCACGGCTTCTATGGGCCCGCCCTAAACCCGGCATTTGAAATGGACAAAATGCTCCTGCCCGGTGGCGACTACAATCGAGCGCTCTACACTAGCGTGCCCGATTCCCGCTTGACGGGACCCACGCGTGTCATGGTGCGAGTATGGCACGCGGCTAATGCAGCTATGGGATGGAAGGACCGTTTGACCCGGGCGTCACCGTTGTATGCGTCGGAGAGGCTTGGCTCTTTGTGGACCTCAAAGGGCTTCGAGAGGTGGGACATGATAGGCATCAGTACAGTGGGAGATCTCTGGACGAGGGGAGGATTCAAGACATTCGAGACGCTGCAGGCGGAGTTTCAGCTGCAGGGCAGTGAATACTTTCGCTACCTGCAGGTCCGTCACGCACTGGGTTCCGTCTTCCCAGACGTGGCCTCCATCCCGGAGTCCTCCCCCCTGGAGGATAGAGTGCTAGATGGCCACGTTCCGGACAGCACGATCTCCCTCATTTATAAGAAATTGATAAATGACCGCTCGGGCTTACTGACTGGCCTCCGCGAGGCTTGGGTTGCCGATGGGCTGGAGTTGGACGACGAGGACTGGATTTCCGCGGTGGCCTCTCCGAAGGAGGTGGCCATCCCGGCTCGCCTTCGCTTCGTCCAGCTTAAGATACTCCACCGGGTGTATATGACGGGGCCAAGGCTTCAGCGTATGGGCTATGCCGAGGATGGATTGTGTAAGCGTGGGTGTGGTGCTTTGGCGACTTTTTTACACATTCTGTGGGAATGTCCGAGGGTGGAGCGATTCTGGCGTGGTGTGCATGAGGTCCTGCGAGCGGTTACACATGTCGCGCTGTTGCCTGAAGCGAGGAGATGCCTGCTGAATGTGTGGGAACCGACTGATTACTCGGTTCCGCAGACGCGATGGGTGACTCTGGGATATATGATAGCTAAACGTGACATTGCTCAGCTGTGGGGATCTCAGAGACCCCCGGCGGTGTCGGCTTGGAAAGAACATATGGATTGGTGCATGTTCCGAGAAAAGGTGGTATATGTGGCGCGGGGTAAGCCTGGGGCATGGGTGAAGATATGGGGCCCCTGGAACGCTTACCGCGGGGGTATTTGCGAGCCGCCGTTGTTGCCTCCCGCTTCACCAGCTCCATCCCCATAGTTGACCCCCTCCCTCAGCCCTGGGCACATTGTTCTCCCAGTCCCGGATCAGTTTCCCTCCCCCTCTCTGGATTTCTTTGGATGGTTGGGGTTCCCCACTTGAGGAGCACGTGTCGTCATTTTCGATCGTGGGTTGCCTTGCGGGTGTGGTTTTATGTTGTTGTGTTGTATAAAACGAAACCGTATTGTGGGTTCAGAGTTATGTGGCCCACGTTGTTGATACCTCCTGCTTTATCGTCTATGCAAAGCCAAGTGCCTTATTGTATGTATGTCATTTGCTTTTGTCACTTTAGCGGCCGGCCGGAAGGTTGTAGGCCCATACTTGTATATATTTGAGATTGCAATAAACGGTTTCAAAAAAAAAAAAAAAAAAAAAAAAAGATTAATATTCCTTGCTTTAAGTAGATTTATTCTTCTTGAAGGGAAAGGAAGTCACTGGAGCACGTCTGTTGCGGAAGAAGCCCAACTGCTGACAAACCATTCTTCATTTAGGATTTCTAACCGCAACAGAGGCAAGACGCGAGCACTCCTTGAAGGTAAACACATCCTCAAGAAGCGCACGAAACAGAATACAAAATGCGCAATAAACATATGACATCAAAGAGGGACAATATTTAAAGACATATTAACATACTCTACAACAGGCCACTCCAATGAGGGTCCACTTGGCACGAGGACCTCCCAGTTCCTCCACCATCCCCAGCATGGCAGTGGGCAAAGTCAATTCAAGGAGGTGCCCGAGGACCGCAGAGAGCTCTCGGCCAACCCCATCCCAAAAGGAACGCAGCGCCGGGCAGTCCCAGATCATATGAAAGAAGTCATCGGTGGGGAGCATCAGGTGATATTCGGTGCAGGTGGCTGGGTGAGATAAGTCTAATGGAGTTTGTTGACTTGAATCATGTGCGTGCAGAAGGAGATTGCCAGTTCTCAAGGTGCAAGACGGGCCTCCCTCCAGTCATCTTCGTGAATATCATCCGCCCAATTCACCCATCTCTGTCTAAGCAAATCAAAGCCGTCAGGGGCATGAATGTTCAAAGTTCGATACATCATACAGATGGCTTCCTTCCCCAGGCATTCCAGGAAGATTTTGGCCTAAAGCGGGTTAAATTCAGGGAGTGGAGTGTATGGGGAGATGTGTGATCGTAGAGAATGCCATAATTGAAGACAGCGGAAAAACTGTGAATTAGCTTATGCATACTGATCTTATAAGTCTTGAAAGTGTTATATTCTTCTCTCTGTTTAACCTTGATTTATGTACACTTTGTATGATGCTGTGGAACGCAGCTGCTCCTTAGCAACCTACATGTTCTGAGGGAGAGTGGAATGTGGTGAGAGAAGGAAAGCAGTTGAAGGAGATAGCAGCTGGTATTCAGGGGTCTGTTCCTGTAATCTCAATAAACCAACTAAAACTCTTCATATGTGTCTTGCCTCCTCAAAAGAAAGGACATCAAAATCTCCCCTTTATAAAGATCTCCCAAGTATGTGATACTGATGCGGTCCTATTGGGTGAAACCCTCAAATGTGGAAAGTTGGTGAAGCCACGTACCCTGCCATAGAGGAGTCATCTCCGTTAGGCGACGGTCACACAGATTAAGGCGGAAAGCTGCCCTCCAGCAAAGAAGTGATATTTGGGGTTATGGGGAGCCATGCCACGTAAAGTAGACTGAGAAGTACCTCAAGGCAGAGTAGGTGAAGTTTCAGACGGTAAGTAGGATTGCCCCAACCCCCGGTAAACCAGTCATTGATGGGTACCATCTGTGCCCCCAGGTAATAGATATAGACATCAGATAGTCCTAGGACTTCATCGAAAGGTATTTTGTGTGCCGACCATAAGGCCAATCTGTGACATAATTAGCCTATATAGAGGTTGTAAAGGAATTAAACTAATTACAGGGGATAGGATAAGGAAAGTTTGCCAGGACATATAAGTAGCGGGGAAGACACAGCATCTTGAACAGTGCAATGCGCCTCATGGGATTGACCGGTAGATCAGTTCAGCGACATCCAGTGTTGAATTTAAGGTTCCATGCCAGGTCTGGGAGATGAGACACGTGGATCCCCAAACATTTAAAAGAGTTCTGCCGGATAGGGATATTCGTGCACCAACACCGCCCTCCAGCATCACCCCTCATTAAGTTAGATTTGCTCACATTGATTTTAAGGCCGGAGGCCCCACCATAAAGATGAAGGATCTCAAGGCATCGGGAGCCTGAAGTCCGAGGTTCACCGAGGAACAAGAGAATGTCATCAGCTATGAGGTCTTCGAATCCGCTCCCCCATGCCCAGCCGCATATCTGTGCGTTGCAGCATATGAGGCATGCCAGGGGTTCTATCACAAGAGTGAATAAGAAAGGGGAAAGAGGGCAGTCCTGACACATGCTCCGTTGGATTGGGAAAGGGGCAGACAGGATACCAATCCCCTGGGCCTGGGCTGTGGGGTCACTATAAAGAAGGCAGACCATCCTGCGTAACGCAGCTCCCAGGCTCATCCGTAGGAGGACTACATGCAGGAAGTCCTAGGAGACTGTGTCAAAGGCCTAGGAAATATTGATAAGGTGGAGGGCAAATGTGTCGTGCAGGGCCTGCGTCTGGGAGAGAGCTGTCTGTACCCTGCGAATGCTGTGGCAGGTACTCCGAACCAGCATAAACCCATATTGGCTTGGGTGTCTGAGATGTAAAAGAGTGTGGATCAGTTGGCCCGCCAAGGCCTTAGCATAAATCTTAATGCCTGTATTAATGAGCGACAAAGGGCGATAGGAAGAGCATCGGTCTGGGGGAAGGCCCTCCTTATGAAGAACCACGATAATGGTGCAGTCCAGGTCCAGTGGAAACGATCCCCGTAGTATTGCAGCTGTGTAAAAAATTTAACAAGTGAGGGGTTAAGATGTCATGGAACCTCTTGTAGTACTCAATGGGATAACTGTCAGGGCGCATGGTTTTCCCCGATTGAAGATACGTTATAGCTAAGTCTATCTCCTCTACTGTCAATGGTTGGTCTAATTCCTAGGATAGAGAAGGTGGGACCGAGGGCATCAGGATGACCTGGATGATAGGTTTCTCAAAGTCCATCGAGGATGCTGGACACCGGCTTATAGACTTTGCTAAAAGGTTGTGAAGGTCTGCACGAATTTAGTTAGTTCTTCCTGAAGGTGTCCAGCTGAATCCAGATGTCAGGTACCACTCTGTTGGAGATGCCATGTGTCGCCAGCTAGTAAAGCAATTTGCTGGATTATGATACAATTCGTAGACTCTTTGATTTGTCGCCTTTCAGCATTGGTTAGCCTCCTCTAGGGAGACCTATCGCAGCTCAGTGTGAGCTAGGGCCAGGAGGCGACGAGTCTCCTCTGTGTCGGAATGATGCAAGTGGGCTTCCAATTGAAGTATCCGACTTTTGAGGCACCTGAGCTTGCCTGCAACTCACAATGTTGTACATAGCCTTTCAAGAGGCCCCTCAGAGAGGGCTTGCTTGAGGCCCACTGACGACACTGAGCCCTCATTAATCTGAGAGAAGGCCTGCAATTCCTCCTCTATGAATGCAATGCAATCAGGCGCTTTCAGGTGCCATGCACTAAATCTCCAGATAGCGCAGAGGGTTCAGAGGCAGGCGCCCCATTCCATCAACAAGGGTGATTGGTCAGAAATGCCCTGTGGAAGGATGCGAACAGATTGAAGAGAGAGGAGGTCTGCAACCAGCAACCACAGCAATTAGTGACTCTTTGCTGTGAGCTGCAGATTGATGCGTGTAGGCCCACGCCGCTGAATGCCAGGAGTGCCATGCGGAGCGCCATGCGTCACACAAGCCCATTGAGTCAGCCCAGGAGGACAGTGTGCGTCTGCTTAGATGAGAAGCAAAGGAGGTGTCCAGATTGGGGTCAGGTACAGCATTAAAGTCTCTGCCTATCACTGTAGTCCCTGGAGGGAGGTCCAGGACAAAGTACCACAGCACCTGGAGGGTGAGCTGCAGCAACAGCGGGAGAACATAACATGTAATAAGGTTATATTTTCTGGCCGCCATATGGCCTTCAAACCTGACATATTTCCCTTGAGGGTCCCCAGTAATCTTAGTCACCGTCAGGTAGATGAATGTATGTAGTAGTATAGCTACCCCTTGAGAACCCCTCACAAAACAGGAGTGAAAAACTATTGTATCTGAATCAACCAAGGAAAGAACACTGTAAACCCAATAAATGAGTTTCCTTTAAGAGGACAACTGATGGCTTATATCCCTTAATGAAACGCAACATTGTGGATCTCTTAAGGTCATTGGTGTTCCAAGAGAATATCGTCAGGTCGAGAACATACATGATGGAGGGAGGAGGGCGTTCGTAGGACCTGGTGAGGAAATGAGGTGTTCATACAGAGTGAAACAAGCACAGTCTACAGGATTCACTAAAGAACTTTGAAGAGCTTGCTGCTGAAACCCTGAAAAGGAATTTTTATGAAGTAGGTGACACACGCCTCTTGATGGAACAGGAGTTTATTAGTAGTAAGGTACAGACCCCTGGGACACATCTCCTTACAAGTCCAACTGCAACTCCTCTGCCACCCGTTTACAATCAGATGGATGTTGCTAGGGGACCACAGTATTCCATTTCATCATGACATCATGGCAAACCATGGTAACTAATATAAAGCAAGCTATGTAAAATACAACACATCTCCCCTCTTTAAAACAAAAAAAATAAAACTATGTACATACGTAATCTTTATATCTTGCAGGCATTGTACGTTGTCTTACATTTGTTCTGACCTTAGCAACAGGCAATCCAACAAGATCAGTATTAACTCTGCATGCAACAATATTTTGTTGAGTACTTGGAGGCAAAACAATTTCAGTGTCAGAGCATGGTGATACCTTCCTAGTGTTCCACCAATTTCCATCATCCAACATAACACTGTTACCCTTAACAACAATAATTTTTTGGGGAGAAGACCATTTAGAATGCCCCTTTTTTGCCTTGTCTCCAACAAATACTCTCAAAAACATTCCTTGCATGAAACAACGTTTTGGCTTCACAATGTTTTCATTGAAGCGATCACAATAATTTTTTTGATATTTTTCTACTCTATACCGCATTAACTCTAAGTTGGCATTGTATATTCCCGCTCTATTCATCCAAGGTGGAACAGCCACAGAACAAGGAATCCTTCCCTTAAGTAAGGAAAAAGGCGTTTCTCTAGTCACAGAATGTGGAGTTGTGCGGTACGACCACAACATGTCCTTGACACACTGTCTCCATAACTCTTTGTTTTTGCATGCCAATTGAATACATTCAACCAGTACTCTGTTGAAACGCTCCACCAACCCGTTTCCCCTCGGATGATAGACTGGCGTGGTAGTGTGCTTGATTCCCCACTTCCTCAGAAAACTCTCAAATTCCTCTGATATGAATTGGGGTCCATTATCCGTAACAGGTTCAGTGGGGCAACCTTCTCTTCTAAAAATGTCTTCACAAAATGAAATAACACTTGCAGCCTTGACCTCTTTAACAAAGGCAACTTCTGGCCACTTTGAAAAGTAATCTACCATAACTATGGCAAATCTCTCTGATGCATTTAAGATATCGAAAGGTCCACATATATCAATGGCTAATTTATCCCATGCACCTTTAGGCATGGGCGACGCACTTATAGAAGTTTCTTGCGAAGAATGAGTCTTGTCGCTACACGCACAAGCCATGCAATCTCGAACAAAACGCTCAATTTGCACATCCATACCAGGCAACCAAAATTCTACTCTAATCCTTCTCTTCATAGCTGACATACCCCCATGCCCCTCGTGCATGATGTTTAGTAATCTGTTTCTTAAACTCTCAGGAACCACTAATCTATTACCTCTCCTAAGTATACCTTCTATCACATTCAACTCAGACCATATCAATTTGAAAGAATTTAGATCCTTATGTACCTTCCATCCTTGTTCACCACTTAAGGCTTTTATAACCATGCCCAGTACAACATCTTCCTCCATGGCCTTCTTCCACTCAACTTCACTGATGGCTGTACACACATCCTTTATTTCGGCAACCATCCATTCATCATCTTCCTCCTCATCTGTATTTTCTAACGGTAGTCTAGATATGCAATCTGCATTTACATTCCTTGCACCTGGAATATATTTCACATCAAAAGCATATTCTTGCAGACGGTATAACCATTTAGCTATTCTGGGAGTGGCCTTGCTTGCACCTCTGGTGGAGAATAGATCTATCAAAGGTTTGTGGTCAGTATGTAATTGGAACTTAGTTCCCCACACAAATGTCCTGAAATATTGTATGCCCCACCAACATGCTAAAGCTTCTTTCTCGATGGTAGAATAAGAGTGTTCTGCCCCTTTTAGTGTGTGGGACGCAAACGCCACTACCCTTTCTTGTCCCTTGTGTATCTGAATTAGTACCGCACCTAACCCATTATAACTGGCATCGGTAGTTATGATAGTTTGGTCATTAGGGTCAAATGGCCTTAATGACACAGCATTTATGATGCATTTCTTGATAGAAACAAAGTTTTGTTGACAAGCCTCAGTCCACTCGAATTTGACACCTTTCTTCATCAAGTTCCTAAGCTCTTGTACCTTGTCTGAAAAATGGTGAACAAATTTCGAGTAGTACTCTGCTAACCCCAAGAATGACCTGAGTTGATCTCTATCTCTTGGGGCGGGAGCCTTTTCAATGGCTTCAACCAAACTACGTTTTGGTTTTACACCCTCACTGGTCAAGGTATGACCAAGATACTCCACTTCATTGACACCAAATTTACATTTTTCTAATGCAATAGTGAGACCAGCTTCAGAAAGTCTGATGAGAACCTCTTCCAAGATCAAATCATGATTGTTTACATCACTCCCCCATACCAACACATCATCTTGAAAGACCACTACATTTTTAAGACCGGTTAATATTGATTGCATAACCCTGTGGAAAACAGCTGAAGCGTACGCTAACCCAAATGGCATGCGCTTAAACTGAAAAGCTCCTTCTGGAGTAATGAAAGAAGTGATGTGCTTTGAGTCTTCGTGTAATAATATTTGGTGGTATGCATTAGATAGGTCTAAAGTGGTGAAATATGTTCCCCCCTTGATAGTAGCTAGCATTTCATTTATTCGTGGGAGCGCATACCGATCTATCCATATATTATCATTTACATCTCTCAAATCAATACACATCCTAATATTTCCATTAGGTTTTCGGGCCAAAACTATTGGACTTAGCCATTCGGAGGCCTCAATACGTTCAATAATATCTTCATTACACAATCTGACCAACTCATTTTTAAGTTTTTCTCTTAAAACCAAGGGTACATTTCTTACCTTATGTACTTTAGGGGTAGCATCTGCTTTCAAAATGATTTTGTGTTTGAATTTTTTCAAACATCCTAATTTTTCACAGAATAATTTTGGAAATTTATTGACCCATTTGGAAGTTGTACTTGGTGAGGTTAGCAAAACTTGTTGAGGATGATTAGGATTCAAAATTATATTGAGTGCTCTCTGTTCCTTCCACCCTAAAAGAGATCTTCCTTTTTTTACTACAAATAATTTTGCAGTAATCTTCCTGTCTAAAAAACGCATCTCAGTTTCTATACACCCTAACACAGGAAGCTTTTCACCACAATATCCCTCTGGAATAACATCGGTGGGTTGCAATTCATTCAAATTACCACCTAAACCCTCCCAAATAAACTTGTCTATGATAGTAAATGGGGAACAAGAATCTGCCCATACATGTACATCCTTGTTCTTAATTTTGATGATGCATTTGGGTGGACGATAACTATCGTGTTTGTTAGTTTCACATTTTAGAACTTGACTTGACTCAATAGCCATAACTTCGATATCCTCATTCTCACCCTCACTATCATAGAACAACTCCTCCTTGTGAGGCATATCGTCTTGAACTAATGCATTGACAGACTTAGATGTCACAGAAGAACTAGCACTTCTACACCATCTTGAAAAATGTCCTAACCTTTTGCACTTATGGCACCTTGTTTTAATTGCAGGACAATAGGTAGCGTCTGCTGTGTGTTTCGGGCTTCCACACCTATAACAAACTTTAGGTTTAAATCTCACACCTTCTGGTCTGTTGGAAGATATAGGTTTGACTTCTACTTTCTTTGTATTCCTTTTTATGTTATGTATAGTATCATCTTCTTTTACTATTTTTGGGGAAGGTGTATTTAACTCTTTTACATATCTGGAAGTGTTTTCCATCCGTTTGGCTACCGATAATGTTTTATCTAAAGAGGGATCCTTTAAACCTAATAATTTTTCCTGTATTTTTAAATTAGACATTCTGTTAATAAGTTGGTCCCTAATTAGATCATCCCTCATATCATTAAATTTACATGTAACAGCCAACATTCTTAAATTTGCTACATATTGTTCAATAGTTTCTCCTGCTGCCTGTACACGTGAAAAAAACTTGTGTCTTTCCACCACCACACTGACTTTTTTTCCAAAATTCTCCTCCAATGCTTTCAACGCAACTTCGAAAATGTCAATGTTGCTGTCTCCAGAAGCTTCACTATCGGCGCTGGTTTCAGTCACAATGGCTTCCATTGCAGGTAATGTTTTTAAAACATTTCTTCCCTCCAAGCCTAAAAATTGTTTTAAAATCGCTAATTTTCTTTTTGAAACGTAGTCGTCACCCCCAATAGCTTCTAAATAAGTTTCAAAAGTTTCCTTCCAGTGCTCCCATAACATGCACGGTTCACCAGGACTCGGTAGAAAATAAGGTGGTGCTGGAATCACTTGTGACGACATTGCTCACACCCTGTTGTAGTGGATTTCCAATAAAATTTGAGTGATGCTACGTTCCTTGTAATGCTTCTGTTTTGAAACAGGTAAGATGAATTCCTCGGTGTTATACAATGCCGCTTGACGATTCGAGAAGCGCAACACGTTAGAATCCCTCTTTAACACTCCCACAAATCATGCGCGCTGACTGCTCATCGACATTCAAGCATCAGGAATAACAAGATTAGAACAAAATAAAATGGCCACCATGAACCCCCCAACCTCCACATACCTTACACTTCTTCCCATGAAGCATCTGTTACCCTTAAACACAACATAATAGCAAGGTATGAATTAGGGATAAAATCTGTGGTTGCAAAAGCACCCATTAAAGAGGAGATCATGCCTCACATCGTATAAGGAAAGGAGGAAGCATAAACATTTGGGCCAATGTGAACTGAGCAGCACCATAGCTGAGTAGGAAGCCTTGGGGAACAATGCTTAAGCCTGAATGACAAACATTCATCCATTATGACAGCCAGCAAAGGTTGTAACCAGGTTTCTTAGTAACTTTGGGTGTGCCTGCAGATGGCAGTGCTCCGGTCTGATCCCTGCTTGACAGCATTCCCAGTGTCTCTGATCAAGAAGGCGAAGAGGGTTGTGACAATGTATTTGGGATATCAGTGAGAGATCAAAAAATCAATGGGGGCCTGGAGGAGGAGCCTAGCGCGCATCCAAGATGGTCGCGTGAGCACAGGGCTCCCCGGACCCTCGCTGCTCCTCGGAATTTATCCTGACTCTATCCTGACTTGGTTGATGGAATCTGGGAGACGAATGCTGGCTGAACACTAAACTCCTTTCGGAAATCAAATCGGACCTGGTAATCCGGAGTTATGGTGGTTTGAACTTTTGAGGCCCACCCGACGGCTGTGCCCGATGCGAGGGTGATCTGTGGAGCCGGGGCGTAGTTGAACAACAACGGCAGCGGGGCTGTGCCAGTGGCCGTCACATCACTTTTGGTTTCACTTTTGGTCTTTGAGGGGCAGGACTGTGGACTTGCTTGGTGCGACTGGGCTTTCATTTTGCCTTCGCTTGATGCCGGTGGCTTTGTCTGCTGCCAGTGTGCTCATTGACGGTGGTCCCTTCACTCCGCCATATTGCGGCCTGTGGTGCGACACGCGTCTGCCTGGCCTGTGCCACCTCGACGCTTCCTCGGTGGTCCCCTTCGGCGATCGAGGTTCTCATGGGAGGCAAGGGAGACCCCGAGAGGCGTAAGACCAAAACATCCCTACGCGGGGGACCGGTCCAGACGAACAATATGGACCGCTACACTCAGGGTAAAGGATCCCCCGGGACGGCCAATGTCCCCCCGGAGGACACCAGTGGTGGCCCGTCCGTTTCTCCGGATCTGTCCCTGCAGGACATCATGGGCGCCATTAAGGGCATCAGAGAGACCATCGCTACGCAGTACGAGGCCTTGGCCCGTAAAATCGACACGGTGGCCATTGACATTACGCTAATCCGGGCGGATCTCTCTAAGACCAACGAGAGGGTTCAATCGCTGGATGTGCGGACGTCCTCCCTTGGTACGGACGTGTCGGACCTGCAGGCCACTCTCGGCGATCTCAAGTCGGCCAATGATCTGATGGCCCGGCGGCTGGAAGACTTCGAGGGACGGGCCCGCCGCAATAACATCCGCGTCATAGGCGTTCCGGAGACCTCCGATAACCGCCCGGTTGATCTCCTGGTCGAGGAGCTCATCCTCGAATATCTTGCTCCCGCTGGCCTGAGTAAGTTTTTCGCTGTGGAGCGGACCCATCGAGTCCCAGGTGGCCGGCCGCGACCGGGTGCCCCCCCGAGGCCTATCGTTGCGAGACTTTTCCATTACAGAGACCGAGACGCGATTCTGCAGGCCTCACGGGTCCATGGCCCGGTCCGACATGAGAACTCGTCCATTAACTTTTTCCCGGACTTCACCCAACTTGTCCAGAAACAGCGGATGGGCTTCCAGGGGGTGAAGCGGCGTCTCCGGGACCTCGGTCTCAAGTACTCTATGCTTTATCCTGCAAGGCTCCGAGTGGAACATGAAGATCGGACTACCTTTTTTGACTCTCCTGCGACTGTGAGTGACTGGCTGGATTCGCTGCCGGACCGGGGTGACCGGACTGGGCCCTCTGCCGGTACCGAGGGTGGCGGGTCTCCTTTGGAGTGACTTATGGTCCCGGACTCTGCCATGTTGTACTGTTCGGCTGGGTTCTACTTCTTTTGTGCATTTTGTTTCACTATGTTGTGTGTGGGGAGCAGGCGGGGACGGGTCCCTTCCCTCCTCCGGGGTCTTTTCGTAGAATGGGGTTTGTAGGGCGACAGGCACACTGCAAGTTGGGGGGTTTTTTTGGACCGCAGGGGTGCAGGGTGGGGGGTGTTGGAGTTGGGGGGGGGTTGGTGGGTGGGTGGGTTGTTTGGATTTGTGTTTTTTGTTTTCAAGGCGAAGTATTGGCTATGGTTCATCCTTGGGTGTTGAGCTCTTTGCTAGGGGGCCCTTGATCTACTGTAGGGGATGGGGGGGGACGGGTTGAGATTGATGTCTTGGAACGTCAATGGATTGGGGGACCGTATCAAACGGGGTGTTGTGCTGCAATATCTGCGTCGTCTGACTCCTGATGTGGTGTTCTTACAGGAGACGCATCTGGTTGGCAATGTTTGTCGGGCTATGAACAGGGGGGGATATCGACTTGTGGCCCACTCCGGTTTCACCACTGGTTCGAGAGGGGTGGGCATTCTCTTGCGAGCTTCACTTCCGTTGGAGATCACCAGGGTGGTCCCAGACGATAGAGGGCGCTATGTGGCTCTGACTGGGAGGTGGGAGGGGCAGTCCCTTTCCTTGATCTCGGTCTATGTTCCCCCGGGCCTCCAGAACTCCACCTTCTCAGACTTGGGTCGTATGTTGCTTGGGCTTCCTGACAGTCTTTTGCTTATGGGTGGGGACTTTAATTCGGTTGTCTCGGGTGAACTGGACCGTCATCCGCCCAGGGCCCTCCCTGCTGCCCAGGCGTGGCTGGGCGGGCTCCTGGAGACCTTCGGTCTGGTGGACTGTTGGAGGATAATGCATCCGACACAGTGTCAGTACACCTTTCACTCTGGGGCCCATGGGAGTCTCTCCAGACTGGATTATTTCCTTATGCCCGCGGCCCAGGCTACTCGGATTCGAGAGGTCAAACACCTGGCCAGGGGTATTTCTGATCATTCCCCACTGTGGTTGCTTTTTGACACCGGGTCGCGGTCCGCTGGGCGGATCGCTCCTATTAACCCTTGGTACCTGCGAGACCCCAAGATCCGTGATAGCCTGATTAAGTCGATTGATCAATATTTTTCTGAGAATGAGGGGTCGGTGTTGTCCTCGGTGTCCCTGTGGGAAGCTTTCAAAGCAGTGCTCCGCGGGCATGCCCTGTCCCAGATAGTGGAGGCCAAGAGGGTTAAGAGAGAGGCGGTTGTGATGCTGGAGACTGAAATATCGGGGCTGGAGGCAGCCTTGGAGGCGGGTGTCACCCCGGATGGGCTGCATGCCCTCAGCCTGAAGCAGTTTGAATATAAGTCTCTCGTCACTGATGCTGCCAAGACTATGTATAGGGAGCAGCAGGGTAGGTTGTATGACGCCGGAGACAAGGCGGGTAAGCTGATTGCCTGGTTGGACAAGAAGGAGAGAGTGAATCGTGTGGTCCCGGAGCTTCGGGTGTCGGATGGAGTGTGTGTGACTGAGCCTGGTGAGATTGTTTTTTTTTTTTTTTTTTTTGAATCCGTTTATTACAAAACACATAAAAATATACAAAGATGGGCCTACAACCTTCCGGCCGGCCGCTAGTAAACAAAAGGAGCATATGATACACATTGTAGAGCATGCATTGCGGCTGAGGAAGAAGCACAGGAGTTAACAGCGTTGATAGCAACACCATCCGGACCACACTATACGGTTTCATTTTAAACTGAAAGAACAACCAAAAGAACAAACCCACAAGGCAATCCACAGTCAGAAATAGCAACATGTGCTCCCCTAGAAGGGGGACCCTACCAGTCCATGGGAGTATCAATAAGGGGAAGAAGTCAGGACTAGGGCTGGGTAAACTCAATGCCCGGAGCGACGGAAGAGGGATCGGCTAGGGGGATGGGGCCGGCGACAGATCGGGCAATAACGGCGGAGCACAAATCCCCCCGCGGTAGGCGTTCCAGGGGCCCCATACTTTCACCCATGTCCCAGGCTTACCTCTCGCCACATACACCACCTTTTCCCGAAACATGCACCAGTCCATATGTTCCTTCCAGGCCGAGACAGTCGGGGACCTCTGGGATCCCCACAGTTGAGCAATGTCACGCTTGGCCACCATATATCCCAGAGTCACCCACCACGTCTGTGGCGCCGAGTAGTCAGCAGGTTCCCACACATTCAACAGGCATCTCCTCGCTTCGGGTACCAGCACCACATGCGTAACCACACGCAGGACCTCATGCACACCACGCCAGAATCGCTCCACCTCCGGGCATTCCCACAGTATATGCAGAAAGGTCCCCAAAGCACCACACCCACGCTTACACAACCCGTCCACAGCATAGCCCATACGCAGGAGCCTTGGCCCCGTCATGTAGACTCTGAGGAGTATCTAGAGCTGGACGAAGCGAAGGCGGGCCGGTATGGCCACCTCTTTCGGGGAGGCCACCGCAGAGGTCCAGTCCTCGTCGTCCAGCTCCAGTCCATCGGCAACCCAAGCCTCGCGAAGGGCAGTCAGCAATCCTGAGCGGTCATTGATCAGTTTTTTGTAGATCAGTGAGATCGTGCTGTCCGGAACATGTCCATCCAGCACTCTATCCTCCAGGGGGGAATATTCCGGGATGGATGCAACGTCCGGGAAGACGGAGCCCAGTGCATGACGGATCTGCAAATACCGAAAGTACTCCCTATCATGCAACTGGAATTCCGTCTGCAGCGTCTCGAACGTTTTGAATCCTCCCCTCGTCCAGAGATCCCCCACTTTACTGATGCCTATCATGTCCCACTTCTCGAAGCCCTTCGAGGTCCACAGGGAGCCCAACCGCTCGGACGCGTATAGTGGTGTTGCCCGGGTCAGACGGTCCTTCCACCCCATCGCCGCATTGGCCGCGTGCCACACACACACCATTACACGCATGGGGTCGGTCAGCCGAGCGTCGGGCGCGCCGGAGTAGAGCGCTCGATTATAGTCCCCACCCGGGAGTAGCATCTTATCCATTTCATATGCCGGGTTTAAGGCGGGCCCGTACAGGCCGTGATTAATCGCAGCCAGCTGGGAGGCCCAATAGTACCGTTTGATATCCGGGAGGGCGATCCCTCCGTCATACCATGGGAGCGTCAGCTTCGCCAGGGCGACACGCGGCCTCCCGTCCCAGAACAGGCGGCGCTGCAAACTCTCCACCTCACGGAAGTAGCGCGCTGGGACGAGGTCCATGGTGTTCTGCAAAGCGTACAGGAAACGCGGCAGAGACATCATCTTGAACAATGCCGCCCGGCCGAGCGGCGAAAGCGGCAGGCGCCGCCAGCGTGCGACGTCTACCTTCAGGCGCTGGAGGGGGGGAAGCAAGTTCCGTTCATACCGGGCCTCCGGGTCCAGAGTAATGAAGACCCCCAGGTACCGAAATCCCTGCGGGGCGATCTGGATCGGACAGCCCCGCGGGAGAATAGGAGCCTCCCCAGAGAGAACATACACGCACGATTTAGCCCAGTTGATGACAAGACCGGAGTTACGACCAAATGAATGTAAAACATCAACCAGTACTATCAGTGATTTACGTGGGGAAGCTAGGTACAGAAGGATGTCATCAGCGTATAGGCATACGCGGTCCTCATACTCGGGGGTCCAACGGAGACCACGGATGGAAGGCTCCCACCGCAGCCACTCCGCCAGGGGCTCCAAGGCAAGCGCAAAAAGGAGCGGCGATAAGGGGCAGCCCTGTCGCGTGCCCCGGCCCAACTCAAACTGAGCCGATACTCTACCGTTCACCACCACCTGCGCCAATGGGCCCGAATACAGCAATTTGACCCAACTGATGAACCCTGCGCCAAAGCCAAACTTCGCAAGCATCGCCCAGATGTATGGCCACTCAAGCGTGTCAAACGCCATAGTGGCGTCCAAGGACGCCAAAATGGCCGGCTCACGTATGTGCTGAACACGTGCGAGTACCCCATGCAAACGCCGCAAGTTAAGGGCCGTGTTACGCTGGGGAATAAAGCCGGACTGATCCTGGTGAACCAGTTCGCCCACCACGCCGACCAGCCGATTGGCCAGGACCTTGGCGAGAATTTTGGGCTCCGCGTTCAGTAGCGAAATGGGCCGATAGGATGTAACCCGGTCCCGAGGTCTCCCCTCCTTGTGGATAACCACGATTGTAGCCAGACGCTGGTCCAGCGGGAGGGAGCCCACCGAGTAAGCTTCCAGGAACATCGATCGGAGATGTGGTGCCAGCGTATCCGGTCGCAACTTGTACAACTCGATGGGGAGACCATTAGGACCCATGGCCTTGCCGGAAGCGACCGAACGTATGGCGAGGGCGATTTCGTCGGAGGTTGGAGGGGCGTCCAACGACACTCTGTCCTCCTCCGAAAGGGAAGGCAGCGCGATATCCCGGAGCAGGGCACGGGAGTCCTCTTCAGAGCGGGAAGACACCGGGGAATAGACCCCACGGAAATAATCCGCGAAGCAGGAGACAATTTCTTCCAGCTCAGTCACACACACACCGTCCGTCGTCTCAATCAGCGGGACTACACGACTCGCTCTCTCCTTTTTGTCCAGCCACGCAATCAATTTACCAGCCTTATCACCCACATCATACAATCTCCCCTGTTGCTCTCTACTGAGGCCCCTGGCTGCCTCCGTGACGAGGGCCCTATAGGCCGCTTGCTTGAGTTGGAGAACATGTAATACGGCATCCGTCACCCCACATTCTAGATTACTCTCCAACTCGGCTATCTCAGCTTCCACCCGGGTCACCTCCTCCCGCTCGCGCCCCCGGCTGTGGGAAATAAGGGACAGGGCCTCTCCTCGTAGTACTGTCTTGAATGCCTCCCACAGTGAGACAGCCGAGGGCACGGACCCCACATTCTCGTCAAAATAGCGCTGGAGGGATTTAATCAATTCAGCACGAATGGTGGGGTCGCGCAGGTACCAGGGATTGATCGGGACCACCCCACCCTCACCCCTCGGAAAAAGATCCAGGTGTAACAAGAGCGGGGAATGGTCCGAGATACCCCTTGCCAAATGGCGCACCTCTCCCACCCTCCCAACATAGGCCGCCGGGACCAGGACATAATCTAGTCGTGAGAGACTACCATGGGCCCCCGAATGGAAGGTATACTGTAGTTGCGTGGGATGTTTTAAACGCCAGCAGTCCACCAACCCCAAAGTGTCCAATAGACCAGAAAGCCACGCCTGGGCCCGGGGGAGGTCCCTAGGGGGGTGACGATCCACAGTCCCGGAAACCACCGCATTAAAATCCCCCCCCACCACCAGAATCCCCCCCGGAAGGCCAAGGAGGAGGCGCCCCAGGTCCGCAAAGGTAGTCGACTGCAGCCCCGGCGGGACGTACACTGACACAAATACAACCACTTTGCCCTCCAACCTTCCCACCAAGACCGCGTAACGTCCCCTGTCGTCATGGAGCACCTCATCAATCTCCAAGGGGAGCGAGTTCTTAACCATGATGCCCACACCCCTAGAGCCAGACGTGAAGCCCGAATGGGCTACCAGGCGATAGCCACGCCGATTCATGGCGCAGAAGGAATTGCCAATGAGGTGTGTCTCCTGCAGGAAAACTACATCGGGCGAAATTCGCTTCAAGAACTGCAGGACTACCCCTCGTTTTATCCTGTCCCCCAGTCCGTTCACGTTCCAGGACAACAGAGTTAATTCCCTACCCCCCATCATAAACAGAAGCCACCATTTGTCCCCCCGAGAGCACTATTGAGCGAGTACAATGATAATCTTGCCTTGTGGTAAAAACGAACAACACCCCCCCATCCCTGCCCACCCATCCAAACAAAACTCCCCCCTCCCTGCACCCCTGTATGAGCCCGAACAGCCCCCCCAACGTGCAGTGTGCCTGTCGCCCCATATATATACTAAAGACTAGCTAAACCCCTTAGAGGAGGAAGGAGAACCCCCAGTAGACCCCACCCAACCTCCATAGGAGGGGAAATTATACAAACAGACGCTTAATCGAGAGTGGCATCAGTTTTGTCCAGAGCGAAGTCCAATATTACCCCCTCAATCCCGATCCAGAGTGCCGTTTCCCCCCGCCACCCCCCCCCCCCCGCCCCCCGGCTCACGATCTCCAGACAGAGTGTCCAGCCAGTCTCCGGCCGCTTCGGGACGGTCAAAAAAGTGCGTGCTACCCTCTACCTCCACTCGCAGTTTGGCCGGGAAGAGCATAGCGTATTTAAGGTTCAGGTCCCGAAGACGGCGCTTGACGCCTTGGAAGCTCAGTCTCTGCTTCTGGACCGCTGGGGTGAAATCGGGGTAAAAATTCACCTCCATATTGTCAAGCTTAACCGGCCCATGCAGTCTGGATGCTTGCAGGATAGCGTCTCTGTCCCGAAAGTTGAAGATCCGGGCAATGAGAGGCCGCGGAGGGGCTCCGACCTTCGGCCTTCCCCCGGGAACCCTGTGGGCCCGCTCCACAGCGAAGAATTTACTCAGCCCCCGTGGCTGGAGATGGGTAGCGATCAGGTCCTCCACAAACAGGTCCGCCGCCGCTTCCTCCCGTCCCTCAAGCACCCCAACGATGCGGATGTTGTTCCTCCGGGCCCGACTCTCGGAGTCCTCCAGGCGCCGATCCATAAGCGCGGTCGCCTGACCAAGCCGGCGCACCTCTGCCTGTAGTACCGCCACCTCAGTGGTAAGGCCCGATGCGGTGTGGGCCAAAGAATCAACTCGGTCATTGGTCTTGGAAAGATCGGCCCTCACCAGGCCAACATCCACGAGGACCGAGTCGATCTTCTGTGCCAGTGTGTCGAATCGCTGGCCCACCGAGGCCTTCATCTCGGCGATGGCGCCCATGACATCCCGCAGAGTCAGATCCGTGGGGAGGTCCGGGGCATCAGGAGGGCCCTCAGGGAATTTGTGCGGTCCGCCGGGAGATCCCTTCTGGAGGGTGTAGCGGTCCATACTATTGGCCTGAGGGGTGGTGCCACGCCGGGTCGATTTGGTCTTTGCCCGATCTCCATCTTGTTTCGTGGCCATGGCCACCAGTCCCCCGGTCGCACCAGCCACGTCGTGAAGGGCAAGCAATCAGGGCCACAAGCTCCGGGGGGGGGCACCCCAGATCGGCGGGATGGGTCACAGCCAGCAGGCAGGCCGAGTCTCCCAGCGAGACCACACCAGCACAAAGAGCCCCGCGACCCCACCCTGCAGAGACGGCAAGGGGGTGCGAAAGCGAAAGTGCGGGGTACGCGACTCGCCAGGCCCGGCCCGCCGCTGTTGATCACTTTGTCACTGGATCACCCCTCAGCGCAAATCCGGGGTCTGGCGAGGAGAAGGCCGCAGACTTCAAACGGTGTTTACTCCGGTGTCCGAGGTCCGATTTGACAACGGGAAGCGGGTGCCACCTCAGCTCAGGCTCACGAACACATTCCCCTCATCCGAGACAGGATTAATTCAGGATAGTCGTAGGAGGTTGCGGAGGTCCCCGGGAGCCTCGCACCTACGCGGCCATCTTCGAGATTGTTGAGTGTTTTGCTGACCACCTCCGTGCAGTGTACTCCCCGATGTCTGATAGAGATGAGGACGACTCTCGTCTTCTGCTTCGGGATATTGCCCTGCCCGGCTTATCCGTCAAGGACCGCGAGCGGATGGATGCCCCTTTGTCTGTCGAAGAGATAGCTACTGCGATTCGCTCCCTCCGCTCGGGCAAGGCTATGGGCCCCAACGGTCTGCCGATTGAACTATATAAGTTGCGCCCGGATAAAATCGCGCCTTTCCTCCGTCATATGTTTCAGGAATCGCTCGAGAGGGGCTCCCTTCCTGACGACCAGCGTCTGGCTACTATAGTGGTGATTCCCAAGGAGGGTAAGCCACGTGACCGCTGTGCCTCCTATAGGCCTATTTCCCTGCTAAATGCCGAACCCAAAATCCTTGCTAAGGTCCTCGCCAATCGCCTGCTGAGCGTTATATGTGACTTGATACATCCGGATCAATGTGGCTTCATCCCACATCGTAATACCGCTCTCAACTTACGGCGTCTGCACGGCGTCCTCGCTAGGGCTGAGTACTTCGCTGAACCGGCCATATTGGTTTCCCTAGACGCCACGATGGCCTTTGATACCATTGAATGGCCATTTCTTTGGGCCGTCCTGGCGAAGTTTGGTTTTGGGGAGGGGTTCATTAGCTGGGTGAAGCTCCTTTATGCTGGACCAACGGCTCAGGTGGTTGTCAATGGGCGGGTTTCTCGGCCTTTCGCTCTCGGGAGGGGAACTAGGCAGGGGTGCCCGTTGTCCCCGCTGCTCTTTGCTCTCGCCCTGGAACCGCTCGCTGCCTGGCTCCGTTGGGAGCCCTCGATCAGAGGGCTCCGGTGGGCCCCGGGCTTCGAGGATCGGGTTTCATTGTACGCGGATGATATTCTCTTGTATCTCACCTCACCGCGGAAGTCGCTCAATGTTCTCTTTGACGTCCTTACTTCCTTCGGGAAAAACTCGGGTCTGATAATCAACTGGTCCAAATCTTGTGTGTATCCTATCTCTGGTGGTCTTCCTCTCTTGCCGCCTCGGCTTCCGCTCCAAATATCTCAGTCCGGCTTTAAATACCTGGGGGTGTACGTTTTCGTTGGATCCGGCGGTCCGCTATGAGCAGAATCTCCTGTCTCCACTCCGGCGTTTGAGGGCAGATACGGCTCGGTGGTGTAAGCTGCCCTTGTCACCGCTTGGTCGCGCGGCGCTGTTTAAAATGACGTCCCTTCCCAGATTCCTTTATGCACTCCAGAACTCCTTCGAAAGCGGCCTACTTTAGGGAGGTGGAGAGTTTGCAGAGGAGACTGGTTTTGACGGGCGATCGCGTATCGCTTTGGCCAAGCTGACTCTTTCCTGGTATGACGGGGGCATCGCGCTTCCTGATATTAGACGGTACTATTGGGCCTCCCAGCTGTCTGCCATTAATCATGCTACGTACGCTCCTGGTTCGAACCCGGCATATGAGATGGATAAATTCCTGCTCCCCGGCGGTAACTACAACAGAGCGCTTTACTCGCGGTCTGCTGGTAGGGCCCTTACGGGCCCTACCAGGATTGCGGTCCGTGTATGGAAGGCGGCTAACGTAGCGATGGGCTGGAGTGAGCGTTTAACGTGCGCCACTCCTCTGTTCGACTCAGACCGCTTGGGAAGCCTCTGGACAACGAAAGGCTTCGAGCGCTGGGATACGATCGGCATCAGCAGAGTGGGGGACCTGTGGGTTAAAGGTGCGGTTAAATCCTTCGCGGCGCTTCAGCGCGAGTATGAGCTTAGTGACAGAGAGTTCTTCCGTTATGCACAGGTTCGGCACGCCCTGCTTTCGGTCTTTGGAGAGGGGACCACGGTCCCTTCTTCTTCGCCTCTCGAGGACCGCATACTCGATGGTCACGTCCCCGACAGTACTATCTCCCTGATTTACAAAAAACTGATAAACAATCGGGCTGACCTCTTGGTGCGTCTTCGGGAGGCATGGACGGGAGATGGGGTGGAGCTGGACGATGAGGACTGGCAGACTGCACTGTCATCCCCTAAGGAGGTGGCCATCCCGGCCCGTCTCCGCCTGGTCCAGCTTAAGATTCTCCATCGTGTATATGTGACGGGCCCCCGCCTGGTCTCGATGGGGTTTTCAGACGACGGACTCTGTAAGCGTGGCTGCGGGCTCAGTGCTACCTTTCTCCATATCCTATGGGAATGCCGCGAGGTGGCGGAATACTGGCGCCGGGTGCATGATATTATGAGACGAGTCACCGGGGTCGCTCTGCTGCCGGAGGTGCGTCGTTGTGTGCTGAATGTATGGGAGCCCAATGACTGCAATGCGGCTCAGGCTCGGTGGGCGGCCTTGGGGTACATGATTGCAAAGAGAGATATTGCACAGCTTTGGGGTTCCCAGCGGCCTCCCACCGTGTCCGTCTGGAAGGAGAACATGGACTGGTGCATGTTCAGGGAGAAAACGGTGTATGTGGCTTGTGGTAAACCGGGGGCTTGGGGTAGAATTTGGGGGCAGTGGAACGCGTATCGTGGGTCTATCTGTGCTCCCCCTTTGGTGGATACGTCCGGGGTTGCCTCGTCCCCCTGATCCTTGAGGGTTCCTTGTGTATCTCGTACTTTGGAGTACAGATTTGGTTCTCTCGTGGCCCCCCCCTCCCTCTCAGGTCTTCTTTTATTGACCGCCCCCGGGTGGTTGGGTGTTGACTCCCCCGGCTGGTGTTCGCCGCCCTTCATAAGTCGTTTCGCCTTGTTTGTTGTATTTTTGTATTTTTCTTTTTTGTTGTTATTTATACTAAAAGTGTGTATTCTGATTTCCCTTATGTGCAGTCTGATCTACTGTGATAGTGCGGAGCCCCTGTGGGACAGTCATTGTTTTCTGATATGCTGGAACACTTCGACTACTAGCGGCCGGCCCTGGTGGTTGTAGGCCCGTGTTTGTAACCCTTTTTATGCACAATAAAATCTTTAAAAAAAAAAAAAAATCAATGGGGGGGGGAGGAGCCTAGCGCGCAACCAAGATGGCCGCGTAGGCTTACGGCTCTCGAGGGCCTCCGCAACCTCCCACGTCTATCCTGACTTAATCCTGGTTTTATTGACGGGCTTTTGCTGATGAACTTGCGCTGAGGTGCCACCCGTTTTCCAAATTCAAATCGGATGCCGGGAACCGGAATGGTTGCGCTCCGAAGTTTGCGGCCTGCTCTTGCCTTGGTCCCGACCTCGAGTTGGTGAGGTGCCCGGGTACGAAGTGAACAACAGCGGCATGCCGGGCTTGACCTGCCACGTACCCCGCACTTTCACTTTCGTTTTCAAGCTTGTTTGCTGATATCGGCTGAGGAACTTTGGTGTTTCAGAGGAGCGCGGATGGCGGAGTGTCTGGCCTGACTCTCGGACTATACACGGGCTTACTGTCTACGACGGCTGTGTTCAATTGAATTAGCGGTCTGGTCCTTATTCCTGGTGCTGGCGGGTGCCAACCTTGGTGGCCTCCGGACGATGGCGGCGAGACTAGACGGAGACAAGTTGAAACCCAAGTCAACCCGGAGGGGAGCCTATACTCAGGCCAATAACATGGATCGTTATGCGCAGACAAAGGGATCCCCTAGTGGCTCGCATAAATCGCCTGAGAGGTCCAAAGAGGTCTCGGGCCCATCTTCAGAATTGACTTTGCTGGACGTCATGGGCGCCATTGAGGAGATGAAGGCTGCTGTGGGTCAGCAGTTTGATACCCTGGCTCATAAATTGGACGCGGTCCTGATCGATGTGAATCTGGTCAGGGCAGACCTGTCCAACACTAATGAGCGGGTCGACTCCTTGGCTCAGGCTGCATCGAGCTTAACTGTGGACGTGGCCGCCCTGCAGACGGAGGTCCGTAGGTTGCGGCTAGCCGGTGACCTGACGGACCGTCGACTTGAGGACGCCGAAAGCAGGGCTAGACGGAATAATGTTCGTATCATTGGAGTGCCGGAAAGATCGGAGGACTCTGCTGCTGATCTTTTTGTGGAGGATCTGGTGATCAATCGTCTCGCGCCCAAGGGACTGAGCAAGTTCTTCGCGGTGGAGCGGGCCCACAGGATTCCGGGTGGTGCGCCCAAAGTGGGTGCTCCCCCGCGGCCTATAATCGCCCGACTCTTTAACTTTCGGGACAGGGATGCTATCCTTCAGGCGTCGAGGGTGGCCGGGCCGCTGAAGTTTGAGAATTCTAATGTCAGCTTTTACCCGGACTTCACGCAAGCGGTCCAAAAACAACGGCTGGGATTTTTGGGCGTCAAACGGCGCTTGAGGGACATGGAGCTGAAATATGCGATGCTATTCCCGGCTAGGCTGCGGGTTGAGTTCGGGGGTCGCTCACAGTTCTTCGACCGGCCGGAGGCGGTTGGAGACTGGTTGGATGCCCTGCCTCGGGGACAGGATCGGGATGGTCGGACGGCGGAGAGCGGAGAGGGTTTGGCGGAGCAGGACTAGAACTTGGTTCCTGGTGATGGACTAGACTGGTGACGTTTTGTACCTTGGCTCAACTGGACTCTAGTTTGGCACAATATGCCCTTCAAATGCTTGGAGGTTGTGGGGAGCTTATTGGGGCCCTTTCCTCCTTCTGGGGTTCTGTTTGTGGTATATGTTAGGGCGACAGGCACACTGCGAGTTGGGGGGGCTGTTTGGGCTCAAGCAGGGGTGCAGGGAGGGGGGAGTTGTGGTTGGGGGCTTGTGGGGGAGGGGGGGTGTTGGGGACTGTTTGTTTGTTTCGCAAGGCAATGTGAAGTTCTCTGCTGACTTGTCCGGGTTGTGCTCTCCGGGATGTGGGTATCATGCACGGGAGTGGGGTGGGGGGTAGGGGATTGAGAATCCTTTCGTGGAATGTGAATGGATTGGGGGACAGGATCAAGCGCGGGGTGGTGTTGCAGTTTTTGAAACGGATTTCGCCCGACATTGTTTTCCTGCAGGAGACACATTTGATTGGGAACTCCTTCCATGCCCTGAATAGGCGGGGCTATCGCCTTGCCGCTCACTCTGGTTTCACTTCTGGCTCAAGAGGAGTGGGCATTTTGGTTAGGGCCTCTCTCCCATTGGAGGTGGACGAGGTGCTTCACGATGATAGGGGGCGCTATGTGGCACTGGTGGGGAGATGGGAGGGTAGGACTGTTTCGCTCGTTGCTGTTTATGTGCCTCCGGGATTGCAGACGGCTACATTCGCTGATTTGGGGCGTCTGGTCCTGGGACTCCCTGAGGGGGTTCTGGTGTTGGGGGGTGACTTTAACGCTGTTGTATCCGGGTTGGAGGACCGTCGCCCCCCCAGGGATCTCCCTAGGGCTCAGGCCTGGTTGGGTGGCTTTCTGGACACTTTGGGACTTGTGGATTGCTGGAGATTGATGCACCCGGGACAGGCGCAATACACCTTTCACTCGGGGGCCCATGGGAGTCTCTCGAGACTTGATTATATGCTTATGCCGGCGATCCAAGCTGGGATGATTGGGGAGGTGCGTCATTTGGCCCGAGGTATTTCTGACCATTCCCCTATATGGTTGCAACTGAAGGTTGTCCCTGGGGCAGAGGGGAGAGTAGCGTCCATTAACCCCTGGTATTTACGTAATCCTAAGATCCGCGCGGAACTGGTCAAGTCCATCGATCACTACTTCAATGATAATGTGGGGTCGGTGTCGTCGGCTGTCTCCCTATGGGAGGGTTATAAAGTGGTGATCAGGGGGCAGGCCTTGTCACTTATCTCCCATGCTAAGAGGTGCGGGAGAGCAGAGGTGGCTCGCCTGGAAACTGAAATAGCTGAAATGGAGGAGGACTTGGAGCGGGGTGTTACTGATGAGAAATTGCACGTTCTCAGCCTCAAACAGTCAGATTATAGAGCGCTAGTCACGGATGCCGCTAAAGGGATGAGTAGAGAGCAGCAAGGATGACTGTATGATGTGGGGGATAAGGCCGGAAAGTTGATTGCTTGGTTGGATAAGAAGGAGAGAGCGAGCAGGGTGGTGCCCGTTGTGGAGAGAATGGATGGAGTGTGTGTGACTGACCCTGTGGAGATTGTTGACTGCTTCGCGGATTATTTCCGCGGGGTATACTCTCCGGTTTCTGTGCGTTCGGAGGAGGATTCTCATCTGTTGCTTAGAGACATTGCTTTGCCAACCCTATCGGAGGCTGATGCAATATTGATGGAGGCGAAGTTGTCGTCGGATGAGATCGCTTTGGCCATTCGCTCGATCGCTTCTGGTAAGGCTGTGGGTCCTAATGGTCTTCCCATTGAACTATATAAGTTGCGTCCCGATAAGATAGCGCCGTATCTCCGGGACATGTTTTTCGCGGCACGTGCGGCGGGCTTCCTCCCCCCTGACCAACGTCTCGCCACCATAGTTGTGATACACAAAGAGGGGAAACCGCGAGATCGCTGCGCCTCCTATAGGCCCATTTCGCTGTTGAACGCAGAACCCAAAATTCTGGCTAAGGTATTGGCTAATCGGCTGGTTCGGGTCGTGGGCGACTTGATTCATCAGGATCAGTCCGGTTTTATACCCCATCGGAATACCGCCCTGAATTTGAGGCGGTTGCACGGCGTGCTTGCGAGAGCGGAGTTTATGCGTGAGCCGGCCATCTTGGCATCATTGGATGCTACCATGGCGTTCGACACTTTGGAGTGGCAGTATATTTGGGCCGTGTTGGCGAAATTCGGGTTTGGCCCTGAGTTTATTGGTTGGGTAAAATTATTATACGCTGACCCATTGGCACAGGTTGTGGTGAATGGTAGGGTGTCGGCTCCCCTCGCACTGGGGAGAGGTACGCGGCAGGGCTGTCCGTTATCACCCCTTCTCTTCGCACTTTCTTTAGAGCCTCTCGCCGCCTGGTTGCGTTGGGAGCCGTCGCTGCGGGGCATTAGATGGACGCCGGAGTTTGAGGACCGTGTTTCCCTTCACGCGGATGACATCCTTCTGTATCTTACCTCTCCTCGACAGTCGCTAATTGTATTGGTAGACGTATTGAATTCCTTTGGTCGTAACTCTGGCCTGGTTATCAACTGGGCCAAGCCATGTGTTTACGTCCTCTCGGGCGAGGCCCCCCTCCTGCCGCGGGATTGCCCTATCCAGATTGCTACACTGGGGTTCAAATATTTGGGAATCTTTATATCTCTGGATCCCGCGGTCCGCTATGAGCGAAACCTTCTCCCTCCCCTCCAGCGATTGAAGGCCGACGTCGCGAGGTGGCGACGACTACCGCTCTCGCCGCTCGGACGGGCGGCATTGTTTAAAATGATGTCGCTGCCTCGCTTCTTGTACGCTTTGCAAAATACTCTAGATGTCGTGCCAGCCCGTTATTTCCGTGAGGTGGAGGGTCTTCAGCGCCAACTGTTTTGGGACGGGCGGCCGCGGATCGCTCTCGCCAAGTTGACGCTCCCTTGGTACGATGGGGGTTCGCCCTCCCTGATATTAAAAGATACTATTGGGCGTCTCAATTGGCGGCGGTGAACCACGGTATATACGGTCCTGCCTTGAATCCGGCCTTCGAGATGGATAAATTACTGCTCCCGGGTGGGGATTATAATAGGGCGCTGTATTCGGCGACCCCGGATGCTCGGTTGACAGGGCCCACGCAAGTTGCGGTACGTGTGTGGCATGCGACGAATGCTGCGATGGGGTGGAGGGATCGCTTGACTCGGGCGACGCCGTTGTATGCCTCCCGGCGGCTGGGTTGTTTGTGGAAAACGAAAGGCTTTGAGAAATGGGATATGATTGGTATATGTAAGGTGGGTGATCCGTACCACGCGTACCCCTACATCACCACTACAATGGTGGTACGGACCGTACCCACGCCCTCAGAGCGTGGCTACGGTCGGTACCACCATTGTAGTGGTGACGTAGGGGTACGCGTGGTACGGACCGTACCCACGCTCTGAGGGCGTGGGTACGGTCCGTACCACCATTGTAGTGGTGATGTAGGGGTACGCGTGGTACGGACAGTACCCACGCTCTGAGGGCGTGGGTACGGTCATTACCACCATTGTAGTGGTGATATAGGGGTACGCGTGGTACAGACCGTATCCACGCTCTGAGGTCGTGGGTACAGTCCGTACCACCATTGTAGCGGTGATGTAGGGGTACCCGTGGTACAGACCGTACACACGCTCTGAGGGCGTGGGTACGGTCCGTACCACGCATACCCCTACATCACCACTACAATGGTGGAACGGACCGTACTCACGCCCTCAGAGCGTGGGTACGGTCTGTCCCACCATTGTAGTGGTGACGGGTACGCGTACACGTCCACTTCCATTGTTGCGGTATGCAGGGATTGGTAGACACGCCCCCTGAAGTGACCAGACCCTGGAGGTAATGTATGTCCTCCATATTGTTTTAATTTGGGTAGGGGGTATGTTTCATGCCCCTCACCCCCCTTGACCCATGGGTGTTGTTCTCACCTTCTGCGGCGTGTGTGTCGGGTTCGGTGCACCAGGTCGTAGGCTAGGAGGGCCGGGATGACACGTAGGATGGGGTCCATGGCTGTCCGTCGCGTACCGGTGCTCCTTAATCGCGTCGTCCTCAATTTCCCGGGAGTTTTTGGCTGCTGTAAAAAAAGAGCCGTGCGGAGTGACGTAGGCACGAATCATACTTGCTGGTCCGTAAAACGCTGCCTGACTCCGTACGGACGTCACATACGCGCTGTCCCGGATCAGAATTGTGGGTATTTCTTTGCCGCACGTAGTCTTTTACGATTCGTACGGAAATGGTATTTCTGTACGAATCGTACTTGCTGGTTTGTGGGAGAAAGACATCCATCCTCATGGGAGTGGGACACTGCTGTCAGTGATGTGTTGTTATGGCACTATCAACATAGTCCTAATGTAGCAAACCCTAGGTTTAGGGTGTGTCCCCCAGGCACTGGTTGAACGAATGAATCATTAGCTTTGTTTGAACCAATAAACATTTGTTTGTAATTTTCAATAAAGTTGCACTCTTGTCAATTCATTTAAACGTTCGTTTAATTCATCACGACGTTTTTTTTGTAACGAAAATGCAGTGATTAACAATTTCTACGCGTCTCACATATCCCAATGCATTTCGGCTTCAAGATAAAGCCTTCGTCAGGGGTTTATCTACAACATAAATGAACAAAATCAGCAAGTTGTATCTTTCCTTCAATATGTCTTTAACAAACAAAGAAAACGATAAGTTCATTTTGGCTAAAAATGTGTCAATTACATAACGTAGGTTTGTGGTTTCTCCTGTTCATCATTAATCTAGCGTGCTCTGTGTGGGTCTTTGCGTGGGTTAGTGCGAGTGGTTATTGGACTTCGTGGTGCGGAGGTGACTATGTGTACTCGAATTAATGTGTTCGTTGGGTACTTACTCGTGAGTCAGCGTGGTCTAATTCTGGTTGGTGTCCTTCAGTATGTGTCGGTAGCTGAAACGCTCTCCCTTCGTTTCGGTGTTGAAGTTGGAAATTTCACGTGGGTTCTATGAGCGTGTGATTAAGTGTGCCTCGGAGTGTAAGAGTCAAAATAGGACTATGAGTGTGGCGGTTGGTAATGGTGCAAGGGTTTCTGGGTCTTGTAGTGCATGTGCGCTGGTTGAATACTACATTATGCCTGATGGTGGTTTTAGTTAACACATAATAATAAACGAGCATAAGATAGACTTATCAAGGTGATATCAATTAAGCAATATAAATCAGAGGTAACATGCGAATTCCATGCGATCATTCATCCCATGCGGTTTCATGGAATTTAGTAGACGTATCCAATAATTTTCCCGTTTTAACAATGTCTTATGGTTGTCTCTTTCTTCAATTTTTTTAACTGTTTCTAGAACCATGAATTTCAATTGGCTTACGTTGTGACCACTTTCTTGGAAGTGGCTGGCTACGGTGGATTTAGCATTGTTTGTTCTGATGTTACTTTTATGTTCATTCAAGCGTACTTTTATTTTTCTTTCTGTTTGTCCTACATATATCTTCCCACATGGGCATTTTAAGGCATATATGGTGTTTGTCGTATCACACGTGGCTGTTACTTTCAGTTTGATGTTGTGTCCTCTCATTGGGTGAGTTATCTGTGATCCTGGTATAATGTTATTGCAATTGTTGCAATTTTTACAAGCGATTGTGCCTTTGTGTTGGACGGGTTGATCTGATTGAATTGGGTTCTTTATTATTTCTCCCAAGTTTTTGGCTCTGGTGTATGCGAATATAGGTTCATTTTCAAAAATTTGGTGAAAATCTGGTTCTAAACGAAGTATGGGCCAGTGCTTTTTGATGGTATCCTTAAATCTTTTGCTCATGGTTGAGTATTTTGACACCACAGTCATACGATCTTGTTGGTTCCTCTTACTTGGTAGTAGTGCCATTTTTCTGCTGATCTTATTATTTCTCTCCTCTGCTTGATGTAGGATATTTTGGGGATATCCTCTGTTTTTGAATCGCTGTAACATTTCCTCAGTGCGTGTTGTTATATTGTCTGGTTCTGATACAATGCGTTTAACTCTGAGGATTTGTGTGAAGGGTAAATGGTTTTTTAAGGCGTTGAGGTGGAAACTGTTGTATGCCAGAGTGTTATTTTTGTCCGTGGTTTTTCTGTAAAGATCAGTCTGAAAACCTTTGTCTGTTTGTATGATCGTCACATCCAAGAAGTTTATTTTGTGATGTTGAATCTCAAAGGTGAATTGTAATCTTTGATCAATGGTATTGAGTTGTTCCAATAGGTTAGTAAGAATTGTTGTAGATCCTTGCCATAAGATAAAGATGTCATCTATGAAACGTACAAACATTTTCAAATGATTATGCCATTCTGGATCAGCTAGTATGTATGTCTGTTCAAAATTGCCCATAAAGATATTGGCATATGTTGGGGCAGTACAATTGCCCATCGATGTTCCTGTCTTTTGTAAATACCAGTTAGATTTCCATTTAAAATAGCTGTGGTGGAGTGTAAACATTAGAAGTTCCATTAGAAAAATTTGTAGGTCTAGGTCGTAGTCGCTTCGTAACAATGCTTGTTCTGTGGCTTCTATGCCAAGTTGATGGGGTATTGAGGTGTAGAGAGATTTTACGTCTACTGTGCACATGATCATTGGTGTTGTTATATCTTTTGTTGTTTGATGAAATTTTATTAAAAAGTCTGTGGTGTCTTTAATGTAGGTTGGTAGTTTGGTGACACTCTCTTGTAAATGTCTGTCAAGGTACTTTCCCACTGGTTCGTGAATACTGTTTTTTGTGGATACAATCAGTCGAAAAGGTGGGTGAGTCGGATGTTTGTGTATTTTTGGCACCATATAAATGGTTGGACTTTTTGGATGCGTTTGGATTAAGTATTTTTTAACCTTTTCATTGATGGTTCCTCTTTGGATTGCTTTATCCACTATTTGAATAAGTGTTTCTTTGATTGGATTAGTGGGATTGATATCCAGTTTCATGTAAGTTTCAGTATCTGATAAGTGTAGTTCCACTTGTTCTTCATAATAGTTGGTGTTAAGTATTACCAATGCTCCGCCTTTGTCTGCTTTCTGGTAGGTAATGTTGGTTCTATTGGCCAAAGTTGTTAAGGCTCCCCATTCTTTCTGGGTGAGGTTTTTATGTCTTCGTTGTTTTTGGAAATTGAATTTCTGTAGGTCTTGTTTTACCAGAGCTTCAAATGTGTCGAGGGTTTTGTGGCTAATAGGGGCCAAATAAGTGCTTCTTGGTCTCAATCCTTTCAAGGGATCATCCTGAATGATTTCTCTGGGTTCTACTATGTTGGAAAAGTAGTGTTTTAATCGTAATTTCCTCATTAGTTTAAAAAAGCTGATCTCTATTTCCAATTGGTTGGTGTTTGTCGTAGGAACAAAAGATGTGCCTTTTTGGAGTACTTTATGTTCAATTTCTGTTAGTTGATAATCCGAGATGTTGATGATTAGGTCATTCTCTGTCCTCCTTTCTTCTGTTTGTTGGATTTGGAGGTCGTCTGACGTGTTTGCGGTGGTGCGCTTGTTTTTTCTTTTGCCCCTCCTGGGTCTTCCTCGTCGTTGGTTCCTACCCCTAAAAAAGGGGCCGATGAGGCTGTTTCACAGTGTGATGTTGTCGGAATATTGGATTCAGTAGGTTTACTAGTGGTGCTTGCGGGCTCTCCTTCAGATGAGGATGTATCCGTGTTGATGTTATATGGTCTATTCTGTCTTCTTTTGGCGTATATATCCGCCCAGGTGTAAACCTCTCCCAATTTATAATCAACTGTGTCTCTTCGGTATTTACGGATTTTTCTTTCGTTGACTTCTTGTGTGTGTTTTGACAATTGACCATTAATGTCTTCAAGTATCTTGTTCCAATCCTCTATGGTTGAATTTGCTTCCAATTCGGTTTTTACCACTTCTATTTCTTTGGTCAATTCTTCCAGAATGTTGGAGAGTTCTTCTATTATTAATAGGATAAGATCCAATGAACATTTGTTCAGTATCGCGAACCAGCGGTCTTTGAATGGTTGATTATTCTTGCATAATGATGGTTTCAATGGAATCCTAAGTCCTCTAGGGATCCTTTGGGCTTTGTGGTATTTTATCATGGTGCTGGCATGTAATTTCTGATTAATTGCCTTTCTTGAGAGATACAGTAGTTGTCGTACGTTTTGTTCATTTGTTCTAGTTGATGACGATTCTGTGATATCTTCCTGAATAAGTGCGTAGATTTTGTTCGCTGCATCTTCTGAATAGGCGAATGTATCTGCTCGTATATCCGTTAGATTTGTAATTTGTTCATAGGCCATGTTTGTGGTTGGCGTGCTCCGTGTCAGAGTTCAGAGATGTAGGATTTATCACAAGGTTTGTTTGGCACGTGCACAGCTCCTTTTAAAACAGTTTAACAGGAGTGATAGGCACCCACCCCTCACATGTCTCTATCCACTGCTGGTATTCCTCTGCACCCACCCCTCACATGTCTCTGTCCAATGCTGGTATTCCTTTGCACCCACCCCTCACATGTCTCTGTCCACTGCTAGGAGTGATAGCCACCCACCCCTCACATGTCTCTGTCCACTGCTGGTAGTGATAGGCACCCACCCCTCACACGTCTCTGTCCACTGCTGGGAGTGATAGGTACCCACCCCTCACATGTCTCTGTCCACTGCTGGGAGTGATAGGCACCCAGAGCGTGGGTACGGTCCGTACCACCATTGTAGTGGTGATGTAGGGGTACGCGTGGTACGGACCGTACCCAACCTATGAATGCGGGGGTACGGATCGTATCACCCGTACCCCTAGGGCACCGGTACATTTGTGATACAAGGTGTACACACGCCCAGGACAGCAGTGTACTGCACCAAGGGTGCGGGTGGGTGGGTGGGTGGCTGCCTAGGATTCCCAGCAGTGGACAGAAACATGTGAGGGGTGGGTGCCTATCACTCCCAGCAGTGGACAGAGACATGGGAGTGGGTGCCTATCACTCCCAGCAGTGGACAGAGACATGTGAGGTGTGGGTGCCTATCACTCCCAGCAGTGGACAGAGACATGGGGGTGGGTGCCTATAACTCCCAGCAGTGGACAGAGACATGTGAGGTGGTGGGTGCCTATCACTCCCAGCAGTGGACAGAGACATGTGAGGGGTGGGTGCCTATCACTCCCAGCAGTGGACAGAGACATGGGGGTGGGTGCCTATCACTCCCAGCAGTGGACAGAGACATGTGAGGGGTGGGTGCCTATCACTCCCAGCAGTGGACAGAGACATGTGAGGGGTGGGTGCCTATCACTCCCAGCAGTGGACAGAGACATGGGGTGGGTGCCTATCACTCCCAGCAGTGGACAGAGACAAGTGAGGGGTGGGTGCCTATCACTCCCAGCAGTGGACAGAGACATGTGAGGGGTAGGTGCCTATCACTACCAGCAGTGGACAGAGACATGTGAGGGGTGGGTGCCTATCACTCCCAGCAGTGGACAGAGACATGTGAGGGGTGGGTGCAGAGGAATACCAGCAGTGGACATAGACATGTGAGGGGTGGGTGCCTATCACTCCCAGCAGTGGACAGAGACATGGGGGTGGGTGCCTATCACTCCCGGCAGTGGACAGAGACATGTGAGGGGTGGGTGCCTATCACTCCCAACAGTGGACAGAGACATGTGAGGGGTTGGTGCCTATCACTCCCAGCAGTGGACAGAGACATGGGGGTGGGTGCCTATCACTCCCAGCAGTGGACAGAGACATGTGAGGGGTGGGTACCTATCACTCCCAGCAGTGGACAGAGACGTGTGAGGGTGGGTGCCTATCACTACCAGCAGTGGACAGAGACATGTGAGGGGTGGGTGGCTATCACTCCTAGCAGTGGACAGAGACATGTGAGGGGTGGGTGCAGAGGAATACCAGCAGTGGACAGAGACATGTGAGGGGTGGGTGTAGAGGAATACCAGCAGTGGATAGAGACATGTGAGCGGTGGGTGCCTATCACTCCCAGCAGTGGACAGAGACATGTGAGGGGTGGGTACAGAGAAATACCAGCAGTGGACATAGACATGGGGGGGGGTGCCTATCACTCCCAGCAGTGGACAGAGACATGGGGGTGGGTGCTTATCACTCCTAGCAGTGGACAGAGACATGTGAGGGGTGGGTGCCTATCACTCCCATCAGTGGACAGAGACATGTGAGGGGTGGGTGCAGAGGAATACCAGCAATGGATAGAGACATGTGAGAGGTGGGTGCCTATCACTCCCAGCAGTGGACAGAGACATGTGAGGGGTGGGTGCAGAGGAATACCAGCAGTGGACAGAGACATGTGAGGGGTGGGTGCCTATCACTCCCAGCAGTGGACAGAGACATGTGAGGGGTGGGTGCAGAGGAATACCAGCAGTGGACAGAGACATGGGGGTGGGTGCCTATCAATCCCAGCAGTGGACAGAGACATGGGGGTGGGTACCTATCACTCCCAGCAGTGGACAGAGACATGTGAGGGGTGGGTGCCTATCACTCCCAGCAGTGGATAGAGACATGTGAGGGGTGGGTGCAGAGGAATACCAGCAGTGGATAGAGACATGGGGGTGGGTGCTAATCACTCCCATCAGTGGACAGAGACATGGGGGTGGGTGCCTATCACTCCCAGCAGTGGACAGAGACATGGGGGTGTGTACATCATTATCAGATGACCACAACTCCATGGGTGTATGTATGCACCCCTAATTTTCGACTATGTTGATAGTGCCATAACAACACATCACTGACAGCAGTGTCCCACTCCCATGAGGATGGATGTCTTTCTCCCACTGCATGACACACCACATGTGGGTGTGAGGACAAATGACACATGCATACCCACCCCTGGCGGATGCAGCACAATACACACACAGAGATCATGCCACAAGACTGTATAGTCATGTCAATGCCTACTAAACTAAGAGAGCCAAAGGGAACACACACTGTCACGCACATCCCAGGACTGATAGGAATGTACAGGTGCTGGGACAGCCACCAAGATGTTGTCTCTCATGGAAGGAATAGGGTGGAGTTCCCACAGATACAATGCCCACAATTGTGAGTCAGGTGCCCAAATACCCTGCAGAACAAGTACCATATGTGTGCTAGGCTGGGATTACACACATGCATAGTGCGGAAAAGGGAGAATTTCTCCATGAAGGCATGGCAACATACTCAATACACAAGTACAGTGACTAGCAAGGATGGCACAGACGATGCAGCCGGAGACATTGCTGAGCAGGCATGGCCATAGTTGAAGGGATCCGTCACCAGCAAAGGGAATGTATACACAGGTCAGCACAACAATTGTGCAACTCTCTGCAGGGAAGATGTCAGGTGCCACGGAGGAAGGGACACTCCTTGGTACAATGTCTCAAAAAACAAATAACACACACGACCAAAGATCCTTTGCAGAGACCTTGTGATGGCACACAGATCCCATGGTCCACCTCATGACCATCAGACTCGAACCTTTGCCCGAAACATAACACATTACCACAACCCCAACTCCTGGAGCATCAGCACCAACATCAATACCTGAAATGCAATAGTGTTCAAAGTAAAAAGAAAATGCTTTAATCAGCATAAAATAATATTTTTTGCAAGAACACTATATACAAAGGCCTATGGCCAGTCCAGAATAGAAGTCCTTGGGGGGGGACACATGGGCACGCGTCTCCCCTAGCTTGCCTGCACATTTGAAACCTCAGGTTCGTCGACTGGGGGGGCATCATGTGGGGAAGGACCAGGCACCGCAGGGACAGGAGGTGTAAGGGTAGGTGTGGTGGGTGCAGGGACGGACGCCTCCACCACAGGGGGTGGGGCAGCGCCAAAGGTGGAGGTGAGCTCGGCGCTGCACACTTCTGCCAGGGCGTCCAGAGTATCCCCTGCACCGGAAGAAACCACAGGCACAAAGGAGGGGGGGAGTCGGAGGGATGGGGTGCAGCTCTACTGGGGGAGGGGGTGGACATGGGGGGGACTCAACTCCCCTACCCGGGGAGTGCCTTGCCCGTTTGCGGGCTGGTGACCCAGTGGGGCTGAGGCCCAGCACAGACATGTAGCTCTCCTTGTCTGACTGTGTGGCAGGGGAGCCAAGGGGAGTGCTTTTGGAGGGACTGGATAGTGAGGCATGCGGACTCAGACTGTGGCTGTGTGCATGTCTGTGTGCCCCAGACCCAGTGGGTGTGCCTTTAACCCCCTGAGTGTGCTTGCCAGGAGGTGTGTGCTTGCCCTTACGTGTTGGTGTGCTGCCTGTGTCTGGTGGGGTGCGTGCTTGGGAATGTCTGGGTGTGCATGGGACAGGCATGGGAGTGGGAAGGGTGGATGGGGCTGGGGTAGGGGGGGACGAAGCACTGCAGGAGACTCACTGCTGCCGTCAGTGAAGAGTCCATGGACCTCAGCAACATCCGTTGGTCAGACATCGCTGCTGATATGCCCTCCATGAACGACACCATCTGTGTCAGCAGTCTGGTGTGGCCATGGAGGACATTCAGCATCGATGTCTGGCCAACCTGCAACTGCCGCTGAATGTCCACAGACTCTGCAGTGAGGGCAGCAGGGGTGACAGGGGCAGGGGGTGTGGTGCCTGTCACGAAGGAGACATGGTGGTGCCCTGCACGGACAGAAGGGACCGGAGCAACTGGGAGGGCGGTGATGGGAATGCAGGAGGCGGGACAGATGTTGTGCTGCTTCCAGGTGTTGTAGCAGCCTCCGCCCCCTCGAGGAGTTCAGCCTCAGACCCGTCAGCGTCGTAGTCGGTGTCGCCACCAGACAGGTCCTCCGCCTGACTCCCCTCGCCCTCCGTGCCACTTGCTCCCGCAGACTCGCCAGCAGTGGTGGCACCGGTGCTGGATCCCTCCTCCAGGTCCGTGCAGGTGTCTCCCTCGGTGTCCTCCGATGATGCTGTGGGCAAGGTGAAGATACAGAAAATAATCAGTCACCAGTATACATCTGACACATGAGTCCAAACAAAATAGGTCACAGTGCATATCAGGCAATGCATCATGAGTAACATCTAGATTACTCCGCACATATGTAAGCCCTGTACTCCCCAGTTGGTTGACCCACCATGCCACTTGGAAACAAGGAAAAAGAGGACACAACAGCCAAAAACTTGATTTAGAAATATACTGAGAAGTGTCTGGGAACAGTTGAGCACAGCAATACTATGAAGGCATGTCACCTCTTGTTTACTGTGAACGAAACAGTATTGGTGCACCCAAGGCTAAATAACAGACCTCAATGCTGAAGGTGTCCCCACACTCAGAGACCTGTAAGTACTTTGGAAACCTAAACGAAATACATTGTGATCCCTTGGGAATCACACCACTTTACACAATCTACATGTTTAGAATGTGTGAATGTGCCACTTTGTGAACAGAACACACATGTGCCTGTATAAAAGAAGTCACACAAGGAGGTGCACAAAAAACTACATTTACACAGTCATTGTTTTTTTTTTTTCTGAAAACTCTTTTTATTGGCATTTGTAGTAAAAACATTGCATACATTGTCACAGTCGGAATTACAGTAGATATGAGCCCTTGAACCGGAGTGTACAGACGCTGCTTTTTTAGTCAGCGGAGCTTGCAGGCTTATAGTGTTGTGGTCCCTGCCTTGTCCCTGAGTTAGAAACCGGCTATCGAAGCCTATGTCTGGGCCCATCCCACTAATGTGCGCTGTGGATGCCTCACCATGCGGGGTCTGCTACATGTATCCATATCCCCTGTGTGAGTTGTCACATAGGTCGGTGAATTGCAGCCACCTGATTAATATTAACGAACTGGGGATATGAAAACTGGGGAATGCACCTTATCGGGGAATAGAAGCATTGTGAGTCTAACGTCGGATAGCAGCGTCCTTGCCTGCCGCAGTGTTAGGGTTTCGCAGGCGCGGGGAAGGGTCGGGGGAGGGGGGTGAAGGCGGGAGCATTGGTCCTGTTCCGTGCATGGGCCCAATAGGGTAACAGTTACAGTCTGCATTTAGGAACCGCCGGGTGCCCGGGACTCCTGCCCGCCGCCCTGAGCGGACTCCTGAGTCGCGGAGACCTCCTGAGAGCCGACCGCTCGCGAGCCCACCCCCGGTAATGTTTCCTGTGCGAAGGAGTGCATCAGCATCGCCCAGGGCAGGGAAATCGGGTGTTTGCGGTGTCCCCGATTTACACAGTCATTGTATGAGCTGCCAGCCTTATTCAAAGAAGCCACTGTTAGAAAGAAATGGTGTTTCAGTAAGTACATCTACATGGCACCACGGCGGTCTGGATGACTTGACACTCGTAAGTTGGTATCAGCAACAACCAAGGACTTACCCAAATGCAACCACACTCTGGGAACATGGAAATGTATAATCTGAAAAACAGTCTTATTCGAACTGTGCCTTTCTTAAAAATGTGCCAGCGTGTCCCCTGAAAGTGTAAAGGTGGTTTCTTGTGCACTTCCTTGGGAGACATCTGTCATGCAGGCACATTATTGTCCCTCACAACAAAACATCAAAGTCAAGCATTGAAAACATGAAGACATGTTGACAACTGTAGTGAGTGCCAAGGTACAAGGCTTCTTGACTAACAACTTGAATCATGCCACCTGTCACATGGCCATCCGTACCATGATGACACAGTTGGCAACACATCTGACCCACTGCCTGTCATGTGGAGTGGCACACATGTCCAAACACAGGACAATGCATAAGCTAATGGGCCTGCAATTGTGTCGGAATAAGGCACACCTGCACTGAGGAGACACCCTCATGGCAAGCAAGAATGTCCACACAGATGTCAGCACACAAAGACCAAACTACGTAGCATCTGGACCACACACTGGTGCCAAAAATGGATGAGCAGGAATCATGTATTTAAACTTTTGACACATGCTGTAAAGCACAAACATGAAAGCCTGCACAACATCACTGGGTCACTGCATGTTGAGTGTCTGTCCAGACAATTATCACACACAGGTCAGACCTGGCAAGGAGACATAAGGTTTGGACATGTAGGCCTCGCCCGCACAACCCCCCCTACCTGAGACAATGTGATTGCGACAGATCAAGAAGTGACACCTCTTAATCAGGGTTTACAAAAATGTGCATCAAGAATTCCAAAATGTACTCCACATCACCTTGTGAGGCTGCCAACACATATTTGTCACAAACAAACATCAACAGATTGTTGTAAATAGACACACAGGCACTGCCCAGTGTGAGGATGCACGAGCCAAATGGGGTCACCCAGTCCAGTGGACACATGTAGCACACTTTAGATAAATACAAATGAGGCCAGGGAACAATGCCACAGAGGCCAACCTATGCTGAACACACAGAGAATGGGCACAGTGTTGGATGACACACATGATTCCAAGGCAAGGGTGTCTCAGGGGACTGTAGTGGGCACACTGCTCCTTGGTCCTGGAATGATCTGACTGTAACATGAGCAACCGTCCCGGCACTATGCATATCTACCACTCATGCACATCATGTCTGAGGCCACAACATCGGTCATGCATGCTGCAAGTCTGCTAATTTGAAACCTCACACTCCTATGTTGAGACTCAGCATCAGTGCCAACAAATATGGACCCCCAAATGACTGAACAGGACAGGGCACAGGCAAGGTACCAACACATGTCACAGACCACCCCCACACATGATGCGGAAAGCAATGTGCACTTGGATTAACTGGCAGCCTAGATGACCATGTGCAATATTGATTACACACAGACCAGGGAACACATATCAAGGAGGGGAAGGGAGGAAGAACAGCACCGGTTGACTTGGGGGAACAGGATATGCACTGCACATATAAACCTGGCAGTGTATCCAGGCGACTCGATTGAGCACTTCCAAAAGCTGTGAAGTACTGAGTATTTTAGACCCAGCGGTGCAGGGGCACACACCCTATGACTTCTGGGTTCACCCTGTTCCGGACCTACAGAAACACAGAGTCTTCTGGGTGAAGTCAAAGAATCGTTTATTGGCTGCAGACCAATGACAGGTATCCTAGAAGTACAACAGCGTGTATGTTCTCAGGAGACTGCTGAAAATCATAGGAACGGACTTCATCTTAAATACAAAATATCATGCTCCAGGCACACATTCCTTGGTTTACGATATGGCCATATAAAGGTATACATTACAAACGAAAAAGCAGAGTCATGATGACCATCCCACATTCCAGTTCGGCCAGCCCACAATGATTTACACAGTAAGGTTCAGATCCCGCATCGGATGTAAACAGACCCCCCAATAAACATGAGCATCTCCTGTTTTGGGAAACAAGTCATAAAGCAGGAACAAGCAGGTGTGGAAGAGATTAGCCGGAGGATTGTATAGAATGAAAGGGTTTTATGACGGGTCAAACCCTGATGCTAATCACAGGTGGACGGAGGAAGGGGAGCTCGTGAGACCGGTTTGACCCGGGGCAGCAGAGCCAGCTGCCCAGGTCACAGAGAAGTCAGAGGGAAAGCCCATGTACTGTGAGGCCCGTATTTACTCCATTATAGCCTATGTGAGGGCAATGACAAGATGGCCACTGCTTCCAAAATGGAACCCGCGTAGTGAAGCTGAATAACGTGTACACAGAGCATTCATAGCTAGAACGATATATAAAGCACTCGTACATGCCGCATTTACCATTTGCGGTTCGCTAATACCAAGATAGACAGGGGTAGGGCCCTGTCCCCTACGCGGTCCCGAATATTAAAGTACGACAGACCCTCCTTTTGCCCTTACATAGGCAATCACTATACTCATCTTAATCCGAGTCTAGGTCAATGTCCGCAAAGTCATGGAGATGTTGCTGTAGCATCATCCTATTACTTAGTTCGTCCCTCGATACAGGTTTCCTTACACATAAGGTAGCACAGAGGCCACATATCGCGGGAGCACACTGTATGCATAGACAGAACAGGAAAAGAATGGCTAAGATCATTCCAATGACCATCAGAACTTTCCAACCCCAGGCAGATATCAATTCCCAGAACCACCCCACCAGTGACCAATCTCCCTTATCCACGTGTATGGCTTCAGATATTTTATGGAGTTTGGAGATGGCTTGATACACTGTTGGAGCATTATCTGGTATGAAAATGCAGCAACTGGATTGGATGACCTTGCATACCCCACCGCGGTCTGCAAGAATAACGTCTAGAACCATGCGGTTCTGCAAAGTCATAAGGCGATCCGCTTGGAGCTCAGCTGTCAGATTACTAAGGGCACCAGCCGTTACATTGACAGTGGATTCAACCACACGTGTCAGTTGTCTCAGGTTCCGACTATTGACCATAGGTCCCCAAAACGGCAGGAAACCCAAGAAGAAGTCTCCTGCTTCCTGACCGGCAGTATCCTCCTTACTAATCACACCTCTCACAACTCTGGTCTTGTGATAGTCAGAGGCGGCAGTAAATGTCGGCGGTAGCAAGTTCGCAATATAACATGTGCCCGAGAAATCAGGGGGCAGCCATGTATATGCTCGGTCATTACAGATGAAATATGTGCCCTTAGCAGCCAAAAACGCAGGGGAAAACTGTGATGGGAAGGTGTACGTTTCAGTACAGTCACTTCTTCCCAGTTGAGCTCTAGGATTCTGACCATTACCCTGTAAGCAGAACCGACCCATGTGGGGTACGACCCAGATTGGAGATGAGATTTTTCGCTGTCTTTCACCCAGACTAATACTATACCCCGTCGCGTTCCATCCTACATAAGGTCTCAACTCTTCTTTGGGAATGGATGAGTATGCATCGATATCCCTACTCATATCGGCAACTCCTTTCATCAAAGCCTTATTATTGGTGATAGGTCTGATGGAACGCGGTTGGCGAGGGGAGTATGTATCTAGAGCATAGAGAAACATGGTTTGGAATGCCCATGACGATCCATTGTAACTATACGGTAGCACCAGGTAGGGAATACCCTTGTTAATGGTATGTGGCATTAACCCACACACCCAGCAATTGGTCGTATTCATTACCAGTTGGTGCTGGTGCAAGAGCTGGATAAACGAGTTATTTACGAACTCTGATCGTCTGGTCTGTTCGTGCTCAGGCAAAGGGTGAAAAGAGTGAGAGGAGGCAGTAGAAAGAGGTATAGGCTGTTCAGTGGGTTCAATGGGCTTTTGAGCGGAGAAAAACACAAATCCTACAATAAACATTATGATACTACACAGTGTAAAAAGGCACAAAAAGACAAAACATTTACTTTTTACAATTCTACACATCCTTGCGTTAAAGTTCATTTCCTCAATTGGTCTCTCCATCTTAAAAAACTCCATCCTCTACTCGGGCCGCTCGCGGTGGATGAGTTTCTTCTGCTGAGGGGCACGCCTGTCAGTCCAGGGAAACGCCCTAGACCAACCAGAACCGTTGACCTAGCGTCTTCGGCCTGTACCCCAAAGTCTTGGCACCGCGACCCTGCGGCAGAACCCGGATGGTGGTTCGAAAAACAAAAATCAAGAAAGTCCTTCAGATGGGAGAGCAAAAAATGTAAAAAAAGAAATAGTGAGGAAATCTTTATTTGTCCATGGGCCTAGGTCTCAAATTATAGCGGAGACGGCCAGGTGCTGTTTGGTCTTGAAACAAAAGTTCAGGCTCAGTGGTGTCCAGTCAACTTGATGGTGGCACAGCTTCCTGCAGAATATTGTCACTCTCTTGGTCTGAAACTGTGTCTCTTAAGCGTGCGTCACTGAATGGTACAAAACGAGGTACAATGTCTGTCTCTGAGTCGGCGATACCCTTCTTGACCCACTGGTCATATGGCAGAGGCAAGGGGACTACTTTGCAGTGGGTACCATGAATCCAGTGCTTCTTCCCTTTCACTCGTACTGCTGATCTTGTCGAAAGAAGAACAAGATGAGGGCCGATCCAGCGAGGCTCGTAGTTGCTCTTGCGCTGGAAATTTCGGACTAGCACCCACGTACCAGGGTTGATAGGGTGTCCAGGAGGTTCAGAGGCTTGGGGAAGAGTATCATGTACCTGTTGGTGCAAAACACGCAGTTTAACAGTCAAATCATACAGGTAATCGAGCAGTACTGGATGTTCTATCTCACTAAATTTCGCCGGTCTTGGCACGCCCCATACATTAGCCGGGCGGCCAAAGACGACCTCGTAAGGGCTAAGTCCCACTCGTGAGTGTATGGTCATTCTGGTGGACAGGAGTGCTAGAGGCAGAGCGTCAGGCCATTTAAGACCGGTGCTCGCCTGGATTTTGGCCAGCTTGAGCTTTAAGGCTCCATTGTAGCGTTCTACTAATCCAACTGATTGGGGGTGATTTGCAGCATGGAACTTCTGCTTTATCCCTAGCCCTTCACATACATTCTTCATCACTTTACCCACAAACTCACTTCCGTTGTCACACCACACCATTCTTGGCATCCCAAACCTAGGGAAGAACTCTTTCACAAGGGCTTTGGCTGTGGATAGGGCAGTGTTATCTTTCAGAGGATAAGCCTCTATCCATTTTGAGAAAGCACAAACAACCACCAGTACATATTTCAGGTTGTTGCATCTTTCCATGTGAATAAAGTCCAGCTGCAAAACTTCAAATGGACATGATGGGGGTGCAAAGTGACCAGCTGGAGTTGGGGTTCCCCTACCAGGGTTGTACTTCAAACATACTATGCAATTCTTGACCACATTCTCTGCACACTTGGGAATCCCAGCATTCTGCCATACTGGAGCCAACAACTTGCATATACCTTTCGTACTGATATGTGCCATTCCATGTGCCATAGTAACCACTGGAAGCACATATGCATCAGGCAACAACCATCGCCTATGTTCTGTCAGGTCAATCCAACAACCATTCTCATCCAACTTACCCATACTTTCTCTCCACTTGCTTAACTCTTCCTCTGTGGCTTCAGCTTGAAGCGACTTCACACTCTCTATGGTGTTCTCACACATTCCCACATCATTAACCCATCTTGCGGGGCCTGCAACATACATTCTAGTCTTCACATTCTGTGCTGTTTCTTTCGCGGTCTCATCAGCAAACGCATTCCCACGTCCAACATCATCGGTGACTTTCCTGTGCGCACTGCATTTCATGATCGCAACTTGTAACGGTAGGGTCAGTGACTCCAGGAGATCATTCACCAACTTGCCATTCTGAATTTTAGCTCCATGCGACGTCAGGAACCCACGCTCTTTCCACAGTCGCCCAAAATTATGAGCCACGCCAAAGGCGTACTGGCTATCTGTGTATATATTCACTCTCATTCCTTCAGACAACACACATGCTCTCGTGAGGGCGATTAATTCCGCTGCTTGGGCCGAATTATGTGGCACTCGTGCAGTTTCCACGACCGTGTGCAAAGTCGTGATAGCATATGCAGCAGTCGTGTCACCATTAGGGAGCTTGAAACATGACCCATCTACCCATAAAGTGCCATCACACTCAGTCAGGGGAGTATCTTTTAGATCTACTCTCCCTTTCGTCTCTTCTTCTGTTCTGAACAGACAGTCATGTTGCTCAATCTCATCTGAGTCTGCTGGAATTGGCAACAATGTAGCTGGATTCAGCGTATTGCATCTCTTTATGTGTATGTGATTAGCTAACAGTGTAAGTTCATAACCTGATAGCCGCGCACTAGTCAAGTGTTGTGTCTTGGTTCTATTTAATAATGTGTCTACAGCGTGTGGAACCATAACAATCAATGTATTGTCCATTACCAAACCAGCAGATTGTCGGATAGACATCGCTGCAGCAGCTGTCGCTCTCAGACAGCTTGGCAATGCCCTCGCTACAGGGTCCAAGGTTGATGAAAAATATGCGCATGGGCGCGGTCTGTCGCCAAAAGGCTGTGTTAACACTGACAACGCACATCCATCTTTCTCGTGAACATACAATGTAAAAGGCTTACTGTAGTCAGGGGTACCCAACACAGGTGCTGAACATAATGCATTACGCAATTCCACAAAACTTTTCTGGCACTCTTCAGACCATGGGATAGGATTCGGTGTGTCTTTGCATGTTAAGGCTAACAAAGGTTTTGCCAATAAAGAAAAACTAGGGATCCAATGCCTACAGTATGAAGTGATGCCCAAGAAAGCACGTACTTCTCTCTGTGTTTTTGGCACACTCAACTGTGCAATGGCTTGAATTCTTTCTGGGGTCAGTTTCCTTCCCTCCTTCGATAAGAGATGACCTAAGTAGGTCACCTCTTGTCGACAATATTGCAGCTTAGAGAGAGACACTTTGTGATGGAAAGCAGATAAATGGCGCAACAGTGACAATGTGGCTTCTTTACAAATCTTCTCAGTATCCGCGGCGATCAGTAAATCGTCCACGTACTGAATCAGGATAGCGCCACTAGGTAAAACAAGTGCATCAAGCTGCGCTTTTAAAGCCTGACTGTATATGGATGGACTCTCACAGTAGCCCTGGGGAGCGCGTTTGAAGCGGAAGCTTCGGCCTCCCAGACTAAAACCAAAAATGTCCCTGCTCTCTTCTGCAATTGGGATACTAAAGAAAGCATTCTTTAAATCGATCACTGAAAACCATGCAGCAGAGGCTGGAATCATCGTTAACAAGGCAGTTATATCGGGGACAACCGGAAACTGTGGCACAACGATCTTATTAACCTCTCTAAGATCAATCACAAACCTGTAAACAGGTGGCTGTGAAGGATCCGTTCGTTTTAAGACAGGTAAAATCGGACTATTGCAAACGTTGCCTCTTGTCTCTTCTATCACACCCTTATTAATTAAGTCGCTGACAATGTCTAACAATGCTTTCTGCCCTTCATTAGAGATCTTGTACTGGGGAATACGTGGCAGTCTAACATTAGCCTTTAGAATCACCACATATGGCGGTATCTCCAAGAGGCCCACGTCATTGGGACCAGTAGCCCAAAGGGCATCCGGAAGGGATGACAATTCAGGTGGCATTGTGTTTTTAGACAAGTACATTGGGGAAATCACTTTCTTGCCTAATGTAAGTTGTACTCCTGAAGGAGAACAATACAGTGTAGCGTGCAATCTTTTCAACAAATCTAATCCCAGCAAATTCTCACCACAACCTGTTGTCAGGATCAGGGGTGCTTTCAGCTCGCAAGGTCCAACAGAAAGTGACATGGGACTAGAAATCGGGTTCCTAACCGGGGCGCCAGAAAAACCTACTGAAACATTTATATCGCCAGACAAAGGTGCGCCAGGGAGTTTTGAATGCATGATTGAACTCTTTGCAGCACCAGTGTCTAGCAGAAAAGGCTCCGTTACATTTGCTGTAGTCACCTCAACATACGGTCCACTCTGATCCACTGGCACTGAAACAACTCCCTCTCTCTGTCTACGGCTGTCCTAGTAATCATTATTCTCTGCATCACCGTCCTCTGCATAATAATCATTATTATAATACTGGGCCGTATTACTAATCGCGTTAGTTTGCTGATCAAAGCTATTGATGGTACTTTGAGGCGGCAGAGGACGCGCGTTCTGGGGAACACTTCCACGCCCTCTGCCTCTAGGAGCTTGCTGACCACCCCTACCTCTGGCGCTATACACATTACCGTTCCGCTGCATTAATTTAGGGCAACTATATTTAAAATGACCTTCCTCTTTGCAGTATGAACATTGATTGGGACCTATAGGGACACGTGGTTGGTAATACCCGTTAATTTGCTGATTGTTCTGAAACTGTTGGGGTTGGTGATAAACACCTTGGGGTTGCCTATAATTATTCTGACCTCCACGTGGCGGATAGGCCTGCTGTAAAAGGACCTTTGTCTTCAGTTCCTTCGTTTTCTTTTCTGTTCTATCTTTCTCGTCTTTATCTCTGTTTTCATAATACTGTGCAGTAGCCAGTATTTGCGCTGAAGAAGAAACAGCCCAAGAACTTTCTGAGTCTTTTAACTTTTTACACAGGTCAGGAAGTAAATTCTGCACAAACTTATCCACAAATAGCCGTTGGCCACCCTCAGTACTCATATCTTGCCCACTGTGATCAATAAACGTTTCTTCAAACCTAGTAAAGAAGTCTGACACTGTCTCATCTTTCTTCTGCTTGCATGCAGATAACTTGTCCCAATTTACGCGCATCGCAGGCATTATTGTCTTCATATACGTGATGATTCTACCAGGCAATTCAGCTACTAAAGGTTCTGGTTTCGCACCACCAGTTTGTCTAGCATCAGCAGCAACAATGTTAGCCCATGTATCCCCTAGTTCTGCATTGTGATCTATATTACGAATTGACCCCCATAGAGGCTGTGGAACAACATTACCAAACAACATGTCTATGTCGGCCAGATTCATAATGCATGACCCTGCCGTCTGTGACAACTCTTTATAATAACCTGCTGGGTTTTTACGGGGATCAGGCAAGGACTGCTTAAGCGCTAACACCTCAGAGCGCTTCCATGGAACATGCACCCAAACACGCTGGAAATGCGCTGCCACAGCGGGGTTACCACCGGCAGCTGCAACCGCTTCCTTCCATACCGGGGGAACTTCTCTCCTAGGGTATTGTCGCGCTTTTGCCTTTTTCCCCACAAGGACATCTTGTTCAAACAACGATTGTTGGCAATCATCATTCCTGAAGGACAATACAACCGCAACTGCTTTATCTACTTCGCGGTCCACAATTATACCAGTTCCAAAATCGAACCTCACTCTACACAATTCCTGCGGGTTCGGATTTTTACCACTATCCTCCAATTCTTCACAGAGAATTTCGCACATTTTCTCAAACACATATCTCTGTTTCGGGGCATCCCATTGATGGAAAACGTTAACAACTGATTCCACATTATACAGTGAAGGAAAAACAATCCATCTACGCGCCATGTTATCTATTACCTTTTTCTCATCGGGGTTAGGCAATTGGCTACGCAATTGCTTACGCTGTAAACCAGGAGTCGCACCAGATGACTCAAAGAGAGGAGACATTAATGTAGTAACCACATTAGCTAAGCGCTGTCGCGCCGAAGGAGAAGCTGAGGCGAGAACAGGGGGAAAAACAGAGGGAAGAAAAGAGGATGTAGAGACAGGTACTGGAGTGGTGGAAGGAAGAGTGTCAAGGGAGGCAGCTGCTGTATTAGGCAAAGTCGCAGGAAGTGCGGGGGCAGTTGGAAGCACAACTGGCGGTCCTTGAGAGGGCTGCGCTACAGGGATAGGAACCGGCTGCAAAGCAACTGGCGGTTGCGGCAAGGCTTGCAGTATATGCACTGGAGGCGGCATATTTACAAGCTGGGGAGGCGCCGTGGCAGTTTGAGCATACGGGGGTGGCGAACTCAACAAATGTGACATCAGGGGATCTTTCTCCTTTTCTTCTAACTCATTCTGCTTAGAATGTGGTAAAGCTGGGTAACATTTGTCAATCCCTAACTTACGCTGCCTATGCAATTGCTCACTCATCTGCTCCTCTTCATTGTCTTTAAATTGTACAGCTGCTTGCATTACTGTCATACCTTTCTCTCTCTTATTCTTTTTCGCTAACTTAATTTCCTTTTGTTTGGCTTCCTTTCGCCATAAGCGGAAAGAGTCAAACATCGCCGGCCGGGCTTTCTTCTTAAACAATTTAATTTCCAAATTATCTAAAATATCGGTATCAAAACTACCATTTTGGGGCCATTTTAAAACACCATCTTTCCTGGTGTAGTGGATCCATACTTCGTTATATGCAATGGGGCCTACGCCATGTTTTACATAGAGCTCATAAGTTGGAGTTCCAACCGGAGGAACCGGACATGATTCCTCTAGCTGGAAATCTTTTCCACAACCTAAACAGAATAATCTACCAAATAGTCCAGAACCAGGCATCTTTGCTCACTAGTCTAGATCCAAACGTCAAAGGATTATCGATTACGATATTCTCGTGAATACACGAGTCCTCTGGTTTTGGCGTTTGCAAACTCCAAAGTACCAAATTACCAAATCAAACGATCCCGAAGGATACCAAAAACAAATAGGAGACGCTCCACTTATACTTAACTGAATATTGTTGATCGATGGCGTCACCAGAAGACTCTCTCGATTGTTTCGCTCTCTCAAATCTCGTCAAGGGTCCAAAACAGGTCGATTAATCAGGGCAGCAGTCCTTCGTAGCCGTCGGGACGCGGAGAACCTCGCAGAAAAGACTTTCGGACCACGTCGACATGCAGGGGTCGATGAAGTGGCGGCCTTCCTCCGGAATTTCCACACGAAGCTCCTCACGAACCTCTGGCTTGGACTGGTACCGCTGAAATCGCCCCACGTTGGGCGCCAAACTGAAGTACTGGGTATTTTAGACCCAGCGGTGCAGGGGCACACACCCTATGACTTCTGGGTTCACCCTGTTCCGGACCTACAGAAACACAGAGTCTTCTGGGTGAAGTCAAAGAATCGTTTATTGGCTGCAGACCAATGACAGGTATCCTAGAAGTACAACAGCGTGTATGTTCTCAGGAGACTGCTGAAAATCATAGGAACGGACTTCATCTTAAATACAAAATATCATGCTCCAGGCACACATTCCTTGGTTTACGATATGGCCATATAAAGGTATACATTACAAACGAAAAAGCAGAGTCATGATGACCATCCCACATTCCAGTTCGGCCAGCCCACAATGATTTACACAGTAAGGTTCAGATCCCGCATCGGATGTAAACAGACCCCCCAATAAACATGAGCATCTCCTGTTTTGGGAAACAAGTCATAAAGCAGGAACAAGCAGGTGTGGAAGAGATTAGCCGGAGGATTGTATAGAATGAAAGGGTTTTATGACGGGTCAAACCCTGATGCTAATCACAGGTGGACGGAGGAAGGGGAGCTCGTGAGACCGGTTTGACCCGGGGCAGCAGAGCCAGCTGCCCAGGTCACAGAGAAGTCAGAGGGAAAGCCCATGTACTGTGAGGCCCGTATTTACTCCATTATAGCCTATGTGAGGGCAATGACAAGATGGCCACTGCTTCCAAAATGGAACCCGCGTAGTGAAGCTGAATAACGTGTACACAGTGCATTCATAGCTAGAACGATATATAAAGCACTCGTACATGCCGCATTTACCATTTGCGGTTCGCTAATACCAAGATAGACAGGGGTAGGGCCCTGTCCCCTACGCGGTCCCGAATATTAAAGTACGACAGCTGGTGACACACAACAAACACACATGTACCTAGCCCCTCCTTGCTGCTGTCTCTCCTGTAACCGCCTATCCATGTCAAGGAAGACCACCGCCAGGACACGCCTCATCTGGTGGGTCAGGCGTCGGCGCCTGCCGTGGGGGCGTGGAGGTGAGTCCTCCAGCAGGAAGCGGGCAATCCTCCGGGTCCAGCACTGGATGTCCTGCCACCGTTTTCTGACTTGGGCTAGGCGCCGACTGCGACCCTCCACCGATCTCACGGCCCTGACGGCCCGCTTCCAGATCCCCCCCTTCGCGTAGGCAGTTACCTGTGAGGATGACAAAGTGAGGCAACATCCCTACACCTGCTCCATGTCAGAGAGACACACATTTGAACATCTTTGATATGTTGAACAGGGCATATGATGCTGCCAAGGAATAGCATCTTTGTCATATGGACATTGGCCTCTGTGGAAGCCCCAATGCACTACATGGCATTTAAAGTGCACAGGTGGCATGAGGGGTGCGACACACTCCATGATCATGGCACACACTGTGCATCACAAGCAACACCAGGCTGATGGACAGCACCTCCAAGCAGTTACATGCCCCAGGCCACTGACGCAACCTCAGCAGAGTACACAGACACACACAGGCACAGATCAATCACATGCCATTTGCAACAGCGGATACAAACCTCACTCTGCACATGTGCCACTTGCCTGTGGGGTGTCACAGGTGTGAGGCTAGCTCAGCAAGTCAGACACACAGCATGGGTTACTTCTCACATCAGATGGGTAGAGCTGTTGCCTCCTCCATGCAGCTGTGGTGCAACACTTCACATAGACACTCACCCACATGACAAGGAACATCCACACACATCAATGTCCAGGGGGCGTACACATCACTTGGACACTCTCACCACAGCTCCACTCAACTCACACACATCTGTGGGTACAGTCACCTGTCACACCAGGGGGACCACTGAATCACCTCAGAACTATAGACAAAAAATGCCACAAAGGATTAGCCAGGCTGAATGTGTCATGCACTATGCAGTGAATGTCACAGTAAGCACAATCCAAGTGAGGAGTGCACAAATGAACTACATCATGCTCTGCATGGGAGACATAAGCCATTCCCCCCCTGGGACCCACTCCAAACAGCATTGCATGTCTGTCACACCTGGACACAATGCCAGAAGTGACAATCACAAAAAAGGTGCACAGTCAAAGGTAGTGGAGTCAGCACTCACCTGCTCCCCTGGTCTCCCATTCAGGCTGGTGTACTGTGGGAGGATGACATCCAGCAATGCCTCATCTCCTCCTGGGTGAATGGCTGGGCCCTCTCCACAGACCTTGACATGGTGCCAGAGGAAGCACAGACAGCAGCAGTGTTGTCAACAGGAAAGTTGGGCAGGCAAGTGCCCTCTCATGGGTTCTGGCTGACTTATATCTGTCTTGCTGAGGGGCATTAATTTGGAGGAGTACATAGTGATTGGTCAGATTCATTCGCATCTTACGTTTACTCCAATCCCTTTCCACATACACCAGTGACAGCATTAGCATCGTTCAAATTTTGAGCATCATGTCAAGTCAACAACCACTTTGCAACATTGTATTTTGTGGCCAGCTGACTTTTCCAGGACACCTGATGGAAAAATTTGAACTGAAAACTCTGTATCCATGACAACCAGCATGCATTTAGTGCCTAATACTTGTCCCTTATGTGTCCCCTATGTAATTTTCAAATCCACACACAGGTACGGTGCGTTTCACACGTACCCCTACAGCACCAGTTGCACAGTGCGTTTGACACGTACGTGTAGGCACTGGTAGTACACGTACAGGTAGGCACTGGTAGTACACGTACCCGTACGTGTACTACCAGTGCGTACACGTACATGTAGGCACTGGTAGTACACGTACCACGTAGTCCGTACCAAGCGTGCTCCTACGGCACCACTACTATAGTGATACGGACCGTACAAGTACGGTCCGTACCACGCGTACTCCTACGGCCACACAACTCTAGTGATACGGACCGTACACACGCCTTCAGAGCGTGTGTACGGTGCGTTTCACATGGTTACACTGTTGATAGGATGCGCACACGAAAGGAATGGAGGTCTCAGACTCGCACAAGGATGTACATCAAGTCATTGTCATTGCTGTCCTACATGTGCAGGGCCTAGGTGTGTCAGGCAGTGATATTGCACATGTCTCCTCATGTATTTGCACAATTGATGTGTGATGACCTGTGTACACATGTCATGTGTGATGGGGCACTATGTGGCACACTTCCCCTTCACACTTTGCACATGCGTGCATGTAGTACAAACGTGTCAAGCACAGCATCACTGGTATGGCACAGTCACCACCACCCGCAACTGTCCCCTGATCCCAGGGACAGGGACACTAACAACTGACATTTAACGACCAGCGTGCACCGATGTGACTATGTCATGTGTGTGTCATGTGTTCCCATGAGCTTGCTGTTGGTGTTCCGTCAACTGCATCTGCTGTTGCTGCATCCAACATGTGTCTGTGTGTAGATGGGCATGGCACACATCTACGCACACCATGCCACATGTGGATTTCCACGTAACGTGTGTCTGTATGCATCGGACATGATATTTTGACATGAGGACATATATGCGTCGTCTCAATGTCTGTTTTCTGTTTTCACGTGTACCCCTTCATCGCAATGTGTGTGATCTGCACATTTGACATTCCATGTGATCTGTGCGTCTAGCTTGCAGTCAGCTGTCTGTATGAGATGACATCCTTCAAATGCTGATATGTGGATGTATGTCACTCTTGTGATGTCTCTGGCTGTTCACTGACACTGGCCCACAGCTCGTTTCAGGGCATGTCATGTAGAATTGACAATCAACGGGTGTAGCTGGCTTTTCGTAGGAGTATCACCTGGCTGGCATACGTGTCCTGGATGTATTGCACAGACCAGACTCTATTTAGCAAATGTGTATTAGCAGTTGAGCATGTGCTCAGTTCATTGACATTGATGTTGTTATGTTCTCACTGTTCGTTATTCATTCCAATTTTCTGCAGGGCACCGCCTGTCCCCAGACCAATGCCAGACTTGGGTGCCATGAGGGAACGTGGCTGCATACGCCGTTACAGATTCACCCAACAGTTGATTGAGGACTTGACCGCCAAGCTGGCACCACACCTCCAACCACGACACAGGTATCCTACTGTGCTGACCCCCAAGATGAAGGTGATGACAGCCCTACATTTGTTTACCACAGGTACGTTTCAATTCACCATAGCTGATGTTGGTGGCATGTCACAGACGATGTTCAGCCGTGTCCTGCATGATGTTTTGGCAGCCATGTTGGAGCACCTGGAAGAATTCATCCATTTTCCGACTCCTGAGGAGTTGTCAGGTGTCAAGAGTGATTTCTATGCCCTGGGAGGGATGCCCCATGTCATTGGGTCCATTGATGGGACACATGTGACTTTGGTACCACCACAGGCACAGGAAGTCGCCTATCGCAACCGTAAACATTACCACTCTATAAATGCCCTTGTGGTGTGTCTTGCTAACATGCTGATTTCCCATGTCTGTGCACGTTTTCCAGGGTCAGCACACGATGCCTACATCATGAGGTGTAGCAGGGTGCCACAAATGATGCTGAGGATGCACAACGAACGAGCATGTCTTGTTGGTGGGTATACTCTGTTTGTCCTGTGTTTTGCGGTATCTTTGTATCTTACGGCATCTCCTGACCCACTTCTTTACATGATGTTTCCATGTAGGGGACTCTGGCTATCCCAACATGCCATGGCTGATGACGCCTCTCCGCAACCCAAGGTCAGCTGCAGATCACCGCTACAACAACGCACACGGGCAGACCAGGCGAGTGATTGAGAGGACGTTTGGCCTCCCGAAGAGCCGATTCCGGTGCCTTCACAAGACAGGCGGGACCCTCCCATATGCACCGGCAAAGGTCTGCAAAATCTTACATGACATGTAGCATGACTCCCATGAATTGATAGTCAACCTTCGTGACAGTCATCTGTAATGGTGTGTAGATTCTGATGAATGCATCAATGTGTGTAAAACTTCCCTCAGACACATACGGGATACTACGGGTGGACATAGTGTGGGACATCCCCATAAGAGGCTCAATGTGGAATTGCAGCCTCTCCATGTGCAGCAGGGGGTGTTGGGCTCATCTCCTTAACTTGTGTGCCAGGCCATTGGGATTTACTACATCTGTGTTGTGAAGGGGGTGTCCAGTGTAGGTCCCACATGTTCAGCCAAATGACCTGTGAGTCTGTTAATATTGATGCATTTCCCTTAGTGTGAGCCTGAGTAATAAAGGGGTTCCTCACCCTCCAAGGTGCCTCATGCAAAGTGGCAGGTCTCTTGCCACTTTGCATGCGGCATCTCTGGCATAGTTGTCAAAGATTGTGCATATGAGTCTATGTGTAGTTTGGCTACATGCATGCAGTTCTTCATGGGTTAGAATCCCAATTGTGCATGAAGTCCATGGTTGCGTATGTATTTAGGCATGTTGGTCCCCACGACGGGCCGTCAACACCTGCTGAGGGTGTGTCTCCTGTGCGCGGCTCGGCCTTCTGTTTCCTGATCCTGTGTCAGTCATCTTTGGTGATTGTTCATCCATTTTCTCTGGGTGTGCCATGGGTAACCGGACACTCCTTCCTTTACATACGCCTGTTGCAGTTGTCCTTTCTGACATCCTTGTCTTTGTGTGCTACTTTTGGCATAGTTTCCAGGACATACCGCCTGCTGCTACGGCCCCTGCAGCAAGGGCCCACAAAGTTGCCGGATTTGGCAACACACACGCCTCAAGGATGCTCCTCCCTTCCTCCCTCCACCCATTCATTTGGCTGTCATCATCTTGTCTGTGCCAGTGTTACGGCCACGCTGTGCAAAAGGCAGGACCGTCAGCACAGGCAACGTGCACATTGCACGACCCTCATGTCCTTGCATGACCCACATCACACTACAGTCTGATGTTGCAGCCACACTCCAAGCAATGTCTATCCAAAATTCAACCGCCTGCTCTCAGGCATACCCTAAGCGCACACATGACACCTTTGCATGCTGAGTGTGCAACTCCAACTGCCTACACAGCGCTGCCCCGCCTTCCAGGCCCTGTCACACCAACCAGATCATGTCCCTCCTGCTCCACACCGGCTCCGTCCACCAGCAAGGCCATGGGAGTGGGACTCAAGCCTTCAGCATGTAGTATAGTGGCATCATCTGGCACATGGCCCAGGGATCATCTCTCAGCGTGTCAATCTTCAATGTGTCCAGGTCCCCCTATCCACCATCACATGTGCACACAACCTCATCATCATGTCGTATGCCATTGACACCCAGGTGCTCCTCACCCTCAACAATGACACAGCCATTGCCAGTTCCAACATTCAAGAAGGCATGAGGTCCGTGGATGAATGTCTGAACATCAGCCACCTGAGGCTGGACTTGTACAGGACTGAGGTAATCATCTGAGGATTGTTCCCTTACAGCTGGCTCAACTCCTTGTGTCCCACCCGCAGGGGCCCTACACAGTGGTCACGCACACAAGATGGTGTGCATCATGGATTTGTCACTCACATTTGCCATGCAAATCACCTGCATCTGTACCTCATGCTGCAACACTCTCTGCATGATGCTCATGATCCACAGATAGATCCACTCCAAGGAAAGACAGACCATACCCCAGGTCCACGACACCAGCCGTGTCAACTACTACCCCGCCCTCTACGGAGCAAGTACATCCAAACTCACGGTAAACTTGTCCACATCCAGGGTGCATCTGCACAACTCAGCTTCAACATCCCGCACCCCATCCACATCAACGTCCACCTGAGATAGCTGCAAGGGATCACTGTGTGCTGCAGGATGACCTTCACACTCCTCACACACACTCAGGAGGCAGTCAACAAACCCAGACCCCAAAATCAACCTTGTACGTCTGTCATCCAAGACCCCGTTGGCCCAACTCTCTGCATCCGAACTTGGCCTGCCCACCATTCTTCACATCCACAACACTCCAGCATGAAGGAGATGGTTCTCCCACCTGGACAAACATACCTGGGACTCCCTCCCCGGGAACCTCCACATGAGCCATGACTTCTAGGCCTTCACGATCCTCTTCCTGATTGGTGTGTCCGCACAGTATTTCAAGCCCCCCCTCAGCAGCTTGAGGCCATCACGGGTGAGTATTGGGCTCCCAGGCTGTATCGGATGATACATTGTGACCCATGTGTGTCCTGTACCGCACTCAGATCCCAGGGTATGGATGGCTGGAGTTAGTTCAACACTAAGGCATAGTTTGACATTTACCCACACGTATGTTGTGGACTAATGCAAAATGACTGCAACATCTCATGACAAAAAAATAGTTTTATTCTCGGTGGGGTGCGTGTTTTGCTAGAAAAAATAAGGTGCTCTACCGGGTGCATAGAATCCAAAGTTCACAGGGGGAGATGGGATCCTTGGCATTTGAAGTCATCAGAGTCCAGACCACAGTGTTGGTCATCATTGGTCAGACTGTGACCAGCAAGTCCATGTGGCAGAGAATGTCAGTGAATGATGTGCTGCTGTTGCGCATGAAGGCCAGGTGCCAGGCCAGGTGATCTGGTAGATGTGGATGGTCCGCTGCCTCTCACGGTCTTTTCCGTGGATGACCCACCTTCCTCCGGGGACCCTCTGATGCAGGCCTTGACGATGCTTGGGACGCTCCATCGGATGAATCCTCCTCCTCCTCCTCCCTCCCTGTGGCTGGTGCTGGTCTGCGCCTGGTGTCACAGGGAGGGTTGCCCATGTTGTCGGCGATCCGACGGAGTGAATGGCTTATGTCCCTTTGCACCGCCAGGAGCTCAGCCAGTCTTGCCTCCATCCGTCCTTGGTGTTGTTGTAGACTGGCGTGTTGCTTGGCCTGCTGATTCTTAATGTCTGTGAGGGTCGCCACTACCTGACTGATGGCCCTGGTGTCATGCCGGTATGCCTCCATGATGTTGCGTACGTGTGACATAACGGTCCCTTCAGCTGTCTGGTCAGGTTCTCGCCTCCGCCTGCCTCCACTCCCACCACCCCTGCCCACACGAGCCTGGCCTGCCGTTGTGGGCACATCGGTTCTACGGGACCCCTGAGGGATGGCAGTGTCGGTGTTGGCTGCCTCCTCCTGGGTGCCCGGCGAACCTTGTCCCTCCAGGTCAGACTGGCTCAGTTGTTCAGTGTGGGCAGGGCTCCTGGGTGTCTCCTGGGATGTGGCAGTAATGGGGGTGGTGGTTGGCACAGATGTACCTGAAACAGGTGCTGCAGGGGCTTGGACACCAGAGGGGCCAGGTGGGTTGGGGTCATCCGCGGAGTGTTGTGAGGTGTCGCTGCCGGTGGGATCAGGTTCCTCCCGAGCCTGGGACTGTGGTACTTCCCCCCCCATTGTTGGGGGGAGATCCATGACGTTGTCCTGTGTGTGAGAGAGAGACAATGTTAATGCTGTTTAATGCGACATCCATGTTTCATACATATTCTAGTTGCCACAGTTCCTCCTTGTAGTTGTATGTCCCTATCATTCACATCAATGTTCACTTGTGGATGGGTATGTTGCAGGGGACTGATTGAAATGTTCTACAGGGGGTTTGACATGTCAAATTTGGGCTTGGATGCTTCTTTGGCTGTGGCTTGATCTTGTTGTGTCACATGTCCATTGTGAGAGTGGGTAACTCCATTGGCTCCGCGGTGTGCTTGTGTAAGGGGTGAGTGATCATCCCTCAGCCCGACACTGTTCAACATCCACATGGCCCCCCTCACACAAGTGGCCCGCCACCACAACCTCAAAAACATCTCCTACGCCGACGACACCCAGCTCATCCTCTCCCTCACCAAGGACCCTCACACCGCCAAAACAAACATCCACGAGGGTCTGAGGGCCATCGCCGACTGGATGAGGAGCGGCCATCTGAAACTGAACTCAAACAAGATGGAGGTCCTCATCCTCGGACCCACACCCTCAGCCTGGGACGACTCCTGGTGGCCGATCGCTCTGGGGACAGCACCGACACCCACCGAAAACACACGCAACCTAGGATTGATCCTCGCATCCTCCCTCTCCATGTCCAAGCAGGTCAACGCCGTCTCCTCCTCCTGCTACAACACCCGACGCACGCTCCGCCGGATCTACAGGTAGATCCCAACCGAAACAAGTAGAACAGTGACACAGGCCCTCGTCAGCAGCAGACTGGAGTACGGCAACACACTCTACGCAGGACTCCCATCCAAACCCCAACGGCGGCTACAACGCTTCCACAACGCCTCCGCACGACTGATCGTCAACGCCCCCTGCCACAGCCACATCACCCCCCTCCTGAGTGACCTGCACTGGCTCCACATCGACAAGAGGATCACCTTCAAGCTCCTCACCCACGCACACAAGGCACTCCACAACGCCGGACAAGCCTACCTGAACATCTGACTCAGCTTCTACACCCCCACCCACCAGCTCCGCTCCGGCAGCCTCGCCCTCGCAGCTGTCCCCCGCATCCAACATACGACCGCCTGCGGCAGATCCTTCTCCTCCCTCGCCGCCAAGACCTGGAACACCCTCCCAACCCACCTACGACTGACCCAAGACCTACTTGCCTTCAGAAGACTCTTCAAGACCTGGCTCTTCGAGCAGTAGTGGAACCCCCCCCTCCACCCCCCCCCAGCGCCTTGAGACCCTCACGGGTAAGTAGCGCGCCTTACAAGTACCCTGATCGATTGTTGATTGATCGACGGTGCCTGCTGGTGGGTGTAGTGTGATTTGGCAGTGGGTCTCCCAGGTGATGTATCTGTCCCCCCATGGAGCATGCTGCCATGTCAGTGAGTGTGAGTTCCTGTCCTAGATATCTGAGCTTGTTGTGTTTGTGTTAGAGTTTGCAGTGGTCACAGGAGGGCCTTGTGCTGCCTACAGCAGGGCCAAGTGTCATCTACCTTGTCAGTACTTTGCCAGTCCCTGTGCATTGAGCATGGTGCATGGGTATGTACCTGGGCCACATGGGCTGAGGGCAATGGTGTCTGTTTCTGAGTTGTACAATATGTTTAGTGATCCCCGCCCTCCCAGCATCCCGGACATCCAGTCTTGGGTTTGTGGTTTGTGTAGGCTGGGACATGGCATGGCCTTGCTTTGTGAATGGGGCATACACATGTTAGTGGCATGAGCGTTGTTTTTTAGTGTGGTTGTGTCCGGTGAGGGCTTGGGGGTAGGTGAGTGCATTTGTTGTAGTTGGGGTGTGGATGCCATTACCCCCATGTTACGTAAGTTGTTTGTGTACTCACCAGGCTCGGCAACTCCTTCGACTCCGTGTACTCCCACCGGCGGAAGCAGGGCCATCACCTTCTCCTCCCAGGGATGGTAATGTACCGGTCTGCGGGGCAGCCCACCTCCAGTGATGTTATTCTGGGCGTAGTCCTCGTTCATTTTGCGCTTGACTGCCCTCCGCAGATCGTACCAAATGGCTTGGCATTCATTCCTGGTCCTTCTGATGGGCGCAACAGCATTCACCCGATCGACGATACTCTGCCACAGGCGTGATTTTTCGGCTATGCTAGTCTGTCTGATCAATGTTCCAAAGAGCTGTGGCTCGACTTTGATGACTTCGTTGACAAGGATGTCCAGCTCCTCCCTTGTGAACTTTGGATTCTTGTCTGTGGGCATGGTGTGGGGTGTGGGTGTGGATGGTTGTGGGTGTGTGGGTGTGAATGTGTAGGTGTGTGTGTGAATGTGTAGAGGGGGTATGTGTGAAGGAGGTTGTGTGAAGGTGTGTAAGTTAAGGTGTATGGGTGCAGTTGTTTGTGTGTGGTGTCTGTCAGCAGTGGGTCTGTTGCAAAGGCTCATGGTTTGTGAGTGTGGGCCCTTTTTATTGGTCCATTTGTGGGTGTGGCTGGGTTTGAAATTTTGGTGGGTGTGTTATAAGAGGTGGTTGTGAGTTTGGGCCTCTGTTTGCCTGTTTGGATGTGCCAGGTCAGTCTTTTAGATGTTTTTAGTACTGTAGACGTTTTTTGTGGTGTTGTGCGAGTCGAATTGACCCTCCTTGTGCTGTTTTACAGTGTCCTGGTTCTGTACAAGTCGTTTTAGCATATGTTTGGTGCGTACATACGCGATGTAGTTGTACAGTGCTCACATATGCAATGTTGTTGTACGGTTCGTACATATGCGATGCTGGGGTACGGTGGTGGGGTACGGTGCGTCCAAGTACGGGGCTGGGGTACGGTGGTGGGGTACGGTGCCTCCAAGCCCGGGCATGGGGTACGGCGCTGGGGTACGGTGTGTCCAAGTACAGGGCTGGGGTACGGTGGTGGGGTACGGTGCGTACAAGTATGGGGCTTGGGTACGGTGGTGGGGTACGGTGCGTACATGTACGGGGCTGGGGTACGGGGCTGGGGCAGGGCGCTGGGGTATGGTGCATACAAGTCCGGGCATGGGGTACGGTGCGTTCAAGTACGGGGCTGGGGTACGGTGGTGTGGTACGGTGCGTACAAGTAAGGGGCTGGGGTACGGTGGTGGGGTACGGTGCGTACATGTACGGAGCAGGGGTAGGGCGCTGGGGTATGGTGCGTCCAAGTCCAGGCATGGGGTACGGCGCTGGGGTACGGTGCGTCCAAGTACGGGGCTGGGGTACGGTGTTGAGGGAAGGTGTGTACAAGTAAGGGGCTGGGGTACGGTGGTGGGGTACGGTGCGTACATGTACGGGGCTGGGGTAGGGCGCTGGGGTACGGTGCGTCCAAGTCCGGGCCTGGGGTACGGTGCTGGGGTACGGTGCGTCCAAGTACGGGGCTGGGGTACGGTGGTGGGGTATGGTGCGTACAAGTAAGGGGCTGGGGTACAGTGGTGGGGTACGGTGCGTACATGTACGGGGCTGGGGTACGGTGGTGGGGTATGGTGCGTACACGTACGGGGCTGGGGTAGAGTGCGGACATGGGGGGGTACTGTGCTGACATAAGGGGGGGAGGGGGGGGCTGTACGACTCGTATCCCGGGCACAAGTTTACCCGGATATGAGTGGTACGGTGTTCGCTCCGTACAGGGCATTTTCCATGCGCTTGTGTTTTCGGAAGGGCGGTACGGATCGTACTTGCGCGCTCGGACTTTAGTTTTACGATTTGTATGTAAAACTGTCCGGGGACGTCTCGTATACTTTTCCCGAAGCGATTCGTATGTATTTTTCACGTACGAATCGTACTTCACCGGTGGGACGGCACTTGTACGATTCGTACGTAAAAAAATACAGATACGAGTCGTACGGTAATTTTTTTTAACGGATCGGAATCGGCACCCTAATGTATATATCTTTACATACACTTATAACATAAAATCTAATAAAAAAATATATTAAATTAAAATATTAAAATATTTAATAGTCTTTAAACTTACATTTTGCACTCCATTGAGTGCAACAGTAGGGAAAGTGTTGGATAGCGGAGGAGTAAAGATTACTATTGCCACTCCAGTGAGTGCAACAGTAGGGAAAGTGTTGGTGTAAAAATGTCTATTCCCACTCCAGTGAGTGTAACAGTAGGGAAAGTGTTGGATAGCGGAGGGGTAAAAATTACTATTCCCACACCAGTGGGTTCAACAGTAGGGAAAGTGTTGGATAGCGGAGGGGTAAAAAATAGTATTCCCACTCCAGTGGTTGCAACAGTAGGGAAAGTGTTGGATAGCGGAGGGGTAAAAAATAGTATTCCCACTCCAGTGGTTGCAACTGTAGGGAAAGTGTTGGATAGCATAGGGTAATAATTACTGTTCCAACTACAGTTAGTGCAATAATAGGGAAAGTGTTGGATACCGGAGGGGTAAAAATTACTATTCCCACTCCAGTTAGCGAAACAATAGGGAAAGTGTTGAATAGCGGAGGGGTAACAATTAATATTTCCACTGGAGTCAGTTCAAAATTAAAAATGAACAAAATATCAACAACAACACAAAAGATTTGTAAAACAAAAAAATAGGACATATCAAAATATTAAATATTACAAAAGATAGAAACAGATTATAATGTTAAAAAGATCTAACAAAAACCTAGAAAGACTATTTAATTAAAAAAAAATTACAAAACAAAAAACTATTTTTTATAGAAATTATTTATAAAAAAACTTTCATTGTTACATAAATGGAATCTTTTCTATTTCCTATCCTATAACACCACACAATTCACAACACACATCCGTAATTAACATAATTAATGATCCATTAAAGAAATATTAGTAATTAAAAAACAAAGTAAAACAGATAAAAATTAATTTACTCCCCAAACATTACCCCTATAAAAGCAAAACCCACACACAAAATAAAAATAAACAATTACCATAAATATTTATCAATTGATGAATTATTATTAATCAACTAATTATTAAGTAATTAAAAATAAATTAACTTCCACACTCTACCCCAATAAACACCACAACCCACACCTAAAAATCATTACACAATTTCCATAACAAATTTTACATTAATACATTAATTTCAATTAACAACTTATTTAATTTAAAAGAATTTTCTTCCCACCCTTTACCACTATAAACCCCACATCGTACATCTAAAATGAATCACACAATTGCCATATTTAAATTCAAATTAATTAATTAGCATCAATTAACAAACAATTATTAATTAATTATAAATAAATTACTTCCCACCCTATTCCCCTATAAACCCCACCACCCACTATTAAAAAAAAGACACTATTAACATAATTAATGACCAAATAATTAATAATAGTTAACAACCAATTAATAAATAATCAATAATAAATTAATTCCCCCAATTAACACTATAAAATATAAATCAAATAAATATGAATACATAAAAAATATGAATATATTTATTATAATTAAATTACTTTCCTCCCTATTCCCCTACAAAACCCACAACCCACTCCTAAAAGATGACACAATTAACATAATTGCCAATTAAATAATTAATAATAATTAACAACCAATTAATAAATAATTAATAATAAATTAATTCCTACAATTAACACTATAAAATATATATTAAATGAATACTAATACATAAAAAAAATTGATCTATTATAAGTAAATTACTTGCCACCCTATTCCGCTAGAAACCTACCACCCGCTACAGAACTAAAAAATGCTAAATTTAATTAAAATAAAATTAATAACTAATAAAAATGTAACACATATATTAAAAAACAAAAGCAATTCTTATACAAAAAAATTGTTCACATACTTTTAAAATACATACTAAAATACATAACACACATTAAATCATCGATATTTTAAACAACTATATTTTTGCAAACGATATTAATATCTTCAATATTTCCAAAAACGATATTTCTTACCTGCAAGTCGATATTCTTGATCACGATATTCTTGCTGTTGATATTTCTGTATCACGATATTTTCAACTCGATATTTGTGTTTGTCGACATTTAAAACTCGATATTCTGTCTGTGCACCCTTTCAAACTGCATGCCTGAGTCATTTGTGGAGATCCACATCTCCTCATCAGTCACTCTATCAGCTACATTGCGCAGGTCCTGGTGCAACAGTGAAAGATCCACTCGGAGCCATGGATCTGCCAGGCCCACTGCAGCAGGGAGCTCAGGCAGTCACAGGGGCCTCATCAGTCTCTCCAGCTTCCAGCGGGGGGGGACAGTGTATTTGTCCATTTCTTTCTGGGCCTGCATGGGTGAAGGCAGTTTACCAAGACCCATCATGTGATCAAGTGGGAGCAGGCCCCCTTACTGCACTGTCAGATTGAGAAGACTGGGAGTCCCAGTGAGTTGAGTGCACCCAGTCGCCATCTCTGGAGTGCCGCGGGGGGGGGCAACGGCAACGGGGTATAAGCTGGAAGGGGAGGCAGCTGTGAGACAGGGCAGTAGGTGTCTCCACCCCCACCGTGGCTAGGGATTTTTAATAGTAGTGGGTTGTAGCCACAAGGTCCACAAACAAGCTGGATGTCAGAGCAGTGCAGAGAAAGTCGTGGAGGAGTGAGGTCACCCAACAGCAGTCAGGTCGCAGAGAAGAGGAGTGCAGAGCTTCAGGGATGTCGACCTCCCCAACGAGAAGTGGCAAACCCAAGGGTGTATGGCGTGAATCGCTAGCAACAGGTTGGGCAAGATTTTAGCTTTCAGCAATATTTTATAGGAGGCAGTCAGCAAACGATTCTTCCTGGGTGGGTCCCCACCCAGGGTAGCAATTTCAGGATGGGGCCTTTAGGTGTTTAGAGGAGGGGAGGGTGTGGTCAAATGAGTGGGGGCCCAGATGCATGGAATCTCCAGCAGAGCCACCAGGTCCTACAGGAGGAGTCCTGTCCCTGAAGTGCAGGGGCTAGAGGCCGCCACTGCAACCCCCCCAAGCAGCATGGCAGAGAAAATGGAGTAGGCTAACTCCTACCCAGAGATCACTCCTACCTGCACTTGGGTGAAAGTGGGCAGCCCCGTCCATTGCGGCCCGCCCTAGGCCAGGAAGCCACAGTCAGGCAGGTTACAGCACAGCGCAGGTAGGCGTTGGCCTGATCCCCTCCAGACGTCACACCAGGCCTCAGGCAGGTGTCGTGTAGCCGTCCTATTGCTTCAGATGAGGTAGCATCCAGCAGACCCTAAAGCAGTGGGAGGCCACAGTGGTGCAGCTACCATCTTAGGTGTGGATCAGTCTTCGGCCTCCTCCGGTGGCCCAGCACTGGGTGCACCCCGCGGGGGGGACCACCCCCAGCTCCACCCTGGGATCTGGGCAAGCAAAGCGGCCACCCCGGGTCACGGACAGAGCAGTACATAGCAGGCCTCCAGTCATGGGGGGGGACCCCAAAGCCACGCAGCCACCATTCCTTCAGTGATCTGGACCTTAATCGACTCCAGCATCCTTAGTCTGGGCTCCCCCCCAGCAACTCCAAACGGACATTAAGGATGCCAGGGGGTCCCGTTCTCAAGGGAAAGCCACCAGGGGTTAGTATAAAGATGCTGTCAGGTAGGATGACTAAGGATTTAGATCTGGACGACGAGAGCCTCGCTAAAGGTCAACCGCCATCTAGGCTGCGTTGGTCACGCCCCCTCCAAGTGGATATAATTATTATTTTAAAGATGTTACTGTTTTTTAGATTTTTACTATTTAGGATTCTTACATTATTGATTTGCATTTATGGAATACCTTGTAATGCTTTTTTATGTTATTTGTGTGTGTTGTATTTAATTCCCTAATCTATGCACATTCCTCAATGTTTGTTAGACTGCAGTTAGATTAGTAACTCTGACCCCTCCAATATGCATACTTTCCTCTGAGTTTGGTGGACTCAAATTAAAATAATAAATCTGACCCTCACTCTAAACTATGGACTTTATCCAGTGTGTGCTACTGAGAGTGGAGTTAGAACACTAGTTCTGATTCGACCCTCCCCTCCACACCCAGCTCCCCAATGTCTGCACATTCCCTAATGGTTGTTAGCACATTTTAACCCCCTCCTTCCCCCCAATGGATCCCTAATGTCTTAAGGGGTTTAGGTAGAACAGTGTATTTGCATTATTTTGTTAATAATTTGGGATTGAAGTTAGGATATTACCTATTGCTTTATTGTGGAGTTTGTAAGATATTTTGACCATATACAATTGAAAATTATATTTTTTTAAATTAGTTCTCTATTATGTTTTTAAAATGTTTTAAAATTATTGATGGTTTTCAGGGGTACTCACAAAGATAACTTACTCTTGTGGGTAAGTTATATATGTAAGTCTACTCTTACACTTTTGAGTAACTTTACTATCTTGGGCTATTCACAAAATTCAAGAGTAAAGTTGCTCAAAAGTATAGATGTATATGTCTTAAGTCTTATACTTATGAAACAGCGGTGTCCGTGACAATGTAGAGGGGTACCATAGGTACCCCCATGTGCACCCCCAATAGCCTGGAGGCCCGCAACGAGCCCCCGAAAGCAAAATCCACATGGCTTTCCATGGCGGGGTCTCCGCCATGGAAAGCCCTACACCGCTCGCCATGCTAATATGGATGGCGGTGTCTAGAAGACACTGCCACCATATCTAGCCCCTTTTCCGCAAAACCGACAGACGGTCTTTCCTTCCTCCGGGGTCCCCCCAACCATACTAATATGACCGGGGGAAATGGGTGGCGGGCGGGGTATGATGTAGGGCGGTGGCAATCCGTGCGTGTTTTGAGCTTACAAAAATATATATATAAGTATACTACTTTTAATTACTAGTATGCATCACTTTTAATAATCATGAATGCCTAGTAAAAGAAATGTTACTTTAGGTGGGAATTATTTTTTAATTTGAACTTCTGAAAAATAAATTTTATTTAATATATTCAAATTAATGAAAGATTTATTTTAGAATAATTTAACAGTACTGTAGCAGTTTTTTAAATTTTGTTCTACATTTAAAATAAATATATAACATTAATTTACATTAATATGTAACATATAAATATTTTTACTAATTTATTATGAAGTGTACTAAACTTATTTAATTTCCACTATAATTTACCATAAAGAGAGCGCCACCTCCACTGTGGAGTAGTAAAGTAAAGGAAAAAGTAAAAATCTTATTTAACTGAAACGAATATTTATACAATTTGGGCACTGTAATGGATTCAGCAGGGATGAAAATGCTCTTGTAGCTATAGAGCGATGCACTATGTATTTTGGTTAGCACAACTGTAATTCCAGCAGCTATTACAAATGTGATTACTTGTAAGACCTTGGGTAGTGATGGCCTTCTGACTGCATTTTTAAAAAAACATATTTTACAACTTACCTAGATGTCCTGGACCCTGATTGCTGGGCATTAGAAGTATACTTATATGGTAGGCTAGAGAGAAGGGATGTTTCCATCCTACTACCAGACAAGCAACATTGCAATAATACTGGTGACATCCTATTCCTCTTAGCCATGCTGTATCTCGATTGTAGAATACTCTGTGAGGGTCTAACAGACAGACTTTCACAGGTTTTTATCACTCTGGTACATCCTGACCAGAATGGTTACTTCCTGACAGGAGTATATCTTTAATTGTTTATAGACTATTTAATATACAGAATGATGCTTGGTCAGTGCAGATGGTGCGGCATCCATACTCATACCACAAGTATTTCATACCATAGGTTGGGATTATTTATTCATGGTGTTAGAGGGAATGGTTTTGGAACAAATAAGTTTGATTTCCTGTATTCAGCTCTTGTACTGCATATCCACTGTTCAGGTTAAGACAGGTTGCGTCATCCCAGTTTCATAGACGATAAGGAAAGGAACAAGACAAGTGTGTTCTCTTTAGCATGTTTGGTCACATGTAAGGCAGAATCTAGGGGAATACACTCATACAGAAGTGGCCCTAAAATGGCATAGGGTCACCTTTAGGTATTTGGGAATCTAAACCTCTGCTAGCAAGTTTCTGCGAGAGAGTAAGTCATGCTCTATACAAATTCACATAACATAACATTTGAACGTGACTGACGAATACCCCAGTTGCGGACAAAATTGAGCTAATTGCTTCCATCCTATGTGTGCCTGTCCTATAAATAGTAAATATTGAGAGGAATACATTGGTGTGGCCTCAGCCATTAGAGGTAGGACTAATATTAATGCTAATATTAATTGGGTTAAGCCATTATTGTCAGTCTAAACACAAGCTCAAAGATACAGTAATTAGAGTGCCGACTGGCAAACATGGCTCTTCTTTTAACGAATAGACAGATTGAAAGGGATGGCAGTCGTCCTTTGTCCTGCAGATTTCCAAATGGAGTAGAGAGTAGCTAAGGGCCTGATTTAGATCTCGGCAAATGGGTTACTCTGTCACAATGGTGACGGATATCCCGTCCTCCAAAATATATATCCCATGGGATATAATCGTATTTTTATTTCGGCTGACGGGATATCCGTCACCATTTTGACAGAGTAACCCGTCTGCTGAGATCTAAATCAGGGCAAAGTGTCTTGAGCCAGAAAGCACTGTGATGATGATCCAGCAGAGAAAGGATGGGATGTGTATCAAAGCCTCAGCACGGGACCGAATGCTGGTGAGTATGGCAAAGAAGTCAGAATAAAAGCCCCATGAACCATTACCCGCATTAAGAATGGAGTTTAATGGAATAAGGGGGCTGAAGATTGGACATTTCCTTGTAGGTACACTTATACCTGTTATTTACACAGGCTGCCCATGATGTCAGACAAATGTCCATTTCAGTTATCGGTCATATTAAAGACAGCGTTGGTCTAAAATTTTAAAACTGCTAAACTAAACTGAGAGCAGCTTGTTGAGAGCTGTGCTTGTGCTGTACCCTAGAAATTCTGCATGACAGTAGCGCGGCCAAAGGTTCAGTGGATCGAGGACAGTTTTAACTTATGACAAGATTCAAATGCAAACTCAGTAGTAATCTCAATAAATTACACAGAAATCATTTGCCTGAAGGTATCTCAGTATTAGGAACCGTACAAAATATCTGGCAAAATCAGAAATAGGCGAAGGGCCTCATTTGTATCTTGGCTGTATGGATACCCCATCACAACGGTGACAAAGTATCCATATTGCCAAACACTCACCTCATTTTTTTTAAACTTATTTTTATTGACATTTTCAAATTTTATGTACTGTACATTATACAGATCCATCTAGTAATTCTGCCATATAGTACAATATGCGGCATCACGTATCATCTGCATAGACTGGTGGAGAGTCAGCAAGGAAAACAAACGATCAAATATATCACAATGTGTGTACCCTATGGGCTCTGATATATAATATGTCACTTGAACTGGGGTGTAACACAGGTATAAACTAGGAGATGGGCATGGAAGTTCATATCCGGTCCTCGCAGACGAGTGCATAAACTGTCGTATGGGTGCGGCGCCTCTATGACTTGCGATTGCACCTCCTCTTAGGTTCGACCTGCAACTGTGATAGTATACTCAAGAATGCTGCTTTGTATGTGATCATGTCAGCGGTATATTACGGTGTTGGTCGGTTAGGGTTTGGGTCAAGGTTTGAGATTGCGCTTGCAGGGCTGGCAATGTGGATGTGTCGTCTTTAGGGTCCTCGCCTGGGGTTAACTGCTTGAAACGATATAATAACATGGCCCATTCCATGGAACACTCAACTCATTTAAATGTGGGGGGACCGTTGGATAAATCACAGCAGAGACTACTCCATCCCTGCCATGATTAATCCTTTCTGACGGCCTAAGAGAGGAAGAGCCGTCATAGATTGACCTCGAATTCTACCCACCTAATTTAGATGGGTGGAGTTAGAGGTCAGTTTCCACTGCCTGTTACCACCAGGAAAACCCTGGAGGTAAGGGCCATGGCGAGGGGAGCACTGTCTTTTTGAAAATGAAAAAGGAAACAGTTTACCATATGGGTCTGTCATGCTTGACAGAGCCATGTGTCAAGCTGCAAAAAGAATTGACAGGAACCACCTTGATGGCGATTGCTGGCAATGCTTTAAGAAATGACAGCCGACTTGGCGGTCATTTTATAATTTGCTGAGCGGAGGTGCAGTTAAGGTGACGGAGTAAATTACTCCATCGCTCTGACTGCCAAACCGCCATCTGCCAAATCATAAATGGGCCCCTAATTATCAGATGTGCAATACAGTAAGTAGAGAGCATCCCAAGAAGCTTAGAAAAGATCCCTCAAAAAGTTCTGGTTTAACCCCAAATTCAATGGTTATATACAAGCTTTCTTGCATAAAATATTATAGAAACTACAAATGCAGCATGCTATGATCATTGCTCTGACAAATCATATTTTCTCATTTTGAAATGTCACATAACCTTATCACCTTAGCACTATCCCTGGACATGAATATTGATTGCCCCTTTTGCCCTAATGTCGTCTGGAGGTTTTTGAATAAATTAGTAGCATAATCAACAGAGAACCATTGTGAATTAATGCAATACAGTGTGTTAGAGGATGAAACTTGAGTTGTTGCAAAAGGCATCCTCTTTGAAGTTCCTCCAGAACAATATGTCATAGAGAAATAAACAATTAACATCTTGCTGCATGTAGTGTCAAGAACCAATTATAAAAACAGAATGAACATTTTGATTCAGCATCCATTTTAAACAAAACAATTTAGAGACCTAACGCTAGTTAAATCTAAACCAGAGAAATACACTTAAACTCATTATAATGATTTTTTTCAATTGCAAAAGCTTCATGTCAGTATACATGTGTGAATTCAAATGTAGAGCAACTATTATTTATGCACATTTTAGTTCAAATGGATAAAAGCGTCCTTAATTTCCCCCCTCTGATGATTATATCTTCACTAAACCTCAAACAAGTTACACTACAGTATGCATCACTTTCTGTCTCTTGCGACTCGATTCTTCCACGTCTTAAATCAATCATATACTCGAGCTTTGACATCTTCCAATTCTGTTTCTTCTTTTTCCTCTCAGACATTGTTGACTCACTCGTCTTTCACCCACAGTTTAGACCCATTTTAAAAATTATTCATTCAAAGAATTTAAGCAAAAGGAACAGAACTATTGCACAAAAAATTAACATACTGATTACAGAGGTTAGCCTAACACGCAGCAGGTCCCCCTCTAAGCCATCAAACCAATCATTAACATTTCTAAAGCCCTTTCTAATCTCACCAAGCCTGGGATCCACTGATTCCCACAAGCCATATTCTTCAAAATGTTTTGAATCACAAGAGATACTGGTAATATCACTCACATATGCATGTTATTCTGGAGGAAGGTACAGCACTCTCTTATTATTCATACTTCTGTTTATTAGCATTCCAAGATTACAAGAAAACAGCACAATATTAACACTCAATCAGTAACCTGGGTTTACAATTATTATCCCACAGTGTGCAGACAGGAGCAAGCAGACACCCACAAGGGATGAGGTTATAGTCACACTTTCCGGAGGACAAGATGCCATTTAAAATTGAAACTATACCCATGTCCATATGTGCCTAAGTCTTGTCATAGAATGTGCAAACAACATCAGTCACTCATCTCATTTACATGGTAAACCCTTCGGAATACCAAAGCAGGGTAGCAACAACCCACCCAATTACAAAGCAGGTTCAAATGAGGAGTCCTGCTACACAGATAATATATTCCCCTAAACGTAGGCTGTTCACCAACCAAAAACTGACCATCGACAACATACTTCCTTTCACACTCACTCTCTACAACAAATTCAATTTATTTTGCTCCCTTAGACACCTGTCACACCATAGACAACTCTCCTTTCCTTTAATACTCCATTGTGATTCCCGGATGCACATTTGAATTTCCACATTTCTCTTCAGCTTCAATTTGTTCTTTAATCTCACTCACAGTGTACCAATCTTTGAAGATTTTCACTCAACTCCCATTATATTCCCTAACAAACTCTCACTCCTCTTTACTCAAACTACACAAATGTCCAGTTTTAGTCTTATTAGCTTTCAAGTTAGTTTGTGCAATCATCATTAAATATTTAGAATAAGTCATATGATTCCCAGGGTCTCCAGAGACAGGAAGTTCTTCTAAATAAGCATTGAAATCCAAAAGATTTGGTGACAAAAACGTTTGCACATAAAAAACACTAGCAAAAACATTGCATGACAGACTGTAGGAAAATGGTAACAGAAAATAACTAGCACCTTCTTCAGCAGAGGAGAGAAGACATGTACACATGAAACAGTCTTTAATATTCATAATTTTTATAAACTCCTAACAAATGTGAATACACATTTGCTCCATATATATCTATTGACCAATACCTGTGTGTAAATCTCATGCCTTTTATGTCATTACGTACAGTAGTTAATGCACTTAGTGAAAATGAGATATATCCAACTGGAGAAATCAGACATAACATTAAACCAACTAATGCAATTATTATTATTATCAAATAAATTATATCAAATATTTTTCAGCATCTGCTGTGTGCCATCTTCTACTGAAAAAAAGGTACAAAAGGAAGTTTAAAATTTAGAGATACAAAATCAAGAATAACACTTTATTCTTTTTCTTCCGTTCATAGGATTCATGAACTCTATTATCTACTTCTAGATATCTAAGTTACAAAATATTTGTGAAACGTTCAAAATCTTTAAATTTAAGTCATCGAGATTTGATAAAAATTCAATTCTTCTCTTCTTCTGGTTCATCTTCTTAGGTAATTTGCCAACAATTTTCCAATCATAGATTTCCTCATCTGACTGTTCATCTTCAGACATGGATGCTAAATAGGTCCACTCAGGTTCTGTGCTTTCTATGGCACTCTTTTTCATGTTGGTCTTTTGGCAAAAGGTGATTCACTTGCAATAGTCTCAGAATCAACATCAGCTGTCTCTGATTCTTTTTTGATTCATTCTGGTCTTTGAGTATTCCAGTGCAACCTTTTACTGCTTCTTTTTATTGATTCTCGCCATTTATCTCCTTGATGCACATTCTTGACTCCTGTGTCTTTAGTTGTAACTACTGCTGAATGTTCTCCATTCACTGCCGAACTTGAGCAACATAGGTCACTGTAAACTGCTTTCCCTAAGAGGTTTTTGAGACTTGGATTTTCAGCTTAACTCTTTCATGAAGTGGAACAGTTTCTGTTTCTTCGTGCGGCTCATAAGTTTGCAACGTTTCGTCTTGATTTTCAATTTGCTGATTTTTATACTAGCTTCTCGTACCTTCACCAGGTGCTATTCCCCCACCTCTGCATTCACACAGCAAACTTGAGCTTGACGCTGTGAATTAGTGGTTGTTGTCACCACTTCTTCCTCTACCATCTTCACTCTCTTCTTGTGAGCTGCAAGGATCCACTGTGAAATTCCAGCACATTTTGCATCTGTGTTAGTTACAACCACAACTTAATGTGGCCCCTTCCAGACAAAATTTGTAGTTGTGTTTCTTGATCAGGACCAGTTCCCTGGTTGTAGTGCGTGGAACTGAACTTCTCTTGTCAGTGGTGTTGCCAAATTAGCCTGATGGGAGACAGATTTCACAATATCAGCTAGGCCTTTATAGTAATTTAATATAGTATCATCAGTTATTGACTCAAGTGTTGCTGAAGGGACATTAGGGATCCACATAGCTATTCCCATGAGCATTTCATGAGGCAAGAGACAAGTATTTTTGTTTGGAGTACTTCTAATGCTCATGAGAACAAGATAAAGAGCATCAGGCCATTTCAAATTTGTCAAGTCCCACACTTTGGCTAATTTGGATTTGATAGTGCCACATATCTTCTCAACCACACCTGATGCCTCTGGGCAGGAACTGCAGTGGACCGTTTGCTCAGTTTGTAAGTCAGAGCACAATAATTTTAGGACTATATATTTAAAAAGAGTTTTGCGATCTATCTTATTAAAGGTAGATGTGGTAAAACATGGTATTAAGTATCTCAACAAACGTTTGGCAACAGTCATGCTGTCACTTCTCCTGGTAGGATATGCCCCAACCCATTTAGAGAACAGGTCATACAGTCACAAGACCATATCAGAGCCCATTATGAACAGGTATCTCCATAAAGTCTGCCTGAAGTCTAGTAAATGGTCCTTCAGATTTGCCTATGTTGCTCATAGTAACTAATGTATGTTTGCCTTGATTAACTCTCTGGCAAGTAATGTATCTTTGACATACATCTTCTGCTGCACTTCTGAACTTTGTGTTGTGCCAATATTTCTTAAACAGCTTGACCATACCATATTTTGCTACATGGGTTTGTTCACAAAAAGATCTTTCCATACCCTTAAGCATAGAGTCTGGAATAACATATTGCTGATCTGACGCTACCCAGATATCATTGTAATTCCTCTTACAACCACCTAAAACTTATCTTTACTTTTCATTCTGTAGTACTTCTTCCGGCAATTTTCTGAGTGCATTCAGTGTAGTCTGTATTGGATTTAACAAAAAAAAATACAATTCACATTATTTACATCATAAGTTTTCACATGAATTTCACATTGTTATGACTCTTGTGTTTGTTTCTATTCATTTGATTTGGTTGGTACATTGTTAAGAGCGCAGTATTTCGCAAGTGGATTGGCATAGGGGTTACCCCTGGTGACCATGTCATCACCAGACTTATGAGGAATGCACTTTACAACCAATATCTCTTCAGGTTGCTGAATAGCTTCCAATAGTTCCAGAAAATATGGTCCATTACAGATAGGAATACCAGAGGATGTCATGAAGCCCTTTGTAACCATAACTGCCCAATATCATGCACCACTCCAAATTCATATTGGCTGTCTGTGTAGATTGTCACACTCAATTCCTTGGGCAAGCAACAGGCTTTTGTTAGGTTGGTTAACTCTCCTACTCTAGCTAACATTATGTTAGATAAGCATGATGCTCCAACACTTTCAGAAATAGAACAGACTGTATATGCTGCACTCAGTAGTCCTTGATGGTCTCTCAGACAAGAACCATCCACAAACATAGTCAGATCAGCCATTTCAAGTGGCACATCCTTGATATCTAATCTTGGTTTGGTACACAAATCTGTCACATCAATGCAATCATGGTGTGGTTCTTCATCATCATCTTCATCATGGTTTGAAAATGGGCAGCAGCACTCCCGGATTAAGGTATTAAGGATTCAGCATTAAAGTATAATCAATTCCTTGATTGAAATATTTTCAACTGCGAGTGTGGTTTCCTCATACTTTTTAAGGCGGCTGTTTGTTAAATGCTGAGTTCGAGTACGAGTCAACAAAATGTATAGTGACTGAGAGACTTACACAATGAGTATATGACCCGTGGCAACTCCCTCGCTCTGTTCAATTGCAAGGGAAACAGCTGCAACAGACTTCCAACAACCAGGAAGAACTAAAGGATCTTCTGCAGCAAAGAGTAAGTGACAGGACGCTTTACTTCACCATGCTTTTGAACTAACACAGACAAAGCACACCCTTCTTTTTCATGGCAAAAAAATAGAATTCCCTGTCATAATCTGATACTGAGTGCACTGTAAAGACTTTTTCTTATCTCTCGAAAGGCTTTCAGGCATTTACTACTGTGAGAAATTGGGTTATTGGTTGGGGGGGACCATACTCTAGCAACAATCAAAATCCTTGACCGGGAGAACTACAAAAAGTCACTAAATTGACTTGTGCTTAACCCTCTGGTTTGGCACAAAAGCAGTCAGGCTTAACTTAGAGGTAATTGCGGATCGCGTCAGACCTGACACCCGCTGGTGTGATGTACAATCAAGGGATGCCAAATCTTCTACATGTTTGTGGCCATACACTGATTTGACACAGTTTTAGGCCATCTTCCAGTCAATTTTGCATGTCCTGTAATGCTCCCGCAAGACTGGGGAGCAATCTGGACTGTGTCTGGCCTTTGTCTAACGTCCTAGTGCATCTACAGTATCTTTCGGCAAAGTCGTTCTGGGATAAGTGCTTTTTAGTTTAAATTGATTATCTTTCAGTGGGCTTTTTCCTCCCTGTTGCTCAATAGTGACATGATGTTGGCGAGGACCAGAGGTGAGGGATGAAGGTTCTGGAGAATAATGGGGGTGAATAGTGGGGGCCTTGTTATGTATTTTTTACCAAAGCGCCATCTTGACTCTGCCAGGGCATGAGATGAAGCATCGTTCCAGGGCAACCTCTATTGTTTGTTCAGACTCTGCCTCTTGCCTCTTCACATGTGCCACTTACACAGTGGAACAGATGGGAAATGATGTGTAATGTCATTTTTTGGCACTTTGCTGCCCTGTGTTTTGGTGTGCTGGGCGGTTTTACTGTTGGTGTCCATGCGATCTCTCATGCCTTACAAAGCACTTATATAGCTTGTCTTTTCTAATTCAGAACTGCCCTGGTTTACACATGTGCGCACCTTTTTTTTAGCTATCTGATTTAATAATGGGGGCCACTTCTATTTTGATGCAAGGCCATATTTTCTGTCACTGTCTGACCACGCCCACTCGTATGTTTCCTATGACTCATCATACAGTTCTGATGTACCAGAGGCTGGTGCACCTGATAGGCAAGCGGGACTGGCGTCACTCAATGCCACCCGGCTTTTAATGGCATCTGTTGCTTAACAACTGGACTACTCTGATCACCCCAGCCTTTTGGTGCGTCCAGGACACTGACTTGTAGAAAACTCTCCTGATTGTACTGGCTCTCCCCGTCCCTACTTGCCTAACTGACTGCTTGGGGAATCCAAATACACTGACATAGCCCCAGCTCCCTCGTCTTTTGGAGTCTCTCGCCGGTGTGCATGTTTTAGTTCACCTAATCCAAATCTATGACATAAGATAGAACATGCATTGGCAAAGCCAATAGGTTTTGCCTGTGCAGAATCTATTAGCTTTGTCAATGTTTTTTACATGTTGCACAGCAGGTGACTGGCTATGCAACATGGCTTAATGTAAAAAAATGAAAGCGCTATGACCCGGCCAGCTTTGACTGTATCATAGGTCTTTTTTTTTAACTTTAAGTCATGTTGTACAGCAGCTCAACTGCTGTGCAACACATAAAAAACATTGACAAAGCCAATAGATTTTGCATAGGCAAAACCTGTTGACCCTCCCAATGCTTGCTACACCTGGTGCCCACTTTAAAGTGGAAAAAGCTTCTGGAGTTTCTCCCTACAGAGGTGTCTGTTATTTCCTGCCTCCATGCCTTGTTCCCAGTCTGTCTGGTGGCGCAATAGGCTAGTGTAAAATCATTTGTGTGCAAACTGGGGCAATGCCTTTGAAGTGCAAGCGTGGTAGGAGGCAGCTATCCTCATTCTGCCAGAGATGGTCCATCCTGTCAACATCCAACCCTCTTTTGTGATGCTATCTGGGAGGAATACACAAAGGCCAAATGCTAACTACACCTAGTGATGTGACCCAGGAAGAGGCTTCAGGCACCAAATGGTTGGGACAAGAAAATACAAACTTTCTTAAAAGTGGCATTTTCTGAATTGTGACTTAAAATCTGACTTTATCATTAAAGAGGGTTTTAAATTACAATTCATCAGACACCAAACATGACATTCCGACCTGCTCCCAACCAAAATGTATCATTTATTAAATGCAATGAGTTAAGTCAATGTTATACTTTGCAAAATCTCTTGTAAATAAAAAAAACCTAAAAATGGGCTTAGAGCCCGTCCATTACTTACCTTTATTTACCATTGCTTTACTCCAATGTCACTCTCTTTTCCTTGCTTTTCATTGGGCACTGCCTCCTTCATCCTCTTTCTCTTCTGGCCATTCTCTTCAGTTCTTTCGGTCTTCCTCAGAGCTGGGACGAAGTACAGTTTCCTGCCCACAGCTAGTGTCCTTCCACTAGCTGCTTTCGTGCCCAGGCACTTTTTTTTCATTTCCACACCTGCACTCCAGAGGACATGTATTTGGAGGCACTCTCTGTCCCTTGAAGTAATTAAAAATATAATTTAGTAGTTTTTCTATCAGTATATATAAAACTAAAACAGTACATGTCCGACTTTTTAAATACAATGTACCCAACCCTATGGGTTGTTTAGGGTATACCTTAGTAGTGAATTGTATGTATTAAACAGGAAGGTTTAGGCCTTACAAATGATTTGATTTGCCAGGTAAAAAAGTGCAGTTTAAAACTGTGCACATAGGCTACCAATGGTTGGCTGCAAAATTTTGAAAATGCTTCTTAAGTGGGTGGCACATTGAGAGCTGCAGGCCACTTAGTGGCATTTAAATTACAGGCCCTGTGTACCTGTAGTACCACTTTACTATGAACTTAGATGTAAACTAAATGTGCTAATTGGGTGCAGGCCTATTTCACCATGTTTAATGGAAGAGCACATTAGCACAATGTTGACAGTGGTAAAATGTACAGAATCCTAAAGCCTACAAAAATGGGTTCAGAAAACAGGAGGTGTGAAGGCAAAAGGGAGTGAAAGGGCCAAATCTAAAAGCTATCCAATGGCACCAGATCTTTTATGTCACTGCGAGTGAGCCTCAGTAAAGGCATTGCAATCAGGGAAAAATCTGGAACCTAATTATTACAGTTGCTAACTATTCCCAAAACATCCTCACTTAGGTTCTTAGATCTGATTCCGACCGCTGAGGCCAGGAAAGTTTCCACCGCTGTATTACGATGCAACCGCTGCTACCGCGGAGGTCTCATCTACGGCGGTGCACATCGCTGCATGTACGTATAAACTCACAGGTATATGGGAATTGCACACACATGTGTGCCGTATGAGGGGATATGCCTTGTGCACCATATACCCATTGCTGGAGTGTGGTCATCTGTGCACAGTCCAGTCAATGGGGATACATGCCACCTATGGACTTACCTGCTTTCCAGCGCCCACATGGTTGTAGTCTTTGGGGTTCTGCTGCCGTGGTGTAGGGGGAACTGGAGGGAGGAATCCATGCCAGAGACTGTTAGGGAGAAGCAGATTTGGGTGAGTATGCATCTCAAATCCAACTCGAGGCAGGCAGTCGGACCGCCACGGTCGGGTCGTCGGAAACCCACATTGTAATCTGGACAGCGGTCGGAGATCCTTGTACTGCCCTGTGGATGCTGTTCTTCTCCAACTGTCATCTCAGTGGTCGGAGAAAGGCTGTCGGAGTCTGCGGTCTTTCTGCGGTCAGTCGGAATACAAGAGGCATGCATCGTAATCCGTCGGTCGGACCGACAACTTCCAACGAGACCACGGCAGTCAGACCACCTATGACAGGCCCGCGGAAGCCTGTCTGACCAGCAGCGTAATCAGGCCGTTACTACTGGGCAGTTGGAGGATTCATCTTCCTCTTCAGGATTGCAGAAACGTGTTAACTGTGCACTTTCCTTTCCCCCTTCTCAATATTGCGACCAAGATAAATCACTTCTTTTTTACAGTAGTGCATCTTTGTAGGTGCAACATTATGACCATTGTCATCAATATGGTTCAAGAGCAAATTATATGCAACTTGCAATTCTCTTTTGTCTTTGATGTCACCAGTAGGTCATCAATCTATTGCAGCAGCAGCATTGAACTACAGGACAGCTGAAAACTCTCTAAATCTGCCTAAAGATTACGGGACACCATTCCAGAATTGTATTAAGGAACTAAACTGTGAAAAGATATTAGCTATCCTCATGAAGAAAAATGGAAAGAAAGCTTGACATAATTCAATGACTGTATTCCATTCTGCATCTGCAGGAATTTGAAACAAAACACAACAGGATTCAGTACTACTGGACAACATCGGATCACAATTTTGTTAATTGTTCTAAGAACTTGGACTACCCTCCAATTTCCACTTGGTTTTTTAATGCCCATCGCCTGAGAATTTCAAGGACTACCAAGCACCTCTTCCAGAATACCATGTTCTAACATAATTGCAATGACTGGTTTCATTCCCTCTTCTGGTGAAAGTTTGTAATGTTGAGTTCTAGGTAAACACCATCTTGCTTGATCTGTATCTTCACCGGTTTCGCACGCTCTACTATTTCCATTTCCTTCCCTGAAAAATCCTATGCCTCTTCTTTCATGTATGTCTTTAAATCAAGAGGCAGGCTATCTTTTGTAAGAACTCGGAACAACTGACTGCTTGACACACCTTGCTGTGTGCAATAGATCATGCAATTTATTTTACTAAGCAAGTCTCTACCAAGTAAGGTAACAGGACCTAATTCACACAATATGAATTGTTTGCAAGTTTTCATGGATACTAATTTAACTGGGACATTTTGGAAACCTGGTTAGTAATCTGTTTGTTGCTTATTTCTACAAATTAGACTTCTTTTCCAGAGAGCGGTAGGTTTGGAACGTCCATGGAACGAACCATGGAGTGGGTAGCACCAGTTAAAGATTTTACTGGATGGCCATTCACCTCACCATCTATGTATGGGCCCCTTTGGTCTACTTCTAGCACTGCACCAAGCATGCAATCCTCCTCCTCAGGCACCATCATTGCAAATGTGTTGCATCCGATGAAACCAGGGAATTATCATTACTCAGAATCAATAGCTTCTGCTAAGACCCTGGTTTGTATGGCACTTTGTTTCTCATGTTTTGCTGTCACAGGAGCAACAGGCATATTCATATGGAATTGCACTTGGTTTTGCACGTTCTGTATTGAAGTCTTTTGCACTGGGGAAGCAGACTGTGTCTTCATCTGATTTGCATTTTACTACATTTAAGGAACAAAATTATTTGATCTGGTTTTTGTTCCCACCGATGTGACAAGCAGTGCCTATCTGGGACTTGCATTGGCACCATTCCACTCACAACAGAACCTACAGGCAACACGGTATGAGCATTGGAATTCATCATCTGATTTCTATTGTTTCTCTGAATTTGATTCCTCTGCATAATCATTAACTTCTCTTACAACTTTTCCTGCTATGTGTCTGACCACTTGGTACAGTATTTGGCATACTTGAGTATTTCATCAATACTTTTAGCCTGGGACACCAGCTTAAAACAAAAATATATGCACATCTACTAATGACTTATCTTTCTGGCTGTTCCACTTCCTGGTATTTCCTATAAATCTGCTTAAGTTTCTAATGATATGCATGCACTGATTCCTTTGGCTCTTGTGTGGCTCTCGTTCCTTTTGCTCAATGTACTTCTTCCAACACCTTCTTTTTAAAATCTCTATATTTTTCCATAACTAAATCAGCTGGAGCATTATTTGGTGGAACTCTTGGTGGTCTTGTGTCTGCCAAGTAATAGCTGCTTTTTCAATTTGCTCACAACTCTTTGGGAACAACAATTTCAAACAAGGTATCCAAATTAATCCAAAGCCGCTTCTAAATTGTCACTAATCTGTGAACCTCCAAAGAGCTCTTATCGGATTCCGCGCTCTGTTTTGAAAGATGTCATAAAAGCATACCCCGGGACCAAGGAACATGCACATAATTCCATCTATGTACATCTCATCGAGGAACTTCTGTCAGTGAGTCTATTCAGGTTCACTCTTGAACTCATGCACTTTCTTTCCTGTGTCAATATTCTTCTTTTTAGAATTAACTTTCTTCTTTCACTTGTCCTTATTTATTTATTTTATTTTTATGTAAGAAGTTTTATATAGCGCTTGCCTGACCCGAGGGTATCGGAGCGCTTTACAACAGTTATAATGCAGAGAATCACAAAATACAGAATAGTGTAGGTCGATTAGTGGCGAGTTCGGTTATGCGGCTTGTGGACATAGAGACGCAGCTGTGGGAGGAGACTGTTTCCGCACTCTGGCTGCTCCTATCAGTTCCCTAGGGAGCGGTTGAGGAACAGGACTTTGAGCTGACTTTTGAATTTAGCAAAAGAGGTAATAGTTCTGATGTGGATGAGTAGAAGAGAGTTCGAGCTTCTGAGGATCCTGGTCTGACCGGCTTTTTTGAGTTTGGCCGCCAAATATTCAGGTTTGCTGGTGTGCAAGGCTTTGTGTGTGAGGCAGGCTGTTCCAAAGCTAGCCCGCATTTCCAATGGGAGCCATATAAGTTCTCTGAGTGCCGGAGAAATGTGATCAAATTTCTTGATTCCGGTGACCATTCTGGCTGCCGCGTTGAGCATTGTTTTGAGGGGGGCAAGATGTGATTTTGCTACTCCTGAGAGGACTGCATTTCCATAGTCTAGTCTTGACAACACCAGTGCTTGGGTGGCCTGTTTGAGATCATTGGGCGGGATGAAAGGTTTTATTTTGTTCAGTAGTTTTAGGTTGAGGAAGGCGCTCTTGGCTGAGTTCTTGATGTGTGAGGTCATGTCCAGTTTCGGGTCTAGCGTGATACCCAGAGATTTGACAGAGTCGGCCAGGGTGAGGTTCCCATTGAGCGCATCGATGGCTTTTAGCCATTCAGCAATTTGGGGGTTCTCCTCTTTGTTTGAGATGAGGAGAACTTCGGTTTTATCCGGATTTAGTTTAAGGTGGTTGCTAGACCGCCAGTGTTGGACGTCTCTCAGAATGTCGTTGAGTCTATGGATGTCCTTGATGGAGGAGGAATCCAGGTAGATCTGTGTATCGTGTGCATAAAGATGGAAGCGGATTTTGGCTTTTTTGAGTAGTTTGGTGAGGGGTTCCATGTAGATGTTGAAAAGTTGTGGGGAGAGCACTGAACCTTGCGGGACTCCCATGTTGACTGGATGCAGATCGGATGCAAAGTTTTTGATTTTGATTCATTGGGTGTGGTTGTGTAAGAAGGAAAAGAACCATTCGAGGACCACCTCACCGTGTTCGGTTCGTTCTTGGAGAGCCTTAATGAGGAGTTTGTGGTCTACCGTGTCGAAAGCTGCTGATAGGTCTAGGAGGATGAGGAGGCAGCAATGGTCTGAGTCTAGTGATTTATGGATATCGTTGATGATCGCGGTTTCAGTGTTGCATCCTTTTCTGAAGCCAGACTGATGGGAGTCAAGGAGGTCGATGTTGTCCAGGTGTTGGGTTAGTTGATGAAGTATGCATTTTTCTAGGATTTTGGACAAAAGAGGGAGGTTAGAGACGGGTCTGAAGTTGTTCAGATCCTTTATGTCAAGCCGGGTTTTTTCAGCAGTGGCGTGACTTGCCCTACTTTAAGGCAATCTGGCACAACTCAATTTTTCAAGGAGCTGTTTATGATCGTGCACCAGTGCGGTGCTAGGGAGAGTTTCCGTTTTTTGGTCAGTTGGGGGTATAGGGTCCAGGGCGTGAGAAGAGGGTTTGGAGGTGGAGATAAGTTTGACTATCCTAGCTTCTTGAATGGGGTGGAAGACTAGCCAGGATTTGTTAGTGGGTGTGGGGGCATTATCAAGCGCCGGCGCCATGCTGCTCCTTGTGGGGGGGGGTGCTGTTGGTGTCCAATGAAAGTTCGAACTTGGTGATCTTGAGGAAATTGGCGAAGTTGTCGCAGAGTTCTTTGGATGCCTGAATTGAGGATGTCGCGGGCTTGGAGGTTTGTTGCCTGATAATGTTATAGAGCTCTTTAGGTCTATTTTTTGCACTGTCCAGCGCAGAGCGAAAAAAAGTGGATTTTTTGGTCTTGATATGATTGTTGTACTTCCTGTGGGCTGTTCTGAGTTGTTCGCGGAGGGTTGTCGAAGGATTATTCCTCCAGCGTCTTTCTGTGGCTCTTAGTAGTCTCCTTTCGGAGTTGGTGTCGGTGATGAACCATGATCTGGAAGGAGTGGCTCGGCTTTTTTTTTAGTTTCAAGGGGGCTAGTTGGTCAAGCATGGTCATCATATTATAGAGCGAGGTGAGTTTGGTTGTTGTGAGATGTTCATTGGCGCTGGGGAGGAGCGAGTTAATCTAATCTTCAAGGGCGGCGAGGGGGATCTGGGTGAGGTTTCTGGCCCATTTGGGGGGGTCTTGTACGGGCGGCTGAAAGAGCAATTTTTTGTTGAAATGGAATAGAATCATGTGATGGTCCGACCAGTCAACGGGGAGTATGTGGTCAATGGTAATTGCGTCATGCTGCGCGATAATGGCATCCAAGGTTGCTCCTTTATTGTGTGTTTCCTCTGAGTAGTGCTGAGATAAGTTATTGTCACTGAGAAGGTTGGATAGCCTTTGAATTAACGGGTTATTCGCTTCATTCCATCGAAGGTTTAGGTCACCGAGAATTAGGTTGTTAGCATCCCCGAGTGCGCAGTGAGCAATCAGGTCGGACAGGTGCTCCCTGAATGCTGAGGTGTTGCCTGGAGGGTGATAAAGAAGGTGGCAGAGGAATGATCCATTGTCCTTAGTCTTGATATTGGCGGTAAGACATTCAAAGGTATTGTATTTGCAAGAGTCCAGTTCCATGATGGCAATGTTGTCTCTGTGTATGATAGCTACACCTCCCCCTCGTTGGTCTTTTCTATCTTTGTTGATAATGGAGAAACCTGGGGACACAAGCATGACTAAGCATGGTGTGGAGAGGTCGTTGAGCCATGTCTCCGTGATGAATGCAATATCTATGTCCTGCGTAAGGATGGCTTCTGCTAGCTCAGTTGCATGCCTAGAGGCTGATCTGCAGTTAATGAGCATGCAGTTGGTGGAGATCTCCTTTTCGGTGTGGATCTTTCCAGGGGGGGCCCTAGGTACGGTGGTGTGGAAGGGAGGGTGTCTAGGAGGTTTCGGGGGGAGGTCGTCTCGTCTGAAACCCGTGATCACATGGATATTGGATTTGGGGGAGTCTGTAGGGGGGAGTCGTATGTTGAGGCTAGATCAGTCGCTTCTTCTGGGGACATTACGGCTTTGTATCTCGTGGGTCTTAGTGGCAGGCTCTTGGTGTCAGTATTTGAGAGTCTCTGTAACCTGGGCGAGGGGGCTTTGGTCCCTCTGGTGTGCTGTGACGGGAACTCACTGTCCTTTCTAGAGGGTCTCTGAGATTGAGTCACGGGGGTCGCTAGGGGCCCAGCAGGGTGTTTTAGCTGATTGGAGCAGGTCTGGGGGGGGGCACCCTGGGAGGGTATTGCCAGGGTTTTCGGACCTTGCCTAGGTTGGTTAGGATTTCAGTCAGGCCCTTGAATATTGTGTCTAGTAGGCTTTCTAGTGATATGAGCCGCTGCGACATGTTATCGTGGGCGGGGGAAATGGAGACTTGGGTAGGGTCGTCTAGAGTGGTGGAGGTCGTGGCTAAGTTAAGAAGCCTATTGCTCCTTGAGTGAACCAAGTTGTCTCTGTTCGAGACCCTGGTTGTGGCTGGGTAATGATGTCTAATGCTAGTGTGGGCCGTGCTGCCTCTCATATTTTCTCAAATCTCTCCAGTACTTTATAATTTTCAACTAAGTCTCTTATATGAGCTTGCAGAGTCATTAAGCTCAGATTAGCTATTTCCACTTCACCCAATTCCATTTGGGATTTTTACCAAGTTTCTATTTTCATATAAATTCACTTCAAATACTTCTGCTAAATTATCAAGCCTCATTTGTGTACCTCACTGCTTCTCTGACCAAATATTTCAATTCCTCGGAATTATTTATGAGTAGTCTATTTATATCAATTGTTACATGCAACATTTCCCTAAATTCAATTTATTAATTAGCAATATTAATTTACCCCTTTTCAGGTGGTGTAGCAGCCACTGTTTCAACAACAGTGACCTCTGTATCTACAGTAGCTGTAATTCCACTAGGACCAGTTAAAATTGGCAATGTACTCTTAAGTGGAGCACTAGCATTACCAAGCTCTGTTATTTCAGGTGTACTCATGCTTGGTTCGCACACACCCATATCAATTACTGGCAGTCTCTGTGCCTGTGCACCATCTGTATAAGGAGGAGGTTTAGAATTTAGCATGTCATTTAAAAAACCTTTCTCCTCAACTGAATCAATTCCTTCATCTCTTTTTTGATTTTTTGTTTTAGATTCATCAATTTTTTGTTTATCTGATTCATTATGTATTGCAGGAAAAGCCCTTACACCTTTCATTGTATCTTCTGTCCATACTCTTTTTGGAATGCCCCATCTAGATTCTAAAGACACACAGACGATGGACGGAATGCAGAGCAAATCAAACATTCACCCCCAGTCAATAGATCTGGGTTAAATCCATTGTTCTTTTGCTCACCATGCCACCCTATTTTAGACACAGCCATATGCAAATCAGTCTTGACCCTGGTCCTCATGGGAATAGTCCAGCCCGAACTGCTAAGAAAGGTCCTCCCTGGACCCGAAACAAGCATCCTGTGACCGGTTTCAGCTAATGAGGGTTGGAATGGCATGGGGAGCAAAAATCGATGGATTTAGGCCCAGATCTCTGTTCTGTGGTGAATGTATGACATTGTTCAGCATTCTGTCCATCAATTGTTCTTTTTGCATTTGTCACCCCGAGTGGGATGGGTATACCCAGACGTGGGTCCCGTGCTCTCCATGCCACTGGAGTCAAGCTAGACTGGCTGATGAGGGGTAAACCCCCAAAACCAGTCCTAGGATGCTTGTTTCCAGTCGAGGAATGACCAGGCTTGGCAGTTCGGGCAGGACTGTTCCCATGTGGAACAGGGTCAAGACTGATTTGCATATGGCTGGGTCTAAACTGGAATGGCATGGGGAGCAAAAAAACGATGGATGGTTCATCAATTGTTCTTCTTCCATCTAGATTCTAAGCAATGACTCATTGAATTTGTAAACCGCCTCTTCATCTCCCTTCTATTTTTCTCTATGGCTACACAATCCAATTAATTTATAGCAACAAATTGTGTAGTTCTAGGTAGCAGTTTTCTCTCAAACATCGCATGTCTCAGGAAATCAAGCTTTATAGCATTAAAGTACCCTCCAAAATAAACTGCACATCCTTGTCACCAGAAGCACACTCATCCCGATCTTATAACCACATGTAAAAAGTCTGATGTCCGTCATCATTACGACTGAAGGAGAACTTTTAAAAGGAATCTTCTCACTCTCATCATCATCATCATGTAATGTTAATTTCGATCACTTAAGACCATAAAAGACATTTACAATAGAAACACTCAACCCAGCCATTGGAAGGTGACAATATTAATTAGATATAAAATATACAAAAAGCGTACATTATTCTGTTTAAAAGATACTAAAATTCATATTAGTTAAAAAAAATGCAAAAAACTGATTTCCAATAAGGGTCCGTACTACTAACTAGTTTAAAACCTAAGGAAGTATAATCATTAATAAGCACAATTATTCAGAATGAGTAAATGGCAAGTATATACAAATTCATGCAGCAGTGTATATTAAGTCGAGATATATAAAAGGGAAAAAGAGAACTCCAGCATGTTACAGAGAGCAAACCAACATCCATGCAATAGGGTGCTCACTCTCAATTACAGGTACACTAGGAGCCTGGGTCTTTTTCAATACAGCACCCACAACTTTCACTCAAAATAATTCCACAAACTCACAAAATAAACAAATGAACAACCAATCCTAATACAGCTATGTCAAAGGTCAACTATGTCAAAGGTCAACCACTCACAGCATGGTTACAGCTGCAACTGACTTCTCACCAATTCTAGCGAGGCTCCGAGCGTCAGTCGACTAATTGTAATGCAACTTCTTTGTAAAATGAAATCCACACAATGCCTTTAGCCACAACTCATAAACAACATAAAAAGTAAAATCATGTATTCTCACCGTAGAGAAAGAAGAATATTAAACTTTTATGGAAAAAAATCCCTACAATAGATAGAGACTAGGCCGATACCTCATAGGTACCTGTTAACAACACTATTCACACTAAGGCAGATTTCCAACCTGCGGTAATCCACCTTTATTAGTGTATTTATTCCTGTGCACCAAAGAATAAACAAACACCAATCAAAGTTAAATATAATAAACCTCAATTGCGTAGCAAATGGGTGCAGGGGCCTCCCCCCACTCTTGCCTGTGGGCATCACGAAGTGGCTGCCGCAAGAATCGCCATCACCCCCCTCCCGCTCTTTCATATGGCTGCCACGGAGTGGCAAACGTACGGGCGGCCAAAGGTCTAGCTATGCCACTGTTCAACCTGAAAGGAAAATGTGTTCATTCAGAAATATCCCTAATCAGTTTGAATGTGCTGCCTCGCAAATCACACCACCACTTTTGCAGACAAGTTCAACAATATTTTGAGATCTTAGATTATGACAAATCTGAATGCCTTAACCAATAGACAACAAAACTAATACTTTTCAACGCGCTTTACAGATATGACAAATATATCAAAATCACAGTCATCAATCCATCAACTGAACACTCAGCAATATAAAACCAAAGAATTCACATGCAGTGTAACAATGCATGGTCATCATACACGCTCACTGCAGATTCCATAATGCGTCATTAACACATCAAAACACTCTCAAACTCAGAATCATTTCACTCTATTGATACTCATAATCTTTTGCTCAGGAACAGCACTGGAGCTCAGGAAATTAACAAATAATTCAAATATGGACTCTGGTGAATACAGACAAAATATGAATCAATGACAAAATTGTTTCAACAGAGATTTCTTATCTCCGAAACCATCCTTTGCTACCAAAAACTGTGGGCACACTGTACCTTAGAAAATCTGTAAGACAGTGGTGCGGCCAAATGTAGGATGGATCGGGAAAGGTGCTAAGTTGCTAACCCCAAAGTCCATGAGGTTCTGTATCCCCAGAGACAAGATTCAGAACAGCATTTCAAAATACAATCAATAAGAAAGGATTGACTCCAAAAGGGAGTTTGGAATAGGAATTTCGAAAAACCATGTAGATGTATTAATAGTTAAAGTGCAATAAAGACATTTGAAAAATGCAAATGTAACAGCAATCTAATTAAAATACATAGAAATCATTTGCCATGAAGGGTCTCAGTTGTAGGAGTACTACAAAATAAATAATAGGCAAAATCAGAAGTAAACTTGTCTCAAATGTGCAGCAAAATCAGTAAGAAACCCATAGAGTCTAAGGGAAAGGTCTCTCGAAAAATTCTGTCTCACCCCCGAATTCAAGGGTTTATATACAGTTTTCTTACATAGAATAATAGAAATTGCAGAGAAAGCATGGTATGATCCTTGCTCTAGCAAATAATTCTCATTTCAAAACATCACATAACCCTATCAACTTAGCACTAGCCCACTACATGAATACTGATTGCTCCTTCTGAACTAATGTTGTCCGGAGGTATTAGAACAAATGAGTTTACACAATCAACAGAGAATAATTGTGAAAGAATGCAGTACAGTGTATTAACGGAAAACCCTTGAGATGTGGCAAAAGGCTTCCTCTAGCGAGATCTTCCAGAACAATGTCATACAGGAATAAACAATTCATGCCTTGCTGCATGTAGGGTTAAGCGAAAAATATAAACACAGAATGAACATCGAGATCCAGCAGCCATTGTAAATAAGATGTCTCCGAGGCCTAACTGAGGCCAAGTTAATTCTAAGCTCGAAAAACAAACTTACGCACATTATAATCATTTAGTTTCAATTGCAATAGATTCATGTGAGTAAACCCATGTAAATTCAAGTTTAGAGCAACTATAATTAATACTCATTTTAGGTCAAACGCACAAAGCATCTTCAGAGTTAATCGGTTCAGGAAATGAACAGGATCCAGTTGGTTCCAGGGAAATATGCTGAATATGTTCAGCAGGGTCCACACGTTGTCTCCTTTCTCTGCAACCCGAAGGTGGTCAGAAGGGTTTCTTATTTTCACTCAACTGGGCCCTAACAAAGTCCTCACAAAACAGAGGACTCCAATAAAAGCAGTTCAGTAGCCCTCCTTTTGTTGGAATCTGATCCTGCCTGGGGATTATCTAAATCATAACTTTCAGAAGCCAATGTTATGGAGGGAAACGAAGGCATCCAGCTTGTTCTCAACTTTTGAATAAGAGACACTATGATTTGAAGGCAGGTTGCTGACTTTGCTCAACCCCTGTTTGTAAGAGATATGCATGTATTGTAACAACGACAGGTGCATCTGACTGTGAAAGTAATTACGTTAATAGTTAATTTTGATTTAAATAAATATCACTTAATAATTTATTTTTTATTTAATTTCCTTCATAGTGTTACTCATTCCCAATGTAGAGTGTCAGAGCACACATACATTTTACTGAGACAATTAATCATACAGGTAATGTTACATAAGATAATGAGGATTATAGGGTGTAGGAGTGAAATTCCATCCATAATTGCAGGCATCATATTTTAGTGCTTGGTCTGAAGAAACACAAAGTCAGGATTTAAAACATAAGATAGTGGTTGGTGTGTTTGTTCCTATAAGACTTTATTAGTACCCAAAGCAACCTTGTTACAGTAAATATAGTTCCCTGAAAATTACTGGGCACACAAAGGTCTTTGCAGGATTAATCTAAATCGTATAAGATATTTTAAAGCACAGCCTTTTGTGATTGATTAAGTATTAAGTAAGACAAGCCAGTTTTACTATCACATTGGTCCTTGTTTCCAGTTTCATTGTGGCAGAGGTTTAATAAATGTGTACGTTGACTGTCATACTCCGCTTTTCATGACTCTGATCCTCATGACCCTTTCCATTGCCACACCTTGACCCACAATTTATCGGATCATGAAGTCATTTGTTTTAATTTCCAGCACTACAGCCAATCATATGGCTGTGTAAACTATTCCATTGCGATCTGAGGCCACCCTGTGTGAGCCGGCCTATGATTTGCTTATAAGATGCCCGGCCAATCCGAGTACTTTTCACATAGTGTGTCCTATGCTCACTTGATGGTACTTTTGAGCTTGCGATTGCTGCAAGGCACCTGAGCCCCCTTTCAACCTCACTCTGTTTTTCGGCCAATTAACTGATGAACAGTGGACTAGAGAAGAGACCAGCTCATGCCCACTTCACAACCACCTTCAGAAGCACACACCCACTTCACCACAATCACAACTAGTTACACCACAACCACTTCAGGGGGATTCTCAGCATGCATTGCCAGCACTGCATCCTTCCTCTGTAGTGCCAACACTAGACCATCACCAATCACCAGGGTTTGCTAGCAATGGACTCTCAGCATGGAATGCCAGCCCACGCCCATCAGCATGCAGTGCCAGTACTGGGTTTGCAGTGTCCAGTGTCATCCGTGTTAACAGTTATACAAAGTTCCTTAGGACTCTTTTTTAGTATCTATGAATAATTTATTTATAAACTTGTGTAAATCATGAGTAGGCTGTTAAAGCTCTAAATTACTTTATCAGCCTGAAGCCTGTAAACATTTTCAAACAACATGACATTTGAATCAATATTTATTTATTTATGGGAGTCGGCAACACGTGCAATGCAAGATGGCCGCCGCATCCTAAGCTCCGTGCTTACGTGCTTTATCGACGATATTTGCCTGACAGAAAGGGGACTTTATTTTGACCCTTCTTCACATCAGGTGCTCATTATTGCTGGGGGAGGCTGCAGGTTGAAGGGCTCCTTTCGCCTGCAGGGCTCCTTTCGCCTGCAGGGCTCTATGTAAACTTTGCGGAGGCGGGCATTTCTTCCTCAGCACCTCCTCCCTTCAGAAGCTTTCCACCCCCTTAAAGGGATTTTCATTTTCTTGGTTTGCTTGGATTCTTTCACTTTTAAAAGTTTAAAGGGATTTCTTCTTTTTTTTTTGCATTGGAACTTTATTGAAACCTTGTTCAAGACTTTCTTGCTCTGTTTTTTCTCCAACAATTTTAATATTTCACCAGGAAAATCATAGCATACTTAAAGACTTCTGTTTATTATATGCTATTTGCTTTTTAATTTATCTACTATTATTTACCTGGACTCTGTATTACAAAATGGAGTCCAAATCAGTGTCAAATCATTCAAATAAACATAAACACGCTCCTACCAAATCCAAAGCTATAGCTTCACAAGACAATTCACTATCAAAAAATTTGGAGGAAATTCAAGCTATTCATATCAATACTGACACCATTTTCTCAGATAATAAAAATATTCAGAGAGACATTGCCTCCCTGTCTATGAGAGTAGCAGACAATGAGATAACATTTGTGACAACACTAATGTTATTATAAATATGGCTCCACTTATTCCTCAGGTTGCTTCTCTCGAACGTTCATTGTTAGATCTGGAAAATAGAAATAGACAGTACAACCTACGCATATTTAATGTCCCAGAGGGAGTTGAAGGACAGAGTTGTGGTCTTTTTTTGGAAAATCTTTTACCTAAACTTTTAAACGTCAAATTTCCAGAACGTTTTAAGATTGATAAAGCTCACAGAATCCCCTCTATTCTCAAACCTTGCCATGTCAAACCGAGACAAATCCATATTTAAAGTTCTGAGCCATGATCACCACCTACTCATAGGAAGGCTGCCCTAGAGATACCTTCTCTCATGATTGAAGGAAATAAAATCTTTAATCACCAAGATTTGGCAAAGGAAACAGTTCAGATAAGACACCAATTTTCCGATTTGGGGCCACGTCTATGAGAAGCTGGATACAAGTATGGCCTCTTTGATCTTTCGGTTATGCGTATTTGGAAAAATGATGTCTCCAAGTCTTTCTCACCTTCAGACTTAATACGATTCTTGGACCAGCATGACCCTATTATCATGGATTCTCCACCATCCGGATCTACAAGCTAAGATTACCTCCCCTTATTGAAGGATGTTAGTCTATTTTCTATAGCAGGCACACATAAGGTGGTTACTCTTGCTTTGTACCTCCGTCTCCATTGTTTTACTGATATACCAGCCAGGTCACGCTGTTTTAAACCTTTATTTGCTGCTACTTTCACTTTTTAATTGCTCTTAAATGATTTTACTTGATCGGGCTCGAGGGATCACTTTGGTTTCCCGTACTTCCTGATTCCCTGCAGACGCCGAGTAGGGGCGCTGCTGATTGGAGGGATAGGAGGCGGGAAACGGAGCTGTGATTGGGCGGGCTGCCTATGTGAAGGCATTTAACCACAGGCTTATCGACAGCGCAGCGCTGACTCCTGGAAACGGGTTGTGTTCAATACCCGCCAGGTCACGCTGTTTTAAACCTTTATTTGCTGCTACTTTCACTTTTTAATTGCTCTTAAATGATTTTACCTGATCAGGCTCAAGGGATCCCTTTGGTTTCCCGTACTTCCTGATTCCCTGCAGACGCCGAGTAGGGGCGCTGCTCATTGGAGGGATAGGAGGCGGGGAACGGGGCTGTGATTGGGCGGTCTGCCTAAGTAATGGCATTTAACACAGGCTTGTCGTGACTGCGCAGCGGATGCGCGCAGCGGGCGCGCCGCCGGTGCACCGAAGGTGCGCCTAAGGCAAGACTGTCTGAGCCCGTCCGCGCTCGGATCGGGCTCAGGGCCAGCCCGCCTGGTACCAGACCTGATCAGATATTCGCCAAGCATGCTCAGAAGCTTGGACCCAGGGGGAGGGAAAGCCTGTTGTTCGAGGTTTTCACCTAGTATGAGGCCAGGAAAGCTGGGAGATTCATGCATTTGCTGTTTCTGCCGACTACCTGATATCCAGGCCTACTCTAGCAAGCTTCCTTTCCCTATCAAGGAGGTGGAGGGTTTTTCAAAGCCAGGTGTAGATGCCCCCCCCCCCAAAATGCTTATTGCTATACGCCAGGTCACTGGTCAAACATAGCCTGGAGTGTAGTTTACTTTTGGAGGATTACCAAATCTTGATGGCCACGATGGCATGGACTGATAACACCTCAGGCCCTGATATTGTAACGGCCCTGCCGGACAACTTTGTCTGCCATACGTTGGACCGTCCCGCCAGAAGGGGGGGAGGACTCGCTGTTATTTATCATAATAGCCTTGAGCCTTCTTTCTCCGTAGCGTCTAATAAAACTTGTGAAGCATTGTCCATCAGTGTCCGCCTTTCTCCCCACAACACTTTTAAAGCAATGTTAATTTATCGTCCTCCAGGACCCAGAGGCTCGTTTCTGGATTTGCTTGGCGACCTGCTGGAAGAAGGGTTATGTGTAAGCACCTTCACAATTATGGGAGATTTTAATTTTCATTTGGAAGATGCCTTAGACACGGATACTGAAAGACTTATGGATATTATGGGAGGAGGTGGGCTTGACCAAAGGGTGGTAAGTCCGTCACATATAGCCGGGCATACGTTGGACGGCATTTTTTCCAACACTTCCGGCCTGGATTTGTTTGAGATTCTACCACTCATGTGGTCAGATCATGCGGCTATCATTTTTACGCTCTCCCAGGGAGACGAATGTCTAGCTAGGCCTAAGCCCAGGGAAAAGATTTCAGTCCGGGCATGGAAAGATATAAATGGGTTGGAGATGGAGAACTTCCTGACATTGAATATTCCTAGCTTGCCTGCTAATGTAGATATGGCAGAGGAGACGTACTCAAGGTGGATTGAGAGCGTGTGTAATAAATTTGCGCCAATAAAACTTTTCACCCCGAGGCGAGCTCTGCCCTCGGCCCCTTGGTTCTCAGGTTTACTGCAGACACACAAAACAGACTGTAAGAGGCTTGAGAGGATTTGGAGGAAGGGGTACTGCCCTAACAATAAAGAAAAGTATAAAGAAAGCCTCAGCTCCTATAAAAAATTGATATCGGAGGCAAAAAAAGGCTACTTCATGGAGCAGATACAGAAGGCCAATTCATCCTCGAGAGAATTGTTCAGGACCATTACAAAGCTGACTATCCCGACTAAGCCCAGCTCTCATAGTAGCCCGACATTGTGTGAGTCACTTGCCTCCTTCTTTAGGAATAAGGTGGAAGGGATCTTTTCCTCCTTTTCCAATGCCCAAGGGGATGGGGGGGAAGCAGCAAATAGCACCGAATCAAAGCCGAGAGTGCCATCGGACAGATTAGAGTATTTTAGTCACTTACAGTCCACGGAGGTCTTAAACTTATTGCGCGCGGCTCGGTCGGGATCTCACAATGATCCTTGCCCGTTTGCGGTACTTAAGATCTGTTCTGAGGTCATTGCATCCACACTTACTCCCATGTTCAATTAGATTATTGACATGGGTGAGTATCCTAAGAGGTGGAAAACCGCTTCGGTACTTCCATTGAAAAAAAACCCCAACTTGGATGGAAATGACCCTAACAGCTATAGACCAATATCACGACTCCCACTCCCGGCCAAACTACTAGAGAAGGCTATTAACCAGCAACTTAGGACCTTCTTTCAAAAGACCAACGCACTGGATCCCACGCAGTTTAGGTTTCGTGCAGGGCATAGCACGGAGCTGGCTCTTATTAAAGCCACTGAGGAGGTTAGAGCGGCTGTGGACCAGGGAGGAGTAGCTGTTCTGATTCTGTTGGACCTGTTGGCAGCCTTCGACATGGTCCACCATGGGGTTTTGATGGACCTGATGTCGGGGGCTGGGGTGGAGGGCTCGGCTTGGAGCCTCCTGAATTCCTTTTTGGCCGACAGAATACAGACAGTTGACATGGGATAGGATAAATCTGAGCCTTTTCCCCTCCCTTGCGGGGTCCAACGCTCTTTAATAGCTATGTCAGCCCACTTGCGGCCGTGATAAGATCCTTTGGGCTCCAACTTACATCGTATGCAGATGATACACAAATTGTGTTATCCATACAACGAGGGTCCCAAGTGGACATGGTAGCAGATGCCATGATTGTTTGAAAAACGTGGCCGGCCGGATGGCCTCCAATTGCCTTAAATTAAACGCTGGGAAAACCAAGGTCATCATGTTTGGGAACAACCCTAACATATGGACTCCCGATATGTTGCCTGAAGACTTGGGAAAGCTACCTGACCCCACAGGGAAAGCAAAAAATCTAGGTGTTATTGTGGACCAAAATCTTGATTTCGGGGATCAGGACAGTGGAGTTGTCTCATCCTGTTTCCATATCCTTAGGATATTAAGGAAAATAAAATATTTTTTGCCAGCAGATAGATTCAGGACAGCAGTCTCTGCCCTAATTTTGACTACTGCAATACCCTGTACCTGAATTTGAAGAAAAAACACGGCTACAAGCTGCAGTTGGTTCAAAACGCGGCAGCGAGACTGCTGACAGGAACCCCCAGATACACCTCTGTACGAGAGGGTCTCAGGCAACTCCACTGGCTGCCTGTAACTAGACGTGCGCAATTCAAAGCCCTATGCATGGTCTTTCAAGCTTTGACAGGCAGTGGCCCAGAGTTTTTAAGTAAGTGCTTTAAGTGGTATGTACCGGGAAGAGCGCTTCGCTAGGCCGAAGGCAGACGAGTGGCGGTGCCACGAATAAAAAAGGCCAGATGGGGAGGAAACAGTTTTGCCTTTTGTGCAGCAAAAGCCTGGAACAGCCTACCGGGACATCTCAGGAATGCTTCGGAGCTCCTCTCTTTTAGAAAGGGGCTCAAGACCTGGTTATTTATGGAGTAGATCCACGCTTCTTCTCAGGAGTCAGTAGATAGCGCCAGGACGCCCCTGGGCATAAGTGCGCTTTGTAAGCTCCTAAATAAATAAATATGAGGTCTTGGAGGTTGACCTCTTTATCTATTGTATGTCTTGTTTGGTCTTTTTTATGTCGGCTACTTTCTTTGCTTTCTCTGTTTTCCTTTATCCGTTTTCTGCTATTTGTAAGGTAATATGTCCATGCCACAATAGTCTGTAGTTACTTCCTTGAATGTCAAGGGTTTGAGGCACCCAGTTAAAAAGCAGAACATTTTAGAATATCTAAAAAAGTCTAATGTAGATATCTGTTTTTTGCAAGAAACGCATGTGGATGATAAAATGTTACATACTGTGTCCAAGGGATGGGTAGGGCTTATAGTTTCTTATCCTGCTGCAAAAGTAAAAATGGGGTAGCTATACTTTTCTCACATAGAGTTCATGTACAACTAATGTCTCATCACCATGACCCAGATGGTAGATTTGTTTATGCTCAATTCAAAATTGGCAAACTTATTTTAAACTTTGTCAATATATACGCTCCTACATCTGATGATCCTGCCTTTTGGTCTATGTTTCTGGTGAAATACTAAACATAGGTAACATGTTCCTTATTGTGGGTGGTGATTTTAATCTCATCAAGGATCCTTTGTTGGACCATTCCTCTGCATTTAAATTTCAGCCTAATAAATCGTTCTTTGGTTTGAAATCTTTTCTTTCTGTTACTAAGTTGATTGATTTCTGGAGATTAGAATATCCTACAAAGAATTAACTTTTTATTCCAATGCCCATTCTTCATTTCTAGGATTGATTACCTATTGACTTCGCATAATTTATGCTACATGATCAGAGAGTCTGTTATACACCCTATTCTGATCATGCCCTAATTTATTATTCCATATGTATTTCTGACTCTCATACTCCTAATAAAAGATGGAGAATGAACTCTAACATAGTTGTTAATCCAACTAATTCTAAAGAAAATGCCTCAGCGATTAGCGAATATTTTTTGAATAATAATCCATGTGATACCTCCAAAATCATTCATTGGGATGCTTTTAAAGCTTATATTTGAGGAGTTACAATTTCTATTATGGTGCAGGAGAATAAATCATTTTACACCAAACTCTCCAAATTAGAGAAGCATATTGCAACTGTGGAAAGACTTTTCATTTCATCTCAGGACCCGCAATATAAGTGCCAACTTCAGAAATATAGATACAAATATAATTGCATGCTTAGTAAAAGAGCCGGTTTACTTATTTCAAAAGTAAAATCTAACTTTCATTTTAATTCAAACATCAGGCTGACTATTAACTAACTATATAAGCATTAAGTGTGACAGAATTCAAATTCCGGCCATCAAAACAAATAATGGAACTCTATTGACAGATGTTGAGGAAATACTGAGAGAGTTCTTATCCTTTTACTCCTCCTTATACCATCAACCTCTTGTTCTTCAAAATAATGTCATCATTGACTTCCTTAATACTTGTCAACTACCTCATCTTTCTGACACTGATAGATTAACCTTGGAAAATCTCATCGATATTCAAGAAATAATTGTAGCAGTTAGAGCACTAAACCCCAATAAAACACCTGGCCCCGATGGTATTTCGGCTGAATTCTACAAATGTTTTCAAGACCAATTATCTCCTATCCAACTGTCTCTTTTTACAGACTTTCCATGATGGGGGGCACTATAAGTGAAGCCACTATCATTGTTCTCCCCAAGCCCAATAAACATCCTACTTTAGTATCAAATTATCGTCCCATATCTCTAATTAATCAGGACTGTAAAATATATGCCAACATTTTAGCAAATAGATTGTCTCCCTTGCTTTCCACTATTATTCAACCTTTCCAGACTTTCTTCATGAAAGGCAGACTGTCAGCTCATAACACTCGCTTACTTTGTCATCCCTTGTCTCTTGCTAAAGACACCAGCTGTCCAGTTGGTGTGTTGGCCTTGGATGCGGAAAAGGCATTTGATAAGGTAAACTGGCAATTTTTATTTAATACTTTGGAAGTTTTTCGATTTGGACCTATTTTTCTCAATATGATTAAAGCATTATATTTGGCACCCTCTGCCTCTATTTTTGTCAATGGTGCTTGTTCTTCTCCATTCTGTTTATGTAGAGGTACACGTCCAGGGTGTCCATTATATCCTTTGCTATTTCTTATTGCCATAGAACCCCTCTGGTGTTCTCTCCGCATTGGTGATAAATACACAGGCGTTATTTTGAAAAATACTAACATTAACATTTCTACATGTGCTGATGATGTGTTATATGTTAATGAACCCCTTACCTCCGTACCTTTTATTCTCAATATCATCCATAAATATGTTGACGTTTCTGGATATTTCCTCAATACTAATAAAACAGGGTTTTTTCCATTAAATGTTTTTTGTAATTCTACTATGTTGGCAAATATCGATATAGTGTGGTCTAAAAAAAACTCAAATATCTAGGCATAACATTTACTGATTCGGTTGAAAGTACAGTTGAAACCAATTGTTCCACAATTTTAGCTAGTACCAAAGAGAAACTGGTTAGATGGTCTAATCTCCATTTAAATTGGTGGGGACGTATTGAGGCAATTAAAATGTCCATAACTCCACAAATCTATTACTTGTTGTCCATGCCACCCCTTTCTTTTCCCTCTACCTTTTATGTTAAACCATATAAACTATTTACTAAGTTTATCTGGAATAATAAACCTGCACGCATAAGTCTTAAAACGTTGCAATTGCCCAAATGTGATGGAGGGGTTGGTCTTCCAGATTAAAAAAAATATAATTTTGCATTTCTTGTGGCACAATGTTCGTTATAGTTTCATAATATTTCTCCTTCTAATGCACCCAAATGGCTTATTCTGGAGTAGACTATTTTGGCACCAAATCCATTACCTGCATTCCTTACCATGGCCAATAGTTCATTTGGCAAACCTTCGCCCATTATTGCAAACTCTAAGCTTGCCCTTTTTTCATTCGATGGAAAATTCTCTATTGCCATTCCATCTACTAAGAAATCTTTTGGGAATCTATGGATCGCTGCTGGTATTTTCTTTGTTGCTGATATATGTCAAGATGATATGTTTTACTAATTTGATGATCTTCAAGCTCAATATAATTTACCTTTATCTGACTTTTCCAAATACACATTACTATGTAACACTGTTCTTAATGCATATCCACAACTGCTTCCTATGTCTCAATTCTCTGGTATGAAGTTTTGTATTAACGTGTTCAGTCATATAGGACATATAGCCTCTAAAGTCTATAAAACACTTTCTACTCCTATTTCCTCCTTCACACATCTTACTCAGAAATGGACACCATGCTTACATTTTCAACTCTCTATGTGTCATGGAAGGATATTTGAAAGTCCAACACTGCTAGTCATCTCCCGGCTACTCTCATATAAACTAATATTTATTTGCTTTACCAATGCTTTTGGTCTCCGGACAAATTATTTAAAGCTAAACTATCAGACACTCCAAACTGTTGGCACTGTAACTCTGCGACTGGAGATTTACACTATTTATTGTACAACTGTCCTATTATTTATCAGTTTTTGTCAGATATATGGAATATCATAACTCGGATCCTTAAGATCCAAACACCTTTATCTTTCCCTATTTTAATCTTTAAATCCACTTTCCTTAAGTCTACATTATCTCCTATGGATCGTAAACTTTTGGACTTATTTCTACTACACTCAAATCTGTGACTTCTAATTGGAAAGATGCTACATTACTTTCAGTTAATGCTTGGTGGGAATGGATTATTTTTCTTAGCCATTGGCAATTCTCATTTCCACATACTCCTAATGATTCCTCTACTTCCAGGTCTAACACGTGGTCTAGCCTTGATTCATATATTATTGCCTGTTCTTCAATTTAAAGCATGTATTTTAGTCTTCACTAGTTAATATATGTTTAATGTAGTGCCCTTTTTGTTTTTATTATTTTTATCTCTACTTATGCAATAGTTTTTGATATAAGTATTATATTTGGATGCAAATGGATGTTTATATTTCTTGCATTTGCAATGGGTTTTACAATTCATAGTTTGGTGTTATTCTCTGTATTGTGTTTATGTATGTGAAAAATACATTTAATAAAAAAATGTGAACTACAAAAAAAATTCTATTCATTTATATTGAGTTATACATTATTCTCTGTTAACAGACCCTTTGCAGACGAAAACAGAGTATGACAACAGGCTCTGATTTGCTCTCCCCTAAGTTTTTTTTATTGGTATCAGCCTGTTGGCCCTCAGTGCTCCAAAAACATTTGTCCTTTTCTCTGGCTCCCTGAGCTTAGTCAGTCAGGCATGGAAAACCTCACAGTCATTAACATTCTCACTCACTCTCATATAAATTCCATTGCCACACTTCAATGTAGGGTGTGAGGTTAGATCGTGGTAATACTTTAACTGGTGACTTTTCCTTCTTTTTGGTTTTGTTTCACAAACTATTACCCCATCAACATCAACTAAACTCTTACAGAAGTTACGTTTTTTTCATAGATATGCATATAGCTATGTATATGTGTAGATACATTTCTTTCAGAAGCAGTATTTAAGCTTCACACACCAGTCCAGGGGACAACCAATCTTTGCATCATTCATATCCTTGCTCCCCCACCCTGACCAACTTGCTTCACACTTTAGAAAACACAATAAACAATTCAGTCCGACTTTGTGTAGATTGTTCAAAGGGGAAATGCAACAAGGAAGGGGGTGAAAAATACTTTTTTCCTTTTAACAGGGAAATCCTCATAGGTATTTGTAGCAGGTTTCGCTTGTAAGGTTAAGAAGGGATTCGTATTATCCACTGCACCACAATCTCAAATCCACCAGTGTGAAGCCTTAAAGCACTTATCTGCGTCTTGCACAGCCCTGGGGAAGGACCCAAATCTATGTGGGCAGCAAGGTGGGCACACACATCCACCCAGCACCCCTGAAAAACATGGTTTGTTCCCAAGGGTGGGCAGGCAGATGCGTTCGGAAGGGCTGGAGACCAGCCAATGAGCTGAAGGAAAGAGGTCCCAAGTGGTGCTGCTAAAGGCCGAGGAGCGTCGGTGGGTTATGTCAACTCCGCAGCCATGATTCTTTTGGCACAGGCGAGCAGAAGGCGGGACTCAGCTACAAAGGAGGCAAGGTGAGGAGCAGCTGTGGAATCCTGGGGGCCATTCAGTGATAAGTGGGATGATAAGAACATACAAAGAAGGTGGTATACTGTGGTAAATATTTCGTTACCGGTACTATTTTTTATGCGGTAAAGTCTATTAAGAACAACTCAGTAAAATGAGAGGCAGAATCCGTGGTGTTAGAGGTTTTAAAAAGGCTTTATTCCTATACAACGGAATACAATTCGAATTGTAGGCATTCTATTCCATCACCACGAAAGTTCAGGAAGGAAGGGCAATACATTATTGACAGGTAATCATTTTTATAGAAAAGGCATTACAGTGAAACAGATGCAGTAGGCGTAACAACTGATAAGACAAAATAAAATATGCATGCGTAACTAGAATAGGCGTAACTAGAAAACGTCATTATACATGATGTCACAAGTGGGTGGATCCATAAGAGAATCCTGCAATGTCAGCGGAAATATTTGGCAGAGATGCGCGCGCAGCCGCATGACGTGTGATTGACGTGCAACTAGAGGGTGAAGGGGACTTGACATTTAGCTCTATATGTGGAGACAGAAGTCTGGGGTTATGTCAACCTAATCCCAAATCATATCTAATATCCTATGTTTAAAGAACTGTGTTATCCAAAAAGAGAGGTCTCTTAGGATAGAATCTTATTCTATACTGACTGTTAGTGCGTGTACAAGCGTCTAAGTGTCTACACTAGATGCGAGGGGGTAGGAATATTCCATGGTAACGGGTCTATGAATTACTTGCATGAGGACAGCGAGGCCTGGCCCTATGCACGGTAGCTGAAGGAATGTTTACCTAAACTGCTAGACAGGAATGCATCGGATGAGGGGCGGAGGAGATAATCTTGAAGGTGAAATACAGTTTTTGGCAGGCGACGGGCTGGATCAGGCACCGTTAGCCGCGCAGGGAGTAGGACAAAGTTCATGGTCACAGATGCAGGCTCAGACTGGAGCTTTCAGAGGCAGAAGGCAGGAAAAGGCTTGATGACAGAATTCGGGCCTACTCGCCTGAATCTGTAAAAATGTGGAACGTGAACCACATAAAGTCGGTGGCCTTTCATACTTAGGAAAGGAATATCTGACCCATTCATGGTGGATCTGAAAGAGGACATGTTGACGGTGGACGCACATATATTTGCGTCTTCAAAACTGGAGCAGGAGGGAACATACATGTACTTATAGCATGCACATGGAGCCGTTGGGGTCTATGATAGGGGACATAACTGATCACAAAATCCATATTTCCTCATTCCCTCCTTGTCCCCTACGGACCCTCAGGAGATATCGATCTTCATCAATCCATCGATCTGTTCATATAGCATCATTTGTTCTTCCTTCTTCTTCCGGAATCTTGAGCGAAAACTTGGATGTGGGATACACGAGGTGGCACACAGACCACAAATCGCTGGCCCACATTGTAGACATAAGCAGCAACTGAATAGTATGAGAAAGCCAATACCTAGGAAGGAGAGCATTCTCCATCCCCAGGCTGACAACACGCCCCAGAACCAACCGGACCAAGTCCAGGTGCCTGGACTCTGGTGTATCTGGCTTACAATCTTATGAAGGCGGGTTATGGCTTTATATACTGACGGCGAATTTTCTGGTATGAAAATGCAACAACTTGATCCGATGACCCTACAAGCTCCGCCCCTATCGGCCAGGATGACGTCAAGGACAAGACGATTTTGAAGCACAACAATCCGCATAGCAGACTGCTCTTCTGTTAAATTGCCTAAGGCGGAAATAGTTTCGTTCACTACTGCTTCAAGGGTTCTGGTTAATCTACGTATCAGCTTACTATTAGTGACTGTACCTATATAAGGAAAGAAACCTTTATTGAAATCTGTGTATTTTTCCCATGCTGTTTCAGTGTAATCGACAATTGGGAGATCTCTCTGCTGTCTATTGTGTACTAAATGAGTATTTCTGTGATAATCAGGAGGGGCTAGGAAAACAGGTGGTAGAAGGAATGCTATGTAACAGGTACCATCCCAATCTAAAGGTAGACGTATATATGCGGTCTGGCCACATATAAAGTAGGAATGACGAGAAGCTCTAAATGTAGACTTGCCTTGATCACTGAATTTTATTACAGTGGTGCATTTACTATGGCCCATGTGTATGGAGCCATTCTTTCTTATACATAATTCCCCTTTTACTGGGAATACTGACATGGCGGGCAAGATTGGTGTAGCTTCAGATTCAACGTTCAGGATCATAAGGTTAAGTGTAAAATTACCTAATCCATATACTTCATTTTCTAGATCAGTACCTGTTCTTTTGGGAAGTCCCTCCTTGTTAGGGTAGCAGACTTTAAGCAAAACTAAGTTCAGGTTTCCCCATACCCAGTTGTCTTGATAAACTGCGGAATTCGAATCTAGGGAATTAATCAAACTAAACCATGCTCCACAGGAGCCATTGTGTGTGAACGGATAGGGAAAGAGGGGCAAAACTCCCTTATAGTTCTGATAGGGAGGGAGTCGGCCACATATCCAACAATTTGTGGCATTGCTGGTTTGATGGGAATGATGTAACATACTAATGAATGTGTTGTTGCGCAGCGCAAATCTATAAGACAATTCATGTGGAGGTAATTCACTAAAAGAATGTTCTGCAGTTATATTGTAAGCACGCTTAGGAATAGGGTAATACATGTGCAATAGGATGCTGACAATGATGATCAGAAGACTTAGAAAAAACAAAATTAATAATGTTACTGTGCAGTGACTACGAAATGATTTACAATACGCATGCTTTTTGAGCAGCATCTGATGATTTCTTTCTCTATTCCGGTCTAGAGGATACATGTCAGAGACAAATTCAACCGATTCACCTTGGAGAGGACTTAAACAATCAAATTGTCTGACTTACTAGACCTCAATTTTAGTTTATAAAGTTCTGGTTTTGTTAATTCAGCCAAGGGAAGCTTTGAGTCTGTCTGTGAGGGAATACAGGGTTGAGTATCTACACTGGATGGTAGTCCATAAAATTTCTTGATATGACTCGAGTGCAACCACCCTTTCCTTCCCTCGATTTTCACAGCTGTCCTTGTGGTGAGTAGAACCAACTTCGGTGACTTCCACCTAGGATCCAGTTGGGTCTTCCGGTCAAAATTCCTGACCAGCACCAGGTCCCCAGGAACCACGTCATGGGGTTTCACCTCAGTATTGTCGGGAAAAGCTGCGGATACCTGTGAACGACAAGATTGTAGTGCAGACATCAAGGAAGCCAGGTAATCTGTCAGCATATTACAGTCAACATCAGTGATTTTACGAGGTATAGGCGTCCCCCACATATTTGGTGGTCTACCGAAGATCACCTCATACGGGGATAGCCCTGTTCGAGAATGTGCTACCATTCTCATGTAAAAGAGCGCAACTGGTAAGTCTACTATCCAATCAACTCCTTTTTCTCTACATATTTTGGACAATCTAATTTTCAGAGTTTGATTATGACGTTCCACGAGACCTGCCGCCTCGGGATGTCGGACACAGTGGAATTTCCATTGGTAGCCTAATAGAAGGGAAACGTGTTTCATTAGTTCGGATGAGAACGGCTGACCGTTATCTGAATAGACAACACGTGGTAAACCGTACCGTGGGAAGAATTCTCGAACTAACTGTTTGGCAGTAGTCGGGGCAGTGTAATCTGAAACCGGGTATGCTTCTGTCCAACGGGAAAGAGCACAGACAACTACGAGAACATATTTGAATCCTCGACATCGTTCCATCTGGATATAATCCATCTGGAGGACTTCAAAAGCATGATCGGGAGTTTGGAATCCACCCTGCTCTACTGGGATGCTTTTACCTGGATTAAACTGACAACATATCATACAGGTACGAACTTTTTGTTTAGCTGCGGCTCGCAAGTGTTTGTTGAACCAGATGTGTTGAATGCTGTCTAGCATAGCTTTTTCTCCTAGGTGCGCTGGACTATGTATAGTGTTAATGATGACTTGGACCATTGAGTCGGGAAGAAACCATATAGATTTTTCCTTCGTCATCCATCCTTGATCTGTTTGGATCCCTCCTAATTCAGTCCATTTCTTTATTTCTTCTGGTGTAGCATGTGTCTGTATGTCAATTACATCAAGGGCGGGATCCTTAACTGTCATGCAATGTGTTGGTGTCAGGACTATTGTCTTTGTCATGTCAGTTATGTGAGTCTGATTCTGAGCAGTCTGTTTAGCTGTTCTGTCAGCTAGGTCATTACCCTGAGAAATAATATCGGTAACCTTTGTGTGGGCTTTGCATTTCATAATCGATATTGCAGTAGGTAGATGAATCGCGTCTAATAGGGCTTGAATGAGGGGTCCGTGTTGGATGTGGGCACCGTGAGAAGTTAAATAACCTCTCTCTCGCCACAGTACGCCGAAGTCATGGACGACTCCGAATGCATAACGTGAATCTGTGTATATGTTGACTTTTTTATTTGTGGCTTGAATACAGGCTTGTGTCAGAGCGATGAGCTCTGCTGCTTGAGCTGACAAAGTGTTAATACAATTTGCTTCAATGACTTCAGTGTCTGTTGTGACTGCGTAAGCGGCCACTAACTCTCCTGTACTTGTTCTCATACATGACCCATCTACATATAATGTCAAGTCTGGATCTGACAAAGGGATGTCTGTCAAGTCTTGTCTGGGTTTCGTCATGATAGTAATGACTTCGACACAATCATGTGCCAATGGATCTGTTCCGCCTACTGGTAACAGTGTGGCAGGATTTAACGTATTACAACGTCTGATTTCTATGTGTGGCTGAAACAATGTCAATTCGTAACCGGTGAGTCTTGCTATAGTCAAGTGTTGTGTTTGTGTGCGGTTCAAGAGAACCTCTACTGCGTGTGGTACTTGTACTGTCAATTGATGTCCTAACACTATGGCATCGCTTTGTCTGATTGCTAAAGCTGTTGCTGCCACTGATTTCAGACACGCTGGAAGAGCCTGAGCTACTGGATCTAATGTACTAGAGAAATAAGCACATGGTTTGTGTGATCCTGCTTGTTCCTGAGTGAGTACTGACAAAGCAGTACCTTCGCGTTCTGTAACAAAGAGTGTAAACTGTTTACTGTAACATGGTGTTGCTAGGACAGGTGCTTGACATAAAGCTTTCTTTAAGCTTTCAAAGGCATGTGTATGTTCTGGAGTCCAAGGGAGGACAGTCGATGTGGCTGCCTCCTGTGTTGTCAACTGGATGAGTGGTTTTGCTAGAAATGCATATTGAGGGATCCACTGCCTACAGTATGAAGTGAGGCCTATAAAAGCCCGCACCTCCTTTTGTGTCTTGGGTGGTGGCATGTTAGCAATTAACTGGATGTGATCGGGTGTAAGCTGCCTTCCCTCCTTGGACAGCGAGTGCCCAAGGTAAACAACTCGCTGGACACAGAATTGCAGCTTAGAAGGGGACACCTTGTGCCCCTTGTCAGCCAGAAATTTTAAAACCGTCAGTGACGCTGTTTCACATTCAGGTTCGCTTCGGGCGGTGATCAGCAGATCATCGACATATTGAAGCAAGGCAGTGTTAGCTGGCATGTGTATACTGTCAAGTTCTCGTTTCAGTGCTTGGCTATAGATGCTGGGGCTTTCTGTAAATCCTTGAGGTGCGCGTGTGAATTTAAAACTTCGTCCATTTAAACTAAAACCGAAAAGATATTGACTTTCCGGATCAATTGGGACACTAAAGAAAGCATTCTTGAGATCAATTACAGTGAAAAACGTTGCTTCTGAGTCAATAGCTGTGAGTAATGAGGAGATATCTGGGACCACAGGGTATTGTGGTACAATACATTTATTTAATTCGCGCAGATCAATAACTAATCGATATACTGGTGGTGCTTTTGGATCCGTTCTTTTAAGGATCGGAATTATCGGGGAATTACATACATTGGAGTCAGTTTCCACAACCACTCCTTGGGCAATAAGCTCATCAATGATTTGCAGTAAAGCCACTACAGCATCTGGAGGTAACTTGTATTGTCGCATTCGTGGTAGTACCACTCCTGTCTTTAGTGTGACTCGATATGGTGTAATGTTCATGCAACCAACATCAGTGGGGCCTTATGCCCATAAATGTGTAGGTAAATTCTGCAGTCGGTAATCTATGTCTCTGAATACGTAGTGACCTTTAAAGTCACGTAAAAATAGTCGTACTCCTTCCGGAGAGCAACATATTATAGCTCCTAGAGCTTTCAATGTTTTTATACCTAACAAGTTTTCTGGACATGATTTAGTAAGCAATAAATCTGTAGTACGTGTTAATGGACCGACTGTAAGTGGAAGAGGTTGTGTTACGTCATTTATTATCGGTTTTCCTGAGAATCCAAGGGAAATATTTTGTGAGCCTGAGAGGGGTGCCCCTGGAACTTCACTGCGTCTTATAGTTGTTCTGCTTGCCCCTGTATCAAGTAAAAACTTTCTGTCTTCCCCTAATAGTTCACTATGTACATAAGGTCCCTCTTGGTCTACAGGAACCTCTATAAGGGGTAAGCCAACTTCCCTCTCTAGGCTATCTCATGAGTATCGCTGATAATCGGGATAATCTGTTTGTGCATACTGATACATTTGTTGTGTTGTTGCTTGAGTTGCAGCAATAGGCTGCGCTTGTGGTGGTGCTACGATCTGTTGTGGAGCTGCCTGTTGCGGAGCTAATTGTTGCGGAGCTAACCTAGGTTGTGCATTCTGAGGGATTTGTTGTTGATTCTGATCCTGTCTAGGTGGACGTGGTCTCTCATGCGTTCTACCTGTGGCAATATTATGTTTCAGGACTGGACAATCGTGTATATAATGACCTGGTTGTTTACAATAGTTGCATGTCCCTTTCGCAGGACTTGCGGAATCACCCTTTTGATGACTATCGGCTGGAACTGACTGTGCAACAAGCATTTTCATTTTCGTATCTTTCATACGTCTTTGTTCGTGTTCTTGTTCTTCTCTAATTCTATTGTGGTGATATTGTAACATCTGTAGCATCTGTGATGGGGTATTACCTTGCCAGGTACTTTCGAATTTCAATACTCTATTCTTGACTTGTAGCAGAGAATTTTCAACTAATTTTGTCACAAACAGATGTGGATATGACTCACTACTGGCTTTTATGCCACTATTTATACTAAAACATTTTTCAAATCGGGAATAGAAATCACTAGTGTCTTCATCTGGTTTTTGTTTACAGGCTGAGATTGCACCCCAGTCTTCCTTTTTCGTAGTTAATAAACGTGGCAGTACCTGTATTAGTAATCCTGCTAGTGCTGTAGTCTTTTCCCCCAAGCCCTGCTCCTGCAGCTCGGGCCTTTTCTTCGTTTTCTAATGCTGTCCAATCTATCTTTTGGTCTCCCACCTCCCATTCTTTTTCTTTGAGTTTCTCATAAACACCGGCGGGTAATAGGACTTTTAATATTTTCATAATATCGGGGTAGGTATACTCTCCCATGAGTAACATGTCTTTTATCTCACGGTGGAAACCTGCTGGGTCCTTGTCATGGCTGGGTACTACTTTCTTCATTTCTAATAATTCCAGTTTAGTTATAGGCGTGTACACAAACACGCGTGTAAAATTATCACCGGCACCTCTAATTGGGTGTACTTCGCGTAACGGGTTCTGTCTATCTATGTGATACATTTTTCTTCCCATGATGGGAACTGGAACGTGTTCTGGGCATACGAAATTTAAATATTGGTTTCGGGATTCTAGAATTTCCTTAATCAAATCAGTACCTGACCCTCTCCATATATTCGTGAGTAGTTCTGTCAATATGTCAGGTAAGGGTCCTGGATCGGAGTGTTGGCTTTTATATAATATAAGGAGGTGTTGAATCATGTATATACTAGCTAAACGCTGTTCATATGGGTCTAGATTCAGAAACGTGTGTGCAAGTACATCGTCATTGTATTCGCCGGGACTGTCAGCCCATTGTACTGCTGACCTGGCTAATTCTTGTTCGTCCATGGAATCGAGCACGTGGTACCCCCTTCGATCTCGGAGTAATTTATCAGCGGCTTGGAATAAGTGTTCGGGGGATTTTGTATTTAGCATAGGGTTTGGAAAATGTCTATTATATTCCGGACGTATTAGACGTATTGGGTCGTTAAAACCTCTGGTATTATTATGGGATCTTCCTTTACCTACATAAGCTATCGTGTCTAATTGCTCTGATTCTTGCTCCTCCTCTCTGTTTAGGTCAGTGGCGTCTACCTCTAATCTTTCTTCGTGTATTCGTTCTACTTCTTTGCGGATCTTTCGGTACATAGCTACTATACATAACTGTTTATCATGTCTCCCTTCTGATATATTCTGGCCCCAAGTGACAAGTTTTTGCATTTCTTCCGGATTTACCCCAGGCCGGTCTTGATTTCTGATTACACAGTTTATGAGGAAACGTAACAGTTGTCCCTGTACCTCCGCTTTCTGGTACTCCATGGCTCTGCTAATACTTTCAGGACCTCGTCCTGACTGGACAAAGTGATATATATTTTCTAAATGTGTAGCCATTCCTGGTAGCTTCGTTAAATATATTGCAGCTCGTCGAATACGTAATGATGACAGCAGCATTTCGTCCCGTTTACCGGGCACAGGATCATATCTACAATCTACTAGAAGTTCCTTAAGCATGTCGGGAGTTGCTAGTTTGGGCGTACGTTGGTGTGCTAATTCTCTAAGGGAAAATTTATTTCCTCTGGGTGGCGTAGAAAAAATGTCTGTCGTACCTCCTGTAGCACCGTCTGGGGTGCTGGACGTGAAAGGATTTGTTGAAGGTGAGACAGCAACCGTCGTTGCGGGAAAAGCTGTAGAAACAGATGTGCTTGTCGGAATGTGTGTCGGAGCTTGTTGTTGCGGAGGTACAGACGGAGGGTCTTGGCGATGAGCACCATCGGTAAGCGGTCTATGTGGTGCGGTATTAGCATACTCGGGAGCTGCGTCGTCTAAATAAGAGGAAAGGAAAACATCTTCTGCGGTTCTGGGATGCCCCTTGGGATGTGCTTTTATCGGAAACAATGGAGGTGGCAAGTCTTTTGGTATTTCCGGAGTAGCCTTAGGTAACCCTTCGGCCAGAAGTGGATACATACCATTCATAAGGGCGTTTCTTTGTCTGTCTACTTGTTCTGATTTTACTCGGGTACCTTCCTCAAGTAATAGATTTTCTCAGGTTTTATTGGAATTCTCTCTACCTTTCTCTTCCTGTCTGAGTGCTTTTTCCGTACGTCTATATGATTCTTTACGCCATAATTCAATGGCATCTTTCTGTGACTGTCTGGCTTTCTTTTTCCATAATTCTTCTTCTACTCGCATGATGCAATCTGCATCCCAGGTCCCCGCTGCGGGCCATCTCTGACTCTCTGGTAATTCTTTGGTGTAGTCCACCCATAAATCAAGAAATAATACGGCATCTAGGCCATGCTTATGATACATAAAGTACCCTGGAGTGTCCCTTGGTGGGATGGGAACAGCTTCTTCGAGTACACCTTTTCTAGTTTTGATCTGTCTTAGTTTCGAAAAGAGCGGCATTTTTAGACCTTATTACTAGAACACACTTTATAAAAACACAATAATGAACAGTCATTCACACCACAGTATATAGAACGTATTTCAAAACATTTAACACTTAACAGTTTTACGAACAATGATGACTAATAGAAAACTAGTTACTGACATAATACTGACACTAGATAATACTTATTTATATTTATTTATATGCAAAACATACTATATATACTGCTAAACAGTACAGATACACTGCTAAAACAGTGCAGACCGGATTTGTGTACCCAAACCCGTCTTGACCGGCACAGACTATGTGCACGTTAAATGCCTCCCCGGTAATGGTACTCACCTGGTAGCTCGGAACGGAAGGCCTCGGAACGGAACTGAAACTGGACCGGACTGGACTCGACTCGACTGGACTCGGAACTTCGGAACTTGGCGGGTCTCTGTATACCTCGGATCTTGCTCTCTCAGCTAGGCTCTGGTCGGGATACTGTGGTAAATATTTCGTTACCGGTACTATTTTTTATGCGGTAAAGTCTATTAAGAACAACTCAGTAAAATGAGAGGCAGAATCCGTGGTATTAGAGGTTTTAAAAAGGCTTTATTCCTATACAACGGAATACAATTCGAATTGTAGGCATTCTATTCCATCACCACGAAAGTTCAGGAAGGAAGGGCAATACATTATTGACAGGTAATCATTTTTATAGAAAAGGCATTACAGTGAAACAGATGCAGTAGGCGTAACAACTGATAAGACAAAATAAAATATGCATGCGTAACTAGAATAGGCGTAACTAGAAAACGTCATTATACATGATGTCACAAGTGGGTGGATCCATAAGAGAATCCTGCAATGTCAGCGGAAATATTTGGCAGAGATGCGCGCGCAGCCGCATGACGTGTGATTGACGTGCAACTAGAGGGTGAAGGGGACTTGACATTTAGCTCTATATGTGGAGACAGAAGTCTGGGGTTATGTCAACCTAATCCCAAATCATATCTAATATCCTATGTTTAAAGAACTGTGTTATCCAAAAAGAGAGGTCTCTTAGGATAGAATCTTATTCTATACTGACTGTTAGTGCGTGTACAAGCGTCTAAGTGTCTACACTAGATGCGAGGGGGTAGGAATATTCCATGGTAACGGGTCTATGAATTACTTGCATGAGGACAGCGAGGCCTGGCCCTATGCACGGTAGCTGAAGGAATGTTTACCTAAACTGCTAGACAGGAATGCATCGGATGAGGGGCGGAGGAGATAATCTTGAAGGTGAAATACAGTTTTTGGCAGGCGACGGGCTGGATCAGGCACCGTTAGCCGCGCAGGGAGTAGGACAAAGTTCATGGTCACAGATGCAGGCTCAGACTGGAGCTTTCAGAGGCAGAAGGCAGGAAAAGGCTTGATGACAGAATTCGGGCCTACTCGCCTGAATCTGTAAAAATGTGGAACGTGAACCACATAAAGTCGGTGGCCTTTCATACTTAGGAAAGGAATATCTGACCCATTCATGGTGGATCTGAAAGAGGACATGTTGACGGTGGACGCACATATATTTGCGTCTTCAAAACTGGAGCAGGAGGGAACATACATGTACTTATAGCATGCACATGGAGCCGTTGGGGTCTATGATAGGGGACATAACTGATCACAAAATCCATATTTCCTCATTCCCTCCTTGTCCCCTACGGACCCTCAGGAGATATCGATCTTCATCAATCCATCGATCTGTTCATATAGCATCATTTGTTCTTCCTTCTTCTTCCGGAATCTTGAGCGAAAACTTGGATGTGGGATACACGAGGTGGCACACAGACCACAAATCGCTGGCCCACATTGTAGACATAAGCAGCAACTGAATAGTATGAGAAAGCCAATACCTAGGAAGGAGAGCATTCTCCATCCCCAGGCTGACAACACGCCCCAGAACCAACCGGACCAAGTCCAGGTGCCTGGACTCTGGTGTATCTGGCTTACAATCTTATGAAGGCGGGTTATGGCTTTATATACTGACGGCGAATTTTCTGGTATGAAAATGCAACAACTTGATCCGATGACCCTACAAGCTCCGCCCCTATCGGCCAGGATGACGTCAAGGACAAGACGATTTTGAAGCACAACAATCCGCATAGCAGACTGCTCTTCTGTTAAATTGCCTAAGGCGGAAATAGTTTCGTTCACTACTGCTTCAAGGGTTCTGGTTAATCTACGTATCAGCTTACTATTAGTGACTGTACCTATATAAGGAAAGAAACCTTTATTGAAATCTGTGTATTTTTCCCATGCTGTTTCAGTGTAATCGACAATTGGGAGATCTCTCTGCTGTCTATTGTGTACTAAATGAGTATTTCTGTGATAATCAGGAGGGGCTAGGAAAACAGGTGGTAGAAGGAATGCTATGTAACAGGTACCATCCCAATCTAAAGGTAGACGTATATATGCGGTCTGGCCACATATAAAGTAGGAATGACGAGAAGCTCTAAATGTAGACTTGCCTTGATCACTGAATTTTATTACAGTGGTGCATTTACTATGGCCCATGTGTATGGAGCCATTCTTTCTTATACATAATTCCCCTTTTACTGGGAATACTGACATGGCGGGCAAGATTGGTGTAGCTTCAGATTCAACGTTCAGGATCATAAGGTTAAGTGTAAAATTACCTAATCCATATACTTCATTTTCTAGATCAGTTCCTGTTCTTTTGGGAAGTCCCTCCTTGTTAGGGTAGCAGACTTTAAGCAAAACTAAGTTCAGGTTTCCCCATACCCAGTTGTCTTGATAAACTGCGGAATTCGAATCTAGGGAATTAATCAAACTAAACCATGCTCCACAGGAGCCATTGTGTGTGAACGGATAGGGAAAGAGGGGCAAAACTCCCTTATAGTTCTGATAGGGAGGGAGTCGGCCACATATCCAACAATTTGTGGCATTGCTGGTTTGATGGGAATGATGTAACATACTAATGAATGTGTTGTTGCGCAGCGCAAATCTATAAGACAATTCATGTGGAGGTAATTCACTAAAAGAATGTTCTGCAGTTATATTGTAAGCACGCTTAGGAATAGGGTAATACATGTGCAATAGGATGCTGACAATGATGATCAGAAGACTTAGAAAAAACAAAATTAATAATGTTACTGTGCAGTGACTACGAAATGATTTACAATACGCATGCTTTTTGAGCAGCATCTGATGATTTCTTTCTCTATTCCGGTCTAGAGGATACATGTCAGAGACAAATTCAACCGATTCACCTTGGAGAGGACTTAAACAATCAAATTGTCTGACTTACTAGACCTCAATTTTAGTTTATAAAGTTCTGGTTTTGTTAATTCAGCCAAGGGAAGCTTTGAGTCTGTCTGTGAGGGAATACAGGGTTGAGTATCTACACTGGATGGTAGTCCATAAAATTTCTTGATATGACTCGAGTGCAACCACCCTTTCCTTCCCTCGATTTTCACAGCTGTCCTTGTGGTGAGTAGAACCAACTTCGGTGACTTCCACCTAGGATCCAGTTGGGTCTTCCGGTCAAAATTCCTGACCAGCACCAGGTCCCCAGGAACCACGTCATGGGGTTTCACCTCAGTATTGTCGGGAAAAGCTGCGGATACCTGTGAACGACAAGATTGTAGTGCAGACATCAAGGAAGCCAGGTAATCTGTCAGCATATTACAGTCAACATCAGTGATTTTACGAGGTATAGGCGTCCCCCACATATTTGGTGGTCTACCGAAGATCACCTCATACGGGGATAGCCCTGTTCGAGAATGTGCTACCATTCTCATGTAAAAGAGCGCAACTGGTAAGGCTACTATCCAATCAACTCCTTTTTCTCTACATATTTTGGACAATCTAATTTTCAGAGTTTGATTATGACGTTCCACGAGACCTGCCGCCTCGGGATGTCGGACACAGTGGAATTTCCATTGGTAGCCTAATAGAAGGGAAACGTGTTTCATTAGTTCGGATGAGAACGGCTGACTGTTATCTGAATAGACAACACGTGGTAAACCGTACCGTGGGAAGAATTCTCGAACTAACTTTTTGGCAGTAGTCGGGGCAGTGTAATCTGAAACCGGGTATGCTTCTGTCCAACGGGAAAGAGCACAGACAACTACGAGAACATATTTGAATCCTCGACATCGTTCCATCTGGATATAATCCATCTGGAGGACTTCAAAAGCATGATCGGGAGTTTGGAATCCACCCTGCTCTACGGGGATGCTTTTACCTGGATTAAACTGACAACATATCATACAGGTACGAACTTTTTGTTTAGCTGCGGCTCGCAAGTGTTTGTTGAACCAGATGTGTTGAATGCTGTCTAGCATAGCTTTTTCTCCTAGGTGCGCTGGACTATGTATAGTGTTAATGATGACTTGGACCATTGAGTCGGGAAGAAACCATATAGATTTTTACTTCGTCATCCATCCTTGATCTGTTTGGATCCCTCCTAATTCAGTCCATTTCTTTATTTCTTCTGGTGTAGCATGTGTCTGTATGTCAATTACATCAAGGGCGGGATCCTTAACTGTCATGCAATGTGTTGGTGTCAGGACTATTGTCTTTGTCATGTCAGTTATGTGAGTCTGATTCTGAGCAGTCTGTTTAGCTGTTCTGTCAGCTAGGTCATTACCCTGAGAAATAATATTGGTAACCTTTGTGTGGGCTTTGCATTTCATAATCGATATTGCAGTAGGTAGATGAATCGCGTCTAATAGGGCTTGAATGAGGGGTCCGTGTTGGATGTGGGCACCGTGAGAAGTTAAATAACCTCTCTCTCGCCACAGTACGCCGAAGTCATGGACGACTCCGAATGCATAACGTGAATCTGTGTATATGTTGACTTTTTTATTTGTGGCTTGAATACAGGCTTGTGTCAGAGCGATGAGCTCTGCTGCTTGAGCTGACAAAGTGTTAATACAATTTGCTTCAATGACTTCAGTGTCTGTTGTGACTGCGTAAGCGGCCACTAACTCTCCTGTACTTGTTCTCATACATGACCCATCTACAAATAATGTCAAGTCTGGATCTGACAAAGGGATGTCTGTCAAGTCTTGTCTGGGTTTCGTCATGATAGTAATGACTTCGACACAATCATGTGCCAATGGATCTGTTCCGCCTACTGGTAACAGTGTGGCAGGATTTAACGTATTACAACGTCTGATTTCTATGTGTGGCTGAAACAATGTCAATTCGTAACCGGTGAGTCTTGCTATAGTCAAGTGTTGTGTTTGTGTGCGGTTCAAGAGAACCTCTACTGCGTGTGGTACTTGTACTGTCAATTGATGTCCTAACACTATGGCATCGCTTTGTCTGATTGCTAAAGCTGTTGCTGCCACTGATTTCAGACACGCTGGAAGAGCCTGAGCTACTGGATCTAATGTACTAGAGAAATAAGCACATGGTTTGTGTGATCCTGCTTGTTCCTGAGTGAGTACTGACAAAGCAGTACCTTCGCGTTCTGTAACAAAGAGTGTAAACTGTTTACTGTAACATGGTGTTGCTAGGACAGGTGCTTGACATAAAGCTTTCTTTAAGCTTTCAAAGGCATGTGTATGTTCTGGAGTCCAAGGGAGGACAGTCGATGTGGCTGCCTCCTGTGTTGTCAACTGGATGAGTGGTTTTGCTAGAAATGCATATTGAGGGATCCACTGCCTACAGTATGAAGTGAGGCCTATAAAAGCCCGCACCTCCTTTTGTGTCTTGGGTGGTGGCATGTTAGCAATTAACTGGATGCGATCGGGTGTAAGCTGCCTTCCCTCCTTGGACAGCGAGTGCCCAAGGTAAACAACTCGCTGGACACAGAATTGCAGCTTAGAAGGGGACACCTTGTGCCCCTTGTCAGCCAGAAATTTTAAAACCGTCAGTGACGCTGTTTCACATTCAGGTTCGCTTCGGGCGGTGATCAGCAGATCATCGACATATTGAAGCAAGGCAGTGTTAGCTGGCATGTGTATACTGTCAAGTTCTCGTTTCAGTGCTTGGCTATAGATGCTGGGGCTTTCTGTAAATCCTTGAGGTGCGCGTGTGAATTTAAAACTTCGTCCATTTAAACTAAAACCGAAAAGATATTGACTTTCCGGATCAATTGGGACACTAAAGAAAGCATTCTTGAGATCAATTACAGTGAAAAACGTTGCTTCTGAGTCAATAGCTGTGAGTAATGAGGAGATATCTGGGACCACAGGGTATTGTGGTACAATACATTTATTTAATTCGCGCAGATCAATAACTAATCGATATACTGGTGGTGCTTTTGGATCCGTTCTTTTAAGGATCGGAATTATCGGGGAATTACATACATTGGAGTCAGTTTCCACAACCACTCCTTGGGCAATAAGCTCGTCAATGATTTGCAGTAAAGCCACTACAGCATCTGGAGGTAACTTGTATTGTCGCATTCGTGGTAGTACCACTCCTGTCTTTAGTGTGACTCGATATGGTGTAATGTTCATGCAACCAACATCAGTGGGGCCTTGTGCCCATAAATGTGTAGGTAAATTCTGCAGTCGGTAATCTATGTCTCTGGATACGTAGTGACCTTTAAAGTCACGTAAAAATAGTCGTACTCCTTCCGGAGTGCAACATATTATAGCTCCTAGAGCTTTCAATGTTTTTATACCTAACAAGTTTTCTGGACATGATTTAGTAAGCAATAAATCTGTAGTACGTGTTAATGGACCGACTGTAAGTGGAAGAGGTTGTGTTACGTCATTTATTATCGGTTTTCCTGAGAATCCAAGGGAAATATTTTGTGAGCCTGAGAGGGGTGCCCCTGGAACTTCACTGCGTCTTATAGTTGTTCTGCTTGCCCTTGTATCAAGTAAAAACTTTCTGTCTTCCCCTAATAGTTCACTATGTACATAAGGTCCCTCTTGGTCTACAGGAACCTCTAAAAGGGGTAAGCCAACTTCCCTCTCTAGGCTATCTCATGAGTATCGCTGATAATCGGGATAATCTGTTTGTGCATACTGATACATTTGTTGTGTTGTTGCTTGAGTTGCAGCAATAGGCTGCGCTTGTGGTGGTGCTACGATCTGTTGTGGAGCTGCCTGTTGCGGAGCTAATTGTTGCGGAGCTAACCTAGGTTGTGCATTCTGAGGGATTTGTTGTTGATTCTGATCCTGTCTAGGTGGACGTGGTCTCTCATGCGTTCTACCTGTGGCAATATTATGTTTCAGGACTGGACAATCGTGTATATAATGACCTGGTTGTTTACAATAGTTGCATGTCCCTTTCGCAGGACTTGCGGAATCACCCTTTTGATGACTATCGGCTGGAACTGACTGTGCAACAAGCATTTTCATTTTCGTATCTTTCATACGTCTTTGTTCGTGTTCTTGTTCTTCTCTAATTCTATTGTGGTGATATTGTAACATCTGTAGCATCTGTGATGGGGTATTACCTTGCCAGGTACTTTCGAATTTCAATACTCTATTCTTGACTTGTAGCAGAGAATTTTCAACTAATTTTGTCACAAACAGATGTGGATATGACTCACTACTGGCTTTTATGCCACTATTTATACTAAAACATTTTTCAAATCGGGAATAGAAATCACTAGTGTCTTCATCTGGTTTTTGTTTACAGGCTGAGATTGCACCCCAGTCTTCCTTTTTCGTAGTTAATAAACGTGGCAGTACCTGTATTAGTAATCCTGCTAGTGCTGTAGTCTTTTCCCCAAGCCCTGCTCCTGCAGCTCGGGCCTTTTCTTCGTTTTCTAATGCTGTCCAATCTATCTTTTGGTCTCCCACCTCCCATTCTTTTTCTTTGAGTTTCTCATAAACACCGGCGGGTAATAGGACTTTTAATATTTTCATAATATCGGGGTAGGTATACTCTCCCATGAGTAACATGTCTTTTATCTCACGGTGGAAACCTGCTGGGTCCTTGTCATGGCTGGGTACTACTTTCTTCATTTCTAATAATTCCAGTTTAGTTATAGGCGTGTACACAAACACGCGTGTAAAATTATCACCGGCACCTCTAATTGGGTGTACTTCGCGTAACGGGTTCTGTCTATCTATGTGATACATTTTTCTTCCCATGATGGGAACTGGAACGTGTTCTGGGCATACGAAATTTAAATATTGGTTTCGGGATTCTAGAATTTCCTTAATCAAATCAGTACCTGACCCTCTCCATATATTCGTGAGTAGTTCTGTCAATATGTCAGGTAAGGGTCCTGGATCGGAGTGTTGGCTTTTATATAATATAAGGAGGTGTTGAATCATGTATATACTAGCTAAACGCTGTTCATATGGGTCTAGATTCAGAAACGTGTGTGCAAGTACATCGTCATTGTATTCGCCGGGACTGTCAGCCCATTGTACTGCTGACCTGGCTAATTCTTGTTCGTCCATGGAATCGAGCACGTGGTACCCCCTTCGATCTCGGAGTAATTTATCAGCGGCTTGGAATAAGTGTTCGGGGGATTTTGTATTTAGCATAGGGTTTGGAAAATGTCTATTATATTCCGGACGTATTAGACGTATTGGGTCGTTAAAACCTCTGGTATTATTATGGGATCTTCCTTTACCTACATAAGCTATCGTGTCTAATTGCTCTGATTCTTGCTCCTCCTCTCTGTTTAGGTCAGTGGCGTCTACCTCTAATCTTTCTTCGTGTATTCGTTCTACTTCTTTGCGGATCTTTCGGTACATAGCTACTATACATAACTGTTTATCATGTCTCCCTTCTGATATATTCTGGCCCCAAGTGACAAGTTTTTGCATTTCTTCCGGATTTACCCCAGGCCGGTCTTGATTTCTGATTACACAGTTTATGAGGAAACGTAACAGTTGTCCCTGTACCTCCGCTTTCTGGTACTCCATGGCTCTGCTAATACTTTCAGGACCTCGTCCTGACTGGACAAAGTGATATATATTTTCTAAATGTGTAGCCATTCCTGGTAGCTTCGTTAAATATATTGCAGCTCGTCGAATACGTAATGATGACAGCAGCATTTCGTCCCGTTTACCGGGCACAGGATCATATCTACAATCTACTAGAAGTTCCTTAAGCATGTCGGGAGTTGCTAGTTTGGGCGTATGTTGGTGTGCTAATTCTCTAAGGGAAAATGTATTTCCTCTGGGTGGCGTAGAAAAAATGTCTGTCGTACCTCCTGTAGCACCGTCTGGGGTGCTGGACGTGAAAGGATTTGTTGAAGGTGAGACAGCAACCGTCGTTGCGGGAAAAGCTGTAGAAACAGATGTGCTTGTCGGAATGTGTGTCGGAGCTTGTTGTTGCGGAGGTACAGACGGAGGGTCTTGGCGATGAGCACCATCGGTAAGCGGTCTATGTGGTGCGGTATTAGCATACTCGGGAGCTGCGTCATCTAAATAAGAGGAAAGGAAAACATCTTCTGCGGTTCTGGGATGCCCCTTGGGATGTGCTTTTATCGGAAACAATGGAGGTGGCAAGTCTTTTGGTATTTCCGGAGTAGCCTTAGGTAACCCTTCGGCCAGAAGTGGATACATACCATTCATAAGGGCGTTTCTTTGTCTGTCTACTTGTTCTGATTTTACTCGGGTACCTTCCTCAAGTAATAGATTTTCTCGGGTTTTATTGGAATTCTCTCTACCTTTCTCTTCCTGTCTGAGTGCTTTTTCCGTACGTCTATATGATTCTTTACGCCATAATTCAATGGCATCTTTCTGTGACTGTCTGGCTTTCTTTTTCCATAATTCATCTTCTACTCGCATGATGCAATCTGCATCCCAGGTCCCCGCTGCGGGCCATCTCTGACTCTCTGGTAATTCTTTGGTGTAGTCCACCCATAAATCAAGAAATAATACGGCATCTAGGCCATGCTTATGATACATAAAGTACCCTGGAGTGTCCCTTGGTGGGATGGGAACAGCTTCTTCGAGTACACCTTTTCTAGTTTTGATCTGTCTTAGTTTCGAAAAGAGCGGCATTTTTAGACCTTATTACTAGAACACACTTTATAAAAACACAATAATGAACAGTCATTCACACCACAGTATATAGAACGTATTTCAAAACATTTAACACTTAACAGTTTTACGAACAATGATGACTAATAGAAAACTAGTTACTGACATAATACTGACACTAGATAATACTTATTTATATTTATTTATATGCAAAACATACTATATATACTGCTAAACAGTACAGATACACTGCTAAAACAGTGCAGACCGGATTTGTGTACCCAAACCCGTCTTGACCGGCACAGACTATGTGCACGTTAAATGCCTCCCCGGTAATGGTACTCACCGGGTAGCTCGGAACGGAAGGCCTCGGAACGGAACTGAAACTGGACCGGACTGGACTCGACTCGACTGGACTCGGAACTTCGGAACTTGGCGGGTCTCTGTATACCTCGGATCTTGCTCTCTCAGCTAGGCTCTGGTCGGGATACTGTGGTAAATATTTCGTTACCGGTACTATTTTTTATGCGGTAAAGTCTATTAAGAACAACTCAGTAAAATGAGAGGCAGAATCCGTGGTATTAGAGGTTTTAAAAAGGCTTTATTCCTATACAACGGAATACAATTCGAATTGTAGGCATTCTATTCCATCACCACGAAAGTTCAGGAAGGAAGGGCAATACATTATTGACAGGTAATCATTTTTATAGAAAAGGCATTACAGTGAAACAGATGCAGTAGGCGTAACAACTGATAAGACAAAATAAAATATGCATGCGTAACTAGAATAGGCGTAACTAGAAAACGTCATTATACATGATGTCACAAGTGGGTGGATCCATAAGAGAATCCTGCAATGTCAGCGGAAATATTTGGCAGAGATGCGCGCGCAGCCGCATGACGTGTGATTGACGTGCAACTAGAGGGTGAAGGGGACTTGACATTTAGCTCTATATGTGGAGACAGAAGTCTGGGGTTATGTCAACCTAATCCCAAATCATATCTAATATCCTATGTTTAAAGAACTGTGTTATCCAAAAAGAGAGGTCTCTTAGGATAGAATCTTATTCTATACTGACTGTTAGTGCGTGTACAAGCGTCTAAGTGTCTACACTAGATGCGAGGGGGTAGGAATATTCCATGGTAACGGGTCTATGAATTACTTGCATGAGGACAGCGAGGCCTGGCCCTATGCACGGTAGCTTAAGGAATGTTTACCTAAACTGCTAGACAGTAATGCATCGGATGAGGGGCGGAGGAGATAATCTTGAAGGTGAAATACAGTTTTTGGCAGGCGACGGGCTGGATCAGGCACCGTTAGCCGCGCAGGGAGTAGGACAAAGTTCATGGTCACAGATGCAGGCTCAGACTGGAGCTTTCAGAGGCAGAAGGCAGGAAAAGGCTTGATGACAGAATTCGGGCCTACTCGCCTGAATCTGTAAAAATGTGGAACGTGAACCACATAAAGTCGGTGGCCTTTCATACTTAGGAAAGGAATATCTGACCCATTCATGGTGGATCTGAAAGAGGACATGTTGACGGTGGACGCACATATATTTGCGTCTTCAAAACTGGAGCAGGAGGGAACATACATGTACTTATAGCATGCACATGGAGCCGTTGGGGTCTATGATAGGGGACATAACTGATCACAAAATCCATATTTCCTCACCACAATCTCAAAATCTTTTAAAATTTTGGTTTTGTTTCACAAACTATTACCCCATCAACATCAACTAAACAAAAACATTTGTCCTTTTCTCTGGCTCCCTGAGCTTAGTCAGTCAGGCATGGAAAACCTCACAGTCATTAACATTCTCACTCACTCTCATATAAATTCCATTGCCACAGTTCAATGTAGGGTGTGAGGTTAGATCGTGGTAATACTTTAACTGGTGACTTTTCCTTCTTTTTGGTTTTGTTTCACAAACTATTACCCCATCAACATCAACTAAACTCTTACAGAAGTTACGTTTTTTTCATAGATATGCATATAGCTATGTATATGTGTAGATACATTTCTTTCAGAAGCAGTATTTAAGCTTCACACACCAGTCCAGGGGACAACCAATCTTTGCATCATTCATATCCTTGCTCCCCCACCCTGACCAACTTGCTTCACACTTTAGAAAACACAATAAACAATTCAGTCCGACTTTGTGTAGATTGTTCAAAGGGGAAATGCAACAAGGAAGGGGGTGAAAAATACTTTTTTCCTTTTAACAGGGAAATCCTCATAGGTATTTGTAGCAGGTTTCGCTTGTAAGGTTAAGAAGGGATTCGTATTATCCACTGCACCACAATCTCAAATCCACCAGTGTGAAGCCTTAAAGCACTTATCTGCGTCTTGCACAGCCCTGGGGAAGGACCCAAATCTATGTGGGCAGCAAGGTGGGCACACACATCCACCCAGCACCCCTGAAAAACATGGTTTGTTCCCAAGGGTGGGCAGGCAGATGCGTTCGGAAGGGCTGGAGACCAGCCAATGAGCTGAAGGAAAGAGGTCCCAAGTGGTGCTGCTAAAGGCCGAGGAGCGTCGGTGGGTTATGTCAACTCCGCAGCCATGATTCTTTTGGCACAGGCGAGCAGAAGGCGGGACTCAGCTACAAAGGAGGCAAGGTGAGGAGCAGCTGTGGAATCCTGGGGGCCATTCAGTGATAAGTGGGATGATAAGAACATACAAAGAAGGTGGTATACAATAAACGGTAGCAGTTGGGCTTGAAAGGATTAAAACTTCTGTATAACCTGTCAGTTTAAAAGCCATTTGTTGAGTTGTTTATAACGTTGCCACTGATCGCCTGTGCATGAAATGTGCAGACACTTGGTATGTTGACATTACTCTTAGTGTTTTCACATGTGTGCAGATCCATGAAGGAAAGAGAGCAGTTAAAAAAGGAGGCTAAACAAGTGTTGATTTGCTAGGAAGTTGCCCCTCTTTGATGAATGTGCACAGAATTTGGCAGAAGCTTCAAAAGATTAGTTTTCTATTGGTATGTTGGGTTTTGTGCCAATCAATTAACTGGGGCAAAGTTAATTTTGAGTTCATTAACATTTTCAAGTGCCAATAACTTTGGTGCTGTTTGATGTTTTTGCATCAAATGTGGCAGGTCGTTATCAAGTTACACCCAGTGCAAGTGTTTCTGAGTTTCATGAAGATCCGATTGTGGGCAAAGATAAAAGGGGTAAGAATTCAGAAATATTTTTGATTTACTTACAACTCTGGCACTGTTGGATGGATCTGCACGACACTTGGCAGAGACTAATAGCATTATTACTGAGACACATTTGCACAAAATGTGGCTGAAGCTTGAAAGGAATGGTTTACTAGTGGCGGGCAGTAACATTTTTATTTGCTTATTAGCATGGAACGCTTACAACCCTGGTATTACCATGCTTTACATTTACAACGCGGCCCTTACCACTCAGGTAAGTACCATAGATGCCATATTCTCCATTTGAATTAATGTTTGGGCAGAGAATACTTTTGGTCTAATTAAACCATTTTCACTATTCCTTTTTTGTACCACTTGGTCACTTACTTGTGTCGACACGCCTGAGTTTTCCTTTCTTGACCTTGTTCTTTTTCCAGAGTGCCCTTACAGGCCATATATGCACTTGAATGAAATACAGATCCTGTTGTTGGATATGATCAAGATCACAGCTTGTTAACGCTTCTTTCTAACACAGCAAACCACTTGCCCCCCAAAGTGGGATGATGAACTAGGAGAGGTGGGATTATAAGGAAAGGTCTGACGTAAAACTAAACCAGAGTGGAACCAGAGTTTTGGTTAGACTTCAAGAGCCAAAGCATCAACAATGCAAGACCACTGCTTAGCTTCTATGTCCAAACAGGAGCTTTTAAAAATTGCAAAACATGGAGGTACCCACGCCATAAACCACCACCCACAGGCCACATCCTTATGGAGAATAAAATGCAGATTAGTCTACTTCCATCCAATCAGTGCACCCCTCAGAGCTAGGACATACCATGGCTATTCCCGCATATAGAACTAAGCCAGAAGGGCACTTGGCTTGAGCCTCGTTGGTTTGTCCACAACTTGACATTAATTACATTTCATCCATTGTTCATATTAAACCACAAAAATGACAGGGTTTCAAAAGAGTCCTGCTGCACAGACATAAGTCAGACTTGCTGACTGAGATGAATGTGAATGTAGAGGCTCACATGAAACAACTATGGACAGTGGTACACAGCTTTATCCTTGACTTCTTCCAACATCGTATGACAGTGCCTGGTTTTGGGTAGGTTAAATAAGTTGCAGCAGTAGGTATTGAAGGCAAAATAAAGACAGTGGGACTTAAAAGTTGGGTTGTAATTCAAGATAGAGCATTGCTGAACTGAGTGAAAGAGCCTTCCCAGTGGCAGCTAATAGAAGGCACAGTTGAAGACAACAGGTCACCCCTTGAGACAATTCACTGGTTGGCCGACTCCTGTCCAACATACCTTGGTTTCAACATACCTATCAGTGGCAACAAATGCATCGTATTACTGTAGCCTGATGAGCAAACCTAACAAAGCCCATTAGGACGAATGGTCAGACAAGGGTGACCTGCGAATTTCCTGGAATTGCTCCAGTGGAAAGGCGGCAACACTGATTCAGCCTCAGGAAGCGGATGTTTACCTGAACAAAACACACAGTAACCTTTTTTTGTGTCACCCGTTGGATGGCGACGGATATGCCTTCTTCAATGACACAGGTCTGGAGGCAATGTTCATGCAACCGCTCCTTTGTTCGCCTTTTGTCTCCGGATTCCTTGCTCCCCATTCAGTAGTAGGATAAACAAAACCCTTCACTCTTCTTGTACTCCCCTTTGTTTCATTTCGACCACTTAAAAAAACTGCAGAGTCATCCATTTGTCACAATTAGCTACAATTTCCAAAAATGTTGCTTATTTGATGTAATTAAGCAAGAAGACCTGTGGATTATCATGTCAAAATGTAAGTGGATATTTTTCAATTTATTACAGTGCTTACTGTTGTAATTCGGAGAAGTGCACTGCAGACACAAAGGTCAGCTTCTTTTTTGCTGTTTCAGTGAGTGCCATATAATGTTCTTTAATGCTTGGTATTAAATTCTCACTACATTGAGAAGTATTAATATTCCTTTTCACGGATTTTTGTGCAAATTTATTATGCTTTAAACACAAATTTTATGTTTTTGGTAATCGTAATATGAAATGTGAAAATATGTTTATTTTAATTAATTTTCACACTTTTTCCCAAGAATTGAATTGCTACAACTAATCATAGTTAAGTCACAGTCATGTAGATAGAAATACAAGGTGTGCTATTAAGAAAAATACACAATTTGCAGCATGTTTTGCAAAAGACAATTAGTGCTGACAAAAACAATGACAAATTGCCTCCTGCAATGCAAAACAAAAAAATATTGTTATGTGTATACGGTCCATGTATGAGATGGAGAATTACATTTGTGCATTTCAGATGATAAATATTCACTCATGCATTCCAGTGGGGGTCACACTATACACCCAAACAGCCAATAGAAAGAAGAGGAGATTGCAATAGTGTGGGCTTCTATAGTATGTGATTTACATAGTCTCACATCAATAACTGAAAGTTCCTGAGCCAAAGAAGCCAGTGACTGAAGGAGGCGAAGCCAAAATACCTTAGAGCATGTTTAGGATACAATATGTTCGCTATAAATTGTCAAGTGCCATTAGAATTTTAAGTTAAAAAAGGTACTTATCCACTTAACATTAGAGTGCAATGATTAATGCAGTAAACCAAATGAGACAGCATGCAGCCATATTAGGGACAACAAGATAAGCACCACTGGTAGCTTAGCACAAACCAGTCAGGCTTAACTTACAGGCAATTTGTAGAGTATTTATGCAGCACACAAATAGTAATAAAATAAAAACACAACACAAAAAAAATCCTAAACCAATTTTGAAAAACAGAGTACATTTTAATAAAGAGATACCAGAACAACAATAATCTAATCAGTAGAACCAGGGATATTCAATTCCAAAGTTCACAGTGAAAATAGCACCTAAAAGCACAAAGTGCCACTATCAGTCATCTAGACGTGCTAGACCGGGGAAAGCCACAAGTTCAGACCGACTGCAATGGAGTGCAAGTTGGATACAGGAACCAGGTAAATCCAGCTGAAAATGTTACCTTCTAAGTCGGGCACAAAAAGTTCAGTTCAAGGTGGAGGAGGCCATGAGGAGGAGAAAGAGCATTGCCAATGGTCGTCCCTGTAGTGCGAAGAGCCGGTGTAACGTTGCTGATAGTCGTCGCTGTAGCGCAAAGAGCCTGTCAAGCGTCGCGGACGGTAGTTGCTGTAACTGCGCATTAGCGGTCATCGCAGGCTGTTGCTGCTATAGTGCAAAGTGCCGGTCTCATGTTGCTGTCCAGCATGGACCACCACTGTCGGCGTAAAGAGCAGATTTCACTGGAGCAGTCGTCATGAGCCGCGAAGCATTACACAAACTGGCCAGTTTGCAGTCAGGATTTTCACCTTTTATTTTTTGGCGGAGCTTTCACGGAGGCCAGTCAAGGATCTGAGGGGCACCTCTGGGGATCAGGACTCAGTCCAGCAAAAGCCAGCCGCAGAGCACAGGTAGGTCTACTTGCAGGTCTAGTTGCAGCAGCTCAGTTGGCAGTCGCAGGGTGACCTCTTAAGCCTGTTTTGTCCCTGTGGCTCCCAAAGAGGATTGGCCAATGGCCCTCGGAGTTACTCTGGGTAGCCTGGAATGAAGACAAGCAAGTTTAATCTTCCTTCTCATATAGCAAGGTAGTCCTCCAAGCAGCAGGGCAATCCTCTGGCAGCAGGGCAGTCTTTCTTCTGAATCTTCCACAGGTCTAAGTGTTCTGATGGAGGCTCTGGAGGTCCAGTATTTATATCTGGTTTCAGCCTTTGTGTGAAGGGACTCCCTGTCCTTCTAGGTCTGGAAAGTCCTTTCCCTTCTCCCAGTAAAGCTCCAAAGTATCTAGAAGTGATAAAAGGCAAGGCCAGCCTGGTGTTTGGTTCCTTTGTGTGTGCAGGAGGCAAAGCCCTTTGAAGTGTAAGTGGGGCTGGATGCAGCCCCTTCCTAGGCCCATCCTGTGTTAAGCCCCTTTAGTCTCTCTGTCTAGAAGCAATGCACAAACTCCAACAGTTGAGCCATTCACACTCATGTGGCTCAGGACACTGTCAGAAGCCATATATGGTTGGGACAAGCAAATGCCAGCTTTCTATAAGTTAGAGAAAACAACACAATTGCCAATGCTGATGATTGCTGAATTCTTATTTAGTCACAATCACACGTGGCACTCATAGTGACTGTAAAAAATGTTTTTATTTAAATTTTCTCAATATTTTTTACATTTACTTTATCTTTTAATTCATTTGTTCATTTTTTCTTTCTTAGCTAATTTTTTGATTCATAAGAACCACAGACTAATAACATTACATATTCATGTTAATAATACACGGTTCACATAAATGACATTACAAAAACAACATATTACTTGAGTGACAAACAATTGGTCGGGTGAACTAGCTCTATTTCCAAAAGATAAAAAGAAGAAAGTAAGAGAAAAAGAGAAAACCCAAGATGGGGAAAGTGCAAATACAAATAGTTTCAACAGACAACATCACCCCAATAAGGGATCTTGCCAAACATTGTGTAACTCAGGTAACCAAGATACACTCAACAATTGCACGAGAAAAAGGGGGTTAGCTGGTTACATTATTTTTATAAACATTTTTTGGACAAAGGGTGGTCTTTCTAAAAGTGGCATTTTCAGAATTGTAACTTAAAATCCAACTTCACCATTAAAGATGATTTTAAGTTACAATTAATTTGAGTGCAAATAGCATATCTCTACCGACTCCCAATCTAATGTTAGGACTTATTAAATGTAATAAGTTAACTCAGTGTTAGTCAAGGGGAGAGATAAGCCTCACCAAAGTGAAAAATTACTTTTTTCACTGCCAGAACAAGTGTAAGTGCACATGTCCGACTTTTTAAATACAATGGACCCTGCCCTCTTAGCCTTTCCGGCCTACCCTAGGGGTTATTTATAATTATTAAATGAAGGTTTAGGCCTGTCAAAAGATTTATTTTGCCAGGTCAAAATGATAGTTTTAGCGGTGCAATTCGGTCATAACGCGTTTCGGCCAACGCAGTGGCCTTGATCACATGAGCGCATTACGAGTTAGTGAAGCATATATTGGATACCCACATACCATGTGACATTCAGACAGCTGTCAGCATAGACATAGATAAAATACTTTGCATGGTTATCGCCCTAAACAAAGAATGCACTGAAAATCGTATAGACAACTGCAAGCTAATAAACCAGAATACAGGCATATTAACAAGGAAATTCTGTTTTGTACTTTTTGCGTTCTAAATAGATATTAAATTCTGAATATTCTTAAATAATCATTAATACTCAATTCAGAGCAACCTGCCGATGAAACATAGAATATAAAGTGCACAAATGCAACAATAAATTATGTTAAAATCAAGAAACAGGTAATGAACCCACAGGATTTTAAAAAACTAATTGTGTTAAAAAAATCCTAAAATATCCTTGGAATGGTATTCTGTGCAATTGTGGAAAAATAGTGGAGAATACAAATACTCAAATCTGTTTGGAATGAGGGATCCCATCATGACCCTTAGATTCGTCATGGTGCATAAACTGCAATAAACTGTCTAAAATGCTGTGTGCCGACTTTGAAAAACTGTGAAAATGTGCAAAAGAGTGCAAAGGTACAACTAGTGTGGGTTAAACACTATTAGAAAGAGCAGCATGAATGATAAGTGCAAAATCTAAAGAGAACTAAAATAGATAGTTTGATACATTATATCATGAACAAGAACAATTCAGAGTAATTACCAAGGGTCCCCCTGGTGTAGAGTTGGTCATATAATGAAAACTCAGATATACAGATGCCAGTGCCACAAGGAAGTAGATATCACATAAAGTAAAATGATCTGTAGTCCTGCAACCCCATGGTGTCTGTCCGTACAATAAATACAAATAAATAACTAAAACCGCAATCAGTTTTAAATTAAAAATTGCAAGTCAATTATACGTTCGGAATTACAGTGTAACTACAGGTAATGATGCAAATCTTCACAACTGTTCAATCCCAGAGGGGCCATGGAGTTGAGATCAATAATATACTGAGTTTCCAACTGCTTAAGCTTTTTTTCTCGATGTATGTAATGCATGTATAATGTCCTTTAAGTTTGATAGGAGTATCAGAAAAAGCAGTGGAATAGGACGTAGTGTTGACCCCTAACTTGCAAGCACGACATGTGCTGCATTTATAAAAACCTTTTTTGGGGGTAAGCCAACTGCTTTTGCTGTCTAATTCTGGACTGGTTTTAACCAAATCACTGCGCATGGAATAAGCCTTGCGATAAGTAAAGTTGGGTTTGTTGGGCAGTAACTGTTGGACCGTAGCATCGGTAAGTACTATAGGCCACTGAGCACTGATGATGCTTTTAATGGCATTGGCATGTTTGCTATAGGTCGATATGAACCTGCAGGCGACATCTCCTGAATTATTAGGAGACACAGCCTCATCTGCAGTTACATGTGGAGAGATAGCGGTAGTAGCTGGACTGCTAACGGATTTAAGTAACAACTGTCTATCCTTGCTGTTCGCTTTTTTCATGGCTATGTCCAATTTATTGGAATTATAACCTCTCTCCATCAACCTCTCTTTGGCGGCATTCTGTGCTGTGACTAACGTTTCATTGGTGCTGCAGGCTCTGCGAATACGTAGAAACTCACCATAAGGGAGACTAGAGATAGTATGGTGTGGATGAAAACTTGAGGCATGTAGTAATGTATTGCCAGCTGTAGGTTTCCTGTACAGACAAGTTTCAATTGCTCCATTTTCAATATACACTGTGATATCTAAGAAATTGATGGATATGGAATCAATGTGTGCCGTAAAGTTTAAGTTATAGTTGTTCTGGTTTATCTCATCAATGAAGCTACAGGCCTGAACATGTGCTCCCTTCCAAATAATGAAAACGTCATCAATATACCTCCACATTTTCACTACATGTTCATCAAATAAAGCTCTATGATTGACCTTGAGGACATGCTCCTCCCACCAGCCTACGTGCAAGCACGCATAACTATGGGAGAAGCGTTCCCCCATAGCCACACCCTGTTTTTGCTTGAAGATCTTCCCATCAAACATAAAAAATGTATTATTGAGACACCAGTGTATCATTTTCAACATCATGTTATGCTTATACATGGAAATGCATCTTTGTTTCAAATCATAATTAACCATCACTGTGTCTGATACTCATATATAGGGCGGTTATGTCTAAAGTTAAGAGCAAAAATTCATTAGACCACTGTATAGTATTGAGCTTAGATAAAAAGTAATTTGTGTCTCGCAAATACGAGGGCAAGTTGACCACATGTTCTTGAAGATAGTAATCTACGTAAGTCGAGGTGCACTCAAAGATGCTATTTTTTGCAGAAATAATCGGTCTTCCTGGCACAGGATCTGTGCCCTTGTGAACCCTAGGAATTAAATAAAACGTAGGTAAGGTCGGGAATTCATTGTGCAAATATTTGTGTTCATCTTTGGTTATTAAACCTTCCTTCTTCCAAATGTTGAGCTCATATTTGTAGTCCCTGCTCACTTTCCTTACTGCTGAGGCATTGGTTAGTTCATAACACTCAGTATCGATGATATGTCGATATGCTTCTGCTCTAATTGTTGTTTGTCCCATAAGACAATGTTGCCTCCCTTATCGGAATTGTTTATAGCCACCGTTGATTTGTTTTTTAACTTAGCCATGAGTTGGAAGTATTGAGTGGCTTTGTGGTTAGAATTTCTAGTGTACCTGACAGATTTGCAATAAAGTGTTTTTAGTTCGTCAGTGATCCGATCATGGAAGATGTCCAAGGCATCTCGGGGCATTACAGGTACAAAGGCTGATGGTGCCTTGAAGGGACTACGGCCTGGTGCCGAAATAATAATGTCATCTGAGTTGGCTATGTCTTGCACGCTGGGCTCACATCCATTAGACTCTATGGGCTGGTTACGCCGAGCATGTAATGTAGACAGTAAGGGTATTTCTCCTACTGTGAGACCCATACTGGGTACTCGGGTAGGCGGATCTGGTTTCGTTCGTCCATGATTTTTGATCGTGAAAAATTTGGCCAATTTCAGTTTACGGATGAATTTATAAACATCGACTCTTGTCTCTACATAATTGAAATTGCTTTCTGGACAAAAGCTTAATCCTACAGCCAATAATTGCTTTTCGGCATCATTCAATTGGATGTTAGTTAGGTTAATGATGGTTTTGTCTACTGATGTTGTCGTTGGTGCCAGTTTTTCTTCTTCTGCTGTCCCCTGCCTCTTGCGTTTGGTGCATTTGCACCTTTCGCGCCTACGGAGATTTCTATTCTTGTTTGTTGCTCAGTTGTGTTTCTCTGGTCGTAATGACTGTTTTCGTTGTTCCCGGATAAAATCCATTTCCTCCGCATAAGATAAAGGGCCCAGTCTTGATCTTAGATTGCCCTCTGCACTGCCACTGAGATCAGATTCTGCGTCACAGGGTATGGTGCTGACATCCGGTGTTGAAGCAGTGGCATTGTCAAAAGTAACAACGCAGAAAAGCAATACTCTACCCCTATTATTAGAATAAGTACAATGTATCATATATTTAAGTACGGACAAAATGACGCTCTGGCTAGATCAAGCCCATAAACCATATATATATATATATATAGACACCTAGAAATTTATGAAGAAACAGAAAAAGAAAAAGGAAGAGAGTGTTACATAATTTTTTTTTCTTTTATTATTGTTCCTTTTATAAAATATTATTAGATTCTTTTCCAGGGTAATCACAATATACACATCGAGTTTTTTGTATTCAAAACACACAAAATATATCAAACATTCATACATCAAAAAAGTACGAATGATTGTACAGGAGGAAATACAGATGTGATGCAAAACAAAATAAGGAAAAAGACAAAAACAGGTTCCCAATCAGGAAAGAAAGTTTAATCAAACATACACTCATTCATATCCAAAAAGACACATTCATACAACATCACACAAACACATAATTCATTCAAGAGCGAACCAAACGCACTCATAGACCCCACCACACAAAAAATAGAAACTCCAGAAAGATTCTAGTAGTTGATCAAAACAAATATATGGATATTTTCTGAAATGCACAAATCCAATCAAGTGGAGGGAATAGTGGGGTCCTGATCAACAACACCGACGCGCGTTTCGGTGAGACAACTCCTAATAGGGAGTACCACCTTCTTCAGGGCGTAACAGAAAGTACCAAAAAAGACGGGACCTGTCAAAGATGAAAAAAGATCAATTAGGTGTCTATATATATAGAAGTGTATATGTAAAACGAGAACACGGGCAATTAGTATACAATATCCAAACCGAGAGTCACAGGCAAAAATGATAAAAATGATAAAAATACAGTTCTTTTTAATTCAAATGTAGATAAGCAAGCACCAAGAGCAAAACCAAGGACTGTAGGCGAAAAAAGAAGAACATTAAAGAAAACACCGAGGCCGTTATGCGATAGCTGCAAATAGGGGAACATAGAGAATCACAAAAGAACAGAAAGGAGCTTACCTGCGTTGATAAAGAGAGACTGTTCAATGCAAATACTTCCTAGATGGGGTTTCCACAGGTACAGAATAATCACTTTAATCAAAATCGAAAAATAAGAGAATTAAAAATTCTAGACAAATATGCATCTCAGAGAGAAAGAAATAATAATGAATCCATAGCGAAAGAAAAGACACAGAAAGAAATTTACAACAAAACACCAAAATTATGATAAAAGTTATATATTGCAACCAGATCCTACTGCTATATAACCCCAGCAATAAAGAGAGAAGAAATTACCGAAATGTCGTAGATGGTAAAATCTTCAAGGCTAATTAGCGGCAGCTGGACCTTAAAGGAAGTTTGCTTCTTTTTCGAAAGGAAATTGTTTCAACGGATACCTCCCTAATGCCAAAAACATTGTCAAAAGTATTCATTTTCACCTGCTGTTGACTTTGAGACTGTATGGTCACTTTCTGTTTTTTTATATATATATATATCTTAAAACCTACACAACCTGAACCCTTACCCATCCCTGAGCCCTTAAAACCCCTTTCACCCCTTGTTTCCCCTTAATTATCTTACTTAATATAATAAAAAACGCTCACATCCCATGTGGTAAAGTGCCAGAAAATGTAATGCTTGGTACTTACGTGTGCGTGGTAATTGTAAATGTAACATGTGGCAATGCCAGCGTTGTAAGCATTACAACTCATGAACGAGGCAGGTATTGTTTTCAAAGTTTAGAACAAATAGTAGAGCCAAATACAAAAGTCTCGGATTTTCAGTCTATTCTTTACACTACTTGACCTCCTGGAGCATCACCTTTGGTTTCCAGGTACAGCCCAGATGTTTAGGCAAAGGCACTGGAAGCAATATACGATGAATAATCCTATATTTTCGAAGTGTATTAGTTATTTATACTATTTTTTCTTTCACTTTCTCTCCCATGTGTTTGTTTGGAACTAAAACTCAGTCTAGGAAAACCAAACACTATAGTCAGACAATAGAAATAAGAACAAATAGGTCTTTATTGCTTTCTGGAAAGCCAGGAAGTTATGTTTCTTTCAGATATCAGCTAGTAAAACCTTACAGACTTTCATAGCACTGTAGAACATGTCCTTCTCTCCTCTGACTAGGAGCTAACAAAGATGTTCCAACATTGGCTTCCCATGAGCCCTCTTTTGTGCCCTGATAACACGAATTGCTAAATAGTTGTAGAAATGCTTTCAGAATCATTATTTGAAAGGGGCATATTTTCGGGCCTCCCTTCCAAACAGCGATCTGACCACGATGTATCAGTGTTTTGTCAACTTTTACGGTCATAAACCATTGAAAGGTACGAAACTCCGAAGTTGGGGTGGTAACTGATTCACCCTTTGTGAATCTTGAAAAATATTTCAGAGAGTAGGCAATTTTATTTTACAAAAAGAAAACTTTTTGTTTTAAATGCAGTCCCATTTCCACAAAGGTAAACGGACGGCATGTTTTTAAAAAGAGCTCACAGACATGGTAGTCTACTGACCGTTCCGGGCCACCATCCCTGGGATGGTGGCCAAATGCAGCAGGTCACAAATTGCGACCTGCCTCATGAATATACATTAGACATATGAATCAGCGACCCACCTCGTCGGTGTTTTGTGAACCGACCTATGTAGATAGGTCCGTTAAAAAAATAATATTCCATTCCCCAAAAGTAGGTGCAGAATTTGTGACAACTTTTTTGCGAATGGAATAGTAATACATGAGGCCACAGGTCGATTGCACTCATTAAGTAGGGAAAGTAGATATGAAATAATGAAATGGAAGAGGAAATGTGGTCACTTCTCCACCTTAACCATCCTCCTTTAATGCAAATATAGAATTCCAAGGGTTGGAGGGAGAAATGCATTCCCAAGACAATCCGGAAGTTTGGATAGCTGCAAGGAAGGAAGGGTATTGGATGGAAGGTGCGCAGGAAGCTGAGGGAAGGAGTTTAAGAGTGGGGGCAGGAAAGTGGCATAAACAAATGTAAGGGTGGGGAAATAAAAAGTTTGTGCTATTACAGACGAGTAACATGACAATATTAACTTTCAATTTAAGTGGATGAAAGCTGAAATAATGTTTTTTTCAGGGGAAACATCTTTCATAAAAGGGAACGTGTTTTCTGCAATACTAGATTTAAGATTTAAGCTGGTGCACTTAAATTACGTTCATCGCGCATATCTCACACCTGTTAAACTTAGCGGGATATATAGAGTCAGGAGTGCAGACTGCCTGAGATGTGGGGGAGAGGGCGCATTCTACTTACATATGGCATGGACCTGTCCTAATGTGCACACATATTGGTTGTCTGTGGTCACGCAACTGCAGGTGGTGACAGCACTAGTGGTTGAGATGACACCATGCGTGTATTTGCTGGGCATTGTTAACTGACCACGAGGGGACAGGATGCACTGGACGTTCCTACAGTTGGCTTTAGTGCTGGCCAAGAGGAGGGTGGCCATAGGATGGCTGAGCAGGAGGCATCTTCGACCTTGCTGTGGAGTAGAGATGGCAGAGAGTGGGCACTGGTGGAGGAGGCACAAATGAAACTCAATAGACCGGATGACAAACTGCAGGATGACCTCCAAACTTGGGCCACATTGCTGGATGCCATGCAGCAGAAGGGCACGGAAAGGGGTAGTGAGCAGGGGTGGCACTCACAGGGTACTGAATGCTCGGACACACAGAAGCGGCAGTCGGAGGATGACGGGGGAGATGGCCCACCCTAGTGTGTTCTAAGAGGCGTAGATAGGGACTGTAAGTAAGGTAGGGAACAGCAGCCTCCGGCATGAGCTCTGCGGGTACAGATGTTTCTATGGTTGGGGACTGATGATACAAATTGGGTAGCATTGCCTGGTGGTGGGGAAAGGGTTGCGAAGGGAAGATGGGGAGGGAAGGGTCGAATCCTTGTGGCCCACTGCAATCAGAGACGAAGTGCGCACTGACTTAATGTAACATTTGAAGTATCATTTTTGGTCATTGATAGTTGTACTGCAATTGGGTAATTGAGATTTGTGGTTCGATGTGACCATGACCACGGACTTGCACAACATAACCCAAATATCTAATAAAAAGATTACTTGATATGCATTGACACACAATTCCCCTCCAATCTCTATGGCTTGTTCTAATGTAACATTTTGAGGGGATCATAGCTTCTCTTGAATTTTCTTCTTATTAGCCTTTTAAAAAGGTTGATCTTGAGTCGTCTCATCTTGAAATGACCCACAATTACAACTCAATATTGAGTGTTGTTATATCGAAATATGTGGATGAGGTGGAATGAGAAAAGAGGCTAAAACATGAAGGTAATAGTGTGTTCTTGATGATTCTGTTTCTTCAACCCTTAAATAGCACTCAACTGATTATGTCTCCACTAAATTACGTTGTCATTTCAACCACTTATTTTAATAAAGTATCTGGGTCATCGTCAGTAAGGGAATAATAGTTTAAATCTGTAATAAAATCCACTGTTCACAGTACTAATAAACACTTGAGTACTGAGCTACATTGATATTTGAAAATATGGAGAATTTTAATACAAATGCTTTTCTATATCATAGCTTTGTGAAATGTGTATCCTTCCTGTTGACCAGTTGAGCTGTAATCTTTGAATGTATTGATTAAGTAGATCTTCTGGTGACCCTTTTGAGTGACCTAAAAAAAAAATCGGAGTACCACGTTTAACTTACACAGGCTCAACTGGGTAGTCCCAGTTATGGTAAATAACTTTCATCAGGATGGTGTGTTAAATATGGGACAATTTCTGGAGAACTTGCCGGAGTCAAGCGTGGGCTTTTAAACTAGCTAAGTGATTTGTGCCTGCTGGAGAATTCCAGCACAATATACTGCAGTAAGAAGTCTTTATGAAGTTGGTAGTAAATGGAGCCAATACATGTATACAACTCTTTTATAAGTGAACAAAAACATGGTTTTCCTGAGCGGCTTCAACATTTTATGGTGTTTAAAAGTAACGTTTCCTTGGAATTACAGATGTTCGTTATTTGTCTGTTATTTTTGTTTAGCTGATCAGTGCAGACTAACTGAATGTTGCTTTGCAGTAATGGACATCAATTGGCTTGTGTTGGTGTCATCTCAATTCCTTGATATACCGAGAATCCTAATTGAAATGTCTCCAGGATATCTAGGAACAAACGGTAATGGTCACATGCATTAATTTATGGTGTCGTCAGTGCTTAATTAAAGCCGGTGCTAGCCGGTCGAGGCCACTGGAACTCATTTATGGGCGCCATCACTTATTTTCCCTGATCAGCCATTTCCTGAGAGCAGGAGAGAGAAAAACACACAAAGGGGAAAGAGGAAAAAAAGAGAAAGTTGGAAAAACAATGAGATAAAGGTGGTAGTGGCATAAAGGGGTACAAGATGTATTCAAGACTGTGCAGCCTTGGTATTCAGTGCGCTGACATTTAATAGCGCCATCGGTGAGCTTCTAACCAGAGATTTAGGCACTGGTAATGAGTAATTACCAGGGGGTGGTAATTCTAGGTCCAACACCCCCGGCAATTCCTCATTCTTCCTCAGATTCTCATCTGGAGATCTTAATTGCTTTCAGCAGCCAAAGTTCCCAGGTGAAACTTTCCAGAGCCCTTAGATTTAGCATGGATCTTGTAACACTGATGGTGGTGCTAAACTGCAGAATCTGTCCCCATTGGTATTAAAAGGAATCTTGTACATGAGAAAATCTCATTATTTCGCCTTTTATCACATGCCATATATGGGCCCAAGAAGGGATTTTATATGATATGAAAGAATACATGGGGTTCTCATAACGCAGGAATAAAAAATTACTCTTTAACAATAATAATTGCATACAAATGCCTCGTTATAATGGTGCATTGTAATTGGTTTCTAGTCACAAACTACAGTTTTAAGTGATTCATTACCTTTAAACCTCTGGTTCAAAATCCTTGTCTTTGTTATTAATGTTGTTCGTGGATTTCATTTTTTCACAATCAGATGCACACCAAGTGCATCATTACAATAGATGGTTGAATTACAATCCCTGAATAAACAGATGTTTTCTGATGTCTGTGATAATTATTACATCCTGACGAAATTTAATCCAGGAAAAGGCTGGTAAAAAAGTCAACATTTGCAGAATTCAGAGTATTGAATACCCATTCTGCATCTTATGCCTCCTCTCCAAGTTGAAACATGGAGTGAAAGGTATTTTACCTTACACTTGTAAATACCTAATTCTAAGTTAATAGTATTTACCAGGTGTAGTAAATTCCTCACCCTATTCCATATAACTTGTAATGAGGGCGTAGGCTCTGTGGTGTGTGACAAATTATTAACTCAGACTTTGTATGTATGAATATATATTTTTTAAATTATCAATTTCCCAAAAAGCGTTCACAAAAACATCCTCACACAATCTAGATTTTAAATTTTCAACTCCATTAAGGCATTATTTTTGGGAACGATGTCTAGGACACATTATTTCTGTCAGACTATATTTTGGTTACAATACTCTGGTACCATGCCATTTTGGTTACAGCATGAATCAATGCAAGTATGTGTCTTCTTATCCGAGAAGTTCGGAAATATCAGCAGAAGTGTAAGCTGTTAATTCTACCATACACTTGCTCATTATAAAACCCACATGTAACTGGAGGTGGGAGGGGAAAATGATATCTCTCCTGTTAGCAGTTTGGAACTTCCTTTAGTGTGTCCCTTGCTAAAGGAGCAATGCTGCCCTTGCTAGAGACCCACACCACTGCTCCCTCGGTCCAGTCCCTACTCTGAATAGCCTGTCTCGTGTGAAGCATGAATATGACCATCACCTGGAGCTTTGTTTGGTGTAAGGTACACTGTTTCATACAATGCTTAACACGTGCTAAGGTTCTGCATAAAAACTCTTGTGACAGTATTGATACCCGAGACTCCCATTGTCTTCCGGTGAAGACAGGCAATTCTCATGGGGAAAATGAAGAATGAATGGAAAAGGAAGGCGACATTCACAGCCCACAAATATCATTTGCAGATTAATGTATGTTTTGCAGTTGTTAGTAATGTATATCTAGAAGCAAACGCCATCTAAAGTGCCAGAGGGGATGCACAAATGCCCATCTAGTTCAAGGACTGAAAAAATTCCCAAGAGACCATCAAATTGATTTCCATTAAATAGTAACCTAGATGCTTAATCACTTCCTTGAAACAAGAACTAGAAAGCAGGCACCGGAAGAACAATATCTGTATTGTGGCCTGCATAGAAAATATTCAGAGAATGGTCTCCAATGCAAAGCTATTGTTGCACGTCACGTTCAAGAGCCTCTTCAAGACTTATGAGTGTTGCAGTAATGGAATGCATTAAATGACCAACTTGATGCTTTAGATTAGAAAATCCATACTATGGATGGGCTATAGGGTCTTGAAAATGTTGCCAACCTCCCCATTTTTCTGATTGTTTAAAAGCATTATGTTATGTTATGTGTTTTTTATAGCATTTCCCATATCCTTGTTGTCTTGGTTTTTGGGGCCGGCTGTTTTTTCTAATTGCGGATGAACCTAATGGAGGCTCTTCTCAGAGGGTGACATATTCAATGGTCATCTGGCCAGATTAAGGGCCCGATTCAGGGCATGCCAGTTTGACGGATGAAAGTCCATCATCTTTCCGCCAACTCTGCTCCATTGTTCTTACTCTTTCGATGGTGGTATACTATAAACACAACATAGGGAGCGACTGAAAGTCATTAAAATACTTTATCAGCTGTATTTAGAGTATAATTTCCGTGATGGAAACATGCCGGTTCACCCTCCACACCTCTGAAGGAGGAAAAAGGGCATAAATGATCAAACCTTGCCCACACCAACCTTAACACCAACTCAATCAACATATCCCGTCGGTGCTTCCGTCAAGCGCATTGACAGGCAGACATAAGGGTTCCATGGAGCTGTGCTCACGTTCTGGTGCTTCCGCCCTGGAAGCAAGGGGGGGAAACCATCCACCATTTGAAACAGGGGCTACAATCATGAGGGACGATGTGGCGCGCTACTCGGAGATGTCCCCTATGTTAGAGAGCTGCTATGGGTCTTTTCCTCAGACCTCTAACCTCTTTTTGCGGGAATGCTGTAGCCTCCACCGGACCCCATTTCATGGTTGCCACCTGCCAAAGCTCCGTACCTGGGAGCGTTGAGGCAGTTCAATGCACTGCTGTCAACCGTCTTGCTATTAACAGCGACAACTCAAAGAAGGCAGTGAGTGGTGCCGCCCATCTTAAGGTGCTTGCAGTAACCCAGTATACAGCTTTTCACTCTGTCTAGATCCGGAGGTCCCGTAACATGGGTTATAGCTGCACATACATCAACCCAAAGCCAGGGGCGACTCCTCCGCTATGGCAGAGGAGCATCGCCCCACTGTTTTTCACCAGTTATTGTAATTTTATGCTTCATGTCCTGCTGCTTTGCGGCACGTGGGTGGGCAGGTCTGCTCTGCTCACCGAGCGGGGCAAGAGAGGAGTGGTTTGCTCACTCCTTAAGTGTGCCATGGTAGCTTTGAACTCATCAAGGATGCAGACGATCTCGCTCACACCAGCCTGACATCCTTTATGTACACGAGGACTTCATCACTGTACAGGGAGATTGCGTGGATCTCGCCTCCAACCGACATGCCTCATTCTGTTCCAGACCGCTGAAGGTTCTGCGCCAGGGCTTCCATCACCAAGTCAAAAAAGCAAAGGAGAGAGGGAACATCACTGGAGCGTGCCTTTGCTAATTGGTAAGGGACCAGAATTCTGAGGGCAGTGTTTACCCTCACTGATGGTTCAATGTAAAGCAGTCTGGCCAACTGTAATAGCCTATCCTTGAAGCCCACTTTCTGCAAGACTGCAAACATATAGTCCCATTCCAGAGTGCCAAATGCTTTTTTGTGGTCCTGGACCAGGCAAGCTGAAAATGGCCAGTACGCTGGGCCGCCTCTAATATTCGATGCAGTGAAAGGATATTGAGGGCTGTAGACCTGCCTGGAGTGAATCCATTGGGGTCAGGGTTAACTAACGCCAACAGGTGCTCCACTATTTGTACTGCCAGCGCCTTACTCAGGATTTTATCATCACTACCCACCATGGACAGCGGTCCATAGAAAAAAAATCTACAGAGTTCTATCCCAGCTTTGGGAGGGACACCATCAGGGCCTCCTGTATGGACACCTGTTAGGGTATATATGCAGTGCCCCAGCCCATGGTTTTTAATGCATCCCACACCATGCTTGTGGAGGCTGTGTCACTGTTTAATGCTATATAGTTAGGGTTAAGATTATTTATTTGAACAAAACCGACGCCAATAAGTAATTTGATCTTACGTGCTGTATTCCTTGCTAGGTGTTTACTAAACGCAGGATGTTTCTTCTATTAAGGAAATCTTGGCTCCCTCTTGAGATATATTCCGGGGTAAATATGATAATTTTCTGATCTTTGAGACTGATTGGAGTGTCAGCGTTGTCATTATTTTCAAAAAGGCGGTGGACAGTGTTTAACGCATTTTGTGAATAGTACTCATTCTCCTCTTTTGAGGTTCCAGTCCAATGCTCTACATCTGTATTCTATTGATTACTATGTAAGTGTGTAGACAGATTTAGTCTACTGTTTGAAGAATTGATTTGATTTATATTATTATTTATATCGTTGGTGTAGTTTGTGTGAGTTACCTTACTTTGCACGGCATCTGATCCTGGTTGCTCGTGTTGGAGGATTAGATTTGATGAGGGCTGCTGTTCCGAAGTACCATGGATGGCCTTTCTAAAATTACATTCAATTTGCTCCAATGTTGGATTATTTTGCACACTTGAACTTGAACGTACTACAGTACTAATCTGTCCAGGTGGATTGAAGCTACAGGTTGCTTCGGGTTGATTTGTGGTTTTACCTCCTGCTATGCCGGAATTGATGTATAAGTGCTCAAATTGTGGTAGAGAGTTAGTATAATTACATTGATTTGATGTATTTTGGTATGAACACTGTGGTGAAATTAGACCCAATGATTCCCCTTGTGGATTGGTTAACACTAGGTTAATACTAGATTCGATTAACTGCTCTTCATTTCCAAGTTCTTGGTTTTGCATAGGAAAAGTTTGCCTAGGTCCTATTGATATACGTTTTATAAGAGAGTGAAGTTTACAGTCTTTTCCCCACAACAGTCCTGGGTTCTGATTCACAAATTCGCCATTATTGTTTTCTGAAGCAGAGTCAGAGTTAACCACGTCACCTCCTTTTTCTTTCATTTTGTGTTCTACTGCCACTACAGTCCCCACTTTTTAAGGATCTCCTCCTGCTGTATTTTGTTCCAAGATGGTGACCTGCTTCTGTTTTTTCAATTTACTTGTGGTCAAATCCAAGGATAACAAAGGATATCCTTAGTCATAAAACGCTAATGAAGACCTGAGGCATAAGCATAACACCTCTGGAATTTGATATTTATCCGTCCATATTCATGGAACAACTTACCCAACAAAGGCCTGGGAGAATAACTAAACATATAAAAATACTACCTCGGTGTTGCATAACTCTTTAAGTTCTGTTACGTCTTTCTCTCAACATCTCAGTCAATCGGACCTAAAATACTGCATGGTAAATAACTCAGCTCAGAACTTGCATCACCAAGTCCCTCATCCATCTTCAAGACTGTTATTAACAACCACCTCAACAAATCAAGGAACTGGATGTCTGTAGGATAAACTCAGAATTTTGTTTCCAGAAAATGACCAAAAACAGTGTTTAAAAATGTTGAGTTGGAATATAGCAGATCCAAAATGTAAGGTAGAGGACAAGAAATGGTTGTAATTTATCAGAAAGCAGGGAATTTGCTGCTTTCAAGAAACTTGGTCTGTGAATATGATAGACCTAAATGGTTATTCAACACACCATCTGCCCACACCATCTGCCAGCAACAAAACAAAGAAAAGGAAGACCAGCGGGAGGCCTCTTTACATTGATAAGAACCTCTGTATTTAAAATGTTTGAAATAAATCACATTGTATTACATAAAAATATTCAAATTACGCAACTAGAAAGAAAAAAATGGGCAATTGAAATTAGAAACATATATTTTCTGCCAGGGGACGGAGCCAAAATTAAGTCATATCTCGCAGCCCTCAAGGAACATCTTTTGATCTCATGCGCAGGAAAACTATCAATGCATTGCTATGAAGGAGTGCTAGGAGTTCCGGCCTATTCAAAATCAAGATCTGTTTGTAAAATCATTTGTGGTAACTTCACTGTTCTTTGATGAATCGTTAATCAAATAGGATAGAGCTTGGGGGATACCTCTCCCATCGAGAGATTATTGTAAAAAACACAAAGAAAGGGGAATTCATTTTTAAGGTCATGGCAGAGGAAGATTTACGTCCGCTCAATGGTCGAACCAAATCGGACAACCTGGCTAAGTCAACATATCGAGCTGGCACCAGATATAGCACTATTAATTATGTAGCAATAAATATGGAAGCCTGGCACCTCATCATTGATATGGGAGTAATCAGCTGGCTCGAAAGTGATCACGACCCATTGCTTTTGCTCTTGAAATACCCAGGACCTTGTCTCCACGAGTCAAACTCTACTCGAATTACAAAAAGTCACAAAGTTATTTTAAATTCAAATAGGAAAAATATTATTAGGCCACAATTTGGCAAGGAAATAGATAGCTACACTACTAGTTCAAAGTGGATAACATTTCACAATATGTTAAGATGCACCGGCGAATAACGTGGAGCAACAACAGTTACAAGTTAGAGGAGTTATTGGCACAAACAACCTTGGAAAGAGAGTATCAAAATAATTGCGACCCTGTGAAATTTTCCCAGGATGGTAAGGATTGGTATGACGAGGAATGTGCAAAATTGAAAAAATCACTTTCCCTGGCCCTAAAGAACCGATATGTAGGAAAAGCAAATGAACAGCTTTTTTTTAAAAAAAAGAAAACAATATAAGGGTCTCTTAAAATACGAAAAGAAATACTACTCGCATAAGCTATGGCAAGAGCTGCTGGAGGCGATATCTTCACGGAATGCGAAGAAAATTCTGGGGAATTATCAGAAGTGGCTGTGAAGGTCCTCCGAAGAATCTGGAGCTGAACATTAGTCCCCAAACTTGGGTAGAACATTACAGCACTTTATACAAAAAAGACGCTGAATCCTTGCACAATGGGCCTGATACTCCAGTACTGCAATGTCAACAACCAACAGCTGATAACAATAGTGTCAGTGGGAATAAGGGGGTGGAGCTCAGAATTGGAACGTAGAAAGCAGACAGACATCTACAACATTTCTTACACCTGCAGCAAATTCTATGACGAGAGGGCAAAAGCAGCAATTCACTGTACAGAAATTCTGAAAGCAATTAAGGAGCAAAAGCCTCATAAAGCAGCTGGCCCAGACAAAATTCCATCTGAAGTCTTTTGCAACCAGTTCTAACCCAAACTTTTAATATCATCTGGACCCTAAGAGAAATTCCACATTCATGGCGGAAATCAATAATCGTGCCTATCCACAAAAAGGGTCAGAGAGATCTTGTCACTAATTATCGGCCGATTTCTCTACTTGATGGTGTGGGTAAAGTATTTGGAAAATTACATTTATCTCACTTTCATCAATGGTTGGATGACTCAGATTTGATAAGCCCATACCAAGCAGGGTTTAGGAGGGGCCAGAGTATGGTAGATCAAGTCTTCAGACTGAATTTAATTTGTTCTAAATATATACGTCTTAAAAACTCTCCACTGTACTTGGTTTTTGTGGACCTTCAAACAGCCTTTGATGGCGTTGATCGCCCAACGTTGTGGCATATCCTAAATAGAATGAGCATCCCTCATGACATCTTGAAGCTCTTAATCGCTCTGCATTCCGGAAACATCACAAGAATCATATACAGCACAAGAGGGGAATATACAACCAAAATACTAATAGAGCGAGGAGTCTAACAGGGCTGTGTTTTAGCCCAGACACTTTTTAACTGCTTCATAAATGACATTGTTGCAGCTCTGAAAAATCTTAATTTGGATGTACCGAAAGCAGTCAACGATCACATTCCAATTTTGCTTTATATGGATGATGCGGTACTGTTGCCAAGAACGGAGATAGCAATGCATCGACTATTAGAAGACTTTGAGTCCTTCTGTACAGCAAGGAAATTGTCCATTCATGTCAATAAAACGAAATATATGATTTTCAATCAAAAACAAAAATTGTGAGCTTCTTTTAAGGTTTATAAAACATAATTGAAACAAGTATCCACTTATGATTATCTTGGCTTACGATTCGATGATAAACTTAAGTGGTCCCAACAGCAATCAAAAAGTACAATCATATTGGCACAGCAAACTGGAGGGATATTGACGTCTGCAAATTCACTGGGCAATTCAGTGAAATCAGCAATCCTAGCCTACAAAATGAAAGCAAGGGCCGCTTGTATATACAGCACTGAGGTTTGGGGTTATAAGAAAAGCCCCGAAATTCAAATCACCCCAAAAAAATGTATACGACGTTTGCTACTACAGGGCCCTGGTACAGTCTCCTTGTCCCCTTGGAGGATGCGAAACGTTAGCACATTTTCTTTTGCTGTGTCACTTTACTTACCACATCTGTAGATATTATTTACATCTAACATTAGAACTTGCAAAGAGGCGCAAGCTCTCTGTATGAGATTTGATGACAGAGCTATTACAATGACTGCTTCATCTTATATCTTCGCAGCATGGAAACAAAGATCAGTCACACATTTAAATTTGAATGTTGACAAGCAAGTTGGACAATCTTCTAATGGAGTTGTATAGATCAAGTTAGCATGCTATACATACTATTTATACATGAAGAATTTATCAGTTTGGTTGCAATGTTAAGTGAGTTACGCCATGGGTATTGTTGTTGAAAGAATGAGTATTGAAAAAACGATTGGCTAGCAATAGGTCGCTTGTTTTTAAACTTATTTTATATTGTATTAAGGGAAAGAGTTGCATAATAATTCTCATTTGTGTAAGAAATAGGAGTTACATTTTTAGTATATGAACTAATATGATCTTAAATGAACTGCACAGTTTTTAAAAAAAGATTATTAATTGTGCTGTAGTATTTGATCTGACTAATTATTGAAGATAATTGAGCTGTATATTGAATTTTTATTGTTATGGCTTGTTTGGCTGAAACAATAAACTATATATCTATCTATCTATTTATCTATCTATCTATCTATCTATCTATCTATCTATCTATCTATCTATCTATCTATCTATCTATCTATCTATCTATCTATCTATCTATCTATCTATCTATCTATCTATCTAGTTAGTGTTTACCGGACTGAATCACGACCACAGGGTCCTTGAGAGCCATGGGTTTTAAGCTCCAGGTGTGCAACGGTGGGGTCCCCCCCAATCAGCTTGCCACAACGGCAGGCTATGATCAGCCAGGGTCATCCCTAAGTACTCCACCTCCAGCACCGGCAGGGAGATAGAGGAAGCAATCTAATTGAACATGAAGGCCGTGTGGTGGGGATTAAAAGGAGTAATCGCTGGTGGCTGGGGGCAGGGCTCACCAGCTATCTATTAGGGACCAGGGTATAAGTCATTGTGATAAGTATGACACAACATGAATGATAGGTGACTGGGGCGCAGATAATAAGACTTATCCAGAGCAGGATCCAGTACACAATTAAAATCACCCCTAAAGAATCCATTCCAAGCGAGACCATCCAGTCAACAGTGAGGATATGTGTGCTAAAAACGTCCCCTGTGCAAATTTGGCAAATATAGACTTCCCAATAACACCTCCACCCCAGTCACCAGTGAGGATATGTTTGCCAGAAATCTCCCCTGTGCAACATTTGGCAAATATAGACTTCCCAATAACACCTCCACCCCAGTCTCCAGCGAGGATATGTGTGTCAGAAACCTCCCCTGTCCAAAATTTGTAAAATATAGACTTCCTAATAACACCTCCACCCCAGTCACCAGTGAGGATATGTTTGCCAGAAATCTCCCCTGTGCAACATTTGGCAAATATAGACTTCCCAATAACACCACCACCCCGTCCATCTTCCCCTTCACAAACACATGACATCCCTCCGGGTCCGTCTCAATCACAGTGCTCTGAAATGGCACCGGTGGTCGCACACATATTAGCACCCTTCTAGCGTAGCTCAAATAGGCTGTGCAAAAGCATTTCCCTCGCCAGCGATTTTTAAGTTTTAGGTCCTCCCCTTGTGTCCTTCACCTTCTGAGGTATTGATGAACAGAGTGGTGCTTTCTGGCTGTTCCCAGTCCCTGGGCATTCCTGGTGAGAAACGTTATTTTTGCAATTCTGCGGCCAAGATCAGGGAGAATCTAGGGGATGCAAGTTGTCCTCTGTCATTGAACCTCCAGGCATGCTGCCAGAAAGTTAACATGAGAGGCTCAAATACAACAAGACAGATTACCAAACTCCCTACCCCATGGCAGCAGAGCAACTGGTGGCTGCCTAAACAGTTAATGTATTTCTGTAAGTTTGCAGTCTCTGCGATGCGACACTCCAAGAGTCCCAGAGTTCCTGATGTGGGGGATGTGACCATGTCCACCATGAGCTGATCAGTGCTTGTTGTGCTGTATCCAGGCAGTGGTAGTTAGGGTCCAGCTTCAGTTACTTGGTTCAGTGTCACCTTGGATCAAAAAGCGGAGGCAGGGAAGGGGGATTTGATATATATGCCGGGGTGATCAGCAGTTGGCAAGTTCCAGTGAGGTAAGCAGTTCATCGGCTGTTTGTGATTAATGGAGGGGCGGACAGTAGATATGGCAGTCAGCTGGGAAGTTTCATATTCGCCATCCGAGGAGGCTTCTTCCGCCCCCTCTGTTACGCCTGCTGTGGCAGGGTCCTCAAGATGTGCAGCCACAACAAGGGATGAGGTTCTGTGGGGTGGTGGTGCAGAGCAGTCACTGGGACCTGCAGGTATTCACTTGGGGGAGGGGAGGGGCAAAGTCCAGGCAAAGATAGCAGAGGGAGCCCTTGTGGGGTGGAGGTGGCCTCCGACACTCCCGTCTCAGCTGTCCTCATGTGGGTTCAGTCCCTCCCCTCCACCCCTTAGGCCACCATTCCTTCCGCTGGACTCGCTGAGTGCACCTACCATTTTTGGGGGGAGGAGGTAAGTTCCGAGGTCGCCACGGTCGCATATGCTTCCTGATGAGGCCTCCGTCCGTTCAAAAGAGCTCGGAGGGCCGCTGCTGGTGCCACACCACCGTGGCCTCCAGGACCACTGCATATTTGGTAGCGAGAGCCCCCAGGCACCTCCTGGGCTGTTCACAACATTGAGGGGGCTCCCGGCATCACTGACGATGGTCTTCTCCCACCTCCAGCCTGGCCATTAATGGAAGATTATAGACCCTCAATCCGGAGCGTCAAGGACACATGTTCACCATTTTGCGGTGCTCTGCCACGCACCCTACACCAAACCATATCTAACAACAAATTACCCTGTCTCCCGACCTACACTACATATCCATTTAAAATAATGACCTGTCACAATTTTTACCACCAATACGTCAATGCACATTTCTTTTTAGATGTACGTACCCGGATAAGTATATACTGCTAACACACAATTTTTACAAAAACTTTTTTTCCCCATTTTTATTACATACAATTTCACTGTAGCCATTACAGTGATCACAGTAGTCAACAGCCTATACGGGCAGTGATTTAACAATAATTGTGCAATCTGTGCAGCCATACATGGCTTTCAGGTGCAGTCGCTCATAGACATCGTACACTACTACATGTACATTCTCATTTACTAAGCAGGGGGAACACACCATTCATGCATAGTCTCTTGCATCATCTTATGTGTGCAGGTGGTGCAGTTTTACGGTAATACGCCTCTGACCACCCACTCTTTCCCTATACGAAAGGGTGAACCAGATCAACCAATCCGGGATCTGTCATGCTCCTCCACGGCCTCCACTTCAGCTGCCTGACGTGCAAGGTATACCTGGTAGGGGCCCGAATATTTTTGGGTCTACAGCCTGCCGGTATCAGGGAGTTAAAATTGTCTGACTGTGTATTGCAATAGGATAAATCTGTACACCATTCCATAGCTGTGGGCAACTTACCTGACATCCACCTCATGGCTATTCCCCGTTTGGCTATCAAAATACCCAGCACCAGTAATTTGCGTGTTCCCTTAGGCAAATCTTTGACACACCCTACTAGGGCTACCAAGGGGGTCGAGGGGACTATTACCTCAGCCATTTCCTGTAATGCCACGAACACAGCCACCCAGAATCTGTGAGTCCCAGGGCAGTCCCAAGCAAATTGTGTGAAGTTTGCCCCAGCTGCACCGCATCTTGCACATCTGTCATCTTCTCTTAACCTATATCCATGTAAACGGGCCGGGGTATTGTACACTCTTTGCAGAAACCTTTAATGTATGAGTCGGTTTCTGAAGTTATGTGATGTAGTTTTAGTGCCTGCGCAGCAGTACACCCACTTCCCCTCCGATATATCTATATTCAGTTCAGCGCGCCATTCCTGTAGTGCCTTCATATTTAGTGCGCTAGTGTCCGACTGTGAAAGTGTGTACAGTATTGAGATTGCGCGCTCGCAATAAATACGCTAAGGGAGTGAATTCGTGGGGCTCTCGCCTGTCTTCCCCAAGTGACGTGCGTAGCGCCTGACTAGCTCGGTGATAGTGAAACTTTGTGAGCATTGCAGCTTCCCCTGGTTGTGTTTGGAGCTGATCCCACTGCCTAAACACCCCTTCTACGAAGTAATCGCCCATAATTCTGATGTCTAGAGCATGAATGGAGAGAATGAATTCCTTCTCCTTAACCATTGGTAGCCATTCACACCATTCCAATGGTAATCTAGGGGAATAGAGTAGGGTGATTCCCTGCACAGCAGCGGCTCTCCAAAGTAAGTTCCTAGTGTTACCTACTGGATCTATCACTTGATAACGCCTCTGTGACTTGCTAAATAAATACTGCGGCAATGACAATGGGAGCACCACCTCTCTCTCGATATGCAGGTGCGAGAGGGACATGTAGTAAATAATATGCATGCATCAGTTGTGCAGTGCAGTAGTACAGCTCAAAGTCTGGGGCATTCAGGCCCCCATGAGGAGTATGTTCTGGTCAGTGTTTCCCACTGAACGCGCGGGTGCCTTCCAGCCCAGGTGAACCTAATCAAGTGAGATCTCAGAATGCGAAAGAATGATCTCGGCAATGATGTGGGTATATTAACAAAGAGAAAAAGAAAGCGCGGGAGCACCATCATCTTCATGGGTGAGATACGCCCCAACAATGACAGCGGCAACCAGATCCATCTCTGGATAGATTCAGACAGCTTCTGCATAGCCCTACCATAGTTTTCACGGATAACCACTTCGGGGTCAGTATGTATTTGAACACCCAAATACCACGTTGGCTCAGTTGTCTACGTAATGGGGCAATCTGTCTGAGTAGCGGCAATACCCGCAGTCAAGAGGAATGCCAGTGATTTACTCCAATTTATGCGCAGGCCTGAGTGTTGCCCGAACTGTGCCACCTCCTTCAGTATTGGAGTGAGGTTCTGCACTGGATTTTGTACATACAGTAAAGTGTCGTCTGCGTACGCTGTGATTATCAGGTTATAATGGGGAAACCGCATGCCGCGGTGTCCGTGGTATTCACGCAGTGCACATGCCAGCGGTTCAGCCGTAAGAACGTACAACAGAGGGGAGAGCGGGCATCACTGCCTTGTCCCTCTCGTGATCGCAATCGGGTCTGATAGCAATCCATTCATGCGCAAGCGAGCAGTAGGCTTCGCATACAAGACATCCACCAGTTGGATGGACACTTTGCCCGAACCCAATCGTCTCAACACTGCCCTCAGGAAACACCACTACACGGAGTCAAAAGACTTTTTGGCATCCAGAAAAATCGCCGCGGTGCGCATCTCCGTGTCTATGTTGGAGATGGTGCTTAAAAGAGTACGCAAGTTGTTTGTAAGTGAACGTGTGGGTACGACCTCAGACTGCTCTATGGCCACTACTATCGGCAGCAGAGTGGCTAGCCGATTCGCCAGAATTTTGGCAAAGATATTTATATCAGTATTGTGCAGAGATAGAAGACTATCTGAGGAGCAGTAATCTGGAAGCGTATCCTTTTTGAGTAGCGTGATCGGGGTTGCCTCACGCATACTGGAAGGCATGATTCCGTTAGTCGCCATCTCCTCAAATAGGTTAACCAGATGGGGGACCAACTGATCCTGATAAGCCTTGTAAAATGCCACTGTTAACCCATCCGACCCAGGAGCCCTATGGTTAGGCATAGTTTTCAATGCTGTGGTTATCTCAGTGGGGCGTAATGGAGCCATCAAGTGCTCCCTTCATTGCTATGTACGCTAGATAGTCTTCAACCGTTTCGTCTGTGCTAGATGGGCGTGAGGTGTATAGGTCTGTATAATACTTGCGAAACCTATCAACAATCTGCGCTGCATCATTAATTAGTGCTCCGCTTTAATCACAAAACTCTCAAACCTCATTTGTACCCCCGGTCAGCTGGGTTAGTGCTGCCAACGTTGCACTGGGTCTTTACCCCTCCCCATACACCTTCGCAGTAGCATATTTCCCCAAGTGCACCACTTCAGTCTGGGCCAGCTGATTATATTAGCTAATTCTAACCCTTATCTGCGCAAGCACTTCAGGGAAAGATTCTATAATAGTTTGCCGCTCCAATTCCGCTAACTCTGTCTCCAATTTTTGTAGCCGTCCTCTGATGGAGCGGAGCACCCCTGCGTGTTTCGATACGACCACACCCCGGATGTAGACCTTGAACGTTTCCCATATGGTTGCCATTTTGGGGACACTAGCATGGTTAGTGCTAAAATAATGGTCTATTTCTTTTGATACCTCTTCTTTGAACACTGCGCCCAGGAGGGAGTATTGGGGAAAATCCCAAAACCGTACCCTAGGCTGAAGGTCGTTGATCTTCAGTGTCAGTTTAATTCGGGAATGATCTGTATAGGTGCGCCGCAAGTGCATACATTCCACTATGTGGGGTATTAAGTCTCGGGAGCCAAACCAGAAATGTATATGCGTATGAATTTCATGTACGGACGAATAGTGTGTTTATTCCCTGCCTGATGGTGTGCGATAATGCCATACATCCATTAGCCCATCAGTTTCCGCAATTGCCGCAATAGCTTTTGCGGCAGACAAGGGATTTCGCACAGGACCTTTTGAGTGGTCAAGTGCTAGGGACTGTACACAATTGCAGTCACCCCACCATAGAGTGGGCATTTTCGAGAGTATATTTAGTTTGTTATGCAAAGAGCTGTAGAATTGTGGACTGTCGTAGTTTGGGCCGTATATGCCCACCACCAAATATCTAAATTGGCCTTGCAGCTGCGCACTAACACATACCTCCCCTCAGAGTCCAAATCCACGGCTTGTATTTTTATATTGCCACCTTTTCGGACCCATACCAGCACTCTTCTTGCATGTGTAGTGAACCCAGCAGCAAGACAAATACCCCTCATTCTCCTCTGTGACAACAACCCAGAGTTAGGTGCTAGAAGGGTTTCCTGTAGCACCGCCACATCTATATGATGTCTAAATAAGTACAACCTCACGAATCTTCCGCTGGTCATTTAGACCCCTAATATTCCAGATTCCAGGTAAGAAAATGTATTGTGTGGTCCCTCTGTGTAAATGTTTTGTGTGGTCCCTCTGTGTAGACATCAAGCCACTATCACCACCCACGCTCATAGTATTTGAGAAATGTACCCACGAACATATGTCTTCACTGGTTAAAGCATTTACGGTTATCAGGGCTACTGCTGCGAAACAATGACAAATCTAAGGACATTCCCTCCCCCTCCCACGTCACCTTCCCCAACTTTTGACATGACTGCATGGACCCCTCCCTCTGGTCCCACAATCCCACCCAATGACAGTGTGTAGTACACGTGAGGAGGTGGCTGCTCGACTATTTGTCAAAAAAACCCAACCCTGCCGCAATTACTGTATCAATTTCTGTATTCGGCCATGGACATCATCAAGTAAGCAGTCCCAGAATATAACACCTTCACACAAGATACAAAGCAAAAACATCAGGTTATGCGACCGGTGTTCCTGAACTCCACCCGCATCGTCAATGGCCACCCACCACCACCCAATGCAGGTGCCAGATCACAACCTCAAATTGCAGCAAATATCTACACATCAAACGTCACAACTAAAGATGGGCTGTTATGAAATACCCCGCTGTCCCACCAGATTCGTTGCTGCTATTCCTAAGCCATGCTAACCCAGCAGCTAGCCTCTCAGGTCTGTTTATCAAGTAGTCCCTCTGAGTTATTATCCGCTGTGACTTCTTCCCGCACCTGCTTGTTGGACTGTACCTTAGCGTAGCTTTTGAGTGCTTGCTGTGCATTGCCGGGGTCCGCATAGATCTTTGTTTTACCATCAAAAGTGACTTTTAGACAAGCTGGATAAAGCATGGCATAGTCAATGTTGAGTTCTCTCAGTTTGCCCTTGATGGTGGTGAAATGTCTGCGCGCCTCCTGCACTTGAGGGGTAAAGTCAGGGTACAGATACAGGACCGACCCCTCATGATTAAGGGTATGCAGTTCTCGTGCTCTCCGCAGTGCTGCATCTCTGTCTCTATAATTTAATATGCGAGCAATAATAGGACGTGGAAGGGGCACTCGGGGAGGGGCATGGTGGGTCGGGGCGCCAGCGACCGGTGAGTAAGTTCGACCACAAATATTGAAGAAAACGTGTCTCTGCCTAATAGTGTGACAAGTATATTCTCCACGTACAGCTCCATATTTCCCATTGACGTTGACTCAGGTAGTCCCACCAAGTGCAAATTGTTGCACCTGGAGCGCCCTTCGAGGTCTTCAGCCTTGGTCTGTAGCATCTCCAACAGTTTCCTCATGTTTTTCTGGGCCCGTGAGACCTCTACGTCGTGATCTTCGATTTCTGAGACCCTCCTCTCAAGCATATCGATTCTCTCAGCGTGCTTATCCAACCACTAGGACATACGATCCATGTGGTAAGATAGCTAGTCTATCTTCCAATCGATCATGGAGAGGCTCTGTTGCATGGTTTCAAGTATATGGTGCAGGTCTCCACCAAGTTCCGTGCCGGAGATCCCATATGCCCCCAGCTCCACGTCCGCATCTTCCTCTCTGAGCCAGGAAGATATGGGCTGGTCGAATTGCAGTTTTGACTGTTTTGTCTGGCTTCCCCATGCTGGTGTTGCGGGCGCACCACAGCAGTCACTACAGTGCCCGGGGTGTGTGGTACTCAAAGTTATGTCTGAATCCTGAATTCCCACCCAGCGGGCACAAGAGTACTTGGGGATCAGCGAGTCCTTTTAAATGCAGATAGTGGTGCCTCACATGTGTCACTCTCTGAGCAGCCAACCTTAGGGTTGTTATATATGGCACACCCTACTCCTCCCGTGCACAACTGCACTGGAGACCCCCGCAGTGCCGTGCCACATTGCCTTCACAGCTGATGCATGCAAATGTTACCAGACCAAGCTGCACTTTAGCGTCCCCGCAGCCACCGTTAGACCCCCCGAAAGGCTGGGCGTTCTGGAGCACCTGTGGGCATCTGCAGCAAGGTACGCAATCGCCTGAGGCTCGCAATTGACCGACCGTCCAGGCAAGCCCCAGGCAACAGCAATCACTCATCATTCGGCGGGGAAACCACATCATCTCTTGTCCCTGGCATTCAGTCTATGTGTTGTGGAACACCCGGCAGGCAGGCTTCCCTGGGCCCATTCAGTGCGCACCAATCTTATGTGCAGGCCGCAGGCCCAACACGGTCAGGCCCCAGAGTCTCCACACCATTGCCGCAGGCCAGCTGGCCCACGCGCACCAGGTTGTTGCTCCATTACTGGTGCCCCCACGCAGAACCTCGGAGCACCCAGGATCCCAGTCGGCATCCACGAACTCCGAATGCCGCGTCTGCCCAGTGATGCAAGCCGGAGCCAAGGAGGCACTCCAGCGGCCTTTTCAGCCGCGCGGCCGTTTCAGCACCAGAGAAAAATGTCTGCCTTCAGTGTGTACACCGTTGGCTGTGCAGTTTCAATTTGTAGCGCTTGTCTGGAGCTCTTCGTTACTGCAAGTTGGGCCTTCCTATAGCCATGGACTGTGCGGATTTCTGCAGAATTGCAGTGACGTTATCGGGAGCCCGATCACAGCGCGGCCATCTTGAGTCCAGGCAAGCTCGTCCCTCCTGCTAACACACTATTACGAAATCGTTTTTATTTTTTTAAAGTATGTATACTAGTAATAACTGAAATGGTTAGAGTACATAACACAACTGTTATAACGCTACCCTTGATCCTGTTTTACACACTTACCTCACACTCTACAGTCATGTGATTCAACCTTGTACCCGAAGTAGATATTACCATGACCCACTCACTACTATTTTACATCTTTAATCTTGCACATAATATGAAGGATAAAACATAAATTCACATGCCAGACATCGTACTCATATACTCAACCTAGGTATAGGCATATTTATTGCATGGCATGTTGTCTATATCAACCACAACATCCGAAGGTATTCCTACATTTATTTTAACTCCAAAATAATAAAGTATAATTTTATCACACACTCTCTCACTGCCACACACACTAGCCTCCTTTAACAGACATGGGGAGATGGAATTAATTTCATCTCCCACAGTGCAACACATAGAAAATCAAGAATAAAAAATGGAAGTAAGAGGTCAAAATAAGCAACCTATCAAAATGAACATTGTAACATTTTCAAAAACAACCGATATCTATAAGTAAACAACAGGCACAATATGTTCAAGATCAACTTTTTATATAATTAGAAAAAGAACAACAAGAATCTTCATCCTCTGGGTCAATAAAAGTTCTTAAACACAAAATGAATAAAAATCAAAGTCCGTGGGTTGGGCAGAAACAATTGTGTCCTATCACAGTCTGTAAAATAACAAACAGGCCTTGCGGTTGCCTCCAAACCTTTGTAACAATGTCTTTATCACAGTGGCTCTCCATGCTACTTTCTGGGATTGGTGGGGATTTAAAATTTGTTTTTAAATGAGACAGGGCCTGGGGTTCCTGGGAAGAAGTATTTATTGGGCAAGGTGAGGTATCTGGGTATGGGAGAGGTTTGGGGTAGGAGGAGATGTAGGAGCAGGTGAAATAGTAGAGGGGTGGAGGAAATGGGTCAACAGGGAAAACTGGGGTAGGCTAATGAGTGTAATCAGATGAAAGAATGATGGCTGGTGGTGAAATAGGAGTTAGGAGTCAGGAATAAGGAAAAATGCAGGTGTGCCATAAGCACTGGTATCAGAAGATCCACTAGCAGAGCATGCTAAATGACACCCTGGATGGCATGCAACAATGTTGTCTGCCCCATAGAGAGGTTCTAAGGAAGCTCCAGTGCCTCCTCTGACACCAATGATTGTGAGATGAGAGCAAAGGGGAGAGGTGCTCACAGCAAAGGAGATCCTAGTCTGTTTACAGACTGGGTGTAGGCTTGTACTAGGGTACAGGAGTGAGGGTGGTGCTGGTGATAGTGGTCAATACCATGAGGTGTTGGTCAGAGGCCTCAGAATTAGAAGGAGATTTTGTCTCCTGGCCTCTTAGTGCCACTGGGCCCTTTATTGTTGGTGGCTCCACTTTCCAACTTCCAGGCCCCTCCTGATGGTCCTCTGAAGTATGTAAGCTTTCCATCCATCTCTTCAGTGTGGTCCCCAAAGTATGGTCAGCATCACCCTTGCATGCCTCAGAGTAAGCTGAAAGCAGACAGAGTGAATTTATAACATGCACACACATCAAAGAGGTTCACAATTTATATATTAAAGGTTAATATTCGAAAAATATAGACCCAATGTCACACTAGAATGGGCATGATTTAGAATTGTATGAATAGAATATCACAAACATCATGCATATCACGTCTTCCCTATTACACGTGCATTATATCCTATAGCACTCGTAGTAAGGCATACAGGATATCTCACTTTTGTGACTGAGTACACATCTGCGAAATGCAAAACCAGACACATATTGTTATCTTAATTGTTTTTAAATCTTGGTGACAGCAATGTTCCCTGTATTGTGTAGACTCCTAGCCCATGTTTGGCATTTACATTTGCAAGTATCTGCTATCACACTTTCTATGCTAAAAGGACCTAAGCTGAAGCCGTAGCCATCTTTGTGACAATAATCTGCACACTGAGGGTCATTACAAACGGCACCCCTCAAGTAAGGGCCAAAGTAAACTATTCATGTCACAGAGTAGTTTTGTTAGCACATTAATGCCAAAATATCATGTCTTCAGAGATCTGAGCATGACAAAAATTTTAACAACACTACAACAGTGTGAGACTCTTAAATCACTTGATGAAGGGTCTGCTTTCAAGTTTGGTGTACAGGATACTCCTACCTGCAATGTTAATCTGCAATGTTAAAAGTGCATTATAGCCTATGTTACTTGTAATGCAACAGATGGGATACTCTTCCTGTTTTCCATAGAGAATCACATACTGAAACATATATCAAATTGGGTAAATTGGGGGCTGGATAAGGTTAGTGATATCCATAGTCATAATTTCGAGCAGCTGACCCTGAGATGTGTTGTTCACTCACAAAGTCACAAGAGTAGGCAGGTTACTAACTCACAAAGGTCCTGGTTCACGAAGGAGTGTAGACATTTAAAGACGCAACTTTATATGGCAATCAAACCCAAGAACACACCCCTCATGAGAGTTTTAAGAAGGGCGTATAAGTTAACTATCACAAGAGCCATAACGACTTTAAACAATTCTGGTCTTCAGTTGCTAGGGGGTACTTCGATAGCCATCCACCACTACCTAACAACATCTCAGCACTCGCCTGGCAAGATCACTTTAGCTCCCTATACTCATGTCCAGACACCTCCTGCTCCCAGGTAACCCCTTTTGAACTTCCTCTAGTGAAAGCCAATGACCTTCTTACTCTGAGTGATATTCTGGTTTCGTTTGAGTCAATCATTCCATCAAAAGCCCCCGGTCCAGATGGAATCCCAGGCAATCTCTTCCTGCATGATAAAGCCAACTGGTTAGAATACATTTTAATACTTTGTAATGCTTCAGCATGGGGCACGCCAATACCAGACTCTTGAAGGGGGGCAGAGGTAATCCCTATCTTTAAGAAAGATGACAGGAGCCTTCCATGTAACTACAGGCCTATTAGCCTTATCGATTCCATCCAGAAGGTACTCTGCCCCTCTCTTCTTTCTAAAATCCAGATTGGACTATTGACAATAATGTTCTTTCCCCTTACAATGCGGGATTCCGTTGGAAGACGGGCACAATCGACCAGGCCATATACTGAAAAACAGTAGTTATTGGTAAAGGAAGTCTTTATGTTGCTTTTATCGATCTGAAGACTGTCTTTGACCTCGTGCCCCGTACTAAACTATGGCAAGCACTATCAGAAATGGGTATGCCTATGGATATTTTGTCCTTAATCATTTGCCTCCATAAGCAAACTACGCCACCGTTCACTGGGGCAACCAAGCGGAGGTTACTGACCCCATCCAAGTCAATACTCATCCACGCCCACAAATGCCTACACAACACCGGACCCCAATATCTAAACAACAGAATCACCCTCCACGTACCCAAAAAGAACCTCCGATCTGTGCACCTCATCCTCGCCGAAACCCCTCGCTTCCACAGAGCCAAAGCAGGGGGAAGAACCTTCTACCACATCGCAGTCAAGACCTGGAACGAGCTCCAGATCGACATCAGACGCGTCCCGTCCCTAAACACCTTCAGGAAAGCTCTCAAGACCTGGCTCTTCAGGTGAACAGAACTGCTGACCCCTCCCCCACAGCACCTTGAGACCCTCGAGGGTGAGTAGCGCGCTTACAATTCCCTGATTGATTGATTGATTGATTGATTGATTGATTGATTGATTGATTGATTGAATAGGGGCGTTCACCAAGGCTGTGTTTTGGCGCCAGTCCTCTTCTCCCTCTATATCAACTAAGTAGTTGAGTTCTGTCACAGATTTCAGCAGATAAACCAATGCTGGGAAAATAAAAAAATGTTGCCCTTTTATTTGCAGACAACACCTTATTAGTGTCCAAAACTCCTGGAGGTTTACAAATACTTTTAAATCAGTTCAAAGTGTTCTGCGATATACGTGGCCTTGAAATCAATTTACTAAAAACAAAGTACATGATAATAAATCCCCACAAAACCTAAAAGGGCCATTTGACCCTAAACTGCGTATTGCTCGAAAGGGCTAGTAATTTTGACTTTCTAGGTATTAGAATTTCGGACAACATGTCATGGAATCCACATACACCTAAGGCGACCCTGAGGTTTAAGCAAATAACAGGGGCTCTAAAGAAGGAAAGCTGCACCTCTTACAGCAAACCAGCCACAGCGGCTCTCCAAATTTATGATTTTAACGCTGTAAGCTGTGCTCCATAAAATGCCAAAGGCTGACTGATCTCACCGTGGCAGAAAATAAGTTCCTGAGGAGCTTGATGATACTACCGTAAATTAATACGGAGAAAACGGAGATAATAGAGTTTGGCCGGGGAAAACCCGCGTGGAGCGGTTCTTGGTGGCCAGCGGAGGCTGGCGAATGCCCTTGTCCCGTGCTTAAGGTTTGAAACCTGGGAGTGGTGTTTGATAATCAGCTTAATTTTTCTGCGCATGTCAGTAATCTGGCCTCTTCCTGCTCCTCTCTAATAAGGACATTGCGGAAGATTTTCCCTTTTAATAAATTGGATCTTCGCAGAAATGTGGTGGTAACTTTAGTGCTGTCCAGAATGGATTACTGTAATGCATTGCTATTAGGAATCAACAAGACCTTGATGTGGAGACTGCAGGTCTTGCAGAATGCGGCAGCCAGACTTTTGCTAGACGTTCCCAGAGATCATTCTACCGCTGAGGGAATCAAGGCACTTCATTGGCTCCCAGTCCAGCAACGCATAGATTTTAAGGCTCTATGCCTAGTACACAAGGCTGTGTTTGGGGGGGGAGCAAAGGAGGTTCGGAAGCTTTTTGTTCCCTACTCTCCGGGTCGGGCACTTAGGTCCTCCTCTCAATCCCTCCTTAGGCTAAACCGTGTCAGGAAAGCCAGATGAGGCGGCAGAGCCTTTTCTTTTCATGCTGCCAGTCTCTGGAACAAACTTCCTGCTTCTCTGATACTAACAGACAGTCATCAAGTCTTCAGAAAACTGTTAAAAACATGGCTTTTTGAGGTGACCCGGTGTTAATCATGGAGCTGTTTTCTCTCTACCCACCAGCGCCAAGACGCTTCGGCATTCGTTCGCGCTTTACAAGTGGCTATCCTATCCTATCCTATCCTACCACAGAGTACTCCTCTAATTCCATTAAAACTGGATTTGGGCTGCAAATCAGTTTTTGATATTGCGAAACTACGCCTGTTGCTTTTTTGGCTGAGGATCAGATCTACGCCCGAACTGCATTCCTATGCCATTGCACTGAAGGAAGTTAGCACTCTTGATGTTTTTAACATGATAAGTTGGCTTAGAAACATGTAATGTTTGCCCGATTCTCTTGGGGTAAAGGACCTTTGGGACAACACTAATTCCCTTCCACCTTTCAGCAAACATAAACTGAAAGCCATGTACTGGCACTGGGTACACTGTCTGAACTCAATAATTAGGTTAACGGCAGAATTTGTTGACCTTAAATTGACATTGGAAGACTATCTGGACATTATCCCGTCACCCCAAGACAGGAAACTTTACATGCAGTTTAGGTTCGGAACACTTCCTTTAAATTCCTTTAGCAGTTCATGGCTTTGTACTCGGACACATCCCCAGTCATGTCCATGCAGCTTTTCACCTATAGACTCAATGGCACATGTTTTATTCCCCAGTCCGGCTTATACATCCCTAAGAGCAAGGTGGATCATGCCTGTATGCAAATTGGGTACCCCGAGAGCATGGGGAATCCTTGCATAATCTTAGATCCGACGCAAGTCCATTGTTTGCTTGTTCGCTCGCTAAATTCTTGGGCCCCATGTGGGGTATTCAAAGGAATTTTTTCAAGCCCCACTTCCCACTGTGATAGGCTGTATTACTAATTCCAGTGTGCAACCTTGTTTTAATAATGTCACTTAGGGACTTCTTCTACTGCGCATCCACAACACACAGGACCTTTTAGACAACATAGCTGGCCCTATCGGGCTTCATGGCCTCTTGAGGCTTTTCCGATTTTATTTGATCCTGTGCAAATGTTACATTTAGTCTCCTTTTAATATTCAATCTTTTGTAATATGTATTGTATAAGTCAAATATATCTATGTTGCTTACCTGACTCCCTGCTGGACCATACAGGTGTCTGACTCCTCTGGAGTGGAGCTGTGGGCCCTTGTCACCTGTACCTTTGGCCACGGTGGATTCCTGCAGACGTTGTTGAGTAGCAATAGAGGAGCCTGAAAATATGGCGGATCGATGATATGTCACTGAAGGAGACCTCGTCTGGGATGTTGCTTCTGTCAATAACCACTAGAAGGTCTCCATAACAATAGAGAATTTGCACGGCCAACCGCCTAATATCTTCAATGTTTGACAGATTCTCAAAAAATAAAGGAAAAACAAAAGACTTTAAATGAATATTTATCTAACTCAATACATTTTGTCTTTAAATAAATATGTATTTAGATGATTTAAAAAAAAATCATAAAAAAGTAACATTCTAGTATTTGAGTAATAATGTTAATGTGAGAGTATGAAGATAATTTAAGTGAAATATATGTACGTTTGTGACATATTTTCTCTCCTACTATGTAACAAATGTCATAAATATTATTCACATTGTTGCCATGTTATTTGTGTGTCTATTTACACGGTGGCTAAATTAAACTTTTTTTTAATGTGTCCATCAAGCGTGTGTGTTCCAATATCATTTACACATTGTAGTCATTTTTTGCTGAAATGTCCATCATCCGTCCTTGGCAAGACGGAGAAGGCTAGGTCAGCGAAACGAACGTGTGTAAAAACCACGTCCCATTCTAGAGATCATGCAGGAAACGCACCTCCTTTAGAAGTACTGGCTGAGGGGTGCTACCATAGAGGCTTTTCACAACAATTCAAATCTGAGCTTTTGCAGAGATCAGATTTGAGACAGTCATCCCTCCTACTGTGAAGAGTAAGGCAATTTTACTTTGCTGTGCTAGTGGCTGTTTCCAGTACAGAATTAGTCATTCGAATGGCATGTCTCAGCCACATTTTTAGCTGTTCTCAACCTGGTTCTGGATGTTATGCTCAGACACACCAATTACTATATCTAATTTCCAGAAGATAATACAACAGAGATCAATATCAAGGCCTGGTTCTATGGATTTAAACGCATACCACATGTGGCATAGATGGAACCCACATTACATTGGTGCCACTTCATTAAACAGGGCATGCCCACCACAATAGGAAGCATTTCCACTCCATCAATGTGCAGGTGGTTTGCATTGCAGACCTCCACATCACCAGTGTGTGTGCAAGATTTCCTGGTTCCACCCATGACGCACTAGTGCTATGCAACAGCTACATACCACAACAAATGGCAGTTCTTGAAGAGAGGAGGGCCTGGCTTTTTGGTACATTTCAACTATTTTGATTATTCATTTTAATTTATGAAATTCATAGAATGCACTATCACCATACAGGTATCCTGCACTGGTACCTCTATTTAAACAAAGAACATACTAGTATCGAGAGAAAGCCAGATCAGTGAAAGCTACCAACATGGGAAAGAGCCAGGTTTATACAGCTTTCCTAAATTGCAGGAGGCCAGCTGCAGATCTTAAAATGGCTGGTAATTTATTCCAGAGCTGAGCCGCTCTGATCATAAAAGCTCGACTGCCTTATCTTGTTTTCCAAAATTTTGCAACATAGTTGAGATTGGCAGTTCCTGAATGAAGGCTCCTCACAAGAACATATCCTTTTAATCTTATTTGCGGGACAAAAGGCCCTTATCCTGAAACAATTAAAAAGTATCCAAAGAGATTTAAAGGCTATGTTTGTTTTATCGGAAGCCAGTGAAATTCCTTGATAGCACTGGAGGAGGATGATATTCTTGGCCTGTTTAGTGCCAATTTAGCAGCTGCGGCTTGAACTCGATATAATCTATTTATCAGACAGTCCGGTATTCCTAGCAACAAAGCATTGCAGTAGCCCAACCTATTTAATATCTCACTTCGACAGTCAATGTTTTAGCATGAGAGGGCAGCAGCGACAGGAGTTTCCTTAGACTCCAGATAAGTGCAAAGCAGGTAGCAGCAACTTTATTTACATGGTTCTCAAAGGATAGCTTATTGTCAAAGAGGACCCCTGGGTTGCAAGATAAATAGGTGTCTTTTTTCCATTGATACCATTCCTGGTCAGGAAGCAATTGGATTTTTCAGGAAAACTAGACACACTGGACAAAATCAATTGTTTGACATCAGCATAGTTAACAAGCCTGATGTTATGAGATTTAATAAGTGATATTAAAGGCCTCATATAAATATTAAAAAGATTTGGGCTCAGTGCAGATCCTTGTGGGACGGTTTTAAAATCAGAGCAAACCACTTGGCAGCAATCTGACAAATACGACACATCCAAATCAGTATTGTATCACTAACTCCATTCATAGCTAGTCTTGCCAGTAATGTTTTGTGATTAACTGAGTGGAAAGATGCTGGCGGGTCGAGTAATATCAGAACCACTGACTGACCGCTAGCCACCCCCATCTTGAGTTCACCCACAGCCAAAAGTAGTGCAGATTCCGTTTCATGCCCTAGTCTAAATTCAAACTGCTCCTCCTCTAGGAAATTTTGGTCTTCCAAATGCATGAACAATCATTTTTTTTGCTCACTTGTTGTTCTAGGAGTTTTACAGGGAAAGGTAGTAAATATATTGACCCGTAAATATTAAGAACCATAGGGATAGCAGATGGCTTTTTCAATGGGGGGGGGTAAGAATAGCCGTTTTCCAGGCCCAATGATCAGGGCCTAATTCCAGTGATTGGTTACCTATCTGCAGTAGCAGGGATATTAATTAATTAGCCATATGTTTCCAGACTCTGTGTGGTAGAGGATCTAAAGGTGAGCCAGAGGTAGTAGACAGTGCTATAGCTCGAAAACAGTCCTCAGACATTGCTTAAAAATATTTCTAGATTATTAAAATGGCTAGCATGAATGTCAGCCATACTGGGGGCATCCATCTCTGAATGGACAGCCATTAATGTTTCATTTATCATATCTGATTGGCCAACATTAGGGCCAAGATCTGTAATTTGCTGAATATTTCCAATGTTCTCTAGAAGCATTTTGATCTTATTGACAAAGAATGCAGCTAGATTACCACAGAGTGCTTGTGAGGGTTTAGTTGCGTGCTTTATACACTCCGGACTTGATCATTCGCACATGATATCAAATACTTTTTAGCACTACTAGGAGCTTCTAAAATTGCAATAGCATAATGATTAGCTTTTGCCTTACAAACCTCTCCTATTCATTTAAGGTGCTCCTTATTAGTTGTTTGCCAACTTCTAAGCAGGAACTGCGCCATTTTCTTCCCAGCTGCTTAAATGCTTTATTTGATGTCTTTAACAGTAAGCTAAACCAGGGAGCTTAGGGCCTATGCTGAGTTTTAATATTTTTAATGGGTATTCCTTTATCTAGTATCTCTAGGATTCTTTTCTCTAAGGCTGCATTCAAAGTTGCCATCTATTGTCCTTGTAGAATCAAACACCGTGTTCAAGTCAAAAATCTTTTGTTGTGCTGGCCTGCTTTATGCCAGGCTCTGCCTTGTCTTATCCTGGCTGATTCCCTATTCAAAGTATTTAGGGCCATATTTACTAGAGAAGTGCCGGAGCATGGCGTCAGCCTCCTTGGCTTAACGACACACTCCCCCACTTCTGAAACGCAGGGCTCCACCATATTTACAAGAATATGGTGCAGCCCTGCGTTTACCCCTGCGCTGGTGCTAAATTTAGCAGCTTAGCTCCAACGCAGGCACCCTTGCACCATAGTGCAAGGGTGTCGTGTGCAGGGGATGATTGTTTATGTACAGGAAGGTCCCCCTTCCTGCACATAAACAATCTTGAAATGCCATTTTGTAACTTCTATGTATTCTGCTTAATGCAGAACGCCGACGCATCACCTTTAATTCTGTGCTTCGAGAACGACGCACCGCCTTTCACTTCCTGCATCTTGGCCCAGTCTGCATCTAAGGTACTATTCAGCGGACCAAGGCTGGTCTCTGTATCCATCCAACGCTCCATCACGGTCGGCCTGAACTTTTGGATTTACCCCGATCTAGCGTGACCAGATAGTTCCAGTTGGAGCTTTAAGCTGTTAAGCCCTACAATGTTTTGGTCTTGTTTTGTTCATAGAAATATAAGTTATTTTTCTGAACTGGTATGGGATCTGTTTGTGGTGTTTTCACTGTGAACCGGTTTGAAGTGTTGCATAAATACTTTACCCATTGCCTCTTAAGTTAAGCCTGACTGCTCTGTGCCAAGCTACCAGAGTGTGAGCACAGGTTAATTCAGGGTGTGTATCTGACTTACCCTGACCAGGACTGTGGTTCCAGCTTGGACAGGGTGCATACCTCTGCCAACCAGAAACTCAGTTTCTAACACCAAGGTTGACATGGACCAAAAGGCAAAAACAGTAAACGTTTTCTAACATAGATTTATGTGCAAGCATAGGGATGGTGGGAATGAGGGCAGAGGCAGGCATACAGTTGGGTGTAAATTCAAGTCTGTTCCCAGAAAGGACCGCTCCATAATCACTGGCAGCATGGCACACACATGAACGACCATTGTGCAATAGTGAATGTCATGTTCTGAATTGTTTGTCATCTTATCACCATGAACTAGGTGAAGTTGGCAATGTTCAGAGATGTCTGCTAGGATATACTGTACATATGAGGTCACATTGAGTGTGTAATCTTATATAGATTTATATAGATTTATAAACCCTAAATAGACTTTGCTGTACCCACTTGGGGTGAGCTGCATGGCACTTAGAGTCTGTGCTGAATGATGAGTGCTGCAGAGGGACTGAAATCGACAAGCATAAAGATACATTATGTACATTACGTAACTGGGCTAGAACACACCCATAATGGAATATTCCAGGCAGGTGCTGCAAAGCAATGGAATACGAGAGAAAAAACAATCTCAGTGCTCATATCTTACAAAGTTACAAATCCAAAGTTTCTCCAGGCGGGCCCATCACCAGACAAGTGGGAGAAGGCCTGTATCTAGTGTTACCTCCAGAAAGCCCCACACAGTGGGATTGCTGAGAGATGGTCGCAGGCCACATGCCTTTCTCCACCACTCTGCATTCGCAGAGTAGTGGAGAAAGGGGGCGGGCCTCCGGCGAGTTGCCAGCTTCGTTTTTTTGTTATTTTACCAAAGGGGTTGTGTGGCCCCCCTTAATAAATGATAAGATCGATTCCCTTGACCATTTTGGGCCCCAGGGACACCAAGCCCTTTTTTTTCATTAAAATAAAAAAGGAGGGGGCGCGCGGCCCCGCTCCCGAGGTTGATTTCGGCACCGGGTTCCCATCCCTGGGGCCCTGCCATTTCTTTTTTTAAATTAAAAAAAGGGAGGGAGGGAGGCAGACCAGCCCTCCTCCCGGGTCATTTTCAGCCACGGGGACCCCGTCCCCCATCTCCTTGGGGACCGCGTGGGGAGCCTGAAGGCCCCCATGGTCCCGGCTGACTCCCGCCGCCATTTGTGAGCCAGCATTGCTTTTTACACCAAGTGCGCTGCTAAAATGAAGCTCCCTGCTTGACCTTGAACAAGCCAGAGCAAAATGCTTTCGCTTGTTCAAAGCGGAGCACTGTTTACTATGCCATCCCATAGCAAACTGCAATGTCCCGGGGTGGGTACCCCGGGACATTGCTTAAGCCGGCCTTGGCGGGTTGCCGTCCCGAGGGTCATTTACAGCTCCACTTTTAAAATAGCCACGGGACGTGGTGGTCCCTGGGGCTGCGTGGGGGGGCCGGAGACCCCTCCATGCATTATTGTAAATATAGCCCCAGGGAGGTAACAGCACTTGGGGCTGTGGGGGACTGCGGGGGTCCACGGGGCTGCGCTGTCACCTGCACTTCAAAGTATTCGGTGCTGCAGGGGGCCATGTGGCCCCCTGCACTTCAAAGTATTCGGTTCAACCGAGTCACAAGATGGCTGCCAACACTTCCTGGTTTGAAGTGTTGGCAGCCAATCAGATCTCAGGCTGAGATCGGGAGGGTTCGCGGATCCACCGCAGCTAATGAATGAATGAAATAAAATGTATATTGCGCAGGACAATAACCCTCAGGTATCAAGGCGCCTAACAAAAACCAGAAAATGATCAAAAGGAGGAGACAGGAAACCTTACATGTAGGCTTGCCGAAAGAGGAGAGTTTTTAGAGCAGAACGAAAGTCCTGTAAGGACGGGAGAGATCTCAGGTCCAGGGGGAGGTCGTTCCACCACTTAGGGGCAAGAGTGGAGAAGGCTCTACCTCCCCACTTGGCTTTCCGCACACGGGGGGTAGTCAGACGCAGTTTCCCAGAGGAGCGCAAGTTCCTTCCGGGAATATAGTGGGAGATGATGGACCCAATTCCTGTGTCGCTATTATTGACAATGGCTCTATAGGTCATACATAGAACTTTGAATCGGATTCGGTGTTCTACCGGCAGCCAATGCAGTGTTTTCCTAGCTGCAGAGGCCGAAGAGCGTCTGGGGGTGTCCAAGACAAATCTAGCTATGGCGTTTTGGACTACCTGTAAGCGATGCAGCTGGCCTTTGTTAAGCCCAGCATACAGTGCATTACAGTAGTCCAAGCGCGATCCAATGAGCGCAACAGCTATTTGTTTTCTTGCCTGCAGGGAGAGATAATTCCTGATCCTTCGTAAGGTATGAATCAGACCCCAGCAGGTGGAAACAGTTCTGCTCACCTGGCTGCCTAAGTCGAGAGCAGGATCTATTAGCACCCCGAGGTTCTTGGCAGATGTTGTAGGGGAGGGGCATGTCCCTAGTGAGTCAGGCCACCAATTGGCTGACCAGATGTTTTCTTTCCCCCCGAACACCATCACCTCAGTCTTCTCCCCATTCAGTTTTAGAGAGTTCTGAATCATCCAATGACCAACCGCCTCCATACAAGATCTAAACCTGGAGGCGATTAGGTCATCAGAATGGGGAAGAGAGACGAGGATTTGAGTGTCGTCTGCATAAGAGACTACCTCCATCCCGAAAGATCTTACTAGTCTGGCCAGTGGGGTCACATAGATATTAAAAAGGGTTGGGCTAAGAGCTGACCCTTGAGGGACCCCACATAGCACAGATCGGGATGGAGATAGGAACTCCCCCAGCTTGACTCTCTGCTCCCTCCCTGTGAGGAAGGAGGTCAAAAGATCCAACGCTGCGTTCTTCACCCCCACCTCCCTCAGTCGAGATGTAAGGACTGAGGGGGAGAGGGTATCGAAGGCCGCAGTTAGATCCAGCAGGACCAGGAGAGAGGTCTGGCCCTCATCTACTGTCGTGCGAATTTTATCGAGCACGATGGTGAGGGCTGACTCGGTGCTGAATTCTCTTCTAAATCCATGCTGGGAAGGATCTAAGCATTCCGAGCCCTCCACAAAAACAGCGAGATGCTTGTTGAGATAAGTCTCAAGCATCTTCGCTGGGGCAGGGAGCAGAGAGATAGGCCGGTAGTTTTTTAAGTCACCCGGGTCCAAGGAGGGCTTTTTCAACAGGGGTTTTACTACCGCCTTCTTCCATTCCATAGGGAAGATACCATCTCTAATAGCTAGATTCATTACCTCTAGCAGTGGAGGTAAGAGGGTATCCCTACACTGCTTGATGACTTTCAGTGGACAGGTATCCAGAGGGGAACCAGACTTGATCTTAGTTAGCAGTAGTTCAAGATCTTGTAAGACCAACGGGGAAAAAGAGTCCAGGGTGCTTGGGGGGGAGATTTCTGTGATGGTCAGACTCATCTCTACCCCAGGTGTAAAAGCACTAAGACCAGCTCTTTGTTCCTCGAGGGCCAAGTGGATATCTTGGATTTTAGTGTGGAAGAAGGAGGCAATCTTGTCGCATAGATCCTGCGAAGGAATAACAGGATCGGGTGCTTGCAGTTTGACCAAGGAATCCACAGTTTTAAAGAGCTCCTTCGAGGAGGAGAGCGAGGTGGTCACCGTAACAAAGTAATCTTGTTTGGCTTGCAAGATTGCAGCCTTGTATTTTTTGACAAGGAGTTTATAGACTTCCTTGTTCTTAGGGTCCCAACTAGTGTGCCAGAGCCTCTCCTTTCTCCTCACCTCCTGCCTAAGGAGCCTGAGGGAATCAGAGAACCAGGGGGCAGATGGTCTCTTTCTGGCTCGGCGCCGAGATTGTACTGGGGCCAATTTATTCAAGGCCTCGGTAGTAACCTTTTCGAAGCGAGCGACTGCAGTCTGTACATTATCTAGGTCCGTGATGGTAAGGCTAGCGGCCCAGGGCTTAAGAGAGTCACTGTTAATATTCCTAAAATTTCTGGCAGTCTCCATTAGGTGGTTCCCTTTTGTACCGGAGTCCATCCTATGATATTTCAAAAGAAAAGGGACCGCCAGATGATCCGACCAGGAAAGATGAATAGGGTCCTTAGTAGTCAGGCGAGGGTCATTGGAAAAGATACCATCCAAAGTGTGTCCTGCCCGATGTGTGGCTCCGGAGACACGTTGTGTGAGCCCACAAGATTCAAGGGCCTCAGTGAGACAGGAGGTATCAAAAAGATCAAGCCGTTCAAGATGGTAATTAAAATCACCCATGATAGAGAAATTGTCCCGGCCAAAGTAAGGTTCTAGGGACTGAAGAAAATTGTGCGTAAAGTGAGTCCTCGAACCGGGAGGTCGATACACTAAAATACCATTAAAGAAGGGACGTTGCGCTTCCTTTATGGAAAAGTAAAGTGCTTGAAAGCTATCTGGAAAATCAAGTATGGGGACGATATGACATTGTAGGTGATCTTTATGAAGGATCGCTATCCCCCCTCCCACTCGTCCCTGTCTATCGAGTCTAGCCAGGCAGTACCCTTCCGGGACCGCCTCGATGAGGTCTGGGTCAGATGAGTCCTTGGCCCATGTTTCGGTCACCAATACAAGAGTAGGAGTTCTATCTAAAACCATCTCCTTGAACATGACCTTGTTCTTGACAAGGGAACGGGCATTAACCAAGATGCCCTCTATTCCTACAGAATTAGGACTCGGTATGACGGGGGGTTCCACAGGAGGATGGATGGGGACGGAGTTACGGGGCCTTAACATCGAAGGACAATCACATCGCAATGGGAGGAGGAGGTCATCCGGTTCATAAGAGTGAGAGCAGCATTTAGTGCAGGGTTTCAGGGCCAGCAATTGGCTGATGGTGTAGCTGCAAGAGGGGGAAGGCATTTTGGCAGAGTCCCAGGGCCAGCCGTCCAGCCCGTCCTCCGCGCGGACGAGCGCAGACGGGCAGGACTCTGGCTGGACTCAGGCGCGATGAAGGCGCCCCGCTGCGCGTCACCGCTGCGCGACCAAAGAATGGCTCAAATAGGCTCAAAAGGGCGACATCTCGCGAGATTACGCGAGCGAGCCCCTGCCCAATACAAGATGGCGCTCCAAAAAACGTAGCCCCCACAACCCCGTGATCCCGGACCCGCCAAAGGCGGTGTAGATGGTCCCCAGGGGGGGTTCTAATGTGCAGGAATGAGGCCAGGAAGGTCAGCGTAATAAAACCAGGGTAAGAATCACCTAAATAAAACAAAATACAAAACGGGGATATTAAAATGTAGAAAGCTGCCGAAAAGTGTAGCTAGCGGCTAGCGCGCTCGATGTAAATGGTCACCTTCTCCAGGCTGACCTGCAGTTACTGGTAGCCTCAAATAGGCTCAAAAGGGCGACATCTCGCGAGATTACGCGAGCGAGCCCCTGCCCAATACAAGATGGCGCTCCAAAAAACGTAGCCCCCACAACCCCGTGATCCCGGACCCGCCAAAGTCGGTGTAGATGGTCCCCAGGGGGGGTTCTAATGTGCAGGAATGAGGCCAGGAAGGTCAGCGTAATAAAACCAGGGTAAGAATCACCTAAATAAAACAAAATACAAAACGGGGATATTAAAATGTAGAAAGCTGCCGAAAAGCGTAGCTAGCGGCTAGCGCGCTCGATGTAAATGGTCACCTTCTCCAGCTATATTTGTATATCTGATAAATCTTAAAATTTCTCAGGAATTATGGAACAAATTTACACCATTTAACAAAAAGAGTGCTTTCTGAACCAAAAGCTACCTTTTTTGCCAAATTTGGTGTAATTCCGTTCAGTAGTTCGGGCTGTAGTCGTGTCTAAAGTTTCCTATGGACATTAAGATGGAGAAAACACATTTGGGACCCCCCTTTTACTCGGCCCTGCATGACGAATCACCCCGAAATTTTCAACACACCAGCTGAAGTGGGTGTGCCATTAGTTTTGGAATTTTCTCGAAGATTCGTCAAACGGCACCAAAGATATTGGCAAAAAAAAAACGCTTTCTGAATAGAAACAAGGTCCTAACTGGTGACCACCTGTAATATATATATATCTATGTATATATATATATATATAAATATATATATATATATATAGATATATATATATATAGATATATATATATAAAAAACTTTGCACTTCCTCAGAAAATGCCGGGACACTCGTCGGTGCAATCTTGGGTCCGAGGCTGCCCAATAAATTCTATTTGTTTCACCAAGTACTGACAGTACAAATGCACTCCTACCAGGAAAACATCACCGCTTCAGAGTTCGTCAATCACAGGAAATGTATTTTCAAAGCCACAGCCAGAAAATCACCCAACGCGTTTCAGCGGGAACCGCCTTGATCACGGGTAAATTGAATCAAGATACAAACACATTTAAGACTCGTCATCACATGTTAAGTACAGCATAACAAACATAAACAACAAAACTATCAAACCAAAATCCACACCCCAAACGTGGCGGCCATCTTAGCATGGTGTTGAACATACAATAAAGTTTTATTTGAATCGAATACAACTTCGCACACTTGCACAAAATAAATAAAGCCAAGTGTGCACAAATACTTCAAATAAATCACATCACCCGTTGTATTCAGAACGGCATAAGTTCCATACATTAATAAACCCTCACCGTTTCATGAATTTTACTTCTTTGCTTCTTACTAAGGGAGATAATTTAAATCCAAACTTTAAATCGAGTTTATAGATTCAAATAACTCTACCCCTTTCACCATATATTTTTCTCTCTAGTGTTGTTTTTAAACAAAATAATTGATATTGTCAACCAAACTTTAAAATCAAGTAAGTTTGATCGTTAAATTATCTCTTACACGGGTAGGACTCATGTCATCTAGGTGGCCCCACAATCTTGGTGAAACAAATATTTATATATATATATATATACATATATATATATATATATATATATATATATATATATATATATATATATATATATTCACAGAAAAAACCATAGGTTTCAGGCACGTTATAGTTAGGAATTAGCATTTAAAAAACCTCCGAAATTCACTGAAAAAACCATAGGTTTCAGGGGTGTTATAGTTAGCTGGACTTTTCACTTGTACAAAACCATTGAAATTCCCCCGCTATAGTTAGTTCAGCTAACTATAACTCGCGCGCCCGCAATGCACTGCTGATGACGTCACATATTACATCACTCATGACATGGTCAGTGACATCACTCATGACATCACTGATGACATCTCAAATGACATCACTGATGACATCACTGATGACATCATCCAGTGAATGTGTGTTTTTCTGAAAATTAAATATGTTTTATATATGTATATCTCAAGGTCGATGGAAGAATAAATGGGTATATAAGTGTCTAAATGGATGATTTGTTTTTGAAAAATTGATTGTGTAACTGACTGATTAAGTATATCATAGTGAATACATGGCTTAGTGAGTAATGTTTAAATATGTAAATATCTGTATCAGTATCTCACTTTGTGTATAAGTGGCTGCATGGGTTGGTGAGTAGCTACATGGGTGTCTATATAGGTTATTAGTTGTTTTTTTGGGTATCAGTCTGAGTGTCTGCATGATTCGGTGGGGGTATTACGTAGTGCATAGGTGCATGAATGAGTGACTCACTGTTTGTATGTGTTGAAGACAGCATGTGTGCAGGACTGTATGGGTGGATGAGTGTGTGTATGGGTGTGTTAGTGAGTGAATGACTGTCTCAATAGTGTCTTTATGAGTAACTACATATGTTTTAAACTAGTATATGTGACTATTGGTGTATATAAGTGAGTATATGTGAGAGTGAGAGATTGAAAGACTTCCTGTATGAATAAGTATGTGTTTCTATAAGTGATTGTTTAAAAGACTAAGTATGTGTAAGTTTCCGTAGAAGTAAGTGTGGTGGTGTGTGTATAACTGTATATGCAAGTAAATGTATGTTTTATTCTTTATTAGCATGAGTGACTATGTGTGTGAGTAACTCTATGGATGAGTGGCATTGTGTAACAGGATGTATAGGTGTATGAGTACATATGATGAGTGAGTACATGTATGAGTGACTGTATAGGACTGTTGGTGAATGAGTGGATGTGTATGTGGATCTTAGAATTACTGAAGAGGTTGTTGTAACTGGTATTGGTATGTCCATTGTTTTGAAAATTTTAGTCTCTATTTTTGAATGTGTGTATCAAAGGTTATATTAGGGTGAGAGCAGGTCTGCCACTCTATCACAAGGATGATGTCATCAGTGATGTCATCAGTGATGTCATTTGAGATGTCATCAGTGATGTCATGAGTGATGTCACTGACCATATCATGAGTGATGTAATATGTGACGTCATCAGCAGTGCATTGCGGGCGCGCGAGTTATAGTTAGCTGAACTAACTATAGCGGGGGAATTTCAATGGTTTTGTACAAGTGAAAAGTCCAGCTAACTATAACACCCCTGAAACCTATGGTTTTTTCAGTGAATTTCTGAGGTTTTTTAAATGCTAATTCCTAACTATAACGTGCCTGAAACCTATGGTTTTTTCTGTGAATTTCAAAGGTTTTTTTAAATGCTAATTTCTAACTATGCCTACAGAGATAGGACATGTGAAGCAAGAAGAAAAAATGCACAGAAAGAAAAAAAAGAAGTGCAGAAAGAAGCAACAGAAGTCCTCAAAGACGAAGAAAAGTGCAGGAAGAAGGATAACGTGCAGAAAGAACAAAAAGAAGAGCAGAAAGAAGCCTTGTTGCAAAATCATCCTGTACCCTCAACTTTTTCAGACGGATACTGGTGGTAACTGAGTCTGACTAACCAGTCCTAGAGCCAGTGCTATGTTAAAAGACACTTAGAATACAGCGTTGGGGTCCCCCTGTGATTAGCATGACCTCCTCTGTAAGCCCCTAGTATATAATAGGGCAGGGGGATTAAAACTACCTCTTAAAACAGGCCACAGGGCGTTTTTGCACACGTTAACTCAGGCCCCGTCCCTTCCCTTCACCACTGTGTAAACACGCCCTGTGTCCGTTTTTAGTTGGGAGATTAAGTTCATTTGAATCCTGAGGGTCCCTAGGGTCCAACTAGCCCACTAGGTACCTCCAGTAAGTGCCACAGAGCTGCGTTGCAGAGAGGTGTAAGAAGTGGCACGGCCTGGACCACCTCTCTGCAATGCAGCTCAGTGGCGCTTACTGGAAGCACTTGGTGGGCTAGTTAGCCCCCAGGGGCCCTCAGTATTGAAGGGAAATTATATCCCCAATTTAAAACGTGCCATAGTGCGTGTTTGCACACGTCACCTCAGGCCTCGTCCCCTCCCTTCACCACTGTGTAAACGCGCCCTGTGGCTGTTCTAAGTTGAGAGATTAAGTCCCCTTGAATCCTAAGGGTCCCTAGGGTCAAACTAGACCACTAGGTACCTCCAGTAAGCGCCACAGAGCTGCGTTGCAGAGAGGTGTTAAAAGGGGCTTGGCCTCAGAACACCTGTCTGCAGCGCAGCTCCCTGGCGCATACTGGAGATGCCTGTTGGGCTAGTTGGCCCTCAGGGACCCTCAGTATTGAAGAGGAATTAATTCCCCAACTTACAATTCGCCAGGGGGCGCGTTTGCAGAGTGCTGCAAGGAGGGGGCGTGGCCTCCGGCACGATGCCAGTCTTTTATTTATTTTAATTTTTTAAGAAGGGGAGCTGTGTGGTTCCCCTTCTTATTCTAATTTATTGGCCCTGATGACCCCATCCCCCAGGGCCTGTCTCCTAATTATATTTTTTTGACCCCAATCCCCAGGGCCGGCCACTGTTTTTTATTATTTTTAAAAAATATATATTTATAGACACACCTAGGACATGCTGGACAAACCGTACGTACCTATCACCATGACGATTTGCGTGATATTCATTAAAAGGCGACTATGCATACAATGAATCCACGTGGATTGTATTTACACCACTAGTGAAGCTCTGACATGTCTGATGCCCTACCGTGCCTAATCCCGGTAGACACCCTTGTCGTTTATTTATACAAACATGGGTAGCTATTGACGGGCACATTTAATACACATGCACACCAAGCCATTCAAAGGGGATTCGACAAAAATTCGACAAAAACTATGCAAGAAACACCCCTAACGGTCAATAAAACACACATCCACTGCCGGATGTGTAATACTTTTTATTTTACTCTCTGGAAAGGGGACGAACATCACTTGAGAGTCACAGCGCGCTCCTGGCAGAGCCCAATGCTGTGTTACACCCACCATTGTGGAAATTTAGCTTGCGAACTGAACATTATCTGCGCCATCTTGTCTCTCCCCAGCGCGACACACAGGAAAGCGCACGGCAGCCATTTTAGGCACCCTGGTCTCTCCCTGCTCATTGCCGATCGCCAACGCGTCCCCCTGGCGCTGCGAGCATTCCCCCGCGCGCCGGCCACCCCCCGCTCTCTCATACACGGGCCATAAACCCTCTCCTTCTGCGCGACCCTGCCATGGAACCACATCCCACGCCTGACCGACATCCCATACATGGTCATGCATCTCTTTGATAACCCCCTTCCTCTGCGCCCCATTGTCCGAACCGATCCCAGGCCATCACCTAGCCCTGCGGATGCAGTTTATTGCCCCTACTGTAAGGGAAACACCCCACATCAAAGGGATTGCAGTAGATCAAGGCCCCCCACCCCCTGAGACCCGACCGGTCGCACACACCCCCGGGAATTGGCGGAATGTCCAGCTGTGTGATAGCCATCTCCTACTGTGGGTGGGGTGGGGACTTCCACTGTAAATATGTGTGGGAACGAGCTTGAAGTGGGGATTCTGAGGATGTTCTTTTCATGTATCAAAGCGATCTCAAGAATGTGCCATGTATGATAAACCTGCAATAAAGTCATAAACCTGTGTATAAGAGGCCAGGCCTCAGAGATGCAGTTAGAGCACCTCGTGACGATACCTCGCTGTCTGATCTGATGTGTTCCACTCCGACGGAATAAAACTTTGTTTCCTGCCTTCCAGTCTCCGGCGCCTGCCTCTTTGTTGGTTTAGCATTGAATGGTATAAGAGGCGATTACCGCCGGGCAGTACTTGAAAGGTTATCGACTACGACTGCCGCTACCATTTAACAATTGGCGTCCCAAGCGTGGGGCCCATCAGCGACACGTGGATCCAGTGGGAGAGGTCCCGACGACAGAGTGAACGACTGCAACGATCGGGAGAGCTCCTGCCCGATAGACCCTCGTCTGGCAGCCGATCATCCGAACTTCACTGGTTCCGAGCAGACCTCTCTCGAGTGATCTACGGTCCTGACTGGGAACCATCAGGAGTGCCGCGGCAAATACGGAGAGTAGAGGATGATCGGGCGCTGGAGGCGGAAGACGAGAAACTGTCCACGCGGTCCGGGTAAGGTCGTGAAACACGACAAATTGCGAAACGATTGATTGATTGATTGAAATACTAGTATTTGCTTATTGGTTGTTCTCTTTGAGATATTCGCTGTCTACAAACGGGGAGGAGTAGAAATACTCTCTCTTCCTTTGCAGATAGTGAAGGGTAGGTAACGCAGACTTTTGTCCCCATTGTAACCCGTCGTGCCTATTTTTATCTCCCCACTGATTGATTGTCCGAATATTGATTGTTTTGAAGGATAGTGCTCTTTGAGATATTCTCTGTTTACAAATAACGTAGAATAGAAATATTCTATCTAGTCTTTGCAAATAGTGAAGGGTAGGTAACGCAGACTTTTGTCCCCATTGTAACCCGTCGTGCCTATCTCTTTCTCACCATTGATTGATTGATTGTCCGAACACTAGTTGTTCGATATTGGTTCTTTGGAGGTATTCTCTGCTTACAAATAACGAGGAATAGCAATATTCTATCTAGTCTTTGCAAGCAGTGAAAAGATAGGTAGTGCTGACTTTTGTCCCCGTTGTAACCCGTCATGCCTATCTTCTCCCCACTGATTGGTAGTTGGTTCTACCCGGACCGCTTATTAGAGGTGGACCACCCGGCTCCACTGGAGGGCACCCCTAATAAGGACATGTTCACTAAATATGGACTAGTCGCCGTAGCTTATAGCAAGCTATGGCATAAATATACAAAGAAGGACCCCGAGAGTCAGTGGCCACTGATGGGATCCTTCGACGACCATAAATTAGAAATGCTAGAAATAGCTCTGCGTAGTAATAAAACGACGCCTACTATGCTTGACAGTATCGGCATGTGGCGCAAAGAAGCAACACAACGGAAAAAGAGGGAAGAAGTAAAAGCAGAAAAGGAATTACGAAAGGCAGCTCACCTTGCCGCTAGAAAGTTAGAGGAAGAAATAAAGGAGAGAAGGGAAGCTAAACTAAAACAAGAGCCTGAAACATCAGGCCAGTACCCTGTTAGGACCCCCTCTATGCTCTACCCTGAGTTGTCTTCTAAGCAACGAACGAATGACGAATTGCTATTAGGTCCCCCGATCATTTACATGCCCCCTCCATACGCACCCTCCCAACCGGTAGTGCAACACCCACAACCCCCAAACACAAGCGAAAGCAGTACCGGGGCCTCGGTCCTCACGGCCTCCGTGCCGGCCGAGCCTCTTGTACTGAACACAACGTTGGCGATAACGTTAGATGACCCTGAGATGAGAAAGAAAGATTCCACCAGAATGAATCGACTAACAAAGGATGAACGAGCAGGAATCGACAAGATAGTAAGGACACTGGTGGAGCGAAAGGAAAGTGAGGAGTATATAACAGACGTGTATAACTCGTATGCCGACAACCGCAGACGACACTTTGTCGTACGACTTTGTTATCACGCCCTGAATACATATGAGGATAGGTACCACGATAAAGGTCCCGAAGGCTTAGCGGCCCTATATAGGAAGGTAGACATTGGGGAAGAAGGAGAGGGCGATGTGACGGACCTCTTCACTCATACACTCGAGGTCTACCGGCACCTTAAAGAGCACAGACAGACAACCAAAGCAGAAACCCCCATAGCGACTAAACCCCAGGCAGGAAGGGCTGATACCATGATGCCCATCAAAGAGGCCGCCCCCTACTGGGTCCCCCCACGAGGTCAGGGAACACATGACGACATCAACCACCAAGATGCGAAGGGAAGGGTTGTATATAATTGGGTCTACCAGCCATGGGACCGACAAGACATTTTGACCTTTAGAAAAACCCTACCCGACTTAAGAAAGAACCCGACTGCCTTCTACACCGAACTAGGTACAGCCTTAGGTTCAACAATAATGACCTTAGCAGATATCGACTTGTTCTTCGGGTTATGTCTGCCGGCTGATGTGTGGAAGCAAATCCGGAAAGTTGACCACGCTGAGCCGTTCGGATATACTTGGGTACAACTTGATACCATAGACAAACAGCGAGAACCGGGACAGAAACCCCCGAAAGCCATATTGGAGCTCCCAGACAAGATTGTACAGAAGTTGAAGACTCTAATCCCAGAAAGAAAGGTAGACTGGTCGATAGTGACGGCTTGTCGCCAGAAACCCCAGGAGGATGTGTCTGAATACTTCTCTTGATTCGAGACCGTGTTTTCCGATTATAGTGGCCAGGACATGACCACTGCAACCGGACATCACCTCTTTGTCCAGAATTATGTGAAGGGTCTGTCACAAGAAGTCTCCCAGAAGCTACAGACCAGCGAGAGTAGTTGGGCAGCCTCCAAACCCACAGCAATCCTCCAGATGGCCCAATACTACGAAAACCAAAAGAATGAGAACGATAGGGCGTCCGAGAGGAAGAAAAAGGAACTGAAGGAGAGGGTAATGATAGCACAGTTGCAAGGGGTGACCATAGGAAGGGAGCCCCCTAAAGGGAATTACCAACCAACCGCCTCTAGAAAGCTACCCCCTAGAGACCATACACCTGCACCCTACAACGGACGAAGAGATTTAGATGGGAACCAATGTGCGTTCTGTAGAGGGTTCGGACACTGGAAATCCCAGTGCCCGGTCCTTCTGGAAATGAACAAAAATAGGGACCCCAGAGACATAGCATATGACCCCAGAAATAGAGGACAGGGACGAGGGTACACGAACGACGCCATCAACGACAGGCCAGGCAGACCAAACACCTTTGATCGCCCCCGACAAAACCAGTGTCAGCAGTCCGACTACGAAAGCACCCATGACTTCGCATAGGACCGCCAGGGGCAAGGGATGGATCCAGTCGAACTCCGTGTTGACCAGCAAGGTCCTTACGTCACTGCTAAGGTCTTGGGCACAAAGTCTCCATTCCTGGTAGATACTGGGGCGACACGTAGTGCATTATCTAAACGACTGATTCCTAGGGCACCCTTGTCTGGCTCACACGTAACCTCAATAGGCTTCGATGGAACGCCCTCCACTAACCCCTTATCAGCACCAATCTCCTTTGACTTAGAAGATAACGCCACTGACACGACCTTTCTGCTCTCCTCCAACACCCCCGATGCTATTATGGGACTCGATTTGCTAAAACATTTCCGAGCTACCATCAGATGTTCCCCAGACGGAGTTCGAGTCATCCTGCACGATAACCCAGATCTGTTCAGACCTTGTCGCACACGACGTATGCTCTCTATAACCGATGCTGACCTGTCCCTACTCGACACGTTACCCTCACATCTATGGGCTAAAACCGACTCAGATGTAGGGCGCATGGTGATCGACCCAGTACACATAACCGTCCGACCGGACGCAGTGCTACCAAAGCTTCCACAGTATCGAATATCGCCCGAAGGTGAGAAGGCATTGGTGGAAATCATCTAGTCCCTAGTCGATGCAGGAGTAGTAGAAGAAGTAGTCAGTAATGTTTGCAACAGCCCTATCCTACCCATTGTAAAGAAGCAAGGCAAGGGAGATGAGAAAGCATACCGCTTCATTGTTGACTTACGAGAAGTTAACAAAGTAGTCATACCTCAGTACCCCGTGGTCTCAGACATCACCACCATCCTCACCCTGATTCCGTCCACTGCCACCACCTTTACTGTTATTGATCTCAAGAACGTATTGTTCTCCATCCCCATCCACCCAGACAGCCGCTACCTGTTCGGCTTCACTTTAAAAGCCCGGTCGTACAGATTCTGTAGGGCACCCCAAGGCTACACTGAGAGTCCCAGCATTTATAGCCAAGCCCTCAAGAGACAACTAGATGCAGTCCAATTACCCGATGGAGTGGTGTTAATACAGTACGTCGACGACATTCTTTTGGCGGCCGACACCACCCCACTTGCTGTCGCAGCCACCATTCACCTCCTCCACTTCCTCACGGAGAACGGTCACAAGGTCTCCAGGAAGAAGTTACAGTTCTGCCAACCCCAAGTGACATACCTAGGCCACCTCCTATCCAAGGACAGGAGGAAACTTACCCCTGACCGAATTCAGACCATCCTAGAAACCCCTGTTCCCAAAACTCAGAAGCAAGTGCGGTCTCTAGTAGGCCTCACCTCCTTTTGTCGACAGTGGTTGCCAAACTTCAGTCTTATTGTAAAACCTCTGCTTTCCCTGTTGGCTAAAGATGTCCCCTTCCCCCTCCCCTGGACACCCGAATGCCAATCCTCCTTCAAAGAATTACGAGACGCCCTCTGCTCGGCACCAGTCCTAGGAACCCCAGACTACACTAAACCTTTCTCCCTCTACACCCACGAAAGGGAGGGATGCGCGTTGTCTGTCCTAACCCAGTCCATAGGTCCTAAACAATGCCCTTGTGCCTACTTCTCTGCCACTCTTGACCCTGTAGCCAGAGCTTTGCCCGCCTGCCTTCGAGCAGTAGCCGCCGCTGCTGTCTCTATCCCGCAGAGTGAGGGGATCGTGCTCTCGAACCCCCTCACTGTATTGGTACCCCATGCGGTTGACACCCTCCTGAACCAGACCAAGACTCAACACCTGACTAGCGCACGACTGACTGGCTATGAACTGACTCTGCTTGCACCCCACATCACATTGAAACGATGCACCACTCTGAATCCAGCCACTCTACTACCTCTCCCTGACACTGACCCCAATGCACCCCCGATACATGACTGCGTGACTCTCACCGACGAACAGACCAAGAGTAGGGTTGACCTTCGAGATACTGCCTTCCCGGACCCTGACGGAGAACTATGGGTGGATGTCTCATGCATCAAGCTCCCCGATTGCACCACTTCAGCTGCCTATGCAGTCACCACAGCCCGAACAGTAGTTGAGACAGCCCGCATCACACAGCGATCCGCACAGGCGGCTGAACTGATTGCTCTCACACGAGCATGCATCCTGGCAGCAGGGACAACCGCAAACATTTACACAGACAGTCAATACGCCTTCGGGGTAGTTCACCACTTTGGGCTCCTTTGGAAGGAGAGGGGATTCCTGACTTCCCATGGCACACCCATCCTGCATGGAGATCTAGTCTCTGCCCTGACCGAAGCAGTCCTCCTCCCCACACGGCTGGCTGTGATCAAATGCCAGGCACACAAGAAAGTGACAGACATTATAGGACAGGGAAATGCACTAGCTGACATTACTGCCCGAACCACTGCCGAGAATAGGTCCACGACCCGTATGTACGTAACCAGGTCACAAACTGAGAAGTGGAAGGATGCTAGGGAAACGATTAGGGACATCCAATTAGCCAGCTCACCACACAAATTAACTGAATGGGCACGGGTGGGATTGAAGGACGATGACGGTTGCTGGCGAACTAAAGACTCGAACAAATGGTTGCTACCTGACTCATACTTGATCCCCATGCTGACCATGGCACACTCCCCCGCACACATAGGGTCTGCTCCCATGATCGAACTCATCTCCAAAGTCTGGCACAACGACAAAATCCCAGACTCAGCCAAACGTCTGGTCCAACAATGCCTGGTATGCCTCCAACACAACCCTGGGAAAGGAACTGCTGTACCCCGGGGAGGGTTTGGGGTTCCCAATCACCCCTTTGAAGTCCTACAAATGGACTACGTCCAGTTAGAAAGGTGCCAAGGTTTGAAGTACGTACTTGTCGTTGTGTGCGCCTTCAGCAAGTGGGTGGAAGCCTACCCAACCCGCGACAACACCGCTATGACTACCGCAAAAGTACTACTGAAAGAATTCTTCCCCCGGTACGGCCTTTGTCGAATTTTGTGGAGCGACAACGGCCCCCACTTTGTAGCCGAGGTTATCCAACTCATCTTAAAGGGGCTGGGTGTAAAACAGAAGTTCCATGCGGTCTTCCATCCCCAATCTGCAAGCTTGGTTGAGCGACATAATGCCACATTGAAGCTTAAGATAGCAAAAATAGTTGCCACCACAGGACTGAAATGGCCAGACGCTCTCCCGCTAGCATTGCTATCAATGCGTTCCACCCCCACCAAACACCACTTGACCCCCTACGAGGTTGTCTTCGGGCGGCCCATGAACCTTTGGACTGCACCGAAACCAACATCCATCCACGACGTCCCGGACGTCCTCATGTCTGACTATTTGTACAACCTAACTAAAACGTTGTCTGTTATCCATCAGCAGGTGCTGCAAGCCATTCCCGACATTTCCAGGGGCCCCGGGCACGACATCCAACCGGGTGACTTTGTCTTAGTGCGTAACTTCCAGCGCACCAAGAGTCTGGAGCCCCGTGGACGGGCCCCCTGCAAGTCCTGATCACCACCCGAACAGCTCTTCGAGTGGAGGGGAAGCGCAATTGGCTGCATGCACACCACTGCAAGAAGGTATCATCGACCCTGACGACCACGGACAACATCACCGCCCAAGAGGAACTTCTGGACAAAGACCGACCATCCCTGAGCCACTGCCCGGATACAGAGACACTTGAATTAACGAAATATCCCGATCCCACTGTGCCATCCAAAGAAGGGTATAACCTACGACGAAAGGAGGGAACTTCGGCTAAGCAGACCACAAACTAAGTTGAAATCTCAGAGCGGTTGCCTAGCCACCTCAAAGGCCACCAGGAGAGAAACTAAACAAAGTCTGTGGTTCCGCCCGCTACCGAGTCCCTTGAAGGTGATGGAAGCATCCGACATGAAGATGATGGAAGCAACCGGACGCCCAAAGATCCACTACAAAATCCCAAAGACTGACAAAATGCACAGCTCAAAGACTATTGCACTTTTCATTACCCTTCTCTTTTGCCTTCTCCTCATGGTCACCTTCTGGATCATGGAGGAGAGCGCACCCGCCCATAAGACATTGCTGACCACCGTTCCACCTACCACCATGAAAGAACACCATCTGATCTCACTTTCACCCCAACTCCGAGAAAGGCGTAAGGAGTTCTGGAATAACTCTTTTGTGCAGTTGCTCCACCAACACAATCTTGCCTCCAATGCCACTAATTGCTGGATCTGTGGATTGCTACCACATGCCACTGGACACTCTATCCCTTTCATCCCTTCACCTTTTTCGGTCCATGGTTCCTGCCTCGCCTGGCTAATCCTCCTGCAGGAAAGCTACAAGGACAATGCCACTTCCGGCAAAACTGTGTCACACTTCTACCATGGGTTCTGGCTGAACAAAACTGGAAAAACTCCTGCCCCCTTCTGTCCTCTGAGATCAAACACTTCCTTTCACATGGACATCCCTGCCAAAGAACGAGTTGAAATGCAGGTGTTTAACAACCCAGCCAGACTCACCTTCTCTTACCTCCGGAAACGAACGGCCGCCACCCTAACAGTGGCCCTATCCGTCATCAACATCACTGGACTTGTGTGCCTCGAAGGCCTGGGGGCGCAGCTGGTGGGCCACAGCTCCTGCCTCATCACCCGAACATTGGACTCAGTTGATCCACCCTCCTTTGTTGCCTCCCCAAATATGTACTTCGTCTGTGGTACTAAAGCCTACACCTGGCTTCCGAAAGGTTGGGGAGGCACCTGCTACATCGCTTTTGTCCTTCCTCCGACATATGTGGCTCCAGCAAACCATCACCGACAGAAACGTGCCAAAGACATTGTGCAAGCCGACTCCACCGGAGCACAGTTCATGGACGCAGTAAAAGGACTTGTTCCACTCTGGGGTCCAATGGCAAACAGCCGTGCCATCTGCCACTTAACTCAGGCAGTCGAAACGGCGATGAACATTACGGCTGGCATCCTCGCCAACAACACCGCCGAGCTTCAGGCCGTCCGCCTGGTGGCTCTTCAGAACCGCCTCGTTCTAGATGTGGTTCTAGCTGATCGTGGAGGAGCATGCCGCATCATTGGGTCCAGCTGTTGTACCTACGTACCGGACAACTCACCCTCAGTCTACAAAGCAATTGAACACCTCCACAGACTTTCCGCAGAGGTTCATCAGGAGCAAGAAGAATGGTCACTGGGAAGTTGGTTTTGGGACACTATTAGAAGTTGGGGATGGAGGCTGTTTTCATTTATCCTAATACCGATTGTGATACTATGTGGATGTTGCTTGGGGATTCAGTGTCTGCCACCATTATGTTCGCTTTTTATGAACTGCATCTGCCCTAAGACTTTGAACTTTGAAGCGGAGCGAATGAAAGCTTTGTATGAGGTGGAAGTTCGTAGTATTATGGGGATAGATCCGAACTGAACAAGCTGGCGAGATATGTTAAAAGGGAGGACTGTGGAAATTTAGCTTGCGAACTGAACATTATCTGCGCCATCTTGTCTCTCCCCAGCGCGACACACAGGAAAGCGCACGGCAGCCATTTTAGGCACCCTGGTCTCTCCCTGCTCATTGCCGATCGCCAACGCGTCCCCCTGGTGCTGCGAGCATTCCCCCGTGCGCCGGCCACCCCCCGCTCTCTCATACACGGGCCATAAACCCTCTCCTTCTGCGCGACCCTGCCATGGAACCACATCCCACGCCTGACCGACATCCCATACATGGTCATGCATCTCTTTGATAACCCCCTTCCTCTGCACCCCATTGTCCGAACCGATCCCAGGCCATCACCTAGCCCTGCGGATGCAGTTTATTGCCCCTACTGTAAGGGAAACACCCCACATCAAAGGAATTACAGTAGATCAAGGCCCCCCACCCCCTGAGACCCGACCGGTCGCACACACCCCCGGGAATTGGCGGAATGTCCAGCTGTGTGATAGCCATCTCCTACTGTGGGTGGGGTGGGGACTTCCACTGTAAATATGTGTGGGAACGAGCTTGAAGTGGGGATTCTGAGGATGTTCTTTTCATGTATCAAAGCGATCTCAAGAATGTGCCATGTATGATAAACCTGCAATAAAGTCATAAACCTGTGTATAAGAGGCCAGGCCTCAGAGATGCAGTTAGAGCACCTCGTGACGATACCTCGCTGTCTGATCTGATGTGTTCCACTCCGACGGAATAAAACTTTGTTTCCTGCCTTCCAGTCTCCGGCGCCTGCCTCTTTGTTGGTTTAGTATCGAATGGTATAAGAGGCGATTACCGCCGGCCAATACTTGAAAGGTTATCGACTACAACTGCCGCTACCTACCATTTAACACCATTGCCTGCTGAGTGCCACACACCTCTGTGTTGTATTCCACTAGCTAGTGCATATGCTATGACACTCTCTAGCCCATGTGCACTGTAACACCACCCCGTGAATATGTCATGCCACACTTGTCTTCGCACGGGTTATATTGCCCCATCTAACGTGCCTTCCTCGAGGCCTCTGTTATAACGCACAGTGCTATGCCATACATATTACAATCTGGGATCCATATCTTTGTCACAGTGCATATGCAACGTTACACTCCCCAGCACATATTTTATATTACAACTTTAGAGACTAGTTAGGTTACACAACACTGCCCTGTGCATATTACACTCCAAGGCGCATATCGCATAGCACGCGCTAGTGCCTGTGCTATCTCGCGCTCTCCAATGAATCTGTAATTGCGCACAATGTATTGCTTATTATATTTCACGCCGGATCATCTTATATCACCCTTTTTGGTGCATAGTTTATACCATACATTATATCTAGTTTTCAGTTTTCAATCGTGCTCTCAGGACTATGTTCTATATAACACTGTGTTCACCTACTCTTTTCACGGGCATTACATTTTGCGATAGGGGGTGGAGGGTTAGGGGGTGTTTCTGCCAAGTGAGCCCGGAGTCACAGTCACAAATGTCCTCTTCTTCCTGAATAAAAGTGAGATTATGCTGCATACTTGTTCATATTTTAAGTAGTTCGCACAGACACACGTTTTAAAAACAATAAAGTTCCTAATACCCGCCTTCTCTGAACAGTTAGCTTGCTGCCCCATCCCCCTCCTCCCTATCCTCTGTTGTGTGAATCCATGGACTAGCCTCCTCCCTCCTGCCATGCATGGTCTGATGTGCTGCCACTGCCCTCAATTTAGTATGATGTACCAGTCCACTCCTCCTGCCCTCCATTGCCCAATTCTATGCCCCATCATTGACCTCCTGCTTAAACTCTGTGCTTAGCTTGCTGCCCCTATTCTCCTTCCCCCTGCCCTCCGATGTCTTTGTGCATGCCCCTGCTCCATCCTTTTTGCCCACCATGTTCCATGGACCTGCCACTCCTATCTACTCTGAGTGTTCTGTTGAGCTGCCACTCCCCACCCACCTGCCTAGCATTGTCAGATGACTGTAACCTGTCCCTGCCACCTCCACCCTGCCTGTCCACATGCCATGCCCCTATCCTCTTCCTCCTGTCCTACATGGTCCATTGTACTGCCACACCCTTCTGCCCTCCCAGGTCTGTTGTGCTGCAACTGCTCCTCCTGCCTACCCCGTGCGGTCTGTTGTGAGGCCCCTTCCCCTGAACTTTCTTGTCTGTGTATCCTCCATCGTCCTTTGTGCATGCCCCTGCACCCTCCTTCTTGCCCATCATAGCCATTGTGCTGCCACTAACCCTCCCACTTGCCATGCATGGTCTTCTGTGCTGCCAAGGCCCCTCCCACCTTCCCTGTGTGGTCAGTTAGCTGCCCCTGACCCCCTCCCACCTTCCCTCCATGGTCTGTGTGTATGCCATCACAGTCTCAGTGTTGCTCTTCATGGCGTGTCTTGCTTCTAGTGCCCTTCCTGCCTGACCTCCATGGCTATCTTGCTGCTCCTGCCCTGCCCCGTTGCCCCCAGCCCTCTGTTTACATGTGCAGACCCCTACTCCTTCCCTCCTGGCTTGTCTGTTTCATTGTAATGCCCCCGATCCGTCCCTCCTGCCCTTTATGGTCTGTTATGCTGCAGCTTTCTCTCCTGTATGTCCATTATGGTCAGCTAGCTACCATTGCCTCTTGCCCCTCTGTTCTCTGTTGTCCATGTGCATAGTCCTGTCCCCTCCCTCTTGCTTTCTATGGATTGTTGTGCTGCACTCCCATCCCGCATGCCCTGTGTGGTGTATTGTGCTGCTGCAAACCCTGATGCCTGCCCTGCAGGGTCAGTTTGGTGCACCTCTCCATGTCCCTCCTGTCCTCTGTTATCCAAGTCCATGTCCCTACCCCATTTCCTTCCATGATCCAATGTACCATACTTGCGAACATTTTGAACTTGGTAAGAGGGAGATTTTGAAAAAAAACTGGGGTATTGATTTTCCCCTTTGAGTTACATTGAAAAAGAGGAGATTGTAGACAGGAGACAGATCAAATAAAGCCCATTTGAGCTTAAAAACATTGGACGATTCCTGGCTGAATCTGGTCTGTTGGCATGTATGGTTGTACTACCATTGCCTCTTCCTTCTGCCCACAATGGTCTATTACATTTCCACAGCCTCTCTTGCAAGTCCTGTATTGTTGGTTTGTTGCCCCTGCCCCCCTTTCCACTGCCCTCCATAGTCTGTTGTGCTGCCACGGCCCTTCCTGCCTGCTCAGTGTGGTTAAATTGTTGCCTGTGCACCCTCCTACCTGCCTTCAATTTTCAGAGTCCGTGCCCCTGGCCTCTGCCTCTCAACAGTATCCTAATGAACAACTAGATTGCTAACATTCTATATTTATTACAAAAGTGTGGAACGCCGGATGTCATCTTGATGTAATCAAAACTGTAATACCTAGAGCATTTCCTTTAGAAATTACATATATGAGAGGGTCTTATTGGCATCAAAATTATGGTTAGTGCTCTAAAAGACTAAAATAAGGACATATTTTCTGAGTTTTCAAATAGCGACAAAGCACTTTTAAATTATTTGTTATCGTTATGTTTTTTTATCCAGTTGACCACTTGATTAAATGTTGCACTTAGGGGAGAGGATGTGGTGTTACTTCCAGAACTGCAGACTTTGCAACTGGGGAACCAGGTTGGGGTTTCTGCTTCAGCTCGACATTCTTTGATTCTGGTCAAATCACTTAGTCTCCCCATGTCTACAACCAAAATGAATTTGTTCTTGTGTGATGTAACCAATGCTCATGTAAAGCACTCCAATACCTGACAAGTCTGCACTATATAACACTGCAAAAACACAAAATAATAAGTGTTTTGCACACTTCTGTCATTGGGCTATATTTGGGCTACATCTGGGTGATTTTGGGCTACATTTGGGCTCTTTTGTCTCCGGTGGCCATCTTGGGAGATTTATTTGTTTTGAAGTTTCCTAATTTCCTCATGTACTGCAGTCTCCTCAGTAGGAAATGCTTTAAGTTTTTTACTTTGATTCCATCATGAAGGTATTCAGATATGTCACACATTTGCCATAAATTCTGAATGTTAGCACTCTAGTTGCTAATTAGATCACTGTAGTAAAACTACTGTTCACCATGGAAGTCTGCTCCTGGTATTAAAAGTGCATGTTTCAGTCTGCATGTCAGAATTTTTTAATGAAATAGAAGAGGATTTGAGAAGTCACTCAAAATGTGCCCTCATTTTCTTTCTTCAGCATTAATCATAATTTCTATGGCAAAATGAACACCCTCATTGTGTTCCTTTTTAAATTAAATGTTTTAAGTGTTACCAGTTTATTCCAATCAAGATGGCTTCAGGTGTGCCATACTTTTGTCATAATGAAGACAGTAAGCGCTCTAGTTGTTTTTAAGAACACTCTGGGACATTGTCATTGGGCTATACTTGGGCTACATCTGGGTGATATTTGGGCTACATTTGGGCTCTTTTGTCTCTGGTGGCCATCTTGGGAGACTTATTTGTTATGAAGTTTCCTAATTTCCTCATTTACTGCAGTCTCCTCAGTAGGAAATACTTTCAGTTTTTTACTTTGATTCCATCAAGAAGGCATTCAGATGTGTCACACATTTGCCATAAATTCAGAATGCTAGCACTATTTTTGCTCATTAGATCACTGTAGTAAAGCTACTGCTCACCAGGGAAAACTGCTGCTGGTATTGAAAGTGCATGTTTCAGTCTGCATGTCAGAATTTGTTTATGAAATAGAAGAGGATTTGAGAAGTCACTCAAAATGTGCCCTAATTTTTCTTTCTGCAGCACTAATCATACTTTTTATGGAAAAATGAACCCCCTCATTTTGTTCCTTTTTAAATTAAATGTTTTAAGAGTTACCACTTTAATCCAAGCAAGATGGCTTCAGGTGTGCCATACGTTTATCATAAGTAGGACTGTTAGCACTCTAGTTGTTCTTTGGAACACTCAGGGAAGCTGCAGTAGAACACAAAGGAATCAACTGACAGTCTCTGCCCTTGTTGGATGTACATGTTTTACTGAGAATGTCAGACTTCATTCTCACATGACTGAGAAAGATAATGTGAATTTACAGAAAATAAGCTCTCAGTTTAGCTTATAGATCACCTTCCAAACCTCTGTGGGAAAAGCATGAGAAAATATTTTTCTCTCAATCATCACATCCCAGCAGAAGGCATTTTCACATGGTGAAATCACCTTAGAACATACCACAATTCCTAAAATGAGTATGGTACCATCAACAAATGATCTATAATGTAACTAAAGTCTTAAAACCTTCTATTAACTGCAATGCTTTTTAATGAGGTGCTATCATGTATATTGGTCCCAAGATGGCTGCCAACACTTCTTGGATGAAGTGCTGACAGCCAATCAGATCTCAGGATGAGATGTGTGGTTAGGCTCCGCCCACATATATATATATGATTTTACTTTTGATTTTCTCAGGAACTACTGAACAGATTGACACCAGACCTGCAAAAGGCACTTCCCTGACCTGAGGACTACCTCTCTGCCAAATTTCAAGTAATTCTGTTCAGCCGTTCGGGCTGTACCTTGGACTAAAGGTCCCTATGGAAAATTGCATGGGGAAAATGCGTTTTGGGACCCCCCTTTTTTCTCAGCCCCCGCTTGACGAATCCCCCCGAGACTTTCAGGGTAGGAGCGGAGCGGAGCGCCCCACCTATTTTGAACATTTCGCGAGGATTCGTCAACCGGCGCCAAAGTTATTCCAAATAGAATGTTGCGGATTTCCTATGGAAACACGGTCCTAACTATAACTATCTACTGGCGACCGCCAGTAGATAATATACATATATATATATATATATATATTCACTTAAAAAACCATAGGTTTCACACATGTTATAGTTAGCTGGACATTTCACTCGTGAAAAACCATTGAAATTCCCCCGTTATAGTTAGTGCAGGCAACTATAACTCACGCGACCGCAATCCTCTGCTGATGACGTCAGATATTACATCACTGTATTTAGACACTTATTTACCCATGTCTTCTTCCATTAATTTTTAGCTATACATATATTACAAATATTTTTTTTTCAGAAAGACACATATGTCATCAGTGATGTAATATCTGACGTCATCAGCAGAGGATTGCGGTCGCGTGAGTTATAGTTGCCTGCACTAACTATAACGGGGGAATTTCAATGGTTTTTCACGAGTGAAATGTCCAGCTAACTATAACATGTGTGAAACCTATGGTTTTTTAAGTGAATTTGCAAGGTTTTTTAAATGCTAATTCCTAACTATAACGTGTGTGAAACCTATGGTTTTTTCAGTGAATTTGTAAGTTTTTTTAAATGCTAAGTTATGTATTTTTTTTTTAAGGTTTTTCACCGTGCGCGCACCGTGCGCCCACGTTACGCAGTTCGCGGAATTTTTCCGTTTCTACCGTACGCGCACCCTACGTGTACTCCGCGATTTTTCATAAAAAAATTAAAAGAAATTTTGGCCCTTGGGGGTCCTTCTGGGACCCCCTGACAAAGGCTAGGGGGTCAGGAACTGTCCACCCTGCCCCCTTTTCACGTTCTCCACCTTTGTTTTTCACCCCCTCAGACTGCGAGAGACAAAATGGCGGCCGACACTTCCTGGTTTCGACCGATTCGAATGTTTACTAAGATCTAACAACCAATCAGAATCGCGCTCGCGCACGGCAGCGTGCGCGTACGGTAAGTTTTACCGTACGCGCACGGAGCGCGCCTATAGATATATATATGCTTTTAAATGCTATTTTCTCAGGAAATACTGAACAGATTTACACCAGACCTGCAAAAGGCACATCCCTGACCTGAGGACTACCTCTCTGCCAAATTTAAAGGAATTCTGTTCAGCCGTTCGGGCTGTAGCTTGGACTAAAGGTCCTTTGGAAAAATGCATGGGGAAAACGCGTTTTGGGACCCCCCCTTTTTCTCAGCCCCCGCTTGACGAATCCCCCCAAGACTTTCAGGGAAGGAGCGGAGCGCCCCACCTATTTTGAAAATTTTGCGAGGATTCGTCAATCGGCGCCAAAGATATTCCAAATAGAATGTTGCGGATTTCCTATGGAAACACGATCCTAACTAAAACTATCTACTGGCGACCGCCAGTAGATAATTATATTATATATATATATCAGCGCTCCAAGACTTAATCACCTTCCCAAGTAAAGTCCAGCACTCGGGGGGTATCGTCATTGTTTTTTAATCAGCCACACAGAAACAGACGCGTTTCGGAAATTCGTTCATCAATGTTTACATTGATCGCTGCATGGAGGCATTTTTAAATTATTCACGTGATTAAAGCAATGACATCGACAACGGTATATGTTGATCATATTGCACAAACCGTAGCGGCCATCTTTGCATGGTACTCTATATACAGATTAATGCATTAATGCCATAGCTAACGTAAATTTTGGAGACATATTCCTCTCTCAGCCCAAATTACACTGCTCGAGGAAATATGTAAATTTGTTTTAAACAAATGTGGTGCCGCTCAGCATAGTATATCATATATATACACAGGGACGGCGATGGGCACCTGCTTCGCCCCCAGTAATGCGAATGTATTCGTTGGCTGGTGGGAGGAGCAGGTGGCCCTTGCTGGGAGTAGGGCTAAATGTGCGGAGTATGTGGTTGTCTGGCATCGCTATATCGATGACCTTTTCCTGGTATGGAGAGGGTCAGTCGAACAAGCGGATGAATTCATTCATGAACTAAATGATAACAACTTGAACCTGAGATTTACACATGAACTCAGTTCAGTGGCAGTGAACTATCTAGATCTCAGAGTGTATGTTAAGGATGGGACATTGGAGACTGAATTGTATAGAAAACCTACTGCCGGCAATTCGATCCTTCATGCTGACAGCTGTCATCCTCCCAAATTGATCAATAGCATACCGTATGGTGAACTCCTTTGTTTAAAACGAAATTGTTCTTGTGACATGGATTTCGAAATGGCAGCAGATAGATGTCTAGCTAGGTTCAGAACGAGAGGCCATGAACCAGATTTATTAAAGGCTGCATATAAGAAAGTGCAGAGAATTCCCAGAAAAGAGCTTCTAAAAGCTAAGGAAGTAGGAAGCAGTGGAAGAAAAAATTTAGATCTAGAAAGTGGCACCTTTCGTATGATTACCACATACTCAGATGATGCCAACATTTTAAGGAAAATGCTGAAAAAGAACTGGCATATCCTCCAAACGGATGTAGTAATAGGTAGGGACATTCCTCCAGCACCATTAATTACTTTCCGTAAAGCGAGATCGCTTAAGGATAAGTTGGTCCAGAGCCACCTGCCACCCACCACACAGACGACAGGAACATTGAAAGACATGAAAGGTTTCTTTCCCTGTGGGAAATGCAGGGGTTGCACTAATAGTAAAAGAGTCCTGAATTATACCATCCCAGGCGTTACAAAACATAAAGCGATCAAAAAATGTATCACATGTTTAACATCGCATGTGGTATATTGTTTAGTCTGCCCTTGCGGGCTAAGGTACATAGGGAGCACCATACATAATGTAAAGCTACGCATTCTGGAACATCAACGTGCCATTGCCAACAAGGATATTATTTATCCTATAGCAAGACATTTTGCATTTAAACATCAGAGCAACAGGGAACTGTTGCAATATTTTGGTGTGGACCATGTAACTGTTAGCTTGAGAGGTGGGGACAGGGTACTGAAGTTGCGGAGATTAGAATCCCGTTATATAATTGATCTGCAGACTAAGGCACCAAATGGACTTAATAGTGGGGAGGAACTTGCAGTCCACCTAGGTAGATGATCTGATTTTAATACTATGCTCTACAATTTCTCTTGACCAACATTTCAGTTATATTTGACATATTGCACTAAAATGTTTATGTTCACATCTAAATGTTATTAGGTTTTGGAGTTTATGACAATTGTGGAATTGCTCTCGCTGCCACCGATCCACGGTGGAACATTTTATAATCAGTACCTATTTAGGATCTGGTAGTATTTACTATATAGAATGTCTTAAGATATATCTTAGGTTGAGCATTGTATGTAAGGCATACTTGGAAATACCGATACACGGTTTAAAGGTTGTTGAGTACGAGCAATGATCTTGGAGACTCGTTGCATACAGCGATATATTTTGTGTGGATATATATGATATACTATGCTGAGCGGCACCACATTTGTTTAAAACGAATTTACATATTTCCTCGAGCAGTGTAATTTGGGCTGAGAGAGGAATATGTCTCCAAAATTTACGGTAGCTATGGCATTAATGCATTAATCTGTATATAGAGTACCATGCAAAGATGGCCGCTACGGTTTGTGCAATATGATCAACATATACCGTTGTCGATGTCGTTGCTTTAATCACGTGAATAATTAAAAAATCCCTCCATGTAGCGATCAATGTAAACACTGACGAAGGAATTTCCGAAACGCGTCTGTTTCTGTGTGGCTGATTAAAAAGCAGTGACGATACCCCCCGAGTGCTGGACTTTACTTGGGAAGGTGATTAAGTCTTGGAGCGCTGATTTTAACGTGGAGCACCGCCACGACGAGCACCCGCCTCTGAGTGCCTTGATCTTGGGTGCAAAACAGGAGCTTGATATATATATATATATATATATATATATATATATATACATATATATACATATATATACATAATATATATATAATATATATATATATATATATATATATATATATCCCCCGTTATAGTTAGTTCAGCTAACTATAACTCGCGCGCTCGCAATGCACTGCTGATGACGTCACATATTGCATCACTCATGACATGGTCAGTGACATCACTCATGACATCACTGATGACATCTCAAATGACATCACTGATGACATCATCCTTGTGATAGAGTGGCAGACCTCCTCTCACCCTAATATAACCTTTGATACACACATTCAAAAATAGAAACTAAAATTTTAAAAACAATGGACATACCAATACCAGTTACAACAACCTATTCAGTAATTCCAAGATCTATATACATATACACTCATTCACCAACAGTACTATACAGTCACTCATACATGTACTCACTCATCATATGTATTCATACACCTATACATCTTGTTACACACCGCCACTCATCCATAGAGTTACTCACACACATAGTCACTCATGCTAACAAAGAATCAAACATCCATTTACTTGCATATACAGTTATACACACACCACCACACTTACTTCTACAGAAACTTACACATACTTACTCTTTTAAGCAATCACTTGTAGAAACACATACTTATTCGTACAGGAAGTCTTCAAATCTCTCACTCTCACATATACTCACTTATATAAAGCAATACTCACATATACTAGTTTAAAATAGATGTAGTTACTTATAAAGACACTATTGAGACAGTCATTCACTCACTAACGCACCCATACACACACTCATACACCTATACAGTCCTGCACACATACTGTCTTCAACACATACAAACAGTGACCCACTCATTCATTCATCTATGCACTAAGTAATACCCCCCACTGAACCATACAGACACTCAGACACTCATACTGATACTCGAAAAACTAAGTAATAACCCATATAGACACTCATGTAGCTACTCACCAACCCATGCAGTCACTTATACACAAAGTGAGAGGCTCCCTCCCTGCCATAGCAAACTGCAGTGTCCCGGGGGTGGGCACCCCGGGACACTGCAGGAGCCGGCCCTGGGGGGTGGCGGTCCCCAGGGCCAAGACAGGGCTCCAGGAGGGGGGTAGCGTGACCCCCTCCCAACATTACCAAAGCCCCGGGGGGGTGGTGGTCCTCGGGGCTAGGGGGTGCGTAACGGATCCCCAATTTTAATATTTAGAGCCCCGGGGAGGTGGCGGTCCCCGGGGCGTGTGGGAGGGCTCGAGCCCCCCCACACAGGTCATTCTATTTTTATTTTTTTTAACAAAACACAAGCCCCGGGGGGTGGCGGTCCCCGGGGCTTGGGGGGGCCTTTGAGCCCCCCCACCCATGTATTTTAGAAGCCCCGGGGTTGGATGTCCTGGGGCTGGGGGCGTTGTGAGCCCCCCGCAAATATTATCAGAAACCCCCGGGGGTGGCGGTCCCCGGGGCTTGGGGGATCTTTGAGCCCCCCCAACCATTTATTTTAGAAGCCCCGGGGTGGGGCAGTCCCCGGGGCTGGGGGGGCTGTGAGCCCCCCCACACATATTCCTTTAAAGCCCCGGGGTGGCGGTCCCTGAGGCTGGGGTGCCCCTCTGGGCCCCTCATTACAATAATAATATTGCCCCCAGGACTTGGCCCTCCCTGGGGCTAAATAGTAACGAAGCGTGGTAGCCCGCGCTGCGGGTTTTTTTTCCACCGGATCTGCGGATCCTCCGTGGATTTTGCCGATTTAAAAAAAAAAAATGGGCGCCCTGGGGGTCCTTGTGGGACCCCCTAAGCAGGCCTAAGGGGTCAGGGTGTTTCTACCCTCCCCCTTTTTCTCTTTTTTTGCGTTTGTTTCACTGATTTTTTGTGCCTCGGTTCTACTGAGACACAAGATGGCTGCCAACACTTCCTGGTTTGGAGTGCTGACAGCCAATTAGCATGCAGCTCGTGATCGGGAGAGTGCACAGATCCTCCACGGGCATAGATATCGAAACTTTTTTAATTTTGATTTTCTCAGCAACTACTGAACAGATTTACACCATTTAACAAAAAGGGATCTTTCTGAACCAAGAGCTACCTTTTTGCCAAATTTGGTGCAGTTCGGGCTGAAGCCGTGTCTAAAGTTTCCTATGGGAAATTGCATCGGGAAAACACCTTTTGGGAGCCCCCTTTTGTCTCGGCCCCCGCTTGACGAATCACCCCGAAACTTTGAAGACAGGAGTGGACCGGAGCGCCCCATGAGTTTTGAAAATTTCGCGAAGATTCGTCAACCAGCGCAAAAATTAATGGGAATAGAATGTTGCGAATTTCCTATGGAAAATAGGTCCTAACTATAACTACCTACTGGTGACCGCCAGTAGGTAATATATATATATATATATATATATATATATATATATATATATATATATATATATATATTCACTGAAAAACAAAGGTTAGGTGAATATCTCAGTGTCTACATTAACGTTTTGAATTAAAAAAACCACAGAAATACACCAGTTACAGTTAGCAGAGCTAACTATACCTTGCCCCCCGCTGTGCACTGCTAATGACCTCACATATTACATCACTCATGACATGTTCTATGGCATCATTTATGGCATCACTGATGACATTTCAAATGATATCATTAATTACATCACTGATGAGATTATCATATTAATAGTTAGGTCAGAGTTTCCAGACAAAACTGTTAATTAACAGATGTTTGCAAACCCAGATTCGCAGACCTCCGTGGACCCAAAATTCATAAAGTATTCACATCTAATTAAAAAGAGCTTTTACTCCCATCATCTGTTTTGGGTCTTCAAACCCAAAGTGAAGTCTGTGAAACAAAGCCCCTTGGTTGGCTTGTCACAGTGTCAGGAAAAATGTTGTAGCCGTAATTTTAGGACATTAGGAGTAAGACTCGGTCCCTGTGTTCTGAAAAATGTGAGGATTATAAAAGAGTCAGTGGGAGCATCCTATGACCCCATGGCTCACTTTGGGCTTCTGTGAATAATTGTTTTAAAAATGCAACACAGTTGGTAATTCTCCTGCTGTGTTTGCAGACCTCTGAATGCCCCTGGTATATGCAAACCCTGGCCAGAGACTGTGACTCACTGCAAGCTTCTTAGCCAGGGACCAAATACCCATGGCAAGCTTCATGGCCAGGGACTATGAACTCAGGGATTTTGAAACTGGCGGCAACCTTCATTGACCTGTGCTGGACCTTTCGTAGGGTTCGCTGACTCCGTGGATACCACGAATGGTCTATCAATGGTGCATGTATCGCCAAGGGTTCATAAGTGCTATGATATGGTCCACAAACCATTAAAAAGCAATGACAGGTCCTGGGCAAAGACCAGGTTCTGTGGCTAACCCCCATTCACAACCCAAGTAATTTACGTAGCACTGGCATATTCAGCGGCATTCAGCTTTATGCAAATGTTTGGTAGTGTATGTGTGTTTAATTCTGTGCGTATCATCCAATTAATTGTTTAGCGCTAGGTATGATGTTCCAGATGATGCTGAGGTAAGTCGTTCTCCATTTTGATTTATACGCTCACTTGGTTGCAATGTTTTATTTGTCTTGCTTTTCATGTATGCATTTTTATGAATACATTTTTTCATTTGGATGCTTGTGTGTTTTTTCTGTTTTTCATTTTAATCACTTAGCTGTTATCAGGATCTAGTTGAAAGAATGTGTTAAATGATTTACAAGTGATATTAATTGCTTACAGTTCTCAAAATGTTTATAGATGAGTTACTGAGATATCTAAGGCAGGCATCAGCAAAGACACAAGGCTTACAGTAAGCTATATGGAGCTACTAAATGATCACTAGGTGTGGAGGAGTTTCTGTAGAGAGTGGAGAGTGACATTCGTAGACCCAGCTGCTATTTTACCCCATTGTCAATGAACTACAGAGCAGGTCAGGGAAAGTGAGGAAGGCTTGAACACTTCACCAACACTAGGTTTCCTGGCAGCCACGGTTGGTAGTGGGAGTAGCTGCCGGGCGGTGACGTGGGGAGGGAGAGGGGCAGGGTGGGGGGTAGTAAACTATGGATTATGGAGGTTTTCAGGTAAGTACACATATAAATAAATAAAACGAATTTCGGTGCGTGCACTGCCTCCCCAAATGCGATGCAGTGCACGCAACAAAATTTGCGGCTGTTTCCTGGTCTGGCTTAGACCATTGTATTAATTGCATATTGTGAAACATTTTTTATGAGTAGATTCCTTTCATTGTTTTTATTTTACTCAATATTTATACAGACATTTGCTCAAGTATGGAGATTTATGTGCTACATGTGTTAAATGGATTGAGACTAAAGTGATCTTTCAGTTTACCTAAATGCAAGAATAATTATGTTTGTGATGCAGCATTGCTTAATAACATATAATCATATATTCTGAGGAAGGTCTGCACTCTGAAAAGGGCCAACACCTTCTCAGCCTCTGTACTCTGGTAGGTGTGAAACCTTAATATGTGTAGGACTGTGCATAGCAGGAATGACCACTAAATTATGTAAATTCCATATCACCAACCACAGCTGAAATATCGCCTTCTTGTCCTTGAGCTCTCATTATTTTTCATTCACCTCAGCACTTGTTTTAGATTTCTGAGTTACTTTATGAACAAATATAAGGTACCATTTGCAAATACTATTCTCTAAAGACCAATTTCACTACCATTTCTGCAAGTAAGGTTGAGATACCCAGTGGTATCTGTAGTCGTCCACACGGCATAGACTAACCTCTTCTCTTATAAATCACTTTAATACCATTTCTACTTTTCTGCGAAACATTTATTCTCTCTAACCTCTCTCCAATCTCATGCTTGAAATGGATGCAAACAATAAAGGAAATCACTGGTCATTGATCTGGCAAATAACCAGTGACAACTTCTCCTCTATGGCGGAAGAGTGTCACCCCCCCGCAAGGAGCCTTAAACACAAAAAAGAAAACGATAATACACCTAGTTTATTATCTTTTTCTTTTTATTCTACCACTGAGTTTTGGGGGCGATACGGTGCCGAGTGGGGGGGAGCACGAGAGATGGGGTATAGCACTGCTATTCAGTTCCAGGCCGGCCAAACCGCCATGTGCAGTGAACCTCTCTCCAACCCACCTGCGTTCCCGGGTTGTAGAGAGCAAGCACATATTCCCAGTCTCACTGGGAGCGCAAATCATTAGCGTTCCGGCCAATTCTGATGTTGCTTTCATGCTGCCACCAGCAGCATGAGAGCAGCGTCAGGATTGGCCAGTGGAGCCTGTGCTTGTGGAGAAGAGGAGCCTGGAAGAGCGTGATGCGTCGATCCGGTGATGCGGCAGGAAGGCGTGCAACGCCCATAGGGCTGAGAGGGCTTCAGCCCCTCCGTCGGGTGTCTCAGCCCGGCTGTTGCAGCTCCAGCTACTGTGGGCTCAGCTGGGCAGTGTCTGGGGTCTTATCTCTGGCACGTCCACGTTTTTCACAGGTTTTTCAAAGACCATTTGCATACTTACATATGTATTGTAAATTGTTTAACAAGCCTTTTTTTCCTGGTTCCTGTACCCCCTGGGCCCCCACTCTGCCTATTCCTTATATTTGTATTTTACATTAACTGCCATAGTGTGAGAATGCATTTTATGCATCGAAATATAAAGTGGGGTTGCTAAAAGAAAAATTCCAGCCATTTGTTCTTTAGAGAGCCTGCAAAGACATCGTCTTGATAGTCAATACGGTTATAAATAAAGAAACATATGTATTCATATGTAATGTGACTTTTCTGTCTTTGCGCCCTTTAAATATCAGCCCTGGATCATTCAGGCAGCCCTAGAACACAATTAAAAGTGATTTCTATTTATATTTGCTGTTCCAAGTATGCGCAGATAAATGCTGAAAAAAGGCTTTAGGTGAGTGCTTATTTTCGTAATGTCTGGGACATCAATATAATGAGCTGGCAGCCCTAATCGCAAGGCTGGAAGTTTGTTGCAGGATGAGCACAATATTTATTTCCGCCCCCTCAATCCCTGAACAGGGCCAGACTGAGAACGCTAACCGGCCTTGCTAATTGATTCGGACCGGCTGCAGGGGAGGGGGAGGGGGAGTGGGGTGGGGGCTGGGGGTGCACGTGGAAAACACTGCAGCTGCTTTTGGTACAGGGGGCCGATTTTCAGCGCTGCTGCAAAACCAGCTCCCTGTACCTAAAAATGGCTGCCAATTGTCCAAAACCGCCCCCCACCCTTCCGGCCCACGAAGAAAACGCACGTGCCCGTTACAGTCAGTCCGACCCTGTCCCTGAATAATGCCTTAATAGCAATAGTTTAACTTATATCTCACACCCTATGCCAGCCCTTAATAACATGCTGAGTTACTTCAAGTGTCTGGGAATGCACCCTGCATTCAGACAACTCACTCGTTATTCATGCACTTCACTTTCACACTCACCCTGCACTTACAGCAATCACAATGCACTCACACTGATCACCATGCACTCACACCATTCACCCTGCACTTACAATGACCACACAGCACTTATGCCACTCGCCATGAAGTCACACCGTTCTCCCTCCACTTACCCTGCCGTCACATGAGCACACCGCTCACTCTGCACTCACAGTGATCACTCTGCACTCACAATGCACTTGTGCTGTTCACCCTGTACCTCATTCTGCAGTCACACGAGCACACTACTCACCCTGCACTCATAGGACACTTCACTCACCTCTCCACCTTACTGCTCACTCTGCAATCTCACTCAAACAAGCCCATCTCTAACCATACATTAATTTATCCTACTCTGCACTTACATCCGCACCCAAATTCCTATGGTCACCTCGCTCGCCCTGCAGTCACTCCTCTCACCCTTCTCTCACACTGTTGCATCGCTCACCGTGCTCTCACACGGGCACTCCTGTCACCCACACAGTGCAGAGATCTAATGTGACTGCTACAAAGAACATGTACCATGCAGTTCACAGAACTGAGTGTAAGTAAAGTACAAGTAGCCCTCTACAAAAATCGAAATGGTTGTCAGAAAGCGGCTATAGAGAGATGAGGTGCATTGTTGGTGAGTGGTAGTGAGGTAATTCATGGAGAAGGAGGAAATGGGGAGGGGTGCCAAAAAAGACTGCTACACCGTGCTCGACCAGTGCTAGGACCAGCCCTGGCTGGGAGTCTTAGCCCTCCCCGAATTTCGGGTCTAGTTGCACACCTGGTGGCAGGTGAGTTGTCTTTTTTATTGTTTATTTGTGTCATCCGTCCGTCTCCTGTACCCCCGCTACCCGCTCGCCCTGCCTCACCACTCTTCTGCAAAACCAGCCGCCATTAAAATAGCAAACCCCTCTCTGCAACTTTCCAGTTCAAAAAGCGTTGAATAGCAAGCACATTACTGATTGTAATTGTAATTGCATTCGCTTTTTCGGCGAGCAGCACGCTACTCTGGAACCCAAAAAGGATTTGTTGTGAATTAGGATAGGGAAATTTGAAATTAATTTCAGCCATGGGTATGTTAGTCTGTTATTTAGTTCGAAAAGGATAGTGGATGGATAGAAGAGTGAAGGGTTTGCATTTATATAGCGCTTGCTACCCCTGATGAGGCGTTGATGTGCTTTTCGGCGGGTAGCATGCTACTCGGGAACCCAAACAGGATTAGTGGGGAATCAGCATATGGAAATATGAAATTAATTTGAGCGGTGGACATGTTAGTCTGTTATTTGGATTGGTATGGAATAGTGGGTACTGGGTAGTTAGAAGAGGGAAGGGTCTAGAAATGTTTTTGGGGGGGGGGGAGTTCTTAACAGTAGGAGGAGGTTAGGATGACTAACGGTGTTGCCTCTGTATAGGCCTAGAATAACTTACAAGGTCAAAATATTCTAAAAATGAGGTCAGGTTGAGTGTTGAAGTTTTTGACCGGAAGAGCAGCACGCCTACCGAGCTGTCACTCAACCCAGACAAAAGGGACCTTGAGTAGCAGGTACTGCCATTGGCCCCTAAACCTGTAATCGAGCTGCGGGTTAGATAACTGCATTCCAACTACTGTTCATACCATTGTTTCCTGTTAGGTAACCACCGGCTCTTAAAGCAACCTACCTGAGGTGAAATAAAAGTGAAGTATGTTCATGTTAAAATTCGTATCTGCATTGGGGAAGGCAGCTGATGGCTAATAACTGTAAATCCGAATGATTTCTTTCATACAAGCAACTGTTCTAGAGAGGAAACCTCTGTAATTACATATTTGCCTGAGTTCCATTGTTGCGGATGCCAGAGAGGAGCAGGCCCTCCAGTTATTCAACAGTGGGCGAGGTTGGCTTTCACGAGGCCAGGGCGTGGCCGCTCATCTGCGGCGCGCGCGCTGAATGTGCCCTTTTTCTGACGCCTGGATTGGTCCTTCCCGGCCATTTAAAGACAATTCCTCAAAGACCTCTACAGTAACACAAGCTCCACGGCCACACGGGCGGTCTCCATGCTGTTTCTCATCACTTCCCCCGTGTAAAAATATGAGAAGGACCTGAAGAATGGAGAGCCCACACCTTTTAGGAGTCTATTTATTTATTGCAACGTTTTTACAGGTAAATTGTTTTATTGCCATATTTTATTTATTTGTAATGCATGAATTGTTACGATGTTAAGCAGACCTACGTCAGCATCAATGAAAATGTGCGCTTTATGAAGAGTCCATGCTTTTGATTCTAAGTTAGCTTACACTTTTCTTTTTCTATTTTTAGTTTTCCTCTTGTCAGAGTGGTGAGTAGATTTTTCTTCTTTTTTGCTAAACTTCTGATTGGTACTCGCTGCAAGTAAACACGAGAAAGAAGTATGAGAAGCTACGAAGAAAAGATAGTCAGTTCCGATTACTTCAAAGCAATAGGCTGCAGCCACAAAGCACGTTTCAAAGAAAAGCAATGCCTCGAATATATGTTATGTCTACACAAATACACATGCGTCTTAAGAATCGTTCACGACATTGTACAAAATCTCATTTTTAATGTTTGATAAGGGACTTAATTTATATACCTACCATCACTTCATAGTGCACAATTTCTTTTTGGACTTGAAACCAGTAATTACCCACCACGACTGTCCCCATTAAATATCAAATAACAATACACGTGTTATAATCCATTCATCTAGATATTCAGCGATTTTTAAGTTAACCCTGATATCGTCACACGACTCCAGACACGTATACTATTTTATATTCATACATGTGATGCATTTCATTGTATATTCAGCTATCGCACACATCAGTGTGTCTATGTGCATGTATGCCTCCACACATTTGCATTTACATGTATTTATGCATGCGCCCATTTTTCATATAGAGTCATCTGTTAGTTAGTGTCCCTGAAAAACATAGAGAAAAATACATAGGTATCTTGCGTATATATATCATATGTATTTCCACACATGTAGGTACAACACAGTTATTCATGTCTTTATCAATCTTTCGAAATTGATAAATACACGATAAATGAGTATACATATTTATATTGTACGTACTGTGTACCATACATAAAGACATACGTATTTCTATTGTACATATATGGGTACCTTTGTGTGTGCAAATATTTATACACATATTTGTATTTATATTCCTAGGGGTGTCCATTTTTCCGACTGCGTTCAGGGTTTGTGTATGCATAGCTAACTATACTTTTGTGTACATCAAAACATAAGTAATTTTTATACTGTGTGTGTGTGTATTAAAGTACATCCATAATTACATGGGTGTGTGTGTCTGTATGAATAAAGATACATACGCATTAATTGTCAATGTATTCATATACTGAAATACAAATTGGCAAAAACCTATTTGTATCAATGTTTTTTAAACCAGTTTTCAGACTTTCTTCTGGTGAGCTGAACTTTTGATCAGCTATAACTGGAAAATACATACCTCTTGGTAAATTGTGATTCCTTAAAGTCGAGAAATAATCTATTCCTGAATATCGGATTCATGAATATGGCAAGAAATATGTAAATCTTTGCATAGACAAAAGAATGTTGGACTCTAGGAGTGGTAGGCTGAGGCCATATCCCCACCACCCCCCATCCTCTGTGATCACGGTGATACCCGCCCACACATGTGATGCTTTTCCTATCTTGAAGTCCTGACAGAGTTCCCCCAAAGTGTTTCTTCTCCAGTCTGGTCTGGAGTCTAAACCTCATAACCCCTACTCCGCTACAGCTCAAGTTGCATGGATAGTACTTGTCATTTTGTTGAGATATCCCTTGAAGTGACAATGGGGGACACATATTGTACATATTTAAGTTTTGGAAAGTTTAGGCCCTGAAATGAGCGGGCTTTGATTTACCTTGAGATCACCTCGCTTCTCTTTCCCCGAGTCTGTCCTTAACAGTGCAGCTAAACACAAAGGGCCGAATGCTCCGGGTCATGCACCTGCAAACTGCACCTTTCTGTCTTGGATATGTTCTCAGGATCTCTTCCGCTTGTTCTGTGGTTAGGTAGAGTCACTTTTCTTGGAGATGTTCTCTTTATTTGATGGAAAAGCTGGTAACGGCATCAGGTAACCCTCACGGTGTAGGCAAAAGTGCCTACTGTGTTTGCGGGGACACATGCTTCGTGTTTCTTCCTCACTATAGGACAGCATGTTATCTTGTTGCAGTATGCTGCTTGGTGTGGTATCTTCATGTCCATGCCATGCCTTCTCTCCTCAGTTTGTGTTCCCTGCTGCTCAGCCAGTGTGAGTGTGATGTGATTAGAATGCTGATGTGTGCCTGGATGAGTGAATGTCAGTCGGGGTGCATGGGCTGAGCAGCAAGGATGCTGCTCCCGGTGGGATTTTCCAGTTTTCATACCTGTAACCTGAGACTCCTACCTTGAGGTGCGCCCTAGTTACTTTGCAATTTTCTCTGCAGTCCCTATACAGCAATCTTCATTCTTTGTTACTGAGCTGGTACACTGCACTGACAAATCGGTCAAAGTCATGCTCCAAGTGGATTGAACATGCACGCTATGTACTTTCCCTGGTGACACCTATAATACAATTGTCCGACCAGGCAGAGCTGTGCGAGACGCAAGAGTTTCCAGGGCAACGCTTCATATCTGAAGCTACGTTGTCTTACTGTGAACTTCATTCATCGTCACAGCTACAGAGATCCCTTGAGGAGCAGTGCCTCAGCCTTCTATGTGTAACGGTGTCGTAAATAAATAAATAAATAAATAAAACGACTTTGTGGGAGGTGTTGAACCACGCGCGGCCCGTGCAGGGAAGGGCGGTGGGGCTGGGTGGGGATGATTTAGACGGACGATGACCAGGGAAAATTAAATAAATAATACATTTGCCCTGGTAATTGACCGTCAAAATCCCCCCTCACCAGGCCCCATCACTCTTACCTGTACGGAACGCGGCTGTGTTCAACCTAGGCTAGCTTTGACGCCAACATTTCAAGGGACCTGGTATTTGTCCTTATTTTGTATACCTTTGGATATGCCTACTTCAAAATCACAATTACTTCCACCTGTGACTGTGTAAATGCTGTGCAGGGCCTCCTATTATCCTACGCTTTAAAACAATTCCGGGTGAGAGTTCGCTCACCAGGAACATTTATTGTTATTGTCGTATATAACTCTGTGCCACCTGGAGATCGTGTTAATGCCTGGCTGGGTGCTAATCTTGATTTTCTGTCCACTTCTGTATACTTTGCTTAATTGTCTGATCTATGATGGGCTGCTGTACACTGCATTTACTCAGTGTGTGGTTGCTAATTTGATTAGTGGATTTTATCCCTAAATTCCTAAGGATTAACCCCCTGTGTGCTGTTTTTGTGTTATGCAGTATACAGTGTGAGTGTTGAACCTTATGCAAATGTTACATGTTGTTACCTGTTGTGGGGGTTATGTTACTTATCCATATGCTATTTACTTTTACTTGAGCTGGGGCATGTATATCACATCCCAATCAATTCTTACAGGACCTGGTGATGGGGCAAGGATTCTGCAGCCTAAACCGTACTTACTTACTGTTGTGGGTGCCGGGCCTTTGCGTTGCAGCCCAAACCGTTCTTGCATTTAAAAGTTATGGGGTATATTTCTCACACCCAAATGTTGCTTTGGGTGGGGCTTGTTTGTTATTACTCAAGCAAATTCTTAATCTACAACTCATTACAGGTGTTGGTAATGGGGCATTTGTTTTGCACTCAAACCATTCCTTTGGAGCACATGGGTTGCACCCCAGGGGCATATGATTTGCTTGTGGCAGGTGTATGACATCCGTTGGGGCACACGTTTAACATCCTTGTGCTATGATATGGTGATGGGGCATTTGTTTTGTACCCAAACCTTTTCTTTGGGGCATATGTGTTGCACCCCCAGGGGCATATGTTTTGCCTATAGCAGGTGTATGGCATCCATTTGGGCACACATATAGCACCTTCGTGCTATGCTGCAGAATAGGCAACTCTACTGTGAGTTATCATTTTTGTATGTGCTCCTCTATGTTTTAATGTCTGCTGAGTGGGGGGGGGGGTTGTCCCCAAGGATGTATGTATGTGTTACTCTTAACCTTGTATCACTGTTTTCTTCTCCCGTCCTTATATTTGTATGAATTGCGTGATTGAATTTGGACAGCCCCATGCATTGTTCTCATTTTATGGATTTTGATTCTTACTGTCTAACCTGGATTTATATATTTTATTTTTCCGTAAAGAAAGTAGATGTGTGGTGTCTTCATCCCTATTCCAAGCATTCCCTCCTCAGTTTATGTTCCCTGCTGCTCAGCCAGAGTGAGTGTGATGCAATTAGAATGCTAATGTGTGCCTGGATGAGTGAATGTCAGTTAGAGTGCATGGGCTGAGCAGCAAGGATACTGCTCCCGGTGGGGCTTTCTGGTTTATTTACAACCATCTTTACCTGTAACCTGAGACTCCTACCTTTAGAATAAACCTTATCCTGTTTCACCTATACTACTGGCTACCCTGCATCTTCAATTGCCAAACTTTGGCATATTGCACAGTGCACTGAGATTGCTGTATTATCTTTCAATCATGGGTTTGCGATGCACTTATAGCTATGGTATAGGGTGGCAAGGATTTACCATGCGGTACCTTTCCAACCTCATTGATTACATTGCCCTCTGACCGGCTCGCAGTGCACTGATGCAGGGACACCAACAGCACCAAGGAAAGGCAAAACGTGCACCACTGCAGCCTCTGGCAGGGGTACACTGACCCGGTAATGTTAGGCATTACTATCTGATATGCTAGGGAGAGGTGAGAACTTCCAAAGTCAGAATAAAGCAGGGTAAATATACTTCCAAATTTGACATCTCTGAGATCCGATTCTTCAACATATAGTAACCCTTAGTGTGTTTTAAATGACCTACACTCATAGCAGTTAGAAAGAGTTGTCACATATTGAAGAAACTGCTTCCCCGCCCACTTTACACCCAGGTCCTATCCACCACAAATGACTAAATCCAAGCTTTCGAATGCACCAAAATAGTTAGATGAGGGTGATAATGCATCAGAATGTACCGTTCCTGCATTAAAGCATATTATGCAGTTACACAGAATAGACTGCCAAATGGCAGACTCCCAATGCTGAAATGCAGAATCATAGGCTATAGTGGCATGCAGGAGGTTCAGAGTAAAACCCTACAAGGTTGGAGTACAGCGACAGAGGTACAGTTTAAAATGCCCCAGTATTTGAATAGACAGCGTCATATGGCCATTATGTAGCATAACTTGGTAAAGTAGCACTTACACACTTAAGAGAGAAAGTGACAAACCTTTGTTAAGTAAAAAGGTAAATCTTGACCTGGTTGAATTTCCCAAAGCCCTAAGTGGTGTGTACTGAGACTATGTACGATTTGGTGGAGGCGCGTCCATGTTGTCACACTCACGCCAAGTGTTTCATGCCACCATATTACCTACTAGGCCACTCATTTACCAGTGACTCTGGCAACCCATTTATGGTGTTAGCATACACCGTTTAGGGCATTAATATATGACAGAACCATGGAATAGGGAAGTAGGCCTGCCTGTATACATATTGTGATGCATGTATATCAACTGACTGACATTACAAGACTTTCTAACAAACGACTAGAGACCTATTGTTATAGGATGAGGCATCAAAATAAAGCAGTCCTGAGGATGTCCCAGGACCTTACACAGCCATTTGAAGGGCTGAAACGTGTCGGCAATAGCATTAGGGTGGTAGGGTAGTAACCCCTCTAAGAACACCCCTATACCTACAATTTTTAACTATACCGAAGGTACTCAAAATAAAGAGTGTCCTTTAGGTGTTTTTAATATTTAAGACCATTCTAGGAATAATATTCAAAGAGCTTCCTGGGTGGTGGTTGAGCCCACCCTGGTTTATTGGGGCCAGGGTAAGACCCGATGATGAAGTATGACACCAATAGAGTGTATGAGGGTTCATAAACAATTCCTTTGGGTTTTTTTCATTTTGGATAAGCCAGTCCAAAGGGAGTCAATGAGGTGGTAGAATACATTTTTGTGATTCATGTATTATACAGGTTTTCACTTTTTTAGGGGCTAACTTGACCCATGAAAAGTAATGTTTTCAGGCACGGGTTTTTTAAGTTTTCTCCTGCCGAGACACCCAACCAGGGTTCAATGTTATGACCCAGTTTAATCTAAACTCATTCACACATAAAGAGCTATTCTCCAAGCCACCCCTACAGAGATCCAACCTCCTGGTTACTGTGTAATAACTGTCATCATTGTGGTATTATGGTAAAATTAATTTACCCATTACATGCTCACCAGTTGCAACTTACGCTCACCTAGACAAAGGGTCCAATCACAGTTGATTTCACCATCTTTTTGCTACTTTAAAAATGTAGTTTAATTGGACTAGTTAGCCCCAAATACAAGTGTATCCCCATGTAGGGTTGAGAAACCAAGAGTGTGTGGGAACAGTGAGTTGTGTCAGACATGCATTCATAATATTAACATTCAGGTGGACTTAAGGGGTGTTGTTTGCCTTACAAAAGACTAACGAAAACAAAACGTTCATGGGTGGAGCACTTTTATTTCTCTCAGAAACTGACTACATTCCGGTCTACTGTTGTTGCCCACTATGAAACTTCAGACAGAGACCGACCATATGCAAATCAGAGTTGGTCCTCAACCAATAGGAAGAGTACAGCTGGAATGGTCAGACCAGGTCCCCTCTGGACAGAAACACAAGCAACCTCAGGCAAGTTGCGGCCTAATGCGGCTCATTTGTGAGGTGTAGATTGAGTCTAATGGCGCAGTGAGCAGAGGGCCAACATTTAAGCATGCGTGTCCAACTTTGGGTGTTATCTAGACAAAGAAAAAAGAAAAAAAGTGACCTGTGAAGATGAAGCTGAAGTCACACATTCCCACCCAGGAGAGCAACTGATTTAAAAGGTTTAGGGACATGTGATCTCTTGCGTCGGTTGCTGGACTTTTTTCATTCAAGACGTGGTTTAGACATGTCATTTATCCAAGAAGAACAACTTTGGGAGAGTGCGCAGGAGTGTCATTACCTCATGATCGGGTTTCTCCAGGGTCTGCAAGTGGGGAAAGGTGATACCACTTCACCTCGGTAGAAGAAGTGCCTCTGGATCTACAGGTTGCATGCTCCACTGCCACCACGTTCAGGGAAGCAGCAGAGGTACAAAGACACAGGAACTCTCCTATGAGACATGGGAGCACTCAAAGGCATGCAAGCAACACAGTAGATTTTTTTAAAACGAACAACGCCAACTACCATCCAGTCCTGTACTTATTCAGTCTTTAGGTGATTATAAAAGAATCTCTATAAGACATATTACAATTCTGCATTGCATGGAGATAACCACACAAATGAGGTGGGGAATTCAATGAAATACGGGATACTCTTCAACATATAGTAACCCTTAGTGTGTTTTAAATGACCTACACTCATAGCAGTTAGAAAGAGTTGTCACATATTGAAGAAACTGCTTCCCCGCCCACTTTACACCCAGGTCCTATCCACCACAAATGACTAAATCCAAGCTTTCGAATGCACCAAAATAGTTAGATGAGGGTGATAATGCATCAGAATGTACCGTTCCTGCATTAAAGCATATTATGCAGTTACACAGAATAGACTGCCAAATGGCAGACTCCCAATGCTGAAATGCAGAATCATAGGCTATAGTGGCATGCAGGAGGTTCAGAGTAAAACCCTACAAGGTTGGAGTACAGCGACAGAGGTACAGTTTAAAATGCCCCAGTATTTGAATAGACAGCGTCATATGGCCATTATGTAGCATAACTTGGTAAAGTAGCACTTACACACTTAAGAGAGAAAGTGACAAACCTTTGTTAAGTAAAAAGGTAAATCTTGACCTGGTTGAATTTCCCAAAGCCCTAAGTGGTGTGTACTGAGACTATGTACGATTTGGTGGAGGCGCGTCCATGTTGTCACACTCACGCCAAGTGTTTCATGCCACCATATTACCTACTAGGCCACTCATTTACCAGTGACTCTGGCAACCCATTTATGGTGTTAGCATACACCGTTTAGGGCATTAATATATGCCAGAACCATGGAATAGGGAAGTAGGCCTGCCTGTATACATATTGTGATGCATGTATATCAACTGACTGACATTACAAGACTTTCTAACAAACGACTAGAGACCTATTGTTATAGGATGAGGCATCAAAATAAAGCAGTCCTGAGGATGTCCCAGGACCTTACACAGCCATTTGAAGGGCTGAAACGTGTCGGCAATAGCATTAGGGTGGTAGGGTAGTAACCCCTCTAAGAACACCCCTATACCTACAATTTTTAACTATACCGAAGGTACTCAAAATAAAGAGTGTCCTTTAGGTGTTTTTAATATTTAAGACCATTCTAGGAATAATATTCAAAGAGCTTCCTGGGTGGTGGTTGAGCCCACCCTGGTTTATTGGGGCCAGGGTAAGACCCGATGATGAAGTATGACACCAATAGAGTGTATGAGGGTTCATAAACAATTCCTTTGGGTTTTTTTCATTTTGGATAAGCCAGTCCAAAGGGAGTCAATGAGGTGGTAGAATACATTTTTGTGATTCATGTATTATACAGGTTTTCACTTTTTTAGGGGCTAACTTGACCCATGAAAAGTAATGTTTTCAGGCACGGGTTTTTTAAGTTTTCTCCTGCCGAGACACCCAACCAGGGTTCAATGTTATGACCCAGTTTAATCTAAACTCATTCACACATAAAGAGCTATTCTCCAAGCCACCCCTACAGAGATCCAACCTCCTGGTTACTGTGTAATAACTGTCATCATTGTGGTATTATGGTAAAATTAATTTACCCATTACATGCTCACCAGTTGCAACTTACGCTCACCTAGACAAAGGGTCCAATCACAGTTGATTTCACCATCTTTTTGCTACTTTAAAAATGTAGTTTAATTGGACTAGTTAGCCCCAAATACAAGTGTATCCCCATGTAGGGTTGAGAAACCAAGAGTGTGTGGGAACAGTGAGTTGTGTTAGACATGCATTCATAATATTAACATTCAGGTGGACTTAAGGGGTGTTGTTTGCCTTACAAAAGACTAACGAAAACAAAACGTTCATGGGTGGAGCACTTTTATTTCTCTCAGAAACTGACTACATTCCGGTCTACTGTTGTTGCCCACTATGAAACTTCAGACAGAGACCGACCATATGCAAATCAGAGTTGGTCCTCAACCAATAGGAAGAGTACAGCTGGAATGGTCAGACCAGGTCCCCTCTGGACAGAAACACAAGCAACCTCAGGCAAGTTGCGGCCTAATGCGGCTCATTTGTGAGGTGTAGATTGAGTCTAATGGCGCAGTGAGCAGAGGGCCAACATTTAAGCATGCGTGTCCAACTTTGGGTGTTATCTAGACAAAGAAAAAAGAAAAAAAGTGACCTGTGAAGATGAAGCTGAAGTCACACATTCCCACCCAGGAGAGCAACTGATTTAAAAGGTTTAGGGACATGTGATCTCTTGCGTCGGTTGCTGGACTTTTTTCATTCAAGACGTGGTTTAGACATGTCATTTATCCAAGAAGAACAACTTTGGGAGAGTGCGCAGGAGTGTCATTACCTCATGATCGGGTTTCTCCAGGGTCTGCAAGTGGGGAAAGGTGATACCACTTCACCTCGGTAGAAGAAGTGCCTCTGGATCTACAGGTTGCATGCTCCACTGCCACCACGTTCAGGGAAGCAGCAGAGGTACAAAGACACAGGAACTCTCCTATGAGACATGGGAGCACTCAAAGGCATGCAAGCAACACAGTAGATTTTTTTAAAACGAACAACGCCAACTACCATCCAGTCCTGTACTTATTCAGTCTTTAGGTGATTATAAAAGAATCTCTATAAGACATATTACAATTCTGCATTGCATGGAGATAACCACACAAATGAGGTGGGGAATTCAATGAAATACGGGATACTCTTCAAAGCCAGTGCACAGAATCACCACAGAAGCAAATCTCTTTGGTGTGCATCTGTTAGGGTAAACAGAAAGCTGCTGAGATTGCAGAAGCAGTGCTCATCCAAGGCAATTGTTTTAGGGGTCCAACTTACGTGTTTGTTGTTGATGTCTTAGCTAGCAGTGTGATGTTTGCATCAATGGGCTGTTCTAAAAGCTTCATTAAAGTGGCACTCACATGAGCTTTGAGATGTGACGAACTCTCGTCCAATTTCTAATCTGACGTACCTCAACAAATTCTGGAGCAGGACGTAGGAATGTACTTCAAGAATACATGAAGGAGAACAATGTATTAAATGCCTGGTAATTGGGACGCAGGCCCTTGCGAGGAATGGAGACAATACATGCTTCATATTCACCCTGAAGGGAAGCAATCAAGCAGTGTCAATAGTACTTCTTGATTTCTCTTCAGCCTTTGACATAGCTTACCATATGATTGTTTATAAAGACTCTACACAAATAGATTGGCCTGTCCTGAACAACAGTAACCTACATCCCCTCTTTTCTGTCCAGCTAATCCCCCCAAAAATTAATTGTGACAGTGGAATAGTTGACTCATAGTGTAGAATGCGATATTCCACCAGCGTCTGCTACGTGACCTCTGCTATAACATATTTCTGTGCCTCCACTGCCCAGACCTCTGCTATAACATATTTCTGTGCCTCCACAGATGATGGACGGAATGCTGAACAATGCAAGCATTCACCTCCCGTCACAGATCTGGGTTTAATCCACAATTGTTTGCTCACCACACCACCACTGTTTAGATCCAGCCATATGCAAATCAGTCTTAACCCTGCTCCTCATGGGAACAGTCCAGCCCGAACGGGAAAGGTCAGGTCCTCACTGGACCAGAAGCAAGCATCCTGGGCCCGGTTTTGGGGTATCATCCCTTATCAGCCAGGCTAGCTTGAATCCAGTGGCACAGTAAGCACGGGACTCAGGTCTGGGCATACTCTTCCCACTTAGAGCAACAAAAGCAAAAAGAACAAATGATGGACGGAATGCTGAACAATGCAAACATTCACCCCCAGTCACAGATAAGGGTTTAATCTATTGTTTGTTTGGCTCACCACACCGCCCCAGTTGTGACCCAGCCATTTGCAAATCTGGCATATATGCATCACCAGGTCCAATTTTAATTATTTAATGATGACCTGTGAATTCACTTAGAATCAACAATCATTCAAGGAATCACACAAGCAACATTGTGGAATGCTCAGAACACACATACCTTTTGATGAAACAAATCTTTCCTTGCTTGAACAGAGTAAAAATATACCAAATGATACTAGGTTGGTCAGACCTCTACGTGCTTTCTTTCCAGTGGCCTTCAAGCCAACCACTTCACAAAACGCAACAACCCTGGATGTCATCTGTGGTTCAGAACTTTCATTCAGTCACCCTAAACACAGTTGTCAAGAAAGACAACTGCCAATTGTCATTAATTAGGAAAATGCTCCCTGTCACTAGTGATGGATTGAAGTGACTACAAAAAAGTAGTTTCCTAAGGTTTTTTCACAAACACTGACAGATAATTTAAAAGTACTACTAAACCAGACTGCCTTTTTGAAACCTTCAGGAGCCAATACCATGTGAAATCCAATCCAATCCATTGGAGCCACATATTTCATCCAAATCTGTTTGCATAATTCCCAAGGATTTCTGTAACATAGGCCCAGGCCACCTGCAAAGACTAGCTTCCCAGTGCAACCCAACCAGGAACCTACTGTTGTCCAACAAGCCACCTTTATGAAAACCCCATACCACGTCAAATGGAATGTGTTTCTTCCATTGCAATCAGGGTTATTCAGCATGCCATCAGCATCTGGGTTCAAGAGGCCAGGCATAGGATAAGTAGTAAGTATTAATCTAGTAGAGGGAACTACAATGCTAATTAAACATTACTTCCAAAGACACAGCATTCCTGACTATGAAGAGTGGATCCGACGATTCTTCACGAGCCGAGAAACAGTAATTGCATGCTAATAGGTTATGGAAATAGTGACAAAGGAATATTAGATCACATTTTCTTTGAACCATTCAGTGTTCTGAATGATATTGACACACTTGCCTTTTAATACTTACAAATTGCTCGCTTTGAAGAAGGACATCCAGAAGATGACCCTAAAGAAGATCCTAACTCAAGAACCTCTATAGGAAGGGGGCATAGGTGTGCTTTCCAACATCTACATAGTGAAGATCTCGATGGGGAAGTGACTTGTTTAGGACTGCAAAGGTTTCCACCTATGTATTTACACTATCAGATTTTAAATTCATGACTTTCTAAAAGATTCGGCTTCTGGTGGTGCAAGGAGTATTACTGCCAACATTAGACTTCCAGAATGCATTCTTGCATGTACAAATTTGGAAGGTAGCATAGTGAGTTGTCTCATCTGTAAGCATTGGACAGTATGGGTGCTTTACTGTTTTAGTAATCTGTCAAAATCATCTGCATGTTTATTCAATAAGATCCATGCTCCCTTTTATATGCCTTCTTCTCAATTAAAAGACACACAGATGATGGACGGAATGCAGAGCAAATCAAACATTCTCCCCCAGTCAATAGATCTGGATTAAATCCATCATTCTTTTGCTCACTATGCCACCCCAGTTTAGACCTAACCATATGCAAATCAGTCTTGACCCTGTGCCTCATGGGAACAGTCCAGACCGAACAGCTGAGCCAGGTCCTCCCTGGACCGGAAACAAGCATCCTGGGACCGGTTTCGGGGCATCATCCCTCATCAGCCAGGCTAGCTTGAATCCAGTGGCACAGTGAGCCCGGGACCCACATCTGGGCATACCCGGCGCACTTAGGGCGAGAAAGCAAAAGAAACACCCACATGATTGACGGAATGCAGAGCAAATCAAACATTCTCCCCCAGTCAAATATGAAATATATATATATTTAATATTTTTGGAAGGAGACCCCATGAACCACCCCCTTTTTAATTACTCTTCCAACCCAGTACTCCTACCTACCCCTAAACCCTAAAAATACCATTACCACCTAATACCCTTACCCACCCCTGCACCCTAAAAATATCCTTACCAACCTATACCCCAAACCGACCCGAAACCCTAAAATACCTTTACGAAACTATACCCCTGCTCCTACCCATCCCTAAATCACGAAATATATATATGTGTGTGTGTGTGTGTGTGCGTGTGTGTGTGCATATATATGTGTGTGTAGATAGATAGATAGATAGATAGATAGATAGATAGATAGATAGATAGATAGATAGATAGATAGATAGATAGATAGATAGATAGATAGATAGATAGATAGATAGATAGATAGATAGATAGATAGATAGATAGATAGATAGATAGATAGATAGATAGATAGATAGATAGATGGATAGATGGATAGATGGATAGATAGATTTAAGGTTTTAGGTGTAGGGTTGGGTGGAGGTTTTAGATTTAAGGTTGTGTAGTGGTTTTGGGATAGGTAGGGGTATAGTTTGGAAAGGTATTTAAGGGTCTAGGAATGGGTAGAGGCAAAAGGTGGTAAGGGTATTTTTAGGGTTTATGGGTGGGTAGGGGTATCAGGTGTAAAGGTGTTTTTTAGGATTTAGGGTTGGGTAAGGGTATTTTTAGAGCTTAATGATTCAGGGATCAGTAAAGGTATTGAGTAGTAGGAGTATTTTTAGGGTTTCTAGGGTGTAAGGGTGGGTATTGGTAACTAAAAAGGGGGTGGTTTGTGGGGTCTCCCCCAAAAATATAAATTATAATATATATGTGTATATGAAGTTACCTTATTAATACTTACCAATTTCGTGGTAAAGGCCTACGTTGTAAAAGTATGTTTGTGGTAAAGAAATGCAGGGTACAAAATATGTGGTAAGTCCTGCATTGTGCTTTAATGTGTTGTATGCCATACAAGCCGCACAAGATAAGATAATAAACATTGTATTGACGCTGGTAGATTACTGGGTATTTACATGTCACAGTCTTCTGAGTACAGGGTGTTTTCCTCAATGTTTGGTAATGTTAGTGCTAACACAAGGCGCTTGCTTCCACTGTTTCATTCCACTGTGTCTGGGTAAGGATTTTGATACAGTGATGTATGCAGACAGATGCCCACAATGGTCTAGGAAGGATCTACATGTGCCAACCATGTACTCAGCAGAGGCACATTGAGACATGATTGCAGACAGCATGCCTCTTAGTCTCTGTCACGTGACGTGCACTACATGAGCAAAAATTCTGAATCATTAAACACATCCTTAAAATAAATCCGAGGTAGAAGGCACCCCATTCAGTGCCAGTTTGAAGGGGCATTAGTTTGCTCTCTTAAGATCTCACCTTTCTCAGTGTCACCCTTCATTTCAGTCCATATGTTCACACAGTTCAATTTACAATGAGAAAACTAGAAAATGGCTGACGCCAAATGATTCGAATGAATGAGTAGCGTTGGTAAAGTCTCGATAGGGGGGCCATGAAGTTGGGCAGATGGCAAGTAGATTTGCCTTCTACCCCATGAAGGCAAACAAGCATTATCAAAGACAGTATGTCTGGCTTTTAAGTACTAACACAATCAAACTGCATTTGTGCATGCCTATGCTTGTGTGTGTGCAGTTTGCACATAAAAGACCAATTGGTTTGCCAATGTTTGATCAAAGCTCCTGTCCGAGAAGGAAACGAATAGCTGAAGGGCATATAAACAGTCCCCATCTACAAGTGCTGAGCCGCTCTGTCACACTTGGGGTGACACCGTGCAAGAGATGGCAGCAATAGGGCAAACATGACACTATGCAGAGGCAGTGACAGCAGGGCTGGAGCCGAGCCAGAATGAGGGGTGATTGCGCATTGGCATAAATGTAAAGTTAACACTTCATAAGGGTGTTAGCGCCGCCTGTACATTTCAGGACTCAGCACAAATCACACTGTGCCTGTCACAGCAGTGGTGGTGTTATCTTTTCGGTCTCGAGTGGTGGCAGACGTGCCATCCAGCATGGCCATTAGAGGCCCCACACGTCCCACCTTGACTCCCTCAGAGGGGGTGGGCACTAGTCTCTGACTCTCTTACTCTGGGAGAACAGGATCGCGTTGTCTGTTGCATGACCGGGAGATATCTCTGCTGTTGGAAAGTTGCTGCCACCAAGTGCCCGCTCATGCTGTTGGCAAAGTTCACACCTGTTCACTCCCTACCAGTGTCTCCCCCAGCTGGAAGCACTGTGCAGGCACTCACCTGAGCTTTAATCATCAAAGAAAGACGAGGACCACTGAAATGGAGCCATTGACCAATCGCGGCATGTAGGCGTAGATGATGGAGGTCACTGGTGCCCTATGGGGCTGCTGGAGGGCGTAGGCAGGATGAGTCCTGGAACTCACGTAGGGTGGCAGAGCACATGTGATTGGAATCTCTTCAAGTAAGATTGCTGCATGTGATGACACAGCTCCACTCTTAATCGAGGGGACTCTCAGAATTGAATGCAACATCCTTGGATTGTTAAGGGAAATTCCACACGCAAGATGACTGCACTTCCACAAAAAGACGGGGTGGCTATCACACATGGGAGGATTTTCGTCACAGTTCAGTGGTGTTTGCACTGACCCAACACAACCAATGGCTGAAAGGAGTTGGCCCAAAGCACATCTCTGTTCATGTTCATGACAGACTGTGATTGCGTCAGACCAAAACACACAGGTGCAGATTTACCAACAGTTTGTGTTACTTTTGTGATACAAACCTGGTGCAAAGTGATGTGGTGGGATTTACTTAATGCAAATTGGAATTTGCATTGTGAAATTTCTTAAACTAATACAAAGTAGTGCGCTACTTTGTATCAAACAAAATGCACCATGGATGATACATTCTCATACAACCACCCTTGGGTTTTGACGCAAATCCCTATCTGGAAACTATGCCTCCCCGAGGCAGGTGCATCAATAGAGCAAGTTTTACAACTCTTCACATGTTCCCAGCTTTGCATATATGCTGCACTGTACAGCACTGCTGTACTCGTTGAGTGGGATATTATTAAACATGCTGCACAATGTTTGATCCCAAATTAAACTCTGGACACAAGTAATTCAACGGAATTGTCAAATTGTTCATCTGCTCCAGTCGCGAGTTCCGAGATCCTGCTTACACTCAAAGATATATTAATTGGAGCACCAGCCTAACAAAAAAAAAGTATGCACCTGCTGCTCTGCAATAATACCTGTGGAGCACAACTGGATAACCCCCACTACAAAGTGGCATCGAAAAAGAGACCTTAATATTCCTGATCATACCCCAAGAAACTTTTCAACCCAAAACTCCACAATTTAACCAAGTGAGACAACAATCCCTAGGGAGCCACAGCAGATCCTAGCCACTGTCACATAGAAAAACAGCAAATTCGCACCAGCAGAAACTACTACCTAACAAAGTAAATATATAGGCTAATTTCAAAGACAGATAAGAGGCACCAGGGACAAATTTAAAAGAAAGATTAGTAACACAAAGGAAAATTAAATGCTTCAGACCGCGAGACAGAAGCAACACTTTAGCAGAGTATCTTGTCCCAGTGAAGAACCCAAAACAGACACAAATGACCAGAGAGTGAACGTTCACAGAATAGGGGTTTTAAAAAGGACAGCACACCCAGACCAGGTAGACACCCTCATACGCCGTTCCATACACAAGGAAATCCAGGGGGATATGTACAATGAAGTGGCGGAGCGTGTCGTTAGCCTCCTGGGCTTAATGACACGCTCCGCCACTTCGGAAACGCAAGGCTGCACCATATTTACAAGAATGTGGTGCAGCCTTGCGTTTCCCCCTGCAATGGCGCTTAGTTTAACAACTTAGCGCCAACGCAGGCACCCTTGCACCAGAGTGCAAGGGTGTCTGTGTGCAGGGGAGGATTGGTTATGTGTAGGACAGTGTTCCTTCCTGCACAAAAACAATCCTAAAATGCCATTTTGTAACTTTCATGTGTGCTGCTTCATGCAGCATACATGAAAGTTACAAAATGGCATTGTTTAAAAAGGTTTGTTTATGTACAGAAAGGGACACCTTCCTGTGCATAAATAAACCATGGCATTTTGCTTTTTCCATGTGTGCTGCACAGGGCAGCACACATGGAAAAAGTACAAACGAGGAGAAATAATGCATTTCTCCTTGTTTCACCAATTCAAGACTAGGATTTTCCAGGTCTTAATTTTGGTGCTGCCTCCTACCAACGCCACCCTTGTACATAGGGGGCAGCGTCAAATACAATGAGTGTTGCGGTGGAACGCCCACCACAACACCCACTGCACGCCCCTTTCACTCTATGCCTTGTGTAAAAGGCAGCGTTAAGCCATGTTAAGTTAAGACAGGGCCCCTATCGCCACGGGAATGTCACAAAACGTGATGTTCCCGTGCCGATAGGGGCTTGTACATATGCCCCCCAGACTTTATATGTTGCATTCACCTGAGCAATCACTGACTTCAGAACTTGGCGGTGAACACAAGCTGCCAGTGTGGAAACAAAAAAAATTATTTTGGCAAACATGATCAGACAAAGCCCCACAAAGCAAGGAGGCTGTGACTAAAACGGGGTCCCGTGGGCATGGTTGGATCACGGATGGCAGCCCATACTGTTCAGAAAGGTGATCCTTAGCCAGCCACCGCGGGAAAATCCGGAGTCGCTAAGATGTCGGTCATCTTGCGACACCGTCAGAGACACAAAGCAGATGTATTGCTTTCTAAGAAAAAGAGACTAGCGTTTCAACAACAGAACGCTAGAGCCATCTAGTGGCAGCAAATCAATTTGCTTGAAGAAAAGTCTCAAGGAAAATGAGAACATTTCGAACTTAGCAGCTAGCATGCTAATACTAAGGGCCATATGTACAATGAAGTGGCGAAGCGTCTTGTTAGACTCCTGGGCTTACCGCCACGCTCCGCCACTTCTGAAACGCAAGGCTGCGCCATATTTACAAGAATGTGGTGCAGCCTTGCGTTTCCCCGCTGCGATGGTGCTAAGTTTAGCAACTTAGCGCCAACGCAGGCACCCTTGCACCATAGTGCAAGGGTTCCTGCGTGCAGGGGAGGATTGTTTATGTGCAGGAAGGTGTCCCTTCCTACACATAAACAATCCTTAAATGCCATTTTGTAACTTTCTTGCCTGCTGCTTCATGCAGCACACATGAAAGTTTCAAAATGGCATTTTTTAAAAAGTTTGTTTATGTTCAGGAAGGGATACCTACCTGTACATAAACAATCCATGGCATTTTGCTTTTTCCATGTGTGCTGCACAAGGCAGCACACATGGAAGAAGCAAACACGAGGAGAAATAATGCAATACTCCTTGTTTTGCCACAATAAGACCAGGGTTTTCCTTGTCTTAATTTTTATGCTGCCTCCTATGTACGCCACCTTTGTACATGGGGGGCAGCGTCAAAATGAATGGGTGTTGCGGTGGAACGCCCACCACAACACCCACTGCACGCTAACCATAGCGTGAAAGGGTGCCTTATGTACAAGGCAGCTTTAAGCCAGGTTAAGTGGCTTAACGCTGCCTTGTACATAAGGCGCAGCCCCTATCATCACCACAATGTCACTATAGGTGACGTTGAGGTGGCGATAGGGGCTTGTACATATGACCCTAAGTATTTTTTTAATTTATTTTACAGAGTTTTATATAGCACAAACTTGACCCGAATCAGGTATCAGAGCACTTTACATAGCACCAGTTACATTACATGAGGACACATACATTTTTTTAATTTTTTTTGTTAGGCATAGGGAGATTAAGTGATTTGCCCAGAATCACAGGATGTTCAGCGTCATTGCCGAGACTCGAACCCAGTTCCCCGGGTCCGAGGTCGGCCGCCCTAGCCGTTAGGCCAACTCCTCACCCTAAGTTTTCTTCAAGGCTTTATAGGAAAATAGCAACAGCGTCAGAGGAGGTAAAAAATCGCTATCTTTAAAGGCGCAGAGGAGCATTTAATTAAGGAAGACTAGATCATGACCCAAATTTATCAATGCACTGAGCCAGGTTTACGTTACAAAATGCTGCAAACCGGTGTAGAGTGTTGGTTATGGTAATGAGGGGCTTCATTATAAGACCCCTGCCTCACTTTTGTTCCACGTAATGTGGTACATGCCTGACGCAGGGTTGTCATAAAGATTTATGAAGCGGCGCAAAGCCACCCTGCGTGGCTTTGACTGGCCTCATAAATCATGAGTAAGGTGACGCAGCGCAAATTGCTGCATCGCCTTACTCTGCGCGCAGGAGATGTTCAATGGGCGTTGCGGTGGGTTTTCCCAAATTACTGGAATATTAATTAATGACTTAAGAAATACTACCAACAACCACTCTTAAGAATAAAGTGAGTGACCATCTTCAAAAAAGGCTGGAATGCACAGGGAACCAACTTACATCATGAATTGCAGAATTCAATACTATCACAAAGTATCTCAATAGGAGCAACATGCTTGAAGCCTAATAACTGTTTTGGTATTTAGGATGATGAAATCAAAGAATGTATTAAAGAATCAGCAATATTCTTTGAAAGTAAATGCAAGTACTGTTCAATTTGCTGTAACTCTAAATTCACTGGAGAATATGCCGTCCAATCAAACTAAGCAGGCTCTTCAAAATTCCACTTACCAGCTCCAATTTGAGCCAGTTCTATCAAAGAAGAATTGGAAATTATTTTAAAAAAAAGCTCAATAAACAACTGCAGATTACAAACATAACCTCTGCAACAGAAGTAAGTTTAACCTCAACACCATCAATAGAAACAAAGCAGAGAATCTTAATAAATGGTAATGATCTCTCCTCCAAAGGGACATAGCGAAATCAGAGTGCTGCTGTGTTACTTATTATGTCACTGCATTAAAATTAATGCTTGTAATACCATTTTAAGGAATGATGGGCAGGTTGAAGATGGATGCTGGAACTAGCAAGTTCTGAGAAGAAAAGCAGTGAGTAAGGTCACTTTAATCGACTGCTGACAATTTAGCATCGACAGCCAACAAACCTAAACTTCATTAAACGAGAGGCGAAATCACAAGACAATTGGATGCTAAAGATGCAGCAGCAAAGACCATTTCGCACATGATAAACTTGAAACGTCCTGCAGTAAAACAATGCTGCTCAAATTGTGGCATTATTGGGCACTTTGGCAGACTGTGTCAGGAGAAAAAGAACAATCCTACAGTGAAATGTATTGTCAACATTTCAGACGTTTCATCAGTATTAGATTATAATACTGATGTAGTATTAAGCATAGAAACAAATGTCATAGGCCTTAGTACTAGCTCAAGGAACAAACCAGTGTGCTCAATCATTCTGGGAGGTGTACCCACGGATATAGTGGCAAATCCTGGCTCTCCCTAGACCAGCACTCAGTATGGTCGAACAAATTTGAAAGTGTTTTAGGGAAGGATTAAATACCTTCTTTAATAGACACTAAGGGGCATATCAGCAAGGGCCTGCGATAATTATCGCTCAGCGCTTTTAGCGCGAGGATAGTTATCGCAGGCTAACCCTGGATTCTATCGCGGAGATAGCGTGCTATCAGCAACGCTTATCTCCCAAGCGATAGGAATCCATGCGTTAGCTGGAAAACATTGTGATTATCGCTGGAAATCCAGCGATAATCACACTGCGACCAGCGATACCTTGCTGATAGGGCAGGGTGGTCTTAGCCATGTAATCCACCTCCCATTGGATTATATAGCTAAGTCAGATCACAAGCAGGCGTAAGGAAAGTAGCGATAACTGTGGTTAGCGCTACTTTTCTTATCGTTCTGCTTGTTTGCGTGCAGCTTGATAATTGGAGGAATGTCGGTTAGCGACATTTCTCCAGTTATTCTGGCACAGAACGCCCACTTTGCATCTCATTAGATATGCAAAGCTGGGCGTTGTTGTAAGGGGCAATAAATCAGCGAAACGCTCGATAGGGTGTCTTTGCTGATAAAGCGATAAAATTATCGCCGCTTTTCGGCCGAAAACGTCCGCAAAAGCGGCGATAATTTCTTATCGCCGCCTTGTTAATATGCCCCTAAGAGCTTTACTCGTAAACCCTGACCCATCAGTGGGTATTGAGTAGTGAAATTCAAATTTAGAGGGAAAGAAAGTGAAGGAAAATTATATGTTATGTGAAAAATGGACCTTCTGTTTTGGGTTGTAGCAATCAGAGAAAAATAGGGTTCACGCTAATTCTCAATAGTGCTGATAAAGTGTTGTTATTAAATAACAATGACTTTTCCCACAGGAGAGGAACATGATCTGACAATTAGAGGTGTACTGAAATTATTGAATGACAATGGCTTACTGCTATCAGGAAATATATATTTGTACAGAGCTGTTGCTTATTTGGAGCATAAGATGAGGGGTGTGTGAAATTTTGTATAATGTGCTTTCACATAATAATGCCAAAGTATGTCAAAATTACGTGAAATTATGCATAATTATGCACAATGTAAATCCATCATTTCATGCTTTGTTTTAGCATGAAATGCATCCTCATGGCAATATTTGGAAAAAGGATGAATTTAAACAAGAGCACTGCAAACAACAGCTGCTCACTTTCTATTGTCCCTCTGTGTTGTTCCCAGGAAATCTATATCAGGATAGGTGCATAATTGTTCAAAATGGCATAATGGCATAATTTGGGGAATTTTGAGTAACAAGCGTAATACAAAAATCCCAAAAGTATGCAAATTACATAGTGCCATCAAGATTAGTATTATAATCACATCAAATCTGTGCTCCCAACTCCCAATCAGTATGAGTTCGCCTGCATTTTAGTGAGGACCATAGGTGTGAGTTTGTTGCATAACATACAAAAGGGTCAACAAGTTTTTTAATGAAATAAAGTGCTGCTCGGCATTGCCCCAAATTGTATCCACGCAAAAGAGGTAGAATGTACCTCTTTCTTAGTATCTTATTAAAACAACAAAAAAAACAATATATGAAGGTCAGATTGGACTGACCTACCATCACAGACGCAGGCTGACAAATCATCTACTGGATACATATTACTTGGAAAACCCATCATCAGAAGAATGTAATTAAACTGGAATCTCCCTAAAATAAACCGATGTTGAGGGTTCATCACATACATTAAATACGAGTATTCAACCGGTGTAATGACGGGAGATGTTTGGTACAGCCTTACATGGGATTGTGACCAACTTATCTCCACCCAAGATTTCCTTGATTCTCGTCTTGGAGATAGACATGCAGCTGGATGGGTTTTCATATATCTCATTTAAACCCAGACACCTCAATGTATTATTCACGTATTGTAACCAAACAATCTTGTATGCGTAGTCCAGGTTTAAAGAACCCCTGACAATACTTTGGGTCAAGTTAACCGCTGCCCTCCTGCAGATTGAGTGCCATAATAGAGTAGGAGCTGATCGCACAACATCGGAGAGGTAAGGAGCATCCAGTTCAGTATGGCACTTACAATTTGAACAGTTACCAGCAAGGGCCGGTAACCTTTTATAAAAACAGTCCTTAAACCGTTGTAGAGGATCTATCGCCGGCAACCCCCACATCCCTGCCCCACACATTACAGTAGAAATGTCTTTAGCTAAATATATCTTTTTTATGACTTCAATGGGCTGAGACCCAAGATTCTTAGGATTGTTGCTGTGGACTCACCTTGAAAAGGAAGCATGAATAAACTCAATGGTGTCAACTGTTAGAAAATGAAAAGTATTCAAATAATAGATAAGTAAGCTAAATTTTCTTCAACATTTATGAGGCAAAATACAAGACGATCCTGTGCGGTAGTTGAGAAAAATCCTTTAGTTGTAAAAGTTGCTTGCAGCCTGTACACACTCTTTCTTCTCTGAATCTAATCCGATTTGTTTCCTTTAAACTTCTTTAGGGCTAATAGGTGATTTCTTTATGATATTAGATGGAACCCCTAAGGCACAAATCATACTACAACAACAATTTGTTCCTTGAAACCTATGTATCAGTGCAAATTGTTTCCTCCAACAAGCATCCTTTGGACACTTGCATGCTCTTCCACTCTGTGTGTATGTAATGTCATCCAGTATCTAGTAAGTCGATTCTACTGGTAAATATTCTTCTGTGTCCTTTGATAGGGATAGTACCCCAAGAAAGTCATGTGTGTGGCATGCTGTCAGCATGTTTTTACTCTGTTAAGCATGCAAATAAGAGACGTTGCTTGATTGTTTTTCTTTATCTTGTAGATGGAGGAAATATTTTTTAGGTAAAATGGTTAAAAAGATTTAATTTTGAGAATACATTTTAATTTATATCCATATTGTAAGTGCCTGGGCATCTTAAATGGTTGCACAGAGAAGCGAACGGTGGGAAGGGTGAGAGAAAGCCTGACACTAAGTGATCTTCTATTCACAAACCAAAACACAAGCAGATTCTACTGGAGTTGAAATAGCCCACACTGGCATCATGAATGGTTGAAGGAAGGCTCAAAAAAGGGATCTAATCACACTATATCAACAATGATTAATCGTCCTGATCATGAAGCTCTAAGTGCTAGCTTATATCAAAATATCGAGATCAGCAATATTGGCTTCCATATGCATCAACTCCAGAATATCGACACATTGTTAAGGCAAGCATATGTCAGGAAGTATAATTTACTATTGTGAACTCCAAATCGTAAATACCTCGACAATATGTTGGTAGTCAGCAGTGTGGAGTCAAGATAGTGCATGTCCATAATAACAACACAATAGTTTGTTAGAGCACCATTGTCTGTAGTATGGTAACTTGATCAAAGTAGGAAATGCGAGAACAACCAGTCTAGCAGAGAACTATTTTGTCCTCTGAAACCCTCACAAAACATAGACAATGTGGCCAATACAAACTCTTTCTCAATTGTTTCATCAAATTAACCCATAGGTGTTTGAACAAAGTTTATGTTTTCACGTCCTAACTTTTATCTAGGCACCTACTGCATCTTTTTCATGACTATGCATGCAGTGTACACTGGACTCCACTTTTATAACCATAAAAACACTGGATCTTTTCCTTCGGCACACCTCAAAATAAGGCAACAAAGTCCTAGCATGGTGCAAACCTGGGACCCCATTTATGGCCTGGTTACAATGTTGTTTAAGCAGAAACAACGGTTCCTTTCATTTTTCACTTCCTTGGAGTGCACGTTCTTCACGCTGATAGACTACCTTTGCCTCAGATGTCCCTACATCTCTAGGTCTAGAAGAGACTCCAAATTACATAAGGGGTTGAAATGCAGTCGACAAAAATTAAAGTGAACCCTCTAACAGCGCCTGTTATTGTATAAAGACGCTGTTCATATTACATATCAGTTATGATGATCGACTTTACAAAATATTGGAAACCAAGTGTTTATGTCACAAATATGTCACAAATGCTTTAGTTTCCATGTTTACTGGGGATACGAAGCACTATTGCTTTGTTGATTGCAATATTTTATACAAAAATAGCGATTATTATTACCAGAAATTTAAGGTGTATACCTTTTTTCTCCTTTGGATACCGACCAAACCATTCTTTATTGCGATTGTGCACACAAGCAGTATCATTATTTACTATATTAACCCACAGGAACCGTTGTTTCTACTTACACGTATACTACCCTGGTTTCTTGTGAATAGGGTCTCCCTTGTCTTTTATTCTTGATAGTTACAATGTTGGACGACTGCCACCAACAACCTTTCCAGGGCCGCAGCACAAACCGCCATGTTAAAGAAGACTTTTCTGACCGCCAACCCAGTGGCTGCATCATAATTGGGCAGTCAGACTGCTGCCTGCTTGTCGGTCGGTCTCCTGACCGACACGATGGCAGGCAGCAGTCCTACTGCCCATTAGCGTAGTCAGAGCCTTAGAGTTTGGTGGACGGAGTATTAACTATTGGCATGGTGGAGTACTTTTCTACCAGCATGCTGAGGGTAATTTGCCCACTACATTTAGAGATGTCTGCTTTACCAGCGGACGTCACTTGGATTGGCAGGAACGGCTGTCTTGGTGGTGCCTATCAATGCATTGAAAGATTGATGGATAGCTCCTTCATCATGAAAAACCCTCAACGTTTTTTTTGTTTCCAAAAACAAAATCTCAAAGTAGGATTTTATTTTTGTAAACCCACTTGCCATAGTAGTTTTCTTCCATGGTGTGGTGGTAACTCTGCAGTTTTCAATGCTCCTTACAGCCAGGTTCTACCTAGTGGTGACAGACAGTTAAAACCTGTCATTGTTCTGCCCACTCTAAAAAGACAAATGACACAACCTATGACAGCCCATACTCTGTCAAGCTATTGGAGGCGTATGTTGGTGGCAGAGACTGAGCAGTCTTAGCCATTGATATACACAAGAGCCGTCCAACTCTAAATGAGGCGGGCAGACCTTCATTTTTGCAGAGAGGGTACTCTGTCAGCTCTAAACATATTAACATCCCTGCCAAACTCAAAATCGGGGCCTTGTTGTGCGAAACAAATCTTATTTGGATGTGAGTCAATGAGACTTTTAAATTATGTTACAATCTCCCTTATCGAATGTTAATCTACAATTTGGTGAAGACCTATGCTGGATACATAAAGAAACCTGCATGGAATAACACCGTGAAGATTAAAATACAGATCCAAGTTCTAGAGAGAGCCAAGCCTTAGAATGACGTAATGCTTTCTGGCATAGCCATTTTGAGGGGAACAGCCCTAGCACATATCTTTCAGTGTTCTGAAATACCTTTCTTTATTTATTTGAGGATTGTAGAATTGTAGAATGAGAAAGAAAATTGTTACAAATAAGCAAACAGAACAACTACAAAGTCACTATCGATTAGGTAGATTCATGATACGGAGGGATCATCATGAGCACAGTCCAGTTGAGTTCTTAAGGGTTGTTATTAGACTAATTTGTTTATCAAAAGCCTTTTCACTTCTTTTCTGAAGGAGGTCGTTGAAGAGTTATACCTGATTGTGGGTGGCAATACGTTCTAAATTCTTTGGGCTAAGATGAAGAAGGAGCAGGTGTACGTTTTCTATTTGCTGAGATTCTGCGGTTTCATCAATAAAGAGTTGCTGCTTCTTAAGGAACCGCTGTCCCGACAATTCATGATTATTGGTCAGATAGACGGGGGTGTTGTGGTGGAGGGCCTTATGTGTCATGCAGGCTATTTTCAGCTGGATCCTTGCTTCGAACGGGAGCCAATTCTCAAAGTTTTAGATCTGGGGTGATGTGATCAAATTTTCTAGATCCAGTGACGAGCCTAGCGCCGAGTTTAGCATGGCCCTTAGTTGAGCTAGCCTTGTTTTGGGAAGACCTGCAAGAGTGGCACTCCCATATCTAATAGGCAAATAACTAGGAATTGGAATGCCAAATGAAAGGTATCAGGGGCAAGAAAGGTTTGATTATCCTTAGCATGTTTATTTGGTAGTTGGCTCCTCTGTTGGTTGCGCTGATATGATCTTTCATATTCCGGTATTTGTCCAATGTTATATAAGGTGACCTAATGACGTCAATGGTGTTGGGGGCTCAATTGAGAGCTGTAAGTTGTTTGAGCCATTCATCTATGGGGCAGAGTGGTTGTGGGGGCGATCAACAGGAATTCTGTTTTGAGTGCATTGAGCATGAGGTGGTTGCAGGATAACCATTGTTGGGTTTTCAGCAGGGTGCAGTTGAGAGTATTAACAGCCTCAGGTGATGATTTTTCCAAGTATAATTGTGTATCATCAGCAAACATGTGGTAATGAATATAAGTGTGCTTTAGAATTTCGGTGAGGGGTTCCATGAACAGATTGAATAGAGTAGGTGAGAGTGTGGATCCTTGACGTACTCCGATCGAGACCAGAGGAATGTTGTAGAGGGTTTGATTGACTTTTATTTTTTGAGTTCTGTTCTGAAGGAATGGCGCAACCCATTTAGCAATGGGCCCAGATATCCCCATCCTGACTCTAGGAGGTGAATCATGCTGTTATGTTTGACCGTGTCGAATGCTGAGGGGAGATCAAGAAGTATAAGGAGGCACTTTGTAGAGAACACGGCGGTCACCGAGTTTGGTGGACAGGAGCCGCTTCACAGGAAGTACTTAGCAAAAGCGAGAAAAAAAAAACATTTGAATGTATTTTCCACCCACATAAAATTACAGTCCTTAGGCAGTCATTATGTACTGTAAGGCGTTTAAACAGTGAATTAATTATTTCTAGGTTAGTGGCCTATTTCATAGCTTCCAGGAAATCCGTCATGGCTGAAAATAATACAGCTTTATTGGTTTAAATGACTCTGGCATAGCATTGTTGAACCGAGTATCATGTCACCTGCCAGTGAAAGGGATGTTCAATGAAAGGTGGCTTTATTTTCAGGGAACAACGTGTTTGTCAGTGACTGGGACACTATTGTACTGTAGACAATATTTCTGTTGCAAAGGCATTCCAACAAACCCGCCTGGAAGCAATCACATTTATTTCCAGATCAAATTCATTGGATATTGAGGTCATATATGACAAAATCCTCTTAGAGAGTATAAACCTTAAAAACAGTTATTCACACTTATTCACAAAAAAGTGTACATTACACATTAAGTGTAACTTAATATATCTCTTTACGTCAAAACAGCTTTCTATTGTATAAATGTAAGTATTATACTCAAACTTATGCACCTTATTAAGTAGTGCTAATGTGTGGTTTTCGGTCTTTGTAAAAAAAAAAACAATAATATTACCCCCAATGGTACAGAAGTTATTGCTGGAAAATATGCACAGGTAACGCCCGCGTGTACTTATCGCCCATTGTACACTGTAGGGCAGGTCTCTTATGAGGAAGACTTCATTTCCCTCTGTACATATACGTGCCCCACTCCAGTGTGTCCTGCTCACTGTCCCTGTTGGATCCATGAACGCCATTTAGGGATTGCCAGGGGTTGCAGCTGCAAGGGCTTCCCCCTTGCGACCCCTGACACTACCTTTGCGACCCCTGCCGTCAGAAATGGCAAAATCTGTGCCAGGAATACAAGGGCAGCTCGTTTTTATGGACGTTAGTTGGAGCCCCACTTTCTTTTTTTTCTTTTGTTATAACACTAATAGTAAATAATGATACTATATTATTCAATGTTAGTGTAATAAAAATGGAGTACAATTATCTGGAATATATCCCTCCCTGGCAGCTTAGGTAAGTAAAAATTGCTTTTAAATCTGTGTTGTGCGCATGCTTGCAGGTGAGAGCGTGTTTATGCAAGAGACAGTGACGTAATGTTTGTAGGTGTGAATGTGTGTGTATCTGTAAGTGTGTGAGTGAAAGTAAAGGTCGAATAGCATGGATTGTCACTTCCGCTACCCCAGGCATTTTGTGAAATTGACGTCCATGGTTGGATCTCTTGTTAAATACATGAGTACAGATGGGCCACACAACACGCCTCACTTATATTTGGAGAGGGAGGCTGCGAACCCGACCATCCTACAGCACACCCTGTTCCGTAACCCGCCCCGACGGCATGGAGGCTTTGACTCCCTGGCGACTACAAGACAGGCGTGGCGCACACTCCTAAGCAGGCAGGGCGACTACAAGACAGGCGTGGCACTCAGTCCTAAGCAGGCAGGGCGACTACAAGACAGGCGTGGCACACACTCTAAGCAGGCAGGGCGACTACAAGACAGGCGTGGCACTCAGTCCTAAGCAGGCGGATTGGAGCACTGCTGTACTCCCGGCACGTTCCATTGCACTGGTGCCGGTGGTCTACAATGGGTCAAGAAGGTGGTGCAAGGAAGGCATTAGGCAACTTGGGGATAAACACACTGGCCGATTTCTTCATTGATGGGGTGGTAAGTAGCTGGGACACGAATTAGGAGCGGTGCTCATGTATGTCAGCGATGGCTAAGTACCACTACCACCGTGCTAGACACACATGGCAAGAGCTCCGAGGGGAAGAAATGCTAGAACCACAGGCAACGGGGTCACTCTCAACACTGATACAGACAGAAACACCATGTAAATAAATCACAAGATTTTACACAAGTGCACAGGAGGCACATAGGACAGTGATGCTAAAGGTGCGACTTGAGTGGCAGCGTGACTTAGGGGGGGGCCATAAGCGACAAGGACTGGCAAAACTGGCAATACCGCTGTGCTAAAACCAAATCTGTCTCCTTAAATGAGCGACACAGGCTCATACATTTTAAATTTATACATCGAGTTTATTATACCCCTGAAAGACAACATTGGCATGGGCTGCGAGAAGATTCACGATGCTGGAGGTGCTGGGAGGACAATGCTGGGTTCTTGCAAATGGCCTGGTTATGTCCCGGGATAAATGATACTGGTGTGAATTATTTAGGGAGCTGGGAACTATAGTAGGTACAGAAATAGAGCCAGACCCAAAACTAGCACTATTGGGATATGACCTAAGTATCGAGAAACCCAACCGACCTATAGTTGCTATTGGTTTATTACTGGCCAAGAGGCGTGTGGCGCTATGGTGGGTAAAAGGCCCAATCCCAAAGATAGAGGACTGGCACACAGATCTACTAAACCGCAACACACACTCAGGTACGTTTAACGAGCTACTCCCCCCCCGAAAATTCGACCTAAAAACTGTTGGGCCCCGTACCAAGCATATCTAATAGGTAAGGAACAGGATTGGAGAATGGGGCGACTGGCCAGACAGAATGATCTAAGTAGACAATACTGTCCGGTATGCTCAAATAATGGCCAATGCAACACCTATCTATGTATAGACTCTCTGCAAATGTACCAAGATGAGTATGATAGACCTAGTAAGCAATTTTATTGAATGTGTTGTGTTTGTGAAAATGTATATAACTGTATATGGGGGCCCTACTGAGCCTGATATGTCGACTAGCCAGTTATCTTTATTGCTCAAACAGACAATTGCCAAGTCTGATACCTAGTGATTAACCCTCTGTCCTACTTTATGATGAATCAGAATTGCCATTAGACAAAACTTCGATCTTTCTCCAGCAAAAACATTAATCGCCTGCATTATCTTGGCATTTTTTATTGTTGCCTGAAAATCGCTGTACACACAGGGACACAGCAGGTGCTTCGAAAAACCAAAAGTTATTTCTGAACATAGCACCCCTCTCAAGGTCAGCGGCAGGTGCGGCTGCACAAGACGCACCGCCCTAAAGCCGGCCCTGGTAGAAGGAGCTCAATCCAAGAAGAGCCATGTCTACTACATGCCTCCCTCAGTTTTTAATATTTAATTCCTAAAATGTCATTCCTACAGACCTACCCCAGTGTTTTAGTCTCTTGAAGGTTTGTTGAGTATTTATGGTACACTGGAGATTTCTGACTGGGGTGTAAAGAGGGGCAAAGCTTTCCCTGGACGTGGGCCTTTCTTGCAGTATGATTTCTGGACTGTGGGATTTTTTTAAATTGGATTATTGATTCCTTCCGCAGTCCATGTAGTGTTCTCTGGATTGACGTCAGATGGCCATGGTTTATTAGATTCGGACACAGACTAGTGATTTCACAATTAGCGGTGTGCTACTGGGGGCATGTGCATAATTAGTGTTTACTGATTAAGGCTGGCTATCCTATTGGTGTTTGGTGCACACGTTGTCTAATTGGTGCACAAATGATCCTTGGCGCACCTCCCATCCTGTCTAAGTGTTGCATCCTGTATGGGGTAGAGATTTACAGTGTGTGGATGATGTAGCGTTTCCGGTATGGTAATTAGCGCACTTCCTTGACAGACATGCTGCAAGAGCGTGCATTCTTGTTACCTGTGGAGCAGGTGAACAGGAATACCAAAAACCACATCACAGCCAAAGTCCAAATGAAAAGAAACCATAGGCGTGGTCATTGTGCGCCTGTTAGAAAGTGTGAAACATTTAAAGTAATCTGGGGACTTTGAAGTAAAATAAAGCAAGAGTTGTGGACAACATTGATCTGTAGTGATCAGGGTTACCATTGAATCTATAAGAAAGTCCATGTTTCTTATCACCTTGATTGGGCTGTAGCAGAAAGTCCTAAGTAGGCATAATTGTTGCATTTTGTACTAAATATCTTACATCTGCTGAATGGTAGCCGATAGACTCACTCTCAACGTGGACGTGGCTAGCCACTGGCGTCCATGAAGTCTATCTAAAAGTGGGTATTATAAGCAGGGGAAGAACACAAAACTGACGGAGGCCCTCCTGGTCCCTAGAGAGCGACTTTAAAACAAAGCACAGAAGAATTGGGTGCCAAAGGACTACTGACATACAGTCAGCAGGGACTCCCGGAGGGATGCTCCCAACCTCAAGTCACATCCCACAACCTCAAGCCTATGCAGGAAGCTTAAAGTAACCGTTCAGAGGTTGGAGGCAACAACATTAGATCAATATGGGTGCCCCCTGAATATCGAAGACTGAGATTCGTGGCAAGGAAACATCGATGACGGAGTATCGAAAACGAAATATTGAAAGGTAAGTATAGATTTTCTATCCCTAACCCCACATATAAGTACCTTCAAAATATATATATATATTCACTTGCAGGAGAGGCAGGACTATATACAAGACTTTGCAGCAGTTAAATTAGAAACTAACGGCATTTGATTAAGGTACTCACCGAAACGTGTCAGCCACACAGTTCATTAAAAGCTGCCGTACCTTGCTCCGCTGTGTTCCTCGTGTCTGCTTAGTATGGAGGAGACCTACTTTGTGATATATATATATATATATATATATATATATATATATATATATATATATATATATATATATATATATTAGTTCTGAATCTCTCCAAACACGGACACGAACCACAAATCTTCGTGCAGAGTTATTTTATTGCTCTGTTGCCACAACGTTTCGGCTCGTCCGAGTCTTGATCACATGACATGGCAGGATACGTTTTTGATTTTTTCTTAAAGTGACAAGTGTATACAAACTGTTACCACGTGATTCGTGCTATAATAGACATAGAAAAAATTCCCTGTACATCTCAATAAAATATGTAAACAAAAAAGCACTGACATATATATATTTATATAAGGTTAATAGAGGTGTGGAGTTGGGAATAGTGGATCTATACTTCCTGTATATGCACTTGCCTTTTGACATTTGTGTCTTTGAAATCACAATATTCTTATATGACAAAATTTCTATCTTCGATATTCAGTGGTACAAACACCAAATCACAGAGAACGGACTGCCTTCAACCATTCACTGGTGGGGGTAAAGAAACCAGTGTAACTCGGTGCCACATTTACATATAATTTAAACTGCAGTTCACCCTGAAAGTTTCAGGCAGCAGTGTGCACCAAGAAAAGCATGCACAGCATGTGTATTTTATTATGATATATATTTGATAGCCCTCTTCTTTCTGGCAGAAATATTAAGTATTTTCTAAGATTTTTTAGGAATCAAAAACAATCAAGTGTCTTGTGCAAAATAACCTCTATTAAATAATTCCGTCCAAGGACTACAGGGTGATTTCCCGGAAGGAATGTGATCTAAGATTGAGCAAAAACGCTGCTATCAAAATCTATAGTCTGAACTGTATAACAATGCTAATCCAAAATACTTTTGTTTTTTGTTCCCAGACCTTCAAATTACGAGTGTGACGTCTCCCACATCAGCCCAGCTCAACTGTAATTGGGTGTCGTCGACCAGTTTGGTTTCCTATTTTATGCTAGACCTCAGGGTCGTCAATGATTCCAGTATTCCGCCAGTGAGCGTGTACACCACATCATCAACCAGGTCCAGACTAGTTCAGGGGTTACGAGCTGGGACACAATATAATGTGACTCTGAAATCCTTCGCGTCAAATAGTGCGGTGTTGGCATCTACATGGTCCCAAGGACTGACAGGTATGTTTGAGGAATGTATCTTCTCGAAAGCCTATAGGTGCCCAGAGAGTTTGCGTAAATGTTTCAGAGCGCTATGATTTCATGAATGACACAACTCTACTCATAAGTGAGTTTCTAATACCTCATCTGTATCAGTTTAAAACAACAGATGACTTTAGGGTAGGGTACCACAATATTACAAAATATCGCCTGATATAAATTTTGTGTCATCCTAAAAATCTTCTACAAAAATATTGCCTCACAATAACAGAAATAACGCGTGCAAGAGGGCAATATTTTTGTAAACAATGTTTAGGACATGATATTTATGTCAGGGGCAATTTCTGGATTCAATTTTCTGATAAACAACTGATTTTAGAGAGCGGAGTTAGAGATATTGCATCCAGAAAACAGAAGCTAGCTTTAAATAACTAAATGAATTTCCAAACTGTAGACCCATTTCTAGATTATTCACAAGGACAACACACTATCATATGACCACATTATGTTAAATGGAAAAAAGACTCTTACATAACTTTCTATCCCACTTTTATTTTTATTTTGCATTCCTAAGTCCAAAACTGTGTTTAGGTTCCACCGAAGGCGTTAAAAACAATTTATATGTTTTTTGCTCACTCACTGATTCACTCACTCACTCACTCTCTCACTTACTCACTCTCACGCTCTCACTCACTCACTGTATCAGCACTTTAGATTTGTAGGTACTACAAACATGTCATAGGAAGAGAGCTCGTATCTAACCAGAAAGATGACATGATGAGTAAAATAGATTTAGCCAAATATTTTACTCAGGGAAATAGATGTCTGAACATTTTATCATGCAAATAGAAAAGAAGAGTGGTCAAGTGATATATTGTGCTTTTACAAAGACTAAAAGAGTTACAAAATCATTGCCTCTCTTTTCGATATTGCTTTGTTCTTCAGTTTAAGCTGGAACAACATTTGTGCATCTATTAGTCTGTGCCAATTAGGGCTAGCTCATTGACCCATCCACAAGTAAAAACCAGTCGCGGTTTCATGATAGCCACAACGACGTTGCACGAGGAAAGCAAATTCAATAATACCTTTCACTTGCATTTATGTGCAAACTATTTAGCTAAAATGAAATCTACACAGCATTTTGCTATTGGGTGTGTCAAGGAGCCCAACCCTAGTGCTAATGCCCTTGTGTTTAGAATGACTTGTCTTTCAGCAATCTCCTAGTAGTACAACGGAGGATCACTCATCGACTCAGGGGTCATTAAATCGAATGCACTTGAACCCATCCTGCTTGAGAGCACAACAATGGCCTTCGATGGCTTTTCTTTATTTATCATCATGGTCTCCGCAAGGGACTGTTGCTGTTTGGCTGCAAGCTGCTCGGGCTCTTTCAGTCTCCCAGTGATGGAGTTGGCATCAATACTTACTGGCTCCTAGACTCTTTGGCCCAGATTTACTAACACTTTGTGCTGGCTTTGCCTTACTTTTGTGGTATTTACTACCCAAGAAAAGTTAGCCAAAGTTATGCAATGTACAGCTATGTTCAACTTTGCATCTAGGCGCCATTCTATGGGTGGTACATGGGAACTCCCATGCAACCACCCATGGGGTTTCTCCAGCCATGGTCCCTGCAGGTAACAGCAGTGGGGTGTTGGGGCCGTGTAAGGGGGAATTTCTAGGGACGATGCAGAGGGAAAATTAAATAAATAACAAATTTTCCCTCTGCATCGTCCCTCGGAATCGCCCCTTACACAGCCCCACCGCTGTGACCTGCACAGACCGCGGCTGGGTATCTCACAAAAACGATCTGCTAACACTAGCAGAGAGGATGCCAGAAATGCACACCTCCTCAAAGCAGGGTGAACGGTCGAGTCATTGGTAAAACCTTCTAGATTTAGCCATCTTTGCATGTGCGTTGCATTTGAATCTAGTCAATATTGATACTGTGGGATGTGGTATTTATCGGGTATATTGCCTCAGTTAGACTTCTGTCCCTCAGAATAGGTGGAAACAGCAAAACCATGGGTTTTCCTCATGGGAAGGTGCAAAACTCGGGTGAATGCGGTTTTTCTCCTCAACAATACTGTCAGCTTTCACCTTAGCAAAAACCAGGGGACGGGAGGGAAATTTATGGGATGAATCCTAATTTGGGCAGATCTCTTGCTTACATACAAAGCAGACATCAAATAGGCCTGATGAAATTGTAATTACACCCGGGTAATCAGAGCAATTTTTGTAATATTGTATTACTCTTTTTGATATGAAATTACTGAAAATAATGTGATTATACCTTTTTGCATAATTTGGGACAAAAATTCCCAGCCAGGAGCACAGGAACAGAGCGAGTGGCTGCTGGCGGATCCATGCACTATTTTCTTAGTGTAAAATGCATTCTCTGGTTTATTTTGAATACAAGGGGGTATTTTGCGCTAAGAAAAGAGAGCTCTGAAGATCTCTTTGTGGCAAAGGAATTGGCAACCGATTGCACTGTCTTATACTATGGCCTAATTAACTGTAACGGACTGTGAATCATTGTTAACCTTAATAAAAGGTTTAATAAAAAAAAAAAAAGAAAAGAGAGCTCAATGCAGGGTTACGGTCTTGGCATGATGCCACATAACAGTGGCAGGCCCTGGGGGAGTGCTGTGGAGCGGTAGGGCTGGGGGGGGGATCGGCAGGGTGGGGGGTAGTGGACTTGGACCTACGACGGACAAGACTTAGAGTAAGGCTACTCTGAGTTCTGTCCATCGTATGACCGAGTCCACTACCCCCCCCCCACCCTACCCCTGCCCCGCCTAATCACCCCGTAGCACTCCCTCGGCAAGCCGCCACTGCCGCATAATTTTGCTGTCATTTCACGCACTTACACTACAGCAAATTACGTGAGTTACGCCCACTCCTAGATTGGAAAAAAACTTAGAATGAGGACTTAAATGATCAGAAACCTTAGCTAATTAACAACTGTCAGGAGTGTAAGTCTGTGTGTTATTTTCAATATCCTGGACTGGTTGGGTGGCTCCACTGACTAAACATTGTATTTTTCTGAATTGATTTCAGTGCCTGCAACACCACAGATTGTCCAGGCAAACGGCTTATCCAGCACCCAGATCACGGTAGGATGGTCTCCACAAATAGGGGCGGACTACTACTTCCTAACGGCGGCATTGGGCAGTGCGACCATCAACCGCACCTTCAGCGCACTGAGCGGCAACGTGATTGGTCTGCAGCCCACCACCGTTTACACACTGACCTTGTATGCTGTGAACAGTGCGGGACCAAGTACGGGCAGCAAGAAGATAACCGTGCTTACATGTAAGTATGATGGCCACGCTGTGGTTGGGATCCATGGTGGACACATGACTCAGTGGCCCCCATTTGCTCAAAAGCAATACGATTGTTAAGCTTACGTTTGACTGTATGTTGCACATAGTTTGTGATTAACACATATAGGGGGATATTCACAAGGAAGTGACGGAGAGCGGCGTTAGCCTTCTTGGCTTAACGCCTCTCTCCACCACTTCGGACACACAAGGCTGCATCATATTCACAAGGATATGGTGCAGCCTTGCGTTTCCCCCTGTGATGGCGCTGAGTTTAACAACTTAGCACCAATGCACGCACCCTTGCACCAGAGTGCAAGGGTGTCAGTGTGCAGGGGAGGATTGTGTGTGTGTAGGAAGGTGTCCCTTCCTGCGCATAAACAATCCTAAATGCAATTCTCTCACTTTCATGTGTGGTGCTTTATGCAGCACAAATGAAAGTGACAGAATGACATTTAAAAAAAAGGTTTGTTTATGTACAAGAAGTGGCACCTTCCTGTACATACACAAACCATGGCAATTTGCTTTTTCCATGTTTGCTGCCTAAAAGCAAAAACGAGGAGAATTAAAGCATTTCTCTTCGTTTCGCCTGTTTTAAGACCAGGATTTACTTGGTCTTAATTTTGACGCTGCCTCCTATTTACGCTGTCCTTGTAAATAGGGGGCAGCGTCAAAATCAATGGATGTTGTGGTGGAACGCCCACTGCTACACCAACTGCACGCCCCTTTCACACTAAATACAACGTGACAGGGGGCCTTATTCACAAGGTAGCGTTAAGCCACGTTAAGTGGCTTAACACTGCCTTGCAAATAAGGCAAGGCCCTTATCGCCATCACAACGTCACTGAAAGTGGCGTTGTGGTGGCGATAGGGGCTTGTGAATATGCCCCTTAATTTTTGTGTCGGCTATCGGAACTTTTATTTAAAGGAATAAATGAAATGCCAATAAAGTGCCTCTTTGTCATATCTGAAAGCATGTATGATGCGCGGCACCACAGCAATGTATTTCAACCCAGGACAGTAAAACCATATTTAACGGAGAAAAAGCTGCAACATTTCCTGGACATTCTGTATTTGTTTTAAAAAATACAGGGACAGATGCAAAACGACTCCTAAAAAGTAAATGTACTAGGATTCTTTTTTTACAATGGTTGCAGAATCAGTTTTCTCCATTTTGGCCTTGGTGCAGAAATATTTATATAGTAAAGATGAAGCAAATGCTTTATGCTACATTTCCTATAAGACGAGCAGTGATAAAAATGGTTCCAAATGGATGTGGCTCTGTATTGTGCACCAGTGTTACCTGGGCTGATCTAGAGTTTTGAATACACTTCTGTTCTTTGGCACAGAGGTCACAGATGTGTGTCTAAATATGAAAACGGGCTCGTTGGAGCTGGATCGGGGTGAAGTCCTTCAAGACAAGAGTCACAACCACAAGACTGGTGACACAGAAACAGACGAACAACACAACCGACAAATGCATTTCTGTGGTGTGGGTGGAGACTGAGGGACCCCAGCCTGCCTCCACCTCCTCCCACAGCCCACCTCTAATGCATGCACACTCCACTCCACCATCCTCGCCCAGGGTTGAGATCTGGCTGGTGTGTGGCTCCGCGGAGCTCGATTCCGACCCTTCCCCGGCAGTGCAACATAAATGCTTGCAAAACACCGTCAACATACACTCAAACAATTCAAAGAAATCTATTTGAGTGTCCTTCCTGGGTGGTCGATCTCACCAAAGCATCTCACAAACTGCTTCTTGTGCTTCTCCCCTTCTATACACAACTCATAACATCACGTGTATTTTTAAAGCGGCGTTCACCCCTAGGCATCTTGGTCCTGAAAAACAGAGGCTTATTTTCACCCAACAGTACTACATTTATCGACCTCAGGTGGATGAAAAGCTGCATGGACCGACGGGATTTGAACATGTAACCATGAGATCAAACATAGGCCCCTGCAGGGGGCACATTAGTTCACCGAGCCACCAGACCTGCTTTGGTCATAATCTCATAGACACTTGCATTCTACATAATGAAGGGGAAACACAAAACATTTGAATAAAGTTCAAATTGGAAATTGACTGTGGCGAAACGTTTTTATGGCACAGAGTGGTTTGGGGCACCTGAAGAGGTAGAATATATCTATCCTCAATGAAAAAGATCAAATATTCTAGAGTGCTACCGCCTTGGGCGGGGAGGGGGTTGCCGTCTGGGCAGCTGCACAGTAGTTGCAGGTAGGTCCCTTATGCTCAAGGTCCCAAGCACAATGACTTTGAAAGGACTGGATTAGAAACAAAAAACATGTCCACTAGTAGGGGTGAGAGAGATGTGCTAGAGGAGAATTTTTTTAATCTCTGTGATTATCTGTAAATGCTTAAAACGCCGCCATAATGTGCAATAAATATACGTGTGCCCTTGTTTCAGTGACGCCACCGCCCACTCTTATCACGCGGACGACAGTCAACAGTTACTGTGTGGCCTTGTCTTGGCCCGCTGTGAACAAAGCCCTCATGTATGGGATCTACATCTATGAGAATGGTGATGTCAACAGTTCCCCCGTCATCAGGAAGACCACCTCCACAACAATCATTTTGGACAACCTTCTGCCGTGCACCAAGTACATATTTGGATTGGTCTCCTATAATTGGTTCTACGTTGCCGGTGAAGAGAATCGGGTTCAGCATGAAACAGGAAGTGAGTATGCGTTTCATCCTTCCATTGATGCGTTACACTACAAGTTTAAGCCGCGAGATTCACTGGTCAGATATTGAGCTGGGATTCTTCCAAGAAGAGTGCCAAACTCCACAGTGCTGGAGACTATTTCACACTCTCCTTGACTGCATAAACTAATATGAAACAGTATCATTTTTGGACACAAGATTAGAACATTAGGACCTATTTCATAGCGGGTGTGGACACATATGTAGGAGTGAGTTCCAATCAGCCGTCCTTTTTTAGAATATGTTTTTTAGCAAAACACATACAATATTAGCTTCCACTAAATCATAGAGCACCAATGCCTATGGGTCAGAGATCAAATTGATTTGCTCAAGATTTTTCAATCTACTTGTGGAAATGGAAATGAAAATTCTTTGGCGCGTTCCCTTAATTGCAATGGTGGTAAGCATGCGGAGTAGATAACCTTCCTGCATGCGTAAACATATTTTATTATCCCTTCTGGAATGAGGATTATCTCAATTGGCAAAGCTATTGATCAAAAGTAGAAAGTCCATAAGGCCTTCATTAGGAGTAAGAAAAGCACAACATCACATGGTCGTGTCCCAGAGCCAATAGTCCACAAGATTTAAAGTCAGAGCTTATACGTCAATTTCCTTGGTACCTAATGGATCCAAAGAACATCTCTGGTGCTCTCCCACTGATAATGCACTGGTGATGGATCAAATTACAAAACAGAACATTTACTATTAATATGAATGAAAAGATCAATTAGGTCCACACATCAGAACAAATGTGCTGCTGGATCAAGCGGAAGTAGAGGGGTCCTAAACACTGACATGTCTTCAAGAGGTAAATTGCCTTGACTACATGTATGCCACATGCAAGAAACACTTCACAATAATATGTTGCTACGCATAATGGGGCATATTTACAAGGGCATTGTGCCACCGGAACGTAATTTTTCCCACGTTAAGGTAGCACAATCCCTGCTCCATATTTATATTTTGTGTGGCTTAACGCTGCTTTGTAAATATCGTCCCCTTTCATGCAGGTATCTGCGTGAAAGGGACGTGCAATGGGTTCTGCTGTGTGCATTGCGGGGATGATTATTTTTGTACAGGAAGGGAAACCTTTCTGTACAAACATAATCACAAGAGGCTTTTCCTCTTTATATGTGTGCTGCAGATTGCAGCACACATAGACAAAGGAAAAATAAAGATATTTCTCCTCGTTGCGCCTCCCTCATGCCTCCCCTGGGAGGCGTAAGCTTTTGGCGCTGCCTCAGATTTACTATTTCTCGTAAATCTGGGGCAGTGTAAAAAGGCCATGGATGTTGCTGGAAACGCCCCCAGCAACCCCCATTGCACGCCCCTTTAATGCAGAACACCAAAAAATGTGGCTTAGTGCTGCCTGATAAATATCACGCAGGCTTCTGCGCCACGGAACGTCACAAAAAGTGACATTACGGAGGAGCAGGGAGTCTCATAAATGAGGCCCAGAGACTCAAATCCCCCAAAATTGGTGAAACATTAAAAACTGATGTGGATTCTCAAATGTGTTTCCCATTTGTGATCCTCTAAGCTCCATAGAATTGCAAATGTTGCACTTGCCTCTAATGTTCCTGCTTTACTGTAGCGGTTACTGTGGTGCGCAAATCAGTACTCTTCCGAGTGCCTGGTCGTGAAGAAACATTAAAGGACTACCACAAGGCAAGTGCCCCAGCATCCACGGGTGACCAACTTAAATTCATGTATTGAAAGGAGCAGTCTGTCAACCTGATAAAGTCTGTGTTTTGGTAGACAAGGTGCTTGTGCCATATATGATGCCCACTTCACTGTCCTTCCACGTTTGGTTCTGTAATCAGACTAGGAGTAAAAGCTAGGAAGATACAGTTACATGATTTACTGGAAATTTAGACAATTCTTAATTCTTCTTTGTACTTAATTGTAATTGCTCTGCTTTTTGTTTTTTCACCAGAGGTTGATACAGTTCAGGGACTTGTCCTTGACTACACTGACAACCTTCAACCTGCAGTGGCAACTTGGAATACCTGCAGAGGCGCAATTTCATACACGGTAACTGCTGCATCTGCAGATGGGGACACTGTAACATGTGACGCGGTCAAAACCAGCTGTGACCTGGTAGGACTGAAGTGTGAGAAACGCTACCAGGTGGCTGTCGTAGCAACAACAGGCACCTGCACTAGTGATATTGCGAACACTGTACCACTGGACACAGGTAACTAATTATATAAATGATATATTTTATGTGTCTAAATTAATACATCTATTTCCTATCCACTATATAAGGCCATTGCATGTCATGGGGGGGGGGTGGGGGGGAGGCGTTGCCGGGCAGGCCAAGGTGGCGGGCTAAATATCTCGAGGCTCCGAGGCAGAACCCCTTAATCCGCCACCAACGACAGCTGCTGAGGACATCCGCCTCCCCTGACAAGCGCCTATGAGGGGGGAGATGCTGCAGAGCCTGCTATGCCGTGTCTGGTGCTCTGGGAGGACGGCGGCTGTGCCCATGTCCAGATTCTGCCAAGCCGGGGAGAGGGCCTGCATTGTGATCTCAACACGGTGGCAGCTAGTAAGGAATGGGGGGGGGGAAGGGGGCGACGACGACGGGGGGTGTTTGAAAATATATATATTTTTTAAAACACACTTACCTTTTCTGCGACTGCTGCATAGATCCTATGCTTTGGTGCTCTTCCTGACTCCTGTCCGGAAGAAGCTGCAGAAGCCTCCGGGCACACAGGCTCCCCTGAGCCAATCACAATGCTGCATCTGAGCACCCTGGATCGGCTCTAAGATCAGGACAGGGAGCCTGTGGACATTCCCTACCAGGCTGTCCATTACAGCCTGGTAGGGAATATGCAAAGTGCGCATGACTGCTTGGCCGGCCAAAATGGCCGGCCTAGCAGTCATGTGCACTTAGTGTGCATAGTCCACCCCTCCTCCCACCCGGAACCACCAGCCCTGCCCTGCTCTTACCGAGACCGCAGAAACCAAAAATAAAACGATAATAACCTTATTATTATAATTTTATTTTATGCCTTTTCACTGCTCTAAAAGCAGTGGGGTGACGCTCCTCCACCTTAGCGGAAGAGCCGCCACTGTCTCCACATGCAGCCTACAGGTGGCCCTGCCGAGCGTGTCTTGAACAATCCGGTGGCTTGAGGGCATTACTGACATCCCGGATGGCTGGCTCCCTGCTGCAGGTAGAGTGATTGGTGAGGAACGGTGAGCAGCGTCCGGGGCGGGGTGGGTCTTTGTGTCCACAGAGGCAGCAGGTGCAGAAGCTGCTACCAAGTTTGCCTCCTGCTCCTGCCTGGACTATTACAAATTCTCCCCTCGCTCCAATGCCCATGGAGGGGGAACCACTGAATGCCACCAGGGGAGACGCACCATGCGGGCAATTGCAAGTGCTATGGATGTGGTTTGTGGCTTATTGACTGAGGCAGAGGGGCAGCCTGGTGATCCGCAACAGCTGTGATTTAATGCAGAGTGAGGCCGAGGGAGGGGAGGCAGCCCTCGCCATAATGCAGACCCCGAAGTTGCGCCCTTGCCGCTGGCATGCCCCCGTTCTTTCACCCCTGGCCCCCCATTTCCTCCATGCTCCTGCTTTGTTGCAGTGGCCCTGACCTGGGGTAACAGAGCGGTTGGGATCTGGGCTTGTCACTGAGATGTCCTTGAGCAACATGACCCTAGTAACCAGGAGATCAGCACATTGGAGCTGAGTTGGTCGAAGGGGGTTTGCCTCTGTCTCTTGTCTATCCATCACCTGCCTTGAGACCTGCTGCAGCTTGGGAAGGGTGACCGCAACTGGATCCGCTGAGACTGGCCCAGCTGTGGGCCTGCTAAATTGGCTGCTTTGCAGGGGTCTCCTACCTGGGACTGCGCGGAACTTCCCTGCCTGGCACCAAGGATATCCTCAGAACTGCCCTCTGGGTGCTCCTTTGTCTCCACATATTTGCAAGGCGTTGAAACTCACCCTCTTAGACTTTGCGCACTGGAGACCGCGCAACTGCAGAGGTGGGGACCGACTCTTCCAGCAGTGGTGCTCCAATGATACAGCTGCCAACTGGGGAAAAGCTTGACATAGAACTGGCAGTAATAAAGAGGTCACAAGATCCCATGGAAAACAAAGTCAGCTTCTTTGAACACCCTTTGAGACGTCCACAGGAAAAAAGCGGACAGAGTGACTGGTGCTGAACACTTGTTGGCTGATCTTCAACCGGTGTCTCAGGAGCATGCAAACACTACAGCAGCATGCTAAACACCTGGAGGCCCGAGTTGGCAACGTGGAGGGGTGCACATGCAGGAGCAATCTGCGTGTTGTGGGCTTTCCTGAAACCGCGGAAGGCAAAATGCTGTTGCCTACTTAGAAGAATGGCTCAGATCCTTCATGCTCACTGATGTTTTAGCGCCCTTCTTTTCCATTAAGAAGGCGCACAGGGTGCCTGCTCATCACCCTCCACAGGGGCAGCATCTCCACTCTGTGGTACTCACGCTATTGCATTTCAAAGACAGAGATGCTATAATCCGAGCAGCTCATGTTGTTGGGCCTCTAGTGGTGGACAATGATCATGTGATGCTATTCCCGGATTACATGCTGGCAGCCCAGGGCCACAGGGCCACATTTCAGCAGGTCAAGTGTAAGCTGCAGGAGCTACACGCCCAGTACTCTTTGCTTTCCCTGCATGTTTGTGAGTGCTGCATGATGGGAAATCCTACTTCTTCACTGAATCTGTGGCGGCCTGGGACTAGGGGAATACATGGCCACCAACCTTGGACTTGGCCCCTGTACCTCACAGGTGCTGACACATTTGTAACTGTCATGGGGCTTCCCTGCAGAGATGATCACTGTGGCCTCCTGACCTGGAACACGTGATTTGTGAGAGGAAATGGGCCTTGGAGACCGCGGCTCCCTGTTGCTGAACAAGACTTGTACTCTGACGCCAGTCCCCATCACTCTTCCATGAGAGACAATCGTTCATTGTGGTCTTGCTCCCCCCTACAGAGCTCGATCACACCACCAGCAGTTACCCCACAGACGGCAGACAATATTCTTTGACTCCATGATATGGTCTCCTCCTCCCTTTCCCCCCCTCTATGCTGTCCTCTTCCTTTCTTTTCTTCCCCCTGTTGCACTGCTGAGCAACTCTCCTCCCTGCTATTACCTTCACCAGCTCATTTACCAAAGTTAGTCTATGGACTGCTTTGTCTGTGATGCTTGGCTCTTGCATGTCTGCCAGTGTGTGCCATATGCCATATCCAGGGTGCTATAGTCTCCCCCTCCTCTCTTCTCCTGCTATGTAGCCCCTGCTATTTTATGTGGGCTCTCACCCCCTCCTCCCTCTGATTGAGGCTTCGTGCGGACTGTACGACTAATGCCCCTCACCCTTCCTGCCCTAGGCAGTATTGCCTCTGCACTGCTAGACTCTTTCTACGGTGGCTATCCTCACAGGAAGTCCCGCCCAACGGTATACCTTTCGCCTCACCTGCCAGAACTCCCTCACAACACTTTTCACATGGTGTATTAGTTTGGATGGGGCACCATTTGCAACCTGCCCGTAGTATTTCTACATCGTAGACTGCACATTGGCTGTCCACACATATGCACATGCCTTCCCCATCTGGACTCTGCTGCCCTTGCGGCAGCAAGCGTCAACCTGAATCCCCAACCAGACACCTACTGCACCCGACCTTAGTGTAATTACATGGAACATCAGGGGGATGCACACCCCTTCCAGGAGAAACTTGATATACTCTTATCTACGTTGTCATAACACTAACATAGCACTCCTGCAAGAGTCACACATCACCCAGGCAGAGTCCACACACCTTTTTCAGTGCTAGAGAGGCCTGGTTTTTGCAACTGACTATTCCACTTACGCTAGGGGTTTCGTGATCTGGATCAGAGCTGGGACTCCCTTTGTGGCTATCAACTCCCAAGGTCATTACCTCTTCTTGGAGGGCACGCTTGAGGGACACGATTGCTGCTCAGAGCAATATAGACTCGGAACACTGAATAATCTCCTTTCCTTGACAGACTTATGGGGGTCCTAGCATGCTGGTGGAGCATTGCCTGGCCTCTCGGCAGGGACTTCAACAGTGTCCTAGACATGCTACTGGATAGGTTCTACCCCTGCCTCCTCAGTCCCTCACGCACTCTATCGCCAAGCACCTGAGTAACTAGTTGCATCACTAGGCACTATTAGATATATGGCATCAGTGCATGCGAGGGACAGAGTGTACTCCTTTTACTCCCCTCCTCATGACCTACACGTGCTCCTTGAACGCATTGTCTGCTCTACTGAACTAGCCACATTCTTGACACACACTGGCTACTTGGGAAGGACGCACTCAAACCGCAACCCTCAATGCACTCAGATCCACTAAGACAGTGCTCCCCCCACACCAACATGGGGCCTCTGCCCTGAGGCACTGGAGAATGCTGCGCTCCGCAAGACCCTGGATTCTTTGAAGCGAATGCCAGCTCTGCATCCCTGCCTAGTGGATTGGGGAGCATTTAAAGTTACTATGAGGGGTCACTGTATAAGTGTGGTAATTGACATGAGAAAGCAACTCGACTGGGATATTGTGGGGGTGGAGAGCGGCCTTCTCCATCTTGAGCAGTTGGCTGCCTCTTCGACGTTGCCGGCTCACCAACGCACAGTGGGACTTCACAGACCTGCTGGAGGGCTTACGCTGCTTTAATTACACTACGCACTCTGCCCTGACTCATTCAGGAGCAGACAAATCTGTTGATCTACTGGCATGGTTAATTAAACAAGACTGCCCGCAGCATCGCATTATATCCATCACTGTGCCCCAAGTGACGGGACTGCATACACAGTAGGAGATACACTTAGCTTTCACTCAATGCTACACGCATCTTTAAATGCCGATGGCGGGCGACTGCCAACTTGGGGGTCAAGGCTTTTCTTAACAGATGATGACCTGCCACGGGTCCCGCCTGACTTGGAGCTGGAACTTAACATGGCAATCACTCCCTTTGTGATCCACAAAGCCATCAGGTCACTGGCATCCGGAAAAACTCTGGAATTCGACGGGCTTCCCCAAGAGATTTATAAAATGTTTGACACACTACTGGTGCCCCGCCTTCAAACCCTATACAATAAAGCTTGATGTTAAAGTGCGCGGGGGACTGAGGAGTCTAGTGCTCCTACCTCCTGCAGTCCTTCCGGTAAGCATTGATTGTCTCTTTTCCTAAAGCAGGACACGACCCCTCTCACCTTGGATCCTTAAAGACCCCTCAGAATACTCAACATGGACAATAAAATCCTTGGTAAAACCGTGGCGGACAGACTGGCACCAGTGGTTCCCTAATTGGCTCATAAAGACAAGCATGGCTTTGTGTCAGGCCGCAGAACATTGCTGAATCTCCGCCATCTATTTTGGATTCTGAAGCAGGCTTCGGGCCACTGGCCATGGTCTGGCTGTCTGGTATTGGACTTGGAGAAAGTCTTTTACTCTTTGGAGTAGAGCTACCCTTTCACTGTGCAGTCCAAATTTGGCCTGAGTCCCCGCATGCTTTGGCTCATCACGCTCTTATAAACCGCACCGTTGGCCCGAGTCAAGACAGGCAGGTATATCGCCAAGCCTATATGAATAAGCCATGGCACACGCCAGGGTGCCACCTCAGTCCCCTTTTTTTCTCTCTGTCTATGGAAACCCTAGCACATAAATTGAGGTCCCAGGGACAAGACTGGGGGATTGCGCTGGGAGATGGCGTACATGAAGTCTTGCTTTACGCCGATGACATTCTTCTTTGCGTATGAGATGTCACTTAGCCCTTGCCTTTGATTAAGTGCCTGCTCGCCTCCTTTACTGCTGTCTCGGGACTGCACCTCAACTGGGACAAGTCTTGCTTCTTTCCCTTGTATGCTGGGGTGGCGGATCCTGTCCTCTAACTGGGTGAGAAATTGGTGCAGTGGCAGCCGGACACAATAAGCTAGCTCGGTATCTAGGTCTATCAAGATGCAACGGCACTGGAGAATGGAAATGTGTGCCGGGTGGTGTCCTCCCTCAGTAAATATCCTTCTGGAAAACTTTGCCGCTGTCGGTGGCAGGATGCATTGCTCTGTCCAAGATGGTGATGCTTCCATGCTTGCTTTATTACTCCGTTAACTTTACAATTTATTTTCAGAAATCCTTTGTTACACTTGAGCATCTGCTTGGTGACTTTATCTGTCACAGCAATTGCCATTGAGTGGCGCAATCGAATCTGCGCCTGCTAACTGATAGGGGTGGGCTGGGAGCTCCCAACTTTGAACACTGCTCCTTTGCTGCTCAGCTGCACTGGGTGGCACAGTGGTTTGCCGAGCACTAGATGGATGACACGCCAGATTCGCATCTTTCACCCCTACTTCGTGCCTCACTTCCGCCCAGTGTCCCCTGTCTGTGGTGCTGCAATGTTTCCTTGAACTGTTAGCTGTTATAGTTGCTCCACCTGTTGCTCGGCTCCACCGCCCGACTGCAGACCTGATCCCTTGCCCCCTCCCTTTACCCTTCCCCCTCTCAGCGGCGGCCGGCACAGGTAAGCGCGGTGAGGCGGGGCAGGGCGCAGCGCGGCAGGGGGGAAGTCGACTGGCGACGGAATAGGTATTATTTATTTGTGTAATTTTCCCCTCTCCCAACCTGCCGCTCCCCCCACCACGCTTACCTGTGCCAGCTGCTGCTGCCCTTTTTTGTCTTCCTGATCATGGTTCGGTCACTTGCATCCATGTGTGTGTGGTGAGGAACCAGTTACCTTCTTTGTTGGCTGTGTGGGATTGTGTAGTTACCCCCCGACCCATCTCCCTCCTCCTTTCTGTAACTGTGCGCGCGCATTTGCCTGTGCTGCCCATGTTTATCCCTTGTTATGAAATGTATACATCTCGTGCATTGTAACATCACTGCTGTTATTGTGTCGAGTCAATGCCATTCACTGTTGAGATGAAGACATCTTTACAAGTTTAAAAAAAAAATAAGGCCATTGCATGTCATACAAGCTTGATACCTTAGTTACCCTTCGGAGAAGCAAGTTAACTAAACACACTTTTTAGCCTTAGAGTGAGGCTAAATGTTGTAGAAGTAAGGACAATTCTTTCCATCAAGTAACATTTATTAATTAATTGTTTAGGAGTTTTGAAATAGTTTTGTGTGTCACCTTTTGGTCAAAGTTCAGTGGAAAGGGAGTTCAATTGGAAAAAGAAGTGCCCCGTCTGATATTATTTATTTGCTGCCCCAGATTTTAGGATATTAGTTGTATACATGGAGACCAGAAATTAAAAATATGAGCCCTTTAATCACACTAGGTCTGCAAATTAGTACAGCCAATCTCTGGAGAAAAACCACAAGACACACATAATTTTTGAGCAGCAGAGAGAAACAGATTAATCAGGTGAGCAAGCATCTAAACAGGGGGAAAACAGTCAAGTTATCTAAACAAGGTGATGGAATCTTTCTTAGGCATTACAGCTAAAATGTGAAATGCAGAGGCTGAATTATAGAATTGAGGTCTTAAGTACGAGTTACTGTTTTTTAACACTCCATGTGCAAACAATTGTTTGTGCAGGGATCACAATAACCAGTCGTACAAAGTATACCACACCCAGTGGTTTCTGGATATAGAGCATAGAAATCAATGTCCACCTTGCACAATTGGGAAGAGTATAAAAATAAGCAAAAGGGAATCTCTATGTAGAAATAGGATAAGCTCATGAAGTAAAATCTGAGAACGATGGAACTATTTAACGAATTAATGTCCGTTCTATAGATTTTGTAGAATAACCCATGTTAATAGCACAAGCTAATATTTCTTCATGTTAGGGCAGGTCTCAAGTCCTGGCTGGTCAACCCCCCCTTCCTTTTGCTAGGTTGCTTTACCTTTCAGCCAACGACCACAAGAGTAAGTTCCTTTGAAGGTCCTAATATCTTCCTCTGCATTGTATATCACTACCAAGGGCACAGCCCCTGCTTCCATCAAATAAAACTACCATACTTTAATATTGATTGGTGCGCTTTGGAGTCAATGAAAACTAGAACGAGGGCTGCGTCTGGATTTTGAGAGGCAATGTTCCAAGGCCTTCATGGATTGTCAATGGTATGGCGTGGGATAATGCTGGTTGATCAATAATGATGTTTGCACCATTGAAAACCTCTTATTTTAACTTTTTTTGTAAAAAAAAGGCTCCTACTTTATCTTGCAAACTGCCTTCAACTTATCTAGCACTAAGTGATGAAAAAGTACAGGAATGTAGAATGTACAGTCTACTGCAGTGGAAAAGAATGCACATACAAAGTATAGATTTGCATTTTCTTGTTGATGGAATCTATAAGCAGTATTAGCCTTCGTCGTTGGATCTAGCCACAAGGTAGATTTGACCAATGCCGGCACTTGGTGAGCGCAGTTGCGTGTTATTCTCCTATGTAGTCGTCAACTCAAAGCTTGCAACTGTAGGCTGATTGGGAGAGGAGGGGTTGATAATGTTTCTGCCTCTGACACAAAGTACTGCAGGATTACCTATGTTTTTCTCCTTCTGTCTCTCCTGCCAGCTCCATGCGCCCCTGAGAACATAACGGTGACACACGACTGCCAAGTTAACATCATTTACTTAAGCTGGAACCCTGTCGTCGACGCAATTTCATATACAGCCACTGTCTTGGCGCCAGATGGAAGCAGGGAATATTGTTTCAACAACGACGACACAACCTGCTTCTTCATGAATCTGATGTGTGGGACAAAATATGAACTAACCATTTATGGATTTGATGGCTTGAGGAATGGCTCCAGCAGTATTCCCATTGCGGTGAACACATGTTAGTATACTTATCGTCTATGACTGACTGTCGGGCATTTACACAGTGGCCTTGCTCCATCACTTCATTGGCTTCAGAAACTCTAACATTCTGTGGCTAGATTAGTCTTGGTGTACAAGCCCGGGTCCTTCCCCTACAATGACCACCAGTTCAGCAACTTGCTAATTACATCTTGCATTCAATTCAGGTGATATCCTTTCCTCACACATTCCCATACTGAACTGATCTTACCTACTATTAGGTAGCAGTCTTGTACTGTGCTCGCTTTAGTAAGCCTTGGTCACATTCTACTGTTCTGCAGATGCCATGGGGTGAGATTGTCGAGTTAACCCTTGAAAATCTCAACAGTATTTCCAACCTGATTTAGGTAGGGCTGCAAACAAGGGTGGAGGGGGTGGCAACGCTGACCCATTGAATAGTTAAAACCAGTCATCTTTCAGGATATTCACATATAATTAAGAGTATATGAAGAAGGGAATTTCAATGTAGATTGTATATTATTTTGACGATCCAATTTTCTGAGTGTATTTTACTGTGCAGTGGTGATGCAGGTGGGGCCCACCATCACTCATTTTGGGGGATCTGGGCTTATGTTCCATTATCAGACTGTGACCCCGAAGAAGAGAAACAAAGGCAGGGAAGGGGAAAGGAGGAGGGAAAAAAACATGGGAAAAAGGTACAGAGGGAGAAAGCAGGGATAAAAAAGAGCACGCAAATGTGAGAAAAAGGAGCAGGGAGTGAATGGTAGTGCTGAAAGAGGCATGGGATGTAACCAAGTCTAGATAGCGATAATATTTGTAATGCTGACGCTCAGTAGCACCAGTGGTGGGCTTCTGAGAATTTTTTTTAGCTCCCACTGGTGATTCCATCTACACTAGGCACATGTTAGTGCTCTTTCTAATTTGTCGCCTACTGACCAATCAGCTTGTTACTGTGATTATCCAATCCCATGGTTTCTAACATGCTGTCACCATTGTCACTACTTATTACAGCACCTTGCGACCCACAAGATGTACAAGCCGTCCCCGACTGCATGGAAAACCTTCTGACGATCTCGTGGACAGAAGCCCCCGGAGCCTTTTCCTACGCAGCAGTGGTTCTGGGAAGCAGCGGTACCATTTACAACTGCAGCACGTTCAGGACCAGCTGCGCCATCACTGACCTGCAGTGTGGAGAAAGCCTGTCCGTCAGCGTCGTGGCTTATGATGATGAGTGCTCCAGTGCCAAGAGTGTTAGTGATGACGTGGTCACAGGTACATGACATCATCAGGTCATTTTACCTCAGGAGGTTAGCAATACAGCTTGTGTTTAGTAAGAGTCCTATCTAAAAAAAATCGTTTTAATTATCTCAGTCAATCTCTTGACTGCTCAGGGTGCAACAATGTCAACCAGTGTTGAATAACATACACAAGGTTACAATCTATAAATAATAGCTCATAATATATGACAGTACATCAGCTCCACCGCCCGTAGCACACAAGTAAGGGCTCTATTACGAGTCTGGCAGTCCACGTACTGCCAGACTTTTGGGGGTGCAGCGGTGGTGGTCTTCCGATCGCCCTATTACAGTTAGGGAGGTCGGACTGCCATTGCCCCGCTGCAGCCTCCAGGGAACCACCATTCCCTGGCAGTGTTGCAGCAGTCAGGAGGCCACAATATGCTTGGCGCGACTGCCGCGGTCCCACCAAGCATATTACGAGTTTCCTCTCCACCACCGTTTTCATGGCGGTTCCTCCTCCATGAGAAACGTGGTGGAGAGGAAACAAAGGTGGCCCTACAGGTCCCCCTTGTGCCTCTGCACCATGGCGTGCATGCAGGGGGGCACAACATGTGCCCTCCTGTGTCCATGCACCCCTGTTCCTGTACGGCATGACCTTCACAGTCCATGCCCTGCAGGAACTGTTTTTGGCGTTCCCATTGCGGTGCCCATTTTCAGGGCACCACCATGGGAAGTTCAAATCAAGCCCACCAGACTCGACAAATACTCATAATCTGGCAGGCGGCCAGGCCACGGGTTTGGTGATACGGCAGCGAGGCAGACCCAGTGCCGCACCTCCAAACTTAGGTACAGTATAACGTGGCATCAGCCACATTTCCAAAACAAAGATCTGAAAGCCAGTTGTGTGCAAGGATCATTGGTGGAAGAGAGAGATGGGAAACCTTTGGTGAATACTCTTTGCTTACTTTCCTTAGTTCTAGTCACTGACCCTTACGTGGTCCCATTTTGGTACTACCTTACTACTAATTAATGGCATTTCTCTCAGCATACTTTCATTTGGTGGGTGTCACCCTCATTTTACTCCTATTCCCCTTATTGACCTTCCTTTAAAAGTTACATCACTCTACAAAGGAAACCGCTAATTTTACCATTCACCTTAATGGGATTACCTGACTTCTTCCCTATTTTAGATTCAACAGGTTGATAGGTATATATATATAACGGTTACTCCTGCTGTCTGTCATTGCCACGCCCCATGTCACTAGTTTGCAACTGTTACTGTCCTGACCTCCTTATTTGTCCTACCCTGCTCCCTGTTTCCTCTTTGCCCATTTCCAGTGTCCATGCCAGGTCCCACCATGACTACTGCACCATCTCCTGCCCATTTCTTCATTCATTTCTCTCTTACGTCTATCCCCTACCCACATCCCATCCTCCCCACTCACTCTCTCTTCTGTGTGCCAACATGCCTCACCTGGGTCATATGCCAGCTAATTGTACTCTGTTTTCTATCACACTAGTATTATTCACTATTAGTGTAATAAAAAAAGAAAGCAAGGAAAGTGGACCTCCACCCAACGTCCATATGGTGAAATTGCCCCTGTGTTCCTGGCACTGATTTTGCCACACCTGAAGCCAGGGGTCGCAATGGCTGTTACAGGGGTCATAAGGGGGAAGCCAGAGGTCACCACTGCAACCACTGGCATCCCCTAAATCATGTCCATGTTCGTCTTAGGGGTCTTGTAACATCCTCAGTTAATGCCATCAGCACTGATCCTGAGATGAGCTGAGTAGAAACAACACATTTGGTCAGTATGAGTAGGTAGCATATGTCTAAAGGATGTACACTCTCCCTGTTAATGTGTTTCATCTTTTCTTCCAGCTCCCTGCACTCCACAGAATGTAAATATTCTGTCAGGTTGTGAGGCCGACGCAGCAATGGTTACGTGGGAGTTCACAGTGGGTGCTGTGTTGTACATTGTGGATGCTGTAGGAAGTGACGGAATGCACCACTACTGCGAATCTGCTGATCTCAGCTGCACACTAACAGATTTATCTTGTGGGGAAGTGTACTCCCTTTCTATGATTGCAACAAACAACTTATGCAACAGCACATCAACCCCCGTGGAGCAGTTTCAGACAGGTAACAACTTCTGAGCCACTGGTATACCTTGGCATTCTGTGTCATATCCAATGAACAAGAGTCACACCTGTAGGCAGTGCAAATTCAGAGTAGGGAAAGCAAAGTCCATGTTCCTTACAAGATGTATTATATGAACCATGCTCCCCTTAGCCTCCTTTGTTTTGCCTCAGTGTAATCACTTTCTCACTCTGGGTACAGAGAATGTGTGCAATGGTTTCAGCCCTTGCAGGTAGCTGTTGAACACCCAGCAAAAGACAATACAAAAAGTAGATTACACAACATGTGCAAAAAAGCAATTAACAAATGCAAGGGTTAGAGAGATTTTTAGGGTAAAGTTTAGGTCACATTTTTGGGTTATATTTAGGGTAAGGGATGGTGTGTGGCACTATCTAAGGTAAATTGTCTGGAATATGGTAATAGTAGGGGTATGGAAGTGGGATATGAGTTAGGGATTGGTCAAGGGGTTTGGTTTGGGTTGAATTAACTTTAAGGGTTAGTTTAAAGGTAGGGTTAGTATGAGCGACGGTGTAAGTGAAACTGCAAGGGAACGTGGTATGGGTAAGGTTGGAGAATGGGTTATTGTTAAAATTGGGGTAAGAGTTAAGGTTTGGGTAAGGAATGGGATTAAAGTTAGGGTAGGTTAAATGGCTGGATCAGGATTAGGGTTAGAGTATGGAAGCTTTAAGTGATGGTGTAATAAGTTGTTGTGAAGAATGGCGACACTGACGACAGTACTGGGATACGGCGATCCCCCTTAAAATGGAAGAGACAGCACAGTGCAAAAATAAAAATGTTAGGTGTAAGGAAAGAGTAACAGAGAACATAGTTTAGGTAATATATGCCTACCTACAGTTCACAAATGTAGAGATTTTTAACTCCACATTTTTATATTTTCCTTAGATATACAACGTAACGACAACTTTATTTTCTTACCTCTACATTGTTTGCACTCTAGTCTTTTGCCATATACTTTATAAATTATGTATGAAAACATGAAGCTTCTTTAAAGTTTGTTTGAAACCTTAGAAGCCTAGAGTCATAGGTCCAACTAATATTCATTTTCTCAAACATTCATTATACCTAGTCCTAAGTGGTTTCCCCCACGGTTCTAGCAGTAGTTTTAGTGCTTCCAGCGAATATGTACACTACTAGTCTGTGCTGCCTACTGGAAACAAGCTGTCTTCATGTTCATACTTTTGAGCTCAGGACTCAGGAGATATGTAGAGCATAATAGTAACAACAAAAACAACAACAGCAGCAACAACAACAACAATAATAACAACAGCAAGAATAGTTTTATTATTATTATTATCATTATTATTAGCAGCAGTCGCAGTAGTATTGAAGCAGTATGTTTTTTACGCAGCATACATATGGGAAGTAAACTTCGTAGGCTATTTCCTGCTTTCTTTGTTATTTCAGTGTCAGGATTTCAAAATGGAAGTGCCTGGAATCTGCCTATCTCGCTAATTACTTCACTGCTTCTAGTCCCTGCTGCAGAAGAGCTGTTTCTTTGTTTTGTTTTGAGCATTGTCCTGCGTGAAAGCTGATTTCCATGTCAGCGGGATCTAATTCAGAGAATGATCCAGGCCCCACGGCTCCGTTTTGAAGAATGGGTGGCATGTGTTATGTTATGTCATGCAGATTTGTAGAGAGCACCATCACTCAGGAGGGTATCCTGGCACAGGTGTTAATTGACTGGCACCTAGGGCCTAGTAGGACTACTCAAAAACTCAGGTCTTCAGCTTCTTGCTTAATTCAAAAAGTGAGGAGGAGTCAGTTATATGTTGCAGCATGTCATTCCACCCTTTGGGAGCGATGTGTATAAATAGTTACAGAATTAATTATCCGACCAACCTCTCCCAAAACGCGACTAAAGCTCTGAAACACAGACTTCTCAAAGCTAATCCAGAAGCCCTTATCTCGGACCCCTACTTCTGTCCAACAAAGGGACTATTACTAGTGACCTGATCTTTTACACTAAAAGAAGAGCGCAGTGGAGAATGGCATTCCATTCTTTACTCAGAATCGCCTCGGCTAAGAAATTTCCCCACGGTCTAAGACTCTTAGATGTGTCGTCACTCACATTCAGAGCAAATGCTACCATATCCATATACAACAATGGAACTATCACAATTTAAGTCCCCGATCGGAACCTGGGCATCTTTGACGACAGATTTTCCCTCATTAAAAAATTGCTTGACCTAAGTGATACTGCTAATCACTCTAGGAACGTCCCTCCCTTAACTTTGCCACAGGACCGCCATGATCTCTCTCTAAAAAATCGAATTAAAAATCACCTGACCAAAGTGACACTCCTATTCACTCTAGGATAGTCCCTCTCCTAACTCTGCCACAGGACCGTCTTGACCTGGCTCTAATGTGCCACAACCACCTGTTGATTGCCCCGACTACACTTTACAACACACTTAGGGCCCTAGATCCGCCAAATCTGGGTGCCACAGACTAACCCACCATCCCCTGACCGCCCGGCCTTGACCAACACCTTTCACTTAATGCTGGAGCAAAGGTTTTCCCCACCCCTGACCACCTCTCCTACACTTCCCCCACTCCCCCCTTCCTCCTGGCTCTCTCCTACATAACTCCCCTTCCTCACAGCAGGCCCTTCCTCCTGGCTCTCTCCTACAGAATTCCCTCTCTACTCAGCAGGCTCACCCACTCCCTCTAGTTCCCCCTAAACCTCTCCTCCAACATGACATTGCAGGTAACCCGACATATTAACCAACCTCACCCTATTCTGCCATCTCCTTCCACATTGGTACCGAATGAACTTGGGCAGAAACCCCCCAGGCCATGACTGGACTACCACTCCCTACCCCAACGCTTATTCTAGACCCGCCAGATCCAAAAATCATTTATCAGAACCTGATATTCTCTCCCTCCTCCGAGCTTACAACTCCTCTCTTACAGACATCTCAGTCCCTTCTGGAACGTTACAAACTGCCCCTCGAATTGCGCCTGTAGCGACTAATCCCAAGCATGGCAACATGGAGACTATACAAAGCATCACATCTAACCCACATAGAGCCCCCAGTCGCAACGCCAATGCCCAAAACACTAATAACCTCATGCAGATCCCCATTACACAGCCCTCGCTCACTGACCACAAATCACACCTGAAATGCATGTTTCTCAACTGTAGATCAGCAGCGAAACATGCCACGGACTTTGCCGATCTCTTCCTTGCCCAGGAATTAGACCTCCTTATCTTCCCCGAAACCTGGCTCACCAATTCCTCAGGTCCCATCCTTGACATTCTAATCCCTCCAAGCCACAACATTATCAGACTCGATTGAGTCAAGAGAACGGGTGGTGGCATAGCCTGTATCTACCACAACTCTCTCTCAGCAAAACAATCCCCTTCGGCTAATCTCTCATCCTGTGAATACTTATCTATAGACATTACTAGCAAACATAGACCCTTATGCAGCCTGCACATCTTCTACCACCTCCCAGGAGACAACCTCACTCTAATAAACTATGGAAACCATCGCTGCAAACCTGGGTAGACACTGCCCCAGGTCTTCCTTGGTGACTTCAATCTCCATTGGAATGACCCACAGGACCAGGCGGTTAACAGGCTCAAAAACATCCTAACTGACCTCGGCCTGAATCAATTCTGTGACAGTCCTACACACAACTTAGGCTTGACCCTTGATCAAATCATCCCGACTCCATTCAGCTCGAATCGATTCTCCCCTGTGACTGGTCGGACCATCACTATATCCCCTTCCATATCCTAGAAAGTTGAAACTCCAAAAGATCACATTCATTAAAACAAAAACATTGGAAAAGAACGCTCCAAAATACAAACATTAATGAGCTCACATCCTGCTGCAATATCTCCCTACCGCCACCTGCTAACATGGCTAACGTTCACGCCCTCACAGAGCACTATAACAACTCCATGTTATCTGCCCTGAATGCAACTGCCCCCCTTCAACTAAAAAGAAAATCCATCAAAGACTCCAAACCTTGGTTCACAGACAGCCTAAGCACAGACCGAGGCAACATGAGATTAGCAGAACGCGCTTGGATATCCGCTCCATCCACTAGTCTACTAAAAGTCCTAAGACTAAAAAGGAGTAGACACAGCAAACTCATCAGAGCGGCGAAAGCAACCTTCTTCAAATCCCAACTTGACAAAGCCAAAAATTGCCCGTAAAGGTTGCTTGAGCTGATTAAGTTACAATCCAATAACACTCCCATCCAATCTCCTCACAACTCCTGCCCTCAGCCAAACTGCGATGCTGTTACCGACTTCTTCCTTGAAAAGTCGAGTAAGATCGAATCAGATCTAAAAGATGCCCTGATCGATCTCTCACCCTCTTCTGACCCCTCCTTACCCTTGCCACCTTTTACACTGCCCTGTCCCTCCCCTAAAAACAATGCCTCCTGGAGTCAATTCGCATCCCTCAATGACACTGCCATCTTCAGCATTCTCTCAACCCTGAAACCTTCAAATCTCTTCAATGATCCCCTCCCCCCCAACTTCTTTAAATAAATGATAACATCATTAGTCCTACTATGGTCCAAGATCATCAATGCTTCTCTTCTTCAAGGTGAGATCCCTAACTGCCTGAAGAGGGGCCTAGTTCTCCCCATTCTTAAAAATTCCACGGCAGAACCTGAAGACCTAAATAACTATCGCCCAATCACAAACATCCCTACCATAGCGAAACTCCTTGAGAAATGTGTACATGAACAACCGCGCAAACACATTGAGCAATTCCAACTTCTTGACCAATCCCAATCGGGCTTCCGTACCGGCCACAGCACTGAAACTGCCATCAAGCATATAGTGGACGACACGCTCACTTTGCTTGACCAATTAATCTTGCCTACTGATACTACTCGATCTCTCATCTGCATTTGACACTGTCAAACATGACAATCTACTTAGACTTTTGGAGTGCAGGATGGGGCTCTCAGGCACTGTTCTAAAATGGTTTGCCTCTTTTCTCAACAACGGAACTCAGAGAGTCAAATCCAATCAAACTCTATCCAACCCCAGTTCCTGCACACTGGGTGTGCCCAAAGGGTCTTCGCTCTCCCCCACGCTCTTCAACCTTTTCATTGAACCACTTACTGTAATCCTCAAAGCTTCAAACATCCAATATCACATGTATGTGGATGACACCCAACTGTACATGAAAATCTTGTCCCCTGAGGACATCAAGTCACTCAACGGGACCCTGCACAAAACACTAAATTGGCTAACCTCTAACCATCTCAAACTAAACGCTCTTAAAATGGAATTCCTCCTCATTTCACCCACTAGGCAAACCCCCATTGTTGAGAAATATCTGACAAACCTCTCAACTCTCAACTGCACACCACACATCATTGATTCCACGAAATCACTGGGAATTGTGCTAGATAAGAACCTAAACATGCAGGATCGCATCAGGGCATCTACCAACGGAGCGAACTACCAACACAGCATCCTAAGAAAACTCAAACCCTACCTTCCCCACGATGACTTCAAATCTGCTGTGCAAGCACCAATCATCTCAAGCCTAGAATATGGCAGTACTAATCTATGCGGGCTTCCGAAACTCAGCTTAGCCCCCCTTAAAGCTTCTCTGAATGCTGCGACTAGACTTATAACTGGCTCTAAGAAAACCAACCACATCTCTCCGGACCTGAAATCGCTCAACTGGCTTCCGTTTGAATCAAGGATCCAGTTAAAAATTGCATGTATGACTCACAAACAGGGCAGGACTGGGAACCAAAAGCGGCCCTGGCAAAGTGCTCGGCCGCCCCCCCCCCAGGGGTTTGGGGGTGACAACGAGCTCTTTGCCAGGGCCGGTTTTCGTCCGATCTTGTTACAGGGCCGATTTTGCAGCTATGCTACAAAAACTGCCCTGTAACAAAAATGGCCCCCAGGGGCCCAAAACTGTCCCTCACCCGTGCGGCCCACCGGGGGATTGCCCGGTGCCGCTATGTCCAGTCCGGCCCTGCTCACCGAGCACTACACTTCAACACTCCTCTTTGTCTGGCAAATAAGCTTGAATTATCGGGAGGCTGCCTGCCCTCTAGGAGCACCTGCACCCTGCTGCTCAAGCCGAAGAAATTTAAAAAAATGAAAACCTACAATCGTACATTCTCGGGTATTGCCCTGAAAATATGGAACTCCCTACCTGTGGAAACCAGACTTATTCCCTCAACATTTGCCTTCAAAAGGGAAGTGAAAGTCCTACTGATGAACACTGCGCTGAACTAGAAGTGTCTCTCCTTCTGTCCCCTATCCTGTTTAGCCGATTAATCTGCTACCTATGCTTTTGCTACGGCCTCAGATAAATGTCGAGCGCTAATATGTCAGTATGTTCCATATGTATATTTTTCTACTTTGTTTACCACAGCGATCTAACTATATCTTCCACAACTCGTATATAAAGTGCTCTGATACCCGCTTGGGTCATGTTCGCGCTATACAAAACTTTAAAGAAATAAATAAATAAATGTAGGAGATGGCTTGACTGCCATATTTGGTTTTCCGTATGCATGGAAAACCAGATTTAGCTCGACGGATACATTCATTACTTCCCGCAAGTATGTTTTTTACCTGATGTACACATAAACATATGGGTCATGGTAGTCACTGACTTTTTAATAAAGCCTTTTTGGTTGTATGTAATTAATTCAATTTCCACTACTTAGACTTACTAAGAATTGGACCACATCTACTGACCACTTCATACACGTATAATGTGAAATGTATTTAACCACTAAATGGAGCCCGCTACATCAAATTTACATCTACATCAACACAAACGCTAATGCTATCCCTAGTGCTACCTCTTTTGCCAACCCTGACCGTAGCTTTCCCTTTACCCCAATCCTAATGCTACATCTAATTCCAACCCGACCCTGACACTAGCTCTCACTGCAACGGCCCCTTAAGTTGTAGATAAATCAAGACATAGTACCTATTCTTAAACCCACCTTGTACCCTAATATGTGTTGCCTCTAAGCTGCGCACTCGGGCGGCGTGTATGGCGTAAGCTTTCACAGCACAGTTGGCCGTAACTTGCATGCTCAATTAAAGGTTCTTCTGGTGACCGAAAAATAGCTGTTTATAAACTTGTGCTTAAAGATGCAGTTGAAGGGGATAGACAAAAGAAAAGCAGAAGGGATACATCAAACTGGAAACAAGCAGTTGTTTTTGCCACTGCCATGTTGCTTTCCTTGATCAAAGTGTGGCTGGCCCTCCCAGTCCTCTTAACTGAAGCCTCTGGTTTTCCTTAGCAGACCTGTGCTTTCATGTAAATATATACTTAATATTGTAGGCTCAGGTGACTTAGCAACTAGCTCATATTAAGCCTGCTACATTTACATGTTTATTTCACATCACTGTTACAGCAAGTTGCTTTAAGTAAACATGGAGGAGTGAGTGGTATAGTGAGAGGGCACAAGAGAAATAAAAGAGTCAGTGTGAGATTGAGCAGGAGTGATTGAATGAGATATAGACTTTAAAGTAAATGGGTGGAGCAAAACAGAGTTTAGAAAATAATAAGAAGTGACAACTTCTCAGTGGATGAGAGGGACAGAGAATGATGTGGGAGTGACAGTGGCATAATAGAGAGTGAGTGTGACTCTATGCCATGACTTGAATAAGTGAGATAGAGAGACAAAGTGAACGCGATTCACTGAAAGTAAGACAAAGCATGTGAATAACTATCATATCATCAAATCATAAATTCTACATTTTACTCTATCTCTAAACGTTACCCTAGACCACACCAAATCCACTCTATTACCCTAAGTCTAACCCAGCCTTAAAGGTGCCCCATTTCAGCTGACCTACTAGAAACAGAAGTTGGATGACTACCATAAACAGGGCAAATTTGATTGAAATAAACAAAGGATATGGAGGTTATTGCCATACTTCAAGGAAAGTGTAGCAGGCTACCAGTTGCCAGGATATGATCCCCTTATGTTTAGGAACTGTTTTCAACTGATATCTCAAACTGTTGTGAGGACCTATAAATGAATATCCCCATGGTAAGATGTGCTTCCTCGCTGAAATCTCCCACTGATTTGCTGGGCTTATAATCATGCCTAACAAGAATTTGATCCTGTGGAAGCTCAGTCCATTGTCTATCGTAAAAGAATATGAATATTTTACATACTTTGACATTTTGAACAGTGCAAGAGTCAATTTGCCAGGTCTGCCAAGACTATTTTCATGGACATCACAAGGTGATGTCCCTACTGGCACAATTGGTGCAACCACTGCTGGTATTGACATATGTTTTTAATTCTTCTGCTATAATTCAATTGACTCGATTTTGTAGATTTTCTGCCTGCTATGATATAAAACTTTTGATGTTAAATTCATCATCAAGGTGGCTATTCCTTTAATGCTCTTATTTTGTTTGAAGTATAATTACTTCTTGTTGAATGGGCTTCTATTATATGGTCCTTATCCACTTAGGCCCACACTCTTGCTTGACTTGTTGTCTCTTAGAATGGCCTTTTTACACATCATCACTCTTCTCAAATGCTTGACTAAGTCTGAGTCAAACTCCTTCAAACGACTTTACCTATGTAATACTCCTAAATCTTCTATGTCAAATTTCAAACATAATATTATAAGAGAATATCCTGAAACTGCAACCACAGATCAGTACTACATCAGGCATAGGGGAAGCTCAAAACTGATCCTATCTTCTCTCACAACAATGCAATCTGGACATTTTTGTAAAAGTGTTCTGTGTCTTGAATATTCCTTAAGGCCGAAAGAAATCTACACTTTTATCAACTTGTTTTACCGGATCACTTTCTTACTCCAGCTACAATAGTAGGAAGACTGTTATCCAGTAAATGGATGTGAATTTAACTGTTTTCGATTGTCACTTCTATACACCTCTCTGTGTTGGGAGGCTGCTGTGCTTTCTCCCCTCCCGCCCACATCTCACTGTCTATGACCACCAACTCTAACAATGATCAGCTTCTCTCAGTCTTCTCTATTAACCAGCAAAGGAGGTTTCCCTCATTAGCGGTCTTTGTTGCCACTATCCCTAATTACCATATAGTCTCTTCTACTGCTCGCAGGGGCGGATCCTCCTCTATGGCGGAGGAGCGTTGCCCCACTGCTTTCAAGCAGTGCAGAAGCCAAACATTAAATGATAACAACTTTCAGTTATTATCATTTTATGTTTGGCTGCTTTATGGGTGGACGGGGCTGCTCTGTGAGCAGGGCAGTGGAGGAGTAGTTTGCCCACTCCTAAAAGTGAGCAGTGACTGTTTAGTCGGGTCTCTTGGGCCAGTCATGCGCACTTTCCCAATTTCCATGCAGGCTGCATTACAGCCTGCATGGAGAAAAGGCCCACCTCTACAGCCCCTGGCTGAGCGCAGTGTCACAGTGCTCAGACTAATCACAACGTGATTGGCTTAGGGACGGGAGCCTGGCTGCCTGCTTCCTGTTCCTGAAATCGGAAGCATGAGAGCAGGAGCAGCGACGTGAGATTGAGCGGTGGCAAGATAAGTGATTGTTTTTTTAATTTAAGGTTTTCCCTCCCTCCTGCAATCACAAGCTCCGCGCAACCCCACTCCCCTCCTGAAACCCTCCCCCGCCCACCCGCCTACCATACCAGCTGCTGCTGACTGTTCATCTGGTTTCATCTGCCTCCCTATCTCCTCTTTTATTCTGGCCTATTTTTCTACAGCCTACTACTACTGTAAAGTGAAATCAGTCATTAAGCCTCCTACTTCCTTCAGATTTGAAGATCCTGTACCCAAATCCAAAGCATTCACCAAGTCATAGTCATTGATCTTTCACAACCTCACCTCCCAGATTATAAAGACTTAAAACACAAATCTAAAGCCAAGACATCAGCCCTCTTTCCAAAATGTTCCATAATAAATCATAGCTAAAGATAAGCCTTCAAATTATTTCATTTACCCTGTTCAGAGAATTACTGCTAGTGGCCTAACCTTATATCATATTGTACTAAATGTATGAACTTCTCTATGTTCCAAAAAGTGCTCCCAAATTGTCTTAAAAAGTGCCAGGTCACACACCTACTGAAGATGCCATCTGTGGATTCAGGATAATACCCATACTCCTTTCAGACTTTACCTAGAGCCTATTTGTGTTCGACTCAAGAGCACAGAGATCCTATATCATCAGCATGCTGAAGACAAACACGGATGTATTTTAAGATTACCTCGCCCAAGGATTTTTGACTCTAGAAGGTGTTGTTTCTCCTGATCCGACCCTCTCTTTTGAACCTTAACAATCCAAACTTTATTAGACATGTGTGATGTTCTGAATTGTAAACCCACAATTATCGATATAGCTAAATCCTGAGGCTTCATCATGGACAAAAGACTCAATATGCAATTGCAAATCAATGCAATGCCCAAAAATGTGTGCTTTCAGCTTAGACTTCTATGGTGGTTTTGCATGTATATATATATGTATATATGTATATATGTATGTATGTATGTATGTATGTATGTATGTATGTATGTATGCTTGTATGTATGTATGTATGTATGTATGTATGTATGTATGTATGTATGTATGCATGTATGTATGTAGTATTTCTTTGACATGAACATAGCCAAAAGGCAAGCTGCAGCATAGTGTCAATGAGTGACAGGAGAGGGAGATGCTTTGTGGAACTGTTAATCCATTGTGATGAAGGATCTTTAAAAAGGTTCAATTCAAACATTTCCAATATTGTAGCAGCATTGAGGTGGTCCTGATGGACTTGGGGATGTTGTTCAATATCGTGGGTGCATAGATGAAAAAGCATACTTCCTTTTTTTGTTTTTACACTTCTTAATCTGCAGTCTGATGGTGTCCTGGCTGCAGGTCTGCTGAGAACCACCAGAAATGGTGAGCTTGTGTGCAAATAAGTGGAATACTGGTTGTAATGGCTTTCTAAATGATACAACTGGTTTTGAAGATGGTGAGGGTAGCAAGAGCAGCCAATGGAGTTTCATCAAGATGGTGTGATGTGATTATATTTCTTCAGGCCCTTGATGCAGTGTAGCTTATTTTACAACGTGTTCCTTGATGGTGAGGTTGATGTCCAGAGTGAATTCAATCGAGTTGGCAGTCAGTGAAAGTTGGGGTTTGAAGCTCTCAGGGTTAATGATATTAAACCAGAGTTGGACACTTTCTTGTTTGTTGTTCTGGACAAATATTAGGAATTCTGTCCTCCGCGGGTTAAGCTTCAGGTAGGCTCTGAACATCCATTGTTGGATGATGTGCAGGCAGTGTTTTAGGCATTGGGTGTCTGAAGAAGAGGAGACTTTCAAGTGGAGTTGCATATCATTAGTCTATCGGTGATTCTTAAAGCTGTTTTCTGTGAGAAGAACACAAGTGACTCCTTGTGGAGGTTGAAGATGACAGGGGATTATATGGAGCCTTGCATGTGACCTTGAGATGCCCATGTGAGCAAACTGTGGAAAGGTAGGAGAAGAATCATTGAAGTACAGAGTCAACAAATCCCATTTGAGACTTAATGGTCTGAATGATGGTTGAATTGTCAATGGTGTCGAAGACAGCTGAGCAATCTAGCACTATGAGGAGGCAAGGTTCATCTTCTTCTGTGTCAGAAGACTATTGCAGTCTGTCAGGAGGGCATTGTGTTTTGATGTGTAAGGTGGTAGTTTACATGCTGCGGTGGGATCTGAACCCAAAATGGTAGTTTGGCAGGTGATGATTATCATTAAAGTGATCTTGGAAATGAATATAGACCTCCTTTTGAATGATCATGCCGATGAATGGTAAGTGAGTGATGGTCCAGTAGTTGCTGAGGTCTTCAGGGTCTAATATAGGTTCCTTTAGGAGTTATAGGATCTGGCATCTTGAGTGCTTCTGGGAAGATGCCATGAGTGAGAGATGCACTGACAGAGGTGAGATGAGGTGCAAACATATGCCCAGAAGGATGGAGGACAAATGTAACACAAAACCTTCTTTTGACATGGCTTTTGAGTAAGTTGAATATGTCTGCGAGATCTGTGAGTGATAGGGCTTTGAGGCTTACCATAGTGGGATTGTATGAGAAGGTGAGGGAATAAGAGATGAAACATACTTGGTGTTGTTGAGGTGTTGTTGCATCTTCCTTATTCTTTCACTGATGAAGAGGTTGATGGCATTGCACTTTTGTGTGACGTGAGGAACAGGTGGGTCTGACAGGGGGTTGATGCAGTGCTTGATTGTCTTAATAAGCATTCTACTTCTGTTGGTGGCTTCATTTGTCAGTCTATCCAGAGCAGGACTTCAAAACCCTTGTCCAGTCTCTTGTGATGTCAAAGATTGACTTTTGAGCTCTCTCTTCGAACCAGCCTTTGCAAAATACATCAAACTCCCTTTAAGACAGCTGTGCAATGGCTTATTTTGTCATTGTGCAAAAAATAGTGCCCATATGTCTTATGTGTTTTTAATGCTTCAGTGGTTTGCTTTAGACACCCCCTACAAGACCACCTATATTATTTAGAAAGTCCTACACACCACCTTGCTGATGTTCCAGCTTCTAAACTTAAGGTGAACTCAGATGGCTTTGTAGTACAGGAACTCTGCTCCTATGACCTCATCTTTCAAGAAGCAAGGCATATTGGCTCAGTCCTTTTCTGGCTGTGCATTCAGAATTTGAAAATCTGTCCGTCTAAGGCTTTGCACTACTGCCTTAATAGGTACCTTCAAGAAGGAGTTGAAACTACTTCTCTTCTTTAAAAAAACCCTCCTGAGCTGTACTTAATTTATCCTTTTCTCCATGTTTGACTCCTCCCCTCTTAGTGTTTTCTTCCTCCTTCTACTTACTTGTCTTCTTCTTCCCTCCTCTTTCAATAGCATCTTCCTTTGTTTCAACCTCCTCAATTCCCTCCATAGTCCCTTTGAAACTCCTGATGTACATAGTCTGTCTGATACTCAACATTTTGCAGTGCGTTTGTTATTTTTATTGATTTCACCTTGTCACTTCTGCAATCATTGTAAAGCACTCCTATACCAACAGGGCACGCTTGTGCTATAGAAATTTACAGAAATAAAGAAATTGGTAACAAATAAATTTGTTCCTGAACTTACCCTAACCCTTTTGTAACTCACCACTCAATGTATTGTTACCAGTAAAAGATGATGCTATGGTTAGGTCCATGCCAATATCAGCCTGCATCTGCATTTAGTTAATAATGTCCTATTCCAGAGACTTCTTCTTCATTGCATTGTCCTGCTTCAGGAAACCGCTAATACGCTGCAGCCTAATCATAAGCACAAACCAGGTATGTCAGGGGGCCTGTCTCACACAAAAGGCAGAATGATGCTTGAGCAGTTTTCCAACCTTTAAGGGTATGGATTTCCGACTTTTTGGAATCTACAAACTTTTTCCAGGATGCTCCAGGAAGGATGCAACTGTCACAGGTTTGAAGGCATTCAGTTGCAAAAACTTGTGTAAATTCCATTCCCTCATATCAAAACATACACACATGTATGATGCATGGGAACATATGGAACGGGTATAATGTTTGACCAACACTCCACCACTTTTAAAGTTAATTTCTCCTTTCCACTTTGAAGAGATGCTTTACTTTTGTCCCTTATCCAAGTACTTCTCTGACCTTTGTTAGGATATGAATGGGTCAAAGACATGTTTGTGAGTACTCACGAAGGAGGGTGTGGAGCCTGACTATCAACTACAGAATATCGCTGGACGCTAATATCGTAGACAGAATATCTAGAGACAAAATATTGAGATTTTTTACACCTAATTCCACATCTATGTACCTTGACAATATAGATATCTTCAAGGTGAATGGAGTTGAGAATTGTAAATCTGCACTTCCTTACATGCACTAATCTTTTGATATTTTTTCCATGATATTATTGTGCCACTATATTCTTGAACTCGATATTCTAGAGTACAATCCAAATGAGTCCCTAACTCAGTAACTAACTACATTTAGGAAGCACCTAATGCCGAGGGGACATTAGTATGCGAGTTTGTGGGTGATCGCAAACATACAGGGAACGTTCATCTGTAACGCCCACCTACCACAGCTCATAGATTTACTCACACAAAAATACCTGTGTCGGTGAATCAATCAACAAGTGTAAGACCACTTGTGAGAAAGCTCATTTGTATGTGTAAATTAAACTTACAGGGTCAAACAATTTAGCAAATTTGGCCAAGTAAATGGTGTTCTAAGCAACCACTACTAGAATGAACACAGTTGCGTGTGGCTGTTAAAGCCTTCGCCAGCTGGATATAATGTGATAGCATTGTCACACTGTAGGTAATTATAAAAATAAAAACACCCAAAAAGACAGTATTTTTGGGAACAATAGGCCATGATATTTCTTTTAAACAATATTTTGGTTACTATAATCTAGTTGCTTGAACGCAGCTGGTTCGAGCGTCTCTTAAATACTGAGAACTTGGGCTACCACAGGCAGACAGGCTTCTCTTCTGCTCCTGGCCTAATAAACTCTCTCCAGAGACACTTACTAGAAAAAACATTTGCGGCAGGCATTGAGTAAATACATAGAAACATATTTAGGGGCATATTTACCAAGGGTTTACATCGCGTTTGCACCGCTCAATGTGGTGCGCGAGGACGCAGACCCTAAAATGTGATTTATCAAGCCACGCAAGACCATTTTGCGTGGTCATGAGTGGCTTGATAAATCAGGAGTAACGCAACGCAGCGCGAATCGCTACGTAGCTTTCCTCTGCCCTGGGAAGGTGTTCCATGGGCGTTGTATGGGTGTTCCACTTCCATGGATTTTGACACATTCTCGGATTTACCGTTGCTGGTAGACCTGCGAATGTGCCAAAATCCTACACCTTCCCAGGTGAGGCGTAACATGGAGGAATAGCTACATTTCTCCTCACTACTCTTCACTACTTCCACTTTCTATGTGTACTGAATTCTGCAACCCCTGTGCAAGGGTGCCTGCACTGGCGCTAGGCTGCCCATTGGGCACCAGCACTGGGGAAAGGACATGAATGTGCCTCATTATAATACATATGGTGCATTTCTGCCCTTTCCCTGTAACGCAGCGCAGCAGGTGACTTGCTGCCTTGCATCACATTTACATAAAAATGGCCCTTATTTAACAGCTCTGGTCGCCACTTGATATGAATTAGAGACAGCTAGAATGGTCACGGACAATTGACGTAAGAACGCAGAAGGGCGCGATACAGAGAAAATGTGTAATGTCTGTAGATACAAACTTAAAGTAACATCAGTCGGTATAATGTTTCTCATCACTTTGTGGCGTCCCTTTCACCCCCAGTGCCGTGCACTCCCAGTTACATCAGAAGTGACCTCGATTGCAATCACAATAAGCTCTTGGTGACGTGGCAGCAGGGGCTCGGAAACCTGACGTATATCGCCGAAGCGTATGATTTGGACGGCAACACGGCCCCCGTCATGACCGACAACTATTATTGTGAAATCGCGGATATCAACTGCGGAGCAATATACAGCGTGCGAGTGACTGCCTCCAACGGGGCCTGCACCAGTCCTGCGAATGAGACCCTGCCCTTCAACTCAGGTAAGACCTTGCTTTGTGCCATGACATTGTGCATCACGTGGAATAACATTTTGGAGACGGAATTGCTCCAGGCGACCTTCATCACTGCGAGACTCATTTAGGAAAGCACACAACATTTGTGCTACTTTGTTATTTAGTATTACACCTGGTTTTGGGAAATGTATCCTGTGCAGAAATAAGCTACACGAATTTTCTTTCATAAATCTTTAAAAAAAAAGACTTTTTTATCTTCGTACAGTGTGTATTTATCCAGTTCATTGTTTTCATTCTTCTAACCAGGAAAGAAATGTCAGAAGATCGAACCTTATACTTGTTGAAACATGTATCAGTTATAGACAGAGGTTGTGACTTCGTCTTGAAGTCGTTGATGTTTTAATACTTCTTTTTGTCTTCCAAACTTTTCCAATTTGTTTCTGTTTTATCAAATAGTTTTCATTATTTTGTATGGGCATTAACAAAGCCTATATACTCACGTAATTTTTAATTCAGAATTACATTTACCTCTAGACAATTTGTGGTCAGAGCATGGCTATAATCAATGGCATATATGTGCCAGTAAAAAGCATATTCTCCTGCTCAATGCTAGAAGTTCACATTAAAACGCCATGCTGCATGAGATGAATCGATTACATTTTGATTTCTTTAAAAAACTACCGAAAAAAGGTCCAACACGTGTTCAGCGTCACTCCTTCCAAAGACTGAAAATATTTTTCAGTCAATTTGGTTTGATTTTCACCTTCTGACATCCTGATGATAGTAGCTTGTTAGCCTAAAACTTGCAAAACAAATGTGGGGGTCTCTTGATGATAAGCTAGTTTTCAAAACTCAAGTCTGTGAGGTCATCTCATCTTGTGTTTTTTCTCCTGGGAGTTCTTAGAAAGATTCTCCCCTTTCTTCCTTTCAGACTACATAGAAACATCCTTTAGGCGATTGCGGGTGCCCATCGGGGCTACTTCAAAGCCCTGTACCTGGGCCTACCGAATGATACATTATAACAATTGCAACTTGGCCAATTCTCTATAGCACGGCTCCTTAAGAGAGTGCTACTGGGAAGAGGTAGGAGATACCCCCAAAGAAGAGAGGACCACCCAAGCATTGGGTGGACTTGGTTGACAAAGAACTGTTTAAGAATTCTGTCATGATACCCTTTAAAATGAGAAACCTAAATCAAGCGAGGCCATACTGTGAACCCGATGGGACTATGTGGAGTCTGTACATCAGACTCTTTCAAGGATGGACCCAGATTTTTGAGCGCAGTCTATGGGGCAGATTTACAAGAAAGTGACGCATCTGTAGAGATGCGTCACTTTCCCTGCGCCAACATGCCAAATCCTTGCGTCACCATGGATACGGCGCACCTTGGCGCAAGGATTGACAGATGCGTCAGAAATTCTGACGCATCTGTTGACGGAAAAGTCACGCATTGCTGGAGTTGTGTCACAAGCACGACGCAAATCCAGCAATGCTCAGGGGAGCTCTATGCCTAACATGCTGCGTCACTCCTTACGCCTGCTTCACGCAGGCGCAGGGTTTTGACGCAGCATGGACGTAAAAGTGACAGTGAAATCTTGTAGATTTCACTGCGTCACTTTTACGGGGCTTCCTGCGACAGAACGCCCACCCTGCATACATTAAACCTGACGCAGGTTTAATGTGGCGCAGGGCTTCGCAACGTGACGCATCTCCCTAGATGCATCACGTTGTAATTGGGCCGCAACTTTTACACTGTCGCTGCGTCACAAAAGTGATGCAACGACGGTGCAAAAGTGATGCAAGGGGCTTGTAAATCTGCCCCTATGTTTTTAGTGTGGACACATCCATCGGAGACTCAACTCTGAGCAGCCCTCCCCTTCAAGGGCCGGGATTGCTAAGGTCTTGAAATCTAGAGAGAAAGATGCAAGGAATAGCGAGGCCCTAATTCTGAAATCACAGTGATCCTCCATTCCTGAAAGAGTCTCTTTGGTGGAGAAGAAGCACAAATCATCTGAAGACACCGAGGATCAATGTTGGCAAATACTAGTTCTACTACATACTCATATTGAAGCCAGAATGAATATATCGCATCAGTCGAAAATGCACTTTACCAGTTCTAATGCGTCTTAAGAATGTCTCAAGCAAATGGGAGTAAATCAAACTACCTTTTGGACTCCCAGATAAATAAGAAGCCCCAAAAGGTTTAGCATGAGTTTCAAGTTGTTAACATCAAGTCTGACATGATTGTCTTACCAGGACCAGGACCATGAGTTGCAATACAGTAGAGACAGTGATGAAGTGAAAGGAACATGCATAAATGATCTGGATAAAGGCTGATCTAGGCTGGAGGTTTTTGAATCATGCAATTAAAAGACGGAAGGAGCAGAAAATAGTGAGGTGGCAATTGAAGAACGGCTTGGGATTGCGTCTGACTGACATTAGTGGCCAGATGAGTGTTAGTTTCTTGAAAGTGAATGGAGAAGTGACAGAGGCCTTGATTATTTGAGGAAACGACCTTTTTTGAGCCCAAGAACATTGGTGCTGAGTCAGTCAGTCAGTAGTTCTTTATTCGGTTGTTAAAAACACCATAAAAAGATATACACAATTCATTATTAAAAAGACAATTAAATCAACATCATAAGAACTCTGTTAAAAAGAGAAATACATATTCACGAAGGAGGTGCATAAGTTCATGATAATCACAATTTACACCTGACCTCTAGTTGCTCTTAATCTCCGTGCAACTTTAATGAAATTCAATATACAACACAAAGTCATTGGGTCAGCCGCCTGTTGTAAAAAAAGTAGTGCAGGTTTAAGTTGAGTCAGTTTCGCCCTTTTTAGGATATCAATTAAGAATCTCCGCCTCGGCATTGAATAAAAAGAACAAAAAAATACAAAATGAAGGGTGTCCTGCGGAGACATATTGTCGCAGCCGCAGGCACCCTTCTGCTCAATCGAAACAGTATAGCCTAATGGCTCAGCTAATAAGTGTGGTAAAAGATTGAGCCTAAAACGAGATATTAAAAATCTATCCTGGGCATTGTACATGAGGTAAAGATAAGGTTCCATTCCCTCAGTGGTCTTGACGGCGCTATGCGCATCCACTGACCCCTTAATTCCTTCTACTAACATTCTACTAGTGTTTATTTGGGCCAGAAACAGTCTTTTAATCTTGGGTTTATCCTGAGCTCTAACTAATTACTGATGGATTGATAAAAAAATCTAAATAGCCCAGGTTCTCCAGATTAGTCTTGACATACTTGAGCCAGGGTATGTTCATGCACCTTTCTCTCCCCAAACAATGATGCTGAGTCATCTACTGTCCAGTAAATAAAAAACTTTGAAGTCACCTTAGACTGTGACTTTTCGTTTGCGGCAAAAATTCACAAAGTCTGGTCCGCCTGCTTCCTTCAGCTCCCTCTCCTCTGGAATATTCTGCCTTTCATTCTTGGGCCACAGACGTCACAGGTGAGTATAGCATATGTTCTCAGGAGCTTGGTTTACTGCAATGCTAGGCCTCCCTGAGTCAAGGATTCAGAAAATGGCAGTGCGGGCGGGCTCTGCAAATTCAGTCAGGTACTAGAGGCCAGACGACCACTGCAGATGCCTCTGGTTAAACAGCCAGTACTGCTACAGAGCCCACGGTTTAGGAGAATGCACTGTGAGAGGCCACCCAGTGACACCTTAAGGATTTTGGGGCCCCCGGCAAGACATTTTTGATGCCCCTATTCCAGAACACCTTTAAATTTTATTTCCTATTTTCTACTCAATTCAAGCATGCGTGGTACCAAATGATTGATAAACATACAGACCGCGAATAAACAAACTAATGTATCCACTTGAGATGGTCTAGCGGACATGCTTTGCCAGCAAACACTGTGAATTAATAGCAATGTTGCTTGTAGCAGGTGAAATAAGTACTGGCAAATCCAATAGGTCTCGCTTGCAATTTGATGATAGAGTAAATTATTTCAAAAAGCTTTTTGTGAAAAAAACAAATCAAAAATGATTGCTTCCTGTAGACAGTGCCTCGATGAGATTATTTATTTAATGCATGATGATTCAGTGAACGTTTCAGCTGCAATATAGAGTCATATAGGAGACTGAATGATACACTAAATGGTCCAATATTCACTGACTGCATGAACATACAGAGTAAAAATTATTCTGGGTGGAGCCGAAATCCAGTATATGTATATTTTAAGGAATAATATCAACTGGTTAGCAGATGGCTGCAAAGTCACACCAGACCTAAAAAAGCAACCCATTGAGATCAGTAGAATGCAAGAGAGAACGCTCTCTCCTGTGCTGCGCCGAAGAGGTCTTTTATTCCACCTTGCATTTCCCCGGTGGGCTGGAGCCCTTGGGGGCCAGTTTGGTACGCCCAGGCACGCTCCTGGTGCCTATGTCACTTTCCCCAGCTCCATGAGTTAACTTCAGCAGGCACAGAGCATCTTCAAGAGAGAGTGGGGGTAGGTAGAGAAAGCAGGGGTAGGTAGAGAAAGCGATCAGAAAAGGAGAAGGGAGAGAGAGGAGAGTAGACGAGGGAGCGAATGGATTGATCAAAAGAGAGAGATTGGGGGAGGAGGCGAACGGAGCGGGCTGGGTCAGGCATTTTTTCTCCATGGTTGCTTTTGGTTCCCCAGTCAAGCCCTGCTCCTGTGACCTCTGCCCTTGATTTTTTTGTAACCTATGTGCTAGCATCTTGATCTTTCTCTGCATTCATTCTGACAGCTTAGTTCTTATAACTGACCAGCCTGTGGCTGCGATTTCACCCAGATATCCACCAAACTCTGGATTTCCAGAAAGTTTAGCATAGATCTCTAGATCTCTGTCCCTCCCTTCTTTATGAGTTTCCTTCTTTGCAGTTGAGGGCAATGAGGCCTTCGCTCCACATATGTAAGATTAAAAGGTCTCTGCAATCTCGTCCATGGTCTACAGAGACGATACATTTGGCAGTCCCATTCTGTTCACAAAGCTCTCCCAAGGTGTGTTCAGAGGTCACACTCAACACAGGTGCAAAGCCCTCATGCCATGTGTGAGACCTCCAGCTGCTTCTGACGTTCAGCCAACAGCACTTTCCGCCATTCATTGTAGGACTGGTCGTTACTATTCTGCCAATGGATATTTTCACCTGGAAGTCTCCGCTGCCGAAGTGCTGGTGGTTAACAAGTCAGGTTTGACTAATGGTGTCGCGTCAGATGAGGTCACTTGTCGGCTATGAAAGTGCCACAGCTCCCGTCTCCATGTGAACACATAGATACACAGCTCCTCTCTTGATAATTTGCTAATGAACTTCCTCTAAAGACCTCTCTCCACATCCATCCCAAGCACCTTCTTTTCACAGATCTTTGAAAAATAAGCATTTTGTAGAGTTTTGAGTCCACCCTTGTTGGAAATTTCATGTACAACACATAAACACAAGACAGCGTCTCATTTGCAATGGCTGGTTAAGCGGTCCTTTGGAGTTATGAGATTCTGCGATTGCTGTGTTATCTGCAGAATTATGGATTTCTGCATAAACTACCAAATGCTGCCTAATTTGCATATTATACCAACAATTATTGTTTCTAGCTCAAACTGATCAAAAATTACTAAATAAACCCTTTGTATTAATAGCTGTTAAAATGAAAAAATAACGAAATGATATTTGCTACCCATTGTGTTGCATTTTACTGCATAATTTACTTGCATTCACTAACTAATTGTTTAACCCTACAACATAACTTGGTTCTTCACTCCACGGACCCAGCTCGTAAGCAGTCTGACTATAGTTCAAATCTATGAAATCCTCAAGTAACAATTTGCCTCGTAATAAAATAGGGGTTTAGGCAAACATGTGTCCAGAATCCAAATTTAAAGTGCTCCATATTGTGCGAATGCCATAGCCAGCTAACAATGATTTTTTTTCTACTTGTCTAACAGTGCCCTGCGCTCCTACAAACGTGCAAGCCATTCCAGACTGCTTAAATGGGACAGTTTCTGTGGCATGGACCCTCAGCATGGGAACCGGGGTCAACATGTATGTGGCAACTCTTGAGTCGGGCAGTCAGTACTCCGGCTCCTGCCAATCTCCTGACGATAACTGTACAATACCTGGCGTCCCATGCGGCATTCCGCTCACAATCTATGTTGTCGCCGTTGGTGACCAATGCCAAAGCTTGAGAAGCCAAGAGGTTTTCCTCCCTCCAGGTACGTTCTACGCCCTGAAGAAAAGCATCTGATAAAAAGGCCCTTTGATTCAAGTTAACCGGGAAGTATAGCATACAATGTGAGGTTATACTATGATGTCTTGTGTTGTGATGTCTTAATTAGGCTTATAAAGGGTGCTAACGGGAGTGACGTGGGGGGGATGAGGAGGGGGGTACAATGAACTACCAACCAATAGACAATCAGGGGGGAGAAAAAGAACATTTTTAGCTTTTTCTCAAGAAAGCTATCTGGACCCGTTTGTACTGACCCTCCAAGGCCTATTGGGTTGTGAAAAGGAATATATATTTATTGGAGTTAAGTTATGGAAAGAGTTTAAAGAATGCAGGGTCACCTGCTGCCTGTGTGATAACACGGTACCTGCCTCCTGACAGCAACCTGTCAACGTCTCTATTCTGAAGGACAGACAGTGTGGAACAATCAGTGGTAATAAGAAAAAAAATGGCATACTGGAACAATGAAGGCATATGTATCATGTACCATGCAACTGCAATAATGTCTCACAGTACTTCCTCTAATCCACGTATAATTTGTGACTACTTTATTTAAAGTTTTTCAAGGCCAAGAAAGATAATCATTGAACAAATAACGAGGCATGAGTACAAGTAAACCATAGTCTTACATACTCAACATGCATTTGCATTATACATGGATGGTGTTCGTTTATTGGCGGACTGCTTGGGTTTTCTAACTGAAGGTTTTCTTACAGAGTTGTAACTACAACGAATGCACTCAAATTCCTAACAAATAATCTTATATTCAGGCTGATTAGTTCAGGGACTCATAAAAGTTTGAAAGGGAGACCATATCTTTTTATACTGAGACATTTTACCTCTGTGAGGGGTTCATCGCACGGATATTCGACACCTTGATCTACTATAACGCCATTGTCGGCAAGTCAGATCCTCTCCATCAATAGGCCCCAACAGCAAATGAGTCAGAAGTTTTCCAGTAGTTAAGGAGGCTGGATACAGTCCCTCCTCACCCACCAAGCCAACCAGAACTATCCGGTGTGTGGGGGGGGGGTCATTGGTAATTTAATATTAGTATTGTCTTTGATGATCTGAGCACCTGTTTCCAAAACGATTGAATTTGTGGGCAATCCCATAACATATGGATATATGTCCCTCTTGAGTCATATCACCTACAACACACGTGTGAACCACCAAACATTGCCTTCAGATGGCCAGGGTTAAATACCATCTCAGCATGCTCTTCAATTTTTCACCTTATATTGAAGACAACTCGAGCATTTTACCACCCTCTGCCAAATCGAAGTTATTCATGTTTTTTTTCATTTGTCTATTTTTTCTACAAGGAAGGTATCCAAATGGACATTAGAGCATTTACATCAAAGGGAAGGCACGAGGCAATTATGCGTTACAATATGATATAATATGAGTAAAGCACATATTTACATTATAGAAGGTGTCAAGAAGCAGTTGTGTGTTATATAGGGATATTTGTTTGAGTAGATATTCAGGATCTTAATAATAATATCCAAGTTACTTTTAGTGGAGGGTCAGACATAAGCAATGAGACAGAGGGCATTTTGAAAGAAGATTACAAGATCTTCCGAAATAGGGCCAACTCTTTAGCTGGTGTGTAACATTTGTTTCTTATGGAAATAGTATGTCTTGCTTTGACCATTTCTCTCAAAAATACAAGTTCACTTTTCTTTCTCCCTTATTGTTCCTCCATAGTTCCCTGCATTCCCCAAAACGTAAGTGTGCATCTGGTGTGTGGAGCAAGCACTACAGAAATATCCTGGGGCACTTCCGTAGGAGCAGTTGAGTATCAGGCCACAGTGGTTGCCGCCAGCGGACAACTTCACTCCTGCAGCACATCAAACACAACATGCACCATCAATGCGCTAGAATGTGGTTATCAGTACAAGGTCGCGGTCGCTGCAGTGCATGATATGTGCATAAGTGCAACCAGCCCACCACAAGATTTTCAGACCGGTAAGTTAAAACAAACTATGAGTCAGCTTGCTAGCCTGAAGATAAAGTTAGCATCAATGGGATCACTATGGTCATATCAATTTTTGGACTACATTACAAATTGCACCTTATTTGTTTAGTTTTTACCAGGGTCACTGGACTTATGTGAGTCTAAGAGCGTGGCATTTTCTGCTTAGTTATGGATTAGTCGAATTTGTCACATAACTTATCATCCGCTGCATAATTTGCAGATTTTAACAAAAATAATTGGTTGTAGCTCGAACGGATCAACGTTACTGAAAATATAGCTACAGGTATTGAAACGCAGTGGAAGGCCCTTTGCGAAGGTTTACTGGTCAAATTTTACTTGCATTTTGCTGTATTTGGGTATTAAACTGGTACTAACGCGATTAAACCTTTTCCCAGGCAGCATTATTATTTCTAAAAAATTACAAAATGATAATTGAATACTATCAGAAAAAATCTACATTACACCGTATACTTTACCTCTACTTGTTGCATATTTTAGTCAACCGTGACACATAATTTGGTTCTCCTGTGTTGCATTATTACAGTAGCCTTGCTAATAAATCATCAGGGAAATGATGGATAGTCTTAAAAAAAACAAAATGCCCGCTTCTCCCAGTCCTCTTGGTCCTTCTCACTTTTGAAACTTATAAATGCAAGGTAACGGATGCTTGTCTTTGCTGGAGGTGATGTACTGTCCTAATAATGGTGCTTTAAATCCTTAGCTCCCTGCACCCCGATGGACATAGTCATCGTTGTCGAGGATACAGTCAACACCACCACAGTGTCCTGGTCCGCGTCTACAGGAGCGACATATTACGTTGCATCAGTCGCTGGTCCTGATGGAACAGTCCATTCTTGCAATTCAACAAGCACTTCTTGCAGCATCACGGACCTCCAGTGCGGCCTCACGTTCAGTGCTGCAGTCACAGCCTACGACAACACCTGCAACAGCGCCGCCAGTGTCACAAAGCAATTTCAGTCAGGTAGGCATGACAAGAAGTGTAGGTATGTTGTTAATATGTGCATGATTCAGATGATAAATGTAAAGATTTCCAGTTCTTTTGTAAAATGTTTATATTATTAAATAGTGTGCGGTAGATTTTATAAATATCTCTTCTGAACACTTCACGTCATCACTTATCATGCATTACAGGCACATTTGCAATTAATAGAGAGGTTTTTTTTTCAGAACAAACAGGGCCCTTTAACACTGAAAATGAAAACCAGGCGTGGCTTTATGATGTTTTTTAATGAAATTCACGACATTTTGCAAGGTGGCACCTGGAAGGCTGTCCCAGTTGCTGCTTTCCAGGCAAAACCCTTGGAAAGGTTTATGAATTTCCTTTTTACTTCGGCACTGGTATTTTAAAAAAGCAGAGTTTTACAGGTACAACAGTACACAGTCAAAATCTAGAGTCTTGGTACATATTTTTTCATCCTTTTTATCTCTAAATGGAAAACATTTTTCTCTGTGGAGTAACCTCTTGCCCTACAACCTCTTAAAGCTGGGCAGTGTGCTGTTCCTACCCACTCTGTAAAGGTATCTTCCATTCTTTGGCAGGATCAAACCTCAGGCTGTTTGCATTTTGAGAGAGGGTTAGTGGGAAGGGAAATTGATGGATGGCAAAAAGCATACCCTTTGTTACCGTTCACATTGCAAGGTTAAACAGGCCCAAAATCGCCCTTTTCTGTGTTCTTACATGTGATTTACTCAAGTATATTGAGAGAGCTTGGTGAAATATTATGCTCACGAGTACAATGATTTATGAAACCATGGTCATCTTTTTTAATGTCCTCAACTTCTAAATGTAGCCATTAGCAACTGCAAGTAGGCTTGTAAATGGGCCCAAAGATTATTGACCCCAGGCTTTCATCTGTTTCAGTTAGATGAGTTACTCACTTTCTTTCCACCTTTTTTCTCTCTCCACCATGCAGTTCCTTGTACCCCGATGCCCATACGAGTACAACTTGACTCTAACTCCGATACAGTCCAGCTGTCCTGGGATCCATCTCCTGGTGCTGTGAATTATGCCGCAGTAGTAACCGGAGCAAGTGGGGATGTGTTCTCATGCAATGCCACAACTCCAAACTGCAGTATTAGTGGTCTTCAATGTGGTGAGACGTACTATGCAACCCTCACAGCCATTGGGGCTTCACACAGCAGCGATTCGAGTGCTCCTGTCGCTTTTGAAACCGGTAAGCAACAAAACATCTGTGATTGGTTTGTGTAGTAGTTAATCCTGCATGGGTTCCTAGTTAAGCACTGGGAAGTTATGACAATTTTCTTTTTGTATGTAATCATGAAGAACAATTGAATACGTAAATATCAGAATTATGGCACAGGAACAGTTATATGATTACACGTTTTTATAAATTTCATTTTGAAAATGCAATCTATCTATCAGCCAGTAAAGAGAAAAGGGTAAAGAGTATATACTGCCTCCACTTCTAGACCCTCCAGTGAAGTTTCCAAAAACAGAGAATTGTAAAGCTCTGTCTAGACTTGGAAACTCTTCCCCTTTGCGAACCACCCTTACTTGGGAGTCGGTAGCATTGCAATGGCTTGATACTGGATTTACGGTTGCACATCATAGATTCATCAGGGTGCGAAACAAAATTTGCAAGGGATGACCACAACACACCCCTTTCAAATTGGGATTCGCAATCCTGTTCTAAACCCCTTTCCTGTTTAAGAAAGACTTTTCGATACTGGTGAATTGATTTTATGAATTCAAAAATGCTTCCTAGCCTGGCACAAACCTTCTACTTCAGCGAATTAGATGGTTTGCAACCATTAAAACATTCCATCCGTCTGGAACATAATTGCTTGTCGTAAATCAATTGGCGTCCCTTAGTTCAGGTGAGCATACCTTAACACAGAGCCTAACAGAGGTGGCTGCCATATCTAAGGTGTAACTGAAAGGTCTTCAGTTCAGCATTGCCTGGAAGTACAGCTATGTTTTCCCAGTGCTCTAAAGGAATGGTGTACCATACATTTCTTTACCAATAATCTGTATGTGCCATTTATGGTGAAATGAGCTTTGATATTTTTAACTGGCTCTGCCTTGCGCCATATGCCAATGTAAATTTGTTACTACACTTGATATCGATATAATGGTTTTGTGCCTATGAACTGTGACGGTCCTGTGTGGAATTTCTTGAAGACATTACATTCATTCTAGGTAAATCCTAAAAGCTGGGATTACATTCTTGTTTTGCATGAGAAGTGAGCGGGCCACAATCATTTTGTCTATTAGACAAACAAATGCGCAAAGACACCTACGCACATTAAATATGAGAAGGTAGTTGCTAAGAAGAAGGGACAAGGATTAACGCCCACTACTTCAATTTTACTTGTTTCTGAACAAATTTGCTCGACTTTCCATAACTGATAGCACTTGGTACACTTGCATATTATGAACATACAAATGAAACAAGAGGCCGCTTTCTTTAATCTGAATGGCCTTCTTCCTGCACTTTCTCGTCAGTTATGAACAGACATTTTACAATTATACAACTTCACAATCCTCTTTTATAGCAATTTAGGCTTCTTCTGTTTGGATCTCGATCTTCATTTGAGTGTGATAAATACATTATTTAGCTTTGCTTTTTTCTATAAGGTATCTCATTTAAACTTGGTATGGAAACTGGGAACAATACCATTCCTCAGTGTTTCTACTTCACCTCTAAGCATCCTGAAGGTCTTACACGGATGTAAATTTCCAAATTTAACACCAATTGATTTTCTCCATGTCCATAGCTTTCTTGCTCACCGCGGCTCGCTGAAAAACGTGCGGTGGGGATTAAATATGTGTGTTTTCGATTCATTTGGTGAAAGTTTATAAGTGCATAATATGTTTATTAGATCTCCTTTTATGCTGAAATTGCTTAGGGAAATCCCATAACCTTTCTACTCGTCTCTTAGCATGCCTTTTTTACTGAGTCTGGGTTTAGCAGCTAGCAACCCTCTCTACCTGGAAATTCAGTCATGCATTGAGCATGATGGGCCTCTTGCTAGTTCAGTTCATTCACTCACCATTTCTTGAGATTGGCAGTCAATTTGGTGCCTCCCATGAAATAAACACTGAAACTCATGGAAGCCAACTCAGTTTCCAATAGATATTCAGGTTTACTCACAATAAAATGTCAAAATGAAAGTAGAAAATACTTCTTGCATTGAAAAGCGCAAATCTCTAAACTGCAACTGACTCACCTGAAAGCAAATTACCCCATCCTTCTCTAATTTTCTTAAGGTTTCAAACACATTAAAAAAATCTAAGGGGCAGATTTACACGCCCCTCGCGACAGTTTTACGCCACTGTTGCATCACTTTTGTGACGCAGCGGCGGCGTAAACAATGCTCCACTATGCGACATATTTACAACGTGACGCATCTAGTGAGATGCATCACGTTGTAAAGCCCTGCGCTACATTATACCTGCGTCAGGTATAATGTATGGAGGGTGGGCGTTCCGTCGCAAGGAAGCCCCATAAAAGTGACGCAGTGAAATCTACAAGATTTCACAGAGTCACTTTTACTTCCCAGCTGCTTCAAATCCTTACGCCTGCTTGAAGCAGGCGTAAGGAATGACGCAGCATAGCAGGTATAGGGCATCCCTGAGCAGTGCTGGAGTTGCGTCGCGCTTGCGACACAACTCCAGCACTGCGTCACCCTTAAGGTGATGGATGCATCACGCATCTGTCTATCCGTGCGCCATGGTGCGCCGCATTGTAAATGCAGCCATACATGGTGGCGCAAGGGGTTTTTTAAGTCACGCAAAATAACTGGCGCATCATTGCTAATATGCAGGGATGCGCCAGTTATTGTAAATCTCCCCCTAAGTATTTTAACCTCCATTTTACCAAATGTTTTTTTGTTTGTGCGTTTTTTAAATGATCATAAGTCACCAAAAAAATAGATTGATTGATTGATTGACTGATTGAGATTTATAAAACCAGAATCAATATATTTTGTAGGAAACTTAAAAATTCTTTGGATCAAATTGTGCGATGTCACATCTTAATACAGGTAGAATGTCACTTTAAACTGGGTCAATTTTCAACATTTCATGTCTATGCAGTGTTTAGCTACAACTTGAAATACATCCCTAAGAGCATTTGTTTTCAGACTTCATGAAGTCAATTTTCTACATATCATGGCTTTGAAATGTCACCTTAGGTACGTTACTCATTAGAACAAGAAATCACTCTGCTTTGACCCTTTAGCAGTCTTACGATAATTCAGTCTTCCAAAGAACCTTTTCCACATATTTACACTCTTTTAATTGCAGTGGTGGCTTCTCCACTAAGGTGGAGGATCGTCACCCAACTGCTTTTTATCAGTGAAGTTAAGTAAAATTAAAATTATAATACCTCACGTTATTATCATTTTATTTTGTCCTGATGTCCGGCAGATTTGTGGGGCGGGGCTTCTCTTACAACAGGAAGAGGACGAGTGGTGCGTGCACTGTGAGTGCGCATAAATGTTTGGCCAGCCGTCTAGGGCCAGCCAAACATTCATGCGCACTTTGCATGCTCTCCCCTCAGGCTGCATTACAGCCTGCATGGAGAAAATGCCTAGGCTCCCAGTCAGCACCTGAGCGCCAAACCACGATGCTTAGACCAATCACAATGCTACATTGCAGCTTCGTGATTGGCTGACTGGGAGCCTGGGTGTGCCTCCTGTTCCAGCCAGAGCGGGGGACTATGAGGAGAGACGCGGTGCGGAAGCAGCAAGAAGGTAAGTTCCTTTCTTTTTTTAAATGTATGCCTGCTTCTCCCGCGTCCCCCCACCCGCGATCCGTAGAAGCCGCCATATATATATATATATATATATCTACATATATAGATTTTTACACTTGCCTTTAATTGGGTTCATTACACGACTTCCCGTATGTTTATCTGTCTTGTGTGTTGGTCACACCTCCTTTACCATCTATTGGTTTTAACATTTTTTATGACACGTTCTTAACACGTTTTGCACTATGCACATAATATTGTATGAGTTCTTTGCACTAGGACATATTCAGGTTGTTGTCTAAGGTTGGACTGATAATCTAGATACAGCTTGGCAACATCTATAGGCACCTTTTGCAACCCCCTCTTTTTTTGGGATAGGCTTCATAATGTATTTATACTGTATATAGTTGAAGCCGTAAAGTATTCTTTAGCCCATAAAAATGCGTATCAGTGGCGTTGTAGGTCCAACTTAAAATTGTCAGACTATACCCACTTGATTTAGATCTTTAACTGCTAATTTTGCACAATTTATGCCTGTTTTGCACACATAGGAGAGTAATAATTTTTTAGAAAAATTTGAATGTATTTTTTTAAAAAAATCTTTCCGTTTTGTTTTACATCTGGTTACAATTAATATACATTTTAATGTATGAAATCTGTTTTATTAGGATTTTAACTAACTAATGTGTGTGCTACTACAATGTTGCCCTTTACAGCTGGTGACCATCACTAAGTATTTTTTCTATGTCTAAAGTGCAAAGTTTGAACTAGCCAATTGTGTCATTCTTCTAATTAGCACTAAGCACTTTAAAAAGCGGGATCGCAACTCCCATGGCGTCATGTGATCAAGGCCTCTGGTAGGCTGAAACGAGTCATGCAGGCATTGCTGTGAACGAAATAAAATAATTACTTACTTGCAACTTGGGTCGGTTCTCGTCTGTTCCTGCTTTCCCTCGAGATCGTGAGTGTTCAGGAGTTCTTCAGGCGAAATCCCCGTCATATATATATATATATATATATATATGTTTTGACCTACAGTACAAATATGATTAAGCAAGACATAAAAGATTGTATCACAAAATTCATTCATAATTGTTCTTTTTCAGCACCCTGTCCCCCAGAAAACATGAATGTGCACCTTGACTGTGACACAAATACAGCCACACTCTCCTGGAATGCTTCATCTGGAGCTCTGAGTTACCAGAGTGATTTAACTAGACCTGGAGAAATGTTCTCATGCAATTCAACTGGCACCAACTGCACCATCCTCAACCTGCCATGTGGTCAGACCTATACTTCAACCGTCCGAGCCATCAACAGTAAAAGCAGCAGCATGCCTGGTGACACAGTTCAAATTCAAACTGGTAAGCCACAAACTATGAGTCAAGAACTGTTTCCAAAGATCAGAAACATTAAGGATGTCTAATTCATGCACAACCCTATAAGCAATTCCTAAGCAGATTCATATTTAGAAAAGCCTCTCTTTATATTCACACTGACCCCCAAAACCATCAAGAAAACTATCAGATATCTACCTGACTGTTCCTCACAGGGACATTATGGGCCTGATTCACAAACGTAACTTACACTTTATGAGTAAGTTTACACTTTTGAGTAAGTTTACTACTTTTTGGTATTCACAAAGTGCAGTTTTGTAGTAACTTACACTTTTGTATTAAATAACACTTTTGTAGTAAGTCCAGCACTACACATGGCTAACCATTGGTACTGCAACACCCTCCCATAGAAAATAATTGAGGCAAGGACTTAAAATATAACCTGATAAGAAATAATGTTAAATTAAATTATTTCATATAAGACCCAATTGTTTTGAATAAACGGACTCACTCGTTTACCTTCACCGTGCCTTCTAACATGCCTCTCCATCTTTTACTTCTTTCCTCCCTTCCCTTCTTACACTCACTCCTACCTCCCTCATTCACATGCCCAATTTTCTCTTGCCTTTCCTCTCTTGCCTACATCCCTCACTGATTCACCCACCCCTAACTCACTTTCCCATTTAAATCACTCCCTCCCTTTGACTCACTCAATTACCCACTCAATCACTCACCCATTCATGCATTGTCTCTACACCCACCTTAGTTCATAGCAGAATAATAGTGGTGACCAGGCTTAATAGAAGGGGTTGAGTATGTAGAGATGGCATGGAGCAGGGAGAAGAAGGGCATGGATTAGGAAAACCATGCAGCACTCGGAAGGTGATAATAATGCAGACCCAACAGGGCAGGCAGATAAGCTGATGAGTTATGGTGATGATGGATGGTTGCAGGAGGGTAGCAGGTGGGATGTAAGGGGGCCGTGATGACAACCTTATGGGCAGAGGAGCATAGAAAGACACAGTGCCAGAGATGAGTCGAGGAGAAGAGTTGATATGTGGCTCTGTGCCTGTCTTTCTAGTGTTGGATCTGCCACTAAGTGACCACCCTCTCCCTTTTGCAGTTCTTTGTAAATGTTGAGGTAGAAACATGATCAGTTGCCAATAACTGTTTATATGGAGATGGATTACAGGGTAACAGATGTTTCACAATTAATATTCAGTTTAAACACCAAATTCAAAAGGGAAAACCTTAACAATTTGTATCTTTTCTATTCAATGTTTAGCTCCTTGTGCCCCGCAAGCTGTACTCACTCATGTTGACTGTGAAACCAATGCTGCAACATTGACGTGGGATATCACTCCAGGAGCTCTGGCTTACTCGTTGACGGTAACATCAGGTGATGGTAGTGAGGTGCACACATGCAACTCAACGAATCCCAACTGCACTATCAGTGGCCTTTCATGTGGCCAAACATACTACTCCATTGTGACTGCGTCCAACATGCAATGCCAAAGCGCTGCCAGTGCCGTCACTGAGCTGGAATCCGGTGAGGACGGCATGCTTTTCTGAATTTTGCATTATGACCCACTGCAAGTTTAATGTTCTGTAACTTTAAATATTTCACTGAAATATACTGTCGGAACGAGCTTTCCATCATGGTTCTGTCTGAGTGTTGACAGTGAATGTAATCAGGACCTGCTCTATACCATATGAAGAGTCCTGCAGGTTGCCCAATGCTAGAGAAGATTTGGCAAAATATCTTGCCTTGGGTAGGAAAACACGAGAAAGGGGGAGGCACGTTGGGGTGCAAAAAGGATTTGGCTTAGAGCTAGTGCTCTCAATTTATTCATGGTTGTCAGGTCAGAGAAGGTCTAAGGGAAAGTTGATAAAAAGAGCAGCAATTTAAAAAGATGGAAGATTGATCTAGGAGAGAACAACTAAATTCAACTTAGTTATATATAATGTTCTTGGTTTCAGCGGTCTAGAGGCTCTGCATAGCAAACAGGACCCAAAGAGGCCCACGCATCTGGTTGCATGGTTGCATGGCTTCAGACTGCTCACATATTGTAATGAAATGGTTGGGGGCAGAGGAATGGGCTGCATGTGAAGATTCATTACCATATAAACACAAGCTGTGGTATGTGGCACTAATCATTGCCGAGACTTTCCTTAGAGCCTGGACCTGCCCTCTGGAACCCCTCACTCTGGCTCTATAAAAAGAGATCCAGAAACACAAACAGTCCAGGGAGAGACTTTCAGTACAGTTGGATATTTGCACCCAACGTCCAATGATTTCAATTGAATATCTCAGAACATGAGGACCAGAGGACAGGAGACAGAGGATCCAACAGAGACTTCCAAATCCCTCAAAAGATTACATGCTACACAAGAGCACTATCTCTGCTGGGTATAGTCCAGGGGCCTGGGGTGACCTCAAGAGTGAAATAAATAAATATTTATTAATATGAGTAGGGTCAAAAAGGCAGGGGACAGACTATTTTCATGGTTGGTGAAGGCAAGATGATTGGGTTACGAAGGCATCCACCAGCAAATGGAAGGCAGAGCAGCCATACAGCTAGGATAGATAGAGCTGGAGATGACGTTTTCGGGTAGTCAGGGTATCAGAGACAATGGATCAGCCTGGCAGGCATTAGCTGCCACAGGGTCCAGTGCTCTTTTTACAAGAAAAGGTTCCCAACTCAAGTTTGCATCATGTGTTCCCTACAATGCTTGTTTATTACACAGGACAACTGTAGAATTATTGCATGCTCTACCGATTTTGGCCTACATCTTTAATGTAAGCTAGAGTCTTATGTCTTGTGTGAAGGTATTATAAAGGGCTGAATGGCAGCCTGCATTGCAGTTTCTTATGTGCATTGCTGACAGAGTACAGTCAGACCCAAAACAAACTGTGTGATAGTTTACATTCTGTACACCTACAGTGGATTGCTTAGCATTCCTCACAAAGCTGTTGGAATCACAAAGCATTTCTACTGCGCAGCGATTCAGGTGTGCAGGCAGGCGGAGGACCCGAATTTTCAGCTTTCTGGGCAGTGGTGTAACACAGGCAACTGTAGCCCCTGTGGTGTGGGGGGCCAAACTCCAGGGGGCCCGCTCTGCACAGTACTTTGCCTGGAGAGCTCCAGATTGAGTATGGAGGGGCCCCTCCACATACCTTGCAGGGGGCCCCCTCAAGTTTCGTTAAGCCACTGTTTCTGGGCATCGGTCTCTTGCACCCCCAGGAGCAGAGATACAGGTGTGTAGAAACCAACGTGTGCACCAACGAGCACAAACCTGATGGTCATGATCTCTGTGTTCAATAACTTATGCCAAGGGTGTTATTTATAGGATGATACAATATCGAAATCCGGCAGGTAGATTGGCTCCTAGGTGATAAGCATCTCCCACAGAGAAGTCTCCTTCCACTTAAAAGGGTCCATCTGGTGAATGATGGCACAATACATCTCAAAATCCCAGTAGATCTCATCAAAGAAAACAACATTTCAGAAGGCCTGTTGTTGGTGACTGTTAGAGATGAAGGACTGGGAGAAGACAATTGTTTTTTTCCCTGTACTCTGGATAGCTCCTTGAAAACAAGCATCTGAAGGTTACATAATTCTAAAGAAGATATAGAATGCTAACCTAACTCAAAGAATGTACCTGCAGCAGGTGCAATGCTGCAGTATGAAGCAGCTGAAAATGCATTCACTTTCCTTTAAAACCATTCTAAATATATAGGTAAAAACCACTCTAGTCTGACAACTTACTAGCTTTAAATTCGAGAAAGACCTCAAGCTGTTCCTTATTCTTACATGGGTTGGTCATATATATTTAAAGTATTTTTAGTTGTCAATCCATTAAAGGTGTCCTAGTGGTTAAATAAAGCTGTTATTTAATTTAAGTTTGTACTTGATTTAGTCCTGCAATAAAAAAGACATATAACATTAGTATCTTTTGGCAGTAAATAGATTTTTTTGTGATTCCTGGATTTTGATTAGGGATAGATGTTTACTCTTGTGTATCCCTCCCAATACCTGTGTTACCCTGACCTTCGGGGATCTTGAGAGGAGTAGCAGGAACAAAAGCTAACAATGGCTCTAAGACCTTCTCATGCTTTACTGTTCCTCTATCCCTTCAGTAGGGAAATGAGGGTCTCAGGTCCTAATCAAGGATCTAGGGGTCGCCCATGTGAAGACCTAGGAGATCAAAGGGTGTGTAATGTCACTTCTGTTAATACTTAACTCAGTTGAATCAACGTCCATGGTGTAGTCTTCAACATTAATTGAAATTAAGGGAAAAAAAGAATTGACTACTTTTTTAATTTGGGGGTGGATGGGGTATCCAAATGTAGATATTTTCGGGAGTGGCTTAGAGTTACAGCTTCCAGACACTTCCTTTTAGTGGTGAGACAAAAATAAATTGTTTCGTTTTCAGTATGGCCAGAGCACAGACTATGGCAATGTTTAAAAAGGTCTGTAGAACTATTTTAATGCAGTAATCATTTTTGGATATTTAACATCTAGTATATGTGTCTTTTTCGCACATTTGTATAACTTGGACCTGATGTACAAAATGTACATTTGTAAAACGTGCTTGTGAATTGTGCACAGAATTTTAGCGAATGGAAAATAATTTTGCAAACTGACCTAAGTACTCGAGGGTTCAGATTCGGCCTACCTCTTCAATATTCATGAAGCAGGTCGCAAATTGCATCTCACTACGATTGGATGCCATGACTGGGATAGTAGCCTGCAGGGGTGAACAGACCACCATATCTGTGAATGCATTTAAATGAAGTAAACTATTTAAAACTAAAATGCAGCTCGGGGCTAAATTTAAAAACACAGTTTATTTTTTTAGTTTGTTTGAGGTAGCAGTGGTCCCTTCAATGCTTAATTTGAGGGAGTGTTTGTCAGTGGGGTCCACAGGCACTCATGTTTAGGGGCCAGCACCTTTTTTTTTTAACTCTTCAGATACTGAGAAAAAGAAAGACAGGGAAAAATACACAAAGCGGAAAGAAAAAGGAAGAGAAAGTCAGAAAAACAGTCATCAAGGAAGAAAGCAGGTACTGGCAAGAGTGAAATAAAGGGGCAGTGAGAGTCTGAGAGTGGATTAAATAGGCCTGGGGCGGTATTTCAGAAAGGACCAAGGGGCTCAACGGGCATGTGTGCCACTTTGTGCATCCCCATGACACTTTGTATTACAGAAGGGGCTGCGGACACTTATTCGTCCCCTGCTGTAATACAGATAGTGCGGGCGCACAGGTTGCGCAATCCTACGCCATAATATGGAAGCAATTGCAAAGGCAAAGAAGCTGTCTGGAGGCGCACTGAAAGTGCACCACAAAAAGGTGGCACACTGTTAGTGTGCCCCCTGATGACAGCCCTCTGAAGGGGGAATGAGGGTTGCATGGAACCCATCAGACATCCCCCTGCAGGTGGGTGCAGTGAGTGACTTTAATCCCTCCTCAAATTGCAAGCGGGTTGCAGCCTGCACTATGAAACATGGAGCGGCTTTGAAGCAGCTGCTCCATATCTCACTTCAATTCACTGCTCCCAGGGCAACATGAGTTTATGGCTGACCTGGTGGCAGCGCATTCTTTGTAATAGGGTGCACTTTCCCTGCTTGCACATGCCGCACCTATTTAAAGGTGTGCCATGGGTCAAACAGGAAAACTGTGCCCTATGTGTAATAGGGCCCCAGATGTGAATGCAAGACTACGTAGCGTTGGTATTCAGCACATCAACATTTAATTGCACCGGCCACAGCCTTCTGAGCTAAATTCTGGGAACTGGTGCTCGTTCTTTTACAAAGTAAGAAATTAGTCCCGGACCACTGCCAACTCCACAACAAACTGTTTTGTTACTGTTGCAACTCAAAGTTGGTGACTACCAGATTTCAGGACCAAATTACTGATGCATAATATAGAAGATTGCTATTTAAAAGGGACAGCCCGGACATACCTCCTCCAAATAGTGATTTGTCATGCCTTTCTAAGCCCATTTAATGATTGGTAACCATATACATTTTAAAAAAAGAAGCCATTTTGCAGCCGCAAGCAACAAAATGACTTTGGACATCAAGCCTTGTTCTAGTTCTCTGTTAGAGCTCTGGCGCGAAAATACAGTTGAAACACTCAAATAAAATGACAAACAACTACTTTGCCGATATTGTCTTACAGTCAACAGACTTTTTTTCTGAATTGAATGATAAAGAGACATTTATGAGCTAACAGAAAATGGACTCATGAAAAAAGAGAGAAAAAAGTTTTCTTAAAAAAACAAAACTTCCTCAAATCCTAGTAAAAGTTCAAATAGTTAACAATGTTAAATACCCTTTAAGCGCAACACAGTATCTAAACCCAGTGGAGCACAACAAATAAATTAAATGACTGTCTACCTTAAAGGCGTAGCCACTGTTTTGAATGCCCTCTGTTTGCTGTTGCTCTTGATAATAATGTTTCACTCCAGTGCATTTCAATGGGAAGTTCATGACTTTACTTCCGTACTGCCTGGGAGTTTCCTCCCGTTTGGGTAAGTTGTTTACTTAGTGCAGTGTTGTTTATCCTTTTCTTTTGATTTTTCCTGGGTTAAAAGCTCTGCAATGCCAATTATCTTATGTGTGATTTCACTTGCTCTCTGTGATTTCATCATGCACTTGAAGAGTGAAGGTTCTAGCCTCAGTGATGTAGATGGATCACAAGATACCTCTAGTTAAATTACAGGATAGGTTTATTAAGACACAGCAGAGCACTACACCTCGACAGCTGACCAGACCATCAACTGACAAGTGTGGAACATTCAAGTACAAAGTAGAATACACACAGGTATTCTGGGAGGCTTAAGAGGTGGAAACATAGAGAAAGGTCTAATGACCAAAGACGGCCATGTTGCGAGGAGTATACGTTTACTACACTCAGCTAGTCCTGTGATGTGGCTGAAGAAATGCCAGTGGGCCTAAATGGATCAAAATACTAAACCACTAACTACAAATCTGCTTTCTCTCGCTATAACATGGCAGCCAGTGAATGTAAGGTGCTAGCTAGACTCTCCAATAACCTATGTATGTATGTTTGTCCATTGTTTATCCCGTTCCATTAACTATCTTGAAAACTGGAAAATGTTCAATGGAATGGTTACACTTTTAATCAACTTTGATTATCTTTATACAGTGCCCTGCATCTCAACAAATATGACAACACAGCTTGATCAATCAACCAACCTTGCAACAGTCACCTGGGATGCAACCAGTGGGGCCCTGGCCTACAGTGTATCTCTTCTTGGAGCTGCTGGACAGTTGTATTCGTGCAATTCCACAGATGTAGGATGCAGTGTCAATAACATGCAGTGTGGTCAGCGCTACAATGTAACTGTCCAATCTATCGGTGTAACATGTAGCAGCACATCGACGGCTGGAATGGAACTGGAGACAGGTAGGTCTCAGGTTGTTTGGTCCTTTCCTAAACCCCCTCCCCCCTCCGCTTCACAGTAGGATCTCTGTTATTTAAGAGAGTCAAGAGACGCCCAGTTTCAACGCTCTCCAAACAAGATTCACGCCTGTTGTTGTGCATCAACAGATTCTGCACCAGTGTATGTTCAAGTTTAGGCACATAAATCCTAGGGAAGATGATACATCAGATATATATTACATCTCATAGTTAGCAAGCGGTGCTATGTAATAGCAAGAGAGTAAAACATTTACAAGTGACCAAGTGCAAGGGCATCAAATCCTCTCTGTACTTGCACAATGGACATTCATCCAAGCCTGCACACAAAGGTCCTATGCCACTGTGCTGGTGTCATAACCGAGGATTGAGGAGACTGGGCAGTGAGCAGTTTATAGTAGAAACCAAAAGCATGAGGCCATCAAACATCAACACCCAGGGAGGCAGTTGGTTCTTCTAAGGCATAATGGATGTTTTCATGTATTGGATGAAAAGATGGTGTACGGCCCTTGCTCCTCGCTGCACTGCACAGAAATCTTTTAGGCTTCATTGAGGTCCAGTTTTGAGGGTTGTCTGATAGAAGCGTGAATGGTTTTACCACGCATTCCTTTACCATGCATGCCTTTACCATGAAATTTCCTGGTATAAGCATGAATGGTAAAGGGGTATGAGCTTAATACGTGGTTAAAACATGCGTGGTAGAGGTCGGAACACATGTGGGTCATACCACGATGTTTTGACTGTTTCCCAGTTTTGAGAGTGTCTGTGTAACCTGATCTGCTTCTACGCTGTACATACAGAAAACTATTGAAAAGATTGCAGCTTGCACAAAGGTTTTTATTTTGAGTTTTTTTTTAATGTAAGGTCCTCAGACATTTCAGGATGCTCAGCTCTATTTAAAGAACAAAATGTGTTATTCCAAAATGTTTAACACGTTTTTCTTGCATTCATTGCAGCTCCCTGTGCACCTACTAATCTGGTAGCTGTGGTTGACTGTGACACACAAATTGCAAACATTCTGTGGGATGTGGCTGATGGAGCATTGTATTACATTTCTACTGCAACTGGACTTTATGGAGACAAGTACACGTGCAACAGTACTACTACCAGTTGCAGTATGGGAAACCTGCCATGTGGTCAAATATACAATGTCACTGTCACAGCATTTAGTAGGAGCTACAGCAGCCCGCTCAGCAACGCTGTGGAACTACTCAACAGTAAGTGTCCATACCCAAAGTAGGCATGCTTATCAATGCTTTGTGTGCTTTACATCATATAGCCTTTATTTTGTTTTTATCTCCCAACAACTACTCCTACAATATTTTCAGAACAGTGTTTCTCACTAAGTCGGTCAAGGAGCTCATTAGTGTTGTCTCAATTTAGTTACTTTTACTCAGTAAAGTAGAGTTGTGAGGTTAGCAGCAAGAAGTAGGGAATGGAAGCTGATCATAGAAATATCTTTCAGATTATTGCATTATTGTTTAATCATGTCTGAAATTAGGCCTACTGCACAACATTAATATTCCCTCTGAACCTATTTCATGAGAGACCAAAGACAGGTTGTCTGGTTTGTTCTCTGTGGCACACAGTTGCAAGGGGCACCTGGCACTTTAGTGGTGAGAATGCGTGGACTCCCTACCAACCCTAAGCATCAGGTACTAGGTATTTGCTTTATGAAGCCTCATTGACTTTCCAATGGACAAGCAGTCAATGCCTCGCTCAAGAAATGTGTGGTAGGACAGGTTTAGCTACAATACAACACAATTATCGTGAATACAGGGATATCAATGCCCAGGAAGAGTTGTGAATACACAACCCTTTCATTTTAACTGGAGAACATATATAAATGTATTTTCTTAGTAAAATGGACTTTAAGTGGTAAAATGTACACAAAACAAAAACAATTTACAATGAAGTGATAATGTAACAGAATGTAGTAGTGAAAGCAGCCCTCTGGCTATTCATCGTATACACTGTCCGTAAACACTAAACAACCGTGAATGCTGTTGCAATCCTGGAAGCAAGGAAAACAATATCCCAATAATGCAGAATAAACTGTTGTCAAGGTTAAGCAGTGCAAATGGAAATCACTTACAGACTCCAAATATAGCAATACAAAAAGGAGGATATCATACCTCGTGCCAAAATGGGGTTAGTATATATGTTATGAGTCTCAGCAACAAGTGTTCATGAACACCGAAAACAACATAGAAACCAAGCAAAAGCAGTAGCAAATCATGGGCAGTGTATCTGAAGACCTGCAAAAGTAGCGGACAGTGTCCGAAGGTTCCTAAAGTTCAATTACTAGCACTGCGAACATCATCGCTCCTCTGGTCACAAGTGAATACTTGACAGAGCATGAAGGGATTGCACCGACATCTCATTTTGGATTTGTTTCACTGTTTACGAATTGCAATGGAAAAAGTTATGCTCATAATATTCGTGAACATTCCAATTACAAAACAATAGTAAACACAAAGGCTTCTGATGTACCACAAGCCTCTGGTTTTAACTAACTTGTGTGAGGCAGTGCACAGCACTCCTGGGGACAGTTACTGAGGTCCAAAAACTATAATCTTACTGTCACCGGCTAAGGATTCTACATAGGGTGGCAACGGTGGGATACACCCATTAGGGTGCAGAGACCAATTAATAGTCTCCACTAACAGGCTGAGGGAAAGGTGTGTCGCTGAGGAGCATTTACCTGCAGTTGAGAGAGCCTCTCAGGATCAGAAGTCCCCCCACATATGACTAAAAAACAGAAAGACCGGTTTCAGGAATAAATTGAAGATGGCTGGAATGGTACAGCTGCACTCCTTACAGAGCACTTCCATCCTCAAATACATGCCCAATCCAAGTCCTCCCAGAACCCAGATATTCAATAATGCACCATTTAGGAAGCCAGGAGTATTTCAGAACAAATTTGGAGACAGTCAGATTTATTTGCCTTTATTCAGTGTGCTAGATTTTCTTTCAATTTTGCACTTTGTAAGCAGCCTCAGCTGTCTGTGCGAGCTTCTCCAGAGCAAAATTTGCTTTGTCACTTTTGGATGCAAGATCTGTAATCCTGGTTCTGTTGATAATACACTGAGTCTAAATAATGATGTTCATGCTGAAGTAAAGTTTAGAATGCAGTGTGTGAGAGTCTCACCCCTTCAAAGAACATTGAGGAAATACGTAATCACGCCTAGTGCGACAAATAACTTCCTGAATAGACAAGAAGAACCGCGTTCTCAGTTCAGAAGCTGGTCTATAAACTTCAAAGGGACATTGCCATTTTTCAAGCACAGATTAGATACAATTCTATTGTAATATTATGTTGACACAGCAGAATACTTTTTCAACTTATTGGTGATTCAGCAAAAAAGTTGGAAAATATAGTAAGTTGTGTTTCAGGAACTAATATGTATTGTTGAAATATGCACTCATTTCCGGGTTAACTTTGACATCCACGCTCTAATGACCTCATGTGTCTCTTGTGGTAGTAATGCTAGAGACTGGTAGCCATAGGCAAGGGAGAGTAATCACTTGATACAGCAGAGTCAATGAGCCATTTCTGCAAAGTAGCAGGCCAACTCCTTCTGAAGCCAATTAACAATAAGGCTAGAGGTGATCACTGCCACGTTAGACTAGTTGAACGTTTTAGGAAGGCTTATATGAGGCACTTATTCTGATGATGTAGTAAAAGGTCCTCATTATGAATTCATCAGTACATCGGTGACTCTTATATAGTCAAAATAGCTAACCGTCATGTGTGCAGCCGATGCAGTGGTACCACGGGCCAGTGTTGCGAGAAAATCGCTATATCCCAGTTATGGGTCTATTTTAATACCCATCAGGGAAACTGGGGATGCGGTTTATCTTGCTTTAAGGCCCGTGGCACCATGCAAAGCCAAGGCTTAACCTTGCTTCTTGTCCTAAAACATAACACACATCTAATCGGTATCCTCAGACATGCATATGGTGCCCTTCTCTTTCCATGAAACATTTACGTATGCAGAATTATTGGATCTTTAATTTGTCTCTTAGCATGCATGTATTATACAGTGGAGAAGTGTGGCTCAATGATTAGAGCGGCAGACCCTGATGCAGAGGTCTAGCCCGGGACCAGGGTTCAATTCCCCGCCTCGGCGGGTCTGGGGCTCAAAAATTTCATGGACCTGATAATTCTCACCTCGATGCCATTCCAATCATGGAGTCCCACTCTGCAACTCTGGGCAATAGCTTGCTTGATCTCCACAACGGCCCCCACAACGCTACGGATGCCTGGCCTCCACCTTGGGGGTGCCCAGGAGTGGACGCCTCACAGGGAAAGCCAGGATGGGTTCCACGGCGGTATTCGTACAAGCGCCTTGAGACCCTTGCGGGTGAGTAGTGCGCTATACAAGTATCAATTTACATTTACATACAGTCTACAATTCTGCAGCTTTTAGTAGAATGGATCATTTATGCTACCATAGACATACCTGTGAGTGAAAAACTTAATTTTACCATTTCAAGAAAAGAACTGTGAGAGACCACTTCTCACAACAGAACAAACAAAAAATAAGGAAGCAGAGAAAGTGAAACAGTGTCATTTAACGTATGCACTAATGAATGTCTTTGCTGTGCAGTTCCTTGTACCCCACAGAATGTTGAAACCCTGCTGGATTGCGCTACGAATACTGTGACTATGAACTGGGCATCGGCATTAGGAGCTGCGAGCTATGTTTCAACTTTGTTAGGACCAGCTGGAGAAGAACTCACATGCACCACAAATGTAACAACATGTGATATTGCTGGGATGCAGTGTGGCACAAGATACACTGGGTCTGTTACAGCTAAAAATCAACACTGCAACAGTGCCGTCAATGCTACAGTTGAGATAGACTCTGGTAGGTATGACTGCACTTGTGGTTTGTGTGAGTTGTCGCTCTTTCAGCTGGGCTCAATCAGCACTTCTTGTTTATGAAATGTGGTAAAAAACTATGAAAAGGTTCGCTTACGGCATATTGGGGAGGAGGGGTGTTGTGTGGTCAACAGTTTGTTTTACTTCATTTGTTTTTCTTCTTTATTATAAAGCAGTCACATTTATGGGCCAGTGGATCCCTTGTTTAGTATTTGGTTCAGGAACAATCTTGTTTAATAATATTCTTTGTCTTCATTTTCCATTGTCTTTAATAAAAGTTGAACCTTTCGTTTAGATGGCACTCAAGTATTAAGTATATCGTACCCTGAAGTCTTTTTCTGTATTTATGGTTTAAATATACCAATTAGATCAGTCCCTTTGTAAAGGCTGCTAGAGGGATTGCGAGTGTTAGCTCTGTTGCAGAGCTACACTGTTGACATCTAAAGCAGTTCATATCAGGTTTTTCATTGGTCCATTCCATTCAAGCTTTCTGGTTGATGGGAGTGAATCATGCACAGCAGGTGCATTCACCAAGCAGACAAAACCCTTGTTTAATGCTCTGGCCCTGTTGGGGTCAGGTACAGGGATTGACAACTATTTGGGAACCATATTCGGGTTATTCCATTTCCCAGACTGCAATAGGGGTAGTATGTGGGACTGATTCTAAGTGCCTGATTTCCAAAAGGTAAGTTACACTTTTGAGTAAGTTTACTACTTTTTATGCAATTCACAAAATCCGAGTGCAAATTTACTCCACAAAATTTGTTTATTACTTTTAGCTATCCACAAAATGTGTGGAAGTTACACCTTTGGAGTAAATTTACACTTGAATTTTGTGAGTGGACAAAACGTAGTAAACTTACTCAAAAGTGTAAAGTACTCAAAAGTGTATAGCCCCTGGTTCATCAATTTGGTGGAGACATTGGAGTTACACTTTTGAAGTACATTTACACTCAGATTTTGTGAGTAGTCCGAAAGTGGTAAATTTACTCAAAAGTTTAAATTACTCAAACGATAAAATTACCTCCGTGAATCAGGCCCAAAGTGCTCATAGTTTACTACCGGAGGGAACCTTCCTGGCCCTGTGAGTGGATTCATCAGTTCACAGAAGCATGAAGGGTAATTGGACCGGACTGGCCAGTCTTTTATGGTAGTTCCCCGGTAGGCTGCAGGCTCGGGCTGCTTTCAGATCAGATTCTCTGTCATCCACCAACGCTGTCCCAGCGGCTCCATTCTAGTCACAGCCTACAACAGTAAGGGACCGGTTAGGCCATGGTTGATTTTGGTTTCCACCGTGGCCCTGAGGGTGATGTAGATTTCATGCTACCTTTTTTTGTCTCCCATAGTTTTTGGATAATCAGGTTGAAGCGAAAGTAGCCCAGGGCTGAAACCAGACTGGCTTTTGAAAAACACGCTTTTTAACACAATGTTTCTCCCTGTGGAAAGCTCTTTTCCTCTCTTTAACACTCTCACAAGCATCATTTCAGAAGTAAGTCTGAACTGAGAAATAAAAAAAGAAATGCTTTATTGACATTTCTGAGCTATAGTGGTGCTTCACAATATCACCCTTATGGCTTAAGCTAACATGTTTGTGTTTTCTAAGTGTTCTTCTTGGTTTTTGAAAATGTTTTAACCCTCTTTAATAAACTGAAAAAACCTTGTGAAAATTGTACGGCATAGGAAGGTAGTTATGAGCTTATACAAAATCCAAGAAACTGCTCATTGACTCTACCTTACTTATGCAATTTACAATTTCAGACAACCTGGACATAAAGAACGGATTTTGTGCTTGGTGCACCCTGAAAGTTTGAAAAGAACGGCTGTTCACACAACTTTCTGATGCTTTGAAAAGCGCGCATTTAACTAAGATAATAAAGTATTGAGGGATACGGAAATTTGGAGTCCCTTTCGGAATCTCTTAATTACAACCTGTGTCCTTACAGGAGTAGATCAACATACCTGAGTCAAAGTACTGACGATTGGTGTATGAATATGTGCTTGTGGATCCATTGGTGAGCCTTACGTTATTTAATGTGAGGCTCTTTGATCTTTCTCTGTTTTGATCCTATACCTTGTTATCTTGGAAACAAGAGCCTTAGGAAGGGAATGAATGTCTCTCAACTTTTTCAGTCTGAAATGATGGGGATAATCGAAAGGCATTACAAATGACCTTGGCAGAGTATGGGAATTGGGAATCCTACTGTGGAAATCTTTGAAAACTGATGCAAGAACTTTAATTACAAGTTTGAAAGGATATCTTTTAGTAATTTGTTTTCCCAGTTATTGGAAAATAGTTAGTGTTAGAGAGGATTGGGCAAATAGCATTGTTGAGAACCGATGTGGCTGGAAGATACAGGGAATATTTGGGCCGTCTTTTTAGGGAAAAAGTACACTTTAAAGCCTGACTTATAAATTATTCAATAACGACAGATTAGTGACAGAATATCAGAACCAAAAATATCGTGTGGACAGAATATTGTGTCAAAAGTATCGAGGACCAAGATATCGAGAAGGTAAATGCAAATGCAAACTCCACATCTATGTGTGTTGACGATATATATATATATATATATATATATATTAGAGGGCGTGGCATTAATTGAAAAGAAGGTGTGTCGGACATTGCTTAGTTCAGTTGAACCTTTGAAAAAGAAGCATGGTGGCTTCGAAACGCGTCGGCAACATCGGCTGTAAACAGACTAAGAGACTGCGAAGGCTTTCTGTCATGGAAGTGCATTTTTACCAATAAATGTTGTGTACGTCAATTGTCCGAGTGCGGTCCTGCCCTAGGGGCACTTTGGAGCTTCATATATATATATATATATATATATTCAAGCGTACATGTGGAGTAATATATAGTAAAACTTTATGCACTCGTAGAAACTTACCTTTACAATATTTATGTCCCCGATCTTCTTCATAAAATATTTTGTCCCTCGATATTTTTGGTTCCGATTTTCTGTGTAAACACAATAACGACTTTAAGGGCGTTAAGGGAGTGAATTCGGAGGGATACCCCTCAAAAGGAATTTAGTATGAAGTAAACATTAAAGCAGATTTGACAAGCACAGTTGATGAAACCTCTCTTGAGTTTAAAGGTTATTAGTAAGGTGCTGCTTGCTTAATATTTAAATAATGTTGGTAATAGAGATATATCAGTGTCAGTTCCCCATATTGGAGGCCACATCTATAAACTGAGCGTGTATCCAGAAGTACCTTGATGTAGATTTTCTTTTGGTCCTCGCCTATTTGAAAGATTTAGACCACACTATGTCCCTGCTGGTTTGGAAAATGTAAAAAAAATTGACAAAGCCAATAGCGCTCTCATATGCAAAACCTATTGGGCCCGATTCACAGAACAAACTTAAGACAAAATCCTAAACTTAGTACCATTTTGGGATTCACAGAATGCACTTACTACTTCTGGTATTCACAGAATGAACTTACTACTTTTGCGATTCACAGAATAAACGTACTACTTTTGCTATTCACAAAATGGATTTACGACTACTAACTCTACGTCCGCACTCGGGCCGGAAATTCCGGCCCGGAGGTGGAGCTTCCGGCCCGGAGGCAGAGCTTCTGGCCCGGAGGTGGGGCTTCCGGGCCGGAGGCGGAGCTTCCGGCCCAGAGGTGGACATTTTGGCCATGGTTAAATCTCTGCCACTGGCCGGAATCCCCACCTCCGGGCCGGAAGCTCCGCCTCCGGCCCGGAAGCCCCGCCTCTGGGCCGGAAGCTCCGCCTCCGGGCCAGAATTTCCGGCCCGAGTGCGGACGTAAAGTTAGTAGTCGTAAATCCATTCTGTGAATAGCAAAAGTAGTAAGTTTATTCTGTGAATCGCAAAAGTAGTAAGTTCATTCTGTGAATACCAGAAGTAGTAAGTGCATTCTGTAAATACCAAAATGGAACTAAGTTTAGGATTTTGTCTTAAGTTAATTCTGTGAATCGGGCCCATTGATTTTGCCGTCACCTGTTTTAACGTTACAACCAAGGACCATTTGGTTTTCTCCTGCCTAAAATGTTCATTCATATATCAAGATATGTACCCACCCCTATGAATTCTTCTATCCACCCAAGGCCACCCATTCATCCTTTCCTGAATGCTGGCATCCGAGTATCCACCCCACATCTATCCCATCCACCTGTGTGCTCATGTGGGGTTCTATGCACTTACACGTTTGCATCTGTGCCGCAGGATGAACAAGCTACCGAGCACGCTTTCACCAACCGCACACTATGAGATGCCCTCACTCAAGTCATCTACACACCAGGAATAGGCCTGTCGTTGTTACCTTTACTTGTTTCATTTTATAAGTTTTCTCTTTTTTTTTTATATCACACAGATTGCATCTATGCCCACACAAAGTAATATACCAGTATGTTTATGTTAAACACCTTCGATATATGATATAAACTAATTAACCACCTATGTGCTGGGACAATGTCTTGCCCCCTTATTTTATCAACACACCCTGTTTTTGTATATACATAAAAAAAATATTTGTGTAAAAAATCTGCATCTGTGTACATCTGCATAGACATAGCACACACAAATAAATTGCTAGCACAGCAGAAAAAGTATATACTTAAAACAAGCCAGACCTTTTGGCTTTCTTAGTGCCTGTTCCTCATAGAAAACAGTAAAGGAACATAGTTTTGTCCAAATATCGGATGGTGGAAGTAGCACTGGCCGATTTAGAGGACATAACGTTTGATTGTCGTGCAGTTATTGATTCTCAGAATGTAAGTTTTCGGTGATGTGTCAGGATGGCTGTTTTTGTTGTTAAATTCTGAAATATTTTTTGATACGCAGTTCCCTGCACTCCTGATTTTGTGGAATCACTGCTGAACTGCTCAGCTGATAGCGCATTGCTAACCTGGCCACATGCACGTGGAGCTGTGAATTATTCCACCCTTGTGAATGGGTCCAGTGGAGATCTGCACGCCTGCACCACATCAGACACATCCTGCGACATCCAGGGCCTCGCTTGTGGCACGGCATACACCATCCACCTCAAAGGACTGGGGCAGGAGTGCAGCAGCTCGGGCGACGCCATCGCTGAGCTTCTGACCGGTAGGTGTAATGGCTGACAATAGTAAGTGTAATGGCTGACAAAATGGAAGAACCAATGTTTGCTCCCCATGTCAGCATGAACACCATCCTATTAGCATGGCCTGGTCTGGCTAGTTTCCAAAAAGAGTGCATATATCATTCAATTAGTGTGGTGAAGAGGAGGCGTTTCAAGTCAAGGGTAAATTGGGCAATTGCGCAGGACTCTCACCTCCCAGAGGCCCCCGCCCCCTGCAAAACTCAACCTTCTCCCTATTTGGCCACATTCTATTCTATTTCTTTATCTAAACATCCCTCCATCTCTGCCTGCAGTTACCTCTAACTTTGTCTCTCATAACCAGTGTCTTCTTGAGGATGTTTGCGGCCCATGAAATACACATGTCAAGTGTTTTTATATGACTTTGTTCAAATTAAACATTTAGGGCATATTTACAAGACCCTTGCGCCTCCGGTTTAACATGGAAAAAAGTGACGTACCGGCAGTGCAAGCCCCTTCATTTAGTATTGTTTAGCATCATTTGGGTTTGAAATGGGTAACAAAAGTTAAATGTATTCTAAGTCAATATATACTTCATCTGTTGCAGTTACTAATTTACGACTAGTTTTGAGATGTAAATAAATACTACGAAAAAGGGTTTCGTGCAAATACAAGCCACTCTCGCCAATGGATCCACCTACATTTTCTCAACTCCCTCTGAAGAGAGGGAGGTTTCCTAGTAGGGGTTCTCTGAGACTTGCCTGGCTCCAACATGAACACCCCAAAAGCATTAATAAAGTGGGCTATATCATCTAAAAAGTGTAATTCTCCATTGGATACTATGACTGGAAACATATGCATGTGATATACAATGGTAAATTAAAAACAATACTAATATTGAGATTATTCTTCTGTAAAAGTATGCTGCTTAATGGTTGCCTTGAACCTCTGTTCTGCAGCTCCCTGTGAACCTCAGGATTTGGAGGTGACATTGAACTGTGAAACTGGTACTGCTTCCCTCTCCTGGAGTGCCGCTGTTGGAGCACTGAACTATGTCTCATACGTGACTGGGCCTGACGATGAGTACATTTCCTGCAACACCACTGGAACAAACTGCAGTATTGAGGGCCTGGCATGCGGGCAGGAGTACACTGCAACAGTGGCAGCCTTGAACGACCTGTGCAGTGGGATGACCAGCGCAGCCATCACATTCCAAACTGGTAAGCAATCTACCAAGCGTTGCATCATTGGTGATCTTCCTTTGAAGCAGTATCACCTTTTCAATTTCATGATTGACATCCTCAAGCATGTCAAGGTAAGCAAGGTAACTATTAATGTCTCAGCAATACATACCCAAAGAAACCTCTGAAACATTCACATGTGGACCTCCACCCATGGCAATCACCAGTGCCACTGCTCACAGCCTCACAGGACACAGGGCTCAATCAATACCTGCATGTCTGGCACAGTATGTCTGGCAAGCCCACTCCAGGCTCACTAGCCCAGTATATCTCAAACTGTTAGAACTGCTTGGCATCCAGGCATGGCAAGGAAATCCTTGACTTGCTTCTCCCTAGACACATTCACATTCTATTTTTGGTGTAAATGTGGGTATATGAAGGCTGGATGGGTATTGTTTGACAAACAATCCCACATACACAGAAAACAATTATTTCTTACAATCCCAACCACGAAGAGGGAGATATTACACTTGCCGAAAGGAGAACATAAACACTGAAAGACACAAAACATCATAATCTCTGGTCGTGAGACCCTACTCATTCACTGCTGCAACTTGTGCAACATCAGTCTCTACTTCATTCGAGTCTATAAATAAGAATAATTAGCTCCTTGTTTGTCGGTGAATGTGTTAACACAGTAGCTAGCATTATTCCTGACCACCCACACATCACTGTCCTAGTAGGCTATAACATATGCAGTGACACAACAAATAAAAACACGTGTCCTCACCATGGAGTTGAAAAACGTCTGTCAGACCTTTTTTCAGGGGATACAATGCAAGCAGGGTCAGTTTCAGAAATGGTTTCCTGTAGTTCTTCTTCCAAGTATCCTTTCCAGGCTGCTCTCCTGGCACCGCCTTTGTATAGAGTTATGCTCTCCAGCTTGGAGAACTACCCACAGCAGAGGCTTGAAGAGGTGTTCTTCACATCACCTTTGAGTATTGACCACATGATACTGTCTCCATGTTACCTTCCAGTGCCATATGATAGTGTTTTAAGCAGCAAAATGCCTAAATGAATATTGAAAGAACCCTTGCGCCCTCTCTTCCCACTTCAGTGTCTAGGCCTCCAGCATCAGGAATGTCAGCAATATGCTTCCTCTGTGAATATAACTCCACCTCCATCTTGTTCACACAGATGGGCCAGGGATAATGGATCCCACAGGCCTCCTCCACTCTGCTAACATATCCGCACAATGCTTGTACCATACAGGCCACATACACAAACACATACAACATACACTTGGGATGCTAGCGCTAGGTTACAAAGTAGTACTGCAATCACCAATAGCAGCAAGGAGAATAAACATGATGACACAATGATTCCACCATAAGATTGAATTTTTAAGTCAGATATGAAAAATGCTTGTGCTAGAGGTGAACTAAAGCAGTACTGAAATTTCCTAATAGCAGGAAGGTGAACAAATGTGCTAATACAATGAATACACCTTAAAATTCGATTTTTAAGTCCTATGTGAGGGAGTCTTGAGCTAGAGGTGAAGTAAATAGGAATACGTTGTACAGTTAGCAGGATCAGCAGTGGAAGGCTGTGTCTCGCCCTCTATCATCCCTCGCTCTGTTGATGTACAGGTTATTATCAACAGTCTGAAAACAATGCTTTGTGATCATCAGATAAAAGTGAAATAGCTACGCCCCATGGATGTCACTTAGGGGCCACCAGAGGTCGCAGCTGCAACCCCTAGCTTGCCCCTTGTGACTCCTGGCGCTGCCTTTGCGACCCCTGGCCTCAAAGGTGGCAAAATCTTTGCCAGAAATACAGTGACAGCTTAACCATACCAACGCTGGTTGGGGTTACACTCGCTTTGTTTTCAGTCATTTTTTATTACATTATTAGTGAATAATATTACATTAGTTACTATTGGTGTAAAAAAATATGGCGCACAATTAGGTGAAACATGACCTTCCCTGGGAGCTGTGGTGAGTGACAAAATGCTTCTAAATGTCTATTGCGTGTGAGAGTGTCTTTACATGAAGAGTCTATGTAAGTGTGAGTGAAAGTGAAGGTCAAAGGGCGTGTGATTTCACTTCTGCTATGCCTGGCATTTTGGTGAATTGACTTCCATGCTGCGCCCCTTTCAAACTGATCTTTGCATATGTGACTGTGGTGCCCGGATTGCCATTTACAGGTTGTAATAACATGTGTAGCCTGACACAGACAGTGTTGTAGGGTTTTTTTTAATCTGCAAAAGTAAGGTTTGGAGACTTTTGGTGATTCTATCTTGAACATCTGTGTACCTGTCTAGAAAATACATGACCCTGTCAATCACTCTTACTCCCCACTTATCCCTTATCACCCACTCCCTCAAGCAGGTAGTAGTCCTAGCAGCTTTGGACATCATCAGTTCCTGAGTCATCAGCCCACCGTCCAATGGTATTGATCCCCAGGTTGATGCTAGAGTGTAAGTGACACCAGATGAAGATGGTGAGAGAAAGGGAGACTAAAAGAGAAATAGAGGCAGAATATGGGAGAGGAGAAACTTTTCAATCTTGAAGTCAGTATGCTGTATTCAAGGAAAGGGAATCTCCAAAGAGATGCACATGACTAGTTAGTACTGACATCAAAGCAATTTCAGAAGGCACTGAATGTCAAGCTTCCGGTGAGAGCTTTGTCATACAAGTAGTTGAAAGATGGCTTTCACCTAAAGTATTAAAAGTAGATCGCAAGGGGATGGATATGTATTTGTGTAGAATTTGTGTAGAAGAAAAGAACTGTAAAATAATATTGGTGTAGGTTAAAAGATAGGTGACAGTTGCAATGTCAAGCCAGACCTTAAAATACATGTAGGTTAATAAGTGTCCTTCTCTGATCTGTGCTCCAGCCAGAGAAAAACATAATAAATTATCTAAGACAATTTAATAACATGCGTGTGGCCTTGAAAGTTGTTCTCAGGCAGCTGAATAAACAAGCAAAATGATCACATCAGGGGCCTCATGTAGGTAGCCAAATACCGGTCGGTAACGGCCGATTTTCGGTAATTATACCGTTACCGACCGGTATTTTGGCTTTTGAGATGTAGGGGGAGAATTTCTGTATTCGGAATTTACCGAATCGGTAAAATTACCGATTCGGTAAAATTACCGAATCGGTAATTTTACCGATTCGGTAAATTCCGAATACAGAAATGAGATGTAGGGGGAGTGTGTGGGTGTTGTTTGGAGTCGGTATTTACCACCAACTAATAGTTGGTGGTAAATAATGAATGGATGTGTAAATGCATTTTATAGCGCTTAGAAGTGTGCAATGTGGCAGACATACATGCCCTTAGGGCATGTATGTGTGCCACATGTGCACACATGGCCGAATCAGGGGTGCAACAGGGTGTCAATGTGACACCCTGCCACCCTTGCATGTGCTCCCCCATTACCGAATCGGTATTTACCGATTCGGTAATGAGGCATACCTTCCCATCAATGGGAAGGTATGCCTCATTACCGAATCGGTAAATACCGATTCGGTAATTACCGAATTTTTCCGAATCGGTAATATTTACCGACTCATTACCTACATTGCATTTACCACTTCATAAATACCGAATCGGTATGATTCGGTATTTATGAAGTGGTAAATGCAAGCCCACCTACATGAGGCCCCATGTGTGGAGAGCAGGCACCTTTTTGTTGAAGCACACAACGTCTGCCCCATAAAATCATGTACTCCTGGCTGCCAACCTGTGGACAAAGCCGAAGACCCTCTACTGGTGTTATCAGATAATTGTCTGGTGAAAACTGTGCTGCCACACCAGACCATAACAAGCATAACAAGCATTCGCAATGCCAATAGGTCTCGGTTTGAAAGAATGTTATATGGTCACGTGAAGTATTACCAATAAATAGCATGGGAATGACTATATATTTGTGTAGAAGAACTGTAAAATAATAGTGCTGTAGGTTAAAAGGTCAATTAAAAGTTGAACGGTCAAGGCAGACCTAAAAATCCATGTAGGTTAGTGACTGCCCTCCTCCCATCTATGCTGCTGCCAGAGGAAAAACAAACATACACTATTTAGTTATGTAGGACACTTTATTGCAATGTTGTGTGTGCTCCTGAAAGTTCAACTTAGACAGCTGGAAAAATAAACAGAATTATCACAGCTGTGTGGAGAGCAAGTACCTTTTTGTGGAAGCACACATCTTCCGCTCAACTAAAACCATGCACTCCTGGTTCCCAACATGTGGGTGGAGCTAAAACCCCTCACTAGTAATGCTTACAATAATTGTCTGGTGACAGGTGCGCTGTGAAGACAGGCCAGAAAAAGGATGTGCATTTCTAAAAGCACAGGGGGTCTGTCTAACCATGTGTGGAATGAGCTCAAGGGAACAGTAAACATACCAATCTGAGTGAATGTTTACTAAGGTTTTCCACTAGTACTTGTGTGGCAGAAAGTGATGTGAAGCATTACCACATTTTCCTAAACGTTATAAGAGTTCATGGGTGCAGCACAAAGTTGTGCAGTGCAATGCCAATGCCCATGCAACCCTTAATACATCTAGGCCTAAATGTGTATTTTCAACGGGTGCGAGTATATCCGATTTATTGAATGGTTTAACATTTATTGCAGAGCAGTGCAGGTTTGGGCTGCCCACAGTGAAAATTTGCAACGCTCCTTCCTAGCTGTGTTTTATCTGTGTGCCACGAGTATTCAAAGGCTGGCCCACTTTAGAAACCCTCAATAAAAGTCGAACAATCTGAGCACTGGCTGTGAAAGCAGAGAAAAATCACATGCATCATTTTTGATTACATAAACATAGACAAAAATGGTGCAATAACAGTTTGCTTCATTTTTGTGAAATCTTGTGACCCCTTACATATTACTGAATTACCAAAAATGTTATCAAATAAGTTAATATGCTTTTTTGTACCTGCTCAAATTCTTTAATATGGCATCTGGAACCTTTCACTGTGTTTCTTTGCAACCTGTATAAGATGTCTTATAGGTACTATCCAGGTCATAGAATGACACATTTTCCATTGGTGTGAATTTCTCTGACGCATGTGAGTATGATAATAGAGTTTGGAAGGGAGTCGGCAGCACATATACCATATTTGATCCCTGCTGAGGCTGTGTCTCTCCTTTTCAGCTCCGTGTATCGCAACTAACCTGAACCCAGTTATTGACTGCGCAACAAATATGGCAGCCTTGTCCTGGACCACTGCCTCTGGAGCTGAGAATTATGAGGCCTCTGTGACTGCACCAGGGGAAGAGAAGCACTCATGCAACACAACAACAACCAACTGCTCCATCGGCAACCTGACGTGTGGTATGACGTATACCATGACCGTCATTGCCTCCAATGCAGCATGCACAGGTGCAGTCAGCAGGGAGGCCACTTTCGAAACCGGTAAGTGGGCTCACATTTCAGGACTGGAATCTTAGAGATGAATTACAGCACTGTGATAGCTCAGCATCCTCTAAGTGGTACACATAATAAGGTCTCTGTTACGAATTATTTGGGAATTTCCAAAAATACAAGGTTTCAGTAATTTTAGAATGAGGAATTACCACATGAATATGATACCTCAGGAATGAGGAACTACAATGTAAATTGGTGGTTCCACAAAGGTTTCTGAGCGTTTTCCCACATTCCAGGCCATTTACAATGCTATTTGTACCAGGTTTCACTCAGTGAGATGTATCTGCACAAAGTCCATAAATTGTGGCATTGCCGTACATTTACGAATTTCTGTCGAAATCAGAATTTTTGAGATTATTGGAATGAGGGTCTAAGGGAGATTTCCAAATAGCGATTTTTGCTGAATTGCTATTTTATAATCACTATTCTTAATGTACTAAACTTTAAATTAGTGATTCGTCCTGGGTCGCAAATTGATCTACTTCATGAATAAATTAATGAGTTAGGTCGGCGTTTGTGGCCCATTCGGAACGATAGGTATTGCAGGAATGGTCTCCTGCTGGGGACAGCACACCACCATAACTGTGATTGCTTTTAAATATAGCAGTCTTTTTTCTCTAAAATGCAGTCCGTCTTCCTTAAAAGAAAACGGTATGTGTTTCCAAAAAAAAAGAAAAGTTAAAAGATACTTTTTCAAGAGTAGCCAGTAGTCTGTGGGACAACTTCTTGCTCTTAAAATGTATTTTTTTTAACACTCTCATAGGGACTCCTACACATTTGCAAATGGTTGCCACTACCTTTAAGTCATCAGAAAATTAATTAAAGTTCTGTGACCTTAATTTGGTCACAAAACATTAATAAATACTACTGGGAATCTGCATTTGGAAAGGATGGCCAAACACACCCCATCCAAATACCGATTTGCAAACACAAACTGCGATTCTGTAGATTTGCAGTTTGGTGTCTGTACTTCCCAAAATCCATTTTTGCCTTCACAAACGACCTGATTCTCCCAATCGTATTGTTTGCGACTCAAAAATGCTTTTTTCATCTGACACAGTATGCATCTTGTATGGAGAATGACTACTTACGATTGCCAGTAGATTTTTGATGATTCGGGTTAGGAAAGTACTACAGTGTTCATTCAAAGTTTACTTTTAATATTTGTAAAACATATAGTTCAGTGGTGAAGCTAAATGTTGAATAAAAGGGACTTTATAAAAACCTACTTTGTCCTGCCTGGAAGCTTTAGCATGAACTAATTCAACTGTTTGGGGCTTCCCTCCTGACAATGAAGAGCCCTTTGATGTAGTATGAAACATGTGAAATTCCTTCCTGACCAGAGACAACAGAACTGGCTGTACCAAAAGGTAAAATGGGAGACGTAATCATTGCCCACTTACTGGAATGTGTCAGGAACAGAGATGGTATCACATAGTTCCAAAATGAGGCCTTGAAATTCTTCATGACACGTTTACACTAAATAGTGCCCAATGTGAGGAAAGCTTTGTAACCGGGAGCTTCCTAGCCATCCTGTCTCTGCATATAGTTGGGGTGTTGGGTTTGCTGGTTCCATAACCAGTCAGTAGGTTTGACAGGGGTGGATCTTTGTTTCGACAAGGCAGGCCCTAGGTTTAGCTTAAGTACTGTGGATACTGGGAAATGGTCATGTAATTTTGGAAGTCTGTACAGCAGAGAATTCCAGGATACTTTACAGGAAAGAGAAAGAGAAACTGCTGACAAAGCAGGCTAGCTGCGTTGTCATATTTATTTTGAGTACTGAGTTAAAGGTTGTTATCTATCATTAGCTAGGGTCATTACAAAACTGGCTTCTCAGCCCCGCTTCTCTGGACACAACTGTGCAACTGGACCTGTTGAAGACGCAGAAGAAGGAAGTTTTATCTGAATCTGTCTGAAGGGAGGAACGAGGTGTGACCTGCTCATTAATTTTATCCGGAGACTGGAAGTTATCGGCAAGGGTCAGGTGGCTGGCATCCTTTTGGCATCAGGGACAGAAACGGCTGTACAATTGCTACCAGAGAGGAGAGAACAACTGCCCTCATGGCAGTGGACCATATTGGAGCATGCTGGTGCCCTGAAGTGACAAATGAGCCCTGGGATCCCTCCCTGGAAGGCAGAGAGAGTGGTAGCAGAGACGAGGAGGACATTTTCAAATACCTACTGTATAGTGGGATTTAGTCATTTTTGAAGCTCCAAAGGACTGGGACAAGGTGCCAAGGCTAATCGGGGAATGGACAGATTAAGTGGGCAATATTTACAGATTTGTCCTGCTCAGAGCGTTTTACCAGCAAGAAAAAGGCTCGAACATCACAGTGAAGGTGTCTGGCCTTGTGGAGCCCTACCCAGCAATAGTTTTCAGCCTTGCCCCACTGGATGTTTTTGAGGTAAACCTTGGGACTGTGACAGTGTGGCAAACTTACCCCTGCAATGAAGCAACCGCAGCATAAAATTAATCCAGCTGTGCCCGGCTCAAAACTTTTGCCACCAAAACTAAAGGATTCATTGTTGTCGGTCTGAAATCCCTCCTTGGTTCCACAAAATTGTGGCTAATGACTTGTATTGGTTTTTCTGTTTACCTGGTGCTTTTTGATTAAAAACCTTATTCATTCATAACTCTGTTTTCACTAATCCAATTTCGACCATTTTGTGGCGTTATTTATTAAATATTTCTCCTTTTCACTAAATTATATCCATAATTTTATTGCTCAGTTTTCTGACTTAATAATTGTTTTGGTGCTGCTTTAATACTTACCACACATTTCTCTGTGGAAAATCCTGCCCGGGCCGGCTCTAGGGCGGTAAGATCGATGCCACCGCACCGGGCGCTGACTTGGGGTGGGGCCTCCATGCTCATCGTTTTATAAGCACATAATGCTGCGTACATTGTCCCAGCAATTTTTTAGGCATCAATAAAAATACAACTCCAGTGATTAATGTTCTTCCTGGAGAGAGACCGGAGCTTTGTCTAGTGAATGTTGTGACTCATTATAGCGCAGAGGGTTAATATGCCTGCTGCAAAGAACGCGTCCCATTCAGATCACAAAATGCATATAATATAAATAGGTCAATGGGTTGCCGCTTTTGTCAGAGATCCTTTTGTTACTTGGAGTTTATAAGTTAAAATCCTAATATAGAGCAGTGAGCTATTAACTGCCATCAAAGAGCGGCATGCAAATTGCAAGGAAAATATTCTATATCTTTTTTGCCCAGTCTTTCGTTGTCCTAATATTGAAAAAAGAGTTCATTTGGGTAGAAATCAATTCTTATTATTAACCAAAACCCCTAACAATGGTCTTGCAATTTAAATTCTGGATTTGTGCTTTTCCAGTCCAAGGACTCTTAAACTATACTGCCTACCAGTATTGATGAAATGTGACTCCTACTCCTTGTAGGCCTCTGTCTTATGTAACATTTCCTATATACTTAAACTGGTATGAGTGGCGCTATAAACCTAAATTAATCTAAGAGGCAGTGGTTATGGAGACTTGAGTGGCACTGGCAAATGGTGTTAGTAAGGGAATCCGTGGCGGAGTTGGTAATTGGGGGGGCACCAACAAACATTGTCGCACAGGACGCTTTCAGTGCTAAAGCCGGCCCTGAATCCTGCTGCTTTAGGTCATGCCTACTAGGGGGTAAACCCAGGATTTCTTTGAAACTGCGTTTTAATCTAGCAAATATTGACCTACTAAATTTTGGGGGGTCCAAAATCTTACACAATTAATTCCCAGATTTGTGCAGGGGTACTCCTTTTCAGTGCTATCACTGAAACATCCCCGGGACTGTCTCTGGGAGAAGGCTCTGATGGATTTGGCACCATGATGCCACCGTATCCATGTGAGCATGTCTTTGAAGATGTATTTTTCTCGGGGTTGTGACTTTGTTACCTCTTGCATAAAAAAGTGATGTTCCTGAAGGTCCAAGGAGAAGGTGACATACAGGTTCTCTTCGTCTTCCTGGGGTTGTCATCCCACACCTTCTTTCTAGCTACCTGCACTGTAGGAAGCTTCATCGTTCAACTCCTCAGAGTATCACTTAAGTATGCTCAAGTTGACCACCTGACACAGTATCCAGGGGCTCCCAAATGCATTGAAAAATGACTGCAGTGTCCCTCCCCCACCACACGTAAAGTAATGTTATATTGTGCGGCAACAGTCACAAGCCTCTCTTTTATTTCACAAATGGCAGGTACACAATGAGCTGCCATATCTAATGGTTGCTTCTCCTCCAATTTGTCACCTCCCCTCAACCAACCAACCACATTCATCATGACCTGCTATCCTCACCCATTTGCAAGTGCCCATTAAAAATTGTGCTCCTTTTGCCCCACACTGAGGCATCTCCCATACCACAGATCGACAGTTTCGAACAGTGTCACTTGACCAGAGCTCTGCAAGATTACACACAATTTCTATTCCTGCCATGCGAGGTAGAACAAAATCTAGGATTTGTTGAAGGTGAAGGGAAAGGGAAACTTATCCTAATTATGTGTGGGTGGGGAATGGAGGAGATAAATAATTTAAAGCTTCACCTCTAAAGTAAGGACTGAGACAAGGAAAGGAACATGATGGTAATGAGGGGTGCCAGAAAATTCATGGCATCAAAACCATTCAAGCAACATCGGTAGGTCTCTTCCCATTCTGAACATCCAGTAATGCTATCTGTAGGACTTGGCCCTTTTTCCCTCAGTTGTTTTCATTATTCATGTTGCTGCAGATTCAGGGAGCCATTTTAGCTACCCCTGAAAACTTCTGCCTGAGGGCCTGAAGCACAAAATGGTGGCCACCTGTGACATCACCAGCATCCACTGGAACCTACCAGCACCTTCCAGAACATTCCAGGAGATTCCAGAACTCTGTGACAGTTGGAGACCGTTTAGAATGTTGGGAGGATAAGAGAGGCAGTTGGCAGTTGGAGCTGGCAGTTGGCACCTGACTGGTGAAGAGAGAGGAGCACAACAGTGAAGGAGGAAGGAGTGAAGCAGCAGGGGTGGAAACTTGTGCCTGGAGTGGGGTCCATAAACCCACCCTTGATACTTGTCCCTACTGATGGATCCCAGCCTATAGCCCTGTGTGGGAAAAAGACAGAAGAAAACCATCCTAAGGACCTGGACAGCAGGAACAGGCCTTAGAACCAAGAAAACAGCAAGATTCTGACCTGAGAACTGGTTTCCCTGGAGTCCGGCGTCGAGTAGCCTGAGACCTGGAGCCCGAGGTGGAGAAGCGGCGCTGACTGAAGTAGCAGACGTCGTACCCGGAGCCGCCTGAGGTCGTGAGAGGGCGCCGACGGAGGTCGTGAGGAATACCAGAGGTCGAGGAGGAAGTGAACCGAGGTCGAGCGAGCGGCGTCATCGGAGGAGTGAAGTCCGCCCTCCGGAGTCGTCGGAGACCGAGGTAGAGGAGCACCGGAGGTCGGGAGTGAGGATCGCACTCCGGAGTCGCCCGGAACCTGTGTGGAGGAGCACCGGAGGTCGGGGGTGAGGATCGCACCCCGGAGTCGCCGGAAGTCGACATCGAGGCCAGGCCGGCCGACGTCATCGGAGCCGAGAGCGCCATCGGACCGGAGCCGCCCGAAGTCGACATCGTGAAGAGACTGCCTGACGCCGTCGAATCGGAGGTCGAGATCGAACCGAGGCCACCGACATCGGACCAGAACCGCCTGCCGGCGTCGTCAAAGAACTGACATTGTGCCGAGGCCGCCGAGACCGAACCGGAACCGCCTCACGGCGTAGACACGACTCCAGCGGCGTCGGAACATCAGAAAAAGGGCAGTAAGTGGAGTAGAGGGCGCCTAAGGCCCTGTGGAGACCTGAGAGACTGCTCTAAGGGGCTAGGGAGGTGCTGAAACCAACCTGACTGTGCCTGGGGTGAACTGGGACTAACCTAGAGAGGTTGTGTGGAGAAGGAAAGCCAGGGCATTGGTATTTCCCCCCTTTGATCTACCTCAGTTTAGGCCTCAGCCTTGTCCCAGCCAGGGAGTAGCCTCCCCCCTCAAGCCTTCCACAACCCTACAAGCTGTGCCTGGGCCAAATCAGCCCTTAAGAAGTGAAGTGTCATCTGATTATATGAGGGGTGCTGTATACTTGTAATTATTTATTGGGGATACTGTATTTATTGAATTTTTATCTATTTATTGCTGCACTATATTTATAGGTCCACAGGACTTGTTGGTGTACAATATTTATTGGTACAGTATTTATTGCCTCAAAGTATTTAATTGTCTGTATATATTGCACTTGTATTTATGCCCTGTTATTTATGATCACCCCTATTTATTTCATCAAACAGCCAATATTTATTTGACCTGCACTAATTGAAATTTGTATATGGTGATTGTCTTATTTATTTTTCCAATCAGCAACTAAGAGAAAAAGATAAAGAAAGAATATTTTCATAATTTTTACGGTGTAGAGTCGTTTTTGGAACGGATGCACGCATGGTTATTGTATGGGTATATTGTATGCTTAGCACTGCGCCTGTTTCCTGACCACTCGAGCCAAGCTACCACAGTGTGTTCGGGGAGTCCACCACCACCCTGCGGAGTGGGAGTGGGCGTTTCCAACATAAATTGGTGTTCAGTGGTGGGATAGAGCTGTGCCTACATATACTCAACAATAACTGTGGGTAGTCCATAGGCCTACACCGGGAGTTTTCTCAAAGCGGCCTTCCTAATTGTGGGTTTTTGCTTTTTCCAAATTTACTCTGGTGGTGGGAGGAGGTATTACTAAAGGTACCACCCTACATTGTTACTGCACAAAACCTGTCCTCTAACCTGAGTGGGCAAGATGGAGTTTGTACTAGAAAATCAAAAAACGTACACTGTGGCCCAAGTCAGGAAGTTAACAGACCGGAGGGAGGAAAGACAGCTCACATGGGACTTAGCAAGGCTGGAGAAAGAGATGGAGGAGAAAAGGATGGCGCACGAGCTTTGGATGAAGGAGATGAAGCTGCGTGCCCTCCAGATGAGTGTGTCCAGCGAGGACACTGGTGGCAGCATACCAGAAGCTTCACAGGAGCTAGAAGTATATTTACCCCAGGAAGACATCACCAGGGTGTCTGAGGAGGCATTGGGGTGTGAACCTGAAGGGGGTAGTGCAGGGATCTTCCCACCCAGCGAGGTGAGAGAAGTGGCAGATAGCCCAGCTAGGTCCCAGGGAGAGAGGGTTGTAGGGCCTCACGACCTATCTGTAGGAAGGCGTGAGACGGGGAGGTGTCCCGAGGTGCCCCAACCGAAGTCTCAGGGCCTGGAGAGTTCCGCAAGGGAGCCCCAGGTTGGGAGCCTAGGCTGTCCCGATGTGCCCTCCAGTGCAGGGGAGCCCCTAGTGGCAGGAGGACCCAGGGCGACTGTAACCAGCGCGCCTGAGGTTCTGGGGTTGGCCCAGTTTCAGGGTTTAGGTCCTGGGCTGGGATGCCAGGCTCAGGGGTTGCCTGACCTGGCGGGTGGGGCCTCGGTTAACCGGGTCCCCCCGAAATTGACTTCCAGGGGTACTTTTCCCGGTAGGAGGGTGCTGAAATCTGGAAGGGGGTGCAGAGGGAGGAAGGTCTCGCCTCGGGCACCGACTCAGCCTAAGGGTTTAGACCCTAGGTTGAAGGATCAGTTGAGGGGTCAAGGCCCTAGACTGAGGAGGAAGTGTTGGTCTGAGGGTGCCTTGCAGGGTAGGGTGAGGAACCCCAGAAGGAGAGTTAGGGGGAGGAGAGCCTCGCCCCTGAAGGCTGGTCAGCCTAAGGGTGTGAACCCCAGGAGGAAGGACCAGAGGCAGTTTAGGACTGCAAGGAGGAGGACCGGAGTGGTCAACGGGCACTACAGGCCTGGGGCTACTGCCCCCCACTCCGCGAGATCACCCGGGCCAGAGACATCTGGATGGCCCAGGGGCCGGTCCTGGCCACAACTAGCTAGGGAGCCCCCGTGGGGTGGTTTTGTTGGTCCAGGGAGGTTTGTTAGGGAACCATTGGGTTCCAGAGCGGAGGAGAACTTGCGGGTGCTCCCGCCGTTGCGGGCCTGCGTCCACCTTTTCTCGCCCCAAGCAGGGAAGACCATCAAGGCATTGATCGGTCTACCCTGGCTTTTGGCTGGAAGGGGGTTGTGTAGGACTTGGCCCTTTTTCCCTCAGTTGTTTTCATTATTCATGTTGCTGCAGATTCAGGGAGCCATTTTAGCTACCCCTGAAAACTTCTGCCTGAGGGCCTGAAGCACAAAATGGTGGCCACCTGTGACATCACCAGCATCCACTGGAACCTACCAGCACCTTCCAGAACATTCCAGGAGATTCCAGAACTCTGTGACAGTTGGAGACCGTTTAGAATGTTGGGAGGATAAGAGAGGCAGTTGGCAGTTGGAGCTGGCAGTTGGCACCTGACTGGTGAAGAGAGAGGAGCACAACAGTGAAGGAGGAAGGAGTGAAGCAGCAGGGGTGGAAACTTGTGCCTGGAGTGGGGTCCATAAACCCACCCTTGATACTTGTCCCTACTGATGGATCCCAGCCTATAGCCCTGTGTGGGAAAAAGACAGAAGAAAACCATCCTAAGGACCTGGACAGCAGGAACAGGCCTTAGAACCAAGAAAACAGCAAGATTCTGACCTGAGAACTGGTTTCCCTGGAGTCCGGCGTCGAGTAGCCTGAGACCTGGAGCCCGAGGTGGAGAAGCGGCGCTGACTGAAGTAGCAGACGTCGTACCCGGAGCCGCCTGAGGTCGTGAGAGGGCGCCGACGGAGGTCGTGAGGAATACCAGAGGTCGAGGAGGAAGTGAACCGAGGTCGAGCGAGCGGCGTCATCGGAGGAGTGAAGTCCGCCCTCCGGAGTCGTCGGAGACCGAGGTAGAGGAGCACCGGAGGTCGGGAGTGAGGATCGCACTCCGGAGTCGCCCGGAACCTGTGTGGAGGAGCACCGGAGGTCGGGGGTGAGGATCGCACCCCGGAGTCGCCGGAAGTCGACATCGAGGCCAGGCCGGCCGACGTCATCGGAGCCGAGAGCGCCATCGGACCGGAGCCGCCCGAAGTCGACATCGTGAAGAGACTGCCTGACGCCGTCGAATCGGAGGTCGAGATCGAACCGAGGCCACCGACATCGGACCGGAACCGCCTGCCGGCGTCGTCAAAGAACTGACATTGTGCCGAGGCCGCCGAGACCGAACCGGAACCGCCTCACGGCGTCGACACGACTCCAGCGGCGTCGGAACATCAGAAAAAGGGCAGTAAGTGGAGTAGAGGGCGCCTAAGGCCCTGTGGAGACCTGAGAGACTGCTCTAAGGGGCTAGGGAGGTGCTGAAACCAACCTGACTGTGCCTGGGGTGAACTGGGACTAACCTAGAGAGGTTGTGTGGAGAAGGAAAGCCAGGGCATTGGTATTTCCCCCCTTTGATCTACCTCAGTTTAGGCCTCAGCCTTGTCCCAGCCAGGGAGTAGCCTCCCCCCTCAAGCCTTCCACAACCCTACAAGCTGTGCCTGGGCCAAATCAGCCCTTAAGAAGTGAAGTGTCATCTGATTATATGAGGGGTGCTGTATACTTGTAATTATTTATTGGGGATACTGTATTTATTGAATTTTTATCTATTTATTGCTGCACTATATTTATAGGTCCACAGGACTTGTTGGTGTACAATATTTATTGGTACAGTATTTATTGCCTCAAAGTATTTAATTGTCTGTATATATTGCACTTGTATTTATGCCCTGTTATTTATGATCACCCCTATTTATTTCATCAAACAGCCAATATTTATTTGACCTGCACTAATTGAAATTTGTATATGGTGATTGTCTTATTTATTTTTCCAATCAGCAACTAAGAGAAAAAGATAAAGAAAGAATATTTTCATAATTTTTACGGTGTAGAGTCGTTTTTGGAACGGATGCACGCATGGTTATTGTATGGGTATATTGTATGCTTAGCACTGCGCCTGTTTCCTGACCACTCGAGCCAAGCTACCACAGTGTGTTCGGGGAGTCCACCACCACCCTGCGGAGTGGGAGTGGGCGTTTCCAACACTATCCAATTAGGTACCACAATTGCTTGTTGTCACAGGTTCTCCAGCACTCAATAAATGTCAATATTCTTTTCAATGATCAATCATTAGTGCATTTATTTGCCTGTCATTCAGATTATCATATGATTGCAATTATTTTGCGGCTTAGGAAAACTGTGATGTGTCCATTGATCATCAGGGTACTGCAGACCTTTGGTCATGGGTGTATCAAGGAAAAATTCAATAGTCTTACATTTCAAAAGTATGCACAACTATAAAGAAGAAGGAGTATGCACATTAAACTAGAAAGAGGACCAGATATGTGAGCCAGATTAGGAGCACTTCTACTAGAAGTGGAGAATGCAGATATATTTCATAAGATGTCGCCAAACATTTTGCATGCGTGTAGATGAATGCATTGTACGCATTCTATACTGTTTATTAGTTGATTTTGTGAGAAATTAATATGGAAAAGTACTGAACTAAAATTGATTTTGTAGTAGTGAGCACTCTAAACATTTCTGAAACGTATAATAAGTAAATCAATATTTTTGGCATATTCCTGCACTGATGGAGCCAGTGTTTTTTCCATTTAGAAAATGTAATGTATGTAAATATATTCAGAATTAAGAAGCTTGCATGTCTAACTTCTGTCAATACTGTTAATGTTTTATGTCCTGTGCAGCACCCTGTATCCCACAGGCAGTAAGCTCAGTGATCGACTGCAATGTTAACACTGCCACGCTAATATGGGCCAATACACGTGGAGCTCTGAACTATATCTCCAATGTGACTGGATCTGCAGAGGATTATTACTCATGCAACACAACAGCTACAACATGTGTCATCAACGGCCTGCAGTGCGGCGAGGTCTATGCTGTAGCAATCACGGCATTTAGCGACGCGTGCAGTAGCGCACCCAGCGAAGTGGCTATTTTCCAGTCTGGTAAGCTTGTTTTCTTTCTAGACTTCTGTTGCTATAATGTATAATGTTGCATGTCATTGCTCTATTGCTCTTATTCCACCTAAAGAAGCAACTGACCCAGTCAAGAAAAGAACAAAGCAGCCTGTGCTTAATAGGTACAACAGAGTCATAAATTAGGCAGCAAGACTCCTCGAAAAATGCTACATTTGATTGGATCCTAGCTATTCAATATCTACCCAGAAGACTCATGGTTTATTGGCTCTTAAATGGCCAATATCTTCCCAGGACTGAAGATTCATAGGTAATATCTCAGGCAAGCATCAGTGCAGCATCCGCCCACCTATCACTAAGTTGGATTCCCTCACAGCTGCCTGTCAAGATCATAGCATGATAATAAAGAAAAGGAATATTCACTTATCTCAGAGAGCGTGTCTGCACTAGATTTATGATCATTCACTTTCCTGCACAGAAGGGTGAATATGTGCATGAAAATATTTGTTTCTACTGCTACAAGCTCCTGAAAGAAACAAGTCCCTAAAAACATTCCTTACCATGCGTTAATATGATATATTTAAAGTGCTCCTAGGCAGTGAAAACTGAGCAGACTATGACAGTTTTCATTGTGTTTTAAAATAGTACCCTCATGATTTCTCTTTGTTAATTATTTTTAAATATATTTTAATTATTAATCATTGAATGCAGCAGTTTATAAGGTGTACATCGAAAACATTGTATAGACTATGTAAATATTATATATATATGATATATGTGATCAAGGCCGTGGAAATGCGGCCGAAACGCGTCATGCTGTTTTAACTGCAATAAAGCACGTGAAAGAATATTCAGCTCTGGTGGTCCGTACCTGATTATTCCCGAGGAGGAGGCATTTCTGGACTGTGGTTCTTCATACATATACATATATATATATATATATATATATATATATATATATATATATATATATATATATATATATATATATATATATATATATATATATATATATATATACATATACTCGTTGAACCGTTTCTTCCAAACAAAACGAGCGTAGACCCAGGTTTGGTGCAGTTTATTTTATTTGAAACACACCACCAATCACCATGACGCGTTTCGGCAGATCCCTGCCTTGATCACATGACATCATTGCTATGTTCAACCTCCTTTTAAAGTGACAGTGCAAGTGTTCGGTCATGAACATGGAAAACATATTTTAGAATTTCGTGCCTCAATGCATATATTTATACCATGCTTAAATGCATTCCTAAAACAAACAACGATAATTTGTATAGATACATTCACAAGCAAACAACAGTAATTTGTGTTGTTGTTATTTAAATAATTTTGTCACAACAATATCTGTGTTTGATTTATGCACTCATATGAAATTATAAATTTCAGGCTCCAATGCAGAGTTCTTCCTAGGTACAGACCAAACTATTTTAAACAAATTAAAGAAAAAAGACGTATATTTATGTATATATATATATATATATATATATATATAGATGTGAGTCTATATATGTGTCTGTATAAATATGTGTATATATATATATATATATATATATATATATATATATATCCACACCAGAACGACCTTTTTGCTGGAGTTTGTTGTCCCGTAGACAGGTGGTGCATCGCGCCGGGCAGGCCTCCCGGAATTATAATCCACACTTGAAAAATCCTCAAGGAAGACGCACTCTCGACTTTCAACCCAAAATAGATTTATTTAGCAACCGTTACGCGTTTCGACAGACTAGCTGTCTTGTTCACACAGTGCATGAAAATGCAACCAGGTCTTACATGGGAAAAGAAAGTGAAAACGGACTACGTTTGGTAATGCAACAGCGGCGGCCATTACTTAATGGCTAAGAAACCTATGTATATACGCTATAATAGTAGCATAAATTATAATTCCTGGTTCATATGTCGCTGTATGCAAACAAAAGGATACAAGTGATCAACCACATAGTTATTCAGCATTAATATGCACAGAGTAGTCAGAATAATTCTAACATGTGTGAGACCAACAAGATAATCATACCAAAATGGTGTCTGATTAATACATAGTGCTGTTGCACAAAACCATAATAGCAGTGCAATAATGATGAACAGCATACAAAATCATGAAAGTTAAATAGTCCATATCAGCCTATATAGTGGCTAAAACCATGGTTATACAATGAACACATTCATATGTATAGTGGAAATATAATACTGTATAGTTTTTTTATGTTTTGTTGTTTTTCATACATAACCTAGAAATTATCGTGTCCAACGTATAGTACACAGGATGTATCAATTATACATGCATTTTTTGGTCAAAAAACCTATTGTATCCAAATACAGCACCATAGTGGTGTCGAGATACAGTCCGTTATTACCCAAACAAGACCTAGTTTACTCAATAGTGTCCAAAGTGAAAAGAAAATTGAAAGAGTAAGAAAAGCACAGACTTAGCTGAAGTGGACCCACAGGCCAAGGAAGAAAAGGGTAGGGAGGCCGGAACGGATAAGACAGTCCGCAAACGGTACGACCCTTCCTTTCCTCCTGTGAATAAAGAAAAAGAATGAAAAAAATCAAGTGATGATTAAAAGGATATGAAACTCACTATTCACAGCACAGTGATTTCATATGGTTAAAAAAGACTTATCATATTATAACCTGTTACACAATACGGACATGGAATAGTCAATTATTCATTACGTAAATGTATACTCAATTCTTCGTCAAGATTGTGGCCCCTGGGATATTTTGTTTCTAGTTCAATTATCCATTTAGATTCGCGTTTGCGAAGTTGTAATACCCGGTTACCTCCTCTGGGTCCCGAGTGTACTTGCTCAATCACAAAATAACCCAAAAGAGAGCTGTTTGAAAGATGAAAAGATTCAAAATGTCTGGCAATGGGATAGTGGGTGTCTTTTTTGTTTATAGCCCGCATGTGCTCCAATACTCTTTTTTTAGCCATAAATGTGGTGCTGCCCACATACCACATGTTGCATGGACAGGTCAAGACATACACACAAAACGGAGTGCTGCAAGTTAGAAACTGAGAAATATTTTTAGGTAAGGTTTGTCCAGGAATCTTGAAATGTTTAGTCATATTACTATTGCGACACGCCTTGCAGTGTCCGCAAGGATAAAAACCTTTTAGATTATGTTCGCTGTTGAATTGTTTAGGAGTTATGTCATTTTGAGTAAGTATATCTCTCAAACTCCTGCCTTTTTTGTATGTGATTCTGGGTCTCTGGGAAAAGGTTTTCCCGATAATAGGATCACTGGTAAGTATGTCCCATTTGTCAGTCTGTATTTTTTGTATCTGAGATGAGTTACCATTGAATGTGAGGATAATTCTACTTTCCTCTTGTTTATTGGTGATAGTAGTTTCTGTTTTTTCACTTAACGTTTGTTTTCGATCAACTTGATTTACTCTATTCAAAGCTTTTTGCAAAACCCATGTAGGGTAACCTCTCTCTTTAAATCTTTTGATCATGACATCTGTTTCGAGGTCGAATGCTGCTGTAGTGCTGCAGTTTCTCCTCGCTCTCAACAGCTCCCCATAAGGGATACTCCACTTGAGTGTATCCGGGTGACTGCTGAGAGCGTGGAGAAGGGTGTTACCTGCTGTTGTTTTTCTGAAGAGGCTTGTATGTAAATCTCTGCCTTGAGGTGTTATTAATAGATCGAGAAATTCTATTTTTTCTTTACTCATACTACTAGTAAGAGAAATATTGAGATGGTTGCTATTGAGTTTTTCAATGAATTTTCTAGCTTCTTCCTCAGTGTCAGACCAAATGAGGAAAAGGTCATCAATATAGCGTAGCCAAAGTTTGACTTTGCTAAATGATGAAATTAAGGAGATGTCATTTCTTAAATCTTCTTCCCATTTGCCTAGAAAAAGATTCGCGAAATTTGGAGCAAAGCAAGTCCCCATAGAAGTACCGAGGACTTGCTTGTAAATAGTGCCATCAAACATAAAAATGTTATTTGTAAAACACAGATGTATCATCTCCAAAAGCATGTTGGTGTGTTCGAGAAATTCGATAGGTCTCTTTTTCAAGAAATGGTGACATGCTTGAATACCTTGTCCATGATCAATGATCGTGTAAAGAGAACTAACATCTAAAGTGATCATAAGGTCGGTGTTTTCCCATCGTACACCTTCCAATTTTGTTAAAAAGTCTTTAGTGTCTCTTACATAGGATGGAAGTAATGTAACATAGTCTTGGGGAAAATGGTCCACATATTTAGAGACATTCTCTAGAACACTGCCAATAGAAGATACTATGGGTCTCCCGGGTGGTATAACGGGGTTTTTGTGGACTTTAGGTAAAAGATACAATATGGATAGCTTGGGGTAATCTCGTTTTAAGAAATATATATATATATATGTGTGTGTGTGCACTTATTTATTTACAAATTAGGCACTGGCTTTATAGCATAAAAATTATGTCTACACAATAACACAATGGAATAATTCTCATTTGTAGTATGTTTTATCTAACATACTTTGCATAATAGCCACCAAACACCATATCCAGGAGGCCACGGAAGGCTTGTTATCTGCACTGGCCCAGACCTTCCTGTCTAACACCCTGCTGGGCTTTTTGTGCAGGAGACTCTGCTCAAACTACCCCATTGCAGTTTGAATGTAAACACATTACTGACTACAACTTTGGAACTTTGGAATGGGCATATATATTTAAGCTAGTCTTTAAAAAGTGGAAATTAGAAGTAGCTGACTATATGGTTTAAGTGGTGGTGTTGCCCTCCCACGTTTGCAGGATTTTGAGTCACTGGGGCACCCACTACACAGATCTATTTTTCAGGGTTCTACATCCTCCCTTCTTTTAATAATCCATAAAAGCATTCACTAGATACCCTGCTGATGACTGGAATCATTATATCATATATATAGATCTATGTTGAGACAAGAATACACATATGTTTACAAGTGTGATGTAGAGGTTTGCCTTTGAACTTATTTTTACATCTTTGTTTTTATCACCAGTCTAAAGTAGCATGTCATAATATTAAGCTTTTTTTTATCGACCTGCAAGCATAGAATATCGCCTACCAACATATCATTAAGGTCAGTATGTTTAGGGACGTATAGATTTACCATTCTTATCTCACTGTCTACATATATATTTATATATATTCAAGGTAAGTAGATGTTGGGTTAAGAATATTAAATCTGTACTTCCCTATAAATATTAACCTTGATGATATGTTAGTGGACAATATCCTGCATACAATCAATATTATTGCATGGTAATAAAAAGAAAACTGGATAAACTGGTAGTACGCCCTTTCAAGGATCGCGTACTGCAACTTGAGATTGATTATCAGTGCACTAATGTAATTTCTTTTTGAAAAGTGCGAGGATATCACCCCTTGAGGTTTCAAGGGTCTGGGAGCCTTTGAGGAGATTGAGTGAGCTATTGCCCAGAGTCACATGGTGCTGAGCTGAGCTGCCGCTGGCGCCGGGGTTCGAACCTGTGAGCGCTGCGCTCAGGAGTCAGCCATTCTGGCTTCTGCGATTGCTCCTGGAATACTGACACTCAGGAGCATCCCAGAGTTCTGGAACATGAGCAAGTGAAGTGTGCATTCATATTTATTTCATTCTTTATAGCTCCCTGCACTCCAGTCATTGTGGCTGCCAAGGTAGTGGAGTGTGAACAAAACATTGCAACAGTTTCCTGGGGGGATACTGCTGGAGCCCTGGGCTACACTTCAACCCTGACTGCTCCTGACGGCCAGCTGCACTGGTGCAATGTAACAGATACTTCCTGCAGCATCGGTGACCTGCAGTGTGGTCAGGCCTACAATGTCTCTCTTGAAGCCCACAGTGAGGAATGCAGCAGCAGGACAAGTGCTTCCCCGGTACTTTACACAGGTAAGGCTATGTGTCATTGGAACAACAATGCCAACTTGACATTGTCTGTCATACAAAGTAAGAGGAGGGCTACACACAAATCCAGAAAGCTAAAGATGTCACTTCCCTAACAAACATGATTACCAAGGAATGCAGAATGTGTATGTCCATGATGTGGAAGGGCAGGATATTTTATACAAATCCTATATATTGGCTCTGTACAATTGTGCGATTCGAGGGATGGCCTGATTCCAGACACCCTGGAAGCATTGAAAGGTTCCTCATAAAAAGGCTTTGTTCTCTGAATTGAAGAAGGCTGAAACGTGACATAGAAATACTGGAAGTAATCAGTTTACAGAGCAGCTTGACACATTAGATTAAATGTATCCATCAATTGTCAGCGCAGACTTTACACTTATGCTCACAATTAATTGAATAGGTTTTTACTTCATTTTGGCATTCTTTTGTGTTTTTTTCAGGTTCTTTTTTAGGATTTGCTTCTTTTCACTTTGGTTGTCACATACATCAAATGTCAATTTGTGACATATCTGAGCTGTGATAAATTATATGTCCCAAGCATACAAATGTGAAAAGAAAAGAAAAAATAGTGTTCAGAAATAAGATTTACACTGTCTTAGATTCTTAACTTCACATCTACGTACCTTGACATTATTACAAGTTAAGAATGGTAAAAACGTACCTTCCTGATATTATGATAGTTGGCTATAGTCCATGCGACAATATTTGTACACTCGATATTCTGGCAGACAACCTTGCAGGATTTAAAACTTTAAAGGCCCAGTTGTGAACTGAACTCTTCTTCCAAACCACAGATAGATCAAGTCCAGGCTGGCGACCTGCAAAGGATGCTCCCTAAGGGTTTGGCGAATCATGAGCCCGTATGTCTGTATGTCAGTTTACAGCACAGTGATGCAGAGAGATGCAAAACTTGAGAAGTTCTAAGCAATTATTTTCCAAAGTATTTGATCAGTAAATATGTACTTTTCCTACCCAGCCCCGTGTCAAACTGGGAATCTGGCGGCGGAGGTCAATTGTGACAGTAGCCTTGCAACCTTGTCCTGGCATGCTACTGAGGGAGCTGTGACGTACATCACAAATGTGAGAGGCCCAGACAACGAGGAGTTCTCATGCAACACCACTTCCACAGCCTGTGACATTGAAGGGTTGGCATGTGGCCGGACGTACAGCGCAAACGTCACTGCGTTGAATGACGTGTGCAGCGGGATGACCAGCATGGGCATCCGCTTCCAAACAGGTAAGCAATCATCCGCTTTTCCATTGGGACATGATTCCTCTAATCAACAGTATCATAATCCAGGACACAACAGATTTCTAAGGGAAAATAGTGCAAATTCAACGGAGATGTTCTCGGTATGACAGCTGATGTCATACTATTCTAACTCAACATCTACCTAACTTGATGTCATAGTGTAGGTCGATATTGTGGAGTCGCATATGTGCAGGTCAACATTAAAAAATCTATATTTTTTACCCACATGTATACATCTGCCTCCTAAGGTCCCTGGAACATTTCTGCTCCATTGCATATAGTATACATTTCATCTTATAAATTGGGTTTGTGGCAAGAATAAAAGGCACACAAAGCACATTTTTGAGACATTCCTTTCAAAACGTACTCTTTGCACTTGAAACATTTTACATCACATATATTTATTGAGAATCTTTGAAAAAGACTACCTAATATCAGTATTTATCAATTTCTTTTTACAGAAAATGCAATCAAGCCCATCTACAACATTTTAGCATGATGCCAATAATTTTACATTTTCAACAATAATTTTTAGAGCATATTGTTGTTTAGTTTTCAGTGACTAGACTGGACAAATGGGGTAGCATAAAATGGTCGAAGGCCTCTCTTGTATGTAGACACCCAGTTAACAGTTAGATACACCATGTTTATTTTTGCCTGATCAAAGAGAGGAATTGACAATGTTCCAGACTGCAGTAGATTAAGGTAAAAATATGCATACCAGATTTATTTATTTACGGATAGTACCAATGTGTATTGGCACTGACAATTCAAAAAATGATATAATGGAATTGCCCCTGAAAATTAACCAGTCATCAAGATTAATTCAATCATTTCCATCAATTGCTTTTTTTGTTTAGGACTTATTAAACAGTTGTGCTTTGCTTAGAGTGAAGCAGAAGAAGGTGCTACAAATAGCTATTTCGGTGGTACAAATCAGAATTTTTACTAGTAGTGAACAAAGTGCCAATGTAGTAATAACTGGTTACAAATATCTGGTGACACTTTGCAGTCAGTACATTTTTGCAATTAGTAAAGAAGTGAATGAATTAACATATGTACTAATAGGTTGGTTTGATAAATTCCAATTTGGTGCGGGTTGCAAGCTAACCTACCTCATGAATATTAATAAGATAGGTCGCAAATTGGGACTTACCAGGATTTCTGGTCATCACAGGGATGGTGGCCTGCTAGGGTCAGCAAACTACCATATCTCTGATCACATTTCAGTAAAGTAAACCTATTGTTTTCAAATGCAGAAAATGTCCTTAAAGATAAGCGTTTAAAAAGGTTTTCTGCAAATTGGGAATTTTGTGTGAGAGCTGGAGGTGGTTCCCTGGACCATTATCTACTCCACAGCAAATTTTGTTTACATATTGAAAGAGGAAGTAGTCCATAGGGGACCCCTGTCCTTCTCCAAATGCATTACCACCGCAACTTAGAAGTCATGTTCTATGTTTTGCAACCAGATTTCGGTCGCAAAACATTGACACGTTGCATACCAATTCAGTATTTGGAACGAATGCCGACAAATGGCCCTTCTATACACTAAATCTGAACAAGGTTGTAATCCCATTTTAGAAGCAGGTAAAAGTTTACAGAATCCTAAATAAAATATTTAGAAAAGCATTTTTGCAGGGTGTTTGCGACTGTAAAATTGCTTTGAATATCTGTCCCAAAGTTCTTTATGGTAATATTGCTTTATCTATAGCAGAAAATAAAAATCTATACAAGTACATTAAATCACAAATAGTTGCATGTTCCTCTTTGTTCTCCTGTAAAGGGAACGATCAGTCTTTTGTGTCAAGTCGGCCTCCGTGTGTCATTAGAACACAATTGTTGAACAGCATCATGAGCATTTGGTGATGGGCCAATCCAGGCAGGCTAGAAGTAGGGAACTGTCTGGTGTCACGATATTTAAACAATGTGTATGAATGTAATTTGGACGGTACGCACCAAGACAAAAGTTAGTGGAGGACTGTACAGTGTGGACAGTGGAAAGCAAGAGATAGGATCAGAGGTGGGTGGACGGTATGCACCTAGACAAAAGTTAGTGGAGGACTGTACAGTGTGGACAGTGGAAAGCAAGGGATAGGATCAGAGGTGGGTGGACGGTACGCATCTAGATAAAAGTTAGTGGTGGACTGTACAGTGTGGACAGTGGAAAGCAAGAGATAGGATTAGAGGTGGGTGATGCTGTCTTCTCGGAGGGCGATGGGCTATTTACTGTATCACATACAGAGGTGGATCTTCTGCACTTCCCTAGCTGTAAGAGGGATAGGGACAATAAAGAGACCATACAATTACACAGGAATTATGGCATTGAGTTGCTTTTATCACATATTCAGCCACTATTGTGAAATCTGCACCTGCAAATTCTGTGTGAAGGTTTGCATTTAATTGGTAGATGGGCCTTTCTGGTTTGTTTCCCAGATATTTTAAGGTGTTTGCACACTGAGACCAGAATTAACTCTAGTAATGTGCATGTTGGCTTTCTGACAGGGAAAGTTCAAATTAATGGAGGCTTTTTAGCTTGGAGTTGAGACTTTTGAGCTGGCTGCCTTCCAGTGCTGAAGGGGGTATCTTGACAATAAACCTATAAGGGATTTTCACATTTCGCATACATAGTAAATTTGTTATTGGCACTTCTAGGAAGCACTGACAAATTAGCCATACAATTGTTATTTCTCTTAAATTTAAAAAGTAGTTATATTTTCTATTTAAAAAAATCATTGGGGCAATTCATGGAATAAGATTAACCATGCGCTGTAGCCTTAGAAACAAGGGATAGTTTGTGGATTGTTTTTAAAAACTAGATTCTACCACTGGAAATTGTAACACAGCAGGGGATACGACCAAGGCTGCTGGTTACGTCTCCCGAGGCTGAGCTGCTACTTGAGGCCTATGATTCACACTCACACAATAACTTCACATAAGTGTGCAAGAAGAGGATATAGAGCATAATATGTGTTCTAACATTGGCTGCAACCAATATTATAGTTTCCTACATGCACATTAGTGATTGATTTCTACTGAGAATAGACCCTATTCCCGTCACCTGATTGCACATTGCCAAGATGAAGGTGACCTCAGGGTACACAGGGACTCACCACTTTACTACAACATATTGTTGGTACTATATTTCTGAGGCGAGCCACAATAATGGTCAGCTAGACTTTATGAACTTCCACCATTTCCTAAGGATATACATGTGGCCCATAGGACATCTCCTGTCAGAAGCCTTTACTTAGGCCCTGCAATGTTGTATACATTGATGCTGCAAGGTGCCTCAGTGATACTTTACTGCTTGCCCTTCTTTTGGTTGCAACACATTGCTACTCTTGCCAAAAACTCAATGTATCTCACTGTTCCATGTTCTGAAAACACTGATCCATGAGTGTGGCTCACTTTATGCGGGAGCCCACATATGAAGGTATAGTATATCAGCACAATAATGCATAGTGTTGTCTTACTGATGCATGATGTTAGCAAGAGTGAGCAACCTTCTGCAGTAGTCCATCTCAGCACTGCACAACTCCTCCTTCTCTGACTAGATACCAGACCCATGATGTCACTTTTAACCACATACTGTTGTAACTGTTTGCCTGTATGCCAGAGTGTAACTATGATTGTAATTTAACAACATGGCTCTCAGCCAATCCCACAACCAAAATAAGGAACGGAAATATTTTCCCAGTATGCGGACACTAGTACACTACCTGTAGGGTGTTTAAATTGCTCATTTATGCAGCTTCAGGGACAGACTGCTCCTATGTAACATCAGCTGCAAAACCATTCTAACTTGTATTTTATTCTTTTTGGGCACCTGCTAGGAGAACATGATGACGTGTAAGGAGGAGAGTGCGTTTATTGTGATAGGAACACCCCCACATCCTCTGCACATAGTTATTCACAGAAAGAGGCATAGGTACTCTACAGCAACCATGTCTCACTAGATGATATAATGTGTAGGCTAAAGGCTTCTAGAGTTCAAGATGGATTCAGGCAAAAACTGTTAAAAAAACAGACAAAGGAAATTTCGAACTGAATAGAATTATGTAGCCCACATTTTTTTCAACCTTATTTTTCTCTGAAGGTGGTGTGGCGCCTCCGTGATAGCAAACGAGGAAGGACCTATGATTCATTTTCAGGGATTGTAAGGTATTCTCATTTGAGGGGTAGATGGCAAACCCAGCTAGCAAGGACCAAGACTAGAACTGTCAATGTGCCTCCAAATTTACTCCAAGGAGATTGCTGATACAGTATGTAAACTTACTAAATAGGAGAAAGATACCAAGAAACAGATTTCAATGCAACTTCAACTTCATTAAATAAATAAATACCACATCATCTTTGAAAGGTAACAACATGAGTGGTCTTCCCCCTGTGCCATCTAGAGTTGCCTCAACAAAAAAGTAAGAAGACAAACCTCTGATCAGTGATGTAGTGGCCGGTAAAAAATACTGTATCTTGAACCAGCCCCATTGGGTAAGTTGAGACTCACTAAGATACGATGACTAAAAAGAGGAAAGACCTACACAATGTCATTCTTGCAGTCCAAATAACATTTTTAATTCAGATGGTGAAACATTTTTTTTTTTTTTTTTTTTTTTTGGAAAAAGTTTTTATTGAACAATAATTCGGTTACAAGTATGGGCCTACAACCACCCGGGCCGGCCGCTAGGTACATAAGGAAATATACACATATCAAGGCTGCAATCCGTTCCCAGGGCACTGCCCCGCAGTGGCTCAAGATAGTCCTCGAAGAACAGCAAGCGTCAGTCCAACAATAACAGAAACAAAAAGAAAAACAATAAAAACAAAAGGCGAGTTACGAGGGATACCAGTGCGGTTCAGGCTCCCCCCGGGAGACTCCAGTCAGAACATTTGAGCAATCCGCTAAAGAGAGGAGTACCGGGAGGCCGGGGACGGAGGGGGGGGGGGAAAGGGGGTCAAGGGAGATGAACGTCCATATGTGGTTGTTACAAAAAGCGCCAGGAGCCGTCAAGGGTCAGGGGGACATGGCGATATCAGTGTCTACCAGGGGGGGCGTACAGATGCCTCCGCGATACGCATTCCATTGACCCCAAATTCTACCCCATGCCCCCGGCTTGCCACGGGCCACATACACTGTCTTCTCCCGAAACATACACCAGTCCATATTCTCCTTCCATACTGACACGGTGGGCGGCCGTTGAGCGCCCCAATGTTGCGCTATATCCCTCTTGGCGATCATGTTCCCTAGGGCCGCCCACCGAGTCTGAGCCGCGTTGTAGTCATTGGGCTCCCACACATTCAGGACACAGCGACGCACCTCCGGCAGCAGCACAACCCCGGTGACCTGTCCCATAACCGTGTGGACCCGGCGCCAGTAGTCCGCCACCTCGCGACACTCCCAAAGGATATGAAGAAAGGTGGCGCTGAGCCCGCAGCCTCGTTTACAGAGTCCGTCGTCGGAGAATCCCATCGCGACCAAGCGCGGACCCGTAACATACACCCGGTGGAGAATCTTGAGCTGTACCAACCGGAGACGAGCCGGAATGGCAACCTCCTTGGGGGACGACAGTGCAGACTGCCAGTCTTCGTCGTCCAATTCAACCCCATCCCCAGTCCAAGCCTCCCGAAGGCGCACCAGGAGATCCGCCCGGTGATTAATCAATTTTTTATAAATTAAAGAAATAGTACTATCAGGGACATGTCCGTCAAGTACGCGGTCCTCGAGGGGCGAGGAAACAGGGATCTTGGTCCCCTCCCCGAAGACCGAGAGCAGGGCGTGTCGAACCTGGGCGTAGCGGAAGAACTCCCTGTCGGTCAGCTCGTATTCGGCCTGGAGCACCGCGAAAGTCTTGACCGCGCCCTTGTGCCACAGGTCTCCCACTTTGCTGATACCAATCGTGTCCCACTGGTCAAACCCCTTGGTAGTCCACAAGCTGCCCAGGCGGTCGGAGGCAAACAAGGGAGTAGCACATGTCATTCGCTCACTCCAGCCCGTGGCCGCAGTGGCAGCCCTCCAGGTCCGCACAGCAATCTTAGTAGGACCCGTAAGGGTCCGGTCAGCCAGGCGGGAATAAAGTGCCCTGTTGTAGTTCCCGCCGGGAAGCAGGAACTTGTCCATCTCATACGCCGGATTCAAGCCGGGCGCATACGTGGCGTGGTTAATGGCGGATAGCTGCGAGGCCCAATAGTACCTGCGAATGTCAGGAAGCGCGATGCCCCCGTCATACCAGGGGAGAGTGAGCTTGGCAAGAGCAATACGCGCCCGGCCGTTCCACACCAGTCTCCTCTGCAGGCTCTCCACCTCCCGAAAGTAGGCCACTGGGATAACGTCAAAGGAGTTCTGGAGTGCATAGAGGAACCTGGGAAGGGACATCATTTTAAACAGCGCGGCCCGACCCAGCGGGGACAGGGGCAGCCTGCACCACCGGGCCGTGTCCTCCCGCAGCCGCCGAAGTGGACGCAGAAGATTCTGCTCGTAGCGAGCCACCGGGTCCAGCGAAACGTATATCCCCAGGTACTTAAAGCCGCTCAGAGATATTTGAATCGGGAGCCGAGGCGGCAGGAGAGGAGGACCACCAGCGATGGGATAAACGCAGGATTTAGACCAATTGATCGTGAGACCCGAATTGTTCCCAAAGGAGGTCAGAACGTCAAAGAGGACGTTGAGTGACTGCCGCGGTGAGGTGAGGTACAGGAGAATGTCGTCCGCATACAGCGAGACCCGATCTTCAAAGCCCGGGCCCCACCGGATCCCTCTAAGCGAGGGCTCCCAACGGAGCCAGGCAGCGAGTGGCTCCAGGGCGAGAGCAAAAAGCAACGGGGACAACGGGCACCCCTGCCTCGTGCCCCTGCCAAGGGCAAAGGGCCGAGAGACCCGCCCATTCACCACCACTTGAGCCATGGGTCCCGTGTAAAGGAGCCTCACCCAGCCAATAAATCCCTCTCCAAAGCCGAATTTATCCAAGACGGCCCAGAGGAATGGCCACTCAATAGTGTCAAATGCCATCGTGGCATCCAAAGAAACCAGCACGGCCGGTTCGGAGAGGAACTCCGCCCTGGCGAGGACCCCGTGCAGACGCCGCAAGTTAAGAGCGGTGTTGCGGTGCGGGATAAAGCCGCATTGGTCCGGATGAATAAGGTCGCACACTACACTCAACAATCGATTGGCCAGGACTTTCGCCAGGATTTTAGGCTCCGCATTGAGCAGTGAAATAGGCCGGTAAGAGGTACAGCGGTCACGAGGCTTGCCCTCCTTGGGAATAACGACTATAGTGGCCAAGCGCTGGTCGGCAGGAAGGGAACCCGCCGCAAGAGAGTCGCGGAACATGCGGCCGAGGAAGGGCGCAAGCTTATCAGGACGCAATTTGTATAGTTCAATGGGCAGACCGTTAGGACCCATAGCCTTGCCCGAGCGAAGGGAACGAATCGCGGTCGCTATTTCATCCGACGATAAGGGGGCGTCCAACCGCTCCCGGTCCTCAACGGACAGGCCGGGCAGAGCAATATCTCTCAGTAGGAGGCGAGAGTCATCCTCGTCCCTGTCAGTCACCGGGGAGTACACCGCCCGGAGGTGATCAGCGAAGCATTCCACAATCTCATCCGGCTCAGTCACACACACACCATCCGCAGCACGCAACTCGGGGACCACACGATTCACTCTCTCTTTTTTGTCCAGCCACGCAATCAACTTACCCGCCTTGTCCCCCGCGTCATACAATCGGCCCTGCCGCTCCCTATACATAGTTTTGGCCGCGTCAGTGACCAGGGACCTATATTCGAACTGTTTCAGGCTAAGGGCATGTAGTCCGTCCGGAGTAACATTCGCCTCCAGGGCCGACTCCAGCCCCGAGATGTCAGTCTCCAGCTTTACCACCGCCTCGCTCCTAACCTTCTTGGCCACCACTATCTGGGCGAGGGCGTGTCCGCGTAGCACAGTTTTAAAGGCTTCCCAAAGGGACAACGCAGACGACACCGACCCCTCGTTTTCACTGAAGTATTGGTCCATGGCCTTAACCAGGCTGTCACGAGTCACAGGGTCCCGCAGGTACCAGGGGTTAATAGGAGCTATCCGACCTGCGGACCGCGACCCGGTGTCAAAGAGAAGCCACAGCGGAGAATGGTCGGAGATACCACGCGCCAGGTGTCTGACCTCTCGAATCCGACCAGTCTGCGCCGCGGGCATAAGAAAGTAGTCTAACCTGGAGAGACTCCCATGCGCCCCCGAATGAAAGGTGAACTGACACTGGGTCGGATGCAATAGTCTCCAACTATCCACCAAGCCGAAGGTCTCCAACATCCCACCCAGCCATGACTGGGCAGCGGGGAGGGTCCTAGGTGGGTGACGATCCAGTTCACCCGAAACCACAGAATTAAAGTCCCCGCCCATGAGCAGGAGGCCGTCCGGAAGGTCAAGCAGCATTCGACCCAAGTCAGTGAAGGTGGAGTTCTGGAGGCCCGGGGGGACGTAGACTGAAACCAGGGTAAGGGGCTGCCCCTCCCACCTCCCAGTCAAACACACATAGCGCCCCCTGTCATCAGAGACTATCCTCGTGATCTCCACCGGAAGGGAGGTTCGCAGGAGAATGCCCACCCCCCTGGAGCCAGTTGTGAAACCAGAATGGGCTACGAGGCGGTATCCCCCCCTGTTCATCGCATGGCAGACATTGCCGAACAAATGCGTCTCCTGGAGAAACACCACATCAGGAGTCAAACGACGCAAATATTGCAGTACAACACCCCGCTTAATACGGTCCCCCAACCCATTGACGTTCCATGACATAATCCTCAACCCGTCTCCCCCCATCCCATCCAATAGCTCAAGAGGCCCCCAGCCCGCAGCACCGCTCCCAAATATGGATAAAAATCAATACCTCGCCCTGTAAACAAAAAACACACAACTAAACAACCCCTCTTCCCCCCCAACCCCACCCCAAGTCCAACGCCCCCCACCCTGCACCCCTGCGGGCCAAAGACCCCCCCCAACTTGCAGTGTGCCTGTCGCCCCATTAACCCCATTCTACAAAAAGACCCCGGAGGAGGAAAGGGACCCGTACCCGCCCGCACCCCTCACGGGTCCTGGTAAAGCACAGTATACAAAAGAAGTAAGACCCAACTGTACAGTGCCAAGCCGTAAAAAGTAAGGACCAAAGGTCAGCCTAAGGGGACCCGTCACCTGCGGTGCCCCCAGAGGGCCCGGGCCGGCCACCCCCGTCCGGCAGCGAGTCCAGCCAGTCACTTGCGGCCACAGGAGAGTCAAAAAAGGCTGTCCGCTCTCCATGCTCCACTCGAAGTTTCGCCGGGTAGATCATTGAGTACTTCAGGCCTAGCTCGCGGAGACGGCGCTTCACCCCCTGGAATCCCATCCGCTGTTTCTGGACCAGTTGCGTGAAGTCCGGATAAAAGTTGATGGTCGAGTTCTCGTAGCGGACCGGGCCACGGGTCCGTGAAGCCTGCAGAATAGCATCGCGGTCCCTGTAGTGGAACAGTTTAGCCACGATAGGCCTCGGGGGGGCCCCCGGCCGCGGCCGGCCGCCCGGAACTCGATGGGCCCGCTCCACAGCGAAGAATTTGCTTAGGCCAACCGGGGACAGCTGTTGCAGGATAAGTTCCTCGACCACGAGGTCCACCGGGCGGCTGTCAGAGGACTCCGGTACCCCAATGATGCGGATATTGTTGCGTCGGGCCCGTCCCTCGAAGTCCTCAAGCCGCCGGGCCATATGGTCGTTGACCACTCTAATGTCCCCAAGCGCGGCCCGCAGATCCGACACCTCCGCACCCAGGGTGGAGGTCCGTGCATCAAGGGCCTGGACCTTCTCGTTGGTTTTAGAGAGGTCGGCCCGAATCAGGGTGACGTCGATCGCGACAGTGTCGATCTTACGGGCCAGGGCCTCATATTGCGTCGCGATAGTTTCCCTGATGCCCTCGATGGCGCCCATAATGTCCTGCAGGGAAGGTTCCGCAGCGACGGTCGTGCCTCCCCCTGCAGCATCCGGGGAGAGGCCAGCAGCGCCAGGGGACCTCCTGCCCTGGGTATAGCGGTCCATGTTGTTGCTCTGGACCGCTCCCCCGCGCAGTGAAGCCTTGGTCTTGCGCCCCTCCGGACCCCCTTTGCCCGCCATGTGAGCGCAGTCACTCAATGGGACCTCCGATCAAGGGGTGCGCGGGTGCCAGCGAAAGGACCACAAACCGTCGGTGTAGGGGCCGGAGGCGTCAGACCCGCCAGTAGCAGATGAAAGCAAACCTCGGGCAGAGGCCCAGGAGGCACCTCGCCACCTTGAGCACGCACGCCAGCTGATCTCCTGAAGGCCAAAACCGAAACCGAAAGTGCTGAATCGGTAACTGGCACCGCGCTGAGGCCGCTGTTGTTCAATTGCAGCCCGGCCCCACGGGTCACCTTCACCCCGGCCACCTCCGTCGGGTGGGTCCCAAAAGTTCCGGCGACGATAACTCAGGATTCCCAGGTCCGATTAGAGTTTTGAAAAGAGATATATGATCAGCTGGTCTTCATCTCCCAGATTCCATACACCAAATCAGGATAGTCTCAGGATATATTCCGAGGAGCAGAAAGGGTCCGGGGAGCCCTGTGCTCACGCGACCATCTTGGATGCGCGCTAAGCTCCTCTCTCCAGATGGTGAAACATTTGATAACATTTTGGCCAATCAGCTAGCATGTCTCTCATTAAGGACTGAAATATTGCTACTCAAATACATTTTCTTTCAAACCATTGTATTTATTCAGCGTTAAGGGATTGGCACTTTTCTGTTGTTAGTCTTGATGCTGGTGAGGCTTTTGACTGAGCCTATTGGTGTTACCTATGGACTGTTCTATATAGATTAAGGTCACTGAGCGGTTTTTATGGGCAGGCCTATGCTTTAAACCATGGCCTGTTCAAAAGGTTCACAGCCAATCATAACATGACAAAATTATATTTATTGACCTAGGCACAAGGCAGGCCTGCACTTATCTATTAATATTGAACCATTTGTCAAAGGAATAATGGATCCGTGTAATTATTTGTAATATAATTATAAGGAATATACCAAAACAAAAATCCAGTATACAGACGTGTTATTTTGGTCTTCTGTCTGGAATTTGTTTGGACAAATTTGGGATGTAAAAATGTATTCTAATATAATATTCAAATTGTCATTTGGAATACATCACATCGGCTCTATAGAATGGAACATTTCAGATATCTTGAATAAATGTAGGCCTTGCATAGAATAATATAATTAAATGTAATTACAATTTGGTTATTTGCAAAATCAAGCGGGCTGTTATAAGATGGAATAAAATGGACTTCTGTTTATAGAAATCTAAAATGTTTGCATTCTTAAATGTTTAATGTACTTTCATAAACCCCTTTAGGAAATTGGGTTATTAGTTAAGAGGGGTGATGACCCACCAAGTCACTAGATTAACCTGACCTCAATCCCTTGATAGCTATGGCACAGAGCAGGCAGGCCTAACTCATACCAATGCGTACAGTGTTTATGAAGCACCATATGGTCAAAATCCAGCAGAAAGAAAACAGATTCTAATAAATGAAATAGCACCAAAATGACAAAAATCCAATTATGAAAACCAGAGAGAGCAATTCTTTAAGTTATATTTCAATAAAAATATCAACAAAAAGCGATAAGCACCAACCACGGGCAACTGTTCCTAGTAGACCGGGAGCTAAGCACGATTTGAGGTCAACCACAATGGAATGTGGGTCGGAAACAAAAACAAAGTTCAAGCCACCCTGAAGTTTTACCTTGGGACTTAGGAAATGAAACTCAAAAATCTTCAGCAGGACAAGGCAGCAGCCTATAGCCAGAGAGGGCTCCATGAGGCCGGAGTGGGAGAAACCAGAATCTCCAGTCCAGTGACAACACACCATGGTTGGATTGGCTTGGCAGATTTATCCTGGTGCTCTGGAGGTCATTGGAGCCAAAAGGTTTCAAACTCCCAGGTTTTCAGGGGTGGTAGGAGAAGTCCAGCTAGACATAGCCAATCGTTCTAGGAGCTCATGAATATCACTTGAAAGTAAGGACTAATACCAGCAGAGGGCAAAGGCTGGTCAAGGGCAGGTCCAGTTAAGACTAGTCAGCTGGGCAGTTGCAGGAAAGGCCTCTTGTAGCCTGTTGTGTCCCTGTAGGTTGAACAGGAGGTCCACTTTATTACCTTAGAGTTTACTTCTTTCTCTTGGTTACAAGAGAGAGCAAAACCAGTCCTCCTTGGCTCTGCTGAGGTCCCAGACAACAGGTTCATTCCTTTTCTAATCTTCCTCAAGTCCAGTAATGTTGTGAGGATGGTACTGGGGATGCCACATTTACGCTCTTCCCTAACCAATGGTGTAAACGTTCCTATAGAGTACCCTACCCACTTTTTCAATATTTCCAGTGTGCTCTACTACAAACAATCCCACAGTACCCTCACTGCCTAAATCCAATATGGTAATTTCCCTCTCCTCTTAAGCGGAGCCTTTATGCCCATCATAGAGGCGTGGCCAGGGAAAACAGCAACCCCTCCTCTGTGGCCACCACAAACAAGTTCTGGGGCAGCTCCCTTCACACTGGGATTGGAGGAGTCTGGGGGTATAAAGGAAGGGGTCTGCCCAGGTGCAATCTGACATCTGCTTGTGTCTGGAGAGGCAACTTTCAAGTTAATTAAGTTCCTGGGCACTGCCCAAATAGTCATCATTCCATTGTGGTAAAAACACGTCCCCACACCTAAGCATTTGTCTCTACTCTGGGATCAGTTTTCACACCCCATTAAGGGCTTGAGCTTTTAGAGGGCTGCAGCTGGAGGCTAATGGTAATTAGTCTAGCCTTTAGAGGCTTAAGGCAGAGAAAAGGTAACTTTCATTCGAGAATAACATTTCTGGCTGTTTCCCAGAGGATAGCATTACTCAATACAATAGTGCTTCCCAGAGTTTCTCTATAGAACAGCAAGCCTAGCTACAGTGATAATAACTGTTCGGTGCTAGTCATTATAAGGACAAGTATAACATTACATTTTTTCATGTCCTACTTTTAAATACCATGTATAGTGCCTTATGAGCTATAAGGCCTATGTAGGGGTATCATTCGTTTTTAAAAGGAAGGTTTAACCCTGTGAAAAGAGTTTATTTTGATGGTTCAAATTAAAGTTTTAAAACTGTTCTACTCAGGCTACCATCACAGGCTTGAAACCATGGTTTATACTGCCACTGTAGTGGATGGTACAATACGTGCTGTAGTCCACTTGTGACATTTAAATTACAAGCTTGTGGTACACTTTGTACCATATACTAGGGACTTAGAGGTAGGGTAAACATGTCAATTTGGGTTTTGCGACCATGTTTAAAGGGGGAGCACAGGCACAGGCCCTTTACTTCTGGTTAGCAGGGGTAAAGTGCACAGAGTTCTACAGCCAGCAAAAATAGGGTTTGGCAAAAAGGCAAGAAATCCAGGGTGACCTTACAAGAAAGAAAAATTTCCTACACTCCCCTCAATGTTACCTGGAAAAAATGATAAATTATTATAAATCATCAGTCAAATATTTTATGTGGGTATACAGTCAAGGCTAGGCTTTCTGTACAAACGCTGGTAACTGTGCAAGAGGATTCCCAACTCCTAAACTCAGTGTTACTTCTGGGAAAATGGGTTTCACATTTCTAGATTATCCATTCCAAGACTGGAAATTCAAAGCTCTCTCATTTTAAATACAGGTATAGGCCCCTATGCAATGGAAAATGTATTGGTAACATTTTCAACGGTAATGATTTTTTAAAAGTCTTTCTCGTGGTGAAACAAGGTTACTAGCCAAGGTAGTTGCTATGATTAAATTCTTTGGATGCCTAAAAAATGTGTTTTCAAACCCCTCTGTGACACAATATCCCTTTTCCTTTAAAGAATTTATCAGATATGTTGCCAATAAGTTGATTATTTGTTTTATTAAAAGGAGATTATCTGTCATGAGCCTTTTTCTAAAAAGGTAGTAGGAGGGGGGGGCACGGACAACGAGAGGGCAGGCAGGGGAGGGGGGAGAAGGGGGTGAGAAGGCACAGACACCGGGAGTGAGAAGGCACGGAAAAAAATAGAGCTCACAATCTAAATAACACGTACTGTACCGTGTAACACTCGAAGTAAAGGGGCCAGTAACCATGGGAGGGGTCAAATGAGGACATGGCCATAGTAAGGAGTGACAAACAAGCCTCATAATCAATCAGAAGACAGCATTTACGAAGGACAAAAGACACAAGCCAATAAAAAAAATTGGCGGGGCAGAGGGCAGGGCTTTCCTCAGTAGTGAATTACCACAGATCTTCCCTAGAGCAGCGCTTGCGCGCTGATTTAGGCTCGACCTAAACATTGAGTGGCTTTAACTCTGAAAATGCTGTTTGCTGCAAATCTAATCAAAGAGTTTATTTTACAAATATGTGTATATTATTTTCATACAAAGATAAGTGCATTTCAGCTTTAAACAAAATGGATAGTGGTCATAAGAGAACTGGTCCCATGTAAGTATTTTGTCCAACAAGCCATACATTTAAAAACATATTTTTTTTAATTCAATTTAAAAGATGTGTGAGTGACCTGCAGCAACTGATGCATGGTAAGGAGTGCCTGATAGGTCTCTTATAAAGGGAGTTCTGCATCTGATTACAATTGATGACTGCCACCTTTACAAACCATGAAGTACATCTGGCACTGCAGAAGGTGGTCTAATGGTTGAACTCATGAACAAACAACGATAGTGAATGATTCAGTGGCTGTACACAGATAAAATACAGCATAAAGGAGTAGACTGGCAGTAAAATGCAGCTGAATTGTGACTCACAAAAAAGACAAGAAACTGAATTAGTTTGTATATTGAGCAATTGGTTTGTATGAATGAAATCGTGGTTTAAGGAGACAGCACTGCATACTGATACAAATCAGCATTATATATGTGATCTGTCTTTCTCATTTAGCTCCATGCATCCCTCAAAATGTGGAGGCGCAAATAGAATGTGAAACCAATGTGGCGCACGTTTCTTGGGATCCTGCTGCCGGAGCTGACAGTTATGTATCCAACGTGACCGCACCCAATGGAGAAAGTTACTCATGCAGCACACTGGACACCAACTGTGAAATCCCTGCTCTGCAGTGTGGCCAGATATATAACTTTACAGTCACAGCAGTCAGTGAAACATGTAACCAGTCTACCAGTGACCCTGTATCACTTCAAACAGGTGAGCTCATGAGTATTTCAAAGAGTGAGATAATTTGATTGTAGTATTCCTGTGAGCTCCATTGTCATGTGTCTGTTAGTGCTCAGACCAGGGGGCATAGTATCAACTGGAGGGTGGTGGGCAGAGTCTGGTCTCTGAGAATGGTCCTTCCCTTGATGAGTGGCCCGCTGGTAGTAGGGCCTCAAAGAGAAAGACTATTTTTCAGTTCCATCCTTCCCTATCATTTCTAATGCATGTGCCCTTCCGGGAACATCTGTGAGCACCAACCAATTTCTTTCTTGCCCTATAACAGCAGGGTGCACCTCAAGGGAAGGCCCAAGATGAACAGCATCCAAAGATCTCTTGAAGGACAATGTAGGCTCTGTCAGTTCCTGAGACATCATCTGACCTATAAACATCATCCACAGGCATAGAACAGGATAGGGCTGTTAACTCTCACTGGATCCCAGATCTCAGTGGCATTCCAGGTGTTGCGGGTGGGTTCTCTATAGTAAACGCTCAGAGCAGATTCTTCATGTGACCCTCAACACTCAAACACATGCACACAAGACCCAGCTCTCTCTCTCTCTCTCTCGCTCGCTCTCCCTTTGTCTCTTTCACGCTCTTTAGGGCGATTAACCATATACACAATGCAAGAAACAAACAGAAGAGAATAGAGGACACCCTCAAGCAAGTCCATTAAAAACCCAAATTATATTATCAGAAGAAACATAATGCATCAACTCCCTTCCCACGCCTGTCTTAGCCAAAACTTGTTCACGCTTGTCTGGAGATGTCCAGGTGCCAGGCATGCATGACACGAACAACATCTTAACCTATAAGCTGTCTTGAACATCAGCATTCACACAAGTGATGGAATGGACAGCTGGAGGATGAAGTCCTTCTTGTATTAGCATACAGCAAATATCACAGCATATGCATGGCTCCTATTGTTCAAATGTTACCCTGTATTATTTTTAGGTCTTCCCTACAAACAGTTTCTAGCTGTCTTTTGTCAAAGAGCTTTTGTGGACAATACCAATACTGACAAATAGTTTTGCTTGCCATTGCTTGGTTTTCATGTTAATGTCACTTGCTTGCATCTTATTCAATAGCTTTTCTTCTTCTTGTGCCTCCCCAGGAGCACACCTCCTTCAATATCCTTTTGATTGGAGGGCTTGTGTCTTTCCATAGCTCCATATAAGGGCATTACTTTTTCCTTTTTCTGTTAGCACTCTATGGTAGTTTATGTGTTTTCTTCTTCTCTCTCCCATATGCTCCTGCCCCATTACATTCCTACCGCCCATATTCTCCATATTGCTTCCCCTAACCTCAGTTCTTGCCCCCTCTGTCCTTCTCCCTCCTGCTCAGTTCTTTTTGCCTTTTTTCTTTATTTTAATTAAACACTGCCACCCAACTTTTTTCTTGCTCTTCCGTCCGTTGCTCTTGTCACTCGGCTGGATTTACTTTCAGTCACCACCCTCTGCCCTATACACAGCCGCTGGTAACATCGGTGGGGCGGTGGGGTCGAGTAAGGGGGGATTTCGAGGGATGATGCAGAGCGACCACTGTTACCTGCAGGGACCGGGGCCGCCTCTACACCATTTCATGATGAAGCATGCGCATGTATACATCATGACAACTTTTTTTTCTTTTTATTTTGTTGAGGATGCCTTTACCTTTTGTGTGTTTTATGTAATGCCCTAAATGGCTATGGGAGTGCCCAGACTTGGACTCCTAAATTGCTGTTCTGCAGGATCCAACTATACCTCACTGACAGCCTACAGCTGCGTGTGGCTCCTTCTAGAGATAGCCTCTCCTAGCACTTAGGTGTGGACTGTTCCCATGAGGAGCAGGGTCAGAACTGATTTTCATATGGCAGGCCATTGTCTAGAGTGGCATATTGGGCGAAAATGACAGGTTGGAATGCTACACCGATTGCCAGTGGTTATACTATTTGCAAGATTCTTCCCATCCCCAGCCTTGTGTTTTGGTATTGGTAATAACCATGCAAAAAGCATTGATAAAACCAATAGGTCTGCAATGGCTAAGCCCAAAGGTCGAGACTAATTGTGTGTAAACCAATGTTCCATCTCTAACGATAATGTCTGATTAGTAGTTAAAGGACCCACTTCACCTGATACACCAAAAAAGACCTAATAAGACATTCTTATGTTTCTACAGCTCCATGTATTTCAACAAACATAAATGCACTGATTGATTGTGGCAGCAACATCGCAACGGTATCTTGGAGCAGTGCAGATGGAGCTGTGAACTACACCACCATTCTGAGTCGACCTGGGGAAGCGCCACACTCCTGTGACACAACAGGCACATCATGTGAAGTCAGCAGCCTGCAGTGTGGCCAGACATATAACGTGACTGTAACTGCATTCAGCGAGACCTGCCGAGGGTTGCCCAGCCCTGTTCATTCACTCCCCACTGGTAAGGGGGGTCACTGTGGGAAAGTCTTGTTGCTATGTGTTTGTAATTTGCCTTCGGCTCAAACCACCACTACACACTACTATTTGTATTCATGCCTTGACGGCTGTCACCATTTGCACTTATGGGCTTTACAAATAATACACTAAGCTAAACTTTTAATAGCAATGTACCAACAGTTGTAATGCACCATCAGTTGTACGTCACAACATCGAGGTCAGCAATACCGATCTGCCACAAACTCACATTCACAATATCGACTGCTACACTACCATATCGTTGAGGTAAGTATGTATAGGAAAGTATAGATTTACTATCCAAAACTTCATATTCACTAACCTTGACCACATTGTGGCAGTCAAAATGTTGCAGGTGACTATTTTGACCACAAAGTTGTACTGTACCCAACCTCTTCTCGCGCCAACATATGAGGAAGAGCAATAGCTAAGTTACATTAACTTTGGTAATACCTTAATTCTCTCAGGTTCAAGTCAGCGGTGTCACACTCACAAGCCTACATTTTTAAAAAGTTAAGAAATCTTTGGGATGGGCTGGTAATTTAAGTCCCATGCTCTGTTTTGGTTAATAATATTTCCTTTTCATACCTAGTTATTCGATTATGCAAGCAATTAGCCCTTTCATTAAAGTGGCATTTGAGTGGTAGGCATCCTTGACTGTTTTTGACATGTATCTAAAGGGAATCAATGAAGTGTGAACAGCAGCTTGAGAAATATGTACCATGTAGCTTGAGAAATTAGTATCCCACTTATCTTAGACGTCTAATGGGACATAGTAAGATTCCTCTGGGAAAATCGTGCTAAATTGTATTGTATTTATATAGCGCTTACTACCCGGACGAGGCGTCAAAGCACTTTTTGGCGAGTAGCTGGTGTGCACCTCTAAAGAGAGGGTTTTTGGAGCCACAGAATTTTTTTTTCGCCTTTTGTGCCCGTCTCATTCTCTTGAAACAAGGCTAATTGCGAAGCAGTTTGCTGAAATAGCATCCTACTTCGGAATCCAAAAAGGATTAGTGGTGAATTAGTATAGTGTAACTTAAGTTTCACATAGATCAATCAATCAGGGAATTGTAAGCGCGCTACTCACCCGTGAGGTTCTCAAGGCACTGGGGGGGGGGGCCGCAGATCGGTTTAACCAAAGAGCCAGGTCTTGAGGGTCTTCCTGAAGGTGTTCACATAGTAACCTGGACAGTATTTATGTGCCCATCATATATGGACCCATCATTTCCTGTCCACTATACAGAAAGCCACACAAAAGACACATGTACATCGCTGTATGAAAAAGAACTATCTGACAACAAAATAAAGGGCTTGAATTACAAAGCTATATGCATGTTTAGGTTTGTGTAAATTTAGCTTACACATGCAAATAGCCTTTTATGTGTTCACAAACTTTATTTTAAATCCCTGTACAAGGATTTGTACACATGACGATTTCCATTTGAGTAAATCTACCTCTGTGAGTTCAGCCCAAGGGCATGAAGTCCCAGACTGCACCCCGACATCCTAGGGGCTCAATGCCTTAGTCCACCAACAGCACTCACGCTCCAAGCTCACCATCGCGGTGCATAAAAATGTGGCCCGCGTGGGCCGTTCCACACATCGGAGTGCAATCAGAAACCAGCACAGGTCGTATTTGGAGCTCATGCATTAACACTGAGTGCACTATCATGGATTTTATCATGTATTAGTAAGCTTTGTATGTGCACAAAATATGAATAGCACACAAGTTCATGAACTATATTTTGCCAGCATACTGAACTTTCCTAATTATAGCATTTTGTGTCTGCATGAGCTTATTCCCAAAAGAAAATGACACCACTGCTGGAGCTGGCTTTCCTTTGTGTTGTTGGCTTTTTGTCTCAGCAGTGACTTTCTGTCTAACATTAAGACCCCAGGGGCCATATGTACGACCAAGTTCGCAAATGGCAAATTGGGCTGTTTGCGACTGCTAATAAGGGTTGTAGCATGTACAACCCTTTAGTTTGCGAGTTGGTAACCTATTGCCAACTGAGAAAATAGGTTTTGTGAGTTGCTATTAGGAAGGGGCATGCTGAAGGCGTCCCTTCCTAATAGAGATTCGCAGGGGGATGTCCGATTGTTTTGCCTCCCCAAATGCAGTCACAAAACAATCGCAGTTACCACCAATTTCAGTGGTTTGGCAATGAAAATATGTTTAAGAGCAGGCAGTGGTCCCATGGACCACTGCCTGCCCTTATAAAATGAAAAGAAAACCATTCATTTTTTTTTTTAAACGCATCCTGTATTCCTTTCATGAAAACAGGCTGCATTTTAAAATAAAAAGTTGATTTATTTAAAAAGTAAACACAGACAAGGTCCCAGCTGGCCACCATCCCTGTGATTGAAGTCCATTCCCAATTGGTCAGAAATTGCAACCTGCCTCATGAATATTGATGAGGCAGGTTATTTGCGACCCCTTTGGGAATCACTAAATGTGTCTGGGACACATTAGTACATTCCGTCTTGCGAGTCGCAAATTGCAAGTTGAAAAAAAATCGCAATTTGCGACTCGCTAACCAGAAAGGTTGTACAACTGGCCCCAGATCTCTTTCATCCTTGCCTGCTCTTCCATTCTTCGGTCAACTCTCCGCCTTTGTCTGTTGTCTCATTTTTTATTATCACTTATAGGTTCCTGTCCTCCCTTTGATGCCTGTTTTTCTCTTCTCCAGTTCTTCGTCTCTGGTGACTGGTCCATTTTATAAAGCTGGCGAGCACCTCTAAAGAGAGGGTTTTTAGAGCCACAGAGAAAACCTTTTTGCTTTTTGGGCCCATCTCATTCTCTTGCAACAAGGTTAATAGAGAAGCAATTGCTGAAATATAGCGCCCTCTTGTGCCCTTTAATAGCAGCTTGGTAAGGCAGCTACCTATAGTGGCGAAGCCCAGCCTGGTGGGCGGGCAGGTTTGTTCCCGCTGCCGGCAGCGAGCCCCAATGGAACACGAAGGCTTAAGTCATGTGTCTTTCTGTTGCATCGGCACAAAGGCTTTCTTTACCAAGCCTTCCTTCTCTACTTACAAACGGTGAAAGCTGCAGAATTGACCTCAACCGGGGATTTAAAAAAAAAAACATAAATATCTTTATAAAGTCTGTTTTAAAAGGATGCAATAAATGTTCTCAGCAGCGTTCATGTTGGACATGAGTGTAGCTCTTCAGTGGGGTGGACAGACACACCAGGGTCAACCTTGACCTCTAGGGTGACTACTGTGCATTAGTGCATGTCAAACATCCTGTGATTTTGGGTAAATCACTTAAGCTCCCCGTGCCTCATAAAAATGATTGCGTCCATCTGTAACGCAACTGGTGCTCAGGTAAAGCGCTCTGATACCTTCGGGTCGAGTTCGTGCTATGTAAAACTGCAACAAAAAATTTATATATATGCCTGGCGTGAACATCTCCTCCAGACCTGTTTTTTCTTTACATTCCCGGACCTGTAGCATTCTTCATATTATACGTGGAAGGCTACCATTACCAGAATGCAAAGAATCAAAATACTGGGAAAAGATCAGCTACACATGCCTGAAATTTTGAATGACCACCCAAAAAAAATTCTGAATGCATTGGGGCGACTTTGGAGAGGGGAGTTACTCGCTGTAGACACCATAAGCATAAATCCCAAAAGCAAACTTACTTTGTTGTAAGTTTGATGTTTTTTTGGTAATCACAAACTACGAATCTAATTTTACTGAGAGTAATTTTACAACTGCGGGGAATACACAGTCAGGGCAGAGAACGCAGCGCATAAAAAGATAGGCATGTTTTATCTTTTTATGTGCGGAGTCTCCGTCACTGAAACAAACATTTTAGAATTTGTTCTTATTAGGTCCTGTTCGAAATTTTCTAGGTCTGTGAAGTTTGTGAGAGCAGTCTTTGAACTATTCATAAATAACAACCTTTGCAAATTTGTTAGGGTGCAGATTGTATTTACGAGTTTGGTTTATCAAGATGTGTTTCCGTGGAAATGAAATGCAAAATGTTTTCATAAGTCCATCTGCTTGGCTATCAGAAATCATATCAATCTGCCTACAAAAACCTTCAAAATTCTAAAACAATGTGTTGTCATGGTATTTTATGACTCCTCGGCCAATGGTTGAATCTAAATTCTATAACGTGAGACGGGTAACTGTAATACAACATGTAACCTGCCCGTTAAATACCATAAAAAGCAGCAAATATAAGTTTGGTAAAAGCCATCATTGTACATTCTATATTCTGTGGTATAGAAATTCATCCTTAAAATACATTTGCTCAAAAACACCCCACAAATGAATACAAATCCCTAGTATAAAATGCAGGACTTGAAGCAAAACATTTATTAACCTCTCGCCTTTCTTAATCGTCCTCTTTGCATTTTACCTAGTATATTGTAAGAATTTCAGAGAAATTAACTATTGATTGTGTCATTTAAAAAAAATTGAAACAGTCAAATTACCTTTGTAATTGTACTATGTGGTTCAACCTCCTAAAGCATTTTAGATATGTGTAGTAGACAGGGCTGAGAGGCTGCAGAGTAAAGGTAAGGGCCAGAAAAGGACAGTTCAGTAGCCCGAGCATGTCTTTCTCTCACATACCTTTCCTCCATCACAGTCCTAAGTGCTGCCCCACAAGACAAGAGTATCACTCTCATGACTCATGCAGGACACTATTGCTGTTCCTACGTAAGCGCACAACAGTTACAACACTCTACCAATTATTCACAGCCCCAAGGGGGTAGTGTGCTACCGGTCCCGCTCATGCGCTTCACACCCCCATCCCCATCAATAGGATAGAAAGAGCTGCATAAGTGTTTTTACAATACAATATAATACAACAAATGCCTGTAGAGATTCCAGTACACTAAGAGTGTTGTATAGAAAGAGGAGGATTAGAGCAGCAGAACAGGATATGACATTTCGTATGTGCCTTATTCCAGTTGAGATGGAATCAAGTTGGCATTCTGAAAAAATCACAAATTCCAGTATTATTTTACTTCCAGTTCCTTGCATCCCAACGAATGTCGAGACACGAATTGATTGTGAAAGTAATGATGCAGTCCTGTCCTGGGATCCTGCGGATGGCGCTGTAAGTTATCTCTCATCTGTTACCGATCTCAACGGCAACATGGTGGATCCATGTAACTCCACTGAGGCTAGCTGCAGTGTCAACCAGCTGAACTGTGGCACAACATTCAATGTCACTGTCATCGCCATGGGGGAAAGCTGCAACAGCGCACCAAGTGCCGTCGCCGAACTTATATCTGGTAGGTACTCAGGGGTTTCGGGTCATTCACAGGTTATAATAGTGATTAATGGCCAACATGATTATTTGAGAACTATTAATTATAGGAAACATGATGTTTGTGTGCTAATGTATCTATGGACTAATAACTAAACACTGTGGATTCATCATTAATGTACTGGCAAATTTTAGTGATAGATCATCCAAGGCATTGGCTATTTTTCCTCAATTGATGGCCTAAAAAGCGATAGTGCTCCCTAACTCTTTGTATGTTGTTTCCTTTAAGTTTTCTACCTCAATTGCATTCTCTCGGTTTTATTGCAATGTATATATGTGCTGTGATCAATGTCCTATCATCAAAAAGTTAAAAAATGGCCTTTTAAAGTCAAAATGAGACCCATGCTCTAGCAGTCAATGCAATCAGTGGACAAAGAATGATAAATGAAAATTGCAAATTTTAGGCTTTAAAATTTGAACCATTCTTTTTGAAAAAGGGCATTTGCAAGGTATATTTAAATAAGCTAATGTTGACTACTGTCACTAGAAGCTGAGGACCCCAAACCTTCTCTATACATTTCTGAGGACACTCCTCCTCATTCAAATTGTCTTTTAGTGATTAAAGTTTGAGAGGAGGTGCAATTGCATGTTCCACATATGCAGTTCAGTAGACGTTCATGATTTCTGGCCCCAAACAACAATGAAGGAAAACACACGTATTCCTATGCTTTTTTCTAGCCAATGGTAGCACATCTTAGTGTGTTCTCTATCTTTCTATGGATCATTACAGAGTGATTAACAACCTAGGTCAGGTAGTTCATCTCAGCCCAATAGTAATGAGGAGTAACTTCCATCCTGGCAATGAACAACAAGTGCAAAACCAACAAAGAGTAGGTTGCATCCTGGCCATGACGGACAGGTCCATTAACACCAAGTAATGGAGCCTCCGTCTGGCCAGGAATGTTTGCTGTCAGCTGTGCTTCATCTTTGGCCTGACTTTCCTTACTGTAGCCCAAGTTAAAACATCTACACCATGGACGTAAAACCACCAAACATCCTTGGGCTATGAAAGTGATATCTAGCACCATTTTTCCACTAATGACATCACAGTGTTGGCCAACCTTGTTTTAACCTTAGCGTTGGAAAAGTCTCTTATCTGTTCTACAAGGCTAAGGAAATACAGCTCCTAGAGCCCAGTTTACTTTCTGTTCCTGACAGCACTTTCATGACAATGTAGACTAGGGCTAGCAAGAGCAATGTCAGGAAAATCATACTGCAAACCAATGGTTGCATCTGTCTATCCGAAGTGACACCCATGATCTTCAGAAGGAACTTGGGGTACACATTTCTGTGTTTAACACCTCAGGGGTTATACATGCAATTCCTTAATAGATGGTGCTATAGACTTTATGACTATTGGGCTATTTTGTGGGCATAAAGGCTCTAGAAACTATCTTGGAATAGATCCATTAATTCAACCACATTTAATGCCTGTTTCATGATAAAATCACATTTACAATAGACCAAAATGTCATCCATGCCCTTCTGAACTACATTGCTGCAATATATTAGTGGCATGTACTACATTGGGATGCCACCATTCTACTGGGTGTGACATTCCATAGAAAGCAGCAGATTTCCAATTCTGTGTGGAAGGTTCCCCACAGCAGAGTGTTCACTGCACTCCTTACTTCTTTCCTTTATCTTAAAAAGGAGTGTCTGTTTTGAGCAACTTTGTGAAAACAACCCTGCTCAAGTCAATATTAGCTTGTGTGCTACTCCTTTACTCACTCACATAAGGTTCTTATCCTAAGATTGTACTCCACAAAGTTTCTGAACTCCAAGCACCTTGACAGTAGGGTTGCGCCCCTACGAGTGATCCATAGGTGTCCCATAGGAGTATATGACTTTAAAGGGCACAGCCTCTGCCCCCTCCCTCCTCATCTGCCTCAGCTTTCATGGCTCCCACCTGGTCTGTGAGAACATATCACTTTTCATTAAGATAGCCCTCGGGTCCTGGGTAGGCAACAGTTGTTTGTGGTTGATGTGCCCACTGGATCCTTGCTCCCCTCTGGCAAAAAGAAATGTCAGGAGGATGAGGATCCCAGAAAAAGGTCTGTGCTCTGGAGCAGCTCTAGTTGCCACCCATTTAGGATGGAACCTACTCACTCACCAGAGCTGGTCCCTGGGTACTTAGAAGAGACCCTATAATAAGACATATTTTTAAAGTAGACCAGTGGAGGAGAAAGGGTGATATGTGCTTGAAGCCCTCATTGGTCCCTGATGGCAGATGGTCTCCTGACATCACCAGAATAATCTATTGCACTCATCCCAAGGGAAGAGCTCCTTGAGGTGGACATCAGCCTCATTGGGCATGGAAGCTATATTCTGTGGGGATTGACTGCCGCAGCTGGCAGCAATCCTCAGGGACAAGCGGGCACAGAGAGCCCTGGATCCGCAGAACCTCACTCTATTCTTGTGACTAGAGAAGTAGATGAAGTTGTGCAAGTTGTGCTAGCCCACCCTGGAGGACCAATTTGTGTCGCCTATCTAGAAGTATAAACAGTACGTGGTGACGATTTGACTTCTCTGGGAATGTGGTAGTACTAATGCAACTGCACCCTTGCCAGTATACCCCAACCGGTAGGTGCTGCTGTTTTTACTGCAATGCAAACTGGCCTCCATTAGGTGCAACTAATAAGAGTGTTACAACTTTCAAGTTTTGGATTTCCATTTCTTTATCGGGGAAGGCCCAGAGGAATGCCTAACAGTTCTCGCCCAGAGGAGTAAAAGGTTGTACTTCCTGGAAGTGGTCCCCAGAACAGAGAAGCTGCTGAACACCTGCTTTCCATCAGACTATTTTATAGAGGGTTGCAATCTTTTTTACTGTTCAGCTGCATGTTCTTCACCCTCAGATTACTGCCTGCTGCAGGAATTTCACCTGCATCCTTTCTTCATCCATTTGTGACTACCTGCCTACTCCCAAGGTCCCCACACCTATCAGGAGGCTAGGACACAGCCTGTCTCACCATCGCCAGCACCAACTATTCACAGCCTTTTCTTTCTGACTAATGTCTCTAAAGAGGTCTCCAGCTCCAATAAGGAAAACTGCAATCCGTAAAGTCCTAAAACAGACCAGAAAGGATGGCGTCCCAGGTGTCCAGCTCCAAGACTGTCAGATGCTGTACCAAAAGACCCAACTGCATGCCAGCATACCTAAATCGCCTGGCTTGGGATGCACTCGCAGCAGCAAGTACACTGTGTCCCACCCTGACTTTTTAGATAGTTGCTGTCCGTTTACATGTACAAACCTTGCTCATAGGTGAAGTGAATAAAGAAGAGGTTCTGTATAGTACTTGATTTTCGTTGTTCTTCTAGCTACATGATTAGCAGGAAAGCGTCATTCTCTCTGTGCTTTAAGTGCCCTGTACGGTCCATAAGCCATCTTATTGCCTACCCAGATGGTAGGGGCCAAAGTTCACGCTTACCCCACACTCATTCAGCATCGGGATGGAGATCTCTGCACAACTTTCCTCGTTTTCTGTTGGTACTCACCCCTGTTTATGCTGCTTTCCAAAACAAAACACCCAGCATATTCCTGGTTTACTCATCCTCAATGAGCAGGAACCCATGCTACTCACCTGCTTTCCTGCCAGATCTCAGGTCCCCAAAACAGACATATGGAAGTACTTTCCACTGAGGCCAAACCCTCCGCTGAGATGACACCAGGAAACGTTTCCTGAATACTGGATGCACCCATTCCTTAAATAGCCCCTTAAACACACTAAAGTCACATAATTGTGCCATTTAATGCAATTGATTCATTCCAGCATGCAAACTCGAATACAAATGCTGGGCACATTATTGAAGCTGTAATTACTCAATTGTGTGACATGTATAAAGCTGAAACCTGTGGAAATCTAGTCTGTACCACAGAAACTTTGCAAGTGAGCAAAAAATACAAAACATCCCTTATGCAGTCTTTTGAAAAAAATGGGAAATTAGAGTATGAAGTCAGAGCAAAGCATGTGCAAGACATGAATTGATTTTAAATTATGCTATGCATGGAATAGTGATTTTAATAAAGAAAACATACCCACAAATAATCCTTTCTTAACACATAGTGTAGTGGGTTTCCTCTATAAGTAGAAGTAATCTAGCGGTTCAACTTTAACATTAGCAGCTGAGCATCTTGCAGCTTGAGAATTCACATCTTCTTTCTATGTGCACCACTACATCAGACAGAGTAAACTGAGCAGCCGGCAATGTTACAACTAGTCAACGTCCTCACAACTGTTCGCAATGACTTCCTTCAGTGCTCACCATCACTCTTACTATTTGATCAGAATCGGTGATACTCCCACCGTCCCCCACTTACCAGCTCAGTTCAAGAAACCTCAGGATTCACCAACAACTCAGAGGCAGAATCGTGGTGGTTCCTTATGGGTTTCCCATCACCTGATGACTTCTTCCAAAATACGTGTGGCCACCACATCTGTTTCGCAAAGTGGATATACAGATCAAAGACAAGAACGGTTGTCGGAATCAACAACTAAACGAGATGGAATTGTAATCTAGTTCCCACCTCATGCTATATCCTGATCCCAGAGCAGTCACCATGGTGTCAACATTTACTGGAACATGTTAAAACACTTACATGTCAGAGAAATAATCAATTTTGTCTGGTTCTGAGCCAACTGGATTTATGCTGCTGCAATGAAGGAATAGTGCTAGATCAACCAGACCTCTTTCAAACAGGAATAACTAGAGGATATGTATTAGCGTGTACTCATGTAGGTGTCACAGTTCAATCCTTGAGTTGACAACAATGGTAAAAATGGATCAATGTGATATGCTCTCTGATACTTAATTTATGCCAGTGGTTGCAGTTGGTTGGTACCCAGGCTCATTTTTGGGGATCAGGCCTTATTTTACATCATCAGACTTTGGTCCAGAGCAGAGAAAAAGACAGGCAAAAAAGGGCGAAAAAAAGAGGAAGGGAATTAAAACAGAGACAAATGGAAGAAAAGAACCTGTAGGAGGCAGAAGTGTAGGGTGGTGATAGAAAGAGACATGAGCTAGAATCGAGGCTGGTATTCGGAAAACTCTCATTTGGCAGCATTGGAAGCGGGCTCCTATTGTTGATAGAGGGAGGGGGAGAGAGAGAGAGAGAGAAAGAGGGAGAGAGCGAAAGAGAGAGTGTGTGTGTCTGTCCGTGCCTGTGCTCGCGCAAGCGTGTGAGTTGAAACGTTTTAGCTTTTCTGTGGCTGACTAAGTTTTTCTAGCAATACTTCATGACACATTTAGCCATGAATAGGCTCTGTCAAGTAGCTTTCATCCTCAATTCAAATTCTTGTCTGACCCACCATAGCATCCTGCCCCATCCCTAACTCAATGTCCTGGTCTTAATATCAAAAGATTAACTTGTTTGGTGAATTCTGGTGATGTGCTACTGCATTTTCTTAGAATGATTAATTGCTACGACATATAGCGACAAAGGCAGCATATGAAATGTGGGCGAACACCTTATGTTACTGGGAAATGAGGAAATAATATGTTTTTAATTTCTGTATACAATATGACCATCTCACAGGTCCCCTGAAATACATTTTTGTCATCTTTTTGTGGCAGTCCACTATAAATAATGTCCTTCTAGATTAATCTTTAATTAATATTTGATATTGCTTTGTCTAAATTGCTTGTGATTTCAATTCATTTATGCAATTAAGGAATACTGCTAGTTTTTTATGCTTACACCCCTTACAGGCTCTGCAAATTTAGCTTTTTTGAAGATATCTTCTAATAATCGAATTTTCATCACTGTGCTTTGTCAAGAAATTTCTTGGGGCCAATTCACAAAGGCATTTACGACTATGTGAAATAGTACTATAAATATACTACTTCACGTACGCTGAATTGTCCATCTTCCTATTAGGAAAAGTGAAAAGCGGGCACAGACCTTTTTTATGTATTCATTGTGTGTGATTATCCCCTAAACATTTCAATTTTAGAGGTTTGGAGGTCAATTTTCAAAGGCATTCATGAGTAGGAGAAGTAGTACTACAGAAGTACCACTTCTTCTCCCCTGAATGCCTCTGTGTATTGGCCCTCCTGTGTTCCCCCATGGACATGAGTATATTTTAATAGAGGTTAATATTTCACCCGCTAGCTCCGTGCATTCCGACAATCGCAGCGGTAAACCTTGATTGCGAAACCAACATATTGGCGCTGTCATTGGAAGCCCAACCTGGAACTACGAGTTATGTGACAACGGCAACAGCGACTGATGGAGAACTCTACTCATGCAATACAACAAATGCTGTCTGCCAGATCAGCGACTTGCCATGTGGACAGACCTACAACGCATCCGTCTCGGGATCCAACGAAGTGTGCAGCAGCCCTCTTGCTCCTTTTGAATTTCGTACAGGTAAGGTTTTCTTTTGGACCTATATGATGAAAAAACCATTACCAATAACCTGAGTACCTCGACCCAGTACCAAGAAACCTTTAAAACTTTTTATTGTGCTTACCAACATCACTCCTTTTACTATGAGAGGAATTAAACCACCGTCACCAAATCCTTTTCTCACTCGTCCCCATGCAGCAGACATTTTCGGATACACTTAATCCATTCCCCCTCCCAAAAAAACAATTATGGCCAATGTTCTTGAGATTATGGGTTTCTTACTTAAAGGTAGAAATCTTCACATAATACCCTTCTTTCTGACTCATCCTCTCCAATATTAGCCTGTCAATAAACATGCATTGCCCATGAGTGGAGGGCAGATAGGTTAAATGAGATTGTATATCATGGTTTGCAAGTATATCTTTGAATTGATCCTTAGGGGAACTGACACTTTGACCTCTCAGGAGTACGAGAGCACTACAATGGTATTCCACATTAGGAAACTGAACAAAGCTGACAAGCCAATAGGTTCTGATTTTGTTTACTGCCTGCTCATAAAAACACACAACATAGCATGCAGTCATAAATGCTTATAAAAAGACAAAACAAGATAGTAGCCTGCATCAAGGCACAGTTTCCAATACACACAAGCCACATACATACATAAGCCACATGCTCACAAGCACCTATATCCACAGGTAAAGCACAGGGACCTGCATAGAGACATCCTTCACTCACTGCATACATAGACACCTGTGTGGTATCAAATGGTCCCATGCTATATGTGAGACCATCAGCCAGTCTTGGCTTTCAGCATAGAAGATATTTTTACCCATAGCAGTAAAAGCAAGACATAGGGTTAGATAAAAAAAAACACAACTGCTTCAAGGTGTCAAGAATGGCCTGGGCACAATCGAAAAACATGATCACACTAACACAATGACATCTTTTTACAGTGATCGAGATTGAATACCCTCAAGCAAAACAGGCGGCTACCCTTCCTGAAACGAAGAATTTAAAACGCTATCGTGAACTATAGACTACATTATTTCATATGTTTTATATCATATTGTTATGTATGACTGGAGAACGTGGCCACAATCATCCAATGCATGTTTTGTTGTTAAACAAATGTAGAAAAGCACAGCATGGACCACTTGACAGGTATGTCCATGATCAAAAGTATTTATGGACATAAGAGTGGGACATAAAACAAGTGAGTTTAATGAAGAAGTTCAGGTCAATTATTTTCATTAGTTGCTTTCATTGGAATAAAAAACAGTTTAGCATTTTGTAAAAATTAGACAAAAAAAACTGTTTGCTACGCCCTCTGTTTAAAATTCATTAATCGTTAACCCACGTTTGAATTTTCCTGTAAACAACGAATCTCATGCAATAAATATTTGCAGTGGGGCATGAGGGAAATTCGTTACTGTCAAGCATTTATTGGAATCATAACAAAATGCCCACAAGCTGTCAGGCAGATATGTCACATGCGCAGTGCTTAATTTGTGCCGGTGGTTTCCGGTGCTCAGCACCAGCAGTTAATTGTCAGCACCGGCTAGTAACAGTCCACCACATGGTGGCACTGTCTTTTTTTAATTTTGAGATGTGCACAACCATCATATTTATTAAATCAATATGTATTGAAAATGATTACTACGAGACTCTCATGACATTATTGTAGTTTTGTGTGGCCTGAATTAGTCTGAATTGTCACATTTGTAGAAGTGCAATGCTTAGGTGTTGGCAGCGCTGGCAGGGTATGGGTGGTGCAGGCTGCAGTGGCCTTCCGGGAAGGGCCCCTGCACTTACATTTTTACAAATTAAGCAGTTCTGTGAAGTTAGACCTTTCTAACACCGACCCCTTAAGATTGGTTTCCATATTCTCACAGTGCACCAGCTGAACTTCAGCTCTAGAGCATGATGCCTTCTTACGTCAAGTGCTCAACCAATCATAAATCTGGGAACTCCACTCTCTCCACTCTATCCCCTTATTACTACATTATCAAATAGCTGTAAATAGATGCCGCAAATGACATCAAGAGAAACGTAAAAAAGGGCTTCCTAGAATAATAAGCCACTGTGGGACAACTGTTGGAGAGAGCATTTTTGTTGTCTGATATGCTTATTAATGCAACTGAGTGGTGGGAGGGGCTTGGTGGCCTAGATTGGTAACATGTCATTTTGACTCTGGCCTAGGAGTGCTTGTCGGATTCACTCATAGATGTGGTGTCCAGCCCCTGTACCTGCCCACTTGAGCCTCACTATGAGCCAAACGATTTATAATGTCCCCCCTATGCTGCCTCATTTCTTTTTGTCATATGCTCTTGTACTGTAGGCACAATCAATCCTCTAGCCCAACTTGGACCCCTCCCTCTCTGTGAGGAAAGATTAATGTCATGTTTTGTGTGCTGGTCTGCCCACTTTGTTCTAACTAACTAATTGAGGAGGAGGTTGTCTCCCAACACTCACACTATCACCGCCCACCGTCCCAAAGCACAAATCACTCTAGTCGTTTGGACTTGGGGCCTTATTTATGAGGCTCCTTGTGCTGCCGGAACGTCACTTTTTGTGACGTTCTGTGGCGCAGAAGCCTGCTCGATATTTACGAGGCAGCACTAAGCCACTTTTTTGGCTTAATGCTGCCTCATAAATATGGTTCCCTTTAACACGTTTTTTTGGCACTGCCCCAGATTTATGAGAAATCGTAAATCTGAGGCAGCACCAAAAACCTACGCGTAAGGGATGCACAATGAGGAGAAATATCTTTATTTCTTCTTGTTTTTCCTTTTTCTCTGTGTGCTGCTTTCTGATTATTTTTGTGCAGGAAGGTTTCCCTTCCTGCACAAAAATAATCTTCCCCGTGATGCAGGCCCCCTTGCACTATGGTGCCAAGGTGCCTGAGTTAGCATGTGGCAGCCCATTGTGCGCCGGCGCAGGGGAAAAGGACAGGAATGTGCCGTATCTGATAGATATGGCGCGTTCCTGCCCTTATCTCTTACCATAGGGCAGCGCAGCAGGAAGGCCTGCGGCGCTACCCTATGGTAAACCCTCATAAATGAGGCCCTTAGAGTTTTTAGATAGAGTGACCCAACAAGGGCTTCATTCAGGGCACCTTCTAAGGTGCTGAAGTTCTAGATAGCCGCCTCTGGAGACACCAGCAAAAGCTACCAAATGGCATCTGTGAGTGTCACATGTAGCCCTAATACTAAGATATGGCTCTGGTAAAATGTACTCTTGGAAATGTGGCAACAATCTTTTCACAGGTCCTCATCTCAGTCTTCCACAGAATCTCATCTTGTGGTGAATAGCAGACCTGAACGGTGCTTATTCTCAGACCTCATGAACAGCGTAAAGGATACTATGAAGTAGTGCTTGCCAGGATGATGTACTCTGTGGTGGTTTACAGCTTTTTATGCTACGCACTCGTTTGCTGAGGCTGATTTTAGAGCATCACAATAATGTGCAATTTGAGCAAGTTACAATGTTGAAACGCCCTGCAGGTGGAACTGGAAATGCTGAAATATCACTCAACATTTTTGAACTCCACCAGCAGAAGTTATGAGCAGCAGACATGATGGACAAACGTGGTTACTAACACTCTAAATGCTATTTTCTACACAGCTCCCTGCAGTCCACTTTCTCTAGAAACTCAGCTGAACTGTGAAGATAATATCGCTACACTGTCCTGGGCAGTGGCACCGGGGGTTGAGAGTTACACTGCAAACGTGACCGCGCCTGATGGGGTGCAGCACTCATGCACCACCACAAACAACAGCTGCAGCATCAACGGCCTGTCCTGCAGCCAGAACTACACGGCCATTGTCAAAGCGGCTACCACAGCCTGCAGCAGCCCTGCAAGCAGCGAGGTGGCATTCCAAACTGGTAAGACCAGGAGGTATCCCATAAACAGAGTCTAAATGTGTCCAAGTGCAGATGCTGATGTAAGGGTGGATCCCAATGTGCATGATCTGCAGAGGCAGACAGGCCCAGGAGCAAGGCTGGAGGTTCATATGTGAGTGGCTGGCACACAGCTTTGCTGATCTTTAAGAGGTAATTTCTACTAGGAACCATCAGGACTCTCCTTTGGGCTTGTTTACCTCTGATGGATGATTTGATATTGTTTAAGTATGTACTTTAAGTCTTCAGCTATTGTCAGTTCAGCACACCTGTTCCTCGGTCCTTACAGTCCTGTCTCTCTCCTTCTCCAATCTTCCCTCACTAACACTCTCCTCGATACCTTTGCTCCCATCTCCTCTCAAACACTTCTCCCTGGTTCTTGGAACTCTGAGTCTCTCCAGGCTCCATCCCCTTCCTCGTGGCCCCATTCTGTTCTCAAAGTTTGCTTCTCAGGTTCATCAGAAGAATTCATTATGAATGATTTATTTCAGGGTTTCCTTTGTCTCCTCTTATTAGCATGGTGTTCACTGTATGAGAGATATAGCTAAACAGTGTGTCTACTTGTTGGTCACCAGGTTCATTGTTTCGCTACTTGTTGGGCACCTTGTTCATTGTTTGGCTACCTCTTGGGCACCTTGTCCATTGTTTGGCTACTTGTTGGGGACATTGTTCTTTGTTTGGCTACCTGTTAGGCACCTTGTTCATTTGTTTGACTACTGGTTAGGCACCTTGTTAATTGTTTGACTACCTTTTGACCCCCGTGTTCATTGTTTGGCTATCTGTTGGGCACCTTGTCAATTGTTTGGCCACCAGTTTGTCACATCGTCCATTGTTTGTCCACCTGTTGGACACCTTGTTCATTGTTTGGCTAAAGGTTAGAAACCTTGTTCAATGTTTGGCTACCTGTTGGGCACCTTATCCATTGTTTGGCTACCTGTTAGGCATTTTGTTCATTGTTTGGCTACCTGTTGTCTACCTCGTTATTGTTTGGCTACCTGTTGGTCACCTCATTCATTGTTTGCCTACCTGTTAGGCACCTTGTACATGTTTTTGGCTACTTGTTGGACGTGTTCAGTGCAAGAGAGATCTTTCTCAAATGTTTGGCTTTCTACAAAGTGTGCTGACATTTCTTTGGTTATGCTGCACTATATAAAAATGTAAATAAATAAAAATACTAAAGTAGTCACGTGCAAAATCCTGGGGCAATGCACAACATTCTTTCAGGAGTACTATAATTGTATTTTTATATAAAAACAAAACTAGCGAATGTCTATAGATTCATTACCATTGAATGGCATTTCTGTCCTATGATTTGTGTCTTCATTGGAAGAGTAATGACGTCATATGTGCTTCTTTGTTTAGTTCCCTGTGTACCCACAAGTGTGGAAGCTCAGTTCGACTGGGCCTCCAACTCTGCCACACTGTCTTGGGCTGCTGCTCCCGATGTCGTGTCCTACACGTCATCAGTGTCCGGTCCTGCCGGAGAGTTCCGTTCCTGCAACACTTCGGGCACATCCTGTGACGTCAGTGACCTGGAATGCGGCCAGACATATGAGGTGACTGTGACAGCCCACAGCGGAGATTGCACCAGCACTGCAAATGGCGCCGCTCAGTTTCATACTGGTAAGGGTCAGCATGACCACTTAAGCAGCACTGCACGGATTACAGTTGTGTTATCTCAGTTTAGTCTTTAGCCACTTTAGCGCACTAGAAAATAGACCCACCAACAAGATTCCAGGTACATATTTCTATTTGAGTATCTAAGATGGACTTCCATACATTATTCATATACTGATGGTGCACCACTCACTTGCATAGGTTCCATGAATCTGGTAAGGGGCCTGTAGGTCAAGTTCAGACATATATGTTCATTTGCATATTTTTGGATTCGTTTTTTCTGAATGAGTGAAAGTTGAGTTCCTTTTCAAATTGAAGGAGGCTTGGAGACATCTTATATTGAAGGAGATATCCTTCTGCAGTCCCAGGCATGCATACAGGCTTGCTTCTAAGTCTTTCTTACACTCCTGTATTTCCTCTCTGGCTTAGGGATGACCTCAGGTGTTCTGGTATCCATCAGCAACAATGAGTTACATACCTGCCAACTTGAAGAACAATCTCACTGTGTGAGGAAAGGGCGGGCCTTAAAGGGGATGGGGCCTCGTGCCGAGAAGTACCTGCGAGGAACTTTTGAAACCCATCCCGCCCCTAAGCCTCCTCCTCCCAAAAAATAAAAATAGTTTGCTGAGGCTTGTGCCAATGTCCTGGGGTGTTTTCACAACTCTTAATGGACATTGGCAGTTCAAAGCCTCAGAAAACGAGCTGGAAAACCACTATATACAGTGGGTTTCGGCTCGCTTTCCCTACCAGTGTGTGATATCGGCTCCTTACCGAGAGACTGTGTGATGAGAGCTGATACTGTGTGTCACACGGTGGCACCGAGTGAGTTGGAAGGTATGGAGTTGCTCTGTGGATAAGTGGTGTTCTACTGCTTTGTGCCTGATGCAGCGTTGTAAATGTGATTTCCACTTGGTTGGAGAGCCAGTGGACACTGGTCATAGTTCTGCAATGCTCACCTTCATGGAGGATAGCTTTGAGGGCAGAGTTCCATGACTGGTTGGACTGTGGACAAGGCACTGTCCCCATTCAGATGAAAGAGGAAGAGGGCTTGCATGGTAGGCTACAAGTTAGAAGTAAAGGGACAGATAACATAAAACTTGTGTTTGTTTGACTATGTACACCCTTGAGTATATATATGCAGACAGCAAGCATATCTAAATTAGGGCTCTTTGTTCTTTCTAAAAATAGTGACGGCACAGAGCAGTCCCAAAACAAACCCTGCAACATACTCCCCTACCCACTTTATAATCCAAATTTGTCCATGATTGCTGAAACCACTTATTGGATAGTGTGCATTCAGTGCTTAATTTGAGCAGGTGATTTCCAGTGGTCGGCACCGGCATTTAATGGCAGCTGTCACATGGTGGCGCTGTTTCTGTAATTTAAAGATGTGCAAAAAAACAGTTTTGGCCACCTCAAGTAGTGTGAATTGTCACACTTGTAGCTGTGTGATGGTTAGTAGTTGTGTAAGTACAGTGGCAATGTGTGGTGCAAACTGTGGTGGCCTCCTGAAGAGGGCACCTGCACTTATTGTTTTACAAATTAAGCATTGGTGCAACAAAATACCAAGACTCCTTGCCAACTGTTCTAGCAGTCATCACAAACAACCTCTGACTTTGCATGTTGAATGTGACCATCTTGATCTCATTTCAGTTCAGCAAATGTCAGACTAACCTACAAGCCATGAAAACCAAGGGTCAATATTCCTAATTAACTATATGGTCAACAAAGTGGGGCTACAAGCATAAAGAAACTGGAAAGCAAGAATCTAGAAAGCAAATAAATGTCTGTCTTGTGGCATTTGAAATTGTATTTAGTTTTGAGATCAATAGAAGGAGACTAACCTGATTTTGGTGCTGCCAGGGGTATGTTGGCTGTTCTCTGATTTCAAAGTTCGACGGGCCGGCCAAATAAACACCCACAGCAAATCATTTACACATCACTAGGTCACTCTTCTTGAAGGGAAAAAGAGCAAATAATTCTGTGAATTAAAATAACGCATTTCAGTGGAGTTCATGATGTCCATACAGGCTTTCTGTTGGTTTCTTTTAAAAGGCTTTATTATGGCACTGCACCTTACTTCAATAGTTTTCAGCACCCTTCAGAAACGAACAGTTGCATACTAACGACAAGTAATTGAGTTACACAAAAAGAGCAACCAACATTTGCAATGCCGATAGGTCTGACTTTAATGACCTAATGTATGCAAACCACATTTATCCATGCTTTACCACATTAAAATCAGATGCATTGACCTTTCCACTTTTGTTTTGTTTAAAGGAAGCTGGATTGCACTTGTGTATGTCTGTGTAAATGTATGTGTGACTCACACATGATTCTGGGCCAAACATTCAAAAAGACCAAAGAACAAAAATATTGCTTTCTCTATACAAGGGAAAAGAGGGAGAGGTGTGGCACAGCGGCCAGAGAGCTGACTCCGGAGCACGGGCTCACAGTTCGATCATTGGCGTCGGCGGTAGCTCTGCTCAGCACCATGTGACTCTGGGAAATAGCTCACTTAATCTCCCCGATGGCCCCCAGCGCCTTGAGACCCATAGGGATGATTAGTTTGTGCTTAATTAACAAATACCGGATTTACAACGCTTGTATGAGATAAAGAATTTAATGTGAGATGATTCAGTGTGCTGTGGCTAAGTAAAATAGTCCCTCCTACACTGTGGAAAGAAGCAGAATGATAAATCAAACAACCAATAAGGTTTCACCAATGAGGTGAAAGAGTGATTCCCCTCTGAGTGAAGTCAAAACCCACTCCATGTATAGAATTGATAACAATAGGTGTGAGACAGCTGCACTGACAAGCAAGACCTAAAAATGAAGATCAGAGCAGTCCAAACATAAAAAGAATAATATGGTACTCATTACCAGATTCTAGTGTTGAATCAATATGAGGATTCATTTAGAGGTAATTATAGTACAATAAATCCAGTTCTCCGTTGACTGAAGTAGGTACCAGTATGGCTGGTCTTATAGTTGGATATCAAAGTTCCAGCCAATGCACGGCTCTGTTGAAACATCTTACGAGAGATGAGGTGGAGTTGATTGTGTAGGGAAATATGAGGAGTCACATTTTTGAGTGACAGTTGCCGTTAGGTTCTGCTAGACTTTTGTTCCCTATGTTTTTGGCTTTAGAAGTGAACTCTACAAAAAAGCAAACCATCAAAACAAATTGTCTATATTTGAGACACACAAGAGTTGTTCCTTCTTCATTCTGCTCCCATTGAGGGAGGGCATTTTTAGAGGAAAAGAAAAGACTTACTCTAATCTTTCGTTGATCAAGCTTTTGTTCAAGCTTTTTTCAGGTATTTTACCTTGGTCAAAGCCCCAGATTGACATGATTTACATGTTTGCATTTTTTTCTGGCTATGAGCATCTGATTTGGAATACCGTCCTTCTTCTTTGCTCTTTTGTAAAAATGCTATGGCAAGAAGCCATTTTGGAAGAAAGGGGTTATGTTTTTTCAAGAATTGTTGTTCTTTTCTAGAGAAGCAACATGATTGCCAGGCTGTGATAAAGTGGCAGAACTTAGGACCTCATTTAGACTTTAGTAGGCAGTACTCTGTCTGTCAGGGTGGTGGAGTACAATAACTTTGCCACCTTGATTCACTTTTGTCCACCAGCCAGAGGTCAACACTGTACGTTGAACCCGCCACCACAGCAGTTCCTTCAAGGTGCAAAATTGTGGAAGATGACCATCACTGGTTATGATGGCCGGCCACCACACTTTAAAAAAAAAAGTTTTTCCTAAAAAAAAAACTTCCCTTACTGGGCGTTTGTAATTCAAAAACAAAAAACGTATGACCCCCACGCCGTGGGTGTTGCCACACAAGGTGTGCTGTTATTTATTGGGGGGTTTTCTGTCCCTCACCACCAGTTTTATCCTGGCAATGATGGACAGAAAAGAAGACATCATACAATCCACCGTATGTAGCGCTGATGGTGTAATGGCCTTCCTCAGAAGGCACCTACACATTCGATCCATCCGGGGAAGCTTTCCATTAAGAGAAGCAACAGAGCCCCTGTTAACGTTAAGTTCTTCCCATCTCTACATAAGCTAAGCGGACAAAGGGGTTGGTGAACAGAGTACTTTCAAACTAATACTATCCATCTAATTAAAAACATCTAATCTGCCATCAAATCAGAAAATCAGAAAGATTACAATAGCTGTAATCATTGCATTTATAAATAACCTTATGACAGTCAAAAGCAACTGAAAAACATTTACAAATTAAATACAAGACTCCATACCATGCAGAGTGGATTCTATGGTGACGTTCTTTTGTTGGTTAATGGTACGCTTAAGAAACAATAGTTTATGTCTATGTTTATTTCCCTTGTAGCTCCCTGCATCCCCAGCAACTTCACCGGAAGTATTGATTGTGAAACAAACCAGGCCACGCTATCCTGGAGTAATGCGGCTGGCGCTCTAAATTACACGGCTACTGTGACTGCACCCAATGGAACTTCGCTCTCCTGCTCTACAGTGGATATGAGCTGCTCCATCGCAAACTTGCAGTGTGGTCAGATATACACTGCCGTCGTTATCGCAGCCAATGACGTCTCCACCAGCCCCGTCAGTCTCCCGACCGAGATTCAAACAGGTAGGACTGTAGAACTTATCACCTTCAGGCATGGTTCTCTCTATGTCACCTGTTTCATTTGTAATTTTACTTTCAATTGTGTTGCCTTCTGTAATTCTTAATGCCACAGGAGCCATGCCCTGCTTACAATGAGTACCTGGTGTAAGCAGAGGCCGGCAAGTAGTTTAACGGGCCAGAGTAATTAAAGAAGCTTGGTGAAGTTGTGCAGTTGAAAGCAAGAGCATGTCCCACCTTCTGTGGCTCTGACACGCTGCCCTTGAACAGAGGCCAGACTCATTGGGTTGAGTTATTCAGCTTCACTTCACTGTTTTCTCAGTGCACTGTAATAGCTGCATTGTTGACTCCATTGTATTCTCATTTCACTGTGTTGGTGGTGTCCTCTTTCATGAAACTCAAAATCAACTATTTTCCCTGTAACATATATTACATCATTCCTATGAGTTGTTGCTTCCCAGTTTCACAGAGTCTACCGTCCTCCTACGTGCTCCTATTCTTGAGCCACTGAAAATGTTACATTTTTATTTCAATGGAACAATTTCCCTATAATTTGATCGTTTTGAAAACTCAAGAAAAGTATTGTAAGTGATGGAGCAGCTGACACATCCCAAGAAGAAACTGTAATTGCTTAGCAATTGCCTAGAAACTGAAATAACCTAGCATCTTAATATTTTTCAGCACCCTGCATTCCTCCAGCCCCTACCTCGTATGTGGATTGTGACACCAACCTGGCATCTGTGCAGTGGAGCCTCACAGAAGGAGCCGAGTTTTACTCAGTGGTGGCGCGAGAGCGGGATGGACACACCGCTTCCTGTAATGCGACAGACGCCGCCTGCGTGATTGCTGGCCTCTTGTGTGGAAAGGTCTATGCTGTGTCTGTAACAGCAGGGCACAGTGGCTGTCAAGCTGTACCCAGTGAAACAGGAGCAGCGGAGACAGGTATAGTGGGAGCGTCGCTGTGCATCAAGTGCAGTTTGGGGTCCAATGTGGCTGTTGTAAAGTGGCCCTTAAGCTTGGGTTTAACATCTAAAGTGCTCTTCACAAGGTCCATTAATGAGACCTTTTCCATCAGATCACACTTGTACATGCAAAGTGTAATGGACACAACTGTGGTGCATCAGAGTTTGGATATAAGAATTTAAAAGAAGGCGGAGTACATCGGGGAAGCATGTGATCTAGATGAAAAAAGACAGGTGGAAGCCTTTCCTGGAGCAACTTTTTCCTAAAAAGGAATTTCAACAAATTATTCAAAACTGAATGTCATTCCCCTGGCTGTGGAATCCAAATAGCTGAATACCTTTCATAGTGAAAAGTATAATTCAGTCCCTTATGGTAAATATCACATGTATTATTTATGCCTATTCTGGGGTGTTACACTACACTACCACTCATGCTTTGTCTCTTGGCCCCCACAACTTTTCATTGCCTTTCTTTGCAAGTCGCCTCAACACCCTTCCCGCTATTTCACCATTCATTTATCTCACTCTTTTTTCTTTGATGCTTTCCGCCCTCCTCTGCTATTCCCTCTCCATTATTCTTTCCACATATTTTTTCCTCTTTCCTTGCCATCCCACCAGTGCTTAATTTGAGCTGGTGGTTTCAGGTGCTCGGCATCGGCACTTAATTGTCAACACCAGGGCTTCTGACAGTCTGCCACAAGGTGGCGGTGTCTGGCTAATTTAGAGATGACCACAACAACAGTAATTATTACTTCCATATACATTCAAAATGACTAATGCCTGCCTCCAAGTCATTCTTATAGTTTTGGGGACCTGGAATAATCTGAATTGTCTCACTTGTAGGAGTGTGATGGTTAGTTTTTTCTACAAGTTAAGCACTGCATACAACCACAAATTCTCTTTACTTGTTTCCTTCTGTGCTGTCTTTCTGCCCCTAGTCTGGTGTAATTATCTGCTGTCACTTCCTGCATGGGTCACAGTAGACATAAGAGAGAGACTACTTGATTCATATTTCTGGACCGTTGTTTTATAGATTATTAATTAATATATAAATTATTTTGATGAAAATCACCAGTTTTACATCAAACAAGTCTTTCATCGCTTTGGTTTTCTACCACAATGTGATAGTGCTAGCCATTTGAAAAGGCACAGTATACAGTACCATGTATTCATGATCCTACACAACTTCACACAACCTTGTTGGAATGTTTGCATTCAGAACTTTACATCCGTTATTAAAGTGATAGAAAAAAATCACCATGTTACTGGAAAGTTGCTGTTAACTAATGCACTTAACACACAAAGAACGTGGTCAAATTGGAAAACCAGACTCTTATTCAACTTGCATCTTAGGGTAGGTTTTTAACACTGAAGGAGTGGGGCATTGAATAACTTCATTTTCCTACTATTAAAATGAACATAGTTTGATGTCAGCTACTTACTTTTGGGTAAAAACTTCAGCCATCTTTGCTTGTGCCTGTGCTGACGTCACAAACAATTGATTTGATTGAACGAAGGAAAATTCTGAAATAGCATAGGTTATCACAATTTACATGACACAAATTATGAATTTGTTGTCAGACTAATTTCACAGAGAGGAACTGTTTACCTACCAAATTGTCCATTCCCCTTATCAAAAGTTTAAGATATATTTAAGATGAGGTCACAACTTATGCTATACATAACTCGTACTATGCAAGCCTCCCTTTTGCCACTGTGCTGAGGGATTCCTTTGACGGTGCCCTGTCAGGAATAAATATCTGTCATATGAAATTGCTTGAGTTACAGATTTCTCCATTCCATGGTTCACCTTCTTTCTAGAAAAGTATTCAAAAGTGAGACGGTTCTTATTGTGCCACCCTCAATCGGTTTGTACATTCTTCAGGGATAGCACAGCCCTTGTTACTGGTCAATATCTGCCTCCTGCCCCACCTGAAGATCATCAAGAAGCACACACTCACCAACCAGTGCAAGGCAGCTGGCACCAAGCTCAGCCTGTGCATCACCAACAGACTATAGCAAGAGCACCTGACGTCTACAAAAGCATGCATGGCCAGACATGTGTTCTTCATACCCATTTGCCACACTCACCCACTCACCAGCTCGCTCCATTGGCCGAATGTGAATCTTCCCAGGTTTCAATTGAAACATCTGAGGTCAGGGAGTGTTTTACTCCTGACTTAGATATGAAGCTTGGCATCTTGGAAGGATTACGTTGTCTCATCTGACAGCTGATCACCTCTCCACAAGACACCTCAGTTGTAGTTGAATGTCTGTAACCTCTGCCTGCCTTACATTAACTTCCCAAGCTTCCCAGAATACTGCGGGCGCAGTAAAACTACAAATAACCAATGAGATACAATGATCCCGTCCTGCGAAACCTTCAGTGGCTCAATGTGAGGGTCTGACTGACCTTCAAATCAGACACTCTCATAAACATTGCCCAAAGATCTCAGCAACAAATAAGCATTATACCCTAGGACATTTCCTCCAGTCCTCCAACTAATAACTGCCCCCCCATCCCCAAATATATTGCAATTTCAAAGGCGACTGCCGCTTCCCTGTTCAAGAACCACATTTCTAGAACATGCTTCTAATTAATAGCCTTTGTTAAACATACCACAGAACCTACTGTAATAACTCGCCATCTTGTCCAAAGTCAGAAAGTGACTTTAGGATGTTCAAGCAATCACATTTTTTATAAGTAAAAAAAAAAATCAGTGAAGATTCATACACATACAGAATAGAATAAGTGAAACCGGAGTATGAAAACAATCAGGAAGGTGAGTACAAGTTCATAAGAGAAGTCTTTCAGTGAGAATGGAAGGAACAGGCTAGACTCTCTGTGTGAAGCCAGGAGGTAGTAAGACCCTGCAAAGCTCTAAATGACTTCACTGCCAATTTGAACATGGCATTGATGGTCATAAATAACCAGGGTGGATCCTGCAAGATGACGGTGAGCTGCTCAAAGCAGGAGGCTTGTCCTAGTATCAAAGCTTTAGCTAGACCCTCCTAGTCAAGTCAAGTCAAAAGATCCATATTCGACCATCAACTGGTCATAAAAGCCACAGAATAATTACAAAATTCATACAATTATTTAAAAAAACCCTAGTCAGATGCAAGGAAAGCTTCGGCTACAGGTCATTCCCAAGCTACAGAAAATAAGTCAAGGCAAAAGTATCAACACAAAAGGCATCTACACTGGCAAAGTTCCTTGTTTATTTATTTATCCATTCAAACAACAGCCATCACGGTTGCCAATACCTGTGCATCTCTGTCATCAATCCTTAAGTCAGCAGGCTGCAGGTAAATGGACAGGTTGTCTAATTTACTACCTGCTTTGTGAAGTTCTGGTACATGCAGGCCTTTCATAGGTAGGATGTTAATAATGCTGGAGTTTACTGTTATGGAAGAGTTGCAATTTTGAAATGTCTCTATGCGCCTCAAACTATCCCTGATTATATGATTAGACATTCATTCAAAAGTCACATTATGAATCAATTGAGCATTTCAGAATATGTAATCACCAGTTTTCCTCCGGTTTCACCTACAGCACCTTGTCTTCCGGACAGTGTTATCCCCACCCTGGATTTGACAAACTCCTTGTCTGTCACCTGGCTAGCCAGCGATGGAGCCGTGTCATACATGATGACTGCAGAGGGGGACATGGGCTCACAAAAATCTTGTAACACCTCAACTACCACCTGTGATATCCCGTACCTGGACTGTGAGACCACCTACAACGTCACGGTGATCGCGCAAGGAGGGCGCTGCAGTAGTCCAGCCAGCAATGCTGTTTCTGTTAGGACAGGCAAGTCTAACTTAGGGCCACTACGCTTGTAAAATACTAAGTACAAGGTAAGACGAGTAAAATCAGAAAGGCAGACTATATCCCTAACAGTATTCTGACATCCAGGCAACATGGATTCATGTTCTTCAAGGAAATGTATAAAAAACATATAATGTGTGCTGCTTGTAAAACGTGCCGGTAAAATGTGTTAGTCATGACCTGGTTCACTATAAAAGTAATATCTGTTTTATATTTTGCATGCAAATATTATTTCATACATTAGAAAATCTGTGCTGTGTGAGAGTTTTTCAAACATTTCCACCCCACAAGTGATTTAACTCAGCGTGAGGCACATCCCTGTATCTTTATCCCATGCTGCATGTCACTGCTCAATTTATTAAGATGGTTAAGAGATGGAAAGGCTTCACACAGAAAGATTCCCATTATCTTTGAAGTATATAGACCTAAGGGCTGTCAATACACTATGATGCATTGAAAATATGTTTTCTGTGGTGCTACAGTTTATGCTTCTTGTCGCACAAGAGCCCACAAATATGTTTCTTGGCTGGATATGGCCACCCATCTACCCCACTCATAAATACTGCACATGAAAATAATAGACTTTGTCACAGCCATGAGTCTAGTTAATGATAATTTTAGTTATTTGAATATCCTACCCAGGGTTCATAGACAGGTGTACTGACTACTTAGAGTTGCTAAATGGGCAGGGTTACTACTTAGAGGCCATAGATAATCTTTCTACTAAGAGTTCATAAACAGATGGACTTAATACTTTGAGTTCTTCGAATGATGGCTCACTACTTTGGCCTCATTACGAGCGGCTTGTATAGTTCTGATATGTACGGTAACTCCTGTTACTGCACTGACTAGAATTGTACGTTTTGTTGCTAACTCCACACTCCAGCTATTTTCCCCATGTAAATTTTAGTAGGTCAGGTCTGCCAAAATGTATCAGGGAAACAATGCATGTTAATTCACCCAAATGACAAATTCCAACTCTTGAGGAGTCTGGATTTTATCAGGTGCAATAAACATTGCACCAAACACTGGGCCACTCATAATGGGGGCCTATGAGTTCATAGATTAATTTGCTTAGTACTAACCATGCATTCAACAAGCATTGGCATAGCCAATACGTCTCACTTTTGGGACCTTATAAGTATTTAGTTATGCAACTGTTGCATGGCTAAACACTTATAAGGTCCCAAAAGCGAGACCTATTGGCTATGCAAATGCTTGTTTTCTTTCTAATCGCGGCACCGGCGCTTTACTTTTAACAATAATAGTAAAGCACGGGTGCCGCAATTATAGCAAAAGTAAAGAAATAGATGTTTGTTTCTATTTCTTTACTTTTGCTATAATCGCGGCACCGGCGCTTTACTTTTAATGTTAAAAGTAAAGCACCGGTGCCGCGATTAGCAAGCTAAAAATGCTACCACCGGCCACAGCTTGCAGTGCATGTGCGCGAGTGGTGCGCGTGCAGCAGTAATCACGCCATATGGCGCCTCTGCTGAAGCACGTGCCCGCGCACATGCACTGCAAGCTATAGCCGGCGGTAGCATTTTTTAAAGCCCTTACTAAAGTCTCTCCGAGCAGCGCATGCGCGCTTACTCAGCGAGACCTAAACATGGGTTCCCTCCTTACTGGTAGATGAACCATCTACAAGATGTTCAAGGAAAGATTAACTTACTACTCAGGGTTCATAGGTAGATCGGTCTACTACTCAGAGACTTTATTGATAGCCCTTCTGCTTAAAGTTATTAGAAGGGTGTACCGCTTACAGATCATGGATTGAGAGAAGGTCTTGATACTCAAAATTGAAAGATAGCTGTGCATATTACTCCGAGTATGGAAGGTGATGGAAATTCTACTTAAAGCTCAGAGATTATTACTCATATTTGCATAAAGTTGGGCTTACTTCTATGAGTAAATCAAAAATGTCTGCACATATGAACCCCACTCTTGAGGCAATCGGGGAATGAGAGGAGAAAGTAGGCATCTACGTTTGCATCCTCCCAAATGAATATCATAAAACGCATATGGCAAACATGACTACATGAGGCTGAGCAAACCTCTGTGCAGGTAAATTCCCTATTTTGAGATTTCAGGGTTCTTACTTAGGACATTGGGGCACACTCTGGTTCCCGAAAATAGGGCATTTTACCCGGAGAGAGAACAAAGAGGTTTGCTTAACCTAATATGGTCACGTTTCCCATGTGTGGGCTTTAAATAAAAAGATGGACATTCTAATTAAAGTTCATAGATAGGCGGGCTTACAACTCACAAGTTACCAGATAGATAAACGTTTTATTCAGAGTTCATAGATGTGAGAAATCCGTGTCAGAGGGTCCCAGACGTATCAGAGTTACTGGGCCTCAATTGTGACAACTGGGGTTTTTCACTGCTGGTGTCCTAGGCCACCTGTACAGCAGACCTTCCAACTGGGGATCAAGCAGCCGTAGTGAGGCAGAGCTGTCCAAGTCTTACTCAGGGAGGTGCTGTGAGCCCGTCAGCAATGCAACGAATAACAATCAATAAATCAATGTACAGTCAGTGTCTTTTCTTTAACAAGAAAAGTATTTTAATACACACAAAACTAAATATTACTCACAAAATTGCAAATATGTACAGACTGCCAGGTGGAAATACTAATAGGGACACCCTCTAAAAGGCCTCACAAGTTACAGGGGACACACACTACAGAAAAATCTGAGGCGCCATGTAACTCCCTAAATCCAAACTTGAGCCCCTATGTATGAGGCACCTCTAGGGATCTGCGTGCCAGCAGACCCTAAAATCTAAAATAGAATACCCCTATATATGAACATTGCGAATATGTGGTATACAGTTACAAACTTCAGACCTACAAGTTTTGTCATAGAATATCATCACCATTTTAAATATAAGAAAATAGGCACTTCAATATGAACAAACATTGCCAGTTGTTAATATAAAGATACACATATTTTAAATTTCACAATGAAAAAACCCAAACTTTAGCTATGGCATACTGCCCAAAGCAAACAGTGAGCAGTTCAATAAAAGGCTAATTTGTCCTATTCACCCAGAAGCCTATCAACCATGGATGACCCAGAAACTCAACGAGTCCCTGCACTCCTAATTGAAAGGGAGCCACAGAAATGCTTGCAACCTACTGAAACCTCTCCCAGGGTCACTAATTCAAGGCTGCAGAAGACTTAAGATAGCTTGCTTATCAAAATCTTTGCAGCACTGTTGTCAGGGACTGCAGCAGCTCCAGTCAGCCTCACAGCTCAAGAAAATACATCTAATGTCACCCCTGATCCTGGCAGGACGCCTCCCGAAGACATATGCAAATGTTTGCAGTCTCCAGCGGTTAATGGGCTCTCCTTTGTACCCTTTGCTGCAACTTTGGGCCACATCTTGCTTTTTGTTATCTTTAAAAAAAGACATGATGTGCCCACTGTTGTTTTGGAGGCCGGGTTCCCTGGCCTCTTCCTAAGGGCACCTGTGCAAACTCTTGCAGCAACTTCAAGGATTGTGTTCTTACTAGTTCCGCTCTTGCCTACACTTCCTAGTAGGTAGCCAGCTGATCTTCTCATCCCATTCCCTCCAGACACAGGCATAGGGAGCGGCAGGGCGGAGTGTAGCTATGTCCTCTGACCTGGAGCCTTTCCTCCTCACATAGTCCCCCAGGCCAAGACTGGGGGCTCTCTGGGCAAAACCAAAGATGGTCCCCCAGCTCTAATGTTGGAAATGATCAATGGTGAGGCAGTGCCTCAGTGGTATACCCAACCTCACCTAGTTTCCCTCAGAGATATATTGAGAACTACTAGATGCAGTTGCAATTTTTATAACCAGGCATCCCCACAGAGCTCTAGTGGACCTTCTCCCCACTTAAGAGAGCGAGAAGGCTACACACAATAAACATCTTCGATTTAAGATGTCTTTGACTTTAAATGCATTTTCAGGTGCTGTTTAGTGCGTTTTACTTCTGGTGTTGTGTTCTACCTACCAGAAGTAGTATTGTTGGGGCCAGCTGTCCTGCAAATTGTTGATGGAATCTTCTGGGGTGTTTTGGGTGTTTTTTTATAGCCCTACTGTGCTGCTGCGTCCTGTTTTCAAACTGCCCTCCTGTCACAAGTTTGGTAGCCTCATCACCTGGGGTCTCGTAGCAGCAGTCCCCAATTTCCTCAAGGCATACCACACTCTTTGTCTGCACTACCCACCACCCTGACCTTAAACCACCTGTAGGGTGTCAGTGTACCCAGCAGGAATCTGTAATACCCACTCCTATACCATCCACATCCCAGACAAATCCACAAACGTCTTATTCTTGCCAGGTCCCCAAAATATCTATTCTCTACAAATCCAAAAAGGAAGGTTGGGAGCTAGTGCCTATAGATCATGGGGCAGGATACAATACAAGACCTAAAAGTACAATTGCAGAGTTCCTTCTTTTCAGACAGTGTTCTTCTATGATTAGGTCTGTCCTTCTCTTTCCTGTTATTCTTCTCTTCTCAAAAGCTCTTCACTTGTGCAGAGAATTAAACGTGGAGGTGCAGAATTCAGAAGATGGGCGCCCATACTCAAACCACTGATGCCACATCACCCCTCCATGCCTAAATGACACTACAAGGGCTTATCTCCCTTACTGTCCAAAACTCACACAGCCTCCTGGATAGATTTAAAATGGCAGGTTGGAGAAACAATGGAAAGATCCTTCACTGGGAGACCAATGTCCATCCACTCAGGTCTAGTTTCTCCCCTCCACGCTTCAAAGAAACCCTTCTGTGCTGAGATCTTTCTGCCCTCTAGTTATACGCAGTCACAACAAGTCACTGTATGTCAGAGAGGGCAGCTAACTTCCTCATGCGGATTTTATTCCCCGTCCCTTTCCTCTCTCAGGAAAAATCTACTCTCCTAGATTTGATCTATTTTCCTGGGAAAGCTTTGAGATTGGCAACTAACCAGCAAAGAAGCCAGCTTGGGATATTGGTGTAGTAACAGGATTGGATTCCATTAAGGCTGGCTGTGCTAAATATAAAACCAACTCCGGATATTACGTTCAAGGCCCAATAAATTAGAAGAAAGGACACATCAATTGTCTCCCTATACCATGTCAATAAAAAGTTTTGGTTTAGGCATTCCTTGTCCAAAGTGTAAAAAACATTTAAAGTGTACAGACTTAACACTTCAGCCAAGAATAAAAGGGAAAACTTCTTCTTGGATTCCCAACTTAATTATAAGGCCAGAAGAGGCCATAAGCAATATACTCTGGGTCCCGATTGCCACATTGATACCTGTGCCAAGGTGCCTGGCTGAGGTGGACAAGCAGTCCATCTCTCAGTCACTTGTAACCTGTACAGAGCCTCTTACCCCAGCTGCACAGCAATGGACCTTATTTTAAAAGGAAGCTCCTGCATGCTGCTGCTCAACCCCATGCTAAACTGGTGCTTACCGTGGGTGAGGCTCCATGAGGAAGACTCACAGCAGAGGTCCAAAAACCAAAAGCAAAACCACTTTTTTATGGGTCAGCATCCACTCCCTCCCAATATAAAGTGGACATTTTACTCAGAATTCATAACTGGATGGTCTACTTTTAATATTCTATAATCAGATGGCCATTATGCTATTAGAGAGATGTGAACTCCCTTAACAGAAATTGCTCCGATAAAAGCATACAGACCATGTTTTGTCCACAATTGATTCATTTGGGGGCATCCTGACAACCTTATACTGTTTGTTGATTTGAATTGTTTTATTTGTATTGTATGCAGGATAAATTCATTTATGATTAGGGGAGAGGAGTTGGCCTAACGGCTAGGGCTGTCAGCCTCGACTCTGGGGAACCGGGTTCGAGTCTCAGCAATGACACTAAACATCCTGTGATTCTGGGCAAATCACTTAATCTCCCCGTGCCTAACAAAAATGAATGTATCCTCATGTAACGCAACTGGTGCTATGTAAAGTGCTCTGCTACCCAATGCCGGGTCAAGTTCACGCTATATAAAACTCTGTTAATAATAAAAAATAAAAAAAATGATCTGGCATACGGGGAAAGGGATATCACAGTAAACATACAAAAAACAAGCACCATCTGAGACAATCAAAGATATTCCTGAAGTTAAAAGGTCTTAATTGCTTTGGAAAGGACTCTCTCCGAAGATTTTACAAGGAAGATTGTTGCAGAGTGCGCACAGTAGGCACATACATCTTCTATGGTTCTGTGATTTAAAAGGAGAGAGCAGCTGAGTCAACAGATGTTTACCTGCAGGGTGTAGTGGTTGACTTTCTGACAAGGGACATAGGAAGACAATCCAGGTACTTAAAAGTTACGTGCAGAACTTTAAGAAACTAGTCAATGCTTAACATGCAACCAGCACAGATTCCCAAAGAACTGGCACAGTCATAAGCTGAAAAATAACTGAAGAGCTGCACTCTGAGGAGGGGGCAGTTAATCCGTCTGGAAGACTAGCAGCAAGGGCATGTGCACAACCCAGTGTGTCCCTACAGAAGATGACTCAGTTCTGTCGGTGTTTATATGGAAACGTGTATGCAGTGGATCTTTGAATAACAGCCTGCATGGGCATCAAGGGTTTTCAATCCGAGACCCCCTGACAGACAAAATTTAATGCTGTATTTTGATCTTGGCAGATGGTCTGCTAGTCTGTCGGGGGAGTGAGTTGGCCGCCATGGTCTTCACCAGCTCAGCAAAGGTCTGTCCGCCCTGTCAGGAGTTCTTCACCTGCCTGCCATGGATTTGTGCAATGTGAAGGGAGCCGCAGCTGCTGTTGCTGCAACTACCGTTACAACACTTAGGGTGTACCAAGAGTACATCATGTTTTAAGTGCACACTCTGCAATCTTTTTTGTTTAGAGTAAACAAGCTCCCAAATGGGGAATTTCATGCTCTAAGCAAAATATAAATGTCTCCAGTGTGCAGGAAGAATTCTCCCTGTGCTCAGGAGCCATTCTATATCCTTCAAAACACCATTGGGGGAACGGGCTGCCAGGTCTGAGGTTTACACTAGCAGATTCAGCAGATGCTCCTCCAGTGTAAACCTGGCACTTCTCCTGTCTCTAAACAAAACAGGGTAGCCACAAGTTTTGGTGTGCAAGTACACCGCCTATTCACTATGATGCTCTTGCTCTGACAAACTCTAAACGAGGCCCTTAGTACTTTACTTCAGTGACTAGCATCGGCATTAAACAATATGGAATGGGGTGGAGTAGCTTGTGGGTTAGGAAGTGGCATACCAGCAACAAGAAAACTTACTTTTCAAATCATTGAGCTTGAGCCCACTTGCTCTGAACCAGTTTCCAAAGGTCTTCTGTTGCTAAGCAAAGATCAGAATGAACATCACTGACACATGGACAAAACAGCATTGCATCTCCATAAGAATGGAAAAAGAAAATGTTCACCAGGAATCAAAGAGAGATATTAAACAGTAGTGGAGAAAGAGAATAATTCCGAGAAACATCACATGTATTCTACTTAACATTAAAAATAAGTATATTTTCCCTTTTCCTTCTTGTTTGACAAACAAAGTACACAATCACTCCAGAGCAATTCCTAAGACATGGGTTAATGATGCAGACAGCCCTAGAGCGAATTGCAAACCTCTGTATTGAAGGCTGCTTGAAGGTCCAGCACAATCTACAAAGAACAGGACACCTTTTTGGCATCGTCAAGTAGATCACCCCATTTGTTACGCAAGATCTTCTCCGTACGATCTACAAAACCATGACCAGCAATGGTAGAGTAGCAATAGATCCAAAGTTGTTTAGAACTTTGGGATACAAGGTAGATTTTTTTTATCTAGAGCATTACAAGTGAAAGCTTAAGAGCATCAGGAATAAAACTTGACATCATAGATCGATGAAGAGGTGGAAAGAAAATCTCAAGAAACTCATTTTAAAAAGAGAGATATATAAAGCTCCTAAAGAAGTTCGAATTCCAACACCTTATTAACAAATGCTTCAGTACAAATCGTGCACTTTTCTTGAAAGGGAAGGTTTTGAAATGTAGACATGGAGGCAAAAGACATGACAGGCCATCAATGGTCAAATACATTTAGAAGCCCATCAACCACATTGGGCAAATGTGCAGAAGGTTCTCATTCAGGGCCATATTTATGGCCTGGTTTGCGTCGCTCTTGCACCACACAACATGGTGCAAGAGCGAAGGAAACCGTAAGTCATATTATAGAATCCACCAAAGCCATTTTGCGTGGCATTGAGTGGCTCCAAAAATATGGAGTGAAGCAATGCAGTCCAAATCGCTGTGTTGTGTTACTCTGCTCTGGGTAGACATTCCATGGGCGTTGCGTGTGTGCTTAAGAGAATTTAGGTGCACACAACTCATATAACTACCTATAGATGTGCCCGCTATTCAACAAACTACTACAGGGGGGTTACTGAGCTGTCCACATTTTTAGGAGGGCTTTATTTGTGTGTCTGTTGACTTTATGGTGTCTCTACTGTAATTCAGAAAAGAGAATGTGGATCCTTTTGCCTGTGGACTTCTTTAGAAGAAATGACTCAAAGTCTTCGAACATTCAATCAAAGGAGGTTCATCATTATGAAAGATATTCCCTGTTAAACAGAGGAAGGAACACCAATTGCATCCATTTCTTGTGTATTTTCTAACTTTCTGAATTTCTTAACTGTTTAGGGATATGCCCGTCATCAGTGGTAAACTCATCGCTGTCCTGCAACAACAACTCTGCCTCCTTCTGGTGGAGTGAGCACTACAGAGCCGCCTCATACCGGTTGTTGACAGTGGGAGAAAATGGGTCTCAGTCATGCGAAACATCAGGTCTATCCTGCAGCATCGCAGACCTCCCCTGCGGACAGCTTCTTAACGTCACCTGGGAAGCACTCGATGCTGGGGCAGCCATTGTGGAGTCAACTAATACAAAGATACAAACAGGTAATATGTTTAGATTTGAAAGATTGTCTAAGTATTGCCCACTGTGAGCTAGCTTTAACATTGCTTGGTATAGATTGTAGGGGTTGACTTCTGTTGCAAACCTTGATGAACCATCATGTATTTTAGGGAAAAACAATTCATATTCTCAAAACCCAGCATATTCCAATATAAACTAACCCCATAGAAAGCCCAAACTCAAAAAGCATGATGCACTCATCAAAGGAAGTCCTGCATTTCTTATGTGAGTTGTTTTCCCTACCCCGGAATGTAACTGTCCCATCTCCATTGCAGCGATTCTGATGCAGTGAGTGCTCTCGAAAAAGGAATACCATATTCCAACACTTCTTCACCATCAACCACCATCTGCCTGGCCCACCTAGTGCCACTCAGGTTGTGCTTTCTAGATTATATTAACCATTATTCACTTCAAAACCATAACATTATTCAAACCTTATGTATCATCCAACATCTGCAACTTTTGGTGTCCGCATAACTTCCCCCCTCCTGAACTAACTCATCGATGCACCTCTCAGGATTAACAAGATTTAGCAAAAACATGCAGCCATTATCCAGGTACTAAGTAACCCTAACACAAATAGAGATATTTTGGTGAAAGTCCAGCCTTCATTTGATCTCCAGTGTACAGCCAAATCACTTGCAAAAGTGGTCACCTTACAGCTGCAAAGCTACCCCAAATGCAATGTTCTCCTGAATGATTATCAATCTGGCTTCTCGCGTCACTAAGGAACCAAAGCATCCTAATGAGTATTTACGAAATGGGGCGTACAGCAAGATAGCCGGGACGAGATCTGTGATCTCCATTCATCCGTAGACATAGTTGATCATGGAATCTTTGAGATTGGGCTGTGTTTTTCCTGTGTCCGTTCCTGGCATTCGCTGTCTTGACGACAAGTTATTTACAATAAATACGTTTTTGCTCCAATATTGATTCATGGCCATCACTCCTTTCGCTCTCATAATTGTCTTAGTTTTCATTCTTTTTTCTTGCTATTCTGAAAGAAGTGGCCCAAGAATGACATGTTTGTCTGACACTTGCATGCATTATCCCTAAAACTCATGGTAAGTGCCTTATTTCGTTCTTACTTTCCATTAATGTGCACAAGATCTGCACTTGAAACCCTGTATAAAGTGTAATAAGTCATTCATGAATATGCCATTAACACAGCTGCATACATCAGCTCAGAGGTATGTGACTTATCTGCTTATTCTCAAAGCAGGAAGATGTTTTAAGATCACAAACCTCCAACCTTTTTCATGAGCTGGACTCGCCTTCGTAGAGTATGTTAATGTTTTGCAAATGGTTTTGTATATTCTGCATATTGATATATTTGATGATTGCTAACTCTGATCTGTTTAAACAGCTCCGTGCCCTCCCACTAGTCTTCTGCTCGACCTTGGCTGCCCAACCAACATGGCCACTGCCTCATGGAGCCATTTTGGTGATGTACTGTCATTCAGCGTGTTAGCGAACTCAACGGATGGCCATATTGTGACCTGTAACAGCACTCACACCACCTGCGAGCTGAATTCTTTCCAGTGCGGCCTCACCTACTCCTTGTCAGTCACAGCCACCGACGCCAAGTGCCACAGTACCTCAAGCGACACATTAATTTTTGACACAGGTACTCAAAAGGGGGTAATTTCTGTCAAGTTATTACTTTACTTTCACATTCAACATAGGCCTAAAAATTAACGAATAGCTGGGGGGATTCAGACTCAGTCAGTGTTGGACCAAAAAGATTGAAATGAAAAAAGGACTCAATGCCTGTCCTTCCATTATGCACGACACAGCGTCAGAGATGGCAAGAGTGGTGTCGCAAATATGACAACTGGTTTGGTAGAAATAAAAAGAGCATGTCATTTCACAAGTCAACTTCGACAAAATAGAGGCATCTCAGGTGGGTGACAAGCCACACATACTTTCTGTTATGCAGGTAATAATATGAATAGCAGGAGGGTGCCTGATGGTCAGGAGAAAAGCAGTTGTTGCCCGTGAATGCTGGTGGGGATAAAATGCATTCATATGAATATCCAGTGGGGTTAGTGATGAGTGTCTCACGTCATGTGTTAATGGACATGTGACTGAGAGATTCTCCCCCGCCCCCTAACCTAAGACCAATTTAGGCTCTGACATGTCTGGGAATCTGCCAGTTTACTCCACCACTGCAATGGTGCAAGAATACTCAAAGGATTTACCTGGGAAACTGGATACTGCTCACTTCAAGAGGTAATTGCTCATGGTTATAGATAGGTATGACATCATGCTATCATGTCACGAAAATGTAAGGGTGAATGTAAGTGACATCATAGACCCATTGACATCTGAAGGTATCAGAGGAGTTGAACATTAGTCCCATTCAGAGCCTCTTAACAATATCTTATTTGATGTTGAAGGATTAGGGAAAAGGCAAGGTGGTGAAACTATAGAAGATAAATATGGCCACAAAGGATATCTTAATGCTTTGCTCTCATGGCCCCTGGGACCAGAGGAAGCAAAGCAGTGACAGGGACAAAACAAATGCCAACCTGTAGTAGCATCTGCTACTTCTGGCTGTCCCTAAATTGATCCATGTCTGGAAGGACTGAGTGTGGTGTGTTCTTGGATTTGGAGATTAGCCTCTTGATTGTGGGTGCTGTGGGCTTTAATGGGGTGTGGTTGAAGTTTGGTATGAGTGAAATAGGGAATCAGATGTGAGGATGAGGGCAAGAGGATTTTTTTACTTGTCGGTGGGGGAAGGTGGGTGTTCGTCTGAGCGGTCTGGAGAGGTTGAGTGGAGAATGAGTGCTGTTGATGATTGTTCAGACTGAGATTTAGGTCACCAAGGATGATGTGGAATGCTGTGTATAATGTAAGGTCCAGGACTGTATGAAACATCTGAAACAACTTGGCCATTGTTCCCGAGGGGAGGGGGTCTTTTATATTTTTGCAATGCACAGGCCCTGGCCCTGAGTGAAGGTAAATAGAAACAGTGTGAGCTCTTGTCTTCCAAAGTTCACAGGCACAGATGGCACAGTTCATATGTGTCAACCTGACAGATTGTATGACGACCCTCTGATCTTTAACTAAGCAAGGGGGTGAGTACTGAGAGTAAATTGCTTTCCATCTCCAGGATTCAGAGAACAATAGTATAGTTACTTATGGTACAGGCATTTAGTGATGCATGTCACAGTGGTTGTGGTAGCAGACCTATTGAGCCAAAAATCAAAATGGGTCGCTGATGACCAGTGACCCACTTGCCATTGAAACAAAGGGCAACAGATAAAACAACAAAGTACTTATTGTACCGAGTGTTATATGCTACTGGTGAGTAGGGCCTTAAGTGGGTTATAAAAACTTGGAAGGGGGTCTCTCAAACGGCCGTAACCTATGTAACCTATATAATAAAGGGCGTGGTTTCAATAAGTACGATACAAAACTCTACTGCCTGACTGGTGTTGTTATGCCTCTTACTGTTATTGCATCCAGATATACAATAGAACAACTGGCATGTACTTAAAACAGGCCCAGACTATTGGCTTTATCAATAGTCATTAGCTGCAGAAGATGAATGAGCAACAACAATGCCTTTGTGGTAAATAATAGTGAAAATACCTGTAATTATGATACTGTGAAATAACTATACCACTCCATTAGAAACGTTAAATATAACTCTTTGTAAAATACTTACTTTTATTTATGGTGGGCTTGAAACAATGTCTAGAAGCTAGTTCTTCTTGGCAGCAGCTGCCCATGCAGCAGTTCTATCACTGCAGATCTGTTAAAATTAGAGCCTGCACTCTGCCTTCACCCCTCCTGCCCCGCTGGGGCACTAGCAGGTACTCCAGTCTTCTGATTGGGTCCTTTGAGGCATAACAAAGGAGTCTCTCCAGGGTTTCATCAAAGGCTGGTAATGGCTGGTTGTGCCACCGAGTGAAGACTTCCTGTCACGCCCAGGGTGAGGGCAAAAATGAACAGCACAATAGGGACCTATGGGTCTCAGCACCTGTTTTTTAGAACTAAGCACGGGCGGGACCCCGCCTACTTAAAGACCTGCTGGTGATTATTTGCATCCACAACTATAATAAAACTGGAGGAGTGGCACCATATTGTCTGCAATTTACTAGGAACAGATGGTTCTGTCATGCATGGCTTCCATAGGAAGGCTCGATCATGTACATCATGTACATCAGTTTCTAAATCTGATCATTCATTGCTAAGAAGTAGCAACAGTTGGTAACAAAAGTCCTTAACCACTGTTGCTACCTCATAAAGGCCCTCTAGGCCATGCGGACCGGGCTCTCTGAGAGCCTGTCAGTGCAGCGCTGCCTGCCTGCTTTGAGTGAATGCAGAAAGCAGAGCTGCTGGAGGGAGAAGGAATACAGGGAAGGTGGTGGGGGTTGGTAAAGGATGGAAGGTTAACTCTTTTTTCACATTTGGGATAGGGTGGAGAGGCCATGTTATATATGGCTCCCCCATTACTCCTTTGCCTCAGCCAATTAGTTATAAGCAGGGGCAGATTATTTTGGGGTCCATGCACAGCAATACATTATAGATGGGTAACTGAGTAGCTGGTATGTCTTTCACCTCTGGGTTGTCAGTGACACCATAAGCAACTCAAGCTTTGCTTTCGCTGTCAATTGGATGTTGCTCAGTACCCCTCAGTGATAAAACATCCTTGTAACTCACAGTTGCCCATCTACAATTCTATATTTCATGGTCAGTTTTAGTAGTACAGTACTGAAAATTACATTTCTCTTTTTTTATTTCCAGCCCCGTGTCCGCCTGCAGCTGTCAGTGGTCATGTAGATTGTGCATCCAATAATGTCTCAATCACATGGGATCAGAGTGACAGAGCCAACTCCTATCAAGCTTCTGTCACTGACATCCTTGATAACAATAATGTTTTCACGTGCAACTCCACGGACACCAATTGCGATGTTGAGGCTCTGCCTTGTGGCAAAAAATACTTCATTACCATCAAAGCGTTGCATGAGGACTGTGGCGGCAGCAACAGCCACCCTGTAGAGATTGAAACAGGTAGGTTTCAGACTAGTTTTAATGTTCAAATTCCATGGCTTCTGGCCATGAAGAGTTTACATTTTCTAGCCTATGACAGGCACCGTCTTTGTTTTTATCCTATATTTTGTTTCCATTGTATGACATTGTGTTACATACTAAAATTTGCATCACATCTAAACGTAAAAGCGAAGCATAAATTTTAACACGAATGATGGACATATTCATTTTTTCTATTTTACCTTCACGTTATGATTTTTGTGGCACCTATCGTACATATGCATGTTTGGGGGTGGCATTGCAGATAAGTACTCAACTGGACTTCTTAAAGTTGGACTGAGCCAGACAAACCATCTAGAGATGAATTCATAAACTGAATGTCAAGACTCTACGACAGAGGAAATGTAGCCAACACATTTAAAATGTCCTCTGGAAATTGGAGTTTTTTCCTTCTCCAAATTCTAAATTAGGCCATTTCTCTAACTGACACCATTCAAAAGAAGAGAATGTGATGGGCTTGGTCATGCTTTATGCTGTGCTTTGGCCAGGAAGCATTGTTCTGGGTCAAAAAAAGCACAAAGCAGAATGAGAAGCACTCTTTTTGGGGGGGAAGAATGGATTGTGGGCATCACAACCCACCAATCATGGTTAACATATGGTGGAAGATCTACTTAACATTTGGCTATCTATGTGACAGATTTCCGGCTCAGATATGACATAGGAAACTGGTTAGTGGGGTCTTCGGATAGATTAAATACGTCTTCAGTCCCTTGGTCGGCAGTAAATGACGGCTCAATGGGAACATCTATGCCATATTCAAGGAGACCGAAAGGCATTTTAAAGACGGCCCTAACTGAGGGTACTTGTAGACTGTTGGTGTCAGATACCTGGTGAATGGTTATAATCCTGCGTCATACCACTGCACATAGTGGCTGTTTGGTTCTGAATATATGCCTCTCTAACAAATAGCCAGGCACCTGAAACCTGTTAATCACCCTGCTGACATAGGTGATTTCAGCGGAATGATGGTACTGCATAGCTGTCTGATGGCCAAGTATCAACAACACCAATTGGGCACCATCATAATAACTTTGATCCCTCCTGCTGATACCCCTAAATCATTGACACCACATGTATTGCACACCCACATTTATATACATTGACAGTAGATACCCTATTTAAGGCCATTGTTAAATGCACCATCTCTTGGTGAAAAATCCATTAGTTCTAATAGATTTTTTAAGGACTACAACTCTGCACTCAGTCCTCTGCACATGCTCCCTGTAGGAAATTGAGTATTTAGTTAAAGTTAAACCTCATGTAATAACCACAGACTTTGTCAGAGTGAACCTGAGCTCATCTCCCTGTAGACATGGCACAGAACAAGAGATGTAAATTAGAGCTAATGTGTAAAGTATTAATGCAGTAGTAAAACAGTAGTAAAGTTCAAATGTAAACAATAATATCCCAAAATTAATTAGAAAAATAGAGTACAATATAAAAAAAACAAATTGACACCAAAATGATAAAATCCATTAGGAGAACCAGAGATATGAGTTTAAGGTTTTAAGTAGAAATAGCGCCAAGAAGCACAAAGTGCTAATGATAGTCAATAGTCTTGGTAGAACCGGACGTAAGTGCAATTTGACCCTGACTGTGATAGAGTGCGTTTTGGCTGCACTAACCAGGTTTGCCCTGGTCAAAGACTTTACCTCAAGACTTCATTCCTATAAGTCCCAATCCACCACAGGAGTACACTTCTAAAGCCCCAAGGACATTAAGGGAGGCTCTTAGAGAGTCACAAGGTGGCAGGCAGAGTCCATTCCAGGTCCGATTGCCACTGATCAGCTGGGCATCTGGAGGAAAGGCCTCTTGGGGCATGGTATACCCCTGTACCTCTCACTGGAGATCAGCCTTTTGACATCTTATGTCCCTTGGAGTCCAATTCTTTGTCCTGGGGATGAGAAGGAGAGCAGGTCGAGTATTCTGGGCTCTTTTCAGGTCCCAGACAGCAGGTACAGCCTCTTCTGATCTTCTACAGGTCAAGGAGTGTTTTGAAGTGTGTGTCTGGAGATGCCACATTTATGACTGGCATGAGTTTATGGGTGATAATGACCCCTGGAGACACCGCAAATGGAGTTAGGGTTCCTGGGGCCTACCCTACACATTTTGCTCATTCTTAAGATGGCCGTGGTCTTCGGCCACACTAAGCTTGGGCCCTGATTCTGGTAGTGTGTGTAGGGAGTATACTATGGTAACCTTAGTGTCCTCCCACATCTAACACTAAAACCCAGTTTTAGGCAGTCCCATGTACTCCCAACAAACTCACTGACAGAAGTTTGGTGGAACAAAGGTGAGCTTTCAGCACCCAGACAATAGATACATGCAAATTGTTTTGGCATGCTGTTTCCCTCCTTTGAAGTGTCATATGAAAACCCTAATAGACCTTGTCGGGCAGGTGATGTCAACCAGACGCAGACTGTGATAGAGGCCGGTCTGGCCGAGGGGACAAAAGAAGTGTGCCGTTGTGGGTTTAACTACATCTGCTTGTGACAGGGTAGACATCTTTGAAGTTAATCAAGTCTTTAGGCCCATCCCGCAGGCCACCCTGCCAAGGGCGCAAGATCACTTCCTCACACTTAAGGCCTTTTGTCTCTGTTCTGGAAGAGGGTTCACTACTCATTCATGCCTATTTGGAATGCTATTTACCGGCTGGCAGAAATTAGAGAGCAAAATGCATATTTAGCTTCCAGGGACGTCAGGCAAGGCAAAGGTAACTTCCTAAAAATAATCTTTCCAAAATATTTATTGCAAATCCAACTTCACCAGTGAATTGGCCTTAACATAAAAATTTCAAAAAATAGATTTGTAGTTGTTTTGTATGCAAAGATAACATTTATTAAACCTAATATTGTATCCCAGTGCTTTCCTATGCCCACACTTGGTCCCATACACTAGGGACTTATGAGTAAATTAAATGTGCCAATCTGGGCTATACACATTTTACCATATTGAAAGGAGGAGCATTAGTACTTTATGACTGGTTATCAGGGCCAAAATGCACAGAGTTTTATGGCCAGCAAAAAAGGGGCTCAGCAAAAAGGCAAACAAAATTGGTGTGACCCTGCAGAAAGGGCACATTTCCAAAACTCCCCCACCGATGGTAGTCATGCCAACTGGCAAAGAGTGAACAACCCCCACCAAATCCCAAGGCCCAAGAGGCAAAATGAACTAGGGAAGGAGTGTGTGTCCTCGATCTCTCTATTGAAGACCTGCGCAAGTAACTCCTGAAACTCTGGCAAGCATTGAGGACTTTCCTGCTTACACCAGGTATTCCGAACTATACATTAACCTTTGCAATCTATTTACAAGGTTGTGTTCATTCATGCCTACCTAATCCAGCCTCAAGTGCTTGAGTGCGTTCTTGTTATTTGGTGCTAATTTGCCAATCTAATCACTCATTAGTTCTTAGCAATCCTCACATCTACTTCTGTACCAACCATAAACATTTGGGAAAGTTGTGCGAACTACTTGGAGGACATAACTCATTTGATGGCAGTATGGGCAGATTCTGCACTAATCCTCTTGACCACAAAGCATTTTACTCAGCTACCTCCCCCTGTGTGGGAAGAAGAGAGGGCAGAGTGAGAGTGATTTTTCAAATACATGTTGTAGCTTGTTGTCATCCAAAGCCAGGCACCTCCTAAAGTGGCTAGAAAGTCACAGAAGTATTTTTTTCCTCTTACATGTCCTGAAAGTGATGGGAGAAGTGTACACAGACTATATAAAGCCCAAACACTCTTTCAGTTCCAGTGGAGACAATGCAGTCATCCATTATTAAAGTTTGCACAGGCATCACACGATGGTGCACATATAAAGTAACAAGCGGGGGAAAGAGCTGCCTGCTCTTTGCTGTCTTTACTGTTTGGGGCCAACTTCATCATCTACCCACCTTGGATTTCGACCCCAGGGAGGTGTTTGCTTTGCAAACTGGTTGTTCTGCCGCACCCCAGGATAAGGCCATTGCGGGGCGCGACCGCTAGGGACTACAAGTCCCATTATCCTCTGCCTGGCCTCCAGCTGATGCTGATTAGCGCAATATAAGCTTAAAGGTGTCCCGCTACCCTGGGGAAAAGAGCTGCCTGATGTTTGCTGTCTCTACTGCTTGCTTGCTTGCTTGCTTGCTCCATCATCTACCCGCCTTGGATTTCGACTCCAGGGAGGTGTTTGCTCTGCACCCTGGTTTTCCTGCTGCACCTGAGGATAAGGCCATCATGGGTCACGACCACTGGGGACTACGAGTCCCACATTCTTCTGCTTGTCCTCCTGCTCATTAGTGCTACATAATCGCGATGGTGTCCCTCTGCATGGGACGTGCGCTGGCGGAGCCCGGGCTGTCTTGCGCCCGGCAGTACCAGGAAGAGGCAGGGCAGGGCCACCCCCCTTAGCCCTGCCGCAAAGTACCCCTGCTATCCTGGGATTCAACACCTCATACCCAACGTCTAAGGTACTTTTGTATTCGACTTTTGACTCAACTTTCCCTTGAAAAGGCTGGTTTAGTTGGCTTTATTGCACTGCACCTCTCTGTTTCGAACTGCCCCTTTGTTTTAAATCTTCAGATTGGGCACTCCCCTCATCAATACCTCTCGTTACGCTGGGAGGAAAGCCCTTTTAAAACAAAGGCTCTTCTGGGTTCGTGTGACTCTTTCCCCACTGTAGTAATGTGTGTGCTGAAAAGTTTTTCTTTCTGTGAGACCATGGGCAAAAGTAAAGTCCAGAATTGGGTTTCTGGGAAGACACTTTGCTATTGGAATGCAAGGAAATTGTAAACAACGCATTCTCCCCCTCCCCAACGTTTCAAATGCCTCAATTCCAATCTCACCCGAGATATCACCTATCCCCTTAAAAAGAAAACTACCGGATCCTACAAAGGTTTAACAAACCTCGCCAGAACAGTCGCTCTGGCACTCGCAGCGCTGTAGGCAATAGCAGTGTAGGAGGTAGCGAGGAGCCGCAGTCCCATGTTTCTGAGCAGCCTCTAGACCCCCAGGTGGCTAGCCAGCTCGAGTGCCATAACAGGTATGCTGCCCTATCTACATTAAAAAACATAGCAAAGGCCGAAAGTGTGATGATATTGGATGTCCCTAAGGAAGAGGTTTTATCTCTGTTTCAAAGCTTAAGGGACACAATCGAGGGTCTCAAGGGGAGGCAGCAGCCCTGAGAAAAGTGGTGGAGGATTTGGAGAAAAGGGTTGCAAAAGATGTAGTACAGAGTACAGCAAATCAAACAAAGGTAATAGAAGATAGATTTTCTCCATGAAAATGGCCGGCAGGCTGGTTCCCCACGCGGCCCAGTGGTGCATACATTTCAACCACTTACACAAAATAGCCACTGGTCTCCCCTTGCCCCTACTTTGTCGCCCCCCACTTTCTTCCCTGTCCCCGATGCATCCCTGTTTGGGCAAGTGACTTGCCCTTTGCTTCCCGTAATGCTTTACAGGGCAGAGGCTCAGGTAGAGGGATAGAAAGAGGAGAAGTAGCAAAAGACAAGGGTGACCCAAACGTCACTGGAACTGGTCAACCTCATTTCAAGGGGGTGGTCGCAAATGTCTGTTGTATCAAAAACCGTGTTCAGAGGAAGGAAGCTGTAGTTTTCCTTATTTAGGTCCCCAAGCTAACCACTGCCGCAAGGGAGGATCATGATACACTTGTAAACAAGGCTACGTATTGGTTCAGGAAGACTCACTAGTGCTACTCTATTATAAGGGATGATATCACTCAAGCAGAAAGGATATCTGCCCCTGGAAAGACACACAATATGGCGGAAGTATGCTTTGCCCATAAAGACTTAGTAGATGGCCTGATGGCCATAGACTCTGGCACCATCCCTGTTGCCAATACATCCATTGCGATTAAATATCACACAAACGTGGATGATGCTACCTCAAATGAAAGTGATACTAGCAGCGGGGGGAGACAAGGTCAGTGGGACTGCTGGACCCTAGGATTGGCTCCAGGAAGAGGGCATAGGTAGAGCAGAGGGGGAAGCACTAATAGTTGGGACCGCCTTGTGCGATCTCCCATCCCCTAGGTCGCTTGTCTTGTCCCGTGCCCAATATTTGGTTAGTGAGGGCCCAACTACTGATATGTCTGTACCTTCAGCTCTCCTAGATAATGACAGTGGGGGCCTGAGGAGGGAGACTCATGCCAGCAATAGAATTATCCAAGAGGCGCATGGGAGTGCGATCCTGCACCGGTACCCTAATCCTAATAACCTTTAGCAAAGCAGACTCAGATAAAAATCCTGGTTTAGAATTTAGCAGGGATTTCAAGGATGCTGCTGCAGTAAGAGTTGGGCAAATTTATAGATTTTTATGATGTGTGCCTGTTCCAGGAACTATGGAGTTTGACACTTTTGCCAAAATGCGAGCGGTTTGACAAGGCGATTACACCTGAGACTTTAGATAGAAGTTTAACATGAGGATAATGCCAAATAGTTTTTAAAAAGTTTGAGGAAAAGGTTAATTTGAAGGAGCTAATGTGCTATTTTCTCTTGTGGTTTCAGCTCCTTGTGTTCCACAGAATGTGGACTACACGGACTCCTGCGGCAGTGATGTGCTGGTCCATTGGGACGACAGTGAGGGGAGTCTGTCGTACGCGGTGACAGCCCGCAGTAGCAATGGAGACCTGACTTCCTGCAACGCGACCAGCAGGTCCTGCCATCTCCTCGACCTGCCGTGTGGAGAATCCTTCCTGGTTAACATTCTAGCGTCAAACGTCCTATGCAGTATCTCGACCAGCCCCGCTCTGGAATTTCACACTGGTATGCACATTGCCCTTTCCTATCAAAAGCGCACAGCTATTTGTCACTGGCATGGTGTCTTTTAAACACAGGAGTTCAAGGGCAGAGCACCATCTTTGGCCAAGTTCTTTTCTTAAAAGGGAATTTCCACCTATCACATTGAAGAGCAGCCGCCATCTTTCTCCGGCTGTGCTATTCTCTTACACAGTTTCACTGGGAAGGAGAAACATGATACTTTATAACTTTAAATTGATTCAGGAGAAGGAAGAGCATTTACGTAAATGTCTCACTTCCAGCGCATCGCTTCCTCTCTGAAATGCGCTTTCGTTGTTAAGTACTTAGTTGAATTGTTTGCATATTTTTGGAACCCTCTTGAGTGCATGGATGTAGTGGGCTCCTTGGAAGGTGTTGTCACCTGAGTTGGGACCAGCTGGTGGGATCATGTTCTGTTGGTTGCATGATGTACTGAATTGGGTGGGGCTTGCTGTGCCCTTGTCAGATGCTGGGATGGTGACCTGATCTTCAGTTGCTGTTAGTTTGAGGAACTTTTTCATGAATGGTTGGTTTTCCCCCGTGGCCCCTGCCAAAACGTTTCGCTCTGCGTAGTACAACGTTGTAGTGAGTGTGGTCACAGATATATTGTGCATGATGTCCACAAATGTGGCCTGAGCCATAAGGTATCTCGTGTCGCTACTGTTGTGGAGTTTATAGATTGGTTTGTGATTGCAGTGTGTCTCCTGGTGAGTTCCTGTCGTGGCCCCTTGTGAACCCTTCATCGATTTTACATGTATTTTCTGTGTGTTGTAACTTTCTAAATCAAATAATGTGCTCTGAACTACAATGATGGCATTTTATATGGCATCTGTATCTCAGAATTAAATTCTGCTACTTTGGGTACCAGTTCTGTCTCGCGTCTATGTGTGCAAGGTTTATCTTTTGTAATTTTGGTTACTTTCTATCTGCTGGACTTTGATTGTACTTTTAACAGCGCAGCGTTTTGTAGGTACTAGTGCGCTGCCTTATTCTCTGCAGTTAGTTTTTTCCAGAAGCTTTCATGATGGCCCAACACTGTCATGCATGGTTCTGAAGAGATGTGTCCGATTTAGATGATGCGTAGAAGTGTATTTGTGTGTGTGCACATGTGTGGTGTGCACATTTATGTGTGTGGGTGCATGTGTGCGTGTTTATGCGTGTGTGCCATAATCTAAGGTACTTTATAGTCTAGGTACTTTGTTAATACTTCATGTGGACTGTATTGTTTTCTTTTAGCTCAACTACTAGATGGATTTTTGATTTTGCAAAAGTGTTGGAAAGTTTCTTTTTAGGTCCCATAATGTAGGTCTATACGAAATAAGAGTGAATCACAAAAGCAAATAACCCTATAATGAGCCTTTAAAACACAAAAATGGCCTGCACACCCTAAAGTACCACTTTAGTTGTCTAATCTAGACAAAAAATATTAATGTTCAGTGGTGTGTTATGTGCAGTCTCACGCGAGTAAGGCCTGAAATCCCACACGTTACATAAGGGATTCACAGCATTTTGGAATGCCAACACCTTACATTCTATGCAAATTCTTCATTACAACCCCCAAAGAATAAACACTACAAAAATAATCTAGTCTATTTTCCTTGATTTTCATATATCAATATAAAAAGTATTGAAGCATTTCCATAGAATCATAAGGTGCAGTCATCATATAATTTTGTGAATCACCCATATAATGTGTGTGTGTGTTTAACTGTAAGTGTGATGTATGTGCACATAGTGTACGTAAGACGTGCGTAAATTGTGTATGTGTAAATTCAGGGAGGAACTGCCAGTGATCATACCTATAGGAGTGCCAGTGAAAGGGTAGGAATATGGAATGCCATGTATACCATCTACAAAGGAGTAATGTACAGGACATTCACAAACATTTAGTAATGCATTTCATAAACTTATCCCAGCACCTCAATTACATTTGGATGCGTCTGCTGTAAAGTGTGCAGCAAACGTGGGTAACTGCTTCGTTTTTGTAAGATGTGTGTCAGATGTGCAGTTGCTCGAGTAAAAATATTTGTGCAGAAAACAGAACATATACAAATATTGTAGAATTGCACAAGACGTCTGAAGCTATGCATGTGTAAAGTGTGAATTTTGTATCTTACACAAATGTAGGGTGAGGAAAATGGATGTATTTATTATTGTATGTAAATACTATACGTATATATATATATACTTATATTACAACATGTACATCTTGTGCCTGAGTTTCAAGGGAATGTACGTGGTTAGCCAAAAAACGAGCACAGTCACATCATTGAGGCTCAGTTCCATGACTCAGCCATTCTTAGAAACACCAATGGGGTCAGTTACAAAACATTAAATGATGTGTTTGCGTTGTCTTTTAATCCAAATTGAGTAGGTTATAAGTAATTAAGATAACAACTGCGCAGAGAGGGAGGATTGTGGGCTGTTTCCAATCTCCTGAGACTTTAATGCATCGATTCTGCCTATGCAAGTATTTACATTGAGTAGTTATAGGTCGAGATCGACTTCATTAGATAGTTTCTACATGTAAGGATGGAATTTATTTTGTGTCTGTTTTCTGATAAGCCTAAGGTTTTACTCAGAGTAGGTCAACTTTTAGATGTGGCAATGAGGAAGCATAGCCAGCAAAGTGTCAGTGAACGTTTATTTGCACTTTAGATGTTGTATTTTTACACAACTTAGGTTTACAGGAATGTATTTTAACTCTGTTTTTAATTAGATGTAACTATTCTTCAGATGTTTAATAATCCCTCCAATAAAATATTTTCTGGTTTTGATTATATATGGATGTGCCCATTCCTTCATGAATCGACCACAAAAAGTTTGGCAGCCAGCATCAAGCCAGTGCTCTCATGGACATAGGCGAATTGTCCTCAACACATCTGGGCACGCTCCCTCAGTGGCACACACTTACAGTCCATGTTGTCATGATGGCTCTAATAACGTGTGTCCCTTTTCTCTGGTTACCTTAAAGCAGTGATAAAGTGTTTGCAATATTATAAACAAGTGATTAGTACCTGTGACCTCATTGAAAAAGAAGGGTAAATAGCTGAATATTCGAAACAAAACAAAGAAAATAGTAAAGTTGACTTATAGTTCAGGAATTCAAAGGGAACCTGTTTTAGGTCCAAAAAAGGGGAAGAAAGACAGGAGAGGTGCTACAAAAACTTTTCACATGCCGACCTTGACAATTCCGACTGTGATACTGGTCAAAAATGCAAAAATTGTGAGAATAAAAAACGTAAGGAAGAAGTCACAACCTATAGCAATGAAATGAACGTGAACAGGAGGAGGAAAGTGCAAAATGAGGTCTTACTCCAAACATGTAGTGTATGGGTTGCAAAGCACAGTACAGCTGCCATTACAATGCAGCTTTTAACAGTGGTATTTTTGTCTGATTCCAGTACCTTGCAGTCCAAAGAATCCTTCTGTGTACATGGAGTGCAACAGTGATGTTGCCACGTTATTGTGGGAACCAAGTCCTGGCGCCCTACTCTACAGCGCTACAGCAGTCTCAGCAGCGGGAAACTCGACTACCTGCACTTCAGACAACGCAACTTGTGAAGTCAGTGGGCTGCTCTGCGGCCAGGCCTACACCGTTGAAGTCACTGCCGCAAACGATAACTGCGAGGCCATGTCAAACGCATCGTATGAGGTTCAAACAGGTAAAGTGGGGTACACTGTCGTGTTCAAGGAGTGTGCGGGGTAAACACATGAAATTACCACTTTATGAGGCAGATTTACTAGTATTTCACACAAGATAGTGCAGCAATGAAAGCTGATGTGCTCCGCCGCGTGAAAAGGAGACAGCAGGACAACGCAATATCTACGAAGATATAGCGCTGCCTCTGTTATCCCTTGTGCTTGCGCACTGTGGGATGCCATGCCTAATTGAGACAACGTTGCATCAGGATGCAAGGGGGTGTGCGTGATGTCTAGCATACGTTTTACACTAGAATGGTACCCTTCGAGTACAAAATACAATGCTTAACCTTATTTTAAAACGTTTCTAACTTTGCATTTGTGCTGTACAATACAGCACACATGCAAAGTTAGAAAAGTTTGCAGAGTAGAAGTATTTTCTCCCAAATTATGCCTGTCCCATTGATACCTAGTAACACACAGCATAGAGTTACTTTGCATTTATTTAGAGCTACTTTCCAGCAAAGTAAATCCTAATTCTTCACTTTTGCATCGCATCACTATCAAGAGACATAGTCTGCCATAGAGAACAAGGCTAAGTGTAATTCATTATTTAAGCATATTGCATCATTGACATCACTGGTGACCTAATCTATGATAGTACTGCTAAAATTAGACAGTGAAGCAATAAAAAAGAAAATCTAAAGAAATTGGAAAAAAGTGACCAGAGGACAGGCTGCAGTAGGGGTGGGTGCTCTGCAGGGAAATGGACATAGGGCCTGGTCTAGCCCAGGGCTTTGGACCTAACCCGCTGCGCATGGCCAAAGGCGATAAGTGGTGAAGCTGACGGCCACAAAGGGTTGGGCCCCAGGCCCTACAACTAACTCGTGCTTTGCAGGCTGAAAGCTCTGTCCAGCAGGATTTGCCACTCACAACTTTTCGATACAGTTCCGGGCTCAAGTCCAGGCCCATTTAGCCAGGACCTGTGTCCAACAACCACTGCATACATCCAAAGGTTTTGGGTGACCACTGGTGGGCAGAGTGTATGGCCGTGTATGGTAATGGGGGTTAGGCAAAAGGCCATGTGTCCTTGGGGTTGGCCAAACAAAGAGAGTTGAACTCAGGGCTTGGCTGTAGGTCAGGCCGAGCTGTTGTCCCCAGTTCTGCACAAATGAAGGCCATGCACAGTGGAGGTTGGCCGCCTTTGAAGGGTTGGCCGCAAGTCCTTGCAAAAGGCCATGTGTAGTTTGCATTGGGCAGTCACAGACGGTTATGAACAAGGTCTGGTCCTGAAGCTAACCATGCTGCACATGGTCAAGGCAGACTATTGGTACCCTTGCATCCTGTCGTCAGTGATGTCATTGATGATGCAATTTAACAAGTCATGCATGCAGTCATATGTGAGGTCATAAGCAGAGCATGATGGGAGCTCGAGTTATGGTTAGTTTACATGTCTGCTGGTTTTAGTAGTTAAAAGTATAGTTTATATATGTGTAGTTTACATGTAGCTTTCATAAAACAAAAAATATAATAACCCATATTCTGCTACACTACAAAGGGGTAGTGGGCCCAAATCATATCATAAAGACACAGAACAGTCTTTGTGAACTCCTTTAATATTTAGGGGTACATTTTTTAATTACATTTAGTGTGGTTTTCGGTAGCAATAGAAACAATGCGAAAGCAGGCTACATCACTCTTGATTGTACTGTGTCTCATCCATTATTAGTACAGAGAGATCAGGGCTTATATAGCGATATGGCAATGGCTCGCCATCCACCAACACGGAGGAGCACATAACCTCCAACCCTCTTACAGATCTGCGTCTGCCTGGTGCAGATCTCTGTTCCTTCAGAGGATCCGTGGCAAGGGTGATTCTTCTGAAAAGATAGTACATTTTCTGAGTAGTTACTATGTTTCATTTGGCTGCTCAGCAAATATATTTGTTTTTTTTTAGAAACAAACTCCCACAGTGGGATTTTATTTTTGAAAACCAAAATACTAATGATCCTGATACTCTTGGAGTTTTCTCCCAGGGTGTGAGAGGTCATTTCACTTTTTTTTCTATTCGGGACTGCCTGAGTTTCCCTGGTGGTCCCAAACAGATAAGAGTAGATCAGAACATCCTCCCCAAATAGGGTGGACAGTCTGAGGTACTTACTCCGAAAGCCCCACATAATTCGGGTTGTCAGTGTAAATTTCTCTCAGTGGAGCTTGCTGGACCACCTCCAGCAGAAACATGATAGTCACTCTGACTCTAAATACTGAGGGTGAACTGTCAGTTTGGCAGACAGGGTACCCTGCCATGTTTGTGAGTATTCTACTACATTTTAAATTAATTCCATAATTCCATCTGCAGAAAGCAGTGGCATCTCTAGAGCGGTGCCACATGCGGTCGGTGCACTTGCTGTATTTGTCCTCCCCCCTTACTTGTGCCCACCCACTACAGCTGCTGAATGTATTAGGAGGTGAAAGAGAAAAAACAAACAGACACTGCATCTTTCCACCTGCTTTAATTTGTCCAGGCACCTTTCATTGCAAAGCAGTGTCATACTTAAAATGTTTAAATCTGACTTTCCATTTTTTGTTTGTATATCTAGAACTAAATTCCCCAGTGGTGGTCGCCACTATGTAGTTATAGTTAGAATCGTGTTTCCATAGGAAATGCATTTTTTTGTGTTACTAATAACTTTGGTGGCATTTCACGAATCTCCATGAAACTTACCAAAAAAGTGCTACTTTTTGGCCAGTTTGTGCATGGGGAGTTTTAGGGTAACCTGCCAAGCGGTGTTCAAGAAAAAAGTGGGTCCCAAAATGAATTTTCCTCATTCATTTTTTCCAAAAGAACTTTAGACACAGCTGCAGCCTAAACTGCTATAAGGACAAACACCAAATTGGCAGAAAGCTAGATTGTGGTCCAGAAAGAGTATTTTTTGTGATTTGGTGCAAATCCGTTCAGTAGTTTTTGAGCAAGTAATGCTAAAAAAAATAGTATATCTAGGGCTCTGTGGATCCGGACAGATCTCCTGTTGAGATCTGAATGGCTGCCACCACATCAACAAGGAAGTGGTGGCAGTAATCTTAGGACTCGGGACTCATTCCAGAGTACTAAAAAAGTAAAAAGAAAGACATAAGGGTGCAGGGTAGGGGTACCCCGACCCCCTAGGCCTGGTAGGGGGTCCCAGAGGGACCCTGCCTAGGGCCCCAAACTTGTATTTTTATTTTGCAGAGATCTGCAGCAAAGAATTTTAAAAAATAGGGTGGACTTGCACGCTTGTTTATTCAAAACTCCCTGGGATGGGCCAGAGCCCAGGGGGACAACACGTTTATTTTTTTGAGGGAGGGTTGCGCACATGGACTCCCTTCTCAGGCTCACATGGCCCCTCTTCCTTTAAATTTAAATTGGGATGGGGTCCCTGGGGCCTTTACAAGGCTTGGGGAGGAGGTCTGCACAGCCCCTTCCCCTTTATTTTAAGTAATTACACGGAGGGATGGGATGGGATTTGTAGGTGGCCCACCAGTTTATTTGTGGCCCGATGTGTGCCCTCACTAAAATTCGTTTCTAGAGTCGCCACTGCTGGTAACGAGCCTGGTAATGGGAAAAACAAGCAGAGATATGATAATTTAGCATGCTGGATGTTACTCCACATTACCAGGTCATTAACTTAGAATTGCACAGTAATTGTGTTGTGATGCTGAATGGTACCAATAATTCTAGATGCAGTTCCAACCCCGCCTTTACCATGCAACTCTTGATCAGTATTGCTTGTGCCTTTTCTCTGCTTGTTGCCAAACCTTTAATTGTCCAAAACTTTCTTATTGCATGATATCCCACTGATATGATAACTGGAAACTCCAATGTGCTTACCGTTTCTTCTCTGTTTCTGCCATGTTCCATGAGAGCAAGGCCACATCTCACATATATCCCTGTGTCTCGCAGGAGGCAATGGCACAACATTTGTAGCAATACTCATTCTCTCTTTCAGCACCATGCACCCCAGGAAGTGTCACTGTTCAGCACGATTGTGACACGAACAATGCAGAGGTCTCCTGGGTACACAGTGATGGAGCCGTGAACTACACTGTCACCGCGCAGTCTGCGGAAGGAAATGTCTCGTGGTGTAACACAGCTGGTGCCGCCTGCATTCTTGTGGACCTACTATCTGGGCAAAATTACTCCATAACCGTTCGGGCATCAAATGGCAAATGTGATAGCTTGCCAACCCTGGGGCAGACTATTGAAACAGGTAACTTTGTCCCCTTTAATGAGGTTAAAGCTTTTACTCAAATATGCAAACTTACTTCTCTCTAATCACACAATATTACTACACACCAAGCTTTGACCATAATTATACAGTTCTCACTTACTAAACATAAGGTTTACCAAAACTGTTTAGCAAAAGATTGGTTTGAGCCATGTTGATCTCAGAAACATTTTATTAGCTATAGGCAACTATACATTGTAATAAATTATTTGAAAATTATATAAATAGTATAGTTCACTGTGTCTTTTTGAACCACACAGGTTTTGAGGTCAAGTAAAATACCATCTTCCTAATTTTGATTTTGCCTGAATAAAATGTATTTCCATCAACAACATATAATGTTCACAAGAAGGGCACTTAGATTTGTTTATGTTGCCCCTCGACTTACTAATATCAAACAAACATCAAAAATGATAATCCATTTTTCCATTGTGTGCCTAGGAAACTGAGTAACCAGTGATACTATTTTGTTCACGTGTATCACAGAGTAGCATTATCAAACTCTCTGAAATTACAAATGTGGTATTTTGTTGCATGTTTACATGCTCACCACATTATCTTGTTTAAATAAATTAATTCAGTGAAGCTCAAATCAAAGCCAGAGACTTCTTCCCACATGTGTGATAGCATATGATGAGAAAACCCAAAATTTAGCATGAAGTCCTGCAACAGTCTGACTTTATATGACTAAGAGACACATAATTCTCATCGCGGGCATTATAATCTGGCTCTATGACTTTATAGCTGTGTTTCTGTCTCATTTTCCATTTCAAGAGCATTTTTTTGCCAAATCTTCACACAACTTATAAAGCAAGGTGTCCAACCATGGAGTCTGATATCGGAAGGTTTGGTGCAGCTTGGTCATTGATGGCCAATAATAGAGATGCACCAAACCTCGTGCTTCCCATTGAAATCCCCATAGGGAATTTATTGTCCACAATCGTGCAAAATCCACTGAAACATTGTACGTTAGAAAACTGTAGCCATCATAGTGTCCCACATAAATATTGCGTCTTAAATATAATTTACAAAAATATCATCCCATTTGGTCTAGATTATTTACTATTAGCTCCAATGGGCCAACATTTTTGTAGGCAATATTTAGGATACAATACTTAAATCAGACAATATGCTGACAATGATATTCTGGTACCACATTGCGCTGATTGGCTCAACAGATTATCCATCAAACAATTGCTGAATATCCCGGTCTCTTTATTACAAATGTGTTATATATTATGACACTTGTAATAAGGCAGTTGGATATCCCTCGCGTTCGTAACAGAGTAACCTGTCTTCCAAACTCTAAATTAGGCCCCAAAACTCTTAGCACTTGATCTAACTCTTAATTCAATGTTTGTCTTGGTGCACATCCAAGCAGCAGCATTAAAAACACCAACATGCAGTAAACACAGAGGGTACAAAAAATGATGTGATTGTAGCAGTTGTGCCTCAGATTGGTTCATGAACCACAAATGTGAATCTGAGCTGGCCTTTTGGTGTCAAAGTAGATCAGGTGAGACCTCTATGTACATTATTCTGATGTTCAACCCTTAACAGTGAAACATTGAATTATGTCACATTGATTTTTAACTCTGCTTTCACAGTTTCTATTTTACGGAAATGGAAACACTGGAAGCAAAAATAAAGGTTCAGACTGTCTAGCCTGTTAACAAAACATTGTGTCATCAAGTTTAAAAGTTACAACCTAATAACAGTGCCATTCATTTTTTGTTTCACATGTTCAGTGCCCACTGAGGCAACATATGTGAGAAGTAGTGTTCAGAGTGTCAGTCATGCAGTATCTGTCCAATGGGAGGCTGGCAATGGAGCAGATGAGTACACGGCGACCGCGAGCATTGCCGAACACACAGCCTCTTGTACCACGGCGAGTACCACTTGTGACATCCAAGAACTTCTCTGTGGCAAGGAATACACAATCACGGTGACTGGATTCTCCGGGATCTGCAACAGTTCCGTGAGCAGCGCTGTGTATCAAAAAACAGGTAGGTTTTGGGCTAATACGTAGAATAATGCAATAGGGTGACTCACAATGCTTTTGTAAGGTGAATTGGTACATGGTGTTATGGAGAAAACCCTCACCCACTTGTAAATAGATTTGAAGATGCCCTAACAACCATATCTAGACCCAGAATTGATTTTATCTCATGAGATTTAGGTCAAATTTCATTTTTGTATTTAGACAATTATATTTATTCAGGAGGCATGGTCATTATTTTAACTGCTTTTATGGAATTCTTAAAGGAATTCTCCTTCTCCATTTTTCGTACTTTGATCACACATCAATAGCCCATCTCTTTCTTTATTGTTGGGTTAAAAGGATAATTCACCAGTGCCCACTGGGATCACTTGACTTCCGGCTCCGTCTCTCCATGAGAGAAAATTGTGCAACTAGGGTCACAGGTTCAGGGCCAGAGCAAAACATTTTGGGGGCCTAGACAAAGTGACCTTTTGCTGCATCTTCTCCACTGCTCCATCGGCATCCTTTGTTGCATCATCCTGCCTCTTGGTGACTGTCTCCACCAATGTGCACCCCATCTACTTCAGGGACCAATCGCCCCCATCATTTGACATTGTTGCATCATTCTGCCTCTTTGCAGTGACTCCTTAAACCAATGGACACCCTATTTACTTCAGAGACCAACGTTCTCCTTCAGGCAGTGTCAACACAGAATCACCCTCCTCATATGACATTGATATCCAATGGTGTTGTAGTACATGCCCTACTTTCCTAGCTGTATTAGTCTAAATGTCATGACAATAAGGCCTCTTCTTGCTCTACTGCTGGCTGGAGCTATTATTTATGCACAATTAAATATGATGCAATAGCCTATCCAGTCTGTCTGTGAGGACCACATTTCCTCTTGGATTAACCAGTTGTCCACTGAGCTATTTGTGATCAGAATTGAGGCCTGCGCTGTGGATACACTGATGATACAATTGCAATGGTTCAAAATATCAGCCCTCAGGCTGACCAGTTTGAAACAGGAGGATGGTATGAGGTTGATCCCCACCTGGAGTTGTATGAGGAATGGTGGCCAGAGCCATTGAGGTACACAAAGCTCCTGTGAGAGCAGAAAAAAAGCGCAGGATGGGAGCCTCAGGACGTAAGCTTGTCCTGGTTACAGTGTGGTTGACAGGGCGATTTGGTGCAATTGACTCCAGAAATCTGATCCCTTATGGTAATAATCTACACTTACAGATTGAAATATCAGAAATTCAGGGGTAACAAATCTTAAAATGATGACGAAATAGACCACTTGGACTGCTCGGTCTGGTATAAATTGTGCTAGAATAGACCTGCCTCTTATCTCTCAAGGACTCTTCACCCTATTGGAGATAGTATAGCATGGAGTTAAGACTCTATCTAAGCTTGCCCACATTCTAGGCCTTGTAAATTTCGGATGCAATGGAATAGAGGAGGCCCTTGGACTGGCGGTTCAATCCCCAGCTCCTAAAAGATAGAGTAACAAGGAAAGCCATTTAGTCCCATATCAAAGAATTCTTGGTACATAATCTCTTACAAGAATACACACTCCCAATGGCAGGTAATGATTTAAAGGCAGTCATTAGAGGTTTTTGCATAGCAGAAGACGCCAAACTAAACCAGATTAGGAAATGTGTCCTATTGAAGTTTCAAAAGTAACTCCATCCCCTGAAATCCACCATAAACAGACCATGTACTAAAAACTATGGATGCATCAGGAGACAACTCCAATTCTTAGAGATAAACAAAGCAAAATGCACCTTGAATATCGTGAAGAGGAAGCTCTATAAAGGTGGGAATAAAAGACAAATGTTTGCCTCTATACTAAGAAAGTGTGAGATCACATCCAAGAGGTGGAATGAAGAAATGAGGATGGCATCACAATTTAGCAAGGAAAGCGGAAGGCTTTCTGCTCCTACCAATCAGTATGCATTGCTGAAACAACAAGGCTAGCGGATATTAGCACTAACATCTAACAGTCTAGCTTATCTCAGATCGCAGCTGAGCTTGTCAAAATCCTTGACGCTCAGAATTCCAAGGAAAAAATCATCAAAGCAGTAAAGACTCTACTACCATCAAAGGCCTTAGGGGACAATGTTTTCATCCCAACAATTTTTAAGACCTTCTGGCAAGATTTTATTGGGAATTCTGATTAGTGCATAGAACAAACTCACCAAGACAGGAAGGAGTATTCCATCAATGAAGGAGGCGAAAATATTGATGCTTTAGAAGGAAGGAAAACCTCTGCTGTGTATGTAGCTCATGCTGACTGATTTCCCTGGTTGCTATTATTGTGGTGTAAATTTTAACATCACTTTTCAACAGACTTTAACAGGTTCTGTCCACACTGTTACACCCTAACCAGTCAGGTTTTATACCAGGAAGCAGGGTGGGAAACATCTCATCTCACTTAATTTATCTGTTCTAGATGGTCGTCCACCTCGGACGCCCTTAAGAAGCTGCACTTGTTACCAATCAAGCAGAGAATAGCTTTAAAATCTCTATGCATTGTTTTCAAAGCTTTCGAAGGACTCTGACCAGTTCATCTGCAGAATCATTTTCAAAGATATTCCCAGAGGAGTTGTCTATGCTCTTCATCAGCCAACCTAGCCTGTGTCCCTAAATTCAAGTAAACAAGACAGGGAGGACAGGCTTTTGCAGTGAGAGCAGCTCAACTATGGAATCAGCTTCCACAACTCCCTTAGACTCTCAAAAGACCGGCTGTTCTTATAGGAAAGCCTTGAAAACTTGTCTCTTTTCTCTGTAACTCTCGCTCCTTTCTGGTTGGCTGTGCAGCTGCTGTTCCCCCCTAGTACTTAAGCCAATCCCTGTTAAGATAAAACATCAGTTTCTGAATCAACTTCAATCTGCAAGCAATGAGTATCTGAACAAGGAGGGAGAAGATGAGGATAGCACTCAAAATTGTTACATGCACCCTGTAACTGGGTGATGGGAGTTCCCAATTTTATTTTTCAGCCTACTATCGAGACACACTCCTCAGTTACCACCTGGAATGGTCACAAGCAAAGATATAATGCCACTGACCTTTCACTGACAATTACTTAGCAGGGGGCGCGGGATGTCCCACAGACTTCCCAAAACAAAGTATTCACTACTTATGGCTGTGTCCCATAACAAGTGCTACACTACAAATATGGGATTCAGTAGGTGAGCCTCTAGGTCTGACAAAGCATCCCTCGCCTTTCACTCCACTTTTATGTAATTCAGACTTCAAGCCAGCATTGGACACGGAAGCCTACAAACACTGGGGACCAGCTAGATGCCTTAAAATAGGGGCTATGTTCAAGAACAGAACTATAGAAATTTTCAAACACATCAAATCCAATTATGGCTTAGGTTGGCAGGAGAGATTTTGCAATATTTAAATCAGGCATTGGGTTTTGCAATAAGAGATTAAGACAGCAGCCAAATGATCCCTTGCTGAATATGCAAAAGTATTACAAAATTACAAAACTTTAATACAGCATCTCGCCTACTATCAAAGTTTTACAAAATCCTCACAAAAGGTGGCATCACAACCAAGAGTGCATTCCAGGATATATGGGAGGGAGATTCAAACATAACCCATTCCCCGATGTAATGGGAGTTAATTTATTGGGCTACATACAAGGGGATAAGACATGTTCAGGGGAGAGAATCGGCCAGCAAAATATTGCTAAGGTGGCTTTGGACTCCAAGGTGGATCCACACTGTCAATAGATTGAAATCAAATCTTTCCTGAAGGGAATGTCAGCAAGAGGGCCCAATACAACACATTCCGTGGCAATGCCCCAACCTGCAAGAATTCAAGTCCGAGAAACTTAAAGTAAAAGAGGCTGTTATAGACTCACGAATACAAAGGAACCAGCACTGTATGGTGAATGCCAGAGTCAAAATAGAGTAGGCGGGGTAGTCTCTCTAAACTGAGGTATGGTTTGATACTCATTGCCTGAACAAATTATACTTGCATGTTGGAGGATGACCTATGCCTCGGCTCCACAGTACTGGTTCAGAAGGGTGTGGTTCAAGAGAAGATAATTCACAGGCTTCATGGAAAAGGGCGGATCTTCTTTCAGAAAGCATGGCAGCTAATACTGAACTTCTACTTCAAAGAATGTAGAGCACTTAAATATCCATGGTCTTTGAGAGCTTTAAACTTGGTGTCCTTCTAAACTCTTATGGGCTGTACCTCCAGAGGAGACCTTGGTCAAAGCTGAGTATTTAATCCTGACTAAAGGAGAGGATAAAAAGGCAAATCATTGAACTGGCGGGGTCAGAGGGGTTAATGAGGATTTGGTGACAAGGAGAAAGTTCAATATTGTACTATGGAAATATCAATAAAAATATATTGAATCCTAAATCTTAAAACGGCAGAGAGGAGGAAGTTCAAAAGATTTAATAAATTGATGCTATCTCAGCCAATAGCTGGAAGCTCAAACCCAACAAGGAAAGTAAATGAAAACAGAGACTGGCTGGGTACAGAAAGAAAGAAGGGGATGTTGTGAGGTAAATGAGCTCACAGAAAAAAACAGGATTCTCCAAAAGCAGGAACTGCAAACAAATGGGGTATTGAAAAAGCAGCCAAAGCAATCATGATTCAAATGTCCCTTAAGATCTCAGAGAATGATTCAATAATGATGGAGATGGCAGAAAGTTCAGGAGCCACCAGTTTATAGAACTACGGCTGCATATAGGTAACGCCCTCAAGTAAACCCTTCCAGGTCAGAGGGAGTGTTTGTGATTTAACAACAATTCATAGAACACTAAAGCTAAGTGATGGAAATCTTAACTATCTAAATAAACTTTAGGGGGAAATGTATCTCCTGCAAACTGCAAATAATTGAAAATGGAAGATTTGGATCAAGAGATAAAAGTAGGCTCAGGCATATTTAAACAATTAAAAAAACTATTGCAGTTGAAATCAGTTGCAGAAAAATATCTAGGAACCATGGGACCTGGGGCTCAGGGGATGATGATATTGCAGGTACAGGGTGAGAGAGAGCTGTGGAAAGGCCAGTCCGAGATTTAATATTCAGTCTTCGAGATTGAGCAAAAATCACCTGCGGGGAAAGGTGAAATAATGCGTCCGAGCAGAATTAGGTTGATTTCTGTAGGAGCTTTGGTGCAGAGGAGAAACCTGAAGACAAAGCTTTTGTTAAGAGAATTTACTTTCGAAGGCAGATGCTCAGCGCAAGGATACTGATTGCTGCACGTGCCTGGACTTGGAGGAGATCCAATGGTTGATGTCAAAAGGCAGTATGTGCACAGGGTTCCACAGGTTTACACTGCAGCACTGAAGACTTGAGTTTCCTCTATGTATGACATATTTCCAATAAAAGGCATTGCATCTTTCTCAGATATGTCCAATAGGAAACAGGGCCCTACAGTAGTTCTCTGAATAAGTAAAGTTTTCACAGCTCTAAAAGTATTACTATGTAATTCTTCAGAGGTATTTTCAATTCTAGCCAGATAACACTTGACCATTCTTCAGGACGGGCTTTAATGAACACGCTATGTCTGATGGATCCCCATATGTAGTGCAACTGGTCACAGAGTCCTCCACAAACATCTTTGCCTTGGTGGCAGACCCCTCTCGACCAGAACCATAGAGCTACTGTAGACTTGTAGTCCTAGTACGAGGCACTGCAGGAGTCTGTACATTTCACAAAGATGGGGATTGAAATCAGGAACCTAGGTTCCCAAGACTCAATATCAGCTGTTAGACCCCAGTGATTAAGGTGTTCTCCCTCTATGCATTCATTATGGTGCTGTGGAAGCTTCATCGCTCCTTCTCTCAAGGAATATATAAAGTTAGTGTCAAAAATGGCATGATTCTGGTCTGGGAACTCTCACAGACACTCACACTAACAGCTTCTCTTACTGCCCAGAGAGCACAGCTTCACTCCCTCCCTCGGTCAGTGTCTCCCCCCTAAAGCTTCAAAGGCCTTCCACACCTGACACAAGAACACAAAACAAAATCCCCCAAAGTAACTGGAATCAGGGAAGCCAATCGAAATCACAGAAAAACACAGGAAACACGTAACTCTATCATTCATATCTTACCCTCATGTCCTGCCTTTGTCACGCGCAGTTGTGAACAGGATGCAGAGGCGACCTGCACAAGGACATTTGCATTTCTTAATTGGCTTCTGTTTCTAGACGCTTGTACGAGATGATGGGCCCGATTCACAAAGAGCCTCCGCAGTCGTGGCAGAGGCACCGCAGCCGTAGCGAGGCTCCGCAGCCGTGGCGGAGGCTCCGCAGCCGTGGCGGAGGCTCCGCAGTTGTGACGAGGCTCCGCAGTCGTGGCAGAAGCTCCAAAGTCATGGCAGAGGCTCTGCATTCGCGGCTAAGGCCTCGCAGTCGTGGCAGAGGCTCTGCAGCCGTGCTGGAGGCTCAGTAGTCATGGCTGAATCTCCAGAATGAGTGTGGCCATTCAGCCACGAGTGCGGAGCCTCAGCCACGAGTGCAGAGCCTCCGCCACGACTGCGGAGGCTCTTTGTGAACCGGTCCTAGAGTTTTTGAGGAAAGGACAAGATTTAAAATGTTAATGTTAAAATGTTAACTTATCTTATCTTCACTTTCAATTAGGATATTGCAGCAGGTTTAGAAGCCTGGCAAGAACCAGGTTAGTTCCACGTTAACAGGGACTGAACTCGAGGGGAAGAGTAATTGACATAGCAATGACACCATAAGGCATGATCCCTGTTCAGCAGGCATGCGTCCCAACAAGGGTCAAATGTAGGGAAATACTAGCTGGAGGAAGCCAGAGCAGTGTAAAAGTAGAAAAACATTATTTTACATAGTTTTCTTGATTGGAAAATGTTGTTTGCAGATTTAGATGACTTTGTTTCCTGTGCTGTATGTGGGTGTCAAATACCATCATCTCTGTGTCTGTCCTCTACGGCCGGAAGTAGCTGTGTCGGAGAGAAGCCACCACCTCCATAGGGCAAGACTTATTTTTTCAGGCAATAAGTAAAGTTTGTGCCCCTGAAGAGAGAATAAGATTTCAAAACTCTGGGGCTTATTTACAAACCCCTTGCGCCTCCAGTGCCTCACTTTTAATATGGTGAAAAGTGATGCACCTGCGGCGCAAGGGGCTTGTAAATAAGCCGAGCAATATTCAGCACTTACTGCACTTAACAACAACGGTGTGACTGCTTGACCTATACTTGATCAATCGTTTCTCCCGCTTCCTCCTTTCAGTCCCATGCGTCCCGGCTTCCTTCGAAGCCCATGCCAGCCACAGCGCCAGTTCCATCATTGTGTCCTGGGATCAGGCAGCCAACGCAGAGTTCTACACTGCAACTGCAGTCGGTGTTGTCAACGCAACCTGCACCACCCCCAACACAACTTGTGAAATTCTAAGCCTAGAATGTGGACAGACGTACACAGTGACCATACAGGCTAGCGACGGAGTCTACAATGGATTCGAGAGCCCGGGAATTGAAGTTACAACAGGTGAGGTAGCCTGTAATAAACAGTAATCTCCGGGGGAGTCTATCTAACTGCCCCTCTGCTACCTTACTAGCCATCTTTCCTTCGATTCCACTTGTCATGTGTTCAGTTTACTCGTTTCTCTCCCTTTTCATTCTCTTATTTCTTGCAATGCATCGATTATTCTGTCCGTTTACTTCTTCTGATGTTTTGAGTTCTTTTTTATTTTTTTCCCCTTTTCCTTATTTCTTCTCTTTTTTGTAGTTTGGTAGTATAGCCCTTATCTCATTACCTGTATTTAGCGCTTACCTAATTTAAAAACAACAAACTATTGTCATTAGTCATAGAATTAAGCGTTTTTCAGTCACCCAGGAGTTCCAATTACTAAGGTGCAGGAAGCTGTAATGGAATCTCCCAGATAAGATTGTGTAAATCACATAATAAATCGAAAAGTCTGAATTGAGCACTGTTGCAATTGCCAACACGCATCATCTACCCACCCAAAGGAAGTGTGGAGAAGGGATGACAATTTATTAGATCATCCATGTGTCACATGGTCTTATCCTATTTCAGACTTTACAGTAATGATCTCATGCAGTGAGATATTAAAATATTCTCATACTACACCCTACAATTTAAGTAGCTTTACTAGATTAGAGAGACCCTACAAACCACTGTTGGCCTAAACTACTATTACAACTAATGTGCACTGGGTTGGAAAAGGACAGAAAATAGATCTAAAGGCACCTTACTAATAAAGGTTATGGAATCCTAAAGAGGGATTCAAACTTTCCCAACCATTAATGAATAAATGATAAGGGTACATAAAAACGAAGTACAGATTACATGTCAAAACAGACTGATAATAGTCGATTTCTAGCAGCCTGAATTGTTCCAGATTCTCAACAACTCAGTGGTTTTATTGTAAGTACCAAAGCCTTTCAGCACACAAAATATTCGACTTACTACATATACTAAAGACAAGAAATGACCGCAGAAAGGGTTGTATGACGGAACACCGCTGGAAAATACTCTGCATGCCTTTACCACGCATTTTTTACCCAGCATTTATTTAGATCTCATGTGCTTTTACAATGTAGGCCTTTACCACGCATTGTTTATATATATATTTATATATATAAACAATGTATTTGTGGGGGGGGGGATCCCCACAAACACGAAATTACCTTAAATGTGTGGTAAAGGCATATGTGTTAAAGCAAATGTATTTAAAAAACATGCGTGGTAAAAAATGCGTGGTAAAGGTACAATGTTGTAAAAACCTTGTTGTAAAGGCGGTTTCCCAACAGTGTTGTATGATGGAATAACACTGGGAAATACTCTGCATGCCTTTACCATGCATTTTTTACCACGCATTTTATTAGATTGCATATGCTTTTACAGTGTATGCTTTTACCACGCATTGTTTATATATATATATATATTTATATATATATAAACAAGGTATTTGTGGGGGAAGACCCCCAAACCCCCGAACTTAACTTAAATGTATGTTAAAGGGAGACGTTGTAAAAGCATACGCGTTCTAAAAACATGCGTGGTAAAGTTCCAACGTGGTAAAAACCTAATTGTAAAGGCTGTTTACTCACAGAACAGTACATGGATGTCTTTCTGGTGTAGAATATATGTCTCACTACTACAGAGTGAAACCTCTTGGTGCATAGCCCCTTTCACCTAAGTTCTTTATCCTGTCAACTAAACTCTCGTTACCTACCCAAAGGTTAGATTTAAATTTTAAGTTATTAAAAAATCAAATGAAATATAATTGTGGCTGTAATACTCTGTTGAGTAAAATAATTTCACCTATCTACCTACCTGTGCAGAACTTCCATATGCAGCAAAAACAAAACAGCATTACGAAACTATATGACATTTAAAACTCAAGTGTTCCTGTTGCCTGTTATTATTATTGTTTGCATTTTAAATCATAAAGTATGAAGCTAAAGTATTTTTGAAAATGTAACGGTTTACCAATTTGTGACTTTGTCAACTTCTGTACCTTTGTAGCACCATGCACACCACCAGCGGTGGAGTCGAGCGTGAACTGTGACACAAACGCTCTATTCGTCACCTGGGACAGTAGTGATGGAGCCACATCGTACACTGCAACTGCAGTGGGAAGAGATGGCCGAACACTCACAAGTGCCACAAATGCCACCTACGTTGAAATCCCAGGTCTTCAATGCGGTGAATTCTACAATGTGACCGTAGTAGCCGTCCGCGAAGATTACCAAAGTCCAGCAAGCCCGCCGGTGGAAACCGCCGCCGGTAATGATCTTTAGGTCTTCACTTCCTTCTTCCACATGATCTACTTGAATATCACCCCTGGGGTGTTTCCTTTGCTTCCCTATTAACAATCTCCGACAGCTGCCAGTCCCTTCTTTGGCTTCCATTTATTTAGGTGATATGGTATTGATCATCTTTCTTTACTTATTTCTCTTTCCAGAATCTATAATCACCTTGGTGGTATCATGCAATGACATCTCAATGTCTATCCACACCCTTCATTGGCCTCACCTTGTTTGCCACATTAGTGTTGGTCTACTATCCAATCTTCCACTGACTTTTCAATTATTTCACCTTCTTTACAAGAACTTACCATCATTTACTTGGTGATAGTTTCCAAAAGGGAGTGTTTTTTTTGCAACTAATTTTCAAAGTCAGGCCCTCATGTTGTTACAACTCTATTACGTGTTTTTTCTTCACAACCATTTGACCACCTCTTAGCCAGCCTTTTCTACAACTGTAAGCATAGGCAAAGCAGATAGCTCTGCAAAAATGGCTGCTTTCTGCATACAATGCATCAATGAGATAAGCAAATGACTGTGTTTTGATTGAGGGTGCTTTTGAAATTTAAAGTAGTCCCTAATGCATTACAATACAAGCATTGGGAGATGGAATGCCACATCAAATAGCCAGTCGAATGCAGTGAGAGAGATTTACTCCTCTGTGTGGAGCCAAAGAATACTCTAAGTATAGATGAAATCATTCATAACAAGAGGTTTTGCAGACACTTAGGCTGTCAAGCCAAACTTAGTCACAGTAACCTCTTCAATACGTCTATACTGACTGAAATATTGATTAAAAGTCCTTCAGGGTGCTTTACATCTGGATAATGAAATATGATGTCAATCAGTCATGAGCTGATTAAGGGAAGGTTTTCAGGAAAGACAGAAGCAATGGCAATTAAGAAGAGTGACTATGAGGAGCATCTGACAGATCCTATCCTAGTGGGAGTTTTGGTGAGATAAGCTTGCTGATGGGTTTGCATGCCTATTTTGGGAAGAGCATGTTAAATGGTTGCACAAGCTCCCAATCACGGAATAGGAGGTTCTAATGTGCTGAGGATCAATGGTTTGGCTTGATAATATGTTTTTAGTTTTATCCTACATCAAAAGTGATTCAGCTGACACTTTAGTTTTTGATCAAAGTTGCCTCAAGGAAAAGGGCCAAGTGTCCTAAGCTTGTTCCACTTAAAAAGTTAGTGCCAAACTCTGTTCCTGAAGCTAGATCTTAGGCTTCCTCTTAAAATGCTCACACATATCTAACACAGCTTTAAAGACAACTGCTTGGTTCCATTTTGTCTACAGGAGTGTATGTGTCACCCTCCATCTCTGGTACTTCTTTTTTCCCCCATCCTAAATGATCGAATGTAAATCCTCACAAAATTTTCTATTCTGTATCCCAGGTCAAAATTCCCTGACACCATCCAAAAAACAGTTTTCCCACAAGTATGTCTTTTTCTGTTCCTGCTGAAGTGATTTTCCTTCATTATCATCCTTCACCCAATTAATAAGACATTAATATCTAAGCCATTCTGGTTACTTTTGTTCTTAGGAGTGCATGATGCACATCATCGAGATGTACTACAAGAATGAGTTTATAATCCATGTCAAGTGTTTTACTATGGAGCGACTGTCGATTATTGATGGTATATGCAGCCCCCTGTGCACATCATTATACATGGTATATGCACGTCCTTTTTTCTACATAGTTTGAATTTCATATGCTGCCCAGGGCCAGGTTGTGCAAGGATTTCCCCTGTCCTAGGTAAAGCAATATTATGCCACCAAGGGACCATATTAGATGTTTATCTGGGCAATCTAGCACCCTAAATAGCTCCCTAGTGTTGCCCTCCTGTAGTACGAGCTATGCCCCTCTCTTTTGCAACCATGTCTGGAAACCATGTCTAGTCATGGGTATGAAACAAGAGAGGTGAGGCACAGCAGCCAGAACAGATGACTCCAGAGCGCGGGGATCCCCGTTTGAACCCTGGCGCCGACGGCAGCTCAGCTCAGCACCATGTGACTCTGGCCATAGCTCATTTAATCTCCCAGACGGCCCCCAGTGCCTTGAAACCTTAAGGGGTGATACATTTGTACTTTACAAATATGGATTACATTACATTACCCATCTTGTGCACATAGTGACTTCTTCCTCCATCTCAAAACTCTGAGGCTCTCAGCGAGTCTGGTAGAGTTCCTCAGAGAGTCTGGCCAGTGGCGCAACAAAACTTGAGGTGCCCCCCCTTCAAAGTGCATGGGCGGGGCCCCCCAAGCTCTGGACCCAGTCAGGAGCTCTCAAGCCTGCCCGTGCATAGTTCCGGAGAGGGCCCCCTGGAGCTCAGCCTTCCCCCACACAGGGGGTGGGGTTGGGGGATATTGTTACGTCACTGAGTCCGGCAGTAGTTAGACTATATTTGATGCCTCTCTACCTCAACCAGTTAGAAATCACTATATTCGCAAGTTGTCACTGAGCGTACGTGTCGGGCCAATTTCCTATTCCTTCTACATTACATAACTCCTGTATACTAGATAGATGTGCCCTTTGCTATCAAGGAGCCTTTGCTCAAGTACAACTCTATTAGAGATCATCAGAGGAGCCTTGCAGCTCTATGTTCAACTATTCACCTGGCAGGCCTAATTGCTAGCTCAACCTGCACATCTCAGCCAGTATCAATTCACTGTCATCCACTTTCAATCTCACAACAAGCAATTCTGTCCTGCTCAGAGTACTCCACATATGTTGAGCACGAAGTAAAAGAGATTCTTCATAACATATCTTATTATTATTTAGATATCATCTATAATGATGTTTTATCTCATTTTGGCTTTGACTAATGTGTTATAACTTCCCTTCTGTCAAAATCCTCAATGTTTTTTTTTAAAGAAATGAAATAGTTATAGAGTTAACACTGAAATATTTCTCTGTATAAATTCCATGTTTTCTTTTTACTCTCCTCGCAGTACCCTGTACGCCTCAGCATCTGACTGCTGATGTTCGCTGTGAAAACAACACAATCTTGGTGACATGGAATGCTGTCAGCGGGGCTGCATCGTATGTTGCCACAGCGATAGGAAAAGATGGCGTACCAGTGTTGTGCAACTCCACAGAAAGTACCTGCATGCTGTCAGGCTTAGCATGCGGGAACAACTACTCGATCACAGTGAGGTCCTCCGATGGGGTCTGTCAGAGCGCTGCAAGTACTACAGCATATTTCACCACAGGTAGACATCTAAACAGTTTTTTTCCGGAAGCTGTCTTTTTTATTTATCTAGATCAGTAGCATGCGGAATACCTTCCGGGGTATATGTTTTGTCTCATAGGTTTCCATAATGGCATCCAATGCATGCTTCACTTTCTATTATACTGTGTTGAGGTGTTCACCAGATGTGCTGAATATTTCCTGTTCCGAGTCTTCAACTTGGAGATCAGGCACGGCATCCTGAGGTTTTCATGATAAACTGACTAGACCAATGGCACCTGGGATAAATTTTCCCAGAGCACCAATCCGGCCTATAGCCGTTATCATTGGCATGTCACCATGACTAACTCATGCCTACTGTACTCAACGTAAGCTTTCTCACAAAGCGGCCATCCTGAATACAGTCATAAAATTACAAAGGTATACGAAATCGCTGTTGGCAAAGCAAAATGCTATCTTTCCTCAGAGGGTCTAACAAGGATTCTCACAGTGCAAATGTACTATTCCTGTGGTTTGTCATAGGGGTAACCAAAACCAAAACCCTTGTCTTCTACTGTAACCTGAGAGATTCCACATAGGCTCTAATTCTGAGTAATAACAATCCACCTTAAATGCTTCTTCACTGTAACATCTGCATATCACAGTAATTATGTCAGGCCTTCTTCTGGAACGAATGCCTATGGGGTTCCCCCAACTTTTATCCTTGCTTTACGGTTCTACCATTCCTAACTCCATGCCCTCAGTGACCAAATTGGCCCTACAAGCTAGGAGGGCAGCTTAACGACACACCCACTAGGACACCAAACTCACACAACGAACACCTCTCTGGCATGGTATCTGCTTGAGGGAGGTGGCATCTTTACAGGATTTCGGACGATGGGATCTTATTGGAATCTCACGATTTGGGGATGTCTGGTCAGGGACACACATGCATTCATATCAAGAAATATAAACCACATATCCATTGACTCATACACAGTTTTATAAATATCTTCAACTGAGACATGTACTTCAGCTGCATTCCTCCCAGACTGACTTACTCCCCGAGTTCAGTTCACTGGAGGCTAAACTTCTGATGGGTGATTTGGGCAAAGGTAAAGTCTCTAAAATGTATCGAATCTTGATAGTTAATACATCGGACACCGTGTACCACCTTAAATGCCTGATGTCAGGCATGATAAGGACCTCTATAGGATGAGGATTGGTGTAACGCACTGATGGCACTAAGGAGGATCACAACCTCTTCCAAACTATGGCTGGTCCAAACATACTAAGTGTATGGTGCCTATCTCTACCCAGCTAGGCTTCACCGAGCAAGACTGCTTCACGAGCCTACATGCCCTCATTGTGGCGATGCTCCTGACAATTTTTACCATGTGGTTTGGCTGTGTCCTATAATTCAAACGTTCTGGTCTGCGGTAGTAAGAGAGTTAACTGAGAGGGTCCTCCTTTCTCCCGTAATGCTTCTGCTGGGTGTCCTTGAGGGCTCAAGAGGTGCACAGGCTGACTGGTCACTGTTAGGGACGGACCTTATAGTTGCTAAGCGAGATATCTCTACCCAATAGAAGTCCCCTTCTCCTCCCACTCTCTCACAATGACCCTGGGGGTGGATTGGTGTGCGCTGCAGGAGAGACCAGTCTACGAGGCCAGGGGTTGGCCACTTAAGCATGGCCGAATATGGGGGAAGTGGTTAGGCCAGTAAATCCATGGTACTACTTAAGGCCGGAGGTGCCACTGTTGCTGCTGCTTTGTAATGATGTATTGTATCGACTGAATGCCAGTGCCTTGCAATCACATTATATCTTTTTATCTGAAAGCCAAATGTGTGTCGTATTGTTCTTCATTTTCTTTGTGCAAAATTAATTAAAATCTGTTTATCAAAAAAAATGTCAGGCCCACTGCATGTAACTCTTCTTAACACACAATCAGCCCTATAACATTTATAATCAGCTTGTCAATATGCCAGTCTCCTACAGTATTGGGCATAAACTGTCCCACAAGGCAGTACCTTGTATGCCATAGAAAAATTGCAAATATGTACAAACCTGCCCTTGTCAAAACAAAATAAAAACTCTCCTAAGAGAGCCTAATAGGAATTATCATAGTGCACATTCTGTTTGGGTGGTGGTGCACCAACATTAAAACGATTGACTCCTATGGTAATCTGTGAGATTCTATGTCACAAAATACTTTCATACAGGCTTCAGACCATTGTAATAACAATCCATCCTTCAAGAGTATTGCCTTTAACACATGCTTCTCACAATAGTTAAGTCAGGCCTCCTGCCTTTGTCATGACATTTCATGATAAACAGATCAAACGTATCGAATCCGCTATAACGTTCCCCAATTAACCAATAAAGCCTTTACCCTTTACCATTGACTTGACCTATAACCAGTCAGGCCTATTAAAATGTACAAAAACTGGCAACCATTATGTATTTAGTTATACAATTGCAAATAAGTAGAAAAACATAATTTACAAAGCAATATATGGCCCCTCTCATTAGGCCTTAACAAGAATCATCACTGTGAAATCCCCCGAGGATTGTCAGGGTGGGTGGGCAACATCAAAAACATTTTCTTTTATGGTAATCAGTGAGATTACATGTAACATAATACCTATCTATATCCTGTAACACAATGTAATTACAGCCCACTGTTAAAGGCATACTGAATTTAAAACATTAATTTTACAAATGAGCTAGGTGTACTCTTTTGGTCTTAATTGTTCATAATAATCAGCTTAGACTATGGCTTTGGACATTCTTTTCCTGGTTCAAATTCAGGCATATAGCTTATCACCATAGCTAATTCTGGGCTACTACTTTGAGTTTAAGCTTTCCCACAAAGCAACCATCAGGCACAGAGTCATACAAGTACAAAGAATTACAGTTGGCTATGCAAAATACTATCTCTCCTGAGGACCTAACATGGATTCTCACAGAGCATAGAATCTACATCCATAGTTTGTCACAGGAAGCAACCAATACGAAAATCCTTACCGACAACTTTAATCTATAAGATCCAATGTAATATAATCCTTCTCAGCAGGGTAATAACAATCCACCTATGTTAGACCTTTCATCCTTGGCGTGGTTTCCCCTGACTTTTTGCCTTCTGACCTCCTGTTTTGCTGACTTCATTTTTGCTGGTTTTAGGATTCTGGGCGCTTTACCACTGGTAACCATTGCTAAAGTGCAGATGCTCTGTTCTCCAAAATTGGCTAGTCTACAATTGGATTATTTATGTCGTTATAAGTCCCTAGTAAAGTGCACCACATGTGCCCAGGGCCGGCCTGAAAATTAAATGCTACTAGTGGGCCTCCAGCACAGCTTGTCCCCCCACTCCAGTAGCCCTTTAAATATAGTTCAGGCCTGCCACTGAAGAGCCTGTGTGTGCAGTTTAAACTGCCATTTCAACCTGGCAAGTTATCCATCGTGCCTGGCCAAAACCCTCATTTTTAATACATATAAGTCACCCCTAAGGTAGGCCCTAGGCAGCGCCAAGGGCAGGGTGCAGTGTATTAAAAAAGTTGGACATGTACTTTTAAGTTTTACCTGTCTGGTTGTGAAATACTCTTAAATTCGTTTGTCTCTACTGCAGGGCATATCTCTCCCATAGGTTAACATGGGAACTACCATGTGACATTTTATAATTATAGTTTCCCAATGGGATAAGATAGGAAAATCAAATTTAGTGTCTCTGGACTCACAATTTGAAAACACAACTTATGGGGAAGCTGACACTTGCACCTGGATAGGGCTGTGCCTGTCTCGATACAAAGGGTTTCATACCCTCCTATAGCGAGTCTGCGGCCAGGGCAGGAAAGGTCCTGGCCGCAGACTCACTACATCTCTTTGAAGTCTCCCTACTTCAAAGGCCACATTGGGTATAAGTAGTGGACATCTGACACCATGGAATCAGCTCTCTGCTGGAACCAAGGACATTCTGCCAGGAAGAAGAGCTGCTGTGCTGTAGGAGGAACTGCCACTCTGCCAAATGCTTTGCTGCATTTGCCTACTGCCTGCCGATTGCTGCGCTGTAGGAGGGACTGACACTTTGCTACCTGCTTTGCTATGCTGGGCTGCTGCTTCTTGCCTGGAAGTGAGAAGGACCGGACCTGCTCTCTACATCCTTGAACCCAAGTTTCTCGCTTGCTGGCTTGCCTCCTGTTTTTAAGTCTCAGAGCCATCAAAGACTTCTTTCCACTCTTCTTCAGCTGTTAGACTCTGTCAACAGTGAGTCCTGCCTTGCCAAGAGGTGAACATCCAGTCCTGGGCCTTGAAAGTAGGTTCTGCAGCTGTTTTCCTTCATAGTGTGGCACAGTGATGACTTTGCGCCCATCGGAACCAACGCAGTGCTCTTTGACGCTGACTCAGTGGCAATCATAGTCTGGCTCAACAATGACACGGGTCCTGACTTCGAAGCGCAATGACGACGTAGCGCCGATCCGAGGATATCTCTGCATGGCTCTACGACGATCCAGCACCTGCATCGTAAAGAGTTAGAAGATGACACAGGACCCAAATGCGTGAATCGGAACTGATGCATCGAGTTGCAATGCTTCCTCCATTCAAGGTACTTCTTCAGCGGGCCCTGTGTGGGTCCAGTAGCTGGCCTGCTCTCCATCACGGTTGGCCTAAACTTTGGATTTACCCCTGTCCTGCGCGGCCTCAAGTACATTTTAAGCGCTAATGACTGCTAAGCACTATATCACAGTTTCCTCTTTAAAAATTCATATCTCGAGTTTTATTTATTGGATATTTGTTGTTTTTGTCTTCTTTTACTCAGATAAATATTCTCCATTTTTTCTAAGCTGGTGTGGAGTCTTTTTATGGTGTTTTGCACTAGGTTATTGTAATTTAAGTGTTGCACAAATACTTTTATTATTGCCTCCTAAATGAAGCTTGACTGACTTCTCTGTGCCAAGCTACCAGCGATGAAGCACAGGTTAATTTAGACTGTGTGTCTGACTTACCATGACTAGGATTGTGGTCCCTACTTAAACAGGGTAGAAACCTCTGCCAATTAGAGACCCCGGGGGGCAGATTTATGAGCCCCTTGCGCCACTTTTGCGTCACTTTTAACATGGGAAAAGTGACGCAAAAGTGGCGCAATGGGCTCATAAATCTGCCCCCCCATTTTTAACAACCCTTAAATGAATTGAATAAGAGATCAGACCTATAGCAATGCTCATTGGCTTGCCAACATAACTCAGTCCCGCTGTATTCAATGTAAGCTTTCCCAGGAGCCAAAAAGTGCAATGCATGCACTTCTCTCAGTGGAAGTACATACCTTCAGCCCTATCAAATGTTATACTCAGGGAAACCAACGTGTTCTTAAAGCCGAAACTCCTCTCTCAGTTGTACTCTAATGCTCTGTAGTTTATTGTTGATCACAAAAGTTGTGGAACAGCTACACAGTCAAGCCAGACCTAAAAACGTCTCCCAAATGTTTTAGCTATACACGCGGATCCTTTTTTTGATTTGTCTAACCATTGTTTTATTTTCTTACTCAGAGCCATGCAAGCCAAATATTGTTGCAGCAGACTACGTGCTTAACACCGCCGCGGTGGCCTGGCAGCCTTGTGAAGGGGCCACGTCCTACACAGCCACGGTCGAAGGAAGCAACGGGCACGTGGCCACCTGCATCACAACCGACACCTTCTGCGACATCCCCGATCTAGCGTGTGGGCAAGTGTACATCGCCTACGTCACAGCCAAGAATGAGAAGTGTAATATCACATCGAACTTCACAAAGGAGATCATCACATGTAAGTGCCCGGTTTACTCCCAAAATCATCTTGTATTGTATCCAATGTAAGAATGCGCACATTTTTAATTTTTCTGCTCAAATTTACGTATTTCCCGAATTTTGGCCTATCCACAGTTTCCAGAAATTCCCATTTATCTTATGCAGCACACTGGCATAGTTTTCTTTATCACAAGCCGTCTATGTTTCCTTCCGAGTATTGGTTAGCGTGGAAAGTGGGTGTGCGATTTTCTCGCAAATTAACCTTAATACCATTTTCCTCACAAATAAGCAACTAAACAGGTGATTGTGATTTTGTAAAAAATATTTAACAACTTAAAAGCGGCACGAAAGTCCCGATTATAATGGTAAAATCCACATTCAGATTTCTTCACAAACTAGGGTAGTAATTGTAGTATTCACAAGAATTATGCGAAATTAACGATGAATTTTTTTTGCAGATTTCAATTCCCATTTTAATGACGCAGATTAGATGAATCAGGAAAATTTAGAACCGTCTGCTGCGACAGACAGACCCACTTACGAAATGCTGTGTGTGTCAGCAGTAGAGCTTATCTAGAAACCATTAACCGGGGTCAATAAAAACTGCAGTTTTTGAAATATATTTTTGTCTGCACAACAAAATGTAGGGAAAGTTGTTCTTAAAGCAGTCATGCCATTTACTGTTGATTCAATAGCCATTTCATGTGTTTTAAATGACTTTTTACTCTAACTTTCTTATACTTTCTAATTACCTGCATCATAACTTTAACTAGTACTGAATACCAACTTGTCAACTGGTGCATAAAGGAGTCGTGAGTATTTCATGGCGCCTATCATTTTCGCAGCTGAACGACAGGAGGCCTCTTGCAGTGCTCTGTAACTGCTCCTCACAGATTCAAATCTGAACAGGAGGTCCCATGCTGTGCTCTCCCCCTGCTCCTCTCAGTCAAACCTGAACAGGAGGCCCCTTGCAGTGCCCCCTCTGGGGTCCTCACAGATTCAAGGCTCAACAGGAGGCCTCATACAGTGCTCCCCCTCTGCTCCTCTCAGTCAAAGCTGAACTGGAGGCCCCTTGCTCGGGTCCTCACTGATTCAAGGCTGAATAGGAGGCCTCATGCAGTGCTCTCTCCCTGCTCCTCTCAGTCAAAGCTGAACAGGAGGCCTCATGCAGTGCTCTCCCCCTGCTCCTCTCAGTCAAAGCTGAACAGGAGGCCTCATGCAGTGCTCTCCCCCTGCTTCTCACAGATTCAAGGCTCAACAGGAGGCCTCATGCAGTGCTCCCCCTCTGCTCCTCACAGATTCAAGGCTGAACAGGAGGCCCCTTGCAGTGCTCTCTCCCTGCTCCTCTCAGTCAAAGCTGAACCGGAGGCCCCTTGCTCGGGTCCTCACTGATTCAAGGCTGAATAGGAGGCCTCATGCAGTGCTCTCTCCCTGCTCCTCTCAGTCAAAGCTGAACAGGAGGCCTCATGCAGTGCTCTCCCCCTGCTTCTCACAGATTCAAGGCTGAACAGGAGGCCTCATGCAGTGCTCTCCCCCTGCTTCTCACAGATTCAAGGCTGAACAGGAGGCCTCATGCAGTGCTCTACCCCTGCTCCTCTCAGTCAAAGCTGAACAGGAGGCCTCATGCAGTGCTCTCCCCCTGCTTCTCACAGATTCAAGGCTGAACAGGAGGCCTCATGCAGTGCTCTACCCCTGCTCCTCTCAGTCAAAGCTGAACAGGAGGCCTCATGCAGTGCTCTACCCCTGCTCCTCTCAGTCAAAGCTGAACAGGAGGCCTCATGCAGTGCTCTCCCCCTGCTCCTCTCAGTCAAAGCTGAACAGGAGGCCTCATGCAGTGCTCTCCCCCTGCTCCTCTCAGTCAAAGCTGAACAGGAGGCCTCATGCAGTGCTCTCCCCCTGCTCCTCTCAGTCAAAGCTGAACAGGAGGCCTCATGCAGTGCTCCCTCTTGGGTCCTCACAGATTCAAGGCTGAACAGGAGGGATCTTGCAGTGCTCTCCCCCTGCTCCTCACATATTCAAGACTGAACAGGAGGCCTCATGCAGTGCTCCCCCTCTGCTCCTCTCAGATTCAAGGCTGAACAGGAGGCCTCATGCAGTGCTCCCCCTCTGCTCCTCTCAGATTCAAGGCTGAACAGGAGGCCTCATGCAGTGCTCTCTCTGCTTTTCACAGATTCAAGCCGAACAGAAGGCCTCTTGCAGTGCTCTCCCACTGGTCCTCACAGATTAATGGCTGAACTGGAGGCCCCTTGCAGTATTCTCCCCCTCTGCTCCTCACAGATTCAAGGCTGAACAGGAGGCCCCATGCAGCGCTCTTTTCCCACTCTTCAAAGTCAAAGGATGAACAGGAGGCCTATTGCAGAGCTCTCCCTCTGCACCTCACAGTTCCAAGACTGGGGATTGAAATGAGGTAGAGGTAGGCAAACCTGAAATCTGTCAACAAATCTGCGGAGGAGCAATACTGGCAAAGCACTCGTAGGTCATGCATAAGATTATGTTGTATTGGCTTGGGGCATGAGCGGCAAAGGCCTTTAGCTGGTGATCTTTGTTAGACTTGTAATGGGGCAAGTGCTAGCATTTTGAACATTTAAAAATGATTGAACAAACAAGAATCAAGGGAATCAAACACAAAGCATTCCATTATTTCAGTTTAAAGTTGATGATATTGGGGAAGAGCCAAGATGGCGACCGGAGCAGACGCTTGAGCGCCCGGCTCCGTCGGCCCTTGGCCTCGGACTATCATCCTGATTCCCATCCTCGCCGATTCTCGAGGTGAAACGTGTGCGACGACGCGCTGTCCACGCCGCGCTTCCCCGAAGTCCCAGCCCGCCCGGATGCCGGAGTTCTTGGTGCTTTTGTCCTCCGCCCTGGACCCCTGTTCCATTGTGGCCTTTGCCGGCCCCCTGGAAGCTCCGCAGTCACCGGACCCGCTAGCGCAAGCCCGAGCCCCGCGGTCCCGACCTCACCTCACACCACGGACTGTCGCCAGATGAGCCTGGGGAGGGACGGCCAGACACCTCCTGCACCCTGCGTCTGAAGGGCTGGGGCTGTAAGGTAAGCCCCGGTGCGGCGAGTCTCCTGCCCCGATCTGTGGACCGCGCTGTGGGAGGCTGCCGACCCCCTTCTTCTATTGCCTAGTCGGCTGCAAAGAGAACCCGAGGGAAGGGAGGCGACTGTTGGCTTTCTCTGTTGCGGCGCAGACCTGAGGGGAACTGACTTCTTGCTACGACCCCCCCCCCTGGCCATTGTACCGTCCGGCGGTAAAACATGGCGTTGTTTGCCTGCTCGCGGCTGGGGGGTGATACTCCGGTCTTGCCCGCTGCCCGCTTCGCCCTCCCTCCACCAGACACCAGCTCCACAGTGCCGTCCCGGATTGCTGCCGATGTGGGGGTGCAGCTTCCGCTGACATGCGGCTCCGTTCTGGCTGTCCTGCGGGACTTTCGTCTACAAATGTGTGCTCGCTTGCAGGCACTGAGTGAGCAGTTTGACTCCATGCTGTCGGCTGCGGGTCGTGAGCGCTCCGTTTGTCATCAACACGGCGTGGGTCTGCCAGTGCTTTTGTCCTCTTGCGGGGACGCAACGGCTGTGTGTGATCGTGCTACACTGGTGCCTGCATCTGGCTTTCCCGGCACCCAGGATCAATTGCTCTCCAGCTCAACAGCGGATACTTTGTTTCCCCGTTCATTGCTGCCTGCTTCATTGTTGCCTGCCTCACCGCGCCTGCAAGAGTATCCAGCTGAGCAACACCTAACCTCCTCTAGGAATCGTTCACGGTGGCCTACTGCTTCTTTTCTGTGGAACTCCTGTACTCTACATGCCATGTCTGGACTTTATGTGGTGCACAAAGGGACCTCTACAGATGGTCGGCGGCCATTTTGTGATTCTATTTCACCATCTTCCCCCAAGCGGCCATATTGTCTTTGTCTGCACGGGGTGCGGGGCCTTCATGTAGGGGCTGGCTTAATCTCAAGCCCGCGATCGGGCCAGGGCTAGACTGATTTATATCGCCATGGTTTCACGGATGGGCTGGACGGGGACTGGAACTGTATGTATATGTTGTGCGCACTCGTCGCGATCTGTCTTCCGTCATTTAAATTGTTGTGACAACTCATTTTCACACGACCGCTTTTGGTGTAGTGGGTTCTCAGTGTGTGGAGGCCATAGAGGGCCGATGGTTCAGGGCGCTCTGATGATACGTAGGCTCCTCCCCACTTTCTTCTTTTTGGGAGTTTAGATTGGTATAGTCCTATTCTTTTCTCACCCCCTTTATCATAGGTGTACTGTTTTCTTACCTTTTTTACTCTATTCTTACTCTCTCTCTTGTCTATATTTCGGGTTTATTGGGCGACAGGCACTATGCTGGGGGGGGGGCAGGCCGTAGCCTCCGCATTGGTGTAGGGTGGGGGGGTAATTTACTGTTTCTAATTAGTTCTATGGGCCTTTTTTTTTCTTTTTATGTTTCTGTACTATACTTGTTTCGATTCTGGGTCCGGGTGTGGGGTTGACTGAGTGGGGGCGGCACTGGAGGGGTGCGTAATTGCTCATGTGACTATCCTGTTATATAACTGCATTGCCTCACTGCCTGAGATTTTACTTCCATTGCTGTTTTAATGATGCTGCTGCTCTCTCGTGTGGTGAAGATATCGTGCGGACTCGAATCTCCTTGGTTCTTACTCTTCACTGACTTTTTTCCTGATAAAATTATTTTGAAAAACTTTAAAATTAACCTTCACTTCTCCTCCCCCTGGTGTCAAGGATCTCTCCAGTGTATAATTCATAAATCGTTGCTAATCTTGACCGTTGAAGCACAGGGGCCGTAATGTTTGTATCAGTGCTTAACCGTATCGTGGCCGGCCTGAAGGTTGTAGGCCCGTATTTGTTCTTTTAATATGCACGAATAAAGGTTTTAAAAAAAAAAAAAAAAAAAAAAAAAAAGTTGATGATATTCAACACCACACTAGCATTATAATATGGAGCTGCAGTTTTCGCGATAAAAGAAGGCCACATAAGTGATGGTCCAGTGGATTGACGTGAACAGGCAAAGTATGTCGTGGAGTAAACACTATTGCCCATGTTAAAGTGGGAAGAAATCATTGCTACAGCATTCAGGTGCTGGCTTGTGCCTTACTGTAGAATCCTATAAAGGGTGAGGATGTGGCGTAATGGCCAGAGTTGTCAACTTTGGAGCTGGGGAACCAGGTTTGAGTCTGGCGTTGGCTCAACATCCTGTTATTCTGTACAAATCGCTTAGTCTCCCCTACTTCCAAGAAATTAATGTCCCCTTGTGTAATGTAACTGGTGCTCATGTAAAGCACTCCCATACCTTCGGGCTGAGTTCACGCTATATAAATATGCAAAAAATAATAGAAACCTGAGTTATGGGCGCAGAATTTACCTTGGGTATTCCGAGACAGCGTATTACAGGCGAGGCGCTGTATGCTTTTTCCCTTAGGATCTAGAGTATAAAAGAGGCCAGAACTATAGGACCAGATGTCTTTGCGACTGCCGAAGACTAGGGTCTTCATTTTATTAGCAATAGATATTGGCCAAGGGTTGTCCATCTATTGGTTTACAACTGAGAAGCAGGCACCCAGGTCAGCTCAGATGTAATAAGTGAAACCAAAGGAGATGAACAACTGGGCCGAAGCATTAGCAAGTAGCAGTAACAAGGAGATCTCTGGCAAACCATACAAGGTACTTCAAAGGAATGGTTTACGCAGGATTAATCATACTGGATTTCCTATTCTTTCTTCTGCACCTGATTTAAGCCTCAGATGCACATTGGTGCAGTGATTTCCTGTTGGAGTGAGGACCAGGTTGTCAAGGAATGCTGGTCAGGAAAATCTCTTGTCTGGAATTGTGAACATTTAGGAGCCACGAAGAAGGCGTAGGGTGAGGATTGACTTTAGGAGCTAGCCACAAGGCCGTAGAATGGAGCAAAATTCAAAACTCAAATCTCAAGTATAAAATCTCAGCAAAGGTAAGAGTTACTTAGAATTTATGGAAGTTTCTTGAGATGCAGAATGCACAGTGGGCCCCTTCACATGCTTAGTGGTCCACACAGTAAAAGGGATTCAATGCACAGGAAAAGAGGAATACGATTTGGGAAAATCAAATTCGAGCAAGAGAATGAGTAGGGTCCCTGGGTCCTACAGTCAGAAAGGAATTATGGAGACTTGATAGGTCCTGTGGTCCTTTTGAGCTAGGAGTTCATAATTCTACATCAAGAAGAGTGCCGGATTAAAACCCGTGGATGCCGCTAGGCAGTCGGAATTTCGCCCCCACAAATTATCTCTCAACTAGATTTTTAATTTTACCAACCAACAATTTTAATGAACCAATTTTATTACCCAAAGCAAAACATTAATAATTATTAATGATATTAAACAAAAAATATATATATTAAAATTTAAATAAACCAACAAAACTTTAAATATTCACTTTCCTCAATTTGTTTGTGGTAAAATCTTTCTGGCTATCTTGGAAGTCTACCTTTTGCAAGATGTCATATTCAGTGGAGTCTTTAATGTAAAGTTTTCGTTTCTTTGAGTTGATTTTTCTGTTTTGGAAACAATTTAAGAAAGCTTGTTGTAATTTTCTTTTAAGATCTAATCAATTTTATTTTGATCCGTCGACGTGGGGCCCCTAAAAGGAGTGGGGCCCGTAAGCCAGTGCCTGCTTTGCCTATTTGGCAATCTGGAACTGTCAAGAAGTGTTAAGGAAGCTGCCAAGTCTGGTCTGTAATGATAAAAGGCATTGTGGTGACACTGCTGCACAAATGTTGGAGTCATACAAGGCTTTGTTGATGAAATATTCTTCATCCATCTCTTTCATGTCTTTTAATGTCTTTCTCAGCCCCCTGCAGCCCACAAAATATATCCGCCACCCTGATTCATGAGGGCTTTGCTGCGGAAGTGACGTGGGAGCCCAGCAGTGGAGCAGTCTTGTACATAGTGATAGCGGAAGGAAGCATCGACAGAAGCCCCCACAGCTGCCAGACACAGAACACAGCCTGCGAGATTGACAACCTGTTGTGTGGAAACAAATACAGCTTCACAGTCATTGCAGTGGGGGTTAGCAGTAACACGACTTCAGACGTCAGCTTCTCTCTGGAATCTGGTAATATGTAATGCTGAACAGAGCTCAGCTGATAAAGTGTTTCTTGTTACAAATCCCATGCATGGTGGAGACAGACAGGGAGACTGAAAAAGCAGGGAGGGGACTATGGGCATGAAGAGCTTGGTGGAAAGAGTGGAGGAAATACCATCACCAAGGAAAACAGGATACTCATGTGATGTGTTTAAGGGAACATTTGAACTAAGACATCATTAGCTGTGGAAGGTCTGGTGTACAGTAACTAGTTTGGCCAGATCTATCATCTGTGGTCTGATGTTGTCAGGTTATGCATTTCAGTTTCCTCATCAGAGGCACAGCAGGTTGAATGCAATAGGCAATTTGACTGCCTTGATTGTTGTGAAATTGTATGGAATAATAACACATTAGGACTATGGGATTACATCCTTCTTTAGAGAAAGAGGGGTCATCATGGCCAGAAGTAATACACATTCCTGAGGAACATGAAGCGCACATCCTTTCTGTCACACACCCTTCTCTCTTACTGCCTTACCCTCATCCCTCACATGCACATGTTTACCCATCATTCTATTTCGCTGTAATCTCTTCCGGCTTCTTCTTCCACAATAACTCACCTTCTCTCTCCCTTCCTCTCACCACTCACTCTTCTGTCTGCCTGCCTGCCTTCTTCTCTTACACACACCCTTCTCATTGCCTTACCTTACTATGCTGTCTATTTCCTCATTCTCATTTACCCACCTCACACACATACCCGCAACATGCTCCTTTGGTACTTCTATCCTAACCCCTCTCTCGCAAAGGGAGGACCCTTATCCGCATTCCTCACACCTTGCGCTCTGTCTCACTATCGTCGATGATACCCTATTTCTCTGTCTCCTTTCACTATCATCCTCAACTCACCTCTTCGTCTTAGACACCTTCCTCTCCCCCTCACTATCCACTCTTGTACCTTCTCTTAACACATCTTCCAGTCAGACACCTCTCTCTGGTACTATGCTCTGGAATTACTCCCCCCCTCCTGTTTCCTTCTCGATATTTCTCACAGTTCTTTCTCTCTAAAGTTCTCCTCCCTATTATATCCTAATCTTGCACATCCTTCAATGTCCCCTTCCCATCTCTAACCCCTTCTGTCTCCCACTTCCTCCACTTGCCCAAGCTCCTGTCATGCACATCTCTCTACTTCCTACTGCTCACCCTCCTTTTACTCTGTCACATACACGCCCATTCTCCCATCTTCTATCCTGCTTCTGTTTCATAGACTGTATCAAACCATTTGTCTTTTTCATTTCCTATTTCCATCACAGAGATAATATTTGTCCTCAGGGTCTCCAGTACTACAGGTCCACTCCCTGCCCCCTCCGTCTAGTCCCTCTATGTTTTCTACCAATTTGTTCTCTGTACTACATCAATGCATCCCCTACCTAAACCTACATTTCCCTGTATACTCTTCCCTCTCCCTCACATCAGTTACTCTGCTTCTCATCCTGACTCTTCCTGTCATCCTCTCAGCCCTGCCCGTCCCTGTCTTTCTGCCACCCTTGTATCTTCTTGTATCACCCTGCCACTCATCCCTTATCATCACAAACCTCTCACTGGGTTGCACACACAGTGGGACTTCATCGCTTCTCAAATCCTAAAGGAATCAGAAGAAATATAAATGGAAGTGCTAAGACACAGAAACACTATTAGCAATTAAATTAATCTCAGCTCCTCAGCCCTCCTCGCCTCTCCCTCGGCCACTGAGGAAGAGACAGCAGCTGCTTGTGCAGTGCTCCGTTTCTCACCACAGGTTTCTGCTGCCTGCTAAGAACTTGCAGTCATTTGGAAAGGTGGGAGTTGCAAAATCTGTTTTTCCTTTTTTCCTGCATGCCATTGCTTGTGCCTGTGGTCACAGTGTACCCAGGTATAGCATGCTTTGCCCGTTCTGTGCCAGGTTCTGACATAAGTGGAGCAAGAGTAGTGGTTTGATAAGATAGTGTAGAAATCTAGAGAAACTGTATCTAGAGTACAACAGGGAGACTGCAAGATATTCAGAGGCCACTGCAAAGGACTTGAGGAGTGTTAGTCAGGCTGGGTCATGGGAGAGTTTGGGAAGAAGTAAAGCTAAAAACAAAATAATTAAAAATATATTATTTTAAACTTTACATCACATTATTTAACTGGGCGGGTAGAACTGTCAATTACAAAAATATCTAGCAGTCACTTGTGGGGAATACTCCATGGACTGGAGTACCTGCCCAATATCACTGGTTTAGGGAAACACCTACCTTCTAATGCAGCTCTGCATCTTGTGTCTCCCTGAGTCAAATACTGATTTTGTATTACTGACGCTATAGACACCAGATTAACTTAGTTGAAAAGGTGACAAGTATTTAGCAGGTTTACTTTTCACCCGTTGGTAGGGTGGTACAGTCAGGTATCAATAATATGCTCTGGGATGTGGAGGGTTCCATCTACCCTTTGGTAGGTTTCTACAGAGAGGCCATCTCTCGGGAGAAATCCCAGGTTCAGCTGCCCTGTGCTTAGTTTGTAAAAAGAATGAGTCCCAGTGCCCGAAGTGCTGCTCAGAAGCCCACGTTGCAATTAAATGTCAGTGCGCCGAATACCAAGGCTGCATTGTCTTGAATCCACCCCATGCCTCTTCAATGCACTATCAGACACTCCCTGTCCCCTTTTCTCACTCTTGCAGGTTCCGGCTTTCTCCGTTTGTGGCGTATTTTTCCGTCTTTCTCTTCTTCTATCTTTCCAGTTGGTATGTTTTCCCTCTCTTGCTTTTGGTTAACGTCTGATAACAAAAAATGAGCCATCCCCAAAAATGAGTGTTGATGGCCCCCACCAACAACCACTAGCTCAAACCAAGCACTGCAGCTGGGGGAACAACCTTTACAATGCAACTTTTACAACGCACTACACTTACAACGCATTTTTTACAACGCAAAATGCATTACAACGCACTACACTTACAATGCATGACACTACAACGCATTTTAAAAAACTACCTTTACAACGCATTCCATTACAACGCCTACCATTACAACGCATAATATTACACTACACTATCCAACACTTACCCTACTGTTGCACCCCCTGGAGTTAGAATAGTAATTTTTACCCCTATACTATCCAACACTTACCCTACTGTTGCACCCCCTGGAGTTAGAATAGTAATTTTTACCCCTATACTATCCAACATTTACCCCTATACTATCCAACACTTACCCTACTGTTGCACCCCCTGGAGTTAGAATAGTAATTTTTACCCCTATACTATCCAACACTTACCCTACTGTTGCACCCCCTGGAGTTAGAATAGTAATTTTTACCCCTATACTATCCAACACTTACCCTACTGTTGCACCCCCTGGAGTTAGAAAAGTAATTTTTACCCCTATACTATCTAATACTTACCTTAAATGCAATTTAATATTATGCGTTGTAATGGTATGCGTTGTAAAGGTAGTTTTTAAAAATGCGTTGTAGTGTCATGCGTTGTAAGTGTAGTGCGCTGTAATGGATTTTGCGTTGTAAAAAATGCGTTGTAAGTGCATGCGTTGTAAAAGTGTGCATTGTAACGACATACATCCCTGCAGCTGCCATACTGTCGCTCTTTGCCCCCCCATTGAACAGCTCCCAAGAAATGCTTGCACCATTTTTTCATCCTTTGGCTGGAGAGAGATTACATCATGTAATCATCTCCGTTTGGATATTACCACTCAGTAAAGGGGACAAATACATTCCTCTCAGGCAGTTATACTTACATTATGAAGACTTTTAATTAAGCCTGGACAGAGTTCGCAGAGCACGCGTAGTGCAAAAAAAACTCCACAGTGCTACGCGGAGCTCAACATACGGCGGAGTGCGTCAAACAAATGCCATTCGTGGTGATTTTCAGTGCAGGGTGTTTGTTCACACTGTGCAATCATTGTGAACGGTACCATGCACAGAGCAAGTAGAAGCTGCTTCCTTTCTGCCGCTCGAGTTGATTTTTTACTCAAGCAGCGGCTTTCTCAACGGGGGGTTTCTCAATGTGAGCAGTCGCGAGCATACGCGACCGATCGCAGTGAGAAATCTGCCACCCTCATTGAGAAATCTCACTGGGAGGTTGATTTTCCATGCTCGCCAACTTGATGATGAAGAGCGCGAACAAGTTCCGCGGAGTGCAGAAAACTCCGCTAACTCCGTGAGCGGAGCGGAGTTCACCGCCAAGACTTACTTTTAATAGGAAAGCCTGAAGACATAATGAGGACCTCAGATATTAAGCGCGGATTAATATTAATTAGTGGAGAAGGTAGAGCGAATTGAACAAAGAAGGGGACAATATTTAGTGGCTCAATGATGAATTGGGGCATGGAGATTGGATTTTGGCGCATTTACTGGTGCATTCATTTAGATTCTCAATATCTGAGAAGGTTGATCAATGATCTGTGCTGAATGAGACACAAACGGATAGAGAGTGTGCATGTGAGAGAGTGAGAAAGGCAGTGAAAGAAAAAAGGGAAATATTGTGCGTTTGAGAGAGCGAGTGATAGACTTCACAAGAAGAAATGTTGTTCTACCATGACCATGAGGGTTTCCAGTAATAAGAAATCACAAGCTTGTCTGAAAATATGTGGATGTTGCATTACTGTAGGCAAGGATTGAAATTACTATGACATAGGTGAGTGTCCCTCCACAAACTAAGGGCATTTGATTTTAAAAGTATTGCGTATTTCAAAGCTTAAATTATATCTGCTACAACACCTTCTATCAAGCCTCCAGGTTCTTGAAGATGCAAATCGGTTCCTTAATACTGATAATTTGCTCTACTGAAAGTTATCAGGAAGCGTGTAGTTCATTTCATTGTGCTATAATCATTCATGGACCTAATTGGTCGACTTTTGAAAATGAAATGTTAAAAATAAACACAAACCCAAGTATTAAATGTTTTACAAAGTGATATACAAGTACATCCAGGACCATAAGACTACCTGAATGGCATTATATGCCCATGACATACATGGTACTTATTGTCTATTTCTAAGTATATTTTAATAATTGATATATATTTTATATATTACACATTTTATGTTTTAGATTTCCAGTGGTTGGAAATCCATTATTCACATAAATTATTTATTTTTACCTGCAAAGTATGGGTTTGAAGGCACTAGTGATTGTAAAATAACTATAGCCAAAGTGATTCTGTCAAGGGTCACTCTGTAATGCTAAGTAAGTATACAGTGATATGATATTAAGATTTTCAGTATCACTTTTGTTGGTGATAAGCCACCTTCACATCTCTAGTTTACACATTTGTCTTTGTGAGTTGATTATTGAATATATAGTACTTATTTACACAGAAATGACATCAAGAAATGTACATTGAGCATCTTCACAGTACAGTCTTTAATCCTCAAATTCTTTCATTTTATCCAACACAGCTCCCTGCCCTCCACAGGATTTTACAGCTGTATTGCACTGTGACAGCAACTCAGTCTCAGCATCATGGCTAGCAAGTGAAGGAGCCGTGTTCTACACTCTGCTAGCCGATGGATTTGAGGGGGGTAATGCCTCTTGCAACACAACAGCTGACCACTGCGAATTGCTCGGCCTTCCATGCGGGATGGAATACAACCTCACAGTAGTCGCTGGGTCAAGCACCAGTCGAAGTGTACCTTCAAACACACAAGCAATAAAAACTGGTAATACTTTGCTCCAGTATGGGTCACATTTACAAGAGATTTATGTGCAAAGCATAAGACTGAAATTGAATATTTCATCTGGCCTGAATCAGTAACTCAAATTAAAAATGTTTTCTTTGTGACTCTTTTTTCTCTCTGTAAGCGGACCAAGTAATAAGGCACTGTCTCTTACATGTCGATTGTTCACTGATATCTCTGTGTAAGAAAGTCAGGGGCATATTATCAAGACAGGCGATACAATTATCGCCGCTTTAGCGGCATAGAACTGCCGCTAAAACGGCGATAATGGGCTTGATAATATGCTCTGTGGAATTCCAATTGAAGCCCATGTTAGATGTGAAGGACATCTAACCTGAGCTTCAATTGGAATTCCATAGAGCATATTATCAAGCCCATTATCGCCGTGTTAGCGGCAGTTTTCTGCGGCGATAATTTTATCTCCTTTCTTGATAATATGCCCCTGACTTTATTACACAGAGATATCAGTGAACAATCGACATGTAAGAGACAGTGCCTTATTACTTGGTAATATGCCCCTCAGTTATAAATTGGGGTGGATAGGAATCCACCAAAAGGATTATAACTACAAACATGTCAGGGTAAAACACAGTTTCAGTAATTTTAACTTAGGCTCAACCCACTGCTATGGCACAGAGCAGATAAGTTTAACTTAGGAAAATGTTTAAAATATTTGGCAGTAATTAAGCTATTTAAAAGTCAAAATGCAACACAATAAAAATCCTGAAACCAAATAAATTATACAAATAGAAATAAATGAATAATTAAAATTACACCAAAACAACAATATTTCAATAAGGTGAAGCTGAGATATCAATTTGTAAATAATTAAGGAAAGAAAAAGTAAAGTGCCAATCAGTCATTACTGTTCACAATTTTGTTGTGGCACGATTTTGGGGTGACCATGTAGGAGTGCAGGTCAGTTACACCATTCGGGTTCATCTCTGTCAAAGATTTTTCCTCCTCGCTTAGGGCCTTATGTAGGTGGCCTGGCATTTACCACTTCATAAATACCGAATCATACCGATTCGGTATTTATGAAGTGGTAAATGCTATGTAGGTATTCAATCGGTAAAAATTACCGATTCGTAGAAATTCGGTAATTACCGAATCGGTATTTACCGATTCGGTAATGAGGCATACCTTCCCATTGATGGGAAGGTATGCCTCATTACCGATTCGGTAAATACCGATTCGGTAATGGGGGGAGCACATGCAAGGGTGGCAGGGTGTCACATTGACACCCTGTTGCACCCCTGATTCGGCCATGTGTGCACATGTGGCGCACATACATGCCCTAAGGGCATGTATGTCTGCCACATTGCACACTTAAACGTGCACAAAAATGCTTTTTTACACCTATTCGTCATTTACCACCAACCTTTAGTTGGTGGTAAATAACGAATCCCCACACCCACCACACACTCCCCCTACATCTCATTTCATGATTCGGTATTTACCGAATCGGTAATTTTACCGATTCGGTAAATACCGAATCATGAAATGATCCCCCTACATCCCAATGATCCCCCTACATCTCAAAAGCCTAAATACCGGTCGGTAACGGTATATTTACCGAAAATCGTCCGTTACCGACGGTATTAGGCTTCCTACATGAGGCCCTTAGTCTCTATTGTAAATCAAAATACTCCAGTGAGGCAAGGTTGCAGGCTGTATCCACTGAAGTCCTCTTGAAACCAGATTGCAGTGAGATGAATTCCCACTGCAGACATTGGTTTGGTGGAAAAAGCTTGGAGCAGCAGAAATTCTAATTTTGTGACCACCGTAGTCATCGCATTTGGCGGATGCTTTTCACACCTTCACCTGGTCAATATTTCTACTTTCAGACTTCGGGCCTGTGCCAAAGCCGAGCAAGCACGGCTGACTGTATTACGAGTTGCAAATGTTCAGCTCATAATACGGTCGGCGGTTCTTTGCTATTCCCATGGTGGTGCCTGGAAAACAGGCACCGCAATGGGAACAGTAAAAAAGTTCCAGTACGGCATGGACATGGACATCCATGCTGAGCTGGAACGTTGTGAGGGTACAGACAGTGGGGGCACATGTTGTGCCGTGCAAGAACACAGGGTGACCTACAGGGCCCCCATGGCCACCCCGCCATGGGGATACATTCAGAGGGCCACAAAAAGGCTGTGGTCCAAGAACTCGTAATATGCTGAGCGTTGTGGCATTCCCTGGTGCAGCCAACGGTCCTGTGCAGCAGTGATTTTAGAAGTCATAATACGGCGGACGGTGGACCCCCACTGATGCACCATCACGAGTCTGGTGGTCAGAACATCACCAGACTCCTAATCAGGCCCATAGTCTTTTTTATGGAGCTCAAAATCCTCCAGCAAGGCAAGCCTGAAGCTGTGTCTGATAAAATCCTCCAAAATTGGCCACTGTTGCCTGAGACCCCGATGAATCTCCGTAGGTCTTGGAAGTCTTAAAATCTTCTAAGTACCAACTTTTCAGAGTTTTTCAAACAGCTCCCTTGGTCACTTCTAAAACTGACAGGACCTAAGGGAAAGCACACAAGGTCAGCCAACTCAATCAATCATGGAATTGTAAGCGTGCTACTCAACCGTGAGGGTCACAAGGCGCTGGGGGAGTGGGGGAACATCAACAGGTCTGTTTTAGCCAAAGAGCCAGGTATTGAGAGTCTTCCTGAAGGTGTTCAGGGAGGGGGCACGTCTGATGTCTGCCAGGAGCTCGTTCCAGGTCTTGGCCGCGATGTAAGAGTAGGATCTTCTGCCTGCTTTGGCTCTGTGGATGTGAGGGGTTTCGGCCAGTGGGCGGTTTTTGGTACGTGGAGGGTGATTCTGTTGTTGAGGTATTTGGGTCCGGTGTTGTGTAGGCATTTGTGGGCATGAGTGAGGATTTTGAAAGTGACTCTTTTCTCCACGGGGAGCCAGTGGGGTTTTGTAGGTGTTGGCTGATGTGCTCGTGTTGGGAGATGCTGAGTCTGGCGGCGGTGTTCTGTATCGTCTGGAGTTTGCAGAGTGAGACTTGTTTATGCCGGCGTAGAGTGTGCTTCCTTAGTCTAGTCTGCTGGTGATGAGTGTGTGGGTGAATGTCTTCCTTGACTCGGGGGAATCCATTTGAACACCTTACGGAGGATGCGGAGGGTGTTCAAGTAGCTGGAGGAGACGGCATTGACCTGTCTGTTCATGGTGAGGGATGAGTTGAGTGCGAATCCGAGGTTTCTGGCATGGTCCGTGGGGGTCGGTGGGCTGCCGAGGGCGGTGGGCCACCAGGTGTTGCCCCATGCTCAAGGGGTGGATCCAAGGACGAGGACTTCTGTCTTCTCGGCATTGAGCTTTAGGCAGCTGTTGGTCATCCAGACTGTGATGTCCTGCATTCCTTTCTGGAAGTTGAGTCTGGCGTTGTCGGGGTCTTTGGTGAGGGAGAAGATGAGCTGGGTGCCGTCAGGGTAGGATACGATGTTGGTCCATGGTGTCGGACAATGGCGGCCATGTAGATGTTAAAGAGGGTCGGGCTGAGTGATAACCCCTGTTGGACTCCGCAGGTGATTTCCGTGGGATCGGAGAGGAAGGGTGGCAGTCTAATCCTTTGGCTTTTTCTGGTGAGGAATGATAGGATCCAGTCTAGGGCGGTTCCTTGTATGCCGGCGTTGTAGTCTGGCAACGAGTGTGCGATGGGAGATGGTGTTGAAAGCTGCTGACAGGTCGAGTAAGATCAGGGCTTCAGAGTGGCCTTGGTCAAGGATGGTGCAGATGTCGTCTGTGGCAGCAAGTATGGCGGTCTCGGTGCTGTGGTTGCTTCGGAATACGGATTGGGATGGGTCGAGGATGGCGTTGTCTTTGATGAATCTTGTCAGTTGGCCGTTGACTATCTTCTCCACAACTTTGGCCGTGAAGGAGAGGAGCAAGATGGGCCTGTAGTTCTTGAGGTCCGTGGGGTCTGCTGACGGCTTCTTGAGCAGGGGCCAGACTTTCTTCATGTTTCCATTCGTCTGGGAAGGTGCCTGTTTTGAAGGTGGTGTAAATGGTGTGTTGAAGTTCGGGTGCGATGGCAGTGGCTGCTCTGTGGAAGATGTGTGGGGAGCAGGAGTCGGTGGGGGCCCCTGAGTGGATGACTTTCATGGTCAAGGCTGTGTCTTCGGGCAAGATTAATGTCCAGATGGAGATGGTGGGCTGTCTGGCGTGTCTGGGGGGCGGGTTGGCTGTGGCATCTTGTGGGTGGTCGACAAAGTTGTCGTAGAGGTTTTTGATCTTGAGGTGGAAGTAGGTTCCGAGCTTGTCGCAGAGATCTTGGGACGGGGTGATGTCGGTGGCTTCGCTGCGGGGGTTGGTGAATTCCTGGATGACACTGAAGAGTTCCTTGGAGTTGCTGGAGTTAGCGAGGATTTTGTTGTGGATGAAAGTCCTTTTGATGGTTCTGATTCGGTTGTGATAGTCCGTCATGGCGTCCTTGTAGGTGGTGTAGTTTTCGGGTGTCTTACTGTTTCTACAGTTCTTCCCCAGGCGTCTGCAGGTGCGTCTGGCTTCTTGGAGATCGGTGGTGAACCAGGCGGCTTTCCTGTGGCGCTGTTTGTCAGGGTTTCATAGCGGGCGAGCTTGTCTGCGCCGCTGTAGATCCACGTGTGGAATTCCCTGGCTGCCAGGTTGGCGTTGTATGTCGGGGTGTGGTTGTCTCGGTTGAGGGTGGAGTTGAGTTGTTTGTCAGTTACTTTACTCCAGTTCCTTCTTGGTGGGCGTGGGGCTGGTTTGGGTTTGTCGACAAGGAAGTGAACGCAGTGGTGACTTTACCCCTGTTTCTTTTTGGTAGGGGTGTGGCTGGTTTGGGTGGCTAACTGACCCTTGGAGTCCACTTCCTAGTCCTGGATACCAGTGGGAGCAGGCCTAGCCCTTCAGGTCTCCACACAGGTCTCAAACAGCAAGTCCAATCTTCTATTCATCCACAGGTCCGCACAGTATATGAAGAGCTGTGGATGAGGTGTCACTTTTGTAGTATTTACTAGCAAGGGTGAACCTTTCCACTTCTGCAGCACATCCTGTTTGTCTTACTGTAAACTATGCCACAGTGCATTACTTTATGTAAAATCCAAGATGTTACAGCCCTCTTCCCTAGTAGGTGGGTTGTCTGCCAGACAGTGGTATGTTTAGTTAAATGAGCAGTCCCGTCTTCCTCAGCTACACCATATTGATTAGAGGACCACCTCCCTCCCTCCTAACTCTGGACCGGTGCCAAACTGGCTACAAAGAACCCAGGAAACAAGACGTTTCTCTTCCCCAGGTCTCCCTTTACACTTAACTATGAATGGCCAGGCCTCACCCCGGATCCTTTCATGTTAATGAAGTTCCTGAACCCTCTCTCCTGCCCTTTGTGAGGTGATATGTGCCACATACCTCACACCCATGTCTTCTTGCTAAACGGCCTAAGCCATTGTTTCTGCTCTGGTGGCAGTTTTCACACTTCATGAAGGGGAAGCACTGACTGGTCAGATGCTGGTAGGCTAATTGCAATTAGTCTACTGGAGGATCAGGTAGGCAAAGTCTTAACTTTTTAAAAGTCACTTTTCATAAATTTTCGCCACTGAATTAGTAACATTAAAAATAGTATTCGGATTATTATAGTAGCTTGTCCCAAACCGAAATGATTAGAGTTATGATTTTATCCTGAAATGTAGGGGGCTAGTAACTGTGGGTACGTGACAACACAACATTTTTGTATATACCACTTTTAAATATTTGTCATCCTAACTTGTGGGCTCTTAAGCCTTCTAAGGAGCAACTCACTTTGGGCCTCATGTAGGTCGCCAAATACCGGTCGGTAACGGCCGATTTTCGGTAATTATACCGTTACCGACCGGTATTTTGGCTTTTGGTATGTAGGGGGATCATTTTTGAATTCGGTAATTTACCGAATCGGTAAAATTACCGAATCGGTAATTTTACCGATTTGGTAAATTCCGAATACAAAAATGAGATGTAGGGGGAGTGTGTGGGTGATGTTTTGAGTCGGTATTTACCACCAACTAATAGTTGGTGGTAAATAATGTATGGTTGTGTAAACGCATGTGATAGCGCTTAGAAGTGTGCAATGTGGCAGACATACATGCCCTTAGGGCATGTATGGGTGCCACATGTGCACACATGGCCGATTCAGGGGTGCAACAGGGTGTCAATGTGACACCCTGCCACCCTTGCAAGTGTTCCCCCCATTACCGAATCGGTATTTACCGATTCGGTAATGAGGCATACCTTCCCATCAATGGGAAGGTATGCCTCATTACCGAATCGGTAAATACCGATTCGGTAATTACCGAATTTTACCGATTCGGTAATATTTTCCGAAGGATTACCTACATACAAGTTACCACTTCTTAAATACCGATTCGGTAACGTTCGGTATTTAAGAAGTGGTAACTTGTATGCTACCTACATGAGGCCCTTAATATTTAAAAGTAGGGTTCTTTCCTCTCAAAAAAGGTCCTTGTGACAGGTTTGCCTGTGTTTTAAAAGCTGCATCAGTCAGACTGCTCTGGCCTGAAGCCATTTTTTCTGTCAGCCTAGTGGATGACACAATACGTGCTTCAGTTTGCAGGCAACATTTAAATGTCCATGCTGTTGGTGCATATTTTGTGCACCGTATGCAATGGCCATAGTGGTAAATTAAATATGCCAGTTAGAGATTATCTTATTTTAACATGTTTTAGGGATTAGCACTTTTACACTGGGGACCTGGCACGGTACCCCAGTGTGCAAAGTTCAAAATCTAGTAGCATCAGTCCACAGAAAATGGGGGTGACCACGCAAAAGAGGCCCTTTTTCACTTTGCACTTAAATGGATGAGATATCTGTTAAGCTTTAGGTACACTTCAGAGGGAAATACACATGCTGAACATTTTTTTTCTTTATCTGGGTTGTCCTACATAGGGCTACGTCACAGTGAGGAGATATTAGAAAACATGTGGATTGATCTGCACTATTCGTTGTCTATGAAGTACCATAATGCCTAATAGTGACAGCGTGCGTTTTAGTGAATAAACAAATAAAATATGAAGTCAGAACAAGGCATGTGTCTTGATCAAAATCAAGTGAATTTCTCTTTGTTGTCTGAAGTAGTATGTAAAATACAAAAGGGCTTCCTTTTATAGCACTATTGAAACATACAAATCTGGGGGGTGTACTTTTTGAAAGACAATTCAATAAAAACAAAAGAGCACTATATATTAGATAAGATCGAATTACTGAGAAAAACGAAAAAGACTAGAAATGTTTAGGAGTCAGTTATGTTTTTTTCTATAAAAAGCATAAGAGGGCTAGACAGAGGAAAAGAAGACAGGGTTAGGGCACATAAATGCCAGAATAATAAAGAATTGTTAAAAAATATTAATTTACAAAAAATTAATCAAACTAAGTTAAGGAAGCATGTTAACTTTCTGTTTTTTGATAGATGTATAGGAAATGAAGTTTATGGTAAAAACAGATTTCATTTCATCACGCAATATGAGGCAATTTAGAAGTCAAAATGAAACATTCACTAATAAGTGTGTTGCTTCAATATTAATAACATAAGACAGTTTAAGCGTTTATTTTTAGGTAATGGGGATGCAGGGTGCATCATTCGATAAAACAAACATTCAAATATTTTTATTAAAAACGTAATCATTTTTTAGTAAGATAAATACAAATGCAATTATAAACTCCAGATATGAAAGAGAAATCCATAAATGGTTGAAAATGTAAAAAAAAGATATATGAATTGCACAAAACTCATTATGCACACAAGAAAGATCCTAAGAACAAAAAATTATTTATACAGAAATGCTAAATGAGCCTATAGATATTTAGTACCTTCTGAATATGTAAGCTATCAGTGATTATGTGGTTATGTGGCATTTATTTGTCTGACTCAAAAAAGTTTACTCTAAAACTTGTATCCACTGTCTGTCATTATTTCTTATAATTTCTTTTGTATTTTTTCTATTATCACAAATGTTGTTCTTTTCTTGGCAAATTTTGATACTTTTTATAAATGAGTTGTTGAAAGAACATCAAATATTTTTAATATATGAAACCTGGGGCGTGGCTGAACCGCCAAACTTGGCGGCCACAATGTAACTGAGTTTCAACGTACCTCATCAGAATCCTGGCACGATCTTAGTGATCCTTGGCAGCAGGATCATTGAAAAATCCTCCCTGCCTGGGTGCGGTTCCTGGGCTGCCAGGAGGACTGTCGCAATCGTTTGCTGAGCCTTACTGGTGCCTTAGGCAGCTAAGAGCAAGGGCTGTTTGCGGAGCCTGCCAGTGTGGACTGAATGCATCTTGCGGCAGCAAAGAGCAGGGCAGGCTCAGCCCTGGGTGGTGGCATTCCACTGGACTGCTGCTTGCTCCGGCTGGGGGCGAGAGGGCTGCTGTTGTCATACAGTAGCCCAGAGCGAGGGCCTGCCGGAGTCAGGCCGCGAGCTCTAGCGGCTGTGAGGTTTTGGGGGCTGCCGGACCCTGGATGGTGCTGCCCACTATCATCAGCGCAGCAGCGTCAGAACAGACTGTTCCCTGCCTCCAGGCTGTCATTGAAGGGTTTTTACTCCCCGGTCGACCCGTCTTGCGGCCCCAACGCAGATGCACATGACCCTCGACTGGGCTGCACTGTATCCATAAGTTGTGGATAACTGCAGGTGGTTGAGGCCATCTGTTCCTAGTGCTGACCCATCCCGGATCCTTGATGAGGGCTGGTAGGCCGACCATGTGCCAGCACTGGAGCAGTCCCACAGAGGTAGCTTGCACTTTTATCTTGAAATGTCAATGGGCTTCTGGACTGTATCAAGAGAGGAGCAGTTTTAGGTGCCACACACAGACGTAATCCTGATATTTTGCTGCTTCAGGAGATGCATTTGCTGGGCAATAGGTGCCCCGTCCTTGCCCAGCGGTGCACGTGTGTACCATGCAGGGTTCACCTGAGGTTCCTGAAGGATTGCCATTTTGATTCGCAGGAGACTTTCACTTAAGTTACGCACATTTGTCATGGAAGGTTGGGGAGATATGTGACGCTCTCTGGCCTCCTGGATGGTATCAGGATCTCAGTGGTCAGCTCTCCCTCCACTGATGGCATCATTCTTGGGGGCGGTTGGCACTCTCCTAGCTGGACTCCCAGGGAGACCTGGTTTCCTTGGGGGAGACTTCAATTGAGTGGTGGACATGGGGGTAGACAGTTGGCGTGGGACTGCAGAGACGAGGGGCTGTAATTCTTCACTAACTGACTTTCTCACGGCCCTGGGCATTGTGGACCCCTGGCAGGTTTTTCATCCACATGAGAGGGCTTACACCTTTTATTCTGGCGCACACCAGTCCTTTTCCCCATTGATTACTTTCTTCACTCACGCTGTGATATCCACAGGGACCTTAGCACGTAAATACTAACTAGGTGACTCTTTGACCATTGCTCCCTTGAGTTAAATGGTGGATTAAGAATACAACTCCACACCGCCACTGGCGCCTTGATACTTGGCTCCTTTTTACGCCTGAGCATAGCCTGCACATCTGCGCTAGAGTTGAGTCTTCCTTACATATCAATGTTGGCTCCGTGGCCTCCTCAGGCATGGTCTGGGAGGCCCTTAAGGCCACCATCTACAGAGACATCATTAGTCACCAATCGGGGGTTCACAAGTGACGAGATCAGACACTATTGGACCTGGAGGCTAGAGTACACTTATCAGAACCCCTACAGCAGGTACTCCTGTCTTTGGTCACCATTAGAACTTTTAGCCACACACAGCACAATATCAAGCAGCTACACGTGGATGAGGCTTGAAACGCATAGTGCGTCACCCAGTCAAGTAATTATCAATGGAACAAGAACGCCAGCAAGACTCTCCATTTGTTATGTTTTAATACTCTCAAAGAAGATCTGATTACATGCATAATTTATCAATTGGGGGTGAAACTCGCTAGCATGGCGGATATTGCAGATGAGTTCGCAGCATACTATGCACCTCTTAATACGAGAGAAGACAGACTGGGCAGGGCGGAATGGGAGCATTGTCTCCATGAGCTTCCACTACATCGGCTCTCAAATATGGAGCGGGACTCGCTCAAAGCCGAACTCGGGGAGGAGAAACTTTTAGCAACCCTGACCCAGCTCCAGGTGGACAAAGCCCATGGCCGTAATTGTTTCCTGGATGAATTTTTCAAGGCTATTGCCTCAAAGATTATTGGCCTATTACGTTCCATGCTTCTAGAAGGAACTGATAAAGGGTGTTTGTCATCGGTCCTCTGTATGGCAGATATTGTGATGATTCATAAACCTGGGAGACCTCCCAAAAGCTGTTCCAAGTTATCATCAGATATCTTTATTGAGCCTGGAGACCAAGATTTTTCCAAAGGCATTGGCCAATCAGTTGATACCAGTCATTGGATCACTGGTGACCAGAGACCAATCTGGCTTTATGCCCAAAAGGGCCACTAGATACAATATCGCAGAGTTTTCAATGCCCTGGCAGATAGGTTGCTGGGATCGCTGGCCCTTCTTTTAGTCAACTTCAAGAAGGTCTTTGATTCGGTTAGCTGGTCCTATATGTTCTTATTATTGGAATGCCTCAATTTGGGTCCCTGTTTCCGCCATTATGTTCAGCTACTGTATTTCGGGTTCATCTTGGTGGGGGGGGTCACTGAGCCTATTTCCTTTGCACCAAAGGACAAGGCTGGGCTGCCTCTGTCTCCCCTCTTATTTGCTCTCATCATCGAGCCATTTACTGAATGAATCAGAATTGATGCATAGATGATGGAATTGGCATGGGCGCTGGGCCTATAAAACCGCATTTCCTTATATGTGGACGAAGCTTTAATTTATCTCGGTGACCTTGCCATGTCATACCACAGTTGAAACATATGCTTCATACTTTCAGTGACCTCTTGGGTCTCCACCTCAACAAATGTAAATCTACTCTCTTCTTCGTGGGCACTTCCCTGGTGTATGACACATGGTACAGAGCTATGCATGTCGTACTGGATGGGTTCTGCTTTTTGAGCGTTTTTGTCACTCGAGATTCTCAGAGAGCATGGGCAATGAATGTTCAGCCTCAAATCAAGGGAGCGACAACTGACGTGAAATACTGGTCTGCCCTCCTATTGTCCCTGCTGGTCAGATCGCCGGTATTCAACATGGTGACATTGCCCCAGCTACTTTATACACAGCAGAATTTCTCTTTCCTTGTTCCTAAAACCTTTTTCCAGAATGTTAAGGCGGTGACGCACAATTTTTTGTAAAACGGAGGAGTAGTTTGTATAGCCCTACAGAACTGCTGTAAATCCACGTATGATGGAGGTATTGCCACCCTGGATACTTACAATTACTACTGCGCGACCCATCTGGTGGTGATCAACTAATTTTAGTTCGAACCTGAGAGTGACCCAACCTATGCGCTGGAGAAGTGGGCGATGCTGGAGACCTCATTGCTCCACCTGTTGTCAGGGGGCTTGATGCACACTGCCCTTCCTCCGGCTACCAAGGTTGTCCTTACCTTGTGGCAGACAAGGTGGACTGGATGGGGGGGCAGGCTTCCGCCCGAGACGCCCCTGTGGGCAGGATCAGCCCTTCCTCAAGTGTCTTCTCTCTCGGGCTTCTGCATGTGGGATCTGATCCGCATCTCTCATTTGAGAGATGTGATGGAGGAAGTAGGTATTAAGACCTTCGCAGCTCTTCAGGTGGAATTTGACCTACATCACACAAGTATTTCTGCTATCTGCAGCTGTGCCATGCCTTGTTGCCCTATGATAGCAACTTCGCGGACCTTACGGACTAAAGTCTGCTTGAGGCAAAACTGCTGGTAGATGAACTGCTGGATCATAAAATATCCCGGATTTACAAATCCCTTGTGGTTAATACTCCTGACACTTTCGGTCTTCTTCAGGTTGCGTGGAAAGAAGATGCAGCCCCTTTAGAGCTAGTGGACTGGCAGGACGCGCTGATGGTGCCTAGAACAGCAGCCACTGCGTCACAATAGCGCCTTATCCAGCTCTAGTACATCAGACCTATTTTACTATCTCTAGGATCTGGAAGAGATGCTTAAGTTGTCCCCATGGTGTCTACTCTGCAACCTCGCGGAAGGTACATTACTCCCAATGATTTGGGACTATAGGGTGCTGCAGGCCTTTTGAGCCGGGGCTCTGTCGACCATGGGGCAAGTTTTGGGGTGGAAGCGACCTCGGGCCCTTAGGTGGTGATACTGCATATATATATTGACTTGGATAGCAGTCAATATAGGATGGCTCTGCTGGGTGTGGCCCTAATCTCTGTGAAATGTGACATTGCCCGTCACTGGAAGGACACTTAGGCCCCCTTGGTAGAGTCCTGGTGCGAAGGGTAGGATGTATCTAGAGGACCCAGTTTATAAAGCCCGGGGTTGCCCTCAGAAACTTGCCAAGGTGTTGAGGGAGTGGGAGGCCCACATAAGGCATAATTCTTGACCCAAGGACACTCGATAGGTGGTCCCTGGATGATGAAATCCAGTCCTTCAGGGGCGCTCCATGATCCTTTCCCCGGGGTTGGGACCGCCGTTCCTTGGGGCCTGGAACGACATTCCCTCCCGCCGCATCCTAAACACCTACACCCTAATATGGGCATTCACGGATGGAGGGTCAATAGCGGAATAGCTGTAATTGTCATACTTTATTTGGCTTTATGTGTTATCTTCTCTTTCCCGGTGCTGCAAGGCGGAGGACGGCAGCCTGGAGACCCCCACCTTCTGGAATGCGTGCATATATGATCTTCTGTTGAACTACATTGTATTGTGGTTTATGTTGACCCATTTTTTGGCCACTGGTGAATATGAGCGTGTTGTCCATCAAGTTGCCAGATGCGCGGATGTCGTACCTGTATTGTTATATTCACACACTTGCTTTTCTTATTGCAATAAGCCTACTAAAATGTTTCCCCAAAAAAACCATATGAAACCTCTCCAATGGCAATGCTACACCAACACAGCATTGTTTTATACTAGATTATTCTACCAATGCGTTTTATTGCAGTTATTCTATAACCTGCAGGTTTTAATAAAGGTAAAGTCTTTTTTATGTGGAAACCAAATACTGACTTGAATTAGCACCTTTAAAATAATTGCCCCCACTTAGTCTCTTCAAGATATTTTTGATTATATGTCCACTATATTAACTTCTATAAAGCTCAGGCCTCTTGAAGAGAACATGGAGGGCTTCATGCCTCAAACACCCATGACTAATTCCTGTACTAAGGCACAATTAAAGATTTTACTCTCTGGCTTCTTGACATTGATTCAAGGTTATCTACTCGAGCCTAGACCTTCTCCTCAGTAAATACCATTTTGTCTAACTTGATATCATCTGAGCTAATAGACCTGAGTATGGGTTGCTTTGTTTTTCAGGACTTTTTCTCGTTGCCCTTCATGAGCAACATGTGCCTTTATCCAAAATTTAATCTATTTTGACTGAGTGTCACCTATGTGCATGCATCAACCTAAAGTATAAACATTTATCAGACAAAAAGTGTCCATTATTGCAATATTTACCTCCTAGCTAATTGGCATCTACAGTTATAATGAAAAGAGACACTCTGGTTTTTTCAACCCTTTGTCAATTTACACTTGTAGCATGACAGTAGGAACATATTTCACGCGTCAGGCATCCTTTCTTTGGAAATCCTTTAATGATCTGTCCAATCAGCATTGTCATGTTGTCTTTTAAAATGAGTTTCCTTTGTTGCACTCGAGTCACTAATGACCAAGTGCCTTGAAGTGATTAACTCAACACCATTTACTCTTGATTTCCTAAAGAAGCAAAATAATTTAGAAGGAAGCTGACCCAAAGAGAAACCCCTGTACAAAAGACCATGTACATAAACACCAATAATGCTAGAGCTCAGTCGTAGTACATCACTCAAACATTTAGCTATGCTTCTTCTCGTTGAGCGATGGAGGCTTCTCACGAGCCATCACATATCAGCGTAGAACCCATGAACGCTATTCATCTTTCTTGAACAACAACACTAACAAATACATGTTGTTTCTCTTTAAAGGTCCTTGCGAGCCAGAGGATCTCATTGCCTCTATAAACTGCGACACAAATGTCGCTTTTCTCTCATGGCAACCAAGTGCGGGAGCTCTGTCCTATGCTGCCTTCGCAACAGGGCTGAATGTGAATACGGAGTCCTGCAACACGACTGATACCTTCTGCGACATCAGTGGTTTGGACTGTGGCCAGGTGTACAACGTGACTGTGGTAGCTCTTGATGATGTCTGCCACAGTGTGCCCAGTGCTACCGCTGAGCTAACAACAGGTAAAAAAATTATTTTAAATGGTAAGTTTATATATAGATGTGTGTGTGTATGTCATTTTGCAACTCATAAATATGGGACATATATATATATATATATATATATACACATATATATATTCACTTAAAAAACCATAGGTTTCACACATGTTATAGTTAGGTGGACATTTCACTCGTAAAAAACCAATGAAATTCCCCTGTTATAGTTAGTTCAGATAACTATAACTCGCGCGCCCGCAATCCACTGCTCATGACGTCACATATTACATCACTCATGACATGGTCAGTGGCATCACTCATGACATCACTGATGACATCATCCTTTTGATAGAGTGGCGGTCGCGCGAGTTATAGTTATCTGAACTAACTATAACGGGGGAATTTCATTGGTTTTTTACGAGTGAAATGTCCACCTAACTATAACATGTGTGAAACCTATGGTTTTTTAAGTGAATTTGCAAGGTTTTTTAACTGGTAATTCCTAACTGTAACGTGTGTGAAACCTATGGTTTTTTCAGTGAATTTGTACGGGTTTTTAAATGCTAAGTTATGTATTTATTATTATATTTTTTATATATTTATTTTACAATAAACTACGTATTAAAATGTTTTTTTTTCTTTTATGGTTTTTCACCGCGCGATTTTAAAAAAAATAAAAAATTAAAAAAAAATGTTTTTTTATGCCTTCGGGGTCCTTCAGGGACCCCCTGACAAAGGCTAGGGGGTCAGGAACTCTCTACCCTGCCCCCTTTTCACGTTCGCCACCTTCCTTTTTCACTCTCGCACTCAAAACAAACAAAATGGCGGCCGACACTTCCTGATTTCGACCGATTCCAACGTTGACTGACATGTAACCACCAATCAGAATTACGCTTACGCACGTTAGGGTGCGCGCACCGTGCGCGCACCGTGCGCGCACGGTGCGTGGCTATAGATATTTATGTACTTTAACTGCAATTTTTTCAGGAACTACTGAACAGATTGACTCCATATATGCAAAAGGCACATCCCTGACCTGAGGACTACCTCTCTGCCAAATTTCAAGCAATTCTGTTCAGCCGTTAGGGCTGTACCTTTGACTAAAGGTCCTATGGGAAAATGCATGGGGAAAACGTGTTTTGGGACTCCCCTTTTTTCTCGGCCCCCGCTTGACGAATCCCCCCCGAGACTTTCAGGGTAGGAGCTGAGCGGAGCGCCCCATTAGTTTTGAAAAGTTCGCGAGGATTCGTCAACCGGCGCCAAAGTTATACAAAATAGAATTTTGAGATTTCCTATGGAAACACGGTCCTAACTATAACTATCTACTGGCGACCACCAGTAGATAGTATATATATATATATATATATATATATATATATATATATATATATATATATATATATATATATATATATATGAAACACCAAACGACTTCCAATATGAAATCACACGGACACCCAGGAGATTTGCAGTTCAGATTGATTTATTAACTGCAAACACAACGCGTTTCAGCTTTCGCCTTGTTCACGCTCATGGCGAAGTTTTTTGAGTAAAGTTAAATACACTTCAAAGTCTTTAAACACAAAAGACAGACTGCTTACTTCAGTAGTATTGAAACTTTTTACGATAGTGGCGGCCATTTTAACAGTGTCAAGGTGATAAATGAAACAACTGTGTAAAATATTTTTTATTGGAAGTCGTTTGGTGTTTCATAATTGGGGCTGCCGATTACCCCTGCACGGACCGCCCTACCAGACAGCCTTCAAACTTTATCGGGATCGTGAAATATATATATATCTATATATATATATATATATATATATATAAAGATGCTCAGAGTGCAATATATCGTTTGAAGCGTGAGGATGGCTATTATAAAGCTTGGGTGGGTCAACCAGCATTCTCTCTGTGAAAGGCAGACAAAACATAACCATTTGGTTGCAGTCAGCACTGTCTTGATAGATGATACTTGCAAACAGCAGCTCGAAATCCCATCATTTTAAGAAAAAAAAATATCTTTGAAAACAGTAAAAGTTGCCTTCAAGAAAATTTCTAATTACTTACAGACATAGCAAAACATTTTTTATTTTGTTTACTACAGAGTACAGAAAGCACATAGTATATAGAGAATTATTCAACGTACCATTTTCAATAAGCATTTCCGGTTTTAAAATGTATCATTTGATGTCAAATAAATCAGACTAAACCATGTAATATAAAAATATATAGCAAGGGCCTGACATCTCACAGCACGGTGACATCTCTCCAAGGCTAGTGCAGCTGAAAATTGGAGCTGCACAAAATTGTCCCTGTTGACCCACAGAAAACAAAATGCCAGAGGAAGGGTGGACACAGATGTGCATTAGGAGGCCAATTGCAGGCTGCTACAGGCTGCAGGCTTCTACAGCAGTCGTTCTTAACCTGTGGTCAAAGAACCCTTGAGGGTCCATGTGGCCTACTCAGGTGGTCCAGCACTGTTTTACAAAATAATAGAATCTTAACGTGAATACATTTAAATTAAAAAGTATATTAAAATAAACAAAACCTTTATTTAGATGTAATTGTGAATTAAACAAAATATTTCAGTATTTGAACATTTGGGGGCTAATTCCGATCCTGGAAAAACGCTGTACAAATCGTGGTATGGAGCGTTTTCCCCATACAACTCGTACTTGTAAGGATTCCCCTACAACCTAGGAAGTAGGATCCGTACAAATAGACGCTCTCCATACAAATTGTAAAAAAGACCATACAACTCGTATATACAAGCGATTCCGATTCGGATTGCCCTGTACGCGACGTTCACATGTATTCCCGGCAGCAGTTTACAACCCGTCAAGTACGATTCGTACAAACGGCACTCCGTACGGCTCTTTTTTTACAGGAGCCAAAAAGTGCCGGGAAAACATTGTACGCCCCGAAAACAGTACGAGACGGACCCCCCATGTACGCGTCGTACACCCCATGAATACATGGGTACGGTGCATATGTACGGTGTGTACCGAGGACACGGAAAGTGGGGTACGGTGCGTATATACACGCTGAAGGGGTACTGGTCGTGTACGCACCGTACAAGCACCGTACCCCAAAATCGCTTGTGTACGCACCGTACCCCAAAAGTGCGTATGTACGGTGCGGACCCCAAAATCGCATATGTACGGTGCGTACATGCGCGATGTTGGGGTACGCTCCATACACACGCCTCGCATGTGGGGGGACCCCTGTACACCTCATACCCCTATACGACCCGTACCCCGGTACGAGTCATACCCCCAGAACGAGTCATACCAGGGTACGAGGCATATAGGGGTTCGCTTCGTAGCCCAGTACGAGTCGTTCCCCGTATACAGGCCATTTTCCATACAAATCGCATGCTGCCAACCCGGTACGAATCGTACTTGACGGGTTGTACAGCCTTTTTACAAATTGTATGGTCTTTTTTACAAGTCCGTGTCGTACAGCTTTTCCCGATCCGATTTGTAAGGATCGGGCCGATCTGTATGTATTTTTCCCGTATGAATTGTACTACACGGGTTGGAAGGGACTTGTACGATTTGTATGGAAAAAAATACGCATCCGATTTGTATGTAAAATCAAAATACCAGGATCAGAATCGGCCACCTATTAGGTGTATACTTGTTTTTCTATTTTTATGTTTTGTTTTGAGGTTGAAATTACAGACATCGCCTAGTTCTCCAGCATGCAATAATAGCTCAGTGGGGATCCCCGGATTTCAGTAATGATTTAGTTTGGGTCCACACAGGTCAAAATGTTAGGAACCGGTGTTCTGCAGGGTGGCATTGCAGAGCAGTAGCCCCATGAAGGCATGATTCCCCAACACGTCTTTGCCGCATTGAGTATAATGCAGCAGGGACAAGTCGCGCGGCCATGGGAGAAGAAAGCATGACCCTCGAAGACAGATTAGTAGGAACACGCATACCAGCAGGACGACTACCTGTTATACAGTGATGTACCAAAGTATACATCTAAATGAAAATATGACGCTGGGAATACATTGCACTAATTGAATGTATGAGATGGGATATCCTTCTTATGTAATTTTCATCTCTTCTTTCCTGCATCCACAGCTCCCTGTTTCACACTTAATGCAGATGCCCATGTGGTATGTGAGACCAGTGTCATCGGAGTGTCCTGGGACCAAGGTAGAGGGGCAGAGTCTTACACAGCAATTGCTCATGGAATGGATGGATACAATAGTTCCTGCAGCACAAGGGATACACGGTGCAACATTGGTGGCCTGCACTGTGGTGTGTACTACAGTATCAGTGTGGTCGCGGAGAATGCCCAGTGCAACACTTCTGCATCTGTTGCTAGTCTTCTGCAGACAGGTAAGCTATATGGGTCTGTCCGCTGGGGAATGAACGAAAGGCGGCTCATTTGTTTTCTATGGTGAGTCAGTATGTACTACGTGAAAGGGCCGCGCTACCAAACCATCATGACTTTATCAGAGTCGCTGTTTCACATGCCTCAATACTTTGGCCCCATGATATTGTTTGGCTTTCTTATTCTGACACACAAACCTTGGTCCCGGTTCCAATAAATGTTCTTTCTCTGTCTAGCCATTTGATATAATTAGTTGCCAAAATTAGATAATGCCATAATAGTAATGCTGTGTCCTGCCCCACTGGATCTCTGAGTATACTAAGTAGATTGCCAAAAAAAACAAGTGAGGAGGGTTTTTGTAGGAACCATAGCCCTTTAGAAGAATAACTCGAAGGCTCAAAAGGGTCTCATAACATAGTAGGAATATAAGGGAAAGAAATTGCCACAAATAGTACCTAGCTGTTGACCTGATGGCCCACAGAAGTCCTTTCAGACCTAGCACCATAACAGACCTAGCACCATATTACTTGCAGTGCACCTTGGGAGTATTGGGTGGGTGAGCCCCCTTTCTGCACCTATGGGGCACTGTAGTTTTATAGAAGGAGCCCAGATGCTTGTGTAGCCACTTCTGTAATACAGGCATCTGCCGGCACACATATAGCGCTGGTGCTGTCTTAAGAGTGCCCTCATTTGCTTAGGGGTGTGACCCTATGAAAATAAAAGAAACACTTTGCTTCTGCACCATATTATGGACAAGGGCGCAGAGACCATCAGGAGGCGCGCTGAACATATGCCACAAAGAGGTGGGGCACAGTCAGTGCACCCCAGAGGACACCCGCTAAGAGGTGAAAAAAGGATCCCATGGAGCCCCCAGACATCCCGCTGCAGGTGGGTGCAGTCATTCACTGCACCTATATGCAGGGAGATCTCTGTCCTCTCAACTCATGATAGCAGGGCAGGTTGTCGCCTATACTGTGAAATAGAGCAGCCGATACAAACAGCTGCTTTGCCTTTTATTAACACGTTGCCCCCAGGGTACCCTGTTGTTGAAGGTGTGTTGTAGCTCGAAAAGGGGCAGTGCACCGTAAGTGTAATTCAACACCTTGTGCTTGCTCCTTTTCCCTGTGGCTTTTATAACCTTCCATTCATCCTTTCTCTTCAAAATGTGTAAATTCGGATTTTCAAAGGAGTAAATGAAAATGTGAATATGTTGTCCGATGACTAATTTCTTATTGGATTTGTGACCAGGAGATCCTCAGCCTCATCCTTGATCTCTGGCTCAGCAGCCACAAATCAGGAAGCTGAGAAACAACTTGACTGCCAGTATGAAGTGCTGTGTGACAAAGAGGACACTCACACTTTGGCTAAGCTTTAAATATATGATGTCAGCAGAGTAATGTTGAAAGCAAAATAGTTTCTGCTTTGCATTTAACTACTTTAATTTTCAAGACTTTAGACAATGTTTTCAGACACTGAATGCAACCAGTAAATCACAGAAGTAGTCAACTTGCAGAGGATGTTGATGGGCATTGGCACACGTTTTTTCAGACTGGCTAGGACAAGGCCCATAGCCATGTCTGTGCTTTGGTGCAGAATGGGCAAAAAGGATCCCACCATGTGGGACCAATGCTTCATTCAGAAGACAATACGTGAGGATGCCAACGTTTTTGGTGGGAGCCTGCTGATGGCTCTGCCAAATCCCAGTTACCAAACATCAAGCTCAAACCTACTTAGTCTCTATTCCACCTCATGCCTCGTTCTTTCACCACCCAGCCCTTCCCTTCTCCTTATCTCACTCTTGAAGGTTCTTTTAACTCCCTACTTTGACACTTTGTTAATGTTCTCATGTCTTTCTCGCCCCATTCTTTCTCCATTTTCTTGATTTCTGTCTTTCTTTAGTTCAAAGTCGGATGATAAAACATGTAATAACTCCTGGTTCTCAAAATTGAGTGCTGATGCCTAAGACAACCACTGGCACAAATTAACACAGGGGTCAAGAGAGACACCCTCAGACCAAACCCTCTGTAAATGTTTGAGGTGGCCTTGCTGAGTTCTCAGTTATAGGAGTTGGATAGTTCTAATCTCAGGCGGCTCTTCTCTGATTTGCATTGGATCCCAGGGACGGACGGGCTATTATGCATTTTCTCAGTAGGGCTGCCGGTTAGGGTGCTGCTTTCTAAGCAAGATGTGCTGCCTGATTCAAATATGCCTCCATAACCCCTTTCTAGACACTGCCTCATGCAGTGGGTGGCTAGATTGGCTAGATTGAACAGTGTGCCAGGGCCCTGAGTGAGCCATGTCTTGAGTTATGCCACTGGCTAGGCTGCATAAACACTCACACTCTTGCAGTGAATGCATGCCTGAGCAAGAGTCAGTGCAAGGGTAAAGAGACAATAATACATAGCAGAAATGGGATATTTAACAAAAATCACCTCTTGGCTGTTAGTGACGAATGAAAATCCACTCATCAGTGCTGCACCCCTAAGGACAATCAGAAATCCTATTGCCAAACCCACTGGCATTTATAGTTTTTAAATTTGGTAGCTAAAAATACCACTGAAAGTTTTGTGAATGATATTTAGGAGTGATCTTAATGACATGATGACTTGCTTTTGGTATGTTAACAAAAGCATTCAATGGTTTCCCCTTGCACTACTCTATGTATGTTGTGTGTTGTGTGTTGATAACTTCTGTATGTGGATCTCATATTGATGTACACCCATTCAGCCTATGATGAGACATGCAATGTGCTCTGATTGAAGAATGACACCTTGGTGGTCCATGGTCTTGCATGTCCATATATGACACTGATTGACATAGTTTATAACCCTTTCTCATTTTTTGATACAGCCCCCTGTCTCCCAGCCTATGCCGAGGGCGTTTTTGACTGTGCCACCAACAACGCCCAGGTGTCCTGGTCAGAGAGTTCAAGCGGAGCATCCTATTACACAGTCATGGCCGAAAACGAGTTTGGTGTTGTGGACACTTGTTCTTCAACTTTGCCATCATGCCAGATACCCAGTCTGTCGTGTGGGCATGCGTACTCCTTTAGCGTACAGGCCGGAAATGGACAATGCAACGCGTCACTCACCACCTCCAATGAAACCAGATCAGGTAAAGACTAGATTCCATTCATTGAGTGGCTCCTGAGTTTACCGAAGTCTGCAGACTTCCATACTAACAAGGAGCCAGGGTGGTGGGCAAATGTAATGTTCAGGACCAGGCCTTTGTGAGGATCCTTCCATGTTATCACAAAGACTGATTTCATGTTGTACACGCGTATGCAAATTGCATACTAACAGTCATTTCAAAATGTTCTCCTTTGATTCGTCTACAATCAAATTTTTGACCAAGTTTTTCCTGGAACAGGAAGGAAAAATCGGTCAAATATATTTTAGGTCCAAACCTCGTTTGGTCCTTAACGAGGTACAAACATGGTTCGGGCAGAAAATCTGCTATAATTGCTTGAAAGCACAATTGTCACGAGAGGCGCCAGGCCCCAAACTATAAGCCTAATAAGTAAAGAAGAAAACCAGAAGGAGAAAACCTTAGAAAAAGACACATTTGTATTTTCTCAAACAGATAGTTTTAGATGATGGGATTGTGTGCAAGCCGGCACATTCTTGCACAAGCAAGCTGCTTAACTTCAGGCATGAGTAATCTGTTCATACCCACCACATACCGAGACTGCCTCAAGCTTGCGGACACATTCCAAGGGGATAATAATGACCTGGGAAGGAACAGTGTGGCAAATTCAATGAGGGAACCAAAATCTAAAAATACTTAAATATCACTTGTTTTGGCGAAGTTAGGAAGAGCTCATGTTGAGAGTTATTTGATTGGTATAAATAATGTAATCCGTATTTGAAAGTAGTAGTTGAAGATGTTAATGGCATTGCACTTTTCTACTGCAGCTCTAGGGTCCGATTCACAAATACTTTTTTTCTGAGTAAGTGGAATTACTCCTCATGTAGTTATCACTTACTCCTGAAATTCAAGGAGTTTGTCAGATGTATGGAAAACAAGCATTTACAATGCAATAGGTCTCGCATTTACGCAAGTTTGAGCTATTGGCATTGTAGATGACAATGCCTTTTATTTATGTTTTGGTTTTTAAAACATAAATAAAAGGCACTGTCATTTACAATGCCAATAGATTAAACTCGCGTAAATGCGAGCCCTATTGCATTGCAAATGCTGGTTTTGCTTTAGAGTTTCTGGAATAAAGTGGGGGGCATACTGGTGCCCAGGGCTTTAAGTGGAATGAAAAAACTGGGGGTCTCTCAAAGGGGCGTGGCCAGTGTAATTAAGGGCGTGGCTTAAAAACACATAAGCTAAAAATCTGTGCTTAGCAGAGTGTGCCTCCCGACTTGTATTTTGCTGTTTCTGTCATTGCATCCAGATATGATACAACAAGTAACAACATTCATACAACAAGGCAGAACTATTGGCTTTGTCAATAGCCGGGTCTAGTGGCTTAGTGGACTAATGCACCCACTGCAGGTCCCAGTGTTCGACCTCATGGTCACAGGTTCAAATCCCGGCGGGTCCACTCAGCCTTTCATTCATCTGAGGTCGATAAAATGAGTACCATTGAGTTAGGTAACAATAAAAATCGGTTATTCAGCGCCTTGAGACCCACGGGTGATAGGTGCGCTTTACAAAAACACGTTATGTTATGTTGTTAGTTGCATAAGATAAATAAGCAGCAACTATGGCTTTCCACTTAAAGCCCAGGTGACACCACGACAAATTTGCTTCTCCTGAGTTTCAACAAGAGAAGGGAAATCCAGAGAGAAAATGACTCTCGTTAAAGGATTTCCCTTCTCCTACAACGCTCACCTGGCATTACATTGTGAGCAGTGTGAGCACGGACAGTACCTGCTGCCACTGCAGTCCGTAAAAAACGGACCACCTCTGCCAGGGCACAAAACAGAGCCCATAGAGGCCTGTTTTGAGGCCCTCTTAAAAAAACTGCCAGTGCTCAGACCCGGTGAGACTTGGCCCACTTAAAGGCCTGCTGGTGACTCTCCAGGAGGTGCGAAGCTTGTGGCTGATCCCGTATCCGCCTCCACCCGCAGTCAAATGTACAAAATGCCAATGAAACCCAGGGTTAGATGGAATGCGCCCCTTACAGGGATTGTCGAACTGACTGCGTAGTAAACTCCTCTGAGTCTACAGGCATTTTAACATCACTTACATCAACTACTTCAATGTAGGATAAATACATGAACCTGGACATGTAGTGTACAGGCTAGAGGCTCAGACTTCCAATGTACCATGAACATTTGCAGCTAAAATACAGAACTTCTAACCTCTTATTTAACGACCCTGATCCCCTAACTGAACATCATTTGTAGTGCTTTTATATATCCTTCTGTACCTTAAACCAGACCTCGGAAGGAGTATTAACAAATTAAAAAGCAAATAATTTTTAACTGATTGCAGGCATAACAAGAAGATGAGGGGCTATAACATATATAGCACAAGAAAAGGCTTTCACCAGCAACAGAATGACATCTTTTACAGGTTGTTTTGCTTCTGATTGTGGCAATATCGAGGATTACCGGCAGCCCGGAGACTTCATGGCCCAGATGCGGACACAACAAAGGGATTCGAACCAAGGAATGCAGAGGATAACAATGGATTATAACAGCAGACATTCCTTCTGCTGTTTCTCATTGTATAGCTAGCGCACAGAACTGTAATGTAAAGACGCAGGGGCATGGTTCGCGTATCAAGAACGGAGTACTATTACGAGCGATTCAAATCGACAAGTGACATGCTTGAGTGTCACAATATACGTTTAAAGCACCAAAATACTTGGCGCTGATTTCGGAGGATAGTATTGTAGATTACTGGGTACTATTTCAAAGTCTATCTTTTTCGTGTGATTGTTATTAAATCAGAGCCTATCAAATGTATTAAATTAGCATTTTTTTTGCCTTTATAGCATTTGCAGCACGTTGCGCTTTATCTTCATATATTTAAAGCTAAAGCATGCCGTTAATGCTGGAAAAATAAACACACTGAAAAGAAAGGCGGGCGGCACCATGTTTAAAGTTATAGCTGACATAAAAGCTGCACAGCCGAAAACGATATAAAGGCTTTGGGTGCATTTTTTTTCTATTTAATCGCGTTCAGACATGCATACAAGGGGGATAAGGGAGAAGAATGAACAAGCATGTGGAAAAATGCTACCGCTGGCTACAGCTTGCAGTGCATGTGCGCGAGTGGTGCGCGCGCAGCAGTAATCACGCCATATGGTGCCTCTGCTCAAGCGCGCGCCCGCGCACATGCACTGCAAGCTGTGGCCGGCGGTAGCATTTTTTTAAGCCCTTACATAAAGTCTAGCCAGAGCAGCGCAAGCGCTGGGTCAGGCGAGACCTAGAAAACTTTGTGAATCACTCACATTGAGTTGCGTTTGCAAATCAATAACATTTTGGAACCAGATATGCAACTTGGTCATCTAGTGATCTTATGGAAAAAACATAAAATGCTAAGAAAGGGCTGACCCCAGTGCTACCCAACAGTCCACCTGTGGTGGTTTATCAGAACACCTCTAACCACCCCTAAATACCACCATCTGAATCATCAGGCAAGAAAGAAACACATACTCCAATATGTTCACATTAAACAGTTTCAGAGAGTTTGATTGTGCCCAACTACACAATTAAAGAAGAGTGGGAGAAAATTGCAAGAGTGCAAAGCCAGGAAAAGGAGTGACTTTTGGCATAAATCATACAAGATCCCTCTTTTAGAGGAATACAGAATAACACGCCAAATGTATCATTAGCCTGGTCTGATTACAACACTGTGTTTACTTAACATGTGCAGTGAAGCAGGCCAGTTCTTTGTGCTGCAGCCAATGCATCAGTATTGTACGACATGAGGGGGTGTGAAGGATTCAGAGAAATCCAATCCGATCCATCGTCACAAGGCAGGATTCTTTCTGAGAATTTGGGAAACCAGCTGCAAATGCAGGACTGACAGGGACAGCTTCCACTGTGCAAATGACTGGTGGCTGCTGGGCCAGTCCCAATATTTTGATAGAGTTTCTAACAAGTCACTAGGGGTGGGCACCTTTGCCGCCCCTTTACTTTGTACATAGATATTTGCAGCTTACACTGTCATTTTGAAATAGTGTGGTGTTTTTTTGAACTCTTGAAATGCTTGCCTCTATGTGCACTGCAGGCTTTGCTGGGGCGAAAAGTTTTTCATAAATTGGGCTCGTTTCAAATGAATCAGCCAAAGAAAGGAAGCTATAGGACCCCCTGGTACAGTACTTGGTATAGTGTGAAGCATGCAACATCTAGTTCAACATCGAAAAACACTGATTGAACAAACTAAAAGGCAAATGTGAAAAAATGACCAAGAACGGAGGTCATGCAATGTATTCACAATATTCCAGAAACGTCTATTGTGAACTGCAAATAGAAATTTCTAATGTTCTGTATGAGACTTTCTCGCTAATATATGCACATGTTTGCTTTTTGCCACAGCACCTTGTCCACCAGGGGATGTTTCAGCAGTCCCTGAGTGCTCTGCCGACACTGCTCATGTGTCATGGCTACCAAGCGAAGGCGCATTGTCCTACATGGCGGTGGCAACTTCAGACGGCAACAGCACCACATGCAACACCACTGGCACCAATTGCACGTTTTATGAATTGCGGTGTGGAACGCAGTACAGTGTGACTGTAGTCGCACTGGATGACAAGTGCAACAGTGTGGCTGCACCGACAACTTACATCCAGACAGGTAAGACAAATTCCCATGGTGACATCAACAAAACGGCCTTACTGCCAATTCCATTCTGGTAATAGTTCAGCATCATCACCTCAGGCGTGTACCTTGCTAAAAAACCCACAAATAGTACATAGATGTGCTGGGCATCTCAACAGTGCAATCATAAGGCGGGAAGGAAAAACTTAATACATTGAGGCGGTCAAGCTCTCATCCCCATTTCACTGTTGCAGCTTCTTTTATAATCTTAGGGTTACTAATCATACTCCAAGTTAAAGATCTCCTTTTTACAGTCCTTACTCTATACTTATCCTCTTATGGTAAGGAAGACTGACAACGCGGTAGTAGTCTAGGCTTGGATTGCCCAACGTTTGAAATGGAGGGTAGATCCAGGCAAAATTTTCAGGATATCTACATAAGACAAATTTGTATGCGAGTAATCTAAGTGGAATTAATTTACACCTAGGGCTATCGAAAACGTGGCATGGATCCTGCTCTTTTGGCCCTACCTCGCACACCCCTGGTCTGAGTTGTATGTAGTACTTTGACGGAACAACAAAAATGTTTCAGTAAAGGATTCAGATGCAAATGGCTTTTCTCTAGGTAACTGTTAGTGTTGCTCAGTGAGTTACGTGTGTGGACACATGATTCTGAAAGATTTATCTATTTGAGCATACAGGGATTCAAAATATGATAGTGATCAATTCCTGTTCTGATGCACCATGGGAAAGTCTAGATCCCCCTTGCATGCCATGATTACGGAATTAAGCATGTCCTAATTTTTGTCATTGATCACTTAGCTTAATATGGTTTGCAAAATAAAATGTTGTTCCCTCCATACCTGCATGTACAACACAGCTCCTTGCATCCCGACCGTGATCGACACTGTGGTGGATTGTGACAACAACTCCATATTTGTTAACTGGGACTACACTGCTGGTGCGCTGCTGTATGAAGTGACGGTGGAGAGCGGTGAAGGAAGCACCTACACATATGCTACTTGGAACACATCGTCTCTGTTCTCTGGTTTGTCATGTGGAGAAAGCTTCAGCATAGCGGTCAAGGCGATTGGCGAAGACTGCAACAGCTCTCAAAGCCAAAGTTATTCAGTAAAATCAGGTAAGCTGATGAAGTAGTAAGCTATAGTTATCACAATCAGGTTCTTGTTTCCTGTTTTGTTGTAGGACCAATGTACATCTACACAGGTTGTGTACATTACAGTGGTTCTTCAGGTTGGTTTCAGTATAAAATTGCAAAGACAATTCCTTACTCGAATAGGAACATGAATACAAATGTCTAAAACCTCTCCTTCAGAGAAAGACAGCGCTGTTACCCAACTCTGACACCATCTCGGAACTATGACCATCTGACCTCTGGTCGGCAGTCCCGACCTCCTGGTTAGGATACGACCGAACACTATTCAGTCACATTCCTGCATTTCCCAATGGGAGCATGTATTAAGGCCGTAAACCAGCCGTTGTACATACTCCCATAGGGAAATGGGAGTTGTTAATCCCTGCACCCGGTGGCAGACACCATCAGGTGCCTGCCATAGGTGCCAATTCGGCCCCCAACCGGAGGCCGTGCACACAAGGGGGCCCTGCTAGGGGCCCCCATACTCGCTCTCCGACAGGCTTTCCATGTTGCAAAGCCCAACATGGAAAGCCTGCCTGAAACCGAATATCGTAATCTCAAGGGCGGAAAGATTGCCCTTTGGGATTACTGGCTGGCCTCCTACAGGCCGATGGGCTCCTTTAACCCGTCGGAAGCCAGCTGGAACGACCGGCGGTTTAGTTTCCGACCGCCAGCAGTGTAATGCGGCGGGTGGAAAGTACACTGATATGCGGCCTGCAACAACGGTCGGAGCCTTTCCGGGCCGCATCGCAATCGGCCCCTAAGTGCTTTATGAACCACAAATTCCCAATCAATGAAAGATGGATTTGTAAATTAGAAGCAGATGTAATGGCATATATTGTTCATGTGCAATCATTTACAGGCATTTCTGGATTTAAAAAAAAAATAATCTTTTAACACAATGGTGGTTGCTGCCAATGACTAGAGATGACCGCAGGGCTGGTGGACATCTCTCAATTTGGAGTACGGTACTTCAGGGCGACCGAGTATTGTACTCCATCACCCTGACGGAGTAAATGCCATACTCTGCAATCCAGAGCAGGCTCTACGTCCTGTGAATACATAAAGGTGACATGAGCAAAGGACAGTCCGCAGGATAAACATACCACTTATGAAGCTGATGTTTGTACATCGGCTGTAAAACTGAACTGTCTTTCCTCACGCGTCATTGATAACGCATCTGCTTATTTTGTACCCAGCACCCTGTACTCCGGACATTTTAGCATCCTTCCCTAACTGCAACAACGGCATTACAACACTGATTTGGAGCCAAGCTGCAGGAGCCGACTCCTATCTTGTGACAGCCCTTGCAGAGAATGGACACACACTGTTTTATGAAACCATGGAGCTGGACTACAACATATCTGACCTCAGCTGCGGACTGCTGTATAATATTTCTGTAGTGGGAGTTTCAAGCCAGTGCAACAGTTCCCACAGCTCAGCTACAGAAGTGCAAGCCGGTAAGTCATGATTTCCTAACCCTCTTTAGGAAAAAACTGTGAGATTTCTGATGACCCCATGAAGTGCAGTGCAGGCAAGGTACTCATCTTTATAGGTTCTATGTAAGAATATACATGTCAGAAATATAGACCTACAACAATATCATCAGAAGAATATTAGCTATCACTCCATCGTGGCTGCTGTTCAGAATGGCTAAAAGTTAGTGGCATAGAGGAGAATGGCGCATCATGGAGTGAAGTGTCATGGAGTGGAGTCAAGTTGAGTGGAGTTTAGTGTCGTAGAAAGGAGTGGCATGGAGTGGAGTAAAGTGAAGTAGAGTGTAGTAGTGTGTTGTAGAGTAGAGTGGAGTGGCATTGGGTGGAGTACAGTGGCATAGAGTGGAGTAGGGTGTCATGGAGTGGAGTGTCATTGAGTGGGGTAGCGTGTTGTACAGTGGAGTGGAGTGAAGTGGCATAGAGTGGAGTGTCACAGAGTGGAGTGGAGCAGTGTAGAATGGAGTGGCGTAGAGTAGAGTGGCATAGAGTGGCGTGGCATGGAGTGGAGGAGAATGAAGTGCCATAGCATAGAGTGGAGTAAAGTGTCGTGGAGTGGCATGTCATAGAGTGGAGTGGCATGGCATAGAGTGGAGTGGAGTTGAGTGGCATGGCATATAGTAGAGTAGAGTGGTGTGGAGGGGTGGAGAGTGAAGAGGCGTGGAGTGGATTGGCGTAGACTGAAGTGCCTTAGCATAGAAGTGAGTAAAGTGTCGTAGAGTGGAATGGCCTGGCATAGAGTGGAGTGATGTGGTGTAGAGTTGAGTTGAGTGGCATGGCATAGAGTGACTGGCATAGAGTGGAGAGGCATGGAGTGGAGTAGAGTGGAGTGGCATACAGTGTCATACAGTGAGTGGCATAGAGGAGAGCGGCATGGAGTTGAGTAGAGTAGAGTGGAGTGGAGTAGAGTAATGTTGTAGAGTGGAAGGTTCTAAAGTGGAGGTTGTAGAGTGGAGTGTCATAGACTGGAGTGGAGGGTCATAGAGTAGAGCTGGGGGTCGTAGAGTGGGGTGAAGTGTTGTAGAGGGGTGTGGCGTGGTGTAGAGTGGAGTAAAGTTTCAGTGGGGTTTAATGGAGCAGAGTGTCGTACAGTGGAGTAGAGTGGAGTTGTGTGTTAAAGAGTGGAGTGGCATAGAGTGGAGGGGCATAGAGTAGAATGTCATAGAGTGACGTAAAGTGTATTAAAGTGTCATAGAGTGGAGTACAGTGAAGTGGCACAGAGTAGAGTGAAGTGGCATGGAGTAGAGTGAGGTGAGGTAGTGGAGAGTAAAGTAAGGTGTCAGAGTGGAGTGGTGTAGCATGGGGTGGCGCAGAGAGGAGTAAAGTTGTGTGGAGTGTCATAGAGTGAAGTGGTGTGGAGTAGAGTGGAATGGCATAGAGTGGAGTAAAGTGGAGTGGTGTAGAGTGATGTAAATTGGTGTAAAGTGGCATGGATTAGATTTTCACAGAGTGTCATAGAGTGGTGTAGAGTTGCATTGAGTGGAGTAGAGTGGAGTGACAGAGTGCAGGGGTGAAGAGTGGAGTGTTATAGAGTGGTATAGAGTGGAGTACAGTGTCGAAGAGTGGAGTAGATTGGAGTGGCATGGAGTAGAGTGTACTAGCGTAGAGCAGAGTAAAGTTTCGTAAAGTGGAGTGGCATAGCATGGAGTGGCGTAGACTAGAGTAAAGTGGCATGGAGTGTCGTAGAGTGGACTGTCGTAGAGTGGAGTGGCGTGGCATAGAGTGGAATGGTGTAAAGTGTTGTAGAGTGGAGGGGCATAGAGTATAGGGAGTAGAGTAGAGGGGTGTAGAGTTGAAGGGCATAGAGTGAAGTAAAATGTCAAAGGGGGTTTAAAGTGGAGGGACATAGAGTGGAGTGATGTATAATGGAGTGGAATGGAGAAGAGTGTCTTAAGAGGGGTGTAGATTTGAGGGGCATAAAGTGGAGGGGCATAGAGTGGCATAGCATACAGTGGAGTGAAATGTAGAGTGGAGTAGAATGGAGTGGCATGGATCAGAGTGAAGTATTGTAGAGAGGGATAAAAGGTCGTATAGTGGAGTGTTGCAGTGTGGAGTGTTGTGGTGTGTGGCAGAGTGGAGTGGCATGTCGCACAGTAGAGTAGAGTGGCATGGCGTTTAGTGAAGTGAAGTGGCATAGAGTGGAGTGGTGCAGAGTGGCGTAGAGTGTAGTATGGATGGTGTGGTTGCGCACTGCCAATTTTCTATTGAAATGACCATTACATTTATACATACAGTTTTACTGATAAAAAATATACAGAGAGCAAACGATATTGTGTGGTAATGGCATCACCTAGTGTATTGTTTTGAATTGATCATATTAAAATATTTGTTTCCACCACACTTCAGAATTACAAAAAAATGTGCTTGATTTGTGCGTTCCTAATTCTGATATATTCTGGACTGTTTGCACAGTTCATTTACTGACATTTAAATTGTGTAGTGCGAAAACCAAACCCTTTCCTTACCCGTACCCAGTAAGATTGTCACATAAGTCCTCTCACTTTGAAGTCAGAGAAAGAAAAGTAAACACCAAGCTCTCTCCGAAAACAGAGCCTGACATTTGGCCACTGCCTTTGAATGGGCAGCAAATGTAACAAGAAAAGAAGAAAAAGAATACATTTGTAGTTGTAATGCTTCTCCCTCAAAAATAGGACACACAACTGGAATTTCTATAGTACTTCTGACTGTTCAAATTTTTTTCAGGCTGTAAAATTATCCCAACTCTGAGGGAAAGTGCAAGGGATTCTATTCTAATTGTAAATACTTATATCCCCCAGATCTCCTTTATAATAAAAGGGATTGGTTTTTCTGGATATACTAGGAAAAAATGACTGTGTGACAACTAATGATAGGTTTCATCACGATTCCCCTGCTCCCTTCACTCATAAAATATTGACTGGCGGTACCATAATTGACTATCTTATGGTGTCCTATTCAACCTTTAGTCTACTGTCTGATTAAAAAAAATCTTAGCACTCTAAGTGACTGAAGAAGTATTGTTTTCTCTATATAGGTTAGTATGGTACTAGTGGGGCAGTGGAAACGTAATGGGTCCACCACTAGTTTTCATAAGAGCTCGGGTAGATCTCACTGGTTTCCTTCCAGGATTCACAAGCTAAAAGGCTTTCTAAAAAAGATGGATAGTAACGTAGGTTCCTGGCTACTAAATGTTATTTGTTTCTGTTGCCATTTTATAAACTAGGTTGTAAGTAGAGACTGTTGGGCTTATACCAGGCCATCTCAAAATAGAAAGAGGCACCTGTGAATTGGAACTTAGATTAATGAGGGCCTAGTCCATGTAGGTATGCTGGTTGGTCATATTAGTGTTTATTATTATGCAGAGGGTTGGATGTAGGCATCGTTACAGCACCACGCTGTTATTACTATTTTTTAGTTAAAAAAAATCGAAAATAATTGCAAAAAAATAATATGAGAAACTCTGTATTCAAAATAGTGATTGGTTCTTTGTTTCCCTGCAGTGCCCTGTGTTCCCGAGTCTCTGCAGGCTCATTATGACTGCAGTCAAGGAGTTGTAGAAGTGTCCTGGGAAGAATCCCGTGGAGCATTGACATATACTGCTACGGCACAAGGCACAGTGGGATACCCCTCTCAATGTGTTACATCAAATACAACGTGTACACTGCCAGACCTTGCGTGCGGGCATGCTTATGACATCAGAGTTTTTGCTGACAATGTTTGCTCCAGCCAGGAAAGTCCACCAGTCACGGTGGCAACAGGTACTGATTACAAAATGTATTTTCCTAAACTTTTAGTCTATGACTAGCCATAAGGGTTTGGAGGTGTCCTGATTATTGTGATAGGGACCAAAGCATCGAATATGAGGTGGTGTAATTTGCAATGTGTTCATAACTAACTTAATTTATTTGTCTTTTCTAACTGTGTAGCATCCTGTTCTTTGCCGAACCTTCTGGCCCATACCGACTGTAGCACAAATCTTGGACTAGTGTCTTGGGATATAACTGAAGGCACAGAGTTCTACACAGTAACATCAGTGGGCATCAATGGAGACGCAGAGTTCCATACTACCACGTATACAAACTACACCTTAGACACACTTCATTGTGGAGTCAAATACAATGTCACCATTCAGTCCATAGACAATATCTGCAACAATAGCAACTCTGTGACTGAATTGAAAACTGGTAGGTAAACTAGCCGTCAACTACCTTTTTACTGATAGGTTTGCTCTGCACACATTCATCTGAAATTTATTAAAGAAGGCTCTATCAATTATAACTATAAAAATGTACAAATTAAGTATGCAACAATTTATTACTTTGCTTTTTAATTGAGCCAGCATTGCTATCTATCTTGTAATAGATGTGTTTATTAAGCAGCCGAGTGACTAGGAAACATGCTCGCTAAAAGCTACCGAAAACTGCTAAGAGGGACTAGCTAGGCCAGTCAGTCATAATTATTTTGTTTTTCTGACTAGACATTATTTTTATGTTCCTTAGTAACCGGTGCAAACCTTTCATTACAAGAGCTCAACTTGAAAAACTCATGAAAATCAGAAATTTCGAATTATGTCAATTTACCAAAATTTCATGTATTATGCAGGTGTGACATGTTCTACAATTTTTTACTGTCGGAGTCTGGTCTGAGTAGAAAACATCTTGCAAGAAACAATTTCTCCTTAAGCCAGTCTTCCTGCTAATATGTATGAATTTGTAACCCTAACATTCAGGTTTTACTGTTTTTTCAGATGTAAATTTAATCAATATTACATCACATACTTGTTCATGAAATTTTGAAAAATACAGGGCCATATTATCAAGAATGGGCGATAACATTATCACCGCTTTAGTGGTAGGAAACTGTCGCTAAAGCGGCGATAAGGGGCTTGATAATATGCCCTATAGAATTCCAATAGAAGCCCAGGTTCTGGTGTGAAGGACATCAAACCTGGGCTTCTATTGGAATTCTATAAGGCATATTATCAAGCCCCTTATCACCGCTTTAGCGGCAGTTTCCTGCCGCTAAAGCGACGATAATGTTATCGCCCATTCTTGATAATATGGCCCACAATTTTACAAATGCATCTGAATGTTCTGCAATCGTTATGAATGGAAGACTGGATAGTGGTGAGCAGTCATTGGGCCGAGTCAATCCTTTCTACAATAGTAATTTGCACAAAAGAGGTGTCTCTTCATCGCAGCATGTGTTACTTAATGTAGTACTTTAAAGTAATGGTCTTATCTTAATTCTCGCTTTCAATAGGGATCTGAAGGTTTACCGATCTCTTTGATTTTAGCTGCAAGGTTACTTTAACGCTCAAACGTAAAGCATCTTTATGTATTTAGATCTGTGACTCTTCATCAAAAATCCTAGGACCACATACAGATCACATTTAGGCCAAACATTGATACTATTAGAGATGGTGTGTTAATCCCTGTCCTTTAAACATTTTACAACACGAATGTGAAGATATACACATTTTTGCTATTATATATTACTATGTTATCATTTAAATAAAAAATTTCAAGTCCCTGCCTCGATGTGGAACATTTCAGCTTTGCTCAGCAGTTCGGCTTTATCCACCACAGCTGACAGTTGTGCACCCTCCCCCTTAATAAAAAAAGCAAATGCAATGTTTTTTTTCTTCCACAAAGATAAGAAGCTCAGGTTTCCTAAAACTCACTCCATACCATGATCAGGCCTCTAACAACTTACCTCAAAGTTAATGTAGTCACATTCAAAGATATCCATATTCTAAATTATAATACTTTTGCACGTAAGATAAGTGCCCTACAGTCCATCCCAGTTTAATTCTCTAATTACACTGTTCGGGGAAAATACTAGTTTCCAGGGCACATACTTTTTCCTACAGTTGCTTCACATCTTCAGATATCTTCCAGCATCAGGATGGTAGGCAACCACATTTACGGGCACATGCATCAAGATATGCTTTTGCGAGTCCTTAATTGCGATTAATAAGCAATCGCAATGAAGGACTCGCAAAAGCCTATGCATGTAGGAACCCCTGTAAAAATAGCGATTCCTAAACATTCCTTAATTGCGAATCGCAAACTGCGAGTCGCAATTAAGGAATGGTTTCCCATAGGAATGAATGGCCCATAGGAATGAATGGGAAATTGCATGCGCAATAGGTACTCGCAATTTGCGCATGCAATTTCAAGGGTGCAAGGGTGTCAAAAAGACACCCTGTTGCACCCCTGAAATTGTGGTGTGCACCGATGTTGCTCACACATGTGCCCCAAGGGCAATGTGTGTGTGTAACCTGAAACTTTGAAAAATGCACTTTAGTGCATTTTTCAAAGCTTCCGCTAAATAACATCCGGTTGCAATGACCTGTATTTAGCGGTCCATAATAGCGAAATCGCTATTGTAAATGCAATCTTGCATTGCATTTAAGGCATCGCAATTTTCGATTCCTTAAATGCAATCGCAAATTGTGATTTTTGCATTTGGGATTGATGCATTCCAAATGCAAAAATTACGGTCGCAAAGGGGCAGATTTGCAGAATCTGCCCCTTTGCGACCGCAATTTAGCTTGATGCATGTGCCTGTTAGTACCCTAAGATGAGCAACAGGTGACCCATTCTCCAGTGCTACTATTGGTACACAGAGATATAATGGCATCCCTAGTGCATCCTTTACTGTACTTTTTCCATAGTGTCAATTGTTTAGGGATATTTCAAACTATTTTGGCATTTTACCACATGCTTTCTGACACTAGTCTTTCTAAATCTCACAGTTTTAGGAGCTATTTACAAGGCTTCAATTAGATATTATTTTTGTTGGTTGTTGACCGAAGCCATAAAGCGTCTGGTTGTGATTAATTTAATAGAAAAGTGTTTTTCCAAAACAACAATGGACATTTCCACACAACGTGCTATAGGCTTCCAGTAAAGAGATTGTGCTTGGGAAACTCCTTTATGAGCACTTTTCTATTTCAGGGAAAAGGACCCACAATATAGGGAAAGGAAAATAAAGAAGACTGAGCTAGGAAGCAAGTGCAAGAGTAACAGTCACTCTTTTTTTCCTCTTGTTCCCACTCTGAATCCAAGATAAACCCGCAATTGGATAGAAGATTATATAAAGACTCCGTATCATTGCCAAGGCTGCCTCTGTTCTGTCATCTCAAGAGCAATCCCTTTCTTACAGCTCCTAGAATGCCAAGATAATGGCCCTTGATTCATCTTCCAGGCAACCCCAGACAAAGATATTGCCACTCCAGGGTGCTATTCTCATGGCACCATAACTGAAAATGTTTTGGATGTGCACGCTGTGTCCTCCAAAGATAGCTCACAGACTATCCCCTTAACCTGGGTTCTTTGTAATCTATTCACTCTTGCAATAACGAGAGGATATCACAGTACTCTCTCTGTCATAGCTGACTCTTCTAGATCTTGCAGATTATGCAGAGCTCCATTTTTGTTGCCATGATGGCCATAATAATCTGAAAAGGTAAAGTCAGGTTGAGAATCAAGCTCTCCCTTCCTGCAAAGATCATCTTGTAGCTTCATGTACTCAATTGCAAACTTGGTACCTCTGCGACAATAATTAAAGCTGAAGAAAGAGCACCATTGTTTAGAGCTCAAACCAGTTCTAATTTTTTGCATCACTTGGCCAAGCAATATCTATAGGTATTGAAGTTGCCAACATACATTAACATAAGACTTTCAGTGTAAACATGTTTAAAAATCCGTACCAGGCATACTTCACTGGTGGAGAAAAGGTCACTCATATCTTACTGTCAGTGTTAAAGCACCACAAACATGCCTGAGACAAAATAATGCTAACAGACAGAACATAATTCATTCAAAAAATCATTGACTGTGTGTCACCGTATTGATGGATAAAGTTTGAATCAACTTTTAAGTTCTGGATGTATTGACATGAGGATGTGGTCCCAAAGGGCTCTTTGCTGCTGTAATGCTTATGGACCACAGCAAGCATGAAACACCCTACAGTAGTAAATATCATATCCTGAAGAAGACCAGTCAGGCACCAAGGTTAAGACCAAAACTTATTTTCAACCTTCTACATTGGCATGTAGGACTCACACAATTGAGCCTCTCACGAATCAACATTTGGTAGTTGCTTTTTAAAACCATTATTGATTTACTATTCTCTGTTGCCGTTCATCATCGCTTTTCCTGGACTAATTTCCTTTAAGTTCATTTTTACAAGCTCTGCCACTACTGTACTCGAATCCCAGTAGTTGAACATATAAAAAGAAGACAGCATTTCTTACATGATTGGGGAGTGAATTTAATGAAATACCTTCGGATTTCATTTGACGCTAACATTTTTGATCAATTTCTGTATATTCAGCGACACTACCCCTTTGAATAAATCCTCTGGCGGCATGGCTCAATTCCCTGGATATTCTGGGTGTAACACTTTCTACATATAAGTCACTAAAGTGACTATCAGTGCATCTCAGGGATGCTGTCTGGTATTCCCACCATTCCTTCACCCAATATTACTGTCTTGAATCAGACGCTCAGTCTGAGACCAGCTCTGGTTAATCCGTCCTGGAAAGTAAATACTTCTGCATGCTCCGGTCGACGTCCTGCCCACCTCCTGCTCGTTAGACTCTCTAAGGAAATAATCCCCTATCTTCTATGACATCAAATGTAACAAAAGCACGAGGCAGCCTATTTATCTCTTACATATAAAGTGTGATGCAACTGTCAAAGATGCCCACTGGCACGTGCCACTAATGTTGTGAACTCGCATTCCCCATCACGCCTTCCGGCATTCAGGAACATTGGAGGCGCTGCTGTGGTCATGCAAGTAACTACTTCTTCGAAGGCAACATAGAAGATGATGTTTGAAGGAATGATCGTAGGAGTATTACTTGATCCAAAATGGAACGCGATTTAGGATCTCCAATGCGTATCCAAACAGTTCTCTTTAGTCAGCCATAGTTCAGCTCTGATCCAGTGCGCGTTTGCATTTCTATATGCAAAGGTTAAAAAAAACCTCACTGCTGCTTGTTATACCACAAGACCATAACTGCTTACCACGGGCACCAGGGAGTGGGTGGATCATAGAAACAATTAACTTCTCAAGGTTGAAAACCATAGGCTGGATGGGTAAAATGCGACACTAAGACATCTTGAGTGTGTTCATGGTACATTAAAAAAGATTTTCATAAAACTCAGCACTAATGTGAAAGCTTTGCCGAATGCACATACAAAGTCCAAGTAGTTCTTGATGCAAGGGATGTGAGAAACAGTCTGCTGACTTTACAGTCCCCTTCCCAACTCATTGTGTAGATGTCCTTCTTCCCCACCGGTCCCCCCCAAACTACTACCAGGAGCGCTCTTTCACAAAATCCACATTGTTGTGATCATTTTATCTCATTTTTAAGTCAAATTGCAAAAATACTGCTCGTTTAGAGATTTAAAACACATTTGTCTGTTTTTGCCTAGTTCCGTGTCCTCCCGACAACGTGGTTGCTGTTGCTACCTGTGAGACAGGCATCACAACGATTACATGGGATCCCAGTGATGGCGCGGTTTCCTACAATGCAATTGCCAAAGATGTGGACGGTAATACGGGATCGTGCAATACCACAGACACGTCATGTACTATTCCCAATTTACTTTGTGGCCACACATACTCCATAACTGTAACAGGATTGGACGAGAACTGCCAAGGTCAGGAGAGTAGTATTTATGAGCTGCAAACAGGTAAATATGCCATATGAGCAATCCCTAAAATGTTTTTACTACCATTTGGAAGTATTCTGTACTTAATTTGTGCTGATGTTCTCCAGGACTGAACCCCGGGGCACATTCTTGAGCCCCTGGAGTTTATTGTATCCTCTTGCATGAATCATTGGATATGCCGCACCGTACTGTGTTCATGCATTTTGCATGGAATTGGTACACCTATTAGCGTGCCGCAGCATTGTGTCAATTTTTTATTTGTAAATCTTGCCAATGCTGCCGGATCACTGAATGAGGTCAGTGCACGGCACAAAAATGGACAGTTCCATAAAAAATACCCATATATTTACATATTTTAATGTACACTTCCTTGTTCCTTACACGTTGCACACAATGAAACAGAGTTTGTATCCAATACACTTTTCTTATTGATGAGGTAGCAAAGAAGCAAGTAAAGTAAAATGCAATGATAACTTAGGGCCTAATTATAAAACCTGTGCAAGGACCATCGGCCGTTCTATGAGTTCAATTTATGTAACATAAGTTCAACTCGTAATATTGCCTTTACCATGGCTGTACCTGGAAAAAAGGGCACTGCAATGGGAATGGCAAAAAGTTCCAGTACGGCATGGACAGTGATGTCCATGCAGTGCTGGAACTTTGTCGAGATACCGACAAGGGGGCACATGTTGTTCCCCCCTGAATGTATCCCCATGGCGGGGAGCACATGGGGGCCCTGTAAGGCCCTCTTATTCGCTCCACTGCCAGCTATTTCATGGCGAGACTCCTCCCATGAAATGCTGGCGGTGGATGATCTCGTAATCTGCTGAACGGGACAGCACCAGTTCCCGCTCAGCATATTGCGTTGTGGCGCCGCTGGGCCACCCCCAGGGAACGGCTGTTCCCTGACGCAGCCGGCGGTCCACACTCGATATGAATTTGATTGATAGTTGTAATCAGCAAAAATGTGGAGCGCCACCCTCGCGCCACTGTGAGTCTGGAGGTTGCAAGACCGCCAGACTCGTAATCGGACCCTAAATCTTATAATAATCATTATATATGTTTAAATTCATTGTAGTACCAACGTAAGTATTTAGACAAAACAATCCCCCGCTTCTAACACACTCTATATGTCCGCTTTTTTTTTTAGCATACTCCATCTTAAAAACCGAAACACATCATCTACCACCAATATGCATAATTCAGTCAATCAGTACCCTCCAATGTTTAGGAAGAATAAGTCTAGCAGCAGTTGTTGCCACAAAGCATATTCCCATATGTTCATGTGGTATAGTACCATTCTGTCCATCACTGCCTGGCACAATAAAACACGTGTTAAGCAATCATTCTGAAACAAACAAATTGGGCAACTTACAAGCTATAGCCTCCAAAAAATCATGCAGTTCGAAGCTTGTGATGAGCTTGTGCACATCATCCGTTTTTTCATCTTGACATCTGGGAAATTGTGGATTTACATGGCAATTCTATTGATGTAAACTTCTAGGGGTATAGTCTAACATAAAACAATCTTATTATGCTGTAATAACAAATTCGTAGAGTGTGCAAGTGTATTGCCCAGTTCAAAGCTATGCAAAACAAAAGCAGGTAAAGCATTTACATTTACACTTCCAGACCATTTTTCAGCCTGTGTCTCATCGTAATCAGTCGTCAGATTATTGAGTAATGCATATGTATTTTGAAACCTCACAATAATAAGATTATAAAATATTTAAAAAGTAAGTCTACCTCATCCATATGATATTATGAATGTGTATTGGCAAATATTTAAAAAACCCACCTCTGAACAAATTAAAGGTATTTTGAAAAATCATCATACCCATGTATAGTTTTGATCTATACATTAGCCCCAAATATGTAACAACAGCCCATGTCTGACAGATGCTGTGATAAAAAATATTAGGCAACTAAGATTGCGGGTCAGTATTCAAATATCTGTGAATATCATGTATTTGAAAAAGTTTACTCCAATGTCGCCAGATCCTGCCTGCATATATAACAATGTTGAATTTTACAGTTTTATGGTAATTGGGATCAAATTGCCAGTACCAAATTGCCAGTACCGTCCACCAACATAAAATATGGAGGGGTGCCATGCCCAATAAACTCACCATATTTGTTGCACTGACACGCAAGGGCCTGTTGCTCCTCTGCTGAAGTCCTCGGCGGTGACTAGGGGCAGTCTGGTGTAAAAGGGAAGGACTTCCTCCCGTGTGAAAAAAACAACCAATCATGGAGTTGCAGTGCAGCTCCAGGATTGGTTGGAGCAGGCTAACCCAGTGCTCATTTGGGGCTGGGGCCTGCGGCTGCAATCCCTCAGCTTGTTCCCAGCCCTGGGATTGCAGGATCTGAGGTGCACATGTCAGATTGGCCAGCTGTAGGCAGCCAGCCAATCTGACATACGCACTGGCAGGGGGCTGAAGTAATGGTGCAATTACACTAATCAGCCCCGCCATGCTGTACTTTTCTTTGTTTAAGTACTCTTCGAGAGTGCATGTTTTTACCAGCCAGCTGTCTTCCCAGTGTGCTTTTCTTACCCTCTCCAAACTAATCTCTCTTACCCATGTGCTTATCCCCTGCCCACTCTTTGATGCACTTGCCCTCGTATGCAATCTGCCCATATTGCGTTCTCACCTGTGTGCTTCTACTCCCCCCTAACTCCCTCCCAGCTCCAAATGCTTTCTCTGTCTTGTTGTTTGCTTTTCTTCCCCACCATCTACATTGCGCTGCCTCCCACCAGTTTTTAGGTCTCGCGCCTAGCGTTGCAGTGCAAAGCACTGCTCGGGCAGCGCGAGACGTCTTGTAAGGGGGTTCTGAAAGCTGCTCACACGCTTGTGCGTGTGATCAGGCTTTCTCCACCCGTCATTGGCTTCAGTGTGTTATTTTTTTTTTCAAAAAAGGCACGCGATTGGGCAAAGACGGGCGCATGTCCCGCCTTTTCCACGCCCATTCCCGTCCGTGTCTAGTACGCGCAGCAGCGCGCATTCGCCTCGCTGCCGCTGCCGCGCTCCCTCCCCCGGCTCCTCTGTGGTGCGTGCGCACCACTGGTTGTTTTGTATTGCCGCAGCAGGCTTTTAGTAATGTTCTACTCAGAGCTCCCAATACCGTTTCTCTTTGCCGTATTCCGCGATTCCTTAAAGTGGTGAGAGGCCTTATCGCACATAAGCATCCATGGGAAGGTAGAACGCAACAGTGTTGTAGGGTTTCAATAAAAAAAGCAGTTTTGAGACGAGATAATAGAAACTGAAAAGACACAATGCATCAAGTATTCACGTGAGCGCGGTCTTGACTACTAAAACAATGGGTTAACAGTCAGCAAGTGTAGGAGGGAAGGATATTTGGTTTCTTCCATTCATTTGTCGAAAACACCCCCCGGCCTGATATTGCATCCACTGCTGGTCAGACTTCTCTGCCCAACGCCCACTCCCGAGTGTGTGTCCCCTTTCCTAGCTGTCAGAAGACGGACACCAGCAGCTGACATGCCTAATGGGAAAGACTCCGACTGACAGCGTGTGAGAAAGAATGCGACTTCCTCGCACAATATGACTGCTCTAAATCATTGTTTGCCTTTAAGAGGCAATATGGAACATGGCAGCAGTAAAAGGGCTTTTATAACTAGATGCCACGGCTGCGGGTCTTTAACCTTTAGGACTAGCTGAAAGCGCCACCGGCAAGCTCCCCTGGTCCATAGGTGCTTGTCGCGTGCACCAGGCATGGCACACTCTGGAATTCAAGGTGTCGTGTTGACCTTGCCTGGCATAGGGCTGTATCCCCATTTTGTGCAGCAGCAGTTGGCTGTAAAGGGTAGGAGTAGATGGAAACAAAGGCCTCTGACCAGCCCAGGCTTTTAATGACAGGAAATGGCTGACTTTGCAGTCAGTGCTTCGAGGAACATTTCCATCATCATGGGGTGCACTGACAAATTCCCCCACACTTTGAATGCAGCCCCCTGGATGGGGATGGTTGTGTGGTGGGTGAGGGGAATTGCTTTTCTAGCAGATCTCAGCTTACTGATTTCCCAAATGCAGAGTGTAAATCACTGCTGTAGTTTGCAGACAGGTCCCTAGATGCTGCGTGGAAGCATTTTTTTGGAGGTCATTACCTCTAATCTGTCCCCCATGGAGTGCAGAAAGAATTTTAGGGCAGCGGGATGGATATTAGCCCATTGCCAAAGGGAGAGGCGCTCCCCTTCCAGATGCTCTCCCTGGGGGTCTAGTGGACTCTCTGCCATGCGCCGGGGGCAGGTTGGAGAAAACCACCTCCTATCTGCCCACAACAGGGAACAGAAAGACTGCTGGGGGTAGCCCTGCTATGTACCACACATCAGGCGTTAGACTAATGCATTTTAGTGTGGTGATCCGCATCACCCCACTAAAATGTGAAGTCCCGCATTTATAGCACCTCCTGATGCTGTCAAGCCAGAGACTATATCTGAGAAAAGCAGCGCACGGTTCACACTGCTCTCACACTCTGAATGCTGCAGGAACTGGCTTAGCTGAGCTTGCTGGCTTCATTCGGCATTCACATGTCAGGGAGACTCACTACAACAACGTGTCCATGTTTCATTTGCCCAATGCCGGCCGAGAAGAGACTTAAAATTAGGGCGGGACACTGGCGGCGCAGGAGCGGGCGGCAGTTATCACATTTAAGTTTCAGGCTGGAGTGAGCTCGCCGCTGCTCGCCGCTGCTACATTAGAAATAGTGTAGTTTACTATCCAAACACCTTCCCTACTGCAACGTGGACTGGAGTTAGAATAGTAAATTACACATTTCTAATGTCAGCACGCCATCTAGTGTATGTCGATGTAAAGACTTGCGTTGTAAAAGCATGCGTTGTAACATCGCATGCGTTGTAAAACTTTCGTTGTAACAGCATGCGTTGTAAAAGCATGCGTTGTAACGTCATACATCCTGACTGCTTCACCCATTCATTGCCCTTCGAGTGTATATAAATATAATTTCCAGACCCCGCTGGTTCTTCGTTTATACTTAAGACCATTAGTTCATAGAATGGATTTTGGGGCTTAATAATAACATTTTGGCCCTTTTCAAGAACGTACCCCAGATTTTGCGATGATTGAGTACTTTCACATCACATTCTCCATTAAACTCAGTGGAAGAGTGGTTAAGGGACCTTAAGTTATAGGGGAAGTCCCTTTTTAGGTGCACAATAAATGCCCTGTTAATGCGTGGTCTCCTGTACAGAAAAATACTGCAGGACTCATTCACATCAAACTTGACATGAAGATAGAACTTGGATCAGAATAGAGGGGTTTGGTGTAAATCTGCTCAGTGGTATTTGAGGAATCTGAGAAATTAAAAAATGCTGAATCAGCAACAATTCGTATAATTCTTTCACTAGTGCGCACAAATCAGATAATGATTCAAAACATTTTGAAACCAGAAAACAAATCTGATTGGTTAATGGGCTATGAATAAGCATCAAAATGTCATTCACTCTTTGTGCTACAACCCAGCTGCTAAACACAATGAAACCACATCCGCAGCAAACACAGGACAATGTTAAAGAATCATCATGGCAGATAGTTGTTTTCAAGTTGATGGCTGATCATACATTTCTTTTCATTCTCTCAAGTGCCGTGCATTCCCACCAATCTTACTGCCAGCATGGAATGTGGTGCAAGCACACTCTCGGTTTCATGGGCGCCTGCTGAAAATTCAGTTTCCTACCTTGTCGAAGCTGTTGGATCTGATGGGCTCAACTACACCTGTACCACCAACGATACCGCGTGTAACCTGATGGACCTTCCTTGTGGCCACAGTTATGCTGTTACTGTTGCGGCTTTCTTTGGCATGTGCCTCAGCGAGCGGTCCTCTGGTGTTCTTGTGAAATCAGGTACTTTAGAAATCTAGAATTTTGCATATATGATTAATACCTGTCTTTTCTTGGTTGTATAGTCCACATGTATTCAAGCTCCAGTGGTACAATAGGAACTTTCTTTTCTTGGTTCTGGCTCTTTTTTTATGCACGGAATGGGTAATACTGGCAAACCATGATCTATATAGTATGAAGTTTGAGATAACTTTGCACTTTAAGCAATGACACATTCAGTATAAATGAGCAAAAATTCCAGAGGACAAGCATAACTGACCTGCTAGCATAAATACTACATGGACCATAAACCCATACAGTCCACATTTAAAAGTCAGGCAGAATTGGCAGTAGTGTGTGGATGGCTTACTGCTGCTTGTCTTGCTGCTCCACATGGGTATGAGTAGAATCGCTGCATGCGATATTTACCAGGTTGGGAAAATATCTGTAATGTCATGTACCACATACAGTAAATACAGTGTGCTGTAGAGAAAATCCAATCGTGAGCCTAATGAACCATTAAAAAAGAGGGGATCGTACATCTGTAAAACACTTCTACCAGAAGTGTGTGGTACATTTTACAAATGCAGTTACCAACACCCAGCACACAAATCACAAAGATGAAGTAGTGCACAATAAAGAAGTATTGAACACCACCACTTACATACGGATGATACAACCAACATTAGGAAAAAGACATCTAGACCCCATTCATATACACCAGCAAACGAACACAACTGAAACATATCTGAATAACTACCATAATCCGGTAGTACAAGGATATAGCTAGTCAGAATCACTGCCTTCAGGGATCACATAATCAATCATGAATTACCTATAACCAGGCAGTCCACACAAAGTAACACTGTATATTAATAAAACACATTAAAGAAAATGTAGATGCAGGAACCTGCAACTACACATTGGCAGATGTTTAAGTCATCTTTAGACTCTGCAGTAGGGCCAGAAAGTTGTGCCTTAAGACCTAATCTTTTTATGTCCTTTGTTGAGCGGCATGTGAAAAGGTGGTTGGTGAAGTGGAGGTAGTGGTATTGTCCCTAGCTGTAAAGCGTGTGTGTGAGTCAATGTCATTTCATACTACTCCAGGAGTTTTCACAGGCTTCCCTTTGCAGAGCCAGTGTACACAGGACTTTGTACCATCTGGCAAATCAAAGTGAGTATGGATGCAGACACCCCAGCTGCTCCTTCATGGTGTCCTTGGTCTTAAGGAGTGCAGGCAGGCACTTCTTCTAGTTTGGACTTTAGCTGACTTTCGCTGATTCAACTCCTGCAGTGTCACCATTGTGGCTGATGGAGGCTGTCCTGCATCAGATGAGTTGTCAGCTATATCCTCCACAATAAAACCTTGAGGCAGTCTCCAATCATCAGCACACACTCATCTCCCATGCCTTAACCTTAAAGGTAGGATGCACTCTGGATGTATCTTGTAAGCGTATTCCTCAAGGGCATCGATGTGTGGTACAGGGGTAGATGTAGAGGTTCCCAGAGCCGCATCTGCACTAGCAGTGGTGTCATCTGGGTTATGTGATGTACTTGTTGAGTTGACAGGTGTTGGGCTAGCTGACGTGGCGCTAGTGGCTGCAGCAGTGGTGGAACTACTTGTAGCAGCCGAGGTGGCATGTGGTAACAGGAGAGATAACACTGGGGGTTACATTGGACTACATTTGTCTTGGAAGATGAGCTGGGTGTCTTCTAGACTGCAATAGTGGGTGCAGTCTTGTCAGTTGTTCTGGGTATCATGTTTCTTCCAGTTGAGCATGCCTTCTTGGCTGCCCTATTAGCCAAGCACAACCCTATGGGCCTTCACTAGGCATCCATTCACAGTGCACATCCCCAAGTAATTTGTCCCCTGCATGGCAGTTAGCATGGCTTACTGGCCAGACCGTTTGTTCGGTTTTGAACCTTTGACACTACACTTCCTTGTTTGAGATCAAAATAGATTCAGAAGATATGTGTGTGCCAATTGGTAGTATGTTACTCTTCGGTTATGGGCAGATCATGAAATATTTGCCATATAAACTCTTGCACAGACAAGTCAAGCATGACAGCACACACTTTGGCCACCCTCCTCCTTTTGTGCATTTTGTACACCATTTGTATGCATTGGGCCATAATACACAGGCCACTAGAGGTGCATGTATAAACAATTGTGCACCTCCCATTATGCTGTTTGATGCCTCCACACTCCTCTCCTCCACTGATGCCCTCAAGTGTTGACATGTGGAGGGTCCAAAGCACTTTTCCTCCCCAGGTTGACTTGTATCTCTGATGGGGTTCTGCCACCTGTGCTCTTAGTCTCTTGCACGTAATATGCAACATAGTCTCTCTCACCATCTGTTGAGGTTATTCGACTGTTTCTTTGCATCTTCCACATTCCGTGGATAGGATGACACAAAATTCCCTGTCTCCATGGTCGCCTTCCATAACCAGCTGTAGGTTTTAAGTTAGTTATTAAACATGAAGTGGCCCCTCAGACAGTCATGAGTCTTCCTAATCTCCTGTGCCACCTCTTGATCAGAAAGCCTACACTTTTGCTGCCTGCTTGGATCCATTATGTTGTAGTCTGAATGATTTTCTAATATTGAGGTAGGATACTAAAGGTAGATATAGATGGATCCTGCCTGTTTTGTTCTTTGCAGGAACAAAACAGAACTTCTTCTCGCCTAGTTGGTATCTGGTGGTGTGTGGGCAGCCACTGCGGTAGTAAAATATATATCCTTGGAGTAAAGGGGCTATTTTGAGTTCAAACAGATTTATAGCGCTGTGTAGGGACTCGGTGTCTCTTTACAAGCTGATACTATGTGTTCCACACATGCTTATTTCATACAGCATGCAGTACGTTTCAGATGTGATAAATATTGAATACAGTAAAAATTGCAGATGTGATTCTTCCCACTTTGGTTTATTTTAGGAGTGGGCATAATTCACCTAATTCCATGTAGCATAATAATGTGGAATTACCTAAAAATTGTGCATGATCATGCGGATTTACTCAAGAAGAGAAATTCTGCCGTTACCATTAGATTCTTAGCGCAAAATGCACCCTTGTGTCCAAAATGGATGTGGGGATGTATTTTGCACTAAGAAAATAGTGCTAAATGCAACAGAACATACACAGCAGCACAACAAGCTGCACACAGTCACTAAATGTGCTCTCACTGTAGGATTTCCCTCCCAAAATTACTTTTAACTTCGCAATCTGGCGTAATTGTGATATCGGTTAATCCACATCAAACAGTAACGCAGAATTACTGAAATTTTTTCTATAACTCTGGCTTAATTAGAATTACTCCCAGGCCTAGTTTAGTCATTGCATTCAATATTTATTGCTCAAAAATACCTGCATCCACAAATACCACACAAAGAGTTCCAACCACCAGACAATGGCCATGCTTATCAACCTAGAAGATGAGGAGGCAGCTTCCAAAACCATCCGACCCTAACTTTAAAACTCCAGAATCACCTCAGCTCAATGGATGAGGCATGACCACTTGAGCAAGATTAAGAGCAGCACACAGTACCCTGCACACATCTTCACAAACTGAATCAGAGTTTGGTGTGCAGTGGAAACTATGACACCCTGTGCAAAGTCAAAGGCCTACCAAAAGTGCTAGGAAGCCTTACCAATGGCAGAGGAGGTGCTACACAAATGGCAAAAACATGGCATAACATAAACAGGTTTGTGTGTTTGCCATCATGATGATCTTAGCAGTGCTGATACTCAGAAAGACCCAAAGCCTTTCCCTTCTCCAGGAATGAAACCTATGGAGAAGATGTTTGGGCCGAGCATCCCACCACTGATTGTAGAGATGACTTTTGGAGTAAATCTACCTGACGTTTACTAATTGTTGATTCAACAGCCTTTTCCTGAATTAGTCCTAGTTGCTATTGGGAATTACTTTCTTGAATGCTGATATATACAAATTGTGTATAAGCAAGCAGAAAACCAGATGGTGGACCAATGAACTTTGTATTGGGTTAAAAGGCGTTTTTATGTATTTATTTCGATTTTTTTATGCTGAGATTTTTTTTATGGTTTGTGATAAACCGAAATAAACTTATCATTGTTTGAGCACCACAGAACTGCTTTTAGTCAACTTTCTCAAACATTGCATCTCAAGATTTGACCATTTAAAGAAAAGACAAGACCCCTTGTTGGGTTCAACTTTAATTGCCTGTGGAATGAAAATATATTAACTAACGTTTTTTGATTTAGAAAGTTTGAGCAAAGCTTCTCTAAATAAGTTGATAAACTCTTACTTATTCAGTCATCTCCCTCAACCTTTAAGTTATATGTAGGCTTTTGCTATTGGTCTGCCTTGTTGTAGAAGACAACAGTAAGATAGTCGGAAACCATATTTCTAAGACTTAATAGACTAATTATCACTGTCTGTCTGTATTTCTTCCCCTAGGACCATGTGTCCCACAGGATGTACGTTTTATTCTGGACTGTGAAACTAACATTGCTTCCATTTTGTGGACGCCAAGTTCCGGTGCCTGGGAGTACCACGTCACAGCAATTGCAACCAATGAACAGGGATCTTCTTGTAACTCCACGGATCCCACCTGCGCTCTGTCTGATTTACAGTGTGGACTTAACTACACCGTGGAGGTGATTGCACAGGATGACACATGTGCTAGTAATTCCAGTCTGTCAGTGTTCATCAATACAGGTAAAATATTTAATGAAGTATCACTAAAAATCTTTAATCTTACCGATGTGACAAATACAATGCAGACCCTCAGGTTGTCAAAGTCTTATGTAAGTTCATTTACGCCCCTTCACACTGTGTATTTGTCACTTAAGGAACTTTGACCACAATTATTGACAATATATGACTTTCAGAGAAGGATAAGTCTTTAAGCACTGTACACTCTGGGGGAGATTTACAAAATGTCCACGGAACGCAGCACAGCTGCGCTGCGTTGCATGACAGGGAGGGAGCAGGAGAGCACCATATCTTCAAATATATGTCTCTCTCCTCTCCTTTCTCTTGCGCCGGCGCTGATTTCAGGTTCCGTGCGCCAAGCACACACCTTAGCGCCGTAGCGCTACGGGTTGTGCATGAGTGTAGCATAGGTTTTGGACAGGAAGTGTTTTTGTTCCTGTACAAAATACTATGCTAGACACGAGGAAAAGCTTTTCCCACTTTGTATGCGTGCTGCACAGTGCAGCACGCATGCAAAGTTGGGAAAGGAAGGAGAAATGAAAGCATTTCTCCTTCCTTGCTCCTAGTTGAAAACGGCGCAGTTTTCTCACGCTAAACCCAATCTACTATTTTTAGGAAATTGGGTTTAGTGTGAGAAACCGTGGGTGGTTGTATGGGAATGCCCATGTACTACCCTTGGCACGCCCCCATGGCGCAAAGTAATGCGAAGCAGCGACATGCGCGGCTTCACATTACTTTTACGTTATTCCAGTGCTAAACGAGTTTAGCGCTGGAAATGTAATTAGGAAAAAAAGATTATGCGCCGTTTTGCGTCACTTTTGGGATGCAAACACGGCACAAAATCTTAGTAAATCTCCCCCTCTATGTCGGAGCCTGGATTACCTTATAATGTTGCACACTTCGTAGCATTCCTCTAGTTTTCTGTTCTAAAATGGCATTAAGATGGAATTAAAGTCTTTTGCTGCCCTAGTAGAAGTGACATTTTTCTAACCCCTTACTTGTAATGAAGAAAATATTTTCCTTGTGGGGGCCGCCAGGGTCGGCTTTAGGGCAGTGCAACTGGTGCGGCCACACTGGGCGCTGACCTGTGGAGGGGGCGCTGACCTCAAGGGGGGCACTGTGTTTATCAATAACTTATTATTGGAGAGATGAGAGGCACTTTTGCCCGGTGGTAGTGCGGGAATCCGAGGAGCTGATCAATGGGTGGGAGGGCGCCAAAAATGATTGTCGCACCGGGCTCCACCAGCGCTAAAGTCGGACCTGGGGGCCGCCTATTGTCACTTTGCCGATGTTGCTTGATGCCTATGCTTGCCTTACCATAATTCCAGCCATAAAAATCTATGGATTGCACCCTACAAAAGCCAGGGGAAAATGGGAGATAGCTTTTAAAATATACTCCATGTTGCAGAGATGGGATCTGTTGCATGGGTTCTGAGCTCTTTATGTTCTCGATTGGTTTAAATATTGAGAATTAGGCTCTCATTGCAAGCGGCTTGGTACAAAAGCATGGTAAAACCTGTTGTTGTATTACCATAACCATGCCATACTGCAGCAATATTACAGAGTGTGTAGCTGGAAAAGGGAATACCATGCAGAAAGTTTCCCCCAGCCACAGTGTCTTCCTGTTATTCCCCATTTGTCGCCAGATTGTCACCTGGATATTCCGGCTGCCTTGAGTGGGTGAAGCACTTGGAGTCGCAGTCTTCCTGCGCATTTACCACACATTTTATAATCCCAATAAGGCTGCTAACTATTCACAGTCCATTCATATTGACATTGTCTCAGTTATGAAATTAACTTCTTGGATGGGTAGGTTAGTCAAGGGAAAGGTTCAAGAAGAAGGAGCACAATGTCATACAACCTCAGAAGACATTGCCTCAACAGCTCTTAGACAAAACCTTGTGTGAAATGATCTGGCTGACCTGCATTAATCATGATAAAAGTTGTGAACTTCCTAAAAGGAAGAAAGCAACAACTATTTGATTGGCTGACTAAGCCAAAGATGGCCAGTCAGATGTCTGTCCTCTGCTTGAGTGGGTTACAACTTCCTGACAGAGGTGCCCCTTACCTAGAGCTCTTCCTGCCCATGTGTACACCTCGACCTCTCAGCTCTTTTCTATTCAGCCTTAAAACAAGTATTACTGAATGAATGAACTACAGTTATACGACCCTGGTACCCAAACCGAAGAATATAGCAGCAGAAACAGATTCTGCAGTGATTCACTAGGTTTTGCTTCCAGAGGTGAGTTGGGACTTAAGAGATATTATTGTTTAATTGTGACCCATTATAAAATCCATTCTTGTTGAATTATGTTTGGTATATTCACTGTAAATGAAATCTAGGAAACTCCAACAAACACTGTTTGCAGTTTTTCTGATACATCTTCTTCCCTGCTCACCCTGCTTTTTTGTTATTTATTCTGAGTATTTGGTCTATTTTAAAAATAAATGTTAATGTTTCTTCCCTGTAGTGCCGTGCATGCCGGAGAACAGTCAGGTGCACATGGACTGCATGAATAATAGTGCAGTCTTCACATGGGATCTGAGCAGAGGTGCCCAGACCTACCTGGCCTCCGTGACTGGAGATCACAGCTACGTAGCGTCTTGTGACACTGAAGGACGCGACTGCCCGGTCAGTGATCTGATCTGCGGTGCCAACTATATATTTTCTGTTCTTGCCTCGAATGGAATCTGCAACAGCTCGTCCTCAGCTCCTGTGCTTTCTGGATTAGGTACCACTCTCACCCTCTTTCACAACTTTCATTTTATTTGTGGTGTGGTATTGCATATGTAGTGGCTGGTAAATTCTAAAAACCGTCGGGCATATTTTCCAAATAAGCAAGTTAAAATCCTCAGGTTTGAGTCATGAACTTTTTCAGTACTTTCCTGGTGTGTCAAGTCAGCCTGGCCCTCTACATGTGTTTTGGTACAGGTCAGGGTCCAGAGAAATCTTTGGAAACGTGAACTAACTGTGGAGTTTTCATCACAACTCCCTAAACGTGATTCAACAGTCATAGGTAGATGATTTGGTATGCAATACAGCAATGCCTCCAATAATCTTCAGATGTACGTAGCATCTTCCTTCACTTATACTTTCTGCATGCTTTAATGTTTCCGCCTCCCTGATCCCTCCTTATAAGTACACGTATATGTTATGACTAAGAATGCCCCACGAGGAGCAACAGCCCGATGATGAAGCATGACACCCCTTGGGGTGTGTGAGGGCAACAGAGTACAAGTGGTTGTTCCACTTCATGAATGGGCCCCCATTTTTACCTAGGATATCTTAATTTCTTTCTTCTGTCCCCCCACCCCTTTTTTTCATTGCACGGGTGACTAATTGCACCCTCATGCGTGAGTGACTTTTGCACCCCGCATACAGGAACAGTGCCCCTTGTGTTAACGATGACTAAGAATGTACCTTGACGTAGCAGGGCAGGACAATGAAACATTGCAAATTCAGCAATTTGTTCAATGGCACCACGGAAATAGCATCAGCAATAGACGTATCCAACTCCATAAATATTTTAACTCAGGTATCAGCTTTTTTAGTCCAACATGTCAGAGCAGGTAAGACAATCACTATCACATTAAGGTATCTTATATAGAAACATCACTTTAAAAAAACAAAATAATGCAACATAATTAATTTCTCACTGGCTAGACACCCACAACAGTGTTCAAATATCAGAATCAGTAATAAGCATAATTATAAACAAGTGCGTAGACATCCCAAAGTACTTCCTAAGAGTATGTAATATAATGTTGGCCGCAAAGAATCCAGAAAACAGTTGTGGCTACTTATCGATTTTCTCTGTGTGCACTGAACAAAGAGGGATAAAAGACGATCAACAAAAGAAAATCAACAAAATAGTTAGACCATAATTTTAATTTTTAAATCTCCAAAGACAATGTCTGCAGGAGGAAAGCAGTGCTGAATTGCACTGAGTTAAGATGAAGTTAGTGATCTGGATTTCTGAACAGATAAAACAGGTTTGTCCTTTTTCCATCTTCTAGGTCTCGGTTCCTCACAACCACGTGGCACCAAAATCGTAATCTTATTCTTTCAGTTGATAGCCATGCGCCTGTTACTGAATAAAAATCCAAAAACGAAACACGTACAAGTCCAACGTCCACAATCAACAAAGTAAAGATAGAAGTAACATTAACCTTTAATTTCCTGCAGGATCCACTTGTTTTCTCCTCACAGATCATACAGTTGACTTAGCCTGGTCTACCCTTATTGCTGTCTGCGTTTTCGCTTGCTTGCACGTGTGCCGTTATACACCATTAATTTCGATTGGTTGTTAGTGTGTAAATACTGTTATTAACATTTTCTGTCTTTCAGGTCAATCCATAAGACCCTCTGCTTACAGAAGAATGCTTATGAATTTTTCAGCACTTTGGTTTCATTGAGTTGGTGCCTGGTATAACTGAAATTTGTCTTTTTCCTTCTTCAGTGCCGTGCCCACCCGAGCTAGTGGAGACTTCCATCTACCACCCTGCCATAAAGCCTCAAGAAGTTCAAGTGTCCTGGGGTGAAAGTCACTGCGCCGCGGACTATATGGCCACGGTTCAAGGATCCATTCAAGACAACGCAGATGCCCTATTCATATTGAATTCCTACTGGACTACATACCCCGACTTTTACATTGCTACGCCATGCAGCTCTGCTTATAATGTTACGGTCACTGCTAGAAACTCAGCTGGAATCAGTCTCCCATCCATCCCCATCAGTGGCTTCACAGGTAAAAAATATTTTTAATTTCCACCTAGGGCAGAATAAGGACTTTGCAGCCTGTCCGTAGTCCAGCCTATGGAGACTTCCATATTCAAGTGCTGTAGACCTAGCAGTGGCGGCTGGCATGTCCCAGGGGTGGTAGGGCAGGTGGGACAATAAAACAAAAATTAAAACAACTCACCTGCGAACGCTAAAAGACATCCTCCTCCTCCTCGATGGTCTTCTCTCCTCCCGGCAGGCAAGCTCCAGACTCTAATAACCAAATCTAGCACTACTCTCATCAGCATGAGAGCAGTGTTAGTATTGGTAGGAGCGGCCTCACTCGGCGCTCCACAGCTCTCTGGAGGCTTTGGATTTCTCTAGCCAGCTGTCTTAAGACAGCTGGGTTAGAGAGGTTTAAAGTATGCATGTGTGGCTGGCCTACACAAGATGGCCAGGCCAAAAGACATGCATGCTTTAAACTGAAAGTGCCCTGCTCTCGCTGCTGCTGTCATTCAGCAGCAGCCCCTGCCCCTGTCCTGACGCTCCGCTCGGGACGGGGTGAAGAAAAATAAAATGGTAATGAATTAACTTCATTACCACTTTATTTTTCTCTCTGAGGGCATTTCAGTGGGGCGACGCTCCACCGCTCAAATGGAAGAGCACCCCTGAGACCTAGCAGCTCAAATGGATGGCATGCCATTTCCTATACAAATGAAGACTGAAAAAAAGAAACTAAGGAAGGTGAATCTCATATACCCAAAGAGTAGTTGTTTCCAAAGAGCAATCTTCTGATTGTCTGAAGAGGTGCCTGATTCCTGCCCTACATTCGATATGACATTTCTGGATCTGGGTCAATGATGTTACTAGCTTTTACAGAATGCTCAGTTTCCAGAACTCCTACAGCTCGGGGGACTGGAAATCCCTAGTGCCTAAGAGTTCAGAAGAAATAGTCAACACTCAAAGTTCCCTTCACTTTGTCAGCTGAGAGACACAAGAGTAAGTTGAAATGTTGTGTGCCCCGATGTTTGACAGTGTCATCAGTGTTGTCCACTGTCAGCTGGTAGCTGCTTGATGTTGCCAGGCCAACAAGTCGAGTCATGGCCTTTGACCAGCACAAGGAAGGGCAGCCATTTTGAGAGGCACTGATCAGTCGTTTGTGAAGTTTCCGTCTAAAACTGTGTTCCATAACAACATAGTCTGTGATTGTTGTTTTATAAGCAGTGGGCCTTTTAGTCCCTGAAACATTTAGAAACCCGTCTTATTTTTAAGAAGAATTGCTATTTATGTGGAGAATAAGATTTTGGGGGATAGAGCAGAAAACAAATCTACTCAACATGTTTAACTTTTTTTCTTCCAGCACCCTGCCCGCCAAAATTAATTGCAGCAAATGTGGACAGCTCTTCACTTCAAATTTCTTGGCAGGCATCACTTTTCGCTACAGAGTACAGAGTAACAAATGCAGCCTCAAACGATATACTCTGTAGTACAACCAGCCTCTCTTGTGACGTGCCCCTCACGTCAACAAATTTGGAAATTACGGCCTTAAACCCTTCTGGAGAGAGTCTTCCAACTACCGTACCAGGTAACTGGCTGTGCGAATGGCGCTTCCAGGCGGGGAGAATGTGCATCATGGTGGAAGCGACGTCAGGGAACCGCGCTGTGCTTGCACTGAATAGTATGATTGCAGGACTGTTTCTACGACTAGGCCACACAGGTTCTCTCTCCATGGTGCCCTTTCCTGTGACATGTCACATATGAACTCTTTTAATAGGGGTGTAGTTATATGGGGGCTTAGAAAGGTCTTGGCTACAAAAATGTCCTTCACCTGGGGGGTCAAAAATACCTCTAGACTGTCCTATATAATTGAACAGACAATATTGTTTTACATTCATATGGATTTTCAACAGCTTCCTCCAATATGTGCCAGAAAAGGAGATATTTATTTGCCTAGATGACACTTCATGGTGGGAGGTCGATTTTTTTCTTCAATTAACGTTGTATTGCTATACTAACTTAGAGCAAAATGAATATGCATGTATCTTTAATGTATGCAAATGTTCAGGGCGTAATATGATTAGTATCATTGATGAGTGTGGGTAGCGGCCATGACTTACAAGAGGTGAAGCCCACAGTGGGTAGTGTTGATCCTCGCCTCCCTCAACAAATGCAATATATAGCAGATTACTCTCTGTGCACTACATGTATAGTATATGCAAATAGGTTCTTTAATGTGAATGTGTTTTAATTCACATAATTATTTAAACCTATTCAGACCACAATCTCATTGCATGGGTCCATATCTTGAAGTGGGAATGGCATAAGATGCAGATCTATTATGGGAAACAAATGTGACTTAGCAACTAATAATCAATGTCTGAAGACATAACATGTTTTATTGGACCATATATATTTTCATTGGCAAGTCATAATATTTGTGTCTGTATATAATACAGACACACACACAGTACACTATAATATATATATATACGAACCTTCTCTTTCCAAAAACAAAAGTTCATCCACCTCAGCTCCTTCCTTGAAAGTTTCAGGGTGATCTGTCAAAAAAGAAGAGTCCCACAACACTTTTTTCCAAATCAAATTTCCATAGGATAAATTAGACAACGATACAGAAGTATCAACAACAACAGTATTGCACCAAATATGGCAGGAATCTAGATATTTAGAAACCGTGGCATTTGTTGTAACTCTTTTCAGACGTTTCAGAGGAATGAAGACTCAAAGTTTATAGATATCTATTTCCACAACACTGACACTCATGGGAAATACGTCCAAAAATTAATTATGATTTGTCGGATCAACAGAAGTCCCACAGGACTAAGCGATACGATTGGTGTCTGTAACATAAAGAAGAATGTTGAGGGTGCTTGAAAATATTTTTTAAAACATATTGAAGGGGGCAGGGTAAGGATACCCTGACGACCATGCCCTTGTGGGAAGTCAGGTAGGGACCCCCAGGAGCCAAAAGGGTAAAAAGGGGGGTTTTCCCTCATCACGGCCCTGCAGGTCTCACGTGAGACCCAGCGTTCCCCCTATATGGTCCCATGGGACTCTGTGTCACTCCAATAGGACTCCTGCAAGACCAAAAAAAGAAAATGTGGGATTGCGGTCTGTGGCTGGTTGGCTTCTTGCGGAGGTGTTGGACAGGTGGAAGATGGGTGCAGTGCCTGGCAGCAGGTCACACCCTACAGCCAAACACCCAGCATGCAGGGCAGAGGTTAGCTGCCCGCCAGGATTGGCAGCCCGCAGCAGTTGGGCACAGGGCCATACATATAGATGGTGAACTGGTAATTTCCCTTTGAAAAGGTGGCCCCCACCTGTCTGGGCTGCGTGGCTGCTGGAGCAGAACCTAAAAGGTTGCAGCCTTTCAGTGTGTGCAGCACAAGTAGAGTGTTAGTTCTTATGACCAAAGCACACAAACCTGAGCTAACTTCTTGCCGTTTAGAATGACAAGTTCCTGTCTAGAACTGCCACCATATGAGGTAAGATTCCCCACCCTTTCTTCCTCGAGGGACAATAGGTAAGTGCCAAGAAGGTGATGCATTGAACCGGCCTAAGCAGGGCTGGCCTTTAGCTTGTGCCAGTTGGGCCTACGGACAGGGTGCTGACCTCCAGAGGGGTGCATGAACTGCCTACAGCAGTGCCGCTCGGACCTGGGTCCAGAGAAAAGTCTGTTTAAACACTGTTTCTGAAGGCTGCTGGCACTCATGTCAGTATTTTGTCGGTTTTTCCTTTCATGGTGCTCTTTAATCTTGCCCACTTACCTTCGCCCTACTCCTCCCAGGCAAGGATCAGTAGAAGGGGGCCACAAATGTGGTTACATATACCGCAATATATGAGCAAAAGTCAGCTCTGGGTCTAACATATGAAAAAGTAGTACTGGTGCGTGGGAAGGGTCAGGGAAATTTGGGGGGGGAGAAGTGAAAAGGCCTGTCCTGGGAACCTGGTGAGGGAAGGTGATGACCGTTGAGGAGTTTCTCCTTGTTAATTTATACCCTGTGGTGCAGGCCTTTAACGAGCTTCAACCTCCAAGCACCATGATAGGTAAGTCAGCACTCATCTCACAGGTGTCGAGTGAGCAAACAGTATATTCCCCTCCCCATAGCGCACTACATTTCTTGCAGAGAGGCCGCTTCCTTCACATTGAATGGCCTCTCGCTGTCAGCAGAGGGGACTCTCATTCTCTACAGCGAGGTAACTTAAGTCACAATAGAGGAGCCTCTCAACCGATAGTGTCCTTGCTCTACTCTCAGAGGCCTCTTACTCCCCAATCCTAAACATTATCCTCATTGTTTTAAATTAATTTATGTTGGAAATGATCATATTTTGAGTGGCATTCCTGCAGATGTTTGCCTTCATTACCCTATTTTTTGCTGAATCCTTTTTGTTGGTATTAGGACTCTGCACACATTACTACTGCTAACCAAAAGCATGGTAGAATTGGTATACACCTAATGGACACATTTAATTTACTGAAAAGCCCCTAGTAAATAGTAATACATGTAACCAGGGCCTGTAAATCAAACTCCTACAAGTGGCTTGCAGCACTCAATGTGCCACCCACTAAAGTAACACTGTAAAACATGTCTGAGGCCTGGCAATGCGGCTCTAGGGCAGTTTTAAACTGTCATTTCGACCTGGCAAAATAAAGCTTTTCTCATGCCTAAACTTTCCTCTATAATATTTTTTAGTAATCTCCATGGTAGAGCCTAAAGGCTCATAGGACAGGTCCGGGTTTTTAAAAAGTAGGACAGTGTACTTAAATCTTTACATATCCTGACAGTGAAAAAAATCCCAGTGGTCGTTTTTCCCTGCAGCAAGACTAGCTCTCCCATGTACTAACACTGGGATACCTCATTAAACTTAATAAGCAATAGCTTCAGTTTGGAAGCAGATAGAGAAATATGTCTTCCACTCATTTGAAGTGTAATTCAAAATCCTCGTTAATGGTAAAGTCAGATATTAAATTCCTATTCTGAAAATTCCACGTCTAGAAAGTTTTTTTCAGAAACAACGGTCCCTCACAACAAAGAGATTTTTGAAAAAATACACATAGAGATACAATGATGACTATATTTGACTGTCGTACTGGACAAAATCATTTAATGTAAGCAATTTAAAACAACAACATATAAGTGGGGTGTGATGATGCAACTAAATTCTTGTATTTGCATGTGTTCCTTTTAATGATTCTTTATCAGATTGCAAGGCGGAGGGAATTCCATAGGTGCCAGTTGCTACTGGAACCTTGGAAAGGACAGACGCCAGGCTGTGTATTGATTAAAGTATTTGTTCACATCTCAGATACTTGTGTGATGTCTGACACTATCTTTCATCACCACATGGGGCCACATACAATGTAAAGAAGAAGAACTGAGGCATTTTGAGTAGCGAGGCCGGAAACACAAATCCTTAGTTAGGCCAGCAAAATTACATTTCAGCACCATACCACATCCCAAAAAAAGCAAAAAGTGCCCCCAACGGGTCCCGCCACATGCCCACGGGTTGTGGGCCCAAATTCTTTTGTTATTTTTAAAAATAGTGCCCTAGCAGGTGCCACTGCATGTCCACTAGCCCGAATTCTTTCATTTAAAAAAATATATAGCCTCCAGCGGGTTCACGGGCAGCGGGCCTGAATTCTTTCTCTTTTTAAAAAAAATATTGCCCTTAGCGAGACACGCTGCATGCCTATGGGCGGCCGGCCCGAATGTTCTTAATTCTTTTTTTATAAATAGTGCCCCAGCGGGCCCCGCCACCACATGCCCACAAGCGGTAGCACAAATTCTTTTATTATTTTTTTAAATCTTGCCCTCAGCAGGTCCCGCCACAAGCCAACAGGCGGCGGGTCTGAATTCTTTCTTTTCAAAAAATATTGCCCCCCATAAGCATAAGCAGTGGCCCCGAATTGTTTTTGTTTCTTTTTTTTTTTTTTAAATAGTGCCCTAGGCGGCGCTCTGAATATTCATTTAAAAAAAAATTTGCCCTCGGCGGGTCACCATCCATTTTCAGCGTGCGGTTGATGGAAGCACTGAGGGCGGGGAAAGAAAGGTAGAGAAACTGCATATCTTGCCAGGCCTGGACAAAACTTACCTGCTACTTGGTGTCCCAGTCCAAGCAGCAGCAGTGTTCTCGAGGAACCTCCAGGCAGAGGGATGCAATACAGCAAGTGACAAAACACCTCGCCTGTTAGCTGACCCCCTCCTTTTACTTGGCTCTGTGGTCAACACTGGGCCAATAAAAGGAATTTTGTGGGCACTTTTGTAAAAGCGGGGGATTTTTACAAGACTGCTGATTTTGAGATTAGTTTGCAAATCGCGATATCCTTGGGGGTCTGCCAAATGCTAAAGGAGGAGGATAAACTGTTCGGATACCAGATGGTATTCTACCACAAATCTGAGTTTTATATATTTTCCAGCCAAAATATTGTATCTAGAACATCATCTACCACACTATTGTGAACATGAGCATATATTTGCTATTCTTACTCCACTTCTAAGTACCTTGAAGAAATGTACATTTTCAAAGGGATGTGGTAGTTGATATAAGGATCCACTATTATTGCAAAACGATATTTTGTCCTTCGATATATTGTGACACACATTCAAGTAGACCCTTCTCTGAAGACTAAGACTGTGAGGTTTTTCAATGATCATCAACGCTACAGCCCAATCTGATTGTGCACTGATTTGGTTTGCTCACCCTGTTAAAGGAGCAAGATGTTTGGAATTGTTCTGCTCCTTGCATTGCAGAAGATGCTCATGTTGTTCTTTTTTACTCATGTTTTCTTTCTCCGGTTCACAGGACTAGGATCATCCAAGTAACCACAGCTGGGAGGCCAGCGCCACTTCTGGTCACATCCCAGTGACTGCTGTAGAAGATGCTGCAGGGGATAGCCTCATCCAGCGCTCTAGTGCCTATATTCCACTGTATTTTTAAGTCTGAATTCTGTAAAATGTATTAATTAAAGCATGGCAAAAAATCTTGACATTTCCTGTTACCCCATTCATTTTAATTTATGTGATGTTAGTATTTCCGAAAGGACTTGATTACTTCCTTCAGCACTGAAAGCAATAGCAGAAAGTATGTGGCAAACAAATATATTTGGGATTTACGATTTTTATTTTAGTAATAATATATTATAATAATTCACCTTATAAATATGAAGTAATACGTCCAGCTTCCTCTTCTTATGGGATGTACATATGACCTCAGATTGCAACTCAAATCAATGTTCCTATTTGAATGAAGCACTGACATATATTCTCTATTTTTGAAACATTAAATCTTCTCAAAGAAAATATTTGCTTAGTGTTTTGTGAAGCGTTAGCAACGTGAGACCCTTTGTTTTTAATGTGATCAACATATTATTCTCTCAGAAGCTTACTTATTTTGAAAAAATCTAGTGAATATTAAATGTGCATTAGTTAAAGTTGTTTCTTAGTGATTATTATGTATCAGAATTATATGATTGTATGCATCCTCCTGAGGGGCAAGAATTTACCTTAATATTATAAAGGTATTATACAAGGCACACATGTAACCTACATTAGGGCCATAATATATAAAAAAGAAATAAAAGTATATAACACTTTAACTGTTATCATGAGGCTAGGTAAAGGTGCTAGTGAAAAACACAATCAAATGTAGCAGAATACCTAGGGTTCTAAGGATGGTACCTTCACTGGGGTCATTCGGAACAGCCAAACTCTTGAATATGCTACGGAGCGTGTCATAGTGATTTCAAGGAGCCCAGTTAAAGAGGGCTACTGCCAGAAACCTCAGTGTTTACTTATACAGGAACACCAAGGACATCATTCTGCGTAAGTAGCATCTTAATTTGCATGGGGCCAGTAAGTCAAGTTACCGCTCCCATCGGAATCATGAGATTTACTGAACACCATGGATCTCTTTTACCCGGAGATTTCAGCTGCTGGCAACAGCCAAAGTCTCTGTGTGAAGGTATGCAGGAAGAGGAGGAAATACTGGGAGTATGAGACTGGAAATACAGATTTCCCCGGGTAAGTCACCATTTCTTACCTTGTAACAGCCAGATTTTCCCAACCCCCAGAGTTATTCGTAGCCCCTGTAGCGGTAACTCAGGGGGTGGGGAAAACAAGCAACTCATAATGAGGGCATAAGAGTTGCATAGACTTGTATGATTGCCCAAATAGGAGGGCTAGTTGCGTGGCTAGTTGCTAGTGCTCAATCCTATCTGAAGGCTCAGTTGGGGCCGGGCAAGACTCTTGCGGTACAGCTTTGTTTCAAGGACAGATCGATCATTTGTGATCTGTTCCTTGATCTCACTCTTCTTGTGCAATCGTTTTTAGTTCTGCACCTTTGGCATCCATGGCAAAGCCTTTGCAGTGGATGGTCTGCTCTCTTTCAGCAATCCGAGAGCGTGGTAAGCATGCATCACTGTTGTCCATGCGCACATCATATTGAACTAGCACCCTAGCCCAAGGTGGCTACAGTAAATGCTTCATGACGCGAACACTTTTGAAAATCAGGAAGCTGAATCAGTGTAGACAGCGGCTCAGTCTCACATCTGATACTTGGCAACCATAGCCAGTTGGGGTTTTGTCCTCTGCTGCTGAGTTTGCACCTGCCATCTGTTTTCACTTTATCTTTGTCATTTTGTATCACCCCTGATTTATCCCAGGATTTTTACAATGTCACATAAGACTTGTTTGTACCTTTGAGTCCTGTGTTGTGCCTTCTTTCTGGGATGCGCATTTGCATGCCTGATTTGCATCCATAATTCTACATGCAGCAAAGAATTTGTGGAGCCTCCAGAAAATCTGTGTCTTCTTCCCATTCCCATATTTGCTCAATATCATAATTCTCAAGAAAGTTTTCTGTCGATGACCCTCATTTCAGGGTTGCCAGGGGTCGCAGCTGCGATCAATGACACTGTCTTTGCGACCCTTGGCCTCAGAGTGGCCAAAATCAATGCCAGGTACACAGTGGTAGCTCATCTTCATGGACGTTGCTTGCGTCTCTACTCTCTTTGTTTTGTCCCATTTTTTTACTACACAAATAGTGAATAATGTTTTATTATTCACCATTACTGTTATAACAAATGGAATACAATTAGCTGGCATATGACCTTCTATGGCAGCTGAGGAAAATAAATAAAAAATGCTTTTAAAGGTTTGTATGTTGTCTCCATGCTTGGGGTGAGTGTGTGTTTATGTGAGTGAAAAAGTATGAGTGTGTAAGTGTTATGTGTAATCGTGTGAGTGGCATCAAAGGTCAAAGGGTGTGTGATGTCACTTATGCTATGCCTGGCATTTTTGTGAATTGACGTTCATGGTTTCTGTATTCCTAAAACCAAGGTTAGGGGATGTAACAGGAGACATTACATTTCCATTGTTCATCAACTAGAACCTTGAGAAGCCGCCGGAGCAGGAACCTCGAGGAAACCAACCTAGAACTCATAAAAACCCCAACATTTCAAAGATGGATCTTCCATTAAACTTTAAAACTAAGAGGGAGACTTAATGAACAGCCATAATGCACAAATGTGCAACAAAAGTGAAGAGTATCCTCCAGAAGTTTCAGCTCTACAAGGCAGGGGGAAGGTGGCTCCTCCAACCAGAACATTATATGTGTGGTGTGATGCTGCCAACAAACGATGGACCGACCACCTCTTTCAAGGAGCGCCTACTCAATGCAAGGACCCATGCAAATCATACCATCCTTGCACGAACCTACAGGCAGATGTCCCCGCTATGCTGTGAGAAAACTCCAAGCACAGCAGAAGCTCTTCTTTTGCAGATACTGGAAATGGACTCCCATCTTCGAGGTACATTTTCAGTTCCCATAAGTGCGGCCCGTGCAGGTAAGAGCGTTGGGGCGGGTGGGGAGGGAGTCAATAGACGACGACGACGAGGGAAATTTAAATGAAAAAAAAAAGAAAAACACTTACCCTGTGCTTGCCTCTTCGGCGATTTGGGGAGCACAAGGTATGTCATTTTCTTTTTTAATTAATTTTTATTTTAATCTTCGTCTGTCGACTCCCTCCCCACCCCGCCCCACTGCTCTTACCTCAATGAGCCGCTCCTGGTTCCCATATATCGTAGCAGCAATCCCACCATGCTGCATTGGCTTAATGTAATTCCCACCAGAGATTCTACTGTAGCACCTGAAGCTGTGTTAGAGGAAAACCACCATCTGCTGGGCTAGCGATGGTTAAATGAGGTGGACTTTCCTCTTCTGTTGTTCCATTTGCCACACTAACAGCTGAAACCTTCAGTCGTAAAAGTTCAAATCATGTTGGAACTCTTTGAGAGTTATGACTCTGTCTCTCATTAGGAGAGGCCTGTCATTCGTGATAACACTGGTAACCCAATTACTAGGCCCATCAGGAATTATGAGGTCCACAACGTTTCCTCTGAATCTCTCATGTTTCCCCAGGAGATTTCAGCTGGTGAAAGTAGTCATAATCTTAAAGGGAACAGCAGGGAAGAACAGAATGAGGAATTACTGTTCCCCTTCTAATTCCTAATTACTCAGGCTAGCTATTCTCAGGGTTCGACCCATTATCCTGTTAATTACTCACCTTAGGAGTTAACATTGCTCTCACATTATCAGGGTCTTTTCATGATCACAACCCAGTAGATCCATCTTAGCTCTTAGGCATGCAAAGGTATGTACCAGCTTGAGCGAGAAGAATAGACAAGTTGGGTGCCCACACATTTTCTCTCAACTTATCTGGAGAGAATGTGTATTAGGCACCTAACAGAACCTGACACAGACTGTCAGGCAGTTTGATTTATTGTTGTGAGTCCTGGCAACCTTTCACCCCAAGTGCATATGCTTAAGAAATCCACACTTTTGTTTTTAAGGCTTTATTTTAAGTCACTATTAGTGCTAAAAAATGGTTACAAGTGTATCGCAGAAACCAAAGCAAGTAAAGTGAATTTGAAAGCAAAAAAAGTTACAATTATAAATACAGACAACATAGCATGTGGAGCATTTTAAGTATCCCTTCAAAACCTGATGTTCGAGGTATATGAGCTGAAGGTCATATGCTTGTTCATAGATCGCCATCTAGTGTTGGGTCCGGATGTTTGCACTTTGTTTTTCTTCGGAGAAGTCTTTTCAGTCATGAGGTAGGTGACTCCTCCCTTAGGTGACAGTGCGCATGGGCATCAACTCCATAGTAAGATTGTTTTTTTCTGCCATTGGGTTCGGGTGTGAATTGTTGCGCTCCGGTTCGGCACCGTTCTTTGGGCCCCCTTCAACTTGCAATCCACTACCCTCGACGGTATTGTTAATCAACCGTGTTTCCCCATCTCTGAGTATCGTTTACTCTCGAAAACCTTCGGCTGTGGAAGGCTGTTGGACATACCCGTGCCCGGATCGGTCGCAGCTGATGGAACAGACTCCATTCAAGTTATGTCCAAGGTGTTGCACTCAGTTCCCGCACACCAACTTGCACGAGGTGTGCAACCTTGGTCTATTCCCGGAACACAACGAGAAAGACTATGATGCGTGCCAGTCGTTCCGTTCGAAGAAAACACTCCGTGATCGCCGAGCTTGACGTCATGAAATGTACCAGCAAAGTGGCCCTGCGCCGGACCTCCTTGCAGAAGAGTCCGATCCAGAAGAATCGCAAGTGCAGGAACCCGAGATGGATGAGGAGCACCACTCCGTATCCGACGCAGACTCTGATGCCGAAGACTTGACCCCAGTACATGGACCGTGAGTAAAGAGCCTTCGTTCCGCTATCATCTCCTTTACAAGAAAAAAGTCCCGGTACCTCCTCTGCCTGCGGGCCAAGGTTGGCACCGAGAAAAGGTTTCGAGCATCCCGCCTGCAGGCTCGGCGCCGAAGTGCAAACAACAGCCTTCCAGTTCAAGATCGACCCGTTCCCACACTGGTGCCAACTCGAAACCTTCAGCGTCAAAACCAAAACACCTTCTGGTCTCCATTCCGCTGTTGCGGAAAGCTAAAACTTTGGAGCCGAAAGCTTCGGAGCCAAAACTCTCGATGCCGAGATCGACTTCTAAAGAAAATACAGCGACTAAAGAGTCTTGGAACGAATTCGCACCAGATCCGAAACAAAAAGAAATCGTAATCCACCCGGAAACTGGACACATTCATACCAAACTTCTGAGAGAAAAGAAAAATGGGCTTATCAGAGGACTACCACATTCCTTTGAAAAAGAAAACTTTACATTTCTGAAGACCCTCTTATTACCTACACATTCCCCTACACCACCATCACCTCACCCACAAGATACAGCGGATGATGATAATGATGACTTAGATGACTACGCACCACAACATGTCCCACAAGATCATGATCCATGGCATCATTATTATGTCCCTCAGCCTGATAATGACCCTGATTTGTATCCATCAAGACCTTCCCCTCCAGATTGGGTACATCGAGCTCATTAATAGAGCTGCTCAATACCATGGGGTAGAGCTCCATAAGGAGAGTTTAGAAGAGGATTTTATATTAGAGACCCTTAGTTCATCTCAAAGGGCTACACAAACCTTACCAATGTTAAAGGCCCTGCTTAAACATACTGATGACATCTTTCAAGACCCTGTCAAAGCCAGGATCATCACTCCCAGGGTAGAGAAAAAGTACCGGGCTGTACCTAATGACCCGGTGTACATTAAGGGACAGTCACCTTTAGACTCTTTGGTCGTTTCTAATGCTCGTAAAAGGGCTAACTCCCAAACCACAGGGGACACCCCACCTCCGGTTAAAGAGTCCAAATTATTGGATGTTTCTGGTAAACGGATAGCATCACAAGCGGCTAATATTTGACCCGCATTGCCAATGCCGAGGCATTACTGGCAAGATATGATAGGGCTCATATGATGAACTCCAAAGGATCATTGAGTTCCTACCTGACGAGCAAAAAGCCAAAGCCAGCAACTTTGTTCAAGAGGGTAAATTGATAACCAATACCTCTATCAGATGTGCCTTAGATCAGGCAGATAACGCGGCTCGGGCTATAAACACTAGCGTACTGCTTCGCAGACATGCTTGGTTGAGGATTTCTGGGTTTAAACCGGAGGTACAAGCCTCTATCCTTAATCAACCTTTTGATGCGCAACATCTCTTTGGACCAGCTGTGGATACATCTTTAGAAAAGATGAAAAAAGACACAGAGGTTGCTAAGTTTATGGGGGCCTTGCAAGCACCTTCTGGCACAGGTTCCTTTTGTCGCTCATTTTACAGGAGCGGCTCCAAAAACATCTCTGCAGACAATGCCTCCTCCTCTTACAAGAGCAACAATCAATCACCTCATCAAAGGGTTATTTTCGAGGAGGATATACAACAACAATAAACAATGACTTATTTCCCATACCCCCAGTCATTCCACTCCTTTCAGGGGACGGCTCTCACAATTTCTACCCATTTGGAACACAATTCAGTTACAATTCAATTACATTCAGTCGGACCATTTTCACATGTTAACACTCCAGCAAGTGCTTCTTCTCCTTCAACAAGGCGACTTTCTATCAACTCTGGATCTAAAGGACGCTTATTTCCACATACCAATACATCCATCCCACCTCAAATACCTCCGGTTTGTGGTAGCAGGCCAACATTATCAATTCATGGTCCTACCCTTTGGAGTCATAACTGCTCCAAGGGTTTTCACAAAATGCTTAGCAGTAGTCGCAGCCCACCTGAGAAGACAACAGGTTCACATCTTTCCCTACTTAGACGACTGGCTTATAAAAGCCAGTTCATACAACAGTTGCCTGCAACACACAGAGAAAACTGTGCAACTCCTTCACCAACTAGGGTTCACAATAAACCAGGCCAAATCCCATCTCCAACCCTCAGTGTCTCAAGACTATCAAGGAGCTACTATAGACACACACAAAGCTGTAGCATATCCAACTCCAGCCAGACTCAGAACGTTTCAGAACGTACTGTCTCAGTTTCCGCCTCAACACTCCCTACCATCTCGAGTGTTCATGCAACTTCCTGGAATGATGGCGTCTTGCATTCTCATAGTACCCTGCGCAAGACTTCAGATGCATCCTCTTCAGGAACGCTTAGCACGTCAGTGGAACCAGACTCAGGATCAGTTATCAGATCTAGTGTTGGTAGACTGCCACACCCATCGCTCTCTGCAGTGGTGTAACACACAAAACCTGTTAAACAGGCGTCCCTTCAGCAACCCGGTTCCACAGACAGTGCCAACCACAGACTCATCACTAACAGGTGGGGAGCACATCTCCAAAACCACACAATTCAAGGCATGTGGAGCCTCCACCAGAAACAGCTTCACATCAATCACCTAGAGCTCCTAGCGATCTTTCTGTCTCTCAAAGCATTTCAAGTTCAGTTAGTACGCAAAACCGTACTAGTTCATACAGACAACATGACAGCCATGTACTCCATTCAAAAACAAGGGGGGACACACTTCCTCCAACAGTCCCAGCCGGCACAGCAAATTCGGAGATGGGCCATTCATCACAAAATCTATCTCTTGGCGGAACATCTACCAGGAGTGGACAATCAGATGGCAGGTCTGTTAAGTCGACAGACACAACAGATCCATGAATGGGAACTACATCCTCAAGTCCTCCTCCCATTCTTCCAAATGTGGGGCTCCACAAACACAGACCTGTTCGCCACGCATTTAAACGCAAAATGCCCAAACTTCGCGTCCAGGTATGTCATGTTATGTTATGCTATGTTATGTTAAGCAGTTTTATAGAGCACAACAGCTGCCTCAGCTAAGAGGCGTCCCGGCGCTAAGCAACAACAGAGCAGTACGCAAAAAACGATCAAGGCCTACGAGGGCGGAAACAGGAATGTCTTGATTGCTTTCCTGAAATGGAGATAGTTAGTAAGCTCCCGAATGTGAACCGGCAAAGAGTTCCACAGTAGGGCCGCTCTATGCCGGAAGGAGCATCCGCCGGCGCGGGCTTTCCTCACCCGAGGAACCACCACTAGACATTGTCCCATAGAACGAAGTGATCGTGTGGGAATATAAGGTAAAAGGAGATCGGACAGGATATAGGGGGATGCCAGCTTCAGAATTTTAAAGGCAAACCAGAGTGCCTTAAACTCAATGCGCCTGGCTACCGGTAGCCAGTGAAGGTGACGAATAGCACTGGTCACTGAGCAGGTTCTACGCAGGCCCAGGAGAGATCTGACGGCCACATTCTGGACTCTCTGTAGCCTCTGTATTTCAGATGTATTTATTCCTAAATACAGTGAGCAGGTATAATCGAGCCTTGACAAAATCAAGGCCTGAATAATGGTCTGCCTGGTTGTAGCATCAAAAAAGGCCAGAATAGGTTTAAGCCCACGTAGCAGGCCTGCCACCCTCTTCGTCTGGATCTGAAAGTTGAGTGAGCTGTCCATCCAAACCCCCAAGTTCTTTACTACCGGCTTGGGGGTAGGTGCCGTGCCCAGACTGGCAGGCCACCACAGGTCACTCCAGTGACCATGGTTCCCCCCCACCAACAACACTTCAGACTTGTTAATATTCAGTTGTAAACAGTTGGCGGTCATCCACTCGGCGACTGCAGAGAGGTCGCCCTGGAATTTCCTGGCGTCCTGCTCGGGGTCACTCGACAGGGCCACCACCAGCTGAGTGTCGTCGGCATAGGAAACCATGGTCAACCCCCTGCTCCTGGCAACCTTCGCCAAAGGTTGAACATAGAGATTAAAGAGCAGGGGGCTCAAGGACGAGCCCTGTGGGATCCCCTGACCAATAGGGAAGGTACCAGAGGCAAAAGTGGGGGCGACTACCTGAAACGTCCTGCCAGCCAGGAAGAAAGACAGCCATCTAAGAGCTAACCCAGAGACCCCAGCCTCAGATAGGCGTTTCAGCAAGATGACATGAGACAGTGTCAAATGCGGCACTGAGATCCAGAAGGATCAGTGCCGACGTCTGCCCTGCGTCTAAGGCCGCCCATAGGTGTTCAGTAACGGCCAAAAGTGCTGACTCGGTACTATGGCCGGGTCGAAAGCCATTTTGAGACGGGTCAAACCTCCAATGTACCGTAAAAACGTCCGTAAGGAGGGAGGTAATATAGGCCTCAGTGATTATCGCAAGGCAACAAGGAAATGGGGCGAAAGCTTTCTGGTTTACGGGGGTCTAAAGAGGGTTTCTTGAGCAGCGGAAGAACCCTGGCCTGTTTCCAGGCCCTGGGCACAACTGCCTCACTCAAAGACCCATTGATCACCACTTCCAAAGGATGAATAAAAGTAGATAATATTCTTTTGAATTGATCAGGCTTCAAAGGGTCAGCAGGAGAGCCTGATTTAACATTGGCGCAGAGTGTCAATAACAGTTCTTGTTTTATGGGAGGAAAAGTTTCAAGAACCCCGTAGTTAGATTTACCTACACCCATTGTCCAAAGGCAATGCACTATGGATGAATTGGTCAGGGATATTTGCTTGCACTTTTAGGCCTCTCCCATTCATTCCATTAGTGGTTCGGAAACTCAAGCAAACGTCCCTGGCGCTAATCCTGGTTGCTCCCACATGGGCACGTCAACCATGATTCACAACCCTATTGGAACTCTCAGTAGTTCCTCATCAAAAACTACGTCTTTCACCCAGTCTCCTCACCCAGAGCCATGGCGAGATAAGATATCCAGATCCCAGCCAGCTCAATCTAGAGATCTGGCACCTGAAGTCCTAGAGTTTGGCTATCTAAATCTACCACTAGACTGTATGAAAATCATCAAGGAAGCAAGGCGTCCTAACACAAGAGCCTGCTATGCAGCCAAGTAGAAGCAATTTTTGATTTACTGTAATAACAATCACATCAACCTGCTTGATTGTTCGGTACAAACATTATATACTATTTGTTACATCTACAACATTCCAACTTAGCATACACATCTATCCGCTTACATCTTGCTGCAATAGCTGGATACCTCCAAAATAGGCAGCATCTGTCTCTTTTTCGATTACCTGTCATTAAGGCATTTATGGAGGGACTCAAAAGAGTTATTCCACCTGAGATGTCCACCTGCCCCAGTGTGGAATATCAATATTGTTCTCACCAGACTAATGGGTCCACCCTTTGAGCCATTGCACAGATGTGAACTACAATTTATTACATGGAAAGCGGCTTTTCCAGTTGTTTTCACATCACTCAGAAGAGCCAGTGAGATCCAGGCATTAACCATAGAAGAACCTTTATTGCAAATGCACCAAAACAAAGTGGTTCTTCGAAACAACCCTAAATTCCTTCCTAACGTTGTTTCTGCCTTTCACATTAATCGTTCGATTGAGTTACCTATTTTCCTCCCTCAAACAGATTCAGTAGCAGAACGTGCTCTACACACACTAGATGTCAAACGAGCACTGCCGTATTACATTGAAAGGACAAAACCTTTCCGTAACACTAATTAACTTTTTGTAGCCTTTGCTCCACCACACAAGGGCAATGCCATATCAAAATCAGGTATTGCAAGGTGGATTGCTAAGTGAATTCAAATGTGCTATGTAAAAGCTAAAAGAACATTTTCCAATTCCTCCTACAGCACACTCTACACGTAAACTGGGGGCTTCTATGGCATTCCTAGGGAATATACCCATAGACGACATATGCAAGGCTGCAACATGGTCTACTCTTCACACATTCACAAAGCATTACTCAGTGGATGTGTTAGCAAAACAACAAGCTACAGTGGACAAGGCAGTTTGCCGACACTATTTCAGACTACTGCAACAGCCACAGGTTAACCCCTTCTGTGCCACGCCCTTTCCCCCTCCTGTGCCAGGCGTTTTATTAGTGGGTGGGGTTCATGACAAGATAGTCTCGTCATGGGCACAGCGCGACCGTGCTCCATGACGAGACTATCTCGTCATGGGCACTGAAGAGGTTAACCACCGCTTTGGGAGATAACTGCTGTATAGTCTATGCATAAGCATATGATCTACAGCTCATATGCCTCGAATGGAAAATGCTACTTACCAGTATGCATCAGTTCTCTGTATGTAGAGCTGTAGATCCATATGCGCCCACCAGCCTCCCCGGGTAGCTATACCTGTTGCAGTTATATCTTACTTAGATGCATAGATTCATGGACATCTCCTTCTAACTACTCTTACTGGCTTCATTATCACCCTCTGCGGGAAAACAATCTAACAATGGAGTCGATGCTCATGTGCACTATCACCTAAGGGAGGAGTCACCTACCTCATGACTGGAAAGACTTCTCCGAAGAAAAACAAAGTGCAAACATCCGGACCCAACACTAGATGGCGATCTATGCACAAGCATATGAATCTACAGCTCTACATGCCGAGAACAGATGCATACTGGTAAGTAGCATTTTCCTTTAGCATTAAATGTACGTCATTTCTAAGGGTTGTCATTTGTGTAACTGAACTTCATTCATGTTCCAGTCCATGTCCTGCCTCTCTCAGACACAGGGCCAAATTATGTTTCTATCGGTAGTCTCAGGACTTTAAGTGGGCTGGGTCTCCTCGGTGCTGAGCACCTGCAGTTTTTTAAAGGGGGGCTAGAAACGGGTCTCTATCGGGCACAGGCGGCCCTTTTTTCCCGGACTGCAGTGACAGCTGGGACATAGATGCGTGTGTGCTCACACTGCTCACTGCTCACTTCTCACTAGTGGAGAAGTTAGGGCATGAGGTCATGCCAGGTGAGCGTTGTAGGGGAAGGGAAATCCATTAAAGAGAGTCATTTTAACTCTGGATTTCCCTTCTCTTTTTGAAACTCAGGAGCAGCAACATTATTGTGGTGTCACCAGGGCTTTAAGTGGAAGCTTTTTCGACATTATATACACGCCGTAGTTGCTGCTTATTTATCTTATGCAACTAACAACCATTGACAAAGCCAATAGTCCTGATTTGTAGGTATGCTGTTACTTGTATCATATCTGGATGCAATGACAGAAACAGCAAAATATAAGTCGGGCGGCACACTATGCTAAGCACAGATTTTTAGCTTATGTGTATTAAGCCAGGCCCTTCATTACATTGGCCACGCCTCTTTGAGAGACCACCCCCCAGTTTTTTCATCCCACTTAAAGCCTTGGGTAGGCTGTTATGAGACTGTGGGCTTGGTGCATTTACACAAGGAACTGTGCTGCTCTCTGCTTAACCTTTAATTAAAGTCCAATTCTCTTCCTGAGAGGGACAGTGAACATCAAATTTGTACCATTCAAACCGTTCATTTCGAGAAAAATGAATCTTGTGACTTATAATGTCAGCTGGGAGAATGAATGTGAGTTATCAATTACACATTCAGGTTAAAGCCTAAAGCCATTATGCCTTTTCCAAAGTATCAACAACTTAGAGGACTACATTAATTTATGAACGAGACGACGACGTTGGAAAATTAATTACTTATTTAATTTTCCCAGTGGTTGTCTGTCGAATCCCCCTCAACCCGCCCCACTGCTCTTACCTGTACGGGCCGCGGCTAGCAACATACTATCAACGTGTACAATAAATATAACACACGTTGATGCATGATGAGGAACATTACATCAACCAGTGCTTAACTTGAGCTGGTGCTCAGCACCTAATCCTCAGCACCAGCACTACTGCATTCATTGCACTAAAGGAGGGCCCCTCGCAGGCATAGAGTCTCGCGCTGTGGAGCCCCTGGGCCCCCACAGCTTCCCAGCAGGCCGCCATTCCCAGCTCATTCCGGTGCTGCGTGGGGGGCCTCCAGCTGTGTTCCAGTCACGCTCCACAGTATGTGGATGAAGCGCGGGTTCACAGTAGTGCCTTGTACCTGTTGCTCCGTTTTAGTCCCTCGTAGCTCCTGGCCCTTCAGGCAAGATAGTTCACTGGTATGTGACAGTATATGAAAGCAATAGGTTTCGGTAAGTTAGAGATAGACACTCCCGAAGGATTCCAGAGTTCTGGTTCTACTTCTCAGCATGGGTTAGCAGTAGGTTCCCTTGAAGTGCAGGGAAGGGAACTGTTTGAGACTTTGTCATCACAAAACCAAACATGTTGCTCTTAATAAAACTGAGGGTGATCTACAGGTCGGACTACTGTAAAAAAATCCAATAAGTAGAACTGGAGTAAAGAATGTTTAAGGGATAAACTGAAATGTAGTGATTAAAAGCATAAAGCGCCAACCTGATCATGCTAGACTATGTCGAATACAAAAGTTCAGAACCTGGTCTGCAAGACTTCAAACAGTGCTTAATTTGATCTGGTGGTTTCCGGTGCTCGGCACCGGCACTTAATAGTCAGCACTGGTGCTTGTGACAGTCTTCCAAAAGATGGATCTATCTGGCTAACTCAGAGATGACCACAACAACAGTTAATTATTAATTCAATCTAAAATGACTAATTGTAGCCGCCCAAGTGATTGTCATAGCTTTGGGGGCCTGGATTAGTTTGAATTGTCTCACTTGTAGGAGTGTGATAGTTAAGGGTTGTGTTGTTACTATCATTGGCAGCGCTGGCAGGGGCAATGGGTGGTGAAAGCTGCAGTGGCCTCCTGACGAGAGCCCTGGCACTTATTTTGTTTTACAAATTAAGCACTGACATCAACTATTGCAAAAAACAAATGACTTATATTGCCTGGCACCTCAATGAGCAAATAAGCAAGGGTTATACAAGGCAAAATATGTAGCAGGCCCTGGGGCACACTGCCTCCATTGGGGCATTTGTAATGAGACTCTCTTTGCCAGAGTTGGAAAGGTCTTCACTTCATTATTTGAGTAGCAATGACCAGGAGCCTCTATGAGGATACAACACTCTGCTTTCTGAGTATTACAGGCAACATTAGAGACAAGAACACACAAAAACGGCCTCCGCTACACTTTGTGTCACCTGACAAAGAAATGGGTTAAACAAATTAATCGGTCACACAAGTATAAACGGCCATGAGTGATGAACAAGCTGATGAGACTCCTCAGAGAGCTAAAAGACCAGTCCACCGTATACATGTCACCTGCAAGACAGAGCCTTAAATCCAGATAGGACTAGCTCTGCCCTTCAGACTTCTCAGGTTGGCAAAATGAGTAGCACTGAGTTGGGTGATACAAAACAAATTAGTTTAGCAAGTGGCACACAAAAAGATATTAACATGACCAGCCAAACATCTGCTACAAACTCAGGACCTTGGAAAAGACGTTAGAACCACAGTGAACCCAAATAAAATGTTTTAGGCGGAAATGGCAGGGCTTGTGGTGCAAGATCACGACTGCACTTGGGTCTGAGGCTTACACATCGCCTCCTCACTGATGACCATGAGATACATCTTCAGGGGGCCAGGGGGGGGCAGTGCTACACAGCTCAGGCTTTGCTTCATTCACTGTGGCGACGATAGGGGCTCATTACTGAGATATTTGTTTGTTCTTTTGTCTATTTATCAAAAATAGAAATAGTAAAAATAAAAGAAAATAGCATCCAAAAAAGCAAAAATAAAAAAAGATCAAAAAGTGATTGAACTCCTTGTTCAATCTTTTTTTGTGATTCTTTGTGTTTTGATGAAAGGAAAGAGTAACATTTTCTGGGTATGAGGGATCACAAAAGTATTAACTTTAAGAAAGTCATGGGGTTTGGTTGTAGATGTATTGTTAATGTCGAATCACTGACAGAATATTGGAACCAAAAATATTGTGTGGACAGAATATTGTGTCAAAAATGTGATTACCTATAGAAACTTACCGTCACAATATATTTGTTCCCGATATTCAACACAATATTTTGTCCATATAATATTTTTTCTTCTACATTTTGTCTAAATACGAATAATGGCTCCTTCTATGTATGCAAAAAAATAAGCACCCAAAATTCAAACTACAATTGCCCATCCGAGAAAATAAGATACCAACCCAATAACTCCCCAGAAGACGATACATTAAGTATGTTTTGTGCTCTGGGTCTAATTTAATGAAGGGTTTACCTCTGCACTGCAATCCTTTCTCTGCTTGATGTGGAAGCCTTCCTCTCAACCCAAAATAATGCACAAAGAAAGTTATTCCTTAGAAATCGAGCTTGTCCTGCATATGTTGGACTCGGCTTCACATGGAGCCCCCTTCTCTGACTTTCACATGCTGCTACCTCAGAGGAAGCACTTCCCTTGAACTGCAGGGCCTCCTTCCTCCTTACTTCCCTAAAAGCCACTTGACTCACATCATAGGATGTACAGGATGGACAATGCCTACTAGCTGCTTGGCTCAATTGCATGTGGTACACGTTACTTAAATAAAAACACAACATTGATTTTTTTTAAAAATATTTTAAAAAGGGAATTAAATGAATGAGTAAAATGGCACAGAAAAGGTGAAACATGGCGAGAGGCAGGACCACTGCTGCTACAGAGATGCTGCTGAGGTGGTGTCTAATTTCAACTTCTTTGTGGGATATATCTGTAACAATCACTGGTCAGATTGCCCAGAGGACCTTCTGCGCTCCCCAGTTTCAGATAGAAAGTTTAACAGACGTCTGCAGTAGAAATGTCAATTTGCAGCTGGTTGGTACCTCTGTCTGCAGGGATGTCTCCACAATCCTGCACAATTACAGCTGACAAACCAAAGTGTCAGTTGCGACAGCTTTCGGTTAAAATCAGATTTCCTGTCAAAACAGAAAGCCTGCAGCTGGCCAGTGGTCAGCACATATTATTTACGTGACAGCTGAAAATAGCAGAGCTCCAAAGCGAAGAAATGGTAAAGAGAAGGCACAGAGATCATCACTGACCCCAACACAGCCTGCTTGATTTGCAACACCTACAATGTATTATATCCAGTTGATGCCCATCAACCTGACATAGTAGAAAATGTAATTGTGTTTTAACATCCTACTGTAAACAAAAGATGGTAACTGCATATTTAGCTCTCTGTATTTGTACTACAAAATCTATTAGCTGCAAATTACTCAATAACCCCCCAGATATTCCATTGATTAGGATTCCCGGGAATTTGGGAGCACTGCTGCGTTCAAGTTCAAGCTCCAGTCATGAACTCTCTAATTCTGGAGCCACTGGGCCTTCAAAAGGCTAAAGACAGGCAGAAAACGAGTCTGGTAAAATGTTACTGGTGGCAAGATGGCGCCTGTAAGATGCTCTGGTTAATCTTGCATGTGGGTGTGACCTTAAGCCTAGGTATCAGAGTGAGATGCTTTCACAAGCAGAAGGTAAAACTGTGAAATGGGGTGCATCACAGGACACGGAGGAGGTTCAACGTTTCTGCTGCTCCCTACAGTTCAGAGTAATACACCTGCGACAATGACCAACCTTCCACACACGCAAAGACGCCCAAGAGGAGTTAACATGTTGACGCTCAGCGAGGGAGTGAAAGCCTGGGCATGTTCTCCACCCAGGCTATGGAGAACATGCAAAGTGCAAAGTGCGCATGACTGTTTGGCCGGCCCGGAGACGGACGGCCAAACAGTCATGGGCACTTTAGGTGCAGCAGCAGCCACTCCTCCTCTCGGTGAAGCGGGGAGCCCAGCCCCGCCCCACCCTAACCTGGCAGTAACTGCAATACAGGAAATAATATGAAAATAAAGTTCCATTATTATCATTTTAATTTTTCTTTTGCACTGCTTTAAAGCAGTGGGGCGACCCTCCTTAGCATTAGCGGTGGAGCCGCCACTGCATTTCATAGGGGTAAAAACAGTAGCAGATACTACTAAGCTTAATGCACAGACTAGCGCTTGGCAAAGTAAAAGGGTAAAAGGATTCACCGCCACTTATTCACTAGGTACCACTGCCCTTTAAACCATTTGCAAAACCAGCACCCCTGGGGCGTACGACACCTCCATCATCAAACATGAGAAAGAGGAATTTATGTGGCGAATCTTATGCGCCTGCCACGGCCGGTGGCATGAGCACAGCAATGCTACTGCCCGTGTCCTGTTCATTGGGTGATGGGATGATACACCCAAAATATCATGGTGGAAATATCGACTTGTATAAAATATGGCATCCGCGCTATTGACTACCATTATGGCCCTGATTATGAATCATACGGTAATTCCACTACACCCGATTCCAAACGGACCATTGTTCCCACCGGACCTGATCTCACCAGGTGGTAATTCCCACCAGTAAAATTGCATGGGCTTTGGCTGGAGCGGCGACTAAGCCTCATTGCTAGTTTTGTTTTCTAGCCAGAAGTTACCTTTCCTTTCCCTCACGTGCTACCTACACCCCTTTATTCCCCACCCCATTCTATGGCAGAAGCATACATTTACCATCTGTTCGGAGGAGGTGGTAAATGCATGCTTTAAACCCCACTGAACCGGGAATTCTGTGTAGTTTTATGACCAGTAAATTCATCCCCACATAGTTATCCCCCATTCCATGGGGCTTAACTTGTAGCTTCACAGAAGTGGGGCAGTTTTACTGCTTGGTAATTTAAGGTCACATGCAAATTTACTGCTCCACCAGTGCCATGCAACCTAATTCTTTTCCCCTGGCTCAAAGTTGTAGAAAATACCAAAATTAGAAGTTCAGCATATTCTCCCAAGGAACATCACCTTATTCTGTAAATCGGGCTCAAAGTTGTAAATACCACAAATAGAAGTTCAGCATATGCTCTACGTCACTTAAATTAATATAAGTATTTCAGCAACACGCTTCTCCCTAGGCACAGACTATTTTGTTTGGCACGCTTTAGGGAAAGATTGCTTTACAAGTGTTTAGTCCCGTGTGCCTCAGATCAGCAGTGTCTGTAGCATTCAGCCCTCTTACGAAATGAGAGGGGAGCTTTTTCAAAGATGCTACCGAGAGTTCCTTCTTGGATGACCCACGTGGCTGCATAACTTGATAGTTCATTGCCATGGTTCATAATGTTCATAACTCTGCAGTTTGCAGCACGGCCCTTAATAACACTGTGTTGAGAATTTGCCAAGGAACAGTGGAAAGAACTAGTTCAACGACTAAGCAGTGGAGACAAAGCTGCAAGGATGTGTACTCAGTCGAACATCCCACATCACCTGTAGAGAAGGAATATTGAACAATCCCGTTTTACAAAAGATCATTATTAGTGGTAAAAGCATTTGTGTGTCACTTAGAAAATTAGAGTAATCTGGTAATTACAAGGTTGTTTCTATGTTCATGGAATATTGGGAGTTGACAGACTGCAAAAAGATTGGGAAGTTCCTTCTTGTGCTTCATGTCATGATATTCTTTGTCAGGAAGAAAAGTGAGGCAGCAGGTACTAAAGATTTTAGCATTCACAAACCATCTAATTCGAGAAATTAGATAGTTTGAGAACTTTAAAACCATTTTTTTAAATGCACAGATGTTCAGATGTACATTTAACAAATTGGAAATCGGTATTTGGAAGGGGAGTGTTAAGGGCATCACATCCAAATACAGATTCCTTTGGTGTACATTATTGTTTCGCGAGAAAAATCAGGTCGCAAAACATTTATATTTTACCACCACCTCAAAAGGAGGCGCTACCCCATTCTCAAATTGGAAGGGATGCCCAAGCGATCCGTTCCCCGTCGTGAATGTTTAAAAGTAGACAGAGGTTCAAGGTACCACTGCTTACTAATAAAACACGTTTGCAGAATATTTAATGTTTCTTTTTAAACGCATCCCGTTTTGCATTTCGGAAAATGGCTGCAATTAAAAAAAGTGATCACGGATATGATGGTCTACTGATACCTGGGGCCGTATTACAGAAGTGCCTCGAGGATGCAACGGGGATTTGTGCCCGTTTTGCGTGCCCGTGGCACATTGGTATTACAGAAGGGGACGCAGACGCTTATGCATCCCCTTCTGTAATACTGAAAGCGCTGCCGCACATACAGTGCCAGTGCTTCCTCAAGAGGGCGTTCCCTCATTTGAATGGGGCATGGCCCCTATGCAAATGAGCGAATCCCTTTGCCTCTGTGCACGTGCTGTATTACAGACGAGGGCGCAGAGGCAAAGATGTTCTCAAGAGTTGCACTGATAGTGCACCACCTATTAGGTGGGGCACTGTCAGTGTGCCCCCTGATTGTAGTCCCGTGGGGGGTCCCATGGATACCCCCAGACATTCCCTTGCAGGCAGCGACAGTTACTGACTGCACCGACCTGCAAGGGGATCTCTAATCCGCTTTAAAAAGTCCAGGTGGGTTGCCGCTTGCACAGAGAAACATAGACCGGCTGCTTCAAAACCGCTCCGTATTTCACTTGAATGTGTTTCCCCCAGGGCAGCACGAGTTTGCGGCTGCACTTGGGGTAGTGCAATCTATATAATAGGACGCACTTTCCTTGTTTGCGCCCTGAGCACTCGATTTAAGGTGCACTAGGGCGCACACAGGAAAAGTGAGCCCTATCATAATAAGGCCCCGAGAGGCCACCATACCTCTTAATGTAACCAATCATAGTGGGTCGCAATTTGTGACATAGCTTATTAATATTTATGAGGTAGGTCAAATTGCAACCAGCTAAAATTCTGTATTTTGTGAACAAACCTATAATTACATAAGTCGGTTCTCAAAAAACAATACACTGGTGTGTAAATTGTAACCATTTTTGCCAAATGCCTTTTTAGTACATAAGGCCTGTGGTGCCTAACTGTTCCTACCTTACTGGCATATGAGTCCTTTGAGATAGCAGCTTGTAAAAACTCAGCAAGAGGGCGGGCTCCTGCAGGTCTTATAATATCAAATATCATCCTTCTTGTCCCCTCCACCCAAGGCCCTGTTATTCTACTTTGATATCACAATCAAAGGTCGCAACTGTGCTTTAATCATTAGCACTTACATCAATCTGTCCACAAAACAGAGGAAGGTATTTGCAGACAAACTATCTAATATCTTGGCTGAACTATTCCATCACTTTGTGTGGCACATTTTATTATAACAGGTACATTTAAATTTGAATCTCAATCACACAATAGCCTAGAGAATGAATAACATCTAGAACAAGGCTCGCGCAAAGGTATCCTACACAATTCAACTCCAGTCCTGCAAAAGAACACTCTAGGATCTAAGTAGTTAGGTTTCCTTCATTCTTATGGCATATGAGTGTTAAATGGCAGACTACCTTCCACTCAGCTAATTCACTATATGTGGGTGTCTTTACAAAGTGCTGCAGTGTTAGATTATGCTTTAGTTTAAGTAGCCTTGTTCAAAAACAATTAATTATGCGGAAACAGCGCAGAAGCTTGAAGGAAATAAGAAGAATGGGTAAAATATGTGTCCTCTCAGTATAAGTTAGGTTACAACACAAGTAATTATAAAGGTGAGTGTGAGAAATTGGGTTGTTCAGCAATCACACTCCTTGTCAGGGTGAGGCACAAGTCAACCATAAATTAAATTGTGCTCAACCCTCCGGTAGCTTGGCACAGAGCAGTCCGGCTTAACTAACAGGCAATGTGTAAAGTATTTGTGCAACTCTTCAAACCTCAATAAATTGAAAACACCACACAAAAAGGATCACACACCAAGTTAGAAAAATAGAACTTATTGTATTAAATGAACAAGACCAAAACGCCAAAAATCCAATCGGTAGAACTGGTGATATGCAATTTTAAAGATTTTAGTGAAGATAACGCCAAAAAGTACAAAGTGGCACCTGTGGATTTCTGATTTTGTTGGACCAGGACAAAGTGACCCAGGGGCATATGTATCAAACCCTTTTCCCGTTCGCAAACGGGCCGATTCTCAGAATCGGCCCGTTTGCGAACGGGAAAAGGCCTTTTGGGATGTATCATCCCAAAAGGACATCGCAAATTAGAGAATCACAAAATTTGCGATTCTCTATTTTGCGATTGCATTTAAGTAATCGCAAATTGCGATTCCTTAAATGCAATGTATGAAGCCTAGAAAAATTGCAATTTGGCCGTAAGAAATCGCAAATTACCACCAACTTCAAGTTGGTGTTAATTTGCGATTTCATTGAAAAATGCACTTTTTGGCATTTTTCAAAGTGCCATGTGACGCACAGACATGCCCTTAGGGCATGTATGTGCGCCACATGTGCATACATACATATTTCAGGGGTGAAACAGGGTGTCCTTTTGACACCCTAGCACCCTTGAAATTGCATTCTCATTTTGCGATTCTCAAATTGCGTATCGCAAAATGAGAATGTCTTCCCATTCATTCCTATGGGCCTCCTAGCCCATAGGAATGAATGGGGAGGTTTTCCTTAATTGCGATTAGCAATTTGCTAATCGCAATTAAGGAATGCCAATGAATCGCAAAACATTTGCAAATTTTTTATTACATCCCGTTTTGCAATTCTCAAATAGCGATTCCCTAAAAATCGCTATTTGAGAATTGCAAAAACTGAACTTGATACATATGCCCCCCAGGTAGGACCGCTGAACACAGTAACTTAAATCCTGGTTTGCGGAGCGTTATGGGGATCCGCGTAGAAGAGGGATCGCACAGCCAAAGTGATGTGTCAGTTCCGAGATGTGGCAAGGAACTGTGTTCACGATGCAGCGCGCAGTTGGTGTAAAGTATTGGTGCCTATGAGCTGCGAGGCTGATATGTGGAGTCCGTCGTCGAGGCTGCCATCGACAAGAGATGCGAGGGCCTGCGCTATGGATGCATTGCGTTGCGTAGCAGCGATTCCGAAGGCGTTGCGGGATGCAACAGCCATGCGGGTCTTCGCGACGGGTCCAATCCACTCAACAGCAGAGATGTGTTGGTTTTGCTCAAGGTTGCGTCGCTCAGCAGAAGAGATGCGTCTGTTCCACTGGATCCACAGAGGCTGGTAGAGCACCTTAAGCCCACTTCCAAGAGCCCAGGACTAGGGTGGCACCCTTTGGTAGGGTAAACTCACAGATGGCAGAATCCAGTTGCAAGGTTGTGGAAAGCCTGATTATATTCAGATCAGGAGGCCAGCCCTTGAAGTCATTCTGGGTTCTGGGTTCAAGAGATGTAGGTCCAGTCTTTCTAACCCAGGCAAAAGGGCGGAAGGTCTACACAATAGGGCAGCAGTTCTTTCAGAGCAGAAGTCCAGGAGAGAAGCAGTCTTTTAGCAGCACAGCATTCCTTCTTCCTAGCATGGTATAAACAGGCCCAGAAGTGTACTGAAGAGTTGGTGTCTGAGGTCCAGTATTTATGCTAAGTTATGCCTTTTAAGTGGGGAGAAGCTTCTAGAGGTATGCCTTTGAATTGCACAGGTGCCTTGCCATCCTGGCCCTCGTTCCAGACTCACTGCAGGGGGTATGCGACCCTTCTTGAGGAGATATCACAAAGCCTATCCAAGTGTACGTGGGGCAGGGCCCAGCTCCTCCCTCCCATCTTGCCACTGATGGCCCATCCAATCACACCTAGCCTGGCCATCTAGGAGGAACATACAAAGCCAAACTGTCAACTACACCCAGAGACAGGCTGACGGCACCAAATGGCTAACGCAAAAAAAGCCAACTTTCTTAAAGTGGCTTTTTTAAAATTGTAATTTAAAATCCAAACTTCACCATAAATTAGCATTTGAAATTACAATTCAAGGGAAACCAAACATGAAATGATTACCTGGTCCCATTTGGAAATTAAATGTATAAAATGTAATAAGGTAACTGCAATGTTATCCAAAGGGAGAGGTAGGCCTTGCAGTAGTGAAAAAATACTTTTGGTGTTTTTCACTACATGGACATGTAAAACTTAAAAGTACATATCCTACCTTCTAAATACATTTTACCCTGGCCTCTGGGCTGTCCAGGGCCTATCCTAGGGGTGAGATACATGCATTTAAAAGGAAGTTTGGGCCTGGCAAAAGGTTTACTTTGTCAGGTAGAAATGGGAGTTTACAACTGCACACAGGCTGTAATGGCAGGCCTGAGGTATGTTTGAAGTGCTTCTCAAGTGGGTGGCACAATCAGTGCTGCAAGCCAAATAGTAGTATTTAATTTGCTGGCCCTGGGCACAGGTAGTGTCTATTTACTAGAGATTTGCACGCAAATTAAATATGCCAATTGGGTATAAGCCAATCTAACATGTTTTAAGGAGGGAGCACACGCACTTTATCACAGGTTAGAGTCCTAAGGCCAGCGAAGAAGAATTCAGACAAAAGTGGAGGGCATAGGCAAAAGGTTTCGGGGTGACCATGCAGAGAGGGCCAAGTCCAACACGACCCCCCTACAGCCAGAGGAAGGGTAGACTAATGAATACATTGATGGGCTTCGCTGCTTAGGCTGTAGAACATGGACCAAGGTCCTGTTATGCAGAGTCACTTATCAATACTCTGTCTATACTTTCTTAAGCCACTGAACTGCCCCATGGTGAACACTTATCCTCACCTTTGGGCCCCATCTATGATGCACCTAACCTAACTTTCTCATAGATGCACCCCAGTAGGCAGACAGTACCACCATGACCAACAAAGTAATGTGGCCCATTCCACCCCGTGGATCAGACTTCTGTCCCCAACCCAAGGACAACAACCAACAGAGGCCACTGGCAGTTGTCAGTATCAAGAGCCAGGCACCAGGCCCTCCGGGGTCCTTTGACCTCTGAGGTCTGAGCCCTGGGTGTTTTGCACCCTACTTTTACTCTAGCTTCCACCAGTTATGGGGTGGTATCCTGAGACTGGCCACACAGCCCAGAGTATGTACCCTAAGGCTGAAGAGGGTACAGGGGTGAGTCCACTCTCACCCCGCCCCACCATCTTGGCTCCCATACCCTCTGCTTGGGAGTGGTACCCACAGAAAACTAAACTGTCAGTGTGCCCTGGGCGGCTGCTCCTCTCAGTTCTCCTGACACATGGGGCAACTCATTCCCCGGACTGCAGTCTACTGGCATCTTGGAACTAACTATGACCCACCTTCAGGTCACCTTCCCCACTCCACTCCAGGGATACCAGGACCATAGGGCGCAAGCAGTCCTTCCCATGGGCATGTGTTACCCTACACAGCTGGCCGGTGTACTGCTCTGAGTAAACTAAGCTTTCCACTATCATGATCTGGCTAGCCCTGGTGTCCCTCTGAGCAGTGACTAGGGCACCATTCACTTTCACCTGGTGGAAATGACAACTCCCACCCTCAGGGATCACCAGCTTACCATCTGAGTCCATCCCCCAGCTAAAGGAGATTATGACATGATTTATTACATTCCCCTGAGGACTACTTACCCCCAATACTATATTTTCCACCTCTGTAGAGGTGCCACCAGTGGGTGGTTTCCTAGGACAGACAGAGTCCCCCTACTTATGTCCTAGCTGAGAACAATCAAAGCCGCGGTGCCCATCGGAACATCCTCCCTGCTTTTTAGAAGGGTATGGGAACCCTTTCCTCCCCCTTACTCTGGAACCTGTCTGTGTCTCCCTTGACCTCCACCTCACTCTGCTGGGGGGAACCTGAACCACCCTTCTTGTGATCACTCCCAGGTACTTTATTTTAAACCCTGGTGCTGAGCCAGTGGTCTGACTCCTTAGCAAGCTCCCTGGGACCAGTGATCTCACTATCAATAAGATGTTGTCACAGATCTGGAAAACAAGGACTGAACATGTGTTTCCTTGCAATCAAATTGTACAGCCACTAATAATCATTTACTTCACCGCCCTTCACCCAACCATCCAGTGCCTTGCAAAAGGAATCCCCACAATCCACCCAGGTGTGATGGGCCAGTTTTGGACTGTCACTAATTTCAGCCTATACTTTTCTGGGGTAAGGCCATACTTCCTAACAAAGGCTTCCTTTATAGAGGATACCTCATACTGTCCCCCTTCCCTATACCAGTAGGGTGCCCCTTCCCTCGCTAAGGATGTGCTTCCACAAACTGGACCCAAATCCTCTTCAGGAATCGTGTGCATCTGTAAAGCAATCTCATAAGCTTTGGAACATTTGTCAATGTCGTCCCTCACAACAAAGTCAGGCACCAAACCTTCAGGAATATCGACCCTCATGTCTCCAGAGTACTGCAGGTATGCTGCCACTGTCACTGCTGGACCCTGCCAGTCTGGCTTTGATGTCCAGGTCCTTTTCATGAGACAACAAGATATTGTTTTTCCCAACGGCTCTCTATGCCTCAGTCTTTTTTGCCCCCAAGGCCAGTTTCTTTACCTTTGCCTCCATGGCTAGTTTTGTTTCTTCAATCCTTAACTGGGCCATCGGCAGCCTGAGCTCTCTCTCTCCTCCCTCCCTCCTTTCTGCCCACTCCTCTAGGGACAGGCTGCATGTAGAAACACTGCTCCCTGCCCTGGCAGAGGGCTCCACTTCAAGGATCAATTCATACCCCTCAACTGCAAGTGGCACCATAGGAAGGTCCTCTCCAGGCCCTTCCATCTCATTATCCTCTTCTGTGGAGGAGTTGCGGGCTGTGGCTGTGATGCAGGTCTTTGCGACAGGTGCAATCCACACAGCAGCAGATATGCATCAGTTCTACTCAGAGTTGTGCCATGGAGCTGAGGAGATGCATCAGTTCTGCTGGATCTACAGAGGTTAGCAGAGCACCTTAAGCACACTTCCAATGGCACAGGACTAGGGCAGCACCACTTGGCAAGGTAAACTCACAGATTGCTGAGTCCAGGTGCAGGTACAAGGTTGTTGGAAGCCTGTTTTTTCGCTGAGGCTTCAGATCGGAAGGAGTCCCTCTGGCTTCTGGGTTCAAGAGATGCAGATGCAGTTTTTCTCACCCAGGCAAGTCAGCAGCAGGTCAGCACAGCAGGGCAGCAGTTTCTTCAGAGTAGCAATCCAGCAAAGTGGCATTCCTTCAGTAGCACAGCAGTCCTTCTTCCTGGCAGAGTATCCACAGGTCCAGAAGTATACTGAAGAGTTGGTGTCTGAGGTCCAGTATTTATACTAAGTTGTACCTTTTCAGTGGCGAGAAGCTTCTAGAGGCATGCCTTTGAAATGCACAAGTGCCCTGCCTTCCTGGCCCAGGCTCCAGGCTAACTACAGGGGGTATGCAGCCCTTTGTGTGGAGACAGGAAACAGTCTAGTCAATTTTGAATGGGGCTGGATTCAGCTCCTACCTCCCATCCTGCCAGTGATGGCCCATCCACTCACACCCATTGTGTGTGACTATCTAGGAGGAATACACAAAGCCCAATTATCAAATACACCCATAGTAGGTTGCAGGCACTAAAAAGACATGGGCCAGATTCACAAAGGTAAACTTAGACCTGAAGTCTTACTTTACACCTAAAGTCTAAGGTTAAACCTAAAGTCTAAGTTCATATCTGAAAGTCTACCTCTAGCCCTGAAGTATAAGTTTAGAATTAATGTCTAAAGTTCGAGTTCAGGTCTAAACTTAGGGCCCGAGCCACAAAAATAAAGTTAGACGAAACGTCTAACTTAGACCAAAAGTCTCACTTTACTACTTTTCGGTATTCACAAAGGTAAGTGACTACTAGTAACTGTATTACTAGTAAACTTACTAGTATAGTACTAAAGTTACTACTAGTAAAAATACTAATAGTAAAACTAGTCGTATTAACTCACTTTTGGGAATACAGAAAAGTAGTAAAGTTAGACTTTTGGTCTAAGTTAGACTTTTGGTCTAACTTTACATTTGTGAATTGAGCCCACAGTGCAACAGAGGTAAGTGCTTTATTTGATTCTTCAGATAGATAGATAGCAGGATGAGAGACCAGCCAGCAACAGCCACAGCCAACTCCAACTGACACTTCGCCTTAAGTTTTATCACCTTGGGAACCCCAACATTCCGAACTTGAACCCGACACACCTTCCCCTTACAACATTTCACAACAAAAATGACATGTAAAATAATAAATAAAATGATTAAACTAAACATAATGTAAATCTAATAACTAAAATGCTTGTGCACAGTTACTAGTACACATGATAAAACTACATAAAGATGAAATAACAACACCAGCTAACAATTATTGACAAGCAAAGTACACTGGAACAAATGAAAAATGACAAGGTGTAACATTAAATATTACCTTTGTGCTGAAAAAGGTAGAAAGTGGGAAAAATGTCACCCATTTATAACTAAATAGTGGAATACTAGACAACAATCCTCCATTCATAACACAATTGTGAAATTTGTTTTTAACCCTTCTTCTGTGAGAAACCCTACAACCACTCGCAACTCATACTCAATCATCTGCCACGCCTTCCTCATTGACTTCATGTGCAACACAACGATCAGCACCTCCCCTATTGATATTCAAATCTCTACATTCCACATCATGTGCTACAGAAATGTTGTCCTTATTCCACCGCTTACCATTGTCTAATTTCACAATAATCTTTCTCACCTCCATCACATTTAGGCACTGAAAACTTGGACTCAACCTTGGGTACAATCCCCAAAATGTTAACTCTCACAAAGTCTCCCACTGACTTTAACATTCCTTCCACTCTTCCCCTCATACTTACTATGCTTCAGTAATCTTTTCCCTCCAACTTCTTCTACCTTGGAACTAGAAATATGAAATTCCCATCCACTCTTTTACTATTTAAGACATAAGAATGCTGACTCTCAGCAACACAAAAGGTAATACTCCAGTGTCAGCATAGGGGGTTGTCCTGACGGCCAAAATAAAACTCAACCCATTGTCCTTGGCTAGTTGTACATTGTCCTTAATAATCCTGGTGAGGGGGGGAGGAGCCTAGCGCGCAACCAAGATGGCCGCGTAGGTGCGAGGCTCCCGAGGACCACCACGACCTCCTGAATTAATCCTGGCTATATCCTGTCCTTGTTGAGGGGACTGCATCGGTGAACCCGAGCTGAGGCGCCATCCGTTTTTCCTTTTCGAATCGGACCCCGGACACCGGTGGGAGCACCGATTGAAGGTTGCGGCCTTCTCCGCGCTGGCCCCCCGGATTGGAGTAGTGGGGCGATCCGGGGACAAAGCGAACAACAGCGGCGGGCAGGGCTGGGCGACTCGCGTACCCCGTGCTTTCACTTTCGCTTTTGCGCTCTCCTTGCCCTCAAGCGAGGTAGGGTTGCGGAGCGGGGTGCGGTGGTGTGGCCTTGTCCAGGTGCCCGGCTGACCCGCCGGCCGTGAGTCGTCCTGCGGCCCAGTGGTCGCCCTCCCCCCCCCGGAACCCGTGAACTGGTTTATCGGCCCTTTCGAGGAGATTGACGCGACGGTGGGAGAGCAGGCATGTCCACCAAACAAGATGGCGACCGGGCGAAGGTGAAGACGACCCGCCGCGGCCCGGCGCCTCAATCCAACAGTATGGACCGCTACACCCTCCAGAAGGGATCTCCGGAGACGTTGCGCACATCCCCGGCGGGCCCGACGGAGGCATCTGCTCAACCGGTGGATCTGACCCTCCGGGACGTCATGGGCGCCATCGCAGAGATGAAGGCCTCAGTGGACCAGCGCTTCGACACCCTAGCGCAAAAGATAGACTCGGTCCTGGTGGATGTTAGCCTTGTGAGGGCTGACTTGTCCAAAACCATCGACCGGGTCGATTCCCTGGCCCACACCACAACGAGCCTCACGACGGACGTGGTGGCCCTCCAAAAGGAGGTGCGCCGGCTTGGCCAGGCGAGCGCCCTGATGGACCGGCGACTGGAGGATTCCGAGGGTCGGGCCCGGAGGAATAACGTTCGCATTGTGGGAGTGCCGGAGGGACGAGAGGCGGAGGCGGCAGATCTTTTTGTGGAAGAATTGATCCTTACCCATCTCCAGCCCCGGGGGCTGAGTAAGCTTTTTGCGGTGGAACGTGCTCACCGGGTCCCTGGGGGCAGACCTAAGGCCGGTGCCCCGCCGCGGCCTCTCATTGCCCGGATTTTTAATTTCCGGGACAGAGACGCTATCCTGCAGACCTCCAGGCAACAGGGACCGGTCAAGCTTGATAACATGGATGTGCATTTCTACCCAGACTTTACTCCGGCAGTCCAAAAAATGAGACTGAGTTTTCTTGGAGTTAAACGTCGCCTACGGGACCTGAACCTTAAGTACTCAATGCTTTTTCCAGCTAAGCTAAGGGTGGAGGTGGATGGGCGCACGCACTTTTTTGACCGACCCGAGGCGGCTGGGGACTGGTTGGATACTCTGCCTGGAGATCGGGGCCGGGGGGGTGGGGGGGGTGCGGTTGGCGGGGAGGGCCCGCCGGATCAGAACTGAGGGGTGAAGAATAGGCCTTGCTCTGGACAACATTCCTTTACCACTTTCTGATCGTTTATGTTCCCCTCCGATGGAGGTCGGGTGGGGTCTGTTGGGGGCTTCCCTCCTCCTCTGGGGGACTAGTTAGTTTTTCATCTATGGGGCGACAGGCACACTGCACTTTGGGGGGGCTGTCTGGGCTCATGCAGGGATGCAGGGAGGGGGGAGTTCTGTTGGGATGGTGGGGTGGGGGGGGGGTGTTGTTTGTTTGCACCGCAAGGCAAGCCCTTTACTGTATTGTTGCTCTCGAGATGCTCTGTGGGGGACGACTGATTGCTTCTACGTATGATGGGGGGTAGGGATTTGACTGTGTTGTCATGGAATGTTAACGGCCTGGGGGACAGGATTAAGCGTGGTGTGGTCCTGCAGTATCTGAAACGTATCTCACCAGATGTTATCTTCCTGCAGGAGACGCACCTTATAGGTAACTCCTTTCATGCCATGAATCGGCGAGGCTATCGTTTGGTGGCCCACTCGGGCTTCACCTCGGGCTCGCGGGGGGTGGGTATCATGATTAAGAACTCGCTCCCGTTGGAGATTGATGAGGTGCGCCATGATGAGAGGGGACGCTACACTGTTCTGGTGGGTAGAATGGAGGGTAGAGTGTTTGTTTTTATATCAGTGTACGTTCCGCCTGGGTTACAATCTACTACATTTGCGGATTTGGGGCGCCTCCTCCTGGACCTCCCGGGTGGCCTGCTGGTGGTTGGGGGGGACTTTAATGCGGTAGTTTCTGGGTCTATGGATCGCCATCCCCCTAGGGACCTCCCCCGGGCACGGGCCTGGTTGCCCGGCCTTTTAGATACTCTGGGCCTGGTGGATTGCTGGCGACTAAAGCATCCCGCACAGCGGCAATACACCTTCCACTCGGGTGCCCATGGTAGCCTCTCGCGGCTTGATTACATCCTTGTCCCGGCGGCCTATGCTGGGAGGGTGGGAGAGGTGTGCCATCTGGCGCGGGGCATTTCAGATCACTCCCCAGTACTGTTACATTTAGATGTCTTCCCTAGGGGGGAGGGCAGGGTGGCTCCAATCAATGCCTGGTACTTGCGTGACCCCACTATTCGTGCCGACTTGATCAAATCCTTACAGCGATACTTTGATGAGAATGTGGGGTCTGTCCCTTCGGCCATCTCCCTGTGGGAGGCTTTTAAGGTAGTTCTCAGAGGGGAGGCCCTCTCCTTTATCTCCCATGCCCGGAGGCGCGCGCGGGAGGAGGTAACTCGGGTGGAAGCCGAAATTGCGGAACTAGAGGGTGACCTGGGGAGCGGGGTGACAGACGCCAAGTTGCATGTTCTGCACCTCAAGCAGGCGGCCTATAGGGCCCTCGTCACGGAGGCGGCCAGGGGCCTCAGTAGAGAGCAACAGGGGCGACTGTATGATGTGGGTGATAAGGCTGGTAAATTGATTGCGTGGTTGGACAAGAGGGAGAGAGCGAGTCGTGTGGTTCCTTTGATTGAGGGGATGGATGGTGTGCCTGTCACCGAGCCGGAAGCCATTGTCTCCTGCTTCGCGGATTACTTCAGCGAGGTGTACTCCCCGGTCTCTCCCTGCTCGGAGGAAGATTCCCATGCCCTGCTTCGAGACATCGCGCTGCCCTCCCTTTCGGTGGAGGACAGGGATTTGCTTGACGCTCCTCCCACCTCGGACGAAATTGCCCTGGCTATTCGCTCGGTCGCATCCGGCAAGGCCATGGGCCCCAATGGTATCCCCATCGAGCTCTACAAGCTGCGACCGGATGTATTGGCGCCCCACCTGCGCGCCATGTTCCTGGCGGCCCACTCGCAGGGTTCCCTCCCGTCGGACCAGCGACTGGCCACAATCGTGGTGATCCACAAGGAGGGGAGACCCCGTGAGCGGGTTACATCCTATAGGCCTATCTCGCTCTTGAATGCGGAGCCCAAAATCCTCGCCAAGGTACTGGCCAACCGGCTGGTGGGCGTGGTGGGCGATTTGGTCCACCAAGACCAATCTGGCTTTATACCCCATCGCAACACGGCTCTTAATCTGCGACGCCTGCATGGGGTGCTCGCGCGTGTCCCGTTTGTGCGGGAGCCGGCCATCTTGGCGTCCTTAGATGCCACCATGGCGTTTGACACGCTTGAATGGCCATACATCTGGGCGATGCTGGCGAAATTTGGATTTGGACCGGGATTCATTAGCTGGGTCAAATTGTTGTATTCGGGCCCATTGGCGCAGGTGGTGGTGAATGGGCGAGTCTCGGCCCCCTTCGCGCTGGGGCGGGGCACGCGTCAGGGTTGCCCCTTGTCACCGCTCCTGTTTGCATTGGCCTTGGAGCCCTTGGCGGAGTGGCTGCGGTGGCACCCCTCCATCCGTGGTCTCCGCTGGACCCCCGAGCATGAGGACCGTGTGTCCCTCTACGCCGATGATATCCTTTTGTACCTCGCCTCCCCGCGTAACTCGCTGATTGTCCTGGTTGATGTTTTGCGCTCCTTCGGTCGTAACTCAGGCCTTGTCATCAACTGGGCGAAATCCTGTGTGTATGTGCTCTCCGGGGAGGCTCCGGCCCTACCACGGGACTGCCCGATCCAGATTGCCTCCCAGGGGTTCCGGTACCTGGGTATATATATTACTCTTGACGCGGAGGCCCGCTACGAGCGGAACTTACTACCCCCCCTCCAACGCTTACGGGAGGACGTGGCGCGCTGGCGGCGTCTTCCGCTTTCGCCGCTTGGCCGCGCGGCCTTGTTTAAGATGATGTCCTTGCCGCGCTTTCTGTATGCGCTTCAGAACACCATGGACTTGGTTCCGGCGCGCTACTTCCGTGAGGTGGAGGGCCTGCAGCGGCGCCTGTTCTGGGACGGGAGGCCGCGTATTGTTCTGGCTAAATTGACGCTTCCGTGGTACGATGGGGGGGTTGCCCTCCCGGACATTAAACGGTATTACTGGGCCTCCCAGCTAGCTGCGATTAATCATGGCCTTTACTGGCCCGCCCTGAACCCGGCATTTGAAATGGACAAGATGCTCCTGCCCGGTGGCGATTACAATCGAGCGCTCTACTCTGGCGCGCCCGACTCCCGTCTGACGGGACCGACGCGTGTCATGGTGCGTGTATGGCACGCGGCTAATGCAGCTATGGGGTGGAAGGACCGTTTGACCCGGGCGTCACCGCTATATGCGTCTGAGAGGTTGGGCTCCCTGAGGACATCGAAGGGCTTCGAGAAGTGGGACACGATCGGAATCAGCACAGTGGGAGATCTCTGGACGAGGGGGGGATTCAAGACTTTCGAGACGCTGCAGACGGAGTTTCAGCTGCAAGGCAGTGAGTACTTTCGGTACTTACAAGTCCGCCACGCGCTGGGCTCCGTCTTCCCGGATGTCGCATCCATTCCGGAGTCTTCTCCCCTGGAGGACAGAGTGCTGGATGGCCATGTCCCAGACAGCACGATCTCCCTTATATATAAAAAACTGATCAACGACAGATCGTGCCTGCTGACTAGTCTCCGCGAGGCCTGGGTTGCCGACGGGCTGGAACTGGACGACGAGGACTGGATTTCCGCGGTGGCCTCTCCGAAGGAGGTGGCCATCCCGGCTCGCCTTCGCTTCGTCCAGCTTAAGATCCTCCACCGGGTTTACGTGACGGGGCCAAGGCTTCTACGTATGGGCTTTGTTGGTGACGGATTGTGTAAGCGTGGCTGTGGTGCCTTGGCAACTTTCATGCATATTCTGTGGGAATGCCCACAGGTGGAGCGATTCTGGCGTGGTGTGCATGAGGTCCTGCGTGTGGTGACGCGTGTTGCGCTGTTGCCTGAAGCGAGGAGATGCTTGCTGAATGTGTGGGAACCGAATGACTATTCGGTCCCGCAGACGCGGTGGGTGACTCTGGGATACATGATAGCTAAGCGCGACATTGCTCAATTGTGGGGATCCCGGTGGCCCCCTGCGGTGTTGGCCTGGAAAGAACATATGGATTGGTGTATGTTTCGTGAAAAGGTAGTGTATGTGGCGAGGGGTAAGCCTGGGGCGTGGGTGAAAATCTGGGGCCCCTGGAACGCCTATCGCGGGGGTATTTGTGAGCCGCCACTGCTACCGGCCGCCTCACCAGCTCCGTCCCCCTAGCCGACCCCCTCCCCCAGCCGCGGGCATGTGGTTCCCCTGTCCCTGATTTATTCCCACTCCCCTCTTCAGAGTTTGGCTGCTGGTTGGGATCCCCCACTTAAGGAGCACGTGCTGTCACTTTGGATGGCGGGTTGCCTTGCGGGTGTGGTTTTTTGTGTTGTTCTGGTTTGAAAAAAGGAAACCGTATTGTGGGCTTGGAGTCATGTGGCGCCGCCAAGCGACTCTTACTGTAGGTATGTCATATGCTTCTGCCACTTTAGCGGCCGGCCGGATGGTTGTAGGCCCATACTTGTAACCCTTTTTAACATGTAATAAACGGTTTCAAAAAAAAAAAAAAAAAAAAAAAAATAATCCTGTTGAATCTCTCGACAAAACCATTACTTCTGGGATGATACAGTGAAGGTCTGGGTATGTTTAACCCCACAAAAATTTAAAAACTCAATAAACTGGACCAATGTGAACTGACTTCCATTGTCCGTTAAAACTTCATCAGGTATCCTTTCTCTTGCACAAATTGGCTCTAAAAATTCAAACACTTTGCAGCAATTAGCTGTTTTTGCAAGCTTGACTTCTTGCAACTGCCTGTAAAAATCTATAACCACTATGCCATACTCCAACACTCTCACAGAAACAACCATGGGACCTATGACATCAGTAGCTAATTTGCTCCAGGTCTTGTTGGAAATACTTATAGCTTCAACTGGACCGAGAAAAGTAACCCGGGATTTGCCACTAATGGTACAATGCATGCAATCAGTCTCAAAATGTTCAACATTTCTGTCTAACCTGGCTACCAAAACTTTTCACAAATTCTCCTTTTAATTGCACACATACCAATGTGCCTCTCATGGGCCAAGGATCATACATTACTTCTCATTCCACAAGCCACCACCAAAACATTGGACGGGAATAGTAGCCCTGTAACTATGGATAGCTCCTCAAACACGTCTGTACCCATCACTCGACCTCTCACTAGATTTCCACTGGGACCACCGATGTGCCTCTCATGGGCTAGGGATCATACATTACTTCTCATTCCAGAAGCCACCACCAAAACATTGGACTGGAATAGTAGCCCTGTAACTATGGATAGCTCCTCAAACACGTCTGTACCCATCACTCGACCTCTCACTAGATTTCCACTGGGACCACCCTTGAAGAATACCATCCCTCACTTCCATCATTTCTTTGTCGAAATTACATGCAGTTACCCACTCATACTGTGACATCACACCGTCAAAGTATTGTTCCACAGCGCACAGATTCCAAATCATTGCCACATAATGCATCTCCACCTTGGTCACATCCTGGAAAGCACGAAAGACAATCGGGTAAAAAATGTTTGACATCTGGTTCATACTCCACCTGTTAATCATACTCGTGAAGTCTGTATTGGCATTTAACAATTCTCTGAGTTGCTTTACCCCTCCCTCCCTTGTAGTAAACAACTGCCCAAGAGGTTTGTGATCAATAAGTACAGTGAAACATATGTCCTACAAGTATGGTTTAAAGTGGTTGATTCCCCCCCCCCCCCAGACCAACATACCATGGCTTTTCTTGCTACCACAGAATACGACAGATTAGCCCATCTAAGGCTCCTAGAAGCAAATGCAACCACTTTATCTCTCCCTTCTCTACGTTGTAGCAAAACCTCACCTTAACCTTTCTGACTGGCATCCCTCATGATCACACTTTCATCCCAGCTGTCAAAAGATTTAAGGGGAATAGCCGTGGGCTATCTCACTCTTTACCAAACTAAACTCTTAATCACACATATTGTTCCACTCAAATGTTATATTCTTTTTTAAAAGGTTCTTCATAACAAATGTTTTTTCAGCACACCTGTAAATGAATCTGGTATAAAATGTTGCTATCCTCTATAAAGGATTGCAACTGATCCTTGTTCTCAGGGGGAGTAAAATCCTCAATATCTTTCACCAGACTTGATTTAGGTTCAACTCCACTGGCAGATAACCTGTAACCCAGGTAATCAATACTTAGGGTTCCAGATTTACACTTCACCACACTAAGAGTAACTCCCCATCCTTTCAAAATGAAAAACACTTGATGCAATCTCTCATCTTGCTGCTTCTAATCACCAACATAGACCAACACATCATCCTGGAAAGCTATTACACCTTCCTTTCATTTAAAAAACTCTCCACAACTCTCTACAAAACTGCAGAAGCCAACCCAAATGGCATGCGTTTGAATTGGTACAATGCCTCAGGAGTTATGAAGGCTGTGATATGCCTGGAATCCTTTTTTTTTTTAAATGTATTTTGTTTTTCCATGATGGAGCAAAATATTTATATCATACTCAGAACATACCAGATATCGGCAGAGCTCATACATTACATAAATAATATTCTTATTTCATATTAAACATTAAATATTACACATTAAATATTGAAGGCTGGGAGCGGTACCAACATAAATAAATACAGACAATGATCCCCATCAGCCAGCAAGCGAGCAATAAGACTAAATAAGACTAATCAGGGGACCCGACATTCAGCATTCATATAATTAAGTATGGTTCCCAACACCTTTAACACAAGTTTCCTTCCTTTCAGAGAATAAAGACTATGCTCTAAACTAAAGAAGGCAAAAAATCTGGCTCTCCACATTGCAAAAGAAGGTGGTTCTTTATGAAGCCACGACGATGCTATACACAGCCGAGCCACCGCTGTTGACATAAATATAAGGTAATTATAACACAAAAAATCCTCGGGTCTGTGCTAGCAAGAAGAAAACTGAAGGATGTCGGGCTGATGTCTCACAAAATCTCCACATGGGAGATATCCCTTTTAGGAAGAATACCCTCACCATAGGTAAGTATCTTTGTCGGAGGTCGCAAAGAGACATAGGATTACTGGTTTTGTATCATTATTTTGTTTCGTTTCTTCACTCCAACACAGCAGCAGCTTTAGTTTTTTGGTCCTGATGAAAGCCTAGATACTTACTGAGATCACTTAGGCTGAAACATATCGACCGTTTTTTGACACTCAGCAGTTTAAATCCATACTGTTTATTACACTGCTTTTTAACTCTACTAGTGCGAGCAAGTGAATAAAGTGTTCTGTTTTGCCCCCAGTAGGTAGTTTTAATCTCACTATCTTTGATTCTCTTCTTTTTTTTGCGCTCCGTCCTCACTACACTAAAATTCATTTATGGGATTTTAGCATCCTCAATAGTGTATAAATACCTTAAAAACATCCCTGAGCTCCTTCCTCACATTGAGGGGGTTGTAGCCCTTAGTGGGACTAGGTTTTCCCACTGGGAGGAGAAATCCATATGATGAAGAATGCCACCTATGGTGGGTGAGGGTATTCGTCCTAAAAGGGATGCCTCCCATGTAGAGATTTTGTCAGACATCAGCCCGACATCCTTCAGTTTTCTTCGTGCTAGCACAGACCTTCGGGTTTTTTGTGTTACAATTGTATTTCAATAGGGGATATTTTCTTTGCAGGTCTTTAAACCTTCTCCCTTGGACCCTCTCCTCCCATTTTTTGTGTTACTATAAATATAAGGTAACCCACTTGCAGATTAGCCTGTCTAGTCGCCAAGCCACGCGTGACACCCAATACCATAGCAGTAGAAGTGATCCTGATTTCTATCCCTGTCACCATAGTTAAACAGGCCTCTATCCCTGAAAAAACGGATTCAACTTAATGCAGGTAAAACACACAGGGAGACTATCCACTAATTCTGCCGACATCGAAAACATTTGCCATCATTAACACCCCCCCACTTCATCATTTTTGCGGGTGAATGATAAAGATTAAAAATGGTTTTATAGTGCTGTGCCCAGAGACTCGAGGAGATCAATATTTTCTCAGCCATCTCGATGGACTCCTGAAGAAGCCCGTCGCCCTGGCCCAGTAAAGCACTCCATTTCTCATTCTGCGCTTGAAGAACATCCTCCTGCAATTCCAGAAGGCACTTATAAAGGCTGCCAATTTCCTCTCTGCTTTTAATTGCTTCAATGAGCCCCTATTTCTCTATCTCCCCCGATTGTGTTTTTTTCCGCAGATAATCCCATATCTGTAAATACTTAATAAATCTAAGTTTGAAAATTCATATTTTTCCCTCAGTGCAGCAAATGTATACACATAATCCTTCCCATAGAAGCCCCCAATAATTGTAATCCCCCTTAATTTCCACCTAGCCATAGTTGTGTCCCAAAATAAGGGGGTTAATAGCTGTGTTGCAGAAATAAGTGTATAGTAACTTATTCTACCCATTCTCAAGCTTCTGAGAACCTGTTTCCAAACTTTAAACACAGCCCAAAGAAACAATATGCCTGGAATCATGATGTAGGTTGATCTTATGGTAAGCTGAGGTGATGTCTAACAAACTGAAAATGGTTCCCCCTTTAAGTTTGGACAACATTTTCATGATGTTGGGTAGGGGATGACAATCCGCCCAAATATGGGTATTTAAATTACGCGAATCAACATACAAGCGCAATGACCCATTAGCTCCTGCACACAGAATTTATCCAGTTATTTTCTTAACTCGGACCTAAAAGGCACTCTACAAACCTTATGCACTGCAAGACAAGCATTGTCTACAGCCCTTATTTTGTGCAAAAATCCCGTACACAAGCCAAGTTTCTTCGGGAATAATTCAGCATAAGCATTCTCCCATTCATTTTTCTCAATGGAAAGTATCTTGACATATTCCTTCCTTATGACCTGACATGCATTGTTATGATGCAATAATATTCCTAAACTCTTTTGGTCATACCACCCCAATAGACAGGCATCATCCTTTGGCATTATACCACCCCTTCAGTTACACTGACCTTAAAGTTGAACTTCTCCAAAAATTCACCCACAACTTCAATGAATTTGCCATCATGTGCAACAGAATGTATCAATGAATCTTTTAGCATACATTTACTGAATTACTTTTCTCAAACCTTTTCACTTATCAGGGTAAAAGGCTAACTCAGAATCTGCTTTATACCCAATAAGCAAAAATGCCTTCTAACCATGTTCAATGATGAGGGGGGCAGAACTTGCCCGGCTCCAAGATGGTGGCTCATTAGAGTTGCTCTGTGAGCCCGACTTACCATCCGGCATAATCCTGGCACCCATTGAAACTTTTTTTTTACCCCTAACTCATTTAGTTAATCCCCTGCACATCTGAAATCAACCACTGCAGTGAAATTTCGGCTGAAAAAGACACCGGGATGCCAGAACATTGTGGACCCTAGGGCGGTGGCTGGTGGTCTATTGGGCCTGGCCCTACTGCTGATGGGCTGCTGGATGTGCAGAGACAGCGAAGTGGTGAAACCAATACTGCTGTGGTGAGTGAGGGAGTTCAGAGTGCTGTGATGGAGCTTGTTGCTTGCTGGCTCGAGGAGCTTGGCCCCGTGGAGGCACTCGGCCTATCTGAGGGCGTGACCGTATGGTTGTATGGGGTTGCCGCGGTGTGAGTAGGCCTGTGATGTGCCGCGTAGATGCCCAACACTGCGGCATTACACTGCGAAACCCTGGGCAGAGGTAAGGAGGAGCCGACTAGTTTTCTGCGGGGAGGCCTGGATTGCAGCCCTTCTACCATCAGACACACGTCTGTTTGTGCTGTGCCTCCCCCATCTAAGTATGCAGCCTTGCCTGGCAACCCCCATAGAGACATTCTAGAGAGGCTCTGTCATGGCTGCTGGAACCTTCACTAGGAATAAGTCTGCCGGAGAAATCTTACTATTGACGCTGACCTGCGGCCTTTGGAGCCCACTTGGTTGCTGATCTGTGCTTGCTGGAGTTCTGCACCAACCAGCTACTTTGCTCCCTTTGCTGCACTGGGTGTGGAGAGGCAAGTAATAGCTGGCACATCTGAACATTGCCTGACCCAGCATTGGCCACAGCATATGTCTGGCCTTGCTACGCTGCACCCCTCATCCAAGCTAGTGCGAAGCAATTATTGGAGGTCACTGGGACACCTATATCTGTGGTAGTTCTCTACAGCCAATTATACAACACCCTCGGAAGGGGTCAACATGGACAAAACGGAGTGATCACAATCTAAATTCCATTTTGAACCGTGTGAGGCACCCAGGCACAAAGAGGCTACCATCGGTGCAGCGGATTTTGAATCAGAGCCAAGGGATCCCAATCTGGATGCAGACTTAAAACAGATCCTGGTGGCGATGCAGCGCAGCCTGTCAAAGATTGATGGGAAAATTGATGCCCTTTCTTTTAGGATGCACAGGCTGTCAGAAAGATTATATAAACATGCGGAGAGGCTGGATACTGTGAAAAGAAGATGTTGAAGACATAATAACTGTGGAAGCAACTACGCATACCAGAATGGAGAAACTGCTTCATACACTCCAAGCCAAAGCCGAGGATTTGGAATCTTACTCTAGGCGTAACAAAATAAGGAGTGTGGGCTTGGCGGAATAAACAAACATCAACAATATGGAACAGTACGTGGAGCACCTCCTTATAACGTTACTAGGCTAAGACACGTTTTCAGAAACCTTTGTTGTGGAGCCTGCTCATCACTCGCTGGCCCCTAAGCCGGTTCCGGGGACCAACCCCCACCCAATAATTGTACGGCTCCTCAGTTACCGAGACCGTGATTCCGTCCACAGGAGGTCAAGAGAGTTAACGGTTCTGCGATACGAAGGCATGGAGTTGTCCATATACCCAGTCTTTACACAGCAAGTACAGGAAGAGCAATGCAAATTTATTCCAGTTAAGAGGAAAGTAATTGAATTGCAACTGGAATGCAGCATGCTGTACCCTGGCAAGTTACGGATTCTATCTGAAGGAAAATAGCATTTTTTACAGAGCCTAAACAAGTTTTCCAGTTCCTTAAGCACAAGTAGGGTGCCAGACCTCATAGGGGTTCCCCTAGGGCCTCGTCTGGCACGAGTGCTGATTCTCTAGACACGGAAGACCTGTGAACTTGCCGGTGTTGTACTTAGTAGACTGTAAACCTGTTGTGTTGGAAGGTCTGGTGTGCTCTGGAAGGGGCACTGTGCGCCTTTACTCGAGGACTTGAACATTTGGTGAGAATGTTCCTATACTTTGCTTGGATGAGCATCTAGTGTGAAAAGTATTACACAATCTCTCGGGCTTTAAGTTGCTTTCTGATGCACAATGGAATGTAATTCACATACTGCTCATTTCATGTCTTGGATGGGGCTTATGACTTATGAGTGGGGTCTCATAGGGATCCTTTTCAATTAGTGTTGGGTGCGTGGTTTATTTATTATGTTAAATGAATGGGGCCGGGCCACCTGCATAGATGCTTGGCCAGTTACATTCACCCCATGTGTGCTTCACAATATGTAGTGTTTTGTTTTTTTCCTTAGGGCATTGGTTGGGTGGGACAAGGGTGGGATTAAAATGTACTATGCTCAGTTTAGGGTGGCATAGAGTGGGAGGGTCTGCATGTGGGGTAATTTTTGTGTTCTCACTGCAATTTATTTCTGTATTTTGGCTGGCTGGGCACAACTGCTATTATGCTGACAGGGTGGTATGGGTGACATAGCACACTCCAAGACGGATAGTCATCCCTGTCCAAGAGTCAGGATTCTTACATGGAACGTGAGGGGTCTAAATGACCATAGAGAGATTTGAAAGGTAATGGCATATATTGTAAGAGACAAAATGTAGATGTTCCCATACTGCAGGAGACACACTTGACTCCGGACAGCAGTATTTTGACGAGACGCACGCTCCAAGGGTACTATTTCTCATCAGGCTTTACTTCCCACGCCCGCAGGGTCTTTATGTGGTCTAGCGGCAGATCAGGTATAAATTTTGAAGAAATTAATGCAGATCCGGATGGTAAGTTTGTTATTGTCTGCTGTCAAAGGGATGGGTTAGCAGTTTTACTCATTGGGATTTATGATCCCAACAGATTTAAGACCGCTCTCTCCCATTACCACAAAAATATAAAGGCTGCATAGAAAGCCTTTATCGCACTACAGTTGGCCCAGGCAGGGAACCCCCTAAAGTCCTATTCCAGAACCTCAAGTCCTTTACCAACCCCAAGGCTTGTGCCAATAAAGAGGCCCCCTCAAAAGCCCTCTACGATGACATTGCTCGGTATTTTACACAGAAAATTTAGATTATCTATGATACGATTACTTCTGTGGGGAGCCAGCAGCAGGATGTTACCACCCATACTTACAAAGACACAGTTGTCGGAGAGTTTTCCTCCTCTGACCGGTGAAGATGTGGAAGCACTATTACAGACAGTAAAATCTGGTTCTCCCCATGACATTATCCCAGCCAAAATTTCCTCTTCTTTATCTAAACAGCTGTCCTCGTACATCTGTACACTAAATCTGTCTATAAGAGAGGGTCATCTTCCCATGGAATGGAAAGCGGCACAGGTCATTCCTATTCGTAAGAACATCAAGGTCCCTATGGAAGATCTTTCCAATATCCACCCCATCTCTTTACTACCTCCCCTGACCAAGTTACTGAAATAGTACATCAATAAACATCTATCTGAACATGTCGAATCTACAGGTAGTCTTGATTCCTCTCAATCTGGTTTCCGGCCCAAATACAGCACTGAGTCTGCCCTGGTGGCTGTGACAGATAGTGTCAGGATGACCTTGGATAGAGGCCAATCCACGCTACTTGTGCTGTTGGACCTCTATGCCGCATTCGACACAGTCTCTCACCAGATCTTGCTCAGGAGACTGGAGGAAATTGGACTCAGAGGACCAGCCCTTCAGTGGATGACGAGTTTTCTCTCCTCCCGCTCTCAGACTCTTAACCTAGGCCACAGCTTTCCTAACTTTTCATGCTGGTGACACCCTTTTTAGAAATGCAACATTTTGTGACACAGTAATGCAGTGTAGTGAGCGAGCGTAGCAAGCGAGCCCTAACCAACTAAGGGGATTTCAGTGGGTTCACCCCCCCCCCGAGAAAATTTTGAATAAATAGTGGGAAAATGGTTTGAGAAAGCAGGAAGGTTAATAAGGCAATTGTGAATCTGTTCTAACAAAGACAGTGACTGGCAAAACTGTCCATCCGTTGTTTGTTCTGCTGACATCCATACGCATTCAGCGAGGGTGTAGGCATGTCTCAGGACGGACTATTTAGCATTAGTAAGTCTTTTAACCCAATTACTCTCGAATGCACCAAAAGTTCAGACCAGAACTCCTTCACAGCTATGATGTGTAAACAAACCATGGCGTGTGATGAACACGAAGACCTTTCCAACCCATCTGCTCCTGGTGCTCTGTCTGGAGGACCACTGCATTCAGGCAGTACAAAGTGCCTGCGCCTATTTAATTTGGAAGGGAGATTATTTTCACCTTTCAGCACAGACGCAATAAGTATAATGTGAAACTGCTCTACAGTGTTTAATCGCAAAACCGTCACAAAGGTAGAAAGCCGGAACTTGCAAAGGTAGAAAGCAGGAACCTGCAAGAGAGAGTGCTGTGAGCGTATTTAAGACTACCAGCCTTTGTACGCGTCGATGTTTAAGTGCACCTTTAATTTAAGTGCACCGAACGGCGACTTTTTTTTACCACAGTTTCGGGCACCGGCACTCTTCCATTCGCAAACTAAGCACTGCCAGTACTCAACAGCCCCCAGGCACTCCAGGATATTAAGACCCTGCAGTTTTATTGTTCCATATCAATAACTTCATTCACCCCAGCCAAATATTAGAGCTGAAAATACCACAAGTATTATTCAACTGCCAAAACCTTCCCACTTTGCGTCACCCAGAAAAGGAACCTGGTTAAACCACAAACTATAGACAACCGTGTTCAGCAACGTTACAAAGTGGCTATCACAAAACAGTTAGCTAAATAAACTTCAAAAATCCACATTGTGCATCTTTCCTTTGGGAAGCTTTGGGATTGCCCTAGTTACACATGCACAGGGCACTCTCTTGCTCAAACCTATTCCTCAAAATTCAAAACAGCAGCGAGGTAGCACACCATGTGACCTTTTGCATGCTCATTTATATTTTCCCGACTTCATTATTTCAGACTCTTCGTCCTCCAAAATGTCCGCGCAGGGATGGTTCTTTTACAAACAGATTCAGAGAAATTACATCAGCCTCGCCTCCATCTTTATCCTAAATGTGGGGCGTCTAGAGGAATACATCGAAGCTCTATTTCGGGAAGTATGTGGGCCGGACACTCTTTCCAATATGCTGGTGGTGGAGCACGCTCACAGATCTCTGGCGGCGCGTCCACCTCTGGGCGCACCGCCCCGGCCCATTATTGCGCGTCTTGTACATTTTAGAGGCAGAGACACAGTACTGCGTGTGGCCCACCAGAAAGGGAAGATACAGTACCAAGGGAATGAGCTCTCGTTCTATCTGGACTTCATAGCCTCGGTTCAAGCTGCAAGAAAAGAGTTCCAGGGTGTAAAGAAAGTGTTGCTACAGGAACAGGTGCCTTATGCCATGTTGTATCCTGCGCGCCTGCGAATTGGTGTGGATAAGGCGGCGAAAATCTTCAATAATCCGCAACTGGCTATGGACTATGCGAAGACTCTGAGGCGCAAGAACCAAGCATCAGGCCACACCTCAGACATTGACTAGTAACACTGTATATTTGTGCTATGCTTTTGCACTTGTTTTTTGATTACAGGTATGGAGAGTGGAATCGGTTGATGGTTTACTCTCTGTAAATTAGTTGAACCCGAGCTGCACAACACTGATAAGTAGATTGGGGTGGTGATGGCATTGTGTAAGTACATATGAGTATTGTCCAAAGCAAACGGTTGCTGTCGTTTGATATGTACGCATTGGGAAATGCTGATGTCGGTCTCACTATAGTATGTTATGCTCAACTGGGCAGAAGTTTATAATGATGACTCAGATTAATGTTGCGGGGAGGAGAATATTTGGCTGTTCTGGGTACTGGTATGGAGGTACGGTCTATATGTCCTATCCGGGTGCGGGGGGGTGGTCTAGCAGTGGCTATACAGCCGGTGGCGGCCCGCTCCCTCAAACAGGGGAGTGAGATGCACGTCGCTACATTCCCCCTCTATGGGTATACCCCTTCCTAAAACGGGAGACCAAAGTTTTTTGTTGGGTGGGGAGGTTATCGTAAAGACTGTCTTTGGCGAATTGGGGTTGCCAAAGTGGGCGGGGGGTGGGAGTGGGTTTTTGCATCAGATTGGGGTTGTTGTTATCTTGAACACAACGGAAACAGACACAGATCATCATAGGCTTATGCGGCGTTTGAAAATAACAGTGCTTGTGTGCAGAATCACGCAATGTATCCGAACTAATAGGTGAGAGGTACAACTGTATAACATGGAATATTCTGGGGCTAAATACTCCTAAAAAAGTCAGGCAGGTATTGGCGTATTTAGACAGACACAAGATTTATATTGCAATACTGCAAGAAACGCATTTATCCAAGCAGAGAGAGAACAGTAGTGCATGCAAGTTGGCAGGGCACAGGGCAGCATCTTCATTTTCTACATATGCCAGGGGTGTCCTTATTTTGATAAAGAAAGGCATACCTATTTTCCCAACGTGGACACAGACTGACAGTGAAGGCTGTTGGGCATTAATGCAGGGCAAGTTGGGTAATACACTGATCACACTCATCAATGTATACGGCCCAGTGGTAGATGAGCCAAATACCTATGTACAGTTGCTGGGAGTGCTCCCAACGTGGCCAGATGCTGCGACATTGTGGGGAGGCAACTTCAATACACAGCTTGATCCGTGTCTGGATAAATCCAACCCTCACGGAGCGCGTACAATCAAAATTGCGCAGTGTCTGCACACACTGCGCAATTTTGCTATGGCAGAAATGGGCTTGGTCGATGTCTGGCGACTACACAGTGCAACAGTTAGAACGGGCACACATGTAACGCCGGCGCATCACAGCTGGTCCAGGTTAGACTATTGGCTATTGAATGAAGAAGCTAATGGATGGGTAACAAAGGTGTATAATCTACCTCGTACGCTCTCCGATCATAACCCTATAATGCTCGAAGTCCGAATACCGACTAACACGCACTTTCCTTTCACCTGGAGATTTCGGGCAGAGGCATTACTAGATCCTCTCTATGAAGACACAATTAGACAGGCAATCAAGCAATTTTTCGAGTTGAATGAGGGGACAGTGGACAGCCCTGCTGTCTTGTGGGAGGCATTCAAAGTCACAATTCGTGGGGTTTGTATAAGCACCACTTCGGGGATCTTGAGGGATCTTAGGGGTCAGTTGACGAAGCTTGAAACACAGCTGAGTGCACTCGAAACGCAATATAGCACAGACCCGGTGACTGCTCCTCTTGATAGACTCCACGATTGATTGAAAGAATATGATGAGCTGGCGGACACAGAGATAAGACATAAGTCACGGCGACATGTGGCCAGAGCTTATGGTGAGGCCGGACGCCCCGGTAGAAAGCTTGCCGAGACGCTGCGATTTCGAGATCACCATCATCATATTCATAAGATAGTGGATGTAAATGGGGAGGAGCATTATCAATCTCGGGACATCTTGGAACAGTTTAGAATTTTTTACGGTGAGCTATATGCCTCTCGGGGCACATGCGATGAAGCTGCTCTGTCTGAATACTTGGAGGAAGTCGCTTGTGTAGAGGTATATGCGGAAGCTCATGAATCAGGGATATTACCGCCTTCTCTCAGACAGGCGCTTATTATCACTCTCCTAAAAAAGGATTAAGATCCGACACTGTGCAAATCATATTGCCCCTTATCGTTAATAAACCTTGGTGCTAAAATATTGGCAAAAATACTGACCACTAGACTGCAACCGCTGCTTCCGGTCATGGTGTTACCGGATCAATCTGGTTTCGTGCCGGGACGCTCCACTTCCAATAACCTCCGCACGATATTTGCCATGTATCATATTTTAAATACCGATCTCAAAGCTGCGGCGGTCATGCTTGATGCCACAAAGGCCTTCGACTCCATCGAATGGGGATAATATGTTCCATATTCTCAGGAGAATGGGTCTTACCAATGTTTTTTTACGCTGGTTGCAACTCCTATATACTGACACATCGGCGAGAGTGGGTGGCCTCACTTCAGACCCTCTTAGAGTAGACAGAGGCACTAGACGGGGATGCCTGCTGTCGCCTCTACTGTTTGCTCTCATGCTTGAGCCGCTCGCCTGTATCCTCCGTCAGCGCCATAGACAGACAGCACTTAATTTCAATCAGAGACCGGTTGGGATTTCTATGTACGCAGACGATATGGTCCTTTTTATATGGGAGCTGCAGACCAACCTTTCCCCAGTGCTACGGGAGTGTATAAGATTTTCTGGACTAACGATCAATTGGGAAAAATCAGTGATTATCCCATTAACATTATGCACGTGCCCCCCCCCCCCTTAGAATACCCTCTGATTTGGACGGCCGAACCTATTAAATACTTGGGTGTCTGGGTGCATCGGGATCCAGAGATAGTCATAAAAGAGAATTATGGTAGAGCACTGCATCATTTGGAAGAGCAGGTGGAAAACTGGATACATCTCCCTTTATCTTTGGCAGATCGGGTTGCGGTGGTTAAAAGGGTAGTTTTGCCTCGATTTTTGTATTTGTTCTGCAACATTCCAATTAGGCTAACTAGATATTTCTTTGCCAAAGTCAAAACACAACTTTTAAAGCTGCTGTGGGGGGGAAAGCAGGTGAGAATTAGTTGGGCCACATTGACGCTTCCGTATGCCAGAGGTGGATTTGGGGCACCCGATCTATATCTGTATTACTTATGTGCACAGGCTCAATATGCCTACTATTGGTTCAGGCGATATGATTTCACCCCGCATGTAGCGGTGGAGGACGGGGACGCATAACCCATACCACTGTCGGGAATACTTACTCATATCCACAGGGGCACACCGCAACAAGAGATTAATCCAATAGATGTGACGGTGGGTGCGTGGCAGGCAATGGGTCGAAAAACACCTTTTCGCCATCCAAAATGGTGGTACTCCCCATATTTCTGTTCTTATTCCAGCACATTCCAATACTTTTGCTGCGATCTTTCTTCGTTATGCTGTGCTCTTTGATGCTTTTTTTTTAACATATTTTTATTAATTTTCTATACAGTACATCTAATCCACAGTCTGTTATTCATGTCCATTAGTCTTCAGTAAACATCGGAGCTGTACAATAATAGATATAATCCAACATTTTATAGCACTAAATGTAATAATCAAGTATCCTGATTCAGTAATTTAACGCTCGTAGTGCAATACATGGCAGTGATGTCCAATATGCATTAGGTCTATTCACATATCCAGCTGTACCTACTATAAGAAACTAAACATCCTATTTCGCTCATCAGGAAATCTCAACACAACATTCCTAAAACTCCCTCCCTCCCCCCCTAGACTCAGTTACCCGTACATATACTTCTAATGGTCAACAGTACCATATTTGTCATTTAGCTGCGTAGACACAACCTTTAGCAGATAACTCCTACAGTCAGTTCTACTCTTTGATGCTTAAGTTAGGCTGGGCTGGCAGCAGCTTAGGGTTAGATGGGAGGTTCTTAGCCTTCCTGTCGACAAGGGTGGATTGAACGCGCCAGTGCTTAAACTTTATTACAAAGCGGCGCAGAGCTCGCATGCACATTATTGGCTTCATGGCCCCCATGACCTTCCACACCTAAACATAGAAAGGGATGCAGCTGACCCACATACCCGGAGCCAGACCCCATACAGGCCCCACTGGGATTCGACAAACTGGTGGAAAAGAGTGTCAGGAAACTGGTCTCAATGGGGCTGCTTCTGGCTAAGCGCCAGGCAGCAATGCAATGGGCTAGGGATCCAGCCTCCACCTTGGAAGATTGGCATAAAGATATTGTATATATTCATACTCAGACCGATACCTATAGTGAACTACTGTCTCCTCAATGCCGCTCCCGGGCTTTTGGGGCCTATATCAGATGTACTTAGTGGGCAAGCAGACAGGAGAACCGGAGGGAGAGAGCAATGTTGCCTCAGAGAATGTATAATGATTCCTACCCTTCTTGTTGATGTTGGAAAAGGGAATATGTATGCCTTGATTGTACCTTTGTATCTCATGGGAACTTATGGCCTTAAATTTTATTTGTTTGACAGAGTTGTCAGCTCTTAGAACATATTGCACGTTATGTTATGTTCATTGTGTCGCTTTATGTTATCAAACAAACAGCTTTGTTAATGGAATTGCTGTGCACTCAGCCAGACTACGACAACATGATTGTTTATATCTTGTCAATAAATAAAGTGAAAACTAAAAAAAAACATGTTCAATGATACTCCTCACATTGTTTCAGCCTCAACATCCTTTGAAGATGTGCCAACAGGTAATACTTCACTCTCATCACTCGTGACATCATGACCAATGAACTTGCTTGCCTCTACCGTGCGAAATTTGCTAGGACTGATCTTTCTTGAGGATATACAAACTCTGGCAAAGGGCTCCCTTTTCATACATTTAGTGCACGTACGATCAATGACAGGACACACACTCGCATTTCCCGAAATGAGATGTTCTACCACAACGATAACACTCTAAACGCTTTAGAGGCTTTTGCTTATTGAACTTCCTGGAGTCTTCCTTCCCCTTCTTGTGCTTGCCGTTTATTGAAAAATTATTTCGAATGTGTGACTTAGTATCCATTAAAGTCATTTGTTCCATAGCCGACGTGGTACTTTCAATTCTGGCTGCTATTTCTATGGCCTTCTCTAAAGTTAAATTGGGAATGGACAACAAGGCTTCCTGGACCTTCTTATTATTCGTTATTTCCACTAGTGGATCTCTGATAATCTCTTCCTCAAGGGACTTGTATTCACAAGACACCGCAAGAATCCTCAATGCTCTCACAAAGCTCACTACAGGCTCTCTTGCTATTTGAACTCTCTGGTAAAATGTGTGACTCTCTATGGTGTTTAAAGAAGGTGTGCAGTTCCTATGTGATGGGGGGGAGGTTGGGAGGAAAAGGGGGTGAATGGGAAAGACAGGTCTTTCTTTGTGATGCCCTCACACACCCGAGAGGTGTCATGCTTCATCATAGGGCTTTGACCCTTGTCGTTGCAATGCCTGACGGGCGCCCAAAACCGGGGCTCTTTGTCGGGGATCTTTTGAAGAGGAAGCCGTTGCGTGCGTGCGGGTGTGGGGGCAGGGTAGTGCACAGTGAGATAAAATAAAATAGGTATAGAGCAGTCCTCTACAGTCAAGTTTTAATGGAAAGGTAGCTCTAGCCTAGATAAAAACAAGAGTGGGCCCGTGTGAGGATGATAATGTTCCTAAGGGGTAGTCTAAGTGTGTACAGTCAACATGTTTCGTGCCTATACTTGCCCCTAACGGGTCAATTGGCACTTCTTCAGGACCGTGGTAAAGAACAGTGGATGCGTGCACTACCGCCTGGTATTCAATTAATGAATGTGAATTACCAGGGTCGGTGGAGACCCTAGTTGACGTTAACTGGGAAATTGGCAGACCTGTGTAAAGGGAACAAAAATGGGGGGGGGGGAGAGAACGAATGGGGTAAGAGAGTGTTGAACATAGTAGTCACACATATGCCAACACATCATTGAAACTTGATGGTAGTACTAAAAGAAAGGAAAAATAACACCAGTAGTGTGTGTTGAGGCGTGGATGGTCATGTGAATCGTAAATTGAGAATGTCTTCCCATTCATTCCTATGGGCCTCTAGGCCCATAGGAATGAATGGGGAGGTATTCCTTGATTGTGAATTGCAATTTGCAATTTGCAATGAAGGAATATGTAGGATTTGCAAAATTTATTGCAAATCCTACATATATCGCGTTTTGCAATTCTCAAATAGCGATTCTCAAAAATTCGCCATTTGAGAATCGCAAAACCTGACATTGATACATATGGCCCAAAGATCTCTAAGTAATCAAGTAAGAACTAATACTCTGGAGAAACCATAATATCCAGGGTTTTTCCATTTGGGCATATAACATTCTTTTTATAAAAAAAAAAATACATAGAAGATTGACCCCGCCGGGGTAACCGTCAACAAGTGTTAAAAACACACAAAAAGGCAGGCAAACAACATTATGTAATGATCAACAATAAATACAGTAAGGTCATAATTCTGAGAACATAACACTACTGCCCCCGAAACTTATATATACATATTGGCAGGGTCAGAGTGTTTTAAGGTCAATGACTTTTCGATCCATTATTAATACAGGATCATCATCAGGACAACAGAATCTGTACCAGATTACATAAATTTTATAGAACATAAACAGACACACAGTCGGATGGCATGATTCGGAAAGGCTGTCCGAATCCAGCATCGTAATCAGTCGTTCGGAAACGTGGCCCGTAGAGACAAACGATTTTGCTCCGTACAACTCGGTCATTCCAAATGCCGTCGGGTTCGGATTGGGATATTCCTAACACCTAACTCGCATCATATTCAGTCGGTCGGAAACCTTTCCGAGTCGGTCAGAAAGACATGTTCCCGATTCAATTTGGACTTAGCAAATGCCGTTAGGAGGCCTTCCTAACCGCATCGGAATCGGGCCCGTAGTCTCTCACTTACTCACAAATAAGCCTTGTTGCAAAACGATTGATAAAGTGAAAAAGTAGAAGCTAGAAGGAAATACTATTGTGTCAGAAATATGGGTAAAATATGTGTCCTCTCAGTATAAATAGGGTTAGGACACTAGTGATTATAAAAGTGAGCATTTTAATTACAATTACCTTTGCTGATAAGGGTTATACGGCTTACAAAAATGTTGACAAATACACAAGTACTAGTGAGTGTACAAAGTCACTCTCTAGAGAGGGTGCATGCTGGCAGAGAAAGGCTGTAACACTGACATAGCACGAGAGTGCTGGAGGGCGGACTGCCCAGGGGAGTTTACCGAATCCAACTGGAAAAAATCTTTTAACAGATCCGGCAAGTGTCCCCTAATGGGAGGTTTAAGCTGATACACTTTAATATATACATAGGACCTATCTAATGCCACATAAGCTAAATAGAATATACCTAGCGATGTGTCGAAAGTGTAAACTTCCCGCAGCTTATTTTTAGGTCAAGTCTGAGCAGAGCATGGCTGTCTCTTCGAGACATGCTCTATTCCCTCTGTGGGCTTACATCCCTCCTATAGGTTTGCTGTTTGTGGGCGTCATTGTCACTCTTCTATTCTTTCCTTCTATTTGTTTATGGCATGTATTTGTCATGCCTCTTCCAGTGTTTATCCCTCCCCGAGAGCAGGGACCAAGTACAATATAAATCCACTAGTTTAATTTAACATCTGTTTGAGAACTGCTTTATTTGCTTGTTTCGAGCTCTTAACAGGAGAGCTCGTGTTTTAAGTTGCTGGAGCTCCAACGGCCCTGTAAATCTTGTGCGCCTTTCTTTTAGCAGCTCGGCGCCCGCTTTGATGTTTCACCATTGCACGCCTTTCATTTTACCAGCACAGCACATGGCAGTGTGTGTTTGTATGTGTGCATGCCCTCTACAGCCTTGGGTGCAAGCTCTGCCCTCAGATGCTCCCACCAAGCCAGTGAGAGGGAGGAAGGGAGGGTGGACTCACGCGATTGCTCTCTGCGCAGCATGTGCGGATCCTTTTTGACTGCTACTCTTGCTGACCATCCCTGCTGCCCTCCCCCATCGGAGGTTGAACGTGCCTTCCACCCGCTCCTCATTCGCTTCATTACTGACATTCATAGAGTGACGTCATCTCCACTAACAGTCCCTGGTTAAACAAGCATTGGCATAGCCAATAGGTCTCGCATTTATACGAGTTTGAGCTATTGGCATTGTAAGTGACTATGCCTTTTATTTATGTTTTGGTTTTAAAAATATAAATAAAAGGCATTGTCATTTTCAATGCAAATAGCTTAAACTCTTGCAAAAGTCCAGGTGCAAGTAAGGACTGGGGAGGAGGGGAGACGACTTGCTAGAACATGCACTCTCATGGAGCACAACATCAATAAAATGTAAATTATCTCCCAAAGCCTTCACTGTGCTGTATAATGGCTATCACTTGTAGATGGGAGAATATTATTACTAGCGATCACTTGAGCTGAATCCTTTCTTGTACATATGACTGCAGAGTGGCCCAAGTAAACCTGCTTATATACTCTAGTTTGGGAAGAAGAGAAATAGATCGACCCCCTCCACTTGTCTCTTTGACACCGATTGCAACTTAATAAGGCACTTGCCACCTGTGCTGTTGTAAAAAATTATGTAACACACTTGGAAAAGCAAACCGTGTGCTGGAAGCAGTACAAACCTGGAGTTCTTATCAGAGAGGGCAGGTAGGTACCTGTCTGAATAACATGCTTGTCCATGAATTCGGACACAACAGATGCCCAGAGGATTGCGGTCCTTCCTGTACAAAGAATTCAAGTTTTTACTCGCGACATGGAGGCACCTATTTCAAAATACTCACATTTTCTTTACTTAGTAGAAACACACACCGTAATAAAGACCGATGCGGCACAATGACTTGCAGTGTCAGGTGTAAAAACCCATACATGTGGCGATATAAACGAGCAATAGACTATGCAAAAAAGATTAATGCACGCTTATAGCGATATAACAAATGGAAAACACCTATAACGTGAAAAAGAAAAGATGAATGACTAATTAATACGGGCGTATATTACTAACAGCCACACACACCTGTAAAATGCACACAAAAAAACAGTCCAAACAATTTGGCAAGTACAGGATATCGCAGAACTTCAAGGATGTGAGGATTAAGGGGAGTTACCTGCTGTTACTGTGCAATAAAGAAGCAAACAATAGGCAGCTCAGTGTGATGTTGTATAAGCACACATCACACCGCTGTGCTATCTTTGAAAGTCTATGGCTCCGAGTGTGCCGATACGGTTATTTGGGTTAAGGCTTTGGGAAGGTGTACCGCTCCCCGCTCTCGAGGCAGTTCACCTGTGATGTCCGTGCCCAGGGGAAGGTTTCTGTGCCTTCCTGCCTTTGCTGCACTCTGCCATTGCTAGAGTGAAGGCTCGCATTCCGAGTGGGGGGAGGGAGGGCTCCTAATGCGAAGCGGGAGGGGGGGAGTAAATTAACTTCAAGACGTATACCACGGTGTGCAAAAGAAATAGAGAGGGGGCTCTTAATGCGAAGCGGGGGGAGAAAAAACTTCAAGGAGCACGCCATGGCCTGCTAAAGTTTGTTGCACTCTGCCATTTCTAAAGTGAAAGCGTGCATACAGAGTGGAGGGGAGATAAAAATGTACTGATCCCGAGGACGTTTACCTGCGATAACCGTGCCCAGGGGTAGGTTTCCACGCCGTCCTGCCTTTGTTGCACTCTGCCATTTGTACAGTGAAAGCACACATATGGGGGGCTCTTAATGCTAAGCCGGAGGTGAGGAAGCAAAAGAGCTCCAAGGAGCATGAGTGAGTACTACTCATGACAGATATAGGAGCACCACTCCTGAGCCATGGGCAGTGAGTACTACTATTGAGACTGGGGCAGTGAATACCACTTCTGGGAGGGGCGCAGTGACAACCAACCCTGAGAGAAATAGGCAGTGACTACCACTCCTGAGAGAGACAGATGCAGTGGGTACCACTCATGAGAGAGAGAGAGACAGGGCAGTGAGTACCTCCTCTGACAGGGACACAGCAGCGGCGAGGACCACACGAGAGAAGGGCACGCGGGCAGTGGGTTTCACATCCGAAGAGAAGATGGCGTTTGCGTACCAAGCCAGAGGGAGATACAGCATCTATGAGTGCCACACCTGAAGGGACCCGGCGTGGGCAGTACCAGACTAGAGGTGAACACAGGCGCACTGATTTCCACACGAGAGGCACGCGGCTGTGAGCATCACATCTGAGAGGTGCGGTCGGTGAGAGCCAAGCCGGAGAGGAACACGGGGACAGAAAGCACCATACCAGTGAGGGAAAGAGAGACAGTCAGTATCTCACACCAAACGAAGGAAGGGGGTGACCACTCCAGGAAGGGACGCAAGGTCAGTGAAAACCACTCTTGTGAGAGACACAGGGGCACTGAGTTACATGCCGAGTACCTCACATCAAAGGATGCAATTTAGTAAGAGACAGCACCCGAGAGAGGCACAGGGGAAGTGAATATCAAAATTTAAGGTAGATACGGGGGCACTGAGTACCACACTTGAGAGAGACACGGGGACAGTGAGTGCCACTCATGAGAGAGACACAGAGGCAGTGAGTATCAGAAAAGGAAGTGAGAGAGACAGAGGCGGAGAGAATACAGATAAGAGCAGAGAGAAAGAGACAGGAAGAAGACATTCGCAGAGACAAAAGAAATAGAGAGGGAAAGTAAAAGAGGACGAGAGTGAGAGGGGTGAAACTGAAGCTCAGAGAGACAAGCGCGCGCGCCTCGCGCTGAAAGTTTAAACAAGCTAATTAAAACAAGTACCAGGCGGCAGCGAAAGCGATTTTGCGATCACTATTGTTGGTACTGGGGAGCCATGGACCAATCTCGGCGTCAGCTCAAAAGCCTGTGATTCTGGGCGAATCCCTTAATCTCCCAATGCCTAGAAATAACAAACACACGAAAAGAACAAGCACGCACTGAAGCTGACGAAGTGGGAGGGGGAGTGGGGGCGGGCACGCAGGCTGCCAAATGGTGCGATGAATCACGGCTAAAGTGAAAGCAAACAAGTGGTTGCAGGACTCCAAATGGTGCGCGCGCCCGGACGGGTCACATGCACTGTAGTTGGAGGCCTGCAAAGCCACTGTTTGCACTTCCAAAACGCGCTTACTATAAGTCTCGCCAGAGCAGCGCTAAAGCGCTGGTCAGGCGAGACCTAAAAAGGTGAAAAGAACAAGAGCATGATGGCCGCCTTGATTTAATGCACTTTGACCCCTGGCGCTACGTCATCCAAGCCTTCCTTACTCATCATATGGTGGGGTGGGGTCAGGGAGCATCACCACTGTAGTGTTTAGATAGGCTGGCGGTCTAGTCTGCCAGCCGGAACTGAAAACACGTCATCCGCGTGGCCTGCGAGGTAAGAATAAAAGGGGTGAAACCGCACATGGGGTAATCTCCCAAACACACTACTGAGTACGAGTCTATTAATTTACATTGCTGTGCCCATATACCGCGTGCTTGCTACCTACCTGTATTTGGCCACGTCAGGCCATCACAACCACCACTGCCTCAATCTGTGACAAAAAGTGCAAGAGTTTCCATCGCCCTGAGTTCTATGTGTTTTGTTGTGAACCTGGCAGCTAACTCTGTAAGGCCTCCTGGGAAGCTACAGGTGAACGTGCTGATGAATCTCCAGCCTGCGTTCGTGCAGCTGCTGCTGGGGTTGTTGGAGCCGGCTGCTTGGTTGCACCGCGCGGCTGAATAAAACCGTCCAAGGCTCGAGGCTTCGCGGTCAGTCTTACTTCCCTGCCTGAGTCCGATGAGCTGGAGCAGTACAGCATGGAGCATCGCAGCAAGGTGGGAGACTGACACCCGGTGCTCACAGCGGGGGTGCTAGATAGCTGCCAAGGTTTTAGATTGCTATGTGTGACATTTTCGTAATTTCAGAGAAATTATGAGTGACATTTCAACGACTGCGAGTGACACTTTCTTACTTGCAAAATCAAGCAACCAAATCAAGCAATGAAAACAAAGGAAACATAAATACCACAAATTACACCCATTTGAGCAACAAGAAACTCCAAGAAGATCTTTCAACTTCTGAAAAGCACCGTAAATAGATGGGCACTAACCACTCTGTCCATGCAGCCCACCCTACTGTGATGGCATTATAACAGGTATATCCATGCCACCCTTTTGCGCCCCCTTCTTCCCAGGCTGCCTGATTGGCAGGTGCAGACTGCAGTAAGCTCCCAGGCGCCACTTTCTGATTTGCAACACAAGGATGTTTCATTACAGGGGGCTGCTTGCCACCGACTGAATCACTGGGCAATTCAGAGAAAACCATAAAACTACACAGCCTAGGATTTGCCTAATGCACAAAAGACGAAAACCTGTTCTTTGAGTTTAAAAAGCTTTATTGAATATGTTAAACATAGTAAAACATCAATACAAGAGAAAACATGGTATTGAGAAAAAATTGAAATGGTGTTAATGAAAATCATGTATATACAACTATCCCAAAAAGGGAAATGTGAACTATACCTAGGACAAAAAGCTTTATGGTTTTTTTTTATTTTTAAAGGGGGAAGGAAAAAAAGAAGAGGAGAGAGAAAAGAAGGAGGGGAGAGAGAAGGGAAAAAGAAGAAAGAAAGAGGCAACAAACTAAATAAATAGGTAGAAAACAAGAAGAAAGGAGTAATTGATATATAAAAAGGAAAGGTAAATGTAAAAAAAAAAAATATTCAGACAAGTCTGGAGAGAAAATCAGTTAAGGGAAACCATAAAAGGTCCTTTTTGATTAATAAAGGTACAGAGGTGGCAAAAGCACGGTCAAGTCTATGATGATGACATAACAGATTCCACCAGGCAGTGTATGAAATATTTGAAGTGTCATTCCAGTTGGTTGTAATAATCTGAAAAGAAATAGCAATATACAAATCTATAAACTTGCGTACATTAGATGAAATGTTCCAAAGAGGTGATGACTCACCCATAAATACATGTATAATTTCAAATGGGAAATTAGTGTTTAAAATATCGTTTAGTTTGGACCAGATGCGAGACCATAGGGATTTAACTGCAGGACAATGAAAAAACATATGGAGCAGGTCGCTATTAATGTGTGGGCAGGACTAACATTTCTTGGAGTCAAGCATTTTAAATTTATGGAGATCAGAAGGAGTGAGGAAAAGTCTATTGTAAAAAAAATATAGTGTTTGAGTGGTGCTTGCAGAACAGAAGGCAGTGTGTATTTTGGACCAAATAGAATCCCAAACTTGAAAAGAGAATTCCTGAGCTAGGTCCCTCTCCCATAAGAGTTCTATCTTGGACTTAGACCTTCCAACTAATGGATGGGAAAGTAATTTATAGATAGCGGCAGCTTTAAGGGGAATGGAGAAGTCCGGTGGAGGGACAAAGGAAGGAGTGTTGGTGGATGAAGGATAGTATTGAGAAAAAATTGAGGCTAGTGTGTTTGACAGTAAGAGGTATTGGGAGGAACGTGCATTTGAAACATGAAAGGAGTCACAGATGTCTGAAAAATCTCTCGGGGAGTTGTCTTTGAGTAAATGGACGTAAGTGATAATGCCTTTATCAATCCATTCCTTCCAAAATAATGCTTTATTGTTAATTTTAACAAGCTTATTGTACCAGATCGGGGTTTGATGATAGGAGTCAATATGCGAGGTGAAAAAACGAGATAATGAATGGGTAAGTGTTTTGGAGAACTTGAGTATGGGAGTAAGGAAGCGCTTTGGGGGTTGGGATAAACGAGTAGCTATAAGAAACGAAAAGGGCGAAATTTGTGCAAGCTCAATTGAGCTCCAAGCTGTCGAAGGAGGATAGGGAGAACACGATAAGAAAGGCCATATTTGTTTTAACGTAAAAGCTGAATGATAACGAATAAGATTTGGAAAGTTTACTCCACCTAGGTCCTTGGGTTGTTGAAGACGGGAAAGAGAAATCCTAGGTTTGCGATTATTCCATAAAATTTTTATTAGGATGCGGTTAATAGTTCTGAAGAAAGAAAGTGGAAGAGAGATAGGAAGCATTGAAAGATAAAAGTTGACTATGGGGAGGAGCATCATCTTAATAGAGGCAGGTCTACCCCACCAGGAAAGGAAAAGGGGGACCAGCTTTCAACAAGTGTAGATAACTTTTTCAGTATGTCTGCGTGGTTAACCTTGATAGTTTCTCTAATTGTGTTTGTGTAAAGTACACCTAGACATTTGATACTGGTAGGATTCCATTTAAAACCGGAACCATTAAACATATGAGAGAGGCAAAATTTATTTAAAGGTAAAACCTCAGATTTGTCAATATTTAGTTTAAAACCTGAGACAAGAGAGTATTCTTGTAGTAGGGAGAAAAGAGCAGGCAAAGAGGTAGAAGGATTAGAAATGTATAATAAGATACCATCAGCGTAAGCAGTATACTTAATGTCAATGTTCTGAAATTTGAAGCCAGTATAAGATGATGAACGCTTAATCTTCTCCAAAAAAGGCTCTAGAGCGAGAATGAAAAGAAGAGGGGAAAGGGGACAGCCTTGTGTAGTGCCCCTGTGGAGAGTAAAATAATTAGATTGAGAACCATTAACCCAAATGGAGGTAGAAGGGGCAGAGTATAAGAGTTGAATATGTTGAATAATGTGAGGACTAAAACCATGTCATCTCAATGCTCCAAACATAAAATCCCAGCTAACCCTATCGAAGGCTTTTTCAGCGTCTAAAGTGATAGCTGCAATTGGAGATTCCAGTTTGGAAGCAAGATGAATGATGTTGAGTAAAGTTCTCGAGTTGTCAGTGATTGATCTGCCCTTGACGAACCCAGATTGATAGATGTTGATGAGATCAGGTATGACTTTGTTAATACGAATGGCGAGAATTTTAGCATAGATTTTACAATCAGTGTTGATTAAGGAGATAGGTCTGTAATTTTTACAAAATGAGGGATCCTTATCTTTTTTAGGGATCAGGCATAACATCGCTTGAGTAAAGGATCCGTCGGAGCACCCCTCATTTAGAAAATTATTAATCAGAGAAAGTAAATGGGGTATTAGGATTTGTTTAAAATAAGAATAAAATCTAACGGTGAAGCCATCTGGACCAGGTGTTTTATCTTTAGGTAATTGAGTGATGGCGGTAATTATTTCTTTATCAGTGATATGAGCGTCTAGGGAAGTAAGATCAATAGAATGGTCAGAGGATTTGGGAATAATTTGAAAGAAAGAATTAATCTGTGCAGATGAAGGAATGGACTCTGGAGTGTCAAGAGAAGAGTAATATTGGACAAAACAATCAAGAATTTTATCATCTGAAGAGTGACGATTTCCCAGATTATCCGTGATGGAAATGATTTTGGATTTCAGCTTCTTGATTTTGAGATAGTTTGCAAGAGATTTACAGGCTTTATTCCGTCCACCGTACATTTTTGCATTGAATTTGAGGAGAATATTAGTTGCAGAGTCCAATGAGTGCTTATTGTATAGGATTTTCGCTTTGATGAGAGAAGATAGTATATCGGAGGAGTTTGTTGTGAAGTATTGATGTTCGAGGTCTTTAATTTGTTTAAGGATAGAGGAAGATTGTGAGAGGGACTTTTTCTTTTTCTGAGCTACAAAGTTGATAATAAAGCCTCTAGCAGCCACCTTAAAGGCATCCCAAATAAAATGAAAAAGTGGGGTGGAATGAAGATTGTTGTGAAAAAATTCTTCAATAAATGACGTAAATTGCTCAGTAAATTGGGCATCCAAGAGGAGGGAATTATTAAAACGCCATCTGGGACGTGTGGGAGAAGGAGACGGGTAATCTAGATCTAGAATGACAGGGGCATGATCTGAAATAAGGATAGAGCCCATTTCAGAGTTAGTCATAAATTGTAAGGTATGTTGAGTAAGAAAAATGTAATCAATGCGGGAGTGGGACCTGTGAACAGGGGAGAAGAAGGAATATTCTAGAGTATCAGGGTGAGAGGTTCTCCAAGAGTCTATTAAGCCTCTAGAGGAGATGGCTTTGTAAAAGGATTTTTGCATCTTATTGGGAACATATTTGGTTAGTGATTTCCGATCTAGAAATGGGTCCATGAGTTAGTTACAATCCCCACCTACAATTAAATCGTCAACTGCGTGCGATGAAAGAAGAGTAGAAAATTCGTTCCAAAAAACTAAATCAATACCATTAGGGCCATAAATATTGCAGAAAGACAGTTGAGTATTGTCAATAGAAACATTTAAAATAACCATCTTCCAAACGAAAACCTGTTCTAATCAGCCTTCAACCTGCGTGTGCCGAGTAGGCCCGGAAAGCAGGCTCTGGCCGAGGAGGGCTGCAGGCCAGGCACAGCCCCAAAAAAGCCTGAACAATGTCTCATTCCTAGAAACTTGCCAGGAATCAAAGCACCTTTTTAACAGTTTTATTGCGACTCCCGCATAGCGATGCTTTAACATGTTTGAAACTCTTTTGCAGTGAAAGACTGGGGCCGGTCTCTAGAGGTCATTATCTGCAAATGAGGCCAGGCAGCAATAAACCACAATCACAAAACCTTAAGTGAGGCCTCAGGAAATGAGAACTTCACTGAAGATAAACTCACCAGAAAACTCGACCTGTACTGCGGCCGTCAATAAGGGCGGCCCGCCTGGGCCGGTGAGAGCAGTAGGCAGCGCTGCGAGCAGAGGCCATGATTGCAGACTGAAACCAGTATCCGGCCACTCACAAACTCCCGGCTCTGGCTCCAGGACGTGATGACGTCCCCTTCAGCGGCAGGCCACATACAACCTAAATGGACCCAGCTCTAGGGCACTACCTCGTGATGTCAGGCGGCAGGCTGTCTGACTCAGAGCAGCGCAGCGCCACGGGAATCTCCTGAGGCCGATACATTGTATCACTGCAGGCATTAACCTACCAGCAGGCCATAGCTCAGTGGCGAGCATACCAAGCCTGCAAGAGCAGGCACACAGGCCATGGTCGTGATGCCATTGCCAGCTAGCGCTTCAGCTTAGACACTATGGAGAATGCATCATATGCGTGACAATGCATTTCAGTGCGGTGATGCAGAGCACCACACTGAAATGCGTTAGCGTTACACCTGATGCGTGATACTTGGCAGGACTGGGGCTAGTACTTCAGCTCTCTGAGTTTGGTGAGGAGGCAGCCGGCATTAGGCCGGTGCAGCTTGCACCTACGGAGGTCTGCTCCCCCACTTTCGGCATGTGTCCTGCCACGGCTTGATATTCTGTCTGCATCCGCACCACATTGTTCCCCCCCACCCCCTGCTGCTTGAGCAGCTGAACGGCCGAGGCTTCAAATCGGCATCACGAGTCTCCGGCAGCCTCTATCAAGGCATCAGATCAAGCGACACGCTGGAGCAGGTTAGGTGCAGGCTGCAGCCAAAGAGGGGGTGACTGTTTTGTGCAGTTTTGCTACGGAGGGACGGGAGCAGCGGATGCAATGTGCCGCCCCCACAGACAGACCCAGTGTTGGCCTAAACAAGCTAAGTAAGTCAAGACAATTTAAGACCTGTGATCCGCGAAACTAGTGGGCTGCACAAGCAGGACCGCACATAGACTGTGTTTAGCCTGCGACAAGAAGACTAGGGAATATCAGGATGTTATAGCTTCTCTCATTAGGGTGAGTTCCCTATCAACGGAGGAGGACGAGGCTTACACCTAAGGACCTTCATTTCCGCAGTTCCCAACGTCCTTTCTAACGCCTATAGCCTCATCTATAGGGATAAAGAGAACAGTCAATCGAATTACCACTCCTTTAAGTAAATCTGCGCCAGCCTGCACCAGTACCAGCAAGGAGAATTTCTAAAAACAGCACATCGAAAGTAATTGCGGCAAATTTCCACTCAAACCAGTCCTCGAGAAAGTCACACTTGAAGACAGGAAATTACAAACAACAAATTTGACCTTGATTAAATTTGGAGCTTGAGACAGACAAATTGAAAAGGAAAAATGCGCTCAGGCAAAACTCACATCTCAAAACGCGTGGAAAAAAATGAGGAATATAGAGATCGAATTTAAAAATCAATATGACTCTCTAGAAACTACAACCAATCTGCAAAGAAGCTCACTCACATCACCAGAACCTTTGCTGCCCATAATGAAACCAAGCCAAACACAACAGAAAATAATGAAAAATTTAAATATTTGAAAGATGTGGGGGCTGTAATATACTTCAGCAACGGGAGCATCACCGGACTTCCCCAGCCGCTTAGCTCCATTGTAATAATCTAACAACAAGAAAAACCAATAGAGACACAAAACAACCCAGCCAGAGTGATAAAACAGAACGAGGACCATTATCAAATGAAAGAATTAGAAGAGGAGGAACAGAAAGAGAATAAAAGTCTATTTGAGGATTCCGTAATAACAGTATACTCAATAACCCCAAGTACTCCCATCAGAGGAACTTTGAAACCCGTTAATGAATGTGTAAATTCATGGACTAAAGGCACTGAGCCAGAGAACATAAACGCAGGGGACCCAGGGAGCAAAAGTAGAGAAGGTCAGAAAAAAAGGCAAACACTGATTCCTTAGCAGTGGTAGAACTATCACACTTAATAAATCGCCTAGAAGAGGAAGAGACCAGGCGACAGACTCAAGAAAGTATGAATGGGCAGTCGCAGGAACAAAAAACAACTCAAGAAGACACTCAAACCATCAATGGGGCTACTATTGATAAGAGTGTAAAAACAACACAACAATCTATGTAGATAAAAAGAGAGCAGACATAACTGCAGGCACCCCTGATCAGGCCAAAGACCTTACTTATTTGAACACCAAGGAATGGGAAAACTTGTTTAATACATATGCAAAAGAGCCACCACTGCATAGAGGCAATGGGCTGACGGAAATAGGTCATTGGGCACTACTCAAAACTTTACAAAGCTAAGAGGAGGCTTTAAATTATCAGGCCAATAACATGGATATTCAGATCAGCCTCCTTAATACCATGGCTATATACACTGCGGGAATCGACGAGAAAATCGCCAATTTAAATAACTTGATTAGAAGAGCGCAATCTGATGCACAAAGGGCAGAGAAAAATTGTAACTGCTCACCGGTGCTAGACAAACTGGCGAGCCTCCCGGACACAATGACTCAGCTCGTGGGGAGCTGAAAGCAAACCTGGCACAGAACGATCCAACTAAATCGGGAGCACAAACATTCTGTGCATTACGCCTTACGACCCCACCAGGGGAAGACAAAAAACAACCACAAACAGCTGAAGGATCAAAACCGGGGAAGCTGCTGAAACTGAAGCTCATGCAAGCCCCTTGCAGAGAAAAAACAACTGAAAAGTTGTACATTTGGGGTGGTTAAGGATTCTCCAGTGGACGCCACCCCAGAAGGCGCTTCAGGCATAACGGCACCCAGGGAAAAAATAAACAGATGTAAAAAGAGGAAAGGATGAAATAAAAAAATTCTATCAATAACTAGAATGCCTGAATACCCAATATTTAGGCAACACGCACAGGACTTACGGAAAAAGTCAAGCTCAGAGGATGGGCTTCCTTCAACTCCTGAGTCTAAAACTGCAGAATAAATAGGAAAAGAAAAAGGAGACGAAAGCCAAAAGAATGAGCTGACCCAAAAAAACGGTTAAAACCACAAAACAAAATCCAGTTTTTGCAGGAACTGCAATGTAGAGCTTTGAGAAAACTCTAAAAGTAGTTGCTGCTCCATCAACATCAAAAGAGGATGAGCAAATGTAACAAAACCATGTCCCCTCCACTTCTGAGACAAAATATCCGCAGCATCAGCAGAAAAATCAAAATGAAACTGAACAGATTGACAGCAGAATCATGTCAGCTAGCTCACAGACACACTCCCCCGAATTCATACTGCAAAAGAGATCAATAAATAAAAAACCCTCACCACAGGTTTTTCAAGACACTCTTAAAAGTTCAGGAACATCAAAATAAAAGGATAATAGGAGCTTGTGAGGAAAAAAGAAATTTCAGTAAACTTGTTGACAACACAGGAAATGACCCAGTTTTGGAAAATAATCAAAACAAAATCAAAGTAACAATAACAAACCAACCAGTTCAACCATTGTCATCACAACAGGACTCCAAACAATTGGAAGGGCAGAATATGGCTTTAAATAAAGACCCATGAACTGAGAGGAACAAGGCCATCACAGGAGCTGTTCTGAACCACACATTTCTAGGTCAGAGAAAGTTGGATGGGGAAATATAGATGATTGCTGAGAATACAACACTTTTCTGACCAGAATATGTCTCAAAAGGTTCCTTCGACACATTAAGGTGCCGATTCGGATCCTGGAAAAATTTCCCCCGTCCGAATTGAATCTGGACTTTTTACCGTCCGAATCGTACAAGTAGCGTACAAACTGCCAAGTACGATTCACGTGGGAAAAACTCCATACGAATCACATCCGGAAAAGTCCCCCACACGTCCTCGGGTCGGAAATTGTGTCCGACACATCCCCGGACAATTTACCGTACGAATCGGAAAAATGAAGTCCGACCGCACAAGTACGATCACTCCCGTCCTTTCGATTTCACAACTGTGTGCAAAAAACACCCTACGGACCGAACTCCCATAGCAAGCATGGAGACACGTGCCCGCATACGCGCCGAACACCCCACCACAGACCCCGCATGTACGTGCAAAATGCCCCCCGGCCGCGGATGTACGTGCCAAACCCCCACCCGTGTATGTACGGACCGTACCCCCACCCCACCCGTGTATGTACGGACTGTACCCCCACCCGTGTATGAATGGAGCGTACCAACACCCCACCCGTGTATGTATGGACCGTACCCCCACCCCACCCATGTATGTACGGACCGTACCCCCACCCGTGTATGAATGGAGCGTACCAACACCCCACCCATGTATGTACGGACCTTACCCCCACCCGTGTATGAATGGAGCGTACCAACACCCCACCCGTGTATGTACGGACCGTACCCCCACCCCACCAGTGTATGTACGGACCGTACCCCCACCCCACCCGTGTATGTACGGACCGTACCCCCACCCGTGTATGAATGGAGCGTACCAACACCCCACCCGTGTATGTACGGACCGTACCCCCACCCGTGTATGAATGGAGCGTACCCCCACCCGTGTATGAATGGAGCGTACCAACACCCCACCCGTGTATGTACGGGCCGTACCCCCACCCCACCAGTGCATGTACGGACCGTACACCCACCCCACCCATGTATGTACGGACCGTAACCCCACCCGTGTATGTACGGACCGTACCCCCACCCGTGTATGTACGGACCATACCCCCACCCGTGTATGAATGGAGCGTACCAACACCCCACCCGTGTATGTACGGGCTGTACCCCCACCCCACCAGTGCATGTACGGACCGTACCCCCACCCCACCCGTGTATGTACGGACCGTACCCCCACCCAACCAGTGCATGTACGGACCGTACCCCCACCCCACCCGTGTATGTATGGACCGTACCCCCACCCCACCCATGTATGTACGGACCGTACCCCCACCCGTGTATGTACGGACCGTACCCCCACCCGTGTATGAATGGAGCGTACCAACACCCCACCCGTGTATGTACGGGCCGTACCCCCACCCCACCAGTACATGTACGGACCGTACCCCCACCCCACCCGTGTATGTACGGACCGTACCCCCACCCGTGTATGAATGGAGCGTACCAACACCCCACCCGTGTATGTACGGACCGTACCCCCATCCCACCAGTGTATGTACGGACCGTACCCCCACCCCACCAGTGTATTTACGGACCATACCCCCACCCGTGTATGTACGGACCCCACACCCAGCCCCCCTTGTATGTACCGTGCGAAACACCACCACCGATGGACCAGGCGGACCAACACCCTGCCCGTGTTCGTACGCACCCTACCCCAGGCCCACACACCAGCACCCTCACCCAACATCGGGCATGTACGAGTCGTACTAAGCCATAGCAAAGGACAGCACTGTACAACAACATGGCCCATGTACGCACCGTACAGAGGCTAAAAACACTCCTACTGAACCAGAACTAACCAAAAAAACACAAGGACAGTCAATCCGAGGCACACAACACCACAAAACATATCCAACAAGGCCAAATACATCCTATACACTGACCTGCAACTGACAAACAGAGAAACAGAGGCCCAAACCACTACCACTTCTTTTAACACACCCACCCAAAGTTCAAACACAGCCACATCCACAAATGGACCAATAAAAAGGCCCAACACACACAAACCATGATCCTTTGCAACAGATCCACTGCTGCCAGACCCCAGAGACAACGCACTGCACCATACTTCAACCATCAATACACCTTACACTTGCACTCCTTCACACAACCACCATCACAAACACACCCTCATCACATTCACACACACACACCTGCACACCCACAACCATCCACACCCACACCCATCCACACCCCCACCCCCACAACCATCCACACCCACACCCCACACCATGCCCACCAACAAGAATCCAAAGTTCACAAAGGACGAGCTGGAGTCCCTTGTCCACGAAATCATCAGAGTCGAGCCACAGCTCTTCGGAACATTGGTCAGACGGACCAGCATATCAGAAAAAACTGCCATGTGGGAGAGGATAGTCAATTCCGTGAATGCTGTTGGGGCCACAAGAAGGACCAGGCATGAGTGCCAAGCCAGGTGGCACGATCTGCGGAGGACGGTCAAGAGAAAAATGACAGACGACCACAACCAGGCCAACATCACTGGAGGAGGTCCGGCCCGCAGACCGGTACACTACCATCCCTGGGAGGAGAAGGTGATGGCCACGCTGCCGCCGGTGGGAGTAGACGGAGTAGAAGGAGTCCGAGAGCCTGGTGAGTACACAAACAACTCAACTCACATGGGGGGAACGCCATATACAACCCAAATACCAATCATGCACGCAACCCCCCCAAAGCTAGCACCAGACACAACCACACTCCAAAAACACACACATGCCACTAGCGCCTCCATGCCCCATGCCCCAAGCAAGGCCATGCCAAGTCACAGGCCACACAAAACACCAACACAAGACAGGATGTCCCTGATGCCGGGAGGGTGGGCCTCAAAACCAACATAGAGCAACTCTGAAGCACACAACAATGCCCTCAGCCCATATGGCTAAGGGCACAGCCATACAAACAGTGTGTCCCCACACAGTACTGTTTTGCCTACTAATGGTGGCCGCGTTGCAGGATGACATGGGTATGAAGGCACAATTTGCACATAACAGCAGCCAATGAAGACGCAGCACACTGAAAGAGTGTCAGCACACACCGCCACAGCAGCAGCGCAGACTCACACACTCCGCCCAATGGGTGCCCGCAGAGAAGAAACAAACCCACATGAACAAGCCAATGGCCTTTGCAAGACCTGCAAACTGTGTGTGCCCAGGAAGCTGGGCTGAGGTGACAGAGGGTGACACACAGAGGTAGGGAGAGGGGCAGAGAGAGGGACACAGACAGAGGTGGACCCAGGGAGACAGACAGAGGGAGGGAGGAGGCTGACAGAGGGAGGGAGAAGGGGAGACAGAGGGAGACGCACAGAGGGAGGAGGCTGACAGAGGGAGGGAGAAAGGGAGACGGACAGAGGGAGGAGGCTGATAGAGGGAGGGAGAAAGGGAGACGGACAGAGGGAGGAGGCTGATAGAGGGAGGGAGAAAGGGAGACGGAGGGAGACCGACAGAGGGAGGAGGCTGATAGAGGGAGGGAGAAAGGGAGACGGACAGAGGGAGGAGGCTGATAGAGGGAGGGAGAAAGGGAGACAGAGGGAGACGCACAGAGGGAGGAGGCTGATAGAGGGAGGGAGAAAGGGAGACAGAGGGAGACGGACAGAGGGAGGAGGCTGATAGAGGGAGGGAGAAAGGGAGACGGACAGAGGGAGGAGGCTGATAGAGGGAGGGAGCAAGGGAGACAGAGGGAGACGGACAGAGGGAGGAGGCTGACAGAGGGAGGGAGAAAGGGAGACGGACAGAGGGAGGAGGCTGACAGAGGGAGGGAGAAAGGGAGATGGACAGAGGGAGGAGGCTGATAGAGGGAGGGAGAAAGGGAGACGGACAGAGGGGGGAGGCTGATAGAGGGAGGGAGAAAGGGAGACAGACAGAGAGAGGAGGCTGACAGAGGGAGGGAGAAAGGGAGACGGACAGAGGGAGGAGGCTGACAGAGGGAGGGAGAAAGGGAGACGGACAGAGGGAGGAGGCTGACAGAGGGAGGGAGAAAGTGAGACGGACAGAGGGAGGAGGCTGACAGAGGGAGGGAGAAAGGGAGATGGACAGAGGGAGGAGGCTGATAGAGGGAGGGAGAAAGGGAGACAGAGGGAGACGCACAGAGGGAGGAGGCTGATAGAGGGAGGGAGAAAGGGAGACAGAGGGAGACGGACAGAGGGAGGAGGCTGATAGAGGGAGGGAGAAAGGGAGACGGACAGAGGGAGGAGGCTGATAGAGGGAGGGAGCAAGGGAGACAGAGGGAGACGGAAAGAGGGAGGAGGCTGACAGAGGGAGGGAGAAAGGGAGACGGACAGAGGGAGGAGACTGACAGAGGGAGGGAGAAAGGGAGACGGACAGAGGGAGGAGGCTGATAGAGGGAGTTAGAAAGGGAGACGGACAGAGGGAGGAGGCTGATAGAGGGAGGGAGAAAGGGAGACAGAGGGAGACGGACAGAGGGAGGAGGCTGATAGAGGGAGGGAGAAAGGGAGACGGACAGAGGGAGGAGGCTGACAGAGGGAGGGAGAAAGGGAGACAGAGGGAGACCAAATCACCCTTGGGTGGTGTGGCCATGTCCGCTCGTCAGCAGGTGGACTGTGTGCATGTAGACAAGGTTTGGCAGTGCCTTAACCCCCCCTTCAACCTTTGATAAACACTAGGCCATGTGTCAATCTGTGCACGAGTACATCTGTGCTGCAGGCACAAACAGAACCTTACACCCAGTATACCTACCCACTGTGTTCGTCAGAACCCAGTCAAAAATAGTTAAGTTACCTACCTGCATTCTCAAATAGCATGGAATAAACACCATTTGGCCACGTACAGTGCAACACGTAAGGCGGCTCTGCATGGCTTGCTGCGCCCGCTCACTACACTGCTGACTGCGTTCCCAAAATATGCATCAACTAAGATTGTGTCACACATAGGTAAAGTGTCGAAAGCTGTGGCCAAGGGACATACCCATGCACAAGTGCACTGTGTGAGGAATGCTAGCCAAATCCAACCACCCAGAGGAACTGTGCCAAATCAAAAAAGAATGAAACATGGATGTCGCATGTAACACAATTAACACTGTCTCTCTCACACACAGGTCAACGTCATCGATCCCCCCCCAACACTGGGGGTGAAGACTCACAGAACCAGGCTCTGCGTGAAGAGGACCCCACCGGCAGCGACGACTCTCACCACTCCGTGGATGACCCAGACCAACCTGGCCCCTCTGGTGTCCAACCACCTGCAGCACCTGCGTCAGGTACAACTGTGCCAACCACCACCCCCATTCCTGCCACATCCCAGGAGACACCCAAGAGCCCTGCCCGCACACAACAACGCAGCCAGTCTGTCCAGGAGGGACAAGGTTCTCCGGGCACCCAGGAGGAGGCAGGCGACACCGCAAATGCCATCCCTCAGGGGCCCCGGAGACGCGATGTGCCCACAACAGCAGGCCAGGCACAAGTGGGCAGGGGTGGTGGGAGTGGAGGACGGCGGAGGCGCGAACCTGACCAGTTGGCTCAGGACCTGGCTATGGCACACGTCAGAACCATCCTGGACGCATACCGGCGTGACTCCAGAGGTATCACCCAGGTAGTGGGGACCCTCAATGAGATGAAGGCCCTGCAGGTTGAGCATCATGCCAGGATGGAGGCAAGACTTGCAGAGCTCTTGGCGGTGCACAGGGACGTGAGCCAATCCCTCCATCAGATCGCCCAAAGCCTGGCAAACCCTCCCTGTGCCACCAGGTGTAGACCACCACCAGACACAGGGAGGGAGGAGGAGGAGGATACATCTGATGGAGCGTCCCTTGCATCGTCAAGGCCGGTGTCTGAGGGTCCCCGCAGGAAGGTGAGTCATCCACGAAAAAGACCGTAAGAGTCAGCGGAACATCACCATCTCCCAGGTCACCTGGCCTGGCACCTGGCCCTCTGGCCCAACAGCAGCAAAGGACATTCTCTGCCACATGGCCTTGCTGGTCACTGTCTGACCAATGTTAACAAAGACTGTGGCACAGACTCTGATGACTGTCAATGGCAAGGACACCAACTCCCCCTGTGAACTTTGGATTCTACACTCCCGCCAAGCACCTCTTGTCACCCCCCCAAACACGTACCCCAGCAGAAAATAAAAATCATCACAATCACAAGATGATGCCGTCATTTTGCATTATTCCACTACATGTCTGTGTTGTAAAGTCAAACCATGCCTGATTACTGAATTAACTCCAAACATCCATACCCTGGTGTCTGAGTCTGGCACAGGACACACATGGGTCACAACGTACCATCTATGACAGACATGGAGCACCATACTCACCCGTGATGGGCCCAACCAGCTGAGGGGGTTCCCGCACAACTGTGCCCACAGACCTATTTAGAAGAGCAACAGTCATGCGCAGAGGTCAGGGATCATGTGGAGTGTCCTGGGGTGGGAGTCCCAGGTATGTGTAGACACGTGGCAGAACCATGTCCTGCATGCTTGAGTCAGGTGGATGTGGAGAATGGTGTGCCAGCCAAGGTTGGATGCATGGAGATGGCACAATTGGGTGTTGGATCACAGTGCCACAAGGTTGTGTTGTGGGTGTGGGCTGCATCCTGAGGGTGTGCGTGGATTGAGAAGGTCATCCTGCAGCTGGCAGTGATCCACTCCCCCCATCTCTGTTGGACGTTGATGTGGCCTGGTCGCCGGATGTAGTAGCAGAGCTGTGCAGATGCACCCTGGATGTGGACAAGTATCATGGGATTTCTTACGCACATGTCCGTAGAGTGCAGGGTAGGAGTAGACACGGATGTCATAGTTGACCTGGGGGAATGGTCTCCCTCTTGCCTTGAGGTGGATGGAACTGGGGATCTTGTGCATAATGCAGAGTGTGCTGCCGCATGAGGCACAGATGCTGCTGATCAGCATAGCACATGTCAGCAAGCAATCCATGATGAACACCAGCTCGTTTGCGTGGACACTGGGTGCCCTTGCAGCAGGGCCTGCAGCAGCATGCGCCATGTCAAGGAAACAATGCCACAAGTAGCACACAAAGACAAGGATCTCAGGAAGGAACCATGCAAAAGGTGTATGTCAATGAAGGAATGTCTGGTTCAACATGGCACACACACACACAATGGATTCACATGCGGCACAGTGGCTGTCGTGGAGACTGACATGCCACAAAACCTACACAGCCATGGACATCATGCACAATACAGAATCTAATCCCTGACAAACAGCTTGCATCTTGCTACTCTACACATAGACTCATATGCACCATCTCTGAGAACAATGCCAGCCATGCCGCATGCACAGTGGCAACAGACCACCATTGACAGAGATGAGGCACCTTGGAGGCAGAGGGACACCTTTATTACTCATGTGTGTCGGAATGCTAATGCAACTCTGTCAACACATACACAGGTCATGTGGATGAACACGTGGGACCAACACTGGCACCCCCTTACCACCACAGATGCTGGAAATCCATGGCACTGGCACACAAGTGACGGGTTACAGCTAAACACCCCCTGCTGCTCACGGAGAGCCTGCTATACACCATTGAGCCCCTAATGGGGAATTCACACACCATGTCAACCCGGTGCAACCCGTATGTTTCCGAGGCCAGTGTTACACACATTGATGGCTCCATCACAATCCCATTACAGATGACTGTCACCAAGTCTGACCATCAATTCAGGTGAATTCTGCTCCAGGTCATGTGCCCCATGGTGAATCTACATGTATGTGAAGTATCCAAACTTGAACAGGAGCAGTGCACACACATTCAAAACAAATACCACTCCCAAAAAGCCGTGCTGCATCCCTTACCCGAAGGAGATTTACGAACTTGTCCGTGCATGTCACGCTGATTCAGCGCATGTTGCTGTGTTCATGAGGAATAGCAGGAGCACAACAATGCCACCAGCAGACAGCATGCGCAAGTACCTGTGGATGGGAGACACACCAGAAGTCAGCCAAAAGAAGCACATCCGCATGCATGTGCATGTACTCGACACATATTAGGTTGTCAACATGCGAGGTGACAATGATGACTCTGGAACAACATTATTCTATTGCACCATCACTCGAGTGACACATCCAAACACCTCAGACTCACTTGGAAGACATGCAGATGGACACACACATTGCAACACATGCCACACACAGCCAAATGCGTGCACACTCAGACACTGGAACTCACCACTAAGCAAAGAAGTCGCGTATGAGCCGACTCTGCATGTCCTCTACCGCCTCCTCCTCCTCCACATCACTTGCCTCGTGCCCAAGCCCTTCATCCTCCACAGGTGGATGGTCCTGCTCATCTGGATCCAGGATGAGTGGCACAGCTTTCTCCACTGCCATGTTGTGCAGCATGCAGCACACGAGGAATATCTTGCAGACCTTCACCGGTGCATATGGGAGTGCGCCACCGGTCTTGTGGAGGCAATGGAATCGGCTCTTCAGGAGGCCAAACGTCCTCTCTATCACTCGCCTGGTCCTCCCATGGGCGTTGTTGTAGCGGTGATCGGCAGCCGTGCTGGGGTTGCGGAGAGGCGTGATCAGCCATGGCATGTTGGGATAGCCAGCGTCCCCTACATGAAAACATCATGGACAAGAGTGGGTCAGGAGAAGCAGTAAGACAGGAAGATGACGTTAAATACAGGACTGCCAGAGTATACCCGCCAACAATACATGCACGTTCGTTGCGCACCTGCAGCATCATTTCAGGCACCCTGCTACGCCTCATGATGTACGCATCGTGTGCTGATCCTGGCAAACGAGCACAGACATGTGAAATCACCATGTTGGCAAGACACACCGCAAGGGCATTAATGGAGTGGTAATGCTTGAGGTTACGGAAGGCTACCTCCTGTGCCTGTGGTGGTACCAAAGCCACATGTGTTCCATCTATGGACCCAATGACATGGGGCATCCCTCCCAGGGCATAGAACTCACGCTTGACAGCTGTCAACTGCTCAGGAGTTGGGAATTTAATGAACTCATCAAGGTGCTCCAACATGGCCTCTAGAAAATCATGCAGTACACGGCTGAACATGGTTTGGGACATCCCACCCACATGGGCAATGGTATGTTGAAAGGTACCCGTGGCCAAGAAATGTAGGGCTGCCATCACCTTCATCTTGGGTGTCAGTGCACCAGGATACCTGTGTAGCGGTTGGAGGTGTGCTGCCAGCCGTGTCGTCAAGTCCACAATCAAACGTTGGGGGAAGCGGTAGCGGCGTATACAGTAATTTTCCCGCATGTCAGCCAAGTCCGGAATTGCTCGAGGGAGAGGCGGAGCCCTGCAGTGAATTAGAAGGGACAACGAAGAGTGAGTACAGTACACCACCAATGTCAATGTACTGAGCACATGGTCAACAGGCAATACACATATGCTGCATACAGAGTCAGGTCTGTGCAATATGCCCTGGACACGTATGCCAGCCATGTGACACTCCTACTAAGAGACAGCTCCAAACGTTTATTCTCAACCTGATTATGCCATGCCATGAAACTAGCTGTGGGCCAGTGTAAGTGAGCAGGCAGACGCATGACAGGAGTTACAGACAACCAAATATGTGCAGAGGAAGGATGTTCATTGTACAGACAGGTTGTGGAACACTAGAGGCACAGGTCACAATAGAAAAAGGACAGACAACACACCTTGCCATGAAGGATTACATTTCAAGAATGATCACACATACTGAAACTCCGTGTCGATGCATACATACACACCTTACGTCGGTTTCCACATGTGGCCTGGTATGCGTAACACTGTGCCATGGCCATCTACACACAGACACATGTTGGTTGCAGCAACTGCAGATGCATTTGACCAAACACCTACAGCAAGCTAATGGGAACACACGACACATACATGACATAGTCACATCGTGCACCGCGGGTAGTCACATGTCAGGTGTGAAAACCCCTGTAGCTGGCATCAGGGGACAGTTGCGTGTGTTGTTGACTGTGCCATGCCAGTGACGCTTTTCACAAGTGTTCTGTAGTACATGCACACATGTCAAAGGAGTGAAGGGGATGTCTGGCACATAGTCCACCATCACACATGACATCTGTACACATCTCATCACATCTATTGCCTTCACAACTCAGGAGTAATGTGCCACATTACAGCCTGACACACCTGTGCCCCACACATGTAGTACTGCACAGACAATGCCTTGATGTCCAGCCTTGGACAAGTATGTCAGCTCTATTCCTTTCTGTGTGCTGCCTGTCACCACTGTCAGGTGTGAAATGCACCGTACATGCGCTCTAAGGGCGTGTGTACGTTCCCCATCACTATGGGAGTGCTGCCGTAGGCCTACCCATAGTGATACGGAACGTACACGCGTGTGTACGGGGCGTATCACTATGGGTATGCATACACGAGCAAAGCCATAGTGAAACGGCCCGTACACGCGTGTGTACGGGGCGTATCACTATGGGTACGCATAGGCGAGCAAAGCCATAGTGAAACGGCTCGTACACGCGCGTGTACGGGGCGTATCACTATGGGTATGCATACACGAGCAAAGCCATAGTGAAACGGCCCGTACACGCGTGTGTACGGGGCGTATCACTATGGGTACGCATACGCGAGCAAAGCCATAGTGAAACGGCCCGCACACGCGTGTGTACGGGGCGTATCACTATGGGTACGCATAGGCGAGCAAAGCCATAGTGAAACGGCTCGTACACGCGCGTGTACGGGCCGTTTCACTATGGGTTTGCTCGCGTATGCGTACCCATAGTGATACGCCCCGTACACGCGCGTGTACAGGCCGTTTCTATGCCCTAGGGCCCTGGAACTCACCGTACCTGTGTGTGAATGTCCAAATTACATAGGGGACACATGAGGGACAAGTATAAAGCCCTACATGCATGCTGGTTGTCATGGAGACCGAGTTTAAAGTTTGAATTTTTTTCATCAGGTGCCCAGCTAAAGTCGGTTTGAAAGAATCTACTTTGTTGCAAAGTGGTTGTTGAGTTGACATCATGCTCAGTAAAAAAAAAGCAAAGCCACTGACTGTGGTAGGTTTAAAGGGATTGGAGGAAACATAGGATGCAAATGTGAGTGACCAATCACTCTGTACTCCTGTGAATGAAACAGGGCAGCAAGGCAGATATAAGGCAGCCAGGTCCCATGAGAGAGCACTTGCCTGCACATCCTTTGATTCAACAACACTGCTGCTGCTCGTGAATCCTCTGGCACCATGTCCAGGTGTGTGGAGACGGCTCAGCCTTTCACCCAGGAGGAGAACCAAGCCCTGCTGGATGTGATCCTCCCACAGTACCCCATGCTGTATGGTCGACCAGGGGTTCAGGTGAGTGCTGAGTCCACTAGCAAAGACTGTGCCCCTTTTTTGTGACTGTGACTTCTGCCATTGTGTCCAGGTGTAACACACATGCAATGTACTGTAGGGTGGGTCCCGGGTGGGGGAATGCCTAAAGTCTCCCAGCCAGAGCATGCTGTGGTGCATGTCTGCTCTCCTCACTTGCATTGTGTGTACTGTGACAATCACTGCATGTGGCATTACACATTCTGCCTGTCTAATCCTCCTGGGAATGTTGTTACTACAGTCCTTATGTGAATCTGTGGTCCCCCCAGTGTGACAGGTGGCAGTACCCACAGATGTGTGTTTGTTTAGTGTACATGTGCTGAGAGTGTACAAATGATGTGTTTGTCCCCTGGACATTGGTGTGTGTGTGTGTAAGTCCCCTGTCATGTGGGTGAGTGCATATGTGGAGTGTAGCACCCCAGCTGCATGAGGGATGGATATACCCTGCCCATCTGATGTGAGCAGGGAGCAGTGCTGTGTGTCTGCGGTGATGGGCCAGCCCCACTCCTGTGACACACCCCAGTCTAGTGGCACATGTGCAGAGTGAGGTGTGTAGCTGCAGTTGGCAATGGCAGGTGATTGTCCTGTGGCTGTGTGTGTCTGTGTACTCTGCTGAGGGCGCCTCAGTGGCCTGTGGCATGTGACTGCTTTGAGGTGCTGCACATAATCCTGGTGTCGCTTGTGATGCACAGTGTGAGCCAGGATGATTGATTGTGTCGTACCCCTCATGCCACCCGTGTACTCTACAATGCCACCTAGTGCATTTTGCCTTCCACAGAGGAAAGTGTCCCTATGACACAGGTGTAATGAATTTGATGCATTCTATGCCCTGTTAAAACCAGCCAAATTGTTCTAATGTGTGTCTCTGTGACATGTCGCAGGTGTATTGATGTTGTCGCACTTTTTCATCCTCACAGGTAGGCGCCTGTGCCAAGGAGCAGATCTGGAAGGACGCCGTCAGTGAAATGAGGAAGACGGATGGTCGGAAGCAGCGCCTAGCCAAGGTGAGGAAACACTGGCAGGATATCCGGTGCTGGACGCGGAGGATCGCACGGGTCCTGCTGGGGGACTCACCTGTGAGCCAAAAGAACCATGGGCGCTGCCGTCTGACCCACATCCACAAGCGTGTGCTGGCGGTCATCTTCCCTGACATGGACAGGCGCTTACGGGAAAAGCAGCAGCAGGAAGGGGGTAGGTACATGTGTGTTTGTTGTGTGTCACCAGCATTTGTAAATGCACAGTTGCATGGATACACTTCCAGGGTTTACATGTGCAGTGCAGTTCCTGGTCCCCAAAGTGTAGCGGTGCTGTCCTTCCTCCCTTCCCCTCCTTGCCATGTGTACCCTGGTCTGTGTGTAGTCACACTTGCACAAGGTTATCTAGGCTGCCAGTTTATCGATGTGCCCAATGCTTGCAGCTTCATGTGTGGGGGTGGTGTGTAACAGGTTTTGGGACCTTGCCTGTGCCCTGTCCAGTTCAGTACTTGTGGGGTCCATGTCAGTTGTCACTGATGCTGAGTCCAGACATAGGAGTGTCTCTCTAAAGTGTATTGCTGTACAGCATGCATGTCCTATTTTGTGGCCTGTGACATGATGTGCATGAGTGTGAGATATGCAGAGTGCAGGGATGGTGGCTTGTGTTGCAGTCATTACCATTCAGGACCATGGAGTAGTGTGGCCACTACTGTCCCCTGGGGCATCTTTTCCTAGGTATCATATGTGTAAAGCAAAAATTTCGACAATCTCTGTGTCTACAGCATAGGTTGTGCTCTGTGCGATTGTACCCTGGCACCATTTGTGTTTACGTAAACTCTGCTACATGTGTCCACTGTACAGGCTGACCAAATGTCCCTTGTTCATACTCACGGGGGCCAGTGCCTGTGTGTCTTGGTAAAATGATCTGATGATGGCCATTTGTAGATGATGTATTTGTACCGGCGCACCAGGGGTATTTTGTGTCCAATCAGGATTTCTTGCAGGCCATGTGTTTTTATTCCAGACTAAGAGATGTAAGTGCTTCCTGTGTCTCAAAAAATTATCTCATGTAGGGGGTGGTTGGTGCGGGCAAGGCCTACATGTCTAAACCTGAAGTCTCCTTGCTAGGTCTGGCCAGTGTGTGATGTTTGTCTGGACATACACTCAAGGTGCAGTGACCCATTAATGTTGGGCATGTTTTTAAGTATTGCCTTTGCAGCATGTGCCAACGCTGTGTGCTGCAGATGCTGTGCTGGATTGTCCCCAGTGCCTGGCTCCTCTGTCCAAATCCATATCATGTTATTTGCTTTTGTGTCATGCTCTCCATAGTTGGTCAGTGGCATGGTGGGTCAACCAACTGTGTGTTGCAGGGCCTACATATGTACCTTGTATTGTAGATGTTACTCATGTTGCTTTTCAGGCTATGCACTGTGACCTATGTGGATTTGACTCATGTGACATATGTATTCAGGTGTCTGATTATTTCCTGTCTCTTCACCTTGCCCACAGCATCGTCGGGGGACACCGAGGGAGACACTGGCACGGACCGTGAGAAGGGAGCGAGCACCAGTGCCAGCAGTGCAGAGTTGTCTGGCACATCGAGTGGCACGGAGGCCGACGGGAGTGCAGCGGAGGACCTGTCCAGTCAAACCACCACCGACTATGACACAGACGGTTCGGAGGCTGAGCACTCCGAGGGAGCGGTGGCTGGTCCCACAGCTGACACCAGCACTCCATCACTACCCGCCCCCTCCATTCCGATCACCGGCCTCCCACTTGCTCGTGTCCCTTCCCGCCGTGCTCGGTCAGCACGTGTCTCCTTCTTGCCAGGCACCGCACCCCCTGCCCCTGTCTCCACTGCTGCCACCAATGCCGAGTCTGTGGACATCCTGCGGCAGTTGCGGGTTGGTCAGACTGCGACGCTTAATGTCCTCCATGGCCACAGCCAAGTGCTCAACCAGATGGAGACATACTTGGAGGGCATTTCAGCCGCGCAGTCTGACCAACGCAACTTGCTGAGGTCCATAGACTCGACACTGACTGCAGCAGTGGGTCTCCTGCAGCGCTACGTCCCACCCCCTACCCCTGCCCCATCCACACTTCCCACTCCCATGCCTGTCTCACGTACACCCAGACGTCAGCATGCACGCACCCCACCAGACACAGGCACCACACCAGCAGGGCAGGGCAAGCGCACACCTCCTGGCACGCACACACAGGGTGAGGTAGGCACACCCACTGGGTCGGGGGGCAAACGTAAGTCACGCAGCCAGAGTGGGAGTCCGCATTCCGCAAAATCCACTCCCTCCAAATCCACTCCCCTCAGCTCTCCTGGCCACGAATCCAGCAAAGATTCCTTCATGGCCGCTCTGTCCCTGAGCCCAACAGTGACACCACCCCATAAGCGGGCAAAGGTGTCCCCGGTCAGGGTAATTGAGTGCCCCCCCTGTCCACACCCTCCCCCAGTGGTGCTGCGACCCATTCCTCCACCCCCCCCTCCTTGGGGCCTGTGGTTCCTTCGGGTGCAGGGGATACCCTGGGGGACCTTGCTGACGTGTGCAGCACCATCCTCACCACCTCCCTTGGTGCTGCCCCACCCCCTGTGGTGGAGTCCTCCATCCCTGCACCCACAACGCCTGCCCTTGCCCCTCCTGTCCCTGCGGTGCCTGGTCCTTCCCCACCACATGATGCCCCCGCCCCCTGTGGAAGACAGGGTGGTCTGAACTGTGCAGGCAAGCTAGGGGACACGCGTCCCACTGTGTCCCCCATCCAGCTGTGACTTATGGACTGCCCTATGGGCTTTGTAAATATTGAACTTTATCCACACAAACATTTTTTGATCATGCTGAATAAAGCCATTTTTTTTTCCTTAGAACACTACAGCTTTTCTGGTATTGCTGTTGGTGGGGCTGCTACATGATTTTGAGTGGTGATCATGTGTTGGGTGTGTGGGAAATGTAGTAGTGTGCTGGTCATAGGGGGGACCCTGGTATCTGTGTGCTATCACAAGGTGGTAGCTAAGTTTCTTTGTTCATGTAAGCAGTTACTGCATGGTGAAATTGTCCCAAGGTGTGTTCCTTCCTCTGTGTACCCTGACATTTTCCCTGCAGGGTGTTTCCAATATGTTGTGCTGAGCTGTGTCTACATTAGCTGGGTGTGTAACGGACCCCTTCAACTTTGGCCATGCATGCAGAGCGATGTCTCCACCTGCATAATTCGTGGCATCCTTGGTGATCACTGTACTTGTGTATGTAGTCTGTTGACATGACTTCATGTGGACATGTTCCCTTTTAGGCAGTATGCATGTGTGTACTCCCAGCCTCGCACACATGTGTTACATGTACTGCAGGGTCTTTGTGCACCTGACTGACAATTGTGGCCATTGGATCTGTGGGTACTCCACCCTTTTTCTTTCCATGGGCACTGCTGGGGGCCTCTGCACCCACCCCTCCTGCGTCTGGGCACTGCTGGGAGTGATAGGCACCCACCCCTCCTGTGTCTGGGCACTGCTGGGGGGACTCTACACCCACCCCTCCTGTGTCTGGGCACTGCTGAGGGGACTCTACACCCACCCCTCCTGCGTCTGGGCACTGCTGGGAGGACTCTGCACACACCCCTCCTGTGTCTGGGCACTGCTGGGAGGACTCTGCACACACCCCTCCTGTGTCTGGGCACTGCTGGGAGTGATAGGCACCCACCCCTCCTGTGTCTGGGCACTGCTGGGGGGACTCTACACCCACCCCTCCTGCGTCTGGGCACTGCTGGGAGGACTCTGCACACACCCCTCCTGTGTCTGGGCACTGCTGGGAGGACTCTGCACACACCCCTCCTGTGTCTGGGCACTGCTGGGAGTGATGGGCACCCACCCCTCCTGTGTCTGGGCACTGCTGGGGGGACTCTACACCCACCCCTCCTGTGTGTGGGCACTGCTGGGAGGACTCTGCACCCACCCCTCCTACGTCTGGGCACTGCTGGGAGTGATAGGCACCCACCCCTCCTGTGTCTGGGCACTGCTGGGGGGACTCTACACCCACCCCTCCTGTGTCTGGGCACTGCTGGGGGGACTCTACACCCACCCTTCCTGCGTTTGGGCACTGCTGGGAGGACTCTGCACATACCCCTCCTGTGTCTGGGCACTGCTGGGAGTGATAGGCACCCACCCCTCCTGTGTCTGGGCACTGCTGGGGGGACTCTACACCCACCCCTCCTGTGTCTGGGCACTGCTGGGAGTGATAGGCACCCACCCCTCCTGTGTCTGGGCACTGCTGGGAGGACTCTGCACCCACCCCTCCTGCGTCTGGGCACTGCTGGGAGTGATAGGCACCCACCCGTCCTGTGTCTGGGCACTGCTGGGGGGACTCTACACCCACCCCTCCTGTGTCTGGGCACTGCTGGGGGGACTCTAGACCCACCCCTCCTGCATCTGGGCACTGCTGGGAGGACTCTGCACACACCCCTCCTGTGTCTGGGCACTGCTGGGAGGACGCTGCACACACCCCTCCTGTGTCTGGGCACTGCTGGGAGTGATAGGCACCCACCCCTCCTGTGTCTGGGCACTGCTGGGGGGACTCTACACCCACCCCTCCTGCGTCTGGGCACTGCTGGGAGGACTCTGCACACACCCCTCCTGTCTCTGGGCACTGCTGGGAGGACTCTGCACACACCCCTACTGTGTCTGGGCACTGCTGGGAGTGATGGGCACCCACCCCTCCTGTGTCTGGGCACTGCTGGGGGGACTCTACACCCACCCCTCCTGCGTCTGGGCACTGCTGGGAGTGATAGGCACCCACCCCTCCTGTGTCTGGGCACTGCTGGGGGGACTCTACACCCACCCCTCCTGTGTCTGGGCACTGCTGGGGGGACTCTACACCCACCCCTCCTGCGTCTGGGCACTGCTGGGAGGACTCTGCACACACCCCTCCTGTGTCTGGGCACTGCTGGGTGTGATAGGCACCCACCCCTCCTGTGTCTGGGCACTGCTGGGGGGACTCTACACCCACCCCTCCTGTGTCTGGCCTTTGCTGGGAGAGATAGGCACCCACCCCTCCTGTGTCTGGGCACTGCTGGGAGGACTCTGCACCCACCCCTCCTGCGTCTGGGCACTGCTGGGAGTGATAGGCACCCACCCCTCCTGTGTCTGGGCACTGCTGGGAGTGATAGGCACCCACCCCTCCTGTGTCTGGGCACTGCTGGGGGGTCTCTACACCCACCCCTCCTGTGTCTGGGCACTGCTGGGAGGACTCTGCACACACCCCTCCTGTGTCTGGGCACTGCTGGGAGGACTCTGCACACACCCCTCCTGTGTCTGGGCACTGCTGGGAGTGATAGGCACCCACCCCTCCTGTGTCTGGGCACTGCTGGGGGGACTCTACACCCACCCCTCCTGTGTCTGGGCACTGCTGGGAGGACTCTGCACCCACCCCTCCTGTGTCTGGGCACTGCTGGGAGGACTCTGCACACACCCCTCCTGTGTCTGGGCACTGCTGGGGGGACTCTACACCCACCCCTCCTGTGTCTGGGCACTGCTGGGAGGACTCTGCACCCACCCCTCCTGTGTCTGGGCACTGCTGGGAGGACTCTGCACCCACCCCTCCTGCATCTGGGCACCGCTGGGAGTGATAGGCACCCACCCCTCCTGTGTCTGGGCACTGCTGGGAGTGATAGACACCCACCCCTCCTGTGTCTGGGCACTGCTGGGGGAACTCTACACCCACCCCTCCTGTGTCTGGGCACTGCTGGGAGGACTCTGCACACACCCCTCCTGTGTCTGGGCACTGCTGGGAGGACTCTGCACCCACCCCTCCTGTGTCTGGGCACTGCTGGGAGTGATAGGCACCCACCCTTCCTGTGTCTTGGCACTGCTGGGGGGACTCTACACCCACCCCTCCTGTGTCTGGGCACTGCTGGGAGTGATAGGCACCCACCCCTCCTGTGTCTGGGCACTGCTGGGGGGACTCTGCACCCAGCCCTCCTGTGTCTGGCCATGTACGCTCCATACATACATGGGTGGGGGTACGGTCCATACATACACTGTTGGGGTGGGGGTACGGTCCATACATACACTGTTGGGGTGGGGGTACACTCCATACATACACTGTTGGGGTGGGGGTACGCTCCATACGTACGCGGGTGTGGGTACGGTCCGTACATACACGGGTGGGGGTACGCTCCAAACATACGCGGGTCTGGGTACGCTCCATGCATACACGGGTGGGGGTACGGTCCGTACATACACTGTTGGGGTGGGGGTACGCTCCATACGTATGCGGGTGTGGGTACGGTCCATACATACACGGGTGGGGGTATGCTCTGAACATACGCGGGTCTGGGTACGCTCCATGCATACACGGGTGGGGGTACGGTCCGTACATACACTGTTGGGGTGGGGGTACGCTCCATACATACACTGTTGGGGTGGGGGTACGCTCCATACGTACGCGGGTGTGGGTACGGTCCGTACATACACTGTTGGGGTAGGGGTAGGCTCCATACATACACTGTTGGGGTGGGGGTATGCTCCATACGTACGCGGGTGTGGGTACGGTCCGTACATCCACGAGTGGAGTGTTGGTACGCGCCGTACATACACGGGTGGGGGTATGGTCCGTACATACACTGTTGGGGTGGGGGTACGCTCCATACATACACTGTTGGGGTGGGGGTACGCTCCATACATACACGGTTGGGGTGGGGGTACGCTCCATACAGACACTGTTGGGGTGGGGGTATGCTCCATACGTACGCGGGTGTGGGTACGGTCCATACATCCACGGGTGGGGTGTTGGTACGCAGCGTACATACACGGGTGTGGGTACGGCCCGTACCCAGGCCTTTGGAACGTGGGTACGGGCCATACCGCCATTATTGGGGTGACGTAGGGGTGGGCGTGGTACGACTCGTACCCACGCACTTAAGGCGTGGGTACGGTACGTACCGGACTTGTTGTGTTGCCGGTTCGCGTCTACATCCACTTCCGTTGCAGGACACGCCCCCACCCCCTCGAAGTGACCAGGCCCTGAAGGTCAGGTATGTCCAGGGCATGTATGATTTGTGACTTGAGTGGGGGTTTTGTGTCCAGCCCCTGCCCCCCCCCCCTTTGCCCCTGGGTGTTGTTCTGACCTTCTGCGGCGTCTGCGTCGAGGGCTGGGATGACATGTAGGTTCGGGTCCATGTCTGTCCGTCACGTACAGGTGCTCCTTGCGCGCGTCGTCCTGATTTCCCGGCAGTTTTTGGCAGGCGGAGAATTTTATCCGTGCGGGGTGACGTCGGTGCAGATCGTACTTCCTGGTTCGGGAAACGCAGCCTGCATGCGTCCCGACGTCACGTCGGCGCTTTCCCGGATCACATTTGTATGTATATTTTCGTCGGTCGGTGTTTTTTACGATTCGTACGGAAATGGTGTTTCCGTGCGAATCGTACTTGCATGTTTGTAATGTTTTTTTCCCAGGTACGAGTCGGACGGAGAATACGCTCCGACCGACGGTTCGTACCCGGTTTTTCCATGATCGGAATCGGCACCTAAATAGAGGAAACATTCTGGAGCTCATGCACCGGATCCCAGCTTTAAGGCTTGCTACAACGAGAGACATTCTAGCTGTGGAGTTCACCAACCCTGACCATGGCCACCAGAGTGAAAACATGCAACTCACATGGAGCACGGGTAAACTAGCCCAAAAAGTAATATCGGAAACAGACTTTCCAAAGCTGGGGCATATCTATATTAGTACCTAAAGCACCTGGGTGCCCTTACCTTTTGAAACAAACCTAGGATCCGTTTGGGGAAGCAAAGGGTATACTCGGTGCTACAACATGCCAGAAGCAAATCACAGGAAACAGAAACAAATTTGGGAGATGTCATAGAATCGGCCCTACCACAAAGTAATGTCAACGAATCACAATGGGGATGGCTTGCCGGCTCACTCAACACAACAAGAAAACTGAAATGACAAAGAGAACACAAAAACCAAGGGCCAGATTACTTTAAAAATCTGCTCCTGGAACATAAATGGCCTATTCAACAAACTAGGCAATTCCTACACCATACAATATCTAAGCAAGTTCCATGGGGTCTTGCTGCAGGAAACCTGGACAAACAAAATGGTTCAGCTGGAAGGTTTTTCAAACTTCTTTTCTCCGGCGACTAAAGAATCAAAGTATGGCCATCTAAAAGGAGGACTAGCAATTTATCTGTCAACGCCGATTCACATGGAGGGCAAAGAGCTATGCAACAGACACCAAGGTCTACAAACCGTGGAAGCAGTTTAAAAACAGCAAACTGCCAAATGTTTACCACAGCAATCATGAACTTATACATCCACCCTTGCAAGAGGGTAAGATCAGAACTCTTGAATACCCTGATAGAAGAAATTACGAACCTAAAGGCACACAAGGAATTAGCTCTCTCATAGTATCGGGTGATTTCAATATGAACTTGATGGGGTACCCTCGCCAAATGAAGTTATAACCGCACAAAACCTAGCCTGGGGGGTACAGCACCAAGAGCACCCAAAAAACATAGAACTGACAAAGGAGACCAACTGTTATTAGGAATATCGAACATCTTGGGCTCAGGGTCCTGAACAGCCACTTTGCTGAAGATCAGCTACCGGGACTCTCATATCACTGTAAAACATGTGCAACCTTGATCGAATATACGTTGATGGACATATCCTTAATGCAAAGAGTATCTTCGAATGCCTTAGAGGGTCGACAGTAACCATCGCCCTCAGGAAATAGCTTTATTAATTACACAACTAGAGCATGAACCATCAAAAGACCAGGGGATAGCCACATATACAATCCAAAATACAAAAAAAATGGACGACAAACACCCTGCCCACTCTTGTTCAGAGTGCTAAGGAACTATTCCACACTATAGACGAGATGGTGAACACCCTAAATATCGATTCCAAAATATCGAATGTCCAGAATATCGAAGTTAAAATATAGAGTGGACAGAATATCGAATTATCAAAATATAGATAGGTCAGAATATCGAAATTAGGGTACAAAATATCGATTTCCATAATATAGAATTTAAAAATATAGAATTCCATAATATCGAATTTTAAAATATAGATTACCATAATATCGAATTTAAAAATATAGCTATCTATAATATCGAATTTTTTTTAGTGTTATGTATGGTAGTATATGTGTTAAAATTATGTATTATTTTTGTAATGTATGTTTAATTTATTGAAAACTAATGAATGTTATGTAATTTAATTTGTGCGTAATTTAATTCCGTAGCGGGTTGTGGGTTTATAGGGGAATAGGGTGGGAAGTAATTTAGTTATGGCTAATTAAATATTAATTATATTTATATGTTTTAATAATTAATTGATTGATAATTAATTATTAATTGGTAATTAATTTATAATAATTGATTAATACTTAATTATGTTAATTGTATTTTGTATTATTAGGAGCGGGTTGTGGGTTTGTAGGGGAATTGGGTGGGAAGTAATTTAATTGTAATAAAGTAAATAATTATTTTTTTATTTATGTGTATTGATAATTAATTGATAATTAATTATTATTTGGTAATTAATTTGTATTAATGGGTAAATAATTTGTATTATTTGCTAATTAATTTTTAATAATTGCAAAATTATTTTTATTAATTGATTAATTGAAAATAATGTTAATTGTATTTTTTATTATTGGGAGTGGGTTGTGGGTTTATAGGGGAATTGGGTGGAAAGTAAATTAATTGTAATAAAGTAAATATTAATTGTTTTATTTACATGTATTGATAATTAATTATTAATTGGTAATTAATTTGTATTAATTGGTAATTAATTTTTATTAATTGCTAATTAATATTTTTCAATGGTAATTAATTGTTATTAATTGGTAATTATTTTTAATTAACTTTTTATTGGTATTGATAATTAATGTAATCTTATTTTAAATTTAAATCATTACTTTCCCTACTTTTGCACTCTCAGGAGTGGGAATAGTATTTTTTACCCTCCGCTATCCAACTCTTTCCCTACTGTTGCACTCACTGGAGTGGGAATAGTAATTTTTACCCTCCTGCTATCCAACGCTTTCCCTACTGTTACACTCTTTGGAGTGGGAATAGTAATTTTTACCCCTACACTATCCAGCGTTTTCCCTACTGTTGCATTCACTGGAGTGGGAATAGTGATTTGTACCCCTACGCTATCCAACGCTTTCCCTACTGTTGCACTCACTGGCGTGGGAATAGTAATTTTTCCCTTCCCGCTATCCAACGCTTTCCCTACTGTTGCACTCTCTGGAGTGGGAATAGTACATTTTATCCTCCCGCTATCCAACGCTTTCCCTACTGTTGCACTCTTTGGAGTGGGAATAGTAATTTTTACCCCTACGCTATCCAACGTTTTCCCTACTGTTGCACTCACTGGAGTGGGAATAGTAATTTTTACCCCTACGCTATCCAACGCTTTCCCTACTGTTGCCCTCATTGGAGTGGGAATAGTAATTTTTCCCTTCCTGCTATCCAATGCTTTCTGTACTGTTGCACTCTCTGGAGTGGGAATAGTAATTTTTACCCCTACGCTATCCAATGCTTTCCCTACTGTTGGAGTCACTGGAGTGGGAATAGTAATATTTCCCTTCCCGCTATCCAACTATTTTCCTATTGTTGCACTCTCTGGAGTGGGAATAGTAATTTTAACTCTCCCGCTATCCAATGCTTTCCCTACTGTTGCATTCTTTGGAGGGGGAATAGCAATTTTTACCCCTACGCTATCCAACGTTTTCCCTACTGTTGCACTCACTGGAGTGGGAATAGTAATTTTTACCCCTACGCTATCCAACGCTTTCCCTACTGTTGCACTCACTGGAGTGGGAATAGTAATTTTTCCATTCCCGCTATCCAATGCTTTCCCTACTGTTGCACTCTCTGGAGTGGGAATAGTAATGTTTACCCCTACGCTATCCAACGCTTTCCCTACTGTTGCACTCACTGGAGTGGGAATAGTAATTTTTACCCCTATGCAATCCAACGTTTTCCCTACTGTTGCACTCACTGGAGTGGGAATAGTAATTTTTACGCTCTCACTATCCAACAAAAGCTCTACTATTTTACATTACTTTTGTTATGTTTACATTTTAAGATTTTTTATATTATATTATGTATGTTTTATTTAATTGTTTTTCATATTTAATTACTTTTATATTATTTTTAATACATTTAAAAAATTCGATATTTTAGCTAACTATATTTTAACATTCTATATTTTGGAATCAATATTTTAGTACTTACCTGTTTGTAGATAGGGAGTCGATATTCTGTCCTTCTATATTTTGGCATCGATATTTTGGGCATTCTATATTATGTCCCTCGATATTTAGTCACTGAACCAGACGAGATACCTGACCCAGTAACAAGATGGGAGGCATTCACAGTAGAATACGCAGCATGCTTTGCAACTATGGTAACAAATAAGGAAAAAGGCCCAGGAGCCAGCACAAACTCATGGGGGAACCGGAAGAGAAAGGTAAAAATAGGACAGGTAAACTAACTGTGAAGACAACTGAGGAAAGCCCCTAGTGACTTGTCCCTTTGGTGTGAATTAAGGAAAGCACAAATACTTTTAGATAAGTGGGGGATCCTAAAAATTGAAAAAGAATCCTTCTGGGCTAAATTACTATATGACACCAAAAGAAACAATTCAGCGATTTTCTGGCAAACAAAAAATAGCATTGACAAACCACTGCATCAAGTGTTGGGCTCAAAAATTTCAGAAACCACCTGGGACAGTTTTTAACTATCCACTTTAAAACAAGGGAGACAATGCACACAAACGAAAAGGAGACCGCACTAACAAAACAGGAACAAATTTCAAATCAACCATTCCACAACACATCACACAAAACGACTGAATATAGAGATCCAATTTTGGGAAAGCGAGCCGAACTCCCGCTAGTAATACAGAACATCTAGAGGCAGATCTATGCTTCATAGATTACAAATCAGCTTTCGACAAGGTGAGTCGAAACATCCTATGGCGAAAACTGGTGGCCTCGAAAATACCACATGGCCTTCTAAAACCTCTGCAAATGTTGCACATTGACACGTGGATAAGGATAAAGCTCGGAAACAGATCTCGACTGTCTAGGCAAATAACAACAGCAGATGGCCTAAAACAAGGGTGCGTTCTCACCCCAACACTTTTTAACTTGTTTCTTGCGGACTTCCCACCTTTGCTAAACACAGCGAGTCACCATGCTCCAAAACTAGGTGGCCTTAAGACATCAAACCTTCTCTATGCAGATGATTTACTTCTGATAAGCAAGACAACAGTGGGATTGGAACGACTCCTGGACGCAACTGTGGAATATTTAAACAAAAACGGGTTAATCATCAATTTGATTAAAACTAAAGCCCTCAAGTTCCAGAGAACACACAGCTGGCGACTGGCAGCAAAAGAAAGTGGACAAAACTGATGCATACAAGTATGTGGGTGTACTATTCTCCCCAAATGGGAGTTTCGCAGCTCAAATCAAAGAATTAAAGAGGAAAGGGCAGGCACTTGGAGCTGGCTTAGGAACAGCCCATAAGAAAATATATCAGCTCTATACTGCAGATGGCCTAAGCCAAGCCAAAATTCTACCTACATTAACCTATGGAAGCGAGGGGACAGTAAACTATTAGACAACAAAGTCTCAAAAATATAGAAAGTAATTCTTAATCTACCAACGTACGTGTCACCAGTGCAACTCAGATTAGAGCTTGGCTTGGTCAAACAACTTCTGGGCAGACATGCAGCATTCATGAAATGACGTCAAAACTACTTGAAAGAGGGTTCCCTAGGTCATCACCTCTGGCTGGAAATACAGGGAAGAGAACAATCAGCCATGAGGGCGTATCTACAAAGCTCACTCGAGATCTGGGACCTTACAGTTATATGGGATCAAAATCTTTGCAAAGATGAGCTGAAAAAAATAATAAAAATTAACACCAAAGATCTATCTCAATTAGAGGACAAGAAGGCTCTGACAAAAAGAAGGCATGACTGGAAAACACTATGAAATTACAAAAAAACTATCCCTCAAGGCTACTTAACAACAACCTACAATATTCAGACAAAGAATAAATTCCTTAAAATAAGGCTAGGAGTTATGCCAATATTGGAGTATTACCCACCATGGAAAAGAAGAGAATATGGAGCTCAATGTCGACTCTGCGGAGAAGTGCCTGAAGACATCATTCATGTCCTAGGCCTCTGCCAAACTTCCTTACGGCATCGACAGACAACACTTCACAAAGAGTTCATCAGAAGACAGATAATAACGTGCAGGGAGGCAGTGTGTAACATTTCATGAAAAATAAAGATGACTCCTTGGTTGCTGTGTTCCAGATGTAGGTTTATTCTTAGTAATCAAGAATTAATGTACAGGATACAAGTAAGAATGTAATTCAGTAAAGGCCCAAGTCAAGATGCCACCGGGAGCAGCTGCCCTTCTGCTCAGCCTCAGATATAACTGACAGTAGAATCAAACATACACAAAGGAACTCTAAATGACATCATAGATACAGGCTGAGCAGCTTAGAACAAACACTGAAGAAGGACAGAGAAGGAGGAAAAGCAGGATGTAACACATCTCCCTCCTTGACAGAATAAAGAGCCAGATGTGAAAAAGAACATACAGCACATACGAATGTAACACATCTCCCTCCTTGACAGAAATAAGAGACGTACGGAAACGACGGAAAGAAGAAACGTAGATGATAGAACATACAGCACATACAAAGTAAACCCTCTTTGCAAAGTAAGTGGAAGAGGATAAAACATCAAATGGTGAAAGTACAAAAGGCAGTACCGTCACCTGAAAATGATGGAAAAGGAAAATAAATAAATATGGTGAAGGCCAACACATAACAAAATCCAAAAGAATGAAAGTGGATGGAATCATCATAAGCAAACCAAGTAAACTGAATACTCCAAAAGATATAGGGCAATAAAGGTTCAGATACAAGAATCAACAAATGAAATATGAACTCCTCCAAAATATCAGAGCACCTACGTGGTTCATATCAACAAAATTAAGCAACCTGCGGCTCTTCATAACATTAAGCAATTTGAACTCCTCTAAAACATTAGAGCACTTATGTGGTTCATATCAACAAAATAGAGCAACGTGCGGCTCTTCATAACATTAAGCAATTTGAACTCCTCTAAAACATTAGAGCACTTACGTGGTTCATATCAATGAGCATAAAAAGATCTGAGCTCCTCTACGGCTGTTCATAAAACTGAACACCTCTAAAAAAATAGAGCACCTAAGTGGTTCATCAGAAATAAGCACAAATGAAACTGAGCACACTAAGGCTCTCAATCATTAAACAAGAATAGAATGGAGCGCCTCAAAAATGAGCACCGATGTGGCTCCGCATAAATACACTTTAAATAAGTCCAAACACAGGAACGACCAATCTTCAGAAATAAAACTGAGCACCCCTATGGCTCAAAATAAACACTGAGCCCTAAATGACCCATTACCAATAAGCATAACCAGAATGGAGCACCTCAATAGATATTGAGCATAAAACTGGCTCCGCACAAGTACACATTAATAAAATAAAATATCTCAAAACGCATCACCAAAATGAAAGCAAATGAGCACCTCAACGAAGGTTGAGCACAATTGTGGCTCCAGAAAAGTACGCAATAATAGAATCAATTACTTCAAAACCCATCACTCGCAAATCCACACAGCAAAGAACACAGAATAGCATACATCTATAACCTAAAACCAAAAAGAATATAAATCAATATTGAGCACATCACAGTACTTCAAAGAAATGTCATGACTGACACACGCTGTAAATTAAGACTATAATAATAAGACAGGTAAACCCTTCACACAAAATAATTGGAGAATGTACTCAAGAGTAAATTACAATGCAAACAACACACTGCATAACTTAACAAATATGCATAATGTAGTACACAACATTTTAAACATAACAAATTAAAATAATAAAAGTAGTCACCGTAGTCTGAATTTCGGAGAGAGCTACTCCTCTGATATGTGGCACCAGGAAGACAAAAAGTAAAGTCAAACTTGAAGAAGTCATAATGGTGTGCACAGCTCTGTCCGCATTGGCGAAAAGGAAAGTGAATACCTCTATTGTGGGGAGAAGGGCAGACACTCTGTGAGTAAATACGGGCGAAATTAACATGTTGCTAAGGTACCAGGCAACAACACATCAAAAAGTGAAATGAAGATGGCTGCTACGCAAGTTCACACTGCATGACCTTGAGCGATGACGAGTGCTTGAGGTGCAGTCTCGTAATTGCATTCCAGGAAGAACAAAGACATCATGGAGGAGCTCGAGCAGGACAACTTTTAGAATGCTGGAACTTCTTGAAAAATGCATCTTCTCTCCGGATGTACCAACCGTCTCTCCGTGAGGTAAGAGCATTGTTTATTCAATATACTTTAAGCGATGCTCTTCTGTTCTTTTCTTAAATGTTGCAAAATCCACCCAAGTTGTGCTGTGGAAGTTCAGCTAAGATGAGAAGCTCTCCGGCTCCCTTCAGTGGTATGCAGTGAAATAGCAGATCAACCAACAGTTCACAATACATAAAATAGATTTATTTTCCTGCCGTCTATGAACAGTACCATTTAATAAGAATGAGCGATCTCGATCTCAGATATGTAAAAGTCTATAGAAGGTAGATTAAAGTACAAACACTTAAAGTGGAGTGCACAGACTTCAGGTATCCACATACCCTTTTAAATACGTAGCAGTAAGATTCAAAGTTGATCGAATCAAATCACCTCCTTTTGTAAGATGTGTGTAAGGCGGAGAGTCTTAACATCAATGTGCAAATTCCATGTAATAGCAGATTTCAAAAAGCAGGTTACAACTTGAACGTCCAATGTTTAGGCGTACTTTAACATGTCCCAAACCCAACTTACTTCAGGCTGTCTGTTGTTGTAGACACCGGTGGGGCAATCAAGGGGTTGGGCATGAGGTTCAGTTAATTTCTTCTAGTTTCTCTTGCAGTTCTTTTTGATCATGCGTGGTTTCTTTCCATAAATCGTCGCCAGTGTAACATTTCATAAAAAATAAAAATTACTTCTTGGTTGCTGTGTTCCAGATGTAGGTTTATTCTTAGTAATCAAGAATTAATGTACAGGATACAAGTATGAATGTAATTCAGTAAAGGCCCAAGTCAAAACCCCACCGGGAGCAGCTGCCCTCCTGCTCAGCCTCAGATATAACTGACAGTAGAATCAAACATACACAAAGGAACTCTAAATGACATCATAGATACAGGCTGAGCAGCTTAGAACAAACACTAAAGAAGGACAGAGAAGGAGGACAAGTAGGATGTAACACAGTGATTGTGTGCTTTGATCCAATGGACCTGAAAATCAACTGTGCCCTAGTTAAGTTCCTTGGGAGAGTGGAGAAAAAGATCAAGGCTACGGGAATTAGGAAATAACAGGACTGCCGCTGTGAAAACACTTTAGAAGACTTCCAAGCTCTCTATGCATTTTTGATTGAATCTTACTGTTTAATATGACACTTTTGCACATACTACGTTTAAAATAAAATAAAAATTACAATAGTTTACATAGACTTTGGGTTGTTTTATGAGAAATGCAAGATGAATCATACTTTTGTTTATAAATGCAAAGTACTGTGTTGGTAGTAACAGACACAGGTGCCGATCACGATCCTGTAAAAACCGGGTACGAACCGTCGGACGGAGCATAATCTCCGTCCGACGCGTACCCGGTCGTCAAAATATACAAACATGGAATTACGATTCGCACCGAAACACCATTTCCGTACGAATCGTATAAAACCCCGACCGACGAAAATAAACATACAAATGTGATCCGGGAAAGCGCCGACGTGACGTCGGGACGCACGCAGCCTGCCATTCACGAACCAGGAATCACTATTCGCACCGACGTCATCCCGCACGGTGAATATTTTCCGGCTGCCAAAAACTGCCGGGAAATCAGGACGACGCGAACATGGAGTACCTGTACGCGACGGACAGACATGGTCCCGAATCTACGTGTCATCCCGGCCCTCATAGCAGTCGACCTCCTCTACAGGTTCGGACGCAGACGCCGCAGAAGGTCAGAACAACAAAGGGAGGGGGGAAGGGGGGGGGCAGGACCAGGGGCAGGCCACAAAACCCCCACCAAAGTCACACAGCACACATGCCCTGGACATACCTGACCCCCAGGCCATGGTCACTACGAGGGGGTGGGGGCGTGTCCAGCAAAGCCAGCGTCCGCCACAACGGAAGTGCTTGACGACGCGAACCGGCAACACAACAATACAGGTACGTCCCGTACCCACGCCTTAAGAGCATGGGTACGAGTCGTACCCCGCCCACACCTACGTCATCCCAACAATGGCGGGACGGCTGTACCCACGTGGCAAAGGCCTGGGTACGGCCCGCACAAGCATCACATAGCATGGGGACGCATATGTACGGACCGTACCACCACCCCCGTATGCATGGAGCCTACCCCCAACCGCAACAGTGTAAGTACGACCCGTACCCTCACCCGCGTATGCATGGAGCGTACCCCCCACCCCAACAGTGTAAGTACGACCCGTACCCTCACCCGCGTACGTATTGAGCGTACCCCCCACCCCAACAGTGTAAGTACGACCCGTACCCTCACCCGCGTACGTATGGAGCGTACCCCCCACCCCAACAGTGTAAGTAAGACCCGTACCCTCACCCGCGTACATATACGTCCCACCCCAACAGTGTAAGTATGACCCGTACCCTCACCCGCGTATGCATGGAGCGTACCCCCCACCCCAACAGTGTAAGTACGACCCGTACCCTCACCCGCGTACGTATACGTCCCACCCCAACCGTGTAAGTACGACCCGTACCCTCACCCGCGTATGCATGGAGCGTACCCCCCACCCCAACAGTGTAAGTACGACCCGTACCCTCACCCACGTACGTATGGAGCGTACCCCCCACCCCAACAGTGTAAGTACGACCCGTACCCTCACCCGCGTACGTATGGAGCGTACCCCCCACCCCAACAGTGTAAGTACGACCCGTACCCTCACCCGCATACATATACGTCCCACCCCAACAGTGTAAGTACGACCCGTACCCTCACCCGCGTATGCATGGAGCGTACCCCCCACCCCAACAGTGTAAGTACGACCCGTACCCTCACCCGCATACGTATGGAGCATACCCCCCACCCCAACAGTGTAAGTACGACCCGTACCCTCACCCGCGTACGTATGGAGCGTACCCCCCACCCCAACAGTGTAAGTACGACCCGTACCCTCACCCGCATACGTATACGTCCCACCCCAACAGTGTAAGTACGACCCGTACCCTCACCCGCGTATGCATGGAGCGTACCCCCCACCCCAACAGTGTAAGTACGACCCGTACCCTCACCCGCGTACGTATGGAGCGTACCCCCCACCCCAACAGTGTCAGTACGACCCGTACCCTCACCCGCGTACATATGGAGCGTACCCCCCACCCCAACCGTGTATGAACGACACGTACCCTCACCCACGTATGCATGGAGCTAACCCACACCCGTGTATGATCTAAGCGTACATATCGTGAAATAGGAGGGGTGGGTGCAGAGTCCTCCCAGCAGTGCCCAGTCACAAGAGGGGTGTGTGCAGAGTCCTCCCAGCAGTGCCCAGACACAGGAGGGATGGGTGCCTAACACTCCCAGCAGTGCCCAGACACAGGAGGGGTGTGTGCAGAGTCCTCCCAGCAGTGCCCAGACACAGGAGGGGTGGGTGCAGAGTCCTCCCAGCAGTGCCCAGACACAGGAGGGGTGGGTGCAGAGTCCTCCCAGCAGTGCCCAGACACAGGAGGGGTGGGTGCCTAACACTCCCAGCAGTGCCCAGACACAGGAGGGGTGGGTGCAGAGTCCTCCCAGCAGTGCCCAGACACAGGAGGGGTGTGTGCAGAGTCCTCCCAGCAGTGCCCAGACACAGGAGGGGTGGGTGCCTAACACTCCCAGCAGTGCCCAGACACAGGAGGGGTGGGTGCAGAGTCCTCCCAGCAGTGCCCAGACACAGGAGGGGTGGGTGCAGAGTCCTCCCAGCAGTGCCCAGACACAGGAGGGGTGGGTGCAGAGTCCTCCCAGCAGTGCCCAGTCACAAGAGGGGTGTGTGCAGAGTCCTCCCAGCAGTGCCCAGTCACAAGAGGGGTGTGTGCAGAGTCCTCCCAGCAGTGCCCAGACACAGGAGGGGTGGGTGCCTAACACTCCCAGCAGTGCCCAGACACAGGAGGGGTGGGTGCAGAGTCCTCCCAGCAGTGCCCAGACACAGGAGGGGTGGGTGCAGAGTCCTCCCAGCAGTGCCCAGTCACAAGAGGGGTGTGTGCAGAGTCCTCCTAGCAGTGCCCAGTCACAAGAGGGGTGTGTGCAGAGTCCTCCCAGCAGTGCCCAGACACAGGAGGGGTGGGTGCCTAACACTCCCAGCAGTGCCCAGACACAGGAGGGGTGGGTGCAGAGTCCTCCCAGCAGTGCCCAGACACAGGAGGGTTGGGTGCAGAGTCCTCCCAGCAGTGCCCAGACACAGGAGGGGTGGGTGCCTAACACTCCCAGCAGTGCCCAGAGACAGGAGGGGTGGGTGCAGAGTCCTCCCAGCAGTGCCCAGACACAGGAGGGGTGGGTGCAGAGTCCTCCCAGCAGTGCCCAGTCATAAGAGGGGTGGGTGCAGAGTCCTCCCAGCAGTGTCCAGACACAGGAGGGGTGGGTGCAGAGTCCTCCCAGCAGTGCCCAGACACAGGAGGGGTGGGTGCAGAGTCCTCCCAGCAGTGCCCAGACACAGGAGGGGTGGGTGCCTAACACTCCCAGCAGTGCCCAGAGACAGGAGGGGCGGGTGCAGAGTCCTCCCAGCAGTGCCCAGACACAGGAGGGGTGGGTGCAGAGTCCTCCCAGCAGTGCCCAGTCATAAGAGGGGTGGGTGCAGAGTCCTCCCAGCAGTGCCCAGACACAGGAGGGGTGGCTGCCTAACACTCCCAGCAGTGCCCAGAGACAGGAGGGATGGTTGCAGAGTCCCCCCAGCAGTGCCCAGACATAGGAGGGGTGGGTGCAGAGTCCTCCCAGCAGTGCCCAGACACAGGAGGGGTGGGTGCAGAGTCCTCCCAGCAGTGCCTAGACACAGGAGGGGTGGGTGCCTAACACTCCCAGCAGTGCCCAGACACAGGAGGGGTGGGTGCAGAGTCCTCCCAGCAGTGCCCAGACACAGGAGGGGTGGGTGCAGAGTCCTCCCAGCAGTGCCCATGGAACGCAAAGGGTGGAGTACCCACAGATACAATGCCCACAAATGTCAGTCAGGTGCACAAAGACCGTGCAGTACATGTACCACATGTGTGCGAGGCTGGGAGTACACACATGCATAGCGCCTAAAAGAGAACATGTTCACATGAAGTCTTGTCAACAGTCTACATACACAAGTACAGTGACCACCAAGGATGCCACAAATGATGCAGGTGGAGACATCGCTCAGCATGCATGTGCAAAGTTGAAGGAGTCCGTCACACCCCCAGCTGATGTAGACACAGCTCAGCACCACATAGTGGAAACACCCTGCAGGGAAAATGTCAGGGTACATAGAGGAAGGAACACACCTTGGGACAATTTCACCATGCAGTAACTGCTTACATGAACAAAGACACTTAGCTAACACCTTGTGATGGCACACAGATACCAGGGTCCCCCCTATGACCAGCACACTACTACATTTCCCACACACCCAACACATGATCACCACCCAAAATCATGTAGCAGCCCCACCAACAGCAATACCAGAAAAGCAGTAGTGATCTAAGGAAAAAAAATTGCTTTATTCAGCATTATCAAAAAATGTTTGTGTGGATAAAGTTCAATATTTACAAAGCCCATAGGGCAGTCCATGAGTCACAGCTGGATGGGGGACACAGTGGGACGTGTGTCCCCTAGCTTGCCTGCACAGTCAGACTCCTTCGTCTTCCACAGCGGGGAGGGCATCATGTGGGGGGGAAGGACCAGGCACCGCAGGGACATGAGTGCGAAGGGTAGGCGTCGTGGGTGCAGGGATGGAGGACTCCACCACAAGGGGTGGGGCAGGGCCAAAGGCGGAGGCCAGGATGTCGCTGCACACCTTAGCAAGGTCCTCCAGCGTCTCCCCTGCACCCGAAGGAACCACAGGCCCAAAGGAGGGGGGGGGGGCGGAGGGATGGGTCGCAGCGCCACTGGGGGAGGGTGTGGACAGGGGGGGAATCAACCACCCTGACCGGGGACTCCCTTGACCGCTTGTGGGGTGGTGTCACAGTGGGGCTCAGGGACAGAGTGGCCATGAAGGAGTCCTTGCCGGATATGTGGCCAGGAGAGCTGAGGGGAGGGGAATTGGAGGGAGTGGATTGGGTGGAATGTGGACTCCCACTCTGGCTGCATGACTTACGTTTGCCCCCCGACCCAGTGGGTGTGCCTACTTCACCCTGTGTGTGCGTGCCAGGAGGTGTGCGTATGACCTTCCCTGCTGGTGTGGTGCCTGTGTCTGTTGTGGTGGGTGCATGCTGACGTCTGGGTGTACGTGGGACAGGCATGGGAGTGGGAAGTGTGGATGGGGCAGGGGTAGGGGGTGGGACGTAGCGCTGCAGGAGACCCACTGCTGCAGTCAGTGTCGAGTCTATGGACCTCAGCAACTGGCGTTGGTCAGCCTGCGATGAAAAAATGCCCTCCAAGTATGCCTCCATGTTGTGCAGCACTTGACTGTGGCCATGGAGGACATTAAGGATCGCAGCCTGACCAACCTGCAACTGCCGCTGGATGTCCACAGACTCAGCATTGGCGGCAGCAGTGGAGACAGGGGCAGGGGGTGCGGTGCCTGGCAGGAAGGAGACATGTGGTGACCAGGCACGCTGGGAAGGGACACGAGCAAGTGGGAGGCGGCTGATGGCAATGGAGGGGGCGGGGTGCGATGTTGTGCCGCTGTCAGCTGCTGGTGCAGCCTCCGCCCACTCGGAGAGATCATCCACGGACCCGTCAGCTTCATATTCTGTCGTGCCAGTGGACAGGTCCTCGGCCTCACTCTCCTCCGCCTCAGTACCACTCAATGTGCCAGCCACGATGTCAACGCTGGCACTGGTGCTCGGTCCCTCCGCTCCGTCTGTGATCATGTCTCCCTCCGTGTCCCCCGACGATGCTGTGGGTAAGGTGAAGAGACAGCAATTAATCACACACCTGTATACATATGTCACATGAGTCCAATCTACATAGGTTACAGTGCATAGCCTGCAAAGAAAGATCAGTAACACCTACAAAACAAGGTACAGATGTAGGGCATGCAACACACAGTTGGTTGACCCACCATGCCAATGAAAATCCATGGAGAGCATGACACAATAGCAAATGACATGAAATTGAGTTTGACATAGGAGCCAGGCCCTAACCCGGTCGTCAAAATATACAAACATGGAATTACGATTCGCACGGAAACACCATTTCCGTACGAATCGTACAAAACCCCGACCGACGAAAATAACATACAAATGTGATCCGGGAAAGCGCCGACGTGACGTCGGGACGCACGCAGCCTGCCATTCACGAACCAGGAATCACTATTTGCACCGACGTCATCCCGCACGGTGAATATTTTCCGGCTGCCAAAAACTGCCGGGAAATCAGGACGACGCGAACAAGGAGTACCTGTACGCGACGGACAGACATGGACCCGAACCTACGTGTCATCCCGGCCCTCATAGCAGTCGACCTCCTCTACAGGTTCGGACGCAGACGCCGCAGAAGGTCAGAACAACAAAGGGAGGGGGAAAAGGGGGGGGCAGGACCAGGGGCAGGCCACAAAACCCCCACCAAAGTCACACAGCACACATGCCCTGGACATACCTGACCCCCAGGCCATGGTCACTACGAGGGGGTGGGGGCGTGTCCAGCAAAGCCAGCGTCCGCCACAACGGAAGTGCTTGACGACGCGAACCGGCAACACAACAATACAGGTACGTCCCGTACCCACGCCTTAAGAGCATGGGTACGAGTCGTACCCCGCCCACACCTACGTCATCCCAACAATGGCGGGACGGCTGTACCCACGTGGCAAAGGCCTGGGTACGGCCCGCACAAGCATCACATAGCATGGGGACGCATATGTACGGACCGTACCACCACCCCCGTATGCATGGAGCCTACCCCCAACCGCAACAGTGTAAGTACGACCCGTACCCTCACCCGCGTATGCATGGAGCGTACCCCCCACCCCAACAGTGTAAGTACGACCCGTACCCTCACCCGCGTACGTATGGAGCATACCCCCCACCCCAACAGTGTAAGTACGACCCGTACCCTCACCCGCGTACGTATGGAGCATACCCCCCACCCCAACAGTGTAAGTACAACCCGTACCCTCACCCGCGTACGTATACGTCCCAACCCAACAGTGTAAGTACGACCCGTACCCTCACCCGCGTATGCATGGAGCGTACCCCCCACCCCAACAGTGTAAGTACGACCCGTACCCTCACCCGCGTATGTATACGTCCCACCCCAACAGTGTAAGTACGACCCGTACCCTCACCCGCATATGCATGGAGCGTACCCCCCACCCCAACAGTGTAAGTACAACCCGTACCCTCACCCACGTACGTATGGAGCGTACCCCCCACCCCAACAGTGTAAGTACGACCCGTACCCTCACCCGCGTACGTATGGAGCGTACCCCCCACCCCAACAGTGTAAGTACGACCCGTACCCTCACCCGCGTACGTATACATCCCACCCCAACAGTGTAAGTACGACCCGTACCCTCACCCGCGTATGCATGGAGCGTACCCCCCACCCCAACAGTGTAAGTACGACCCGTACCCTCACCCGCGTACGTATGGAGCATACCCCCCACCCCAACAGTGTAAGTACGACCCGTACCCTCACCCGCGTACGTATGGAGCGTACCCCCCACCCCAACAGTGTAAGTACCACCCGTACCCTCACCCGCGTACGTATACGTCCCACCCCAACAGTGTAAGTACGACCCGTACCCTCACCCGCGTATGCATGGAGCGTACCCCCACACCCCAACAGTGTAAGTACGACCCGTATCCTCACCCGCGTACGTATGGAGCGTACCCCCCACCCCAACAGTGTAAGTACGACCCGTACCCTCACCCGCGTAGGTATGGAGCGTACCCCCCACCCCAACCGTGTATGTACGACACGTACCCTCACCCGCGTATGCATGGAGCTAACCCACACCCGTGTATGATCTAAGCGTACATATCGTGAAATAGGAGGGGTGGGTGCAGAGTCCTCCCAGCTGTGCCCAGTCACAAGAGGGGTGTATGCAGAGTCCTCCCAGCAGTGCCCAGTCACAAGAGGGGTGTGTGCAGAGTCCTCCCAGCAGTGCCCAGACACAGGAGGGGTGGGTGCCTAACACTCCCAGCAGTGCCCAGACACAGGAGGGGTGTGTGCAGAGTCCTCCCAGAAGTGCCCAGACACAGGAGGGGTGGGTGCAGAGTCCTCCCAGCAGTGCCCAGACACAGGAGGGGTGGGTGCAGAGTCCTCCCAGCAGTGCCCAGACACAGGAGGGGTGGGTGCCTAACACTCCCAGCAGTCCTCCCAGCAGTGCCCAGACACAGGAGTGGTGGGTGCAGAGTCCTCCCAGCAGTGCCCAGACACAGGAGGGGTGGGTGCAGAGTCCTCCCAGCAGTGCCCAGACACAGGAGGGGTGGGTGCCTAACACTCCCAGCAGTGCCCAGACACAGGAGGGGTGGGTGCAGAGTCCTCCCAGCAGTGCCCAGACACAGGAGGGGTGGGTTCAGAGTCCTCCCAGCAGTGCCCAGACACAGGAGGGGTGGGTGCAGAGTCCTCCCAGCAGTGCCCAGTCACAAGAGGGGTGTGTGCAGAGTCCTCCCAGCAGTGCCCAGTCACAAGAGGGGTGTGTGCAGAGTCCTCCCAGCAGTGCCCAGACACAGGAGGGGTGGGTGCCTAACACTCCCAGCAGTGCCCAGACACAGGAGGGGTGGGTGCAGAGTCCTCCCAGCAGTGCCCAGACACAGGAGGGGTGGGTGCAGAGTCCTCCCAGCAGTGCCCAGACACAGGAGGGGTGGGTGCAGAGTCCTCCCAGCAGTGCCCAGTCACAAGAGGGGTGTGTGCAGAGTCCTCCCAGCAGTGCCCAGTCACAAGAGGGGTGTGTGCAGAGTCCTCCCAGCAGTGCCCAGACACAGGAGGGGTGGGTGCCTAACACTCCCAGCAGTGCCCAGACACAGGAGGGGTGGGTGCAGAGTCCTCCCAGCAGTGCCCAGACACAGGAGGGGTGGGTGCAGAGTCCTCCCAGCAGTGCCCAGTCACAAGAGGGGTGTGTGCAGAGTCCTCCTAGCAGTGCCCAGTCACAAGAGGGGTGTGTGCAGAGTCCTCCCAGCAGTGCCCAGACACAGGAGGGGTGGGTGCCTAACACTCCCAGCAGTGCCCAGACACAGGAGGGGTGGGTGCAGAGTCCTCCCAGCAGTACCCAGACACAGGAGGGTTGGGTGCAGAGTCCTCCCAGCAGTGCCCAGACACAGGAGGGGTGGGTGCCTAACACTCCCAGCAGTGCCCAGAGACAGGAGGGGTGGGTGCAGAGTCCTCCCAGCAGTGCCCAGACACAGGAGGGGTGGGTGCAGAGTCCTCCCAGCAGTGCCCAGTCATAAGAGGGGTGGGTGCAGAGTCCTCCCAGCAGTGTCCAGACACAGGAGGGGTGGGTGCAGAGTCTTCCCAGCAGTGCCCAGACACAGGAGGGGTGGGTGCAGAGTCCTCCCAGCAGTGCCCAGACACAGGAGGGGTGGGTGCCTAACACTCCCAGCAGTGCCCAGAGACAGGAGGGGTGGGTGCAGAGTCCTCCCAGCAGTGCCCAGACACAGGAGGGGTGGGTGCAGAGTCCTCCCAGCAGTGCCCAGTCATAAGAGGGGTGGGTGCAGAGTCCTCCCAGCAGTGCCCAGACACAGGAGGGGTGGCTGCCTAACACTCCCAGCAGTGCCCAGAGACAGGAGGGATGGTTGCAGAGTCCCCCCAGCAGTGCCCAGACATAGGAGGGGTGGGTGCAGAGTCCTCCCAGCAGTGCCCAGACACAGGAGGGGTGGGTGCAGAGTCCTCCCAGCAGTGCCTAGACACAGGAGGGGTGGGTGCCTAACACTCCCAGCAGTGCCCAGACACAGGAGGGGTGGGTGCAGAGTCCTCCCAGCAGTGCCCAGACACAGGAGGGGTGGGTGCAGAGTCCTCCCAGCAGTGCCCATGGAACGCAAAGGGTGGAGTACCCACAGATACAATGCCCACAAATGTCAGTCAGGTGCAGAAAGACCGTGCAGTACATGTACCACATGTGTGCGAGGCTGGGAGTACACACATGCATAGCGCCTAAAAGAGAACATGTTCACATGAAGTCTTGTCAACAGTCTACATACACAAGTACAGTGACCACCAAGGATGCCACAAATGATGCAGGTGGAGACATCGCTCAGCATGCATGTGCAAAGTTGAAGGAGTCCGTCACACCCCCAGCTGATGTAGACACAGCTCAGCACCACATAGTGGAAACACCCTGCAGGGAAAATGTCAGGGTACATAGAGGAAGGAACACACCTTGGGACAATTTCACCATGCAGTAACTGCTTACATGAACAAAGACACTTAGCTAACACCTTGTGATGGCACACAGATACCAGGGTCCCCCCTATGACCAGCACACTACTACATTTCCCACACACCCAACACATGATCACCACCCAAAATCATGTAGCAGCCCCACCAACAGCAATACCAGAAAAGCAGTAGTGATCTAAGGAAAAAAAAATTGCTTTATTCAGCATTATCAAAAAATGTTTGTGTGGATAAAGTTCAATATTTACAAAGCCCATAGGGCAGTCCATGAGTCACAGCTGGATGGGGGACACAGTGGGACGTGTGTCCCCTAGCTTGCCTGCACAGTCAGACTCCTTCGTCTTCCACAGCGGGGAGGGCATCATGTGGGGGGGAAGGACCAGGCACCGCAGGGACATGAGTGCGAAGGGTAGGCGTCGTGGGTGCAGGGATGGAGGACTCCACCACAAGGGGTGGGGCAGGGCCAAAGGCGGAGGCCAGGATGTCGCTGCACACCTTAGCAAGGTCCTCCAGCGTCTCCCCTGCACCCGAAGGAACCACAGGCCCCAAGGAGGGGGGGGCGGAGGGATGGGTCGCAGCGCCACTGGGGGAGGGTGTGGACAGGGGGGGAATCAACCACCCTGACCGGGGACTCCCTTGACCGCTTGTGGGGTGGTGTCACAGTGGGGCTCAGGGACAGAGTGGCCATGAAGGAGTCCTTGCCGGATATGTGGCCAGGAGAGCTGAGGGGAGGGGAATTGGAGGGAGTGGATTGGGTGGAATGTGGACTCCCACTCTAGCTGCATGACTTACGTTTGCCCCCCGACCCAGTGGGTGTGCCTACTTCACCCTGTGTGTGCGTGCCAGGAGGTGTGCGTATGACCTTCCCTGCTGGTGTGGTGCCTGTGTCTGTTGTGGTGGGTGCATGCTGACGTCTGGGTGTACGTGGGACAGGCATGGGAGTGGGAAGTGTGGATGGGGCAGGGGTAGGGGGTGGGACGTAGCGCTGAAGGAGACCCACTGCTGCAGTCAGTGTCGAGTCTATGGACCTCAGCAACTGGCGTTGGTCAGCCTGCGATGAAAAAATGCCCTCCAAGTATGCCTCCATGTTGTGCAGCACTTGACTGTGGCCATGGAGGACATTAAGGATCGCAGCCTGACCAACCTGCAACTGCCGCTGGATGTCCACAGACTCAGCATTGGCGGCAGCAGTGGAGACAGGGGCAGGGGGTGCGGTGCCTGGCAGGAAGGAGACATGTGGTGACCAGGCACGCTGGGAAGGGACACGAGCAAGTGGGAGGCGGCTGATGGCAATGGAGGGGGCGGGGTGCGATGTTGTGCCGCTGTCAGCTGCTGGTGCAGCCTCCGCCCACTCGGAGAGATCATCCACGGACCCGTCAGCTTCATATTCTGTCGTGCCAGTGGACAGGTCCTCGGCCTCACTCTCCTCCGCCTCAGTACCACTCAATGTGCCAGCCACGATGTCAACGCTGGCACTGGTGCTCGGTCCCTCCGCTCCGTCTGTGATCATGTCTCCCTCCGTGTCCCCCGACGATGCTGTGGGCAAGGTGAAGAGACAGCAATTAATCACACACCTGTATACATATGTCACATGAGTCCAATCTACATAGGTTACAGTGCATAGCCTGCAAAGAAAGATCAGTAACACCTACAAAACAAGGTACAGATGTAGGGCATGCAACACACAGTTGGTTGACCCACCATGCCAATGAAAATCCATGGAGAGCATGACACAATAGCAAATGACATGAAATTGAGTTTGACATAGGAGCCAGGCCCTAACCCGGTCGTCAAAATATACAAACATGGAAATACGATTCGCACGGAAACACCATTTCCGTACGAATCGTACAAAACCCCGACCGACGAAAATAAACATACAAATGTGATCCGGGAAAGCGCCGACGTGACGTCGGGACGCACGCAGCCTGCCATTCACGAACCAGGAATCACTATTTGCACCGACGTCATCCCGCACGGTGAATATTTTCCGGCTGCCAAAAACTGCCAGGAAATCAGGACGACGCGAACAAGGAGTACCTGTACGCGACGGACAGACATGGACCCGAACCTACGTGTCATCCCGGCCCTCATAGCAGTCGACCTCCTCTACAGGTTCGGACGCAGACGCCGCAGAAGGTCAGAACAACAAAGGGAGGGGGAAAAGGGGGGGGCAGGACCAGGGGCAGGCCACAAAACCCCCACCAAAGTCACACAGCACACATGCCCTGGACATACCTGACCCCCAGGCCATGGTCACTACGAGGGGGTGGGGGCGTGTCCAGCAAAGCCAGCGTCCGCCACAACGGAAGTGCTTGACGACGCGAACCGGCAACACAACAATACAGGTACGTCCCGTACCCACGCCTTAAGAGCGTGGGTACGAGTCGTACCCCGCCCACACCTACGTCATCCCAACAATGGCGGGACGGCTGTACCCACGTGGCAAAGGCCTGGGTACGGCCCGCACAAGCATCACATAGCGTGGGGACGCATATGTACAGACCGTACCCCCACCCCCGTATGCATGGAGCCTACCCCCAACCGCAACAGTGTAAGTACGACCCGTACCCTCACCCGCGTATGCATGGAGCGTACCCCCCACCCCAACAGTGTAAGTACGACCCGTACCCTCACCCGCGTACGTATGGAGCATACCCCCCACCCCAACAGTGTAAGTACGACCCGTACCCTCACCCGCGTACGTATGGAGCATACCCCCCACCCCAACAGTGTAAGTACAACCTGTACCCTCACCCGCGTACGTATACGTCCCAACCCAACAGTGTAAGTACGACCCGTACCCTCACCCGCGTATGCATGGAGCGTACCCCCCACCCCAACAGTGTAAGTATGACCCGTACCCTCACCCGCGTATGTATACGTCCCACCCCAACAGTGTAAGTACGACCCGTACCCTCACCCGCGTATGCATGGAGCGTACCCCCCACCCCAACAGTGTAAGTACGACCCGTACCCTCACCCACATACGTATGGAGCGTACCCCCCACCCCAACAGTGTAAGTACGACCCATACCCTCACCCGCGTACGTATGGAGCGTACCCCCCACCCCAACAGTGTAAGTACGACCCGTACCCTCACCCGCGTACGTATACATCCCACCCCAACAGTGTAAGTACGACCCGTACCCTCACCCGCGTATGCATGGAGCGTACCCCCCACCCCAACAGTGTAAGTACGACCCGTACCCTCACCCGCGTACGTATGGAGCATACCCCCCACCCCAACAGTGTAAGTACGACCCGTACCCTCACCCGCGTACGTATGGAGCGTACCCCCCACCCCAACAGTGTAAGTACGACCCGTACCCTCACCCGCGTACGTATACGTCCCACCCCAACAGTGTAAGTACGACCCGTACCCTCACCCGCGTATGCATGGAGCGTACCCCCACACCCCAACAGTGTAAGTACGACCCGTATCCTCACCCGCGTACGTATGGAGCGTACCCCCCACCCCAACAGTGTAAGTACGACCCGTACCCTCACCCGCGTATGTATGGAGCGTACCCCCCACCCCAACCGTGTATGTACGACACGTACCCTCACCCGCGTATGCATGGAGCTAACCCACACCCGTGTATGATCTAAGCGTACATATCGTGAAATAGGAGGGGTGGGTGCAGAGTCCTCCCAGCTGTGCACAGTCACAAGAGGGGTGTATGCAGAGTCCTCCCAGCAGTGCCCAGTCACAAGAGGGGTGTGTGCAGAGTCCTCCCAGCAGTGCCCAGACACAGGAGGGGTGGGTGCCTAACACTCCCAGCAGTGCCCAGACACAGGAGGGGTGTGTGCAGAGTCCTCCCAGCAGTGCCCAGACACAGGAGGGGTGGGTGCAGAGTCCTCCCAGCAGTGCCCAGACACAGGAGGGGTGGGTGCAGAGTCCTCCCAGCAGTGCCCAGACACAGGAGGGGTGGGTGCCTAACACTCCCAGCAGTCCTCCCAGCAGTGCCCAGACACAGGAGTGGTGGGTGCAGAGTCCTCCCAGCAGTGCCCAGACACAGGAGGGGTGGGTGCAGAGTCCTCCCAGCAGTGCCCAGACACAGGAGGGGTGGGTGCCTAACACTCCAGCAGTGCCCAGACACAGGAGGGGTGGGTGCAGAGTCCTCCCAGCAGTGCCCAGACACAGGAGGGGTGGGTGCAGAGTCCTCCCAGCAGTGCCCAGACACAGGAGGGGTGGGTGCAGAGTCCTCCCAGCAGTGCCCAGTCACAAGAGGGGTGTGTGCAGAGTCCTCCCAGCAGTGCCCAGTGACAAGAGGGGTGTGTGCAGAGTCCTCCCAGCAGTGCCCAGACACAGGAGGGGTGGGTGCCTAACACTCCCAGCAGTGCCCAGACACAGGAGGGGTGGGTGCAGAGTCCTCCCAGCAGTGCCCAGACACAGGAGGGGTGGGTGCAGAGTCCTCCCAGCAGTGCCCAGACACAGGAGGGGTGGGTGCAGAGTCCTCCCAGCAGTGCCCAGTCACAAGAGGGGTGTGTGCAGAGTCCTCCCAGCAGTGCCCAGTCACAAGAGGGGTGTGTGCAGAGTCCTCCCAGCAGTGCCCAGACACAGGAGGGGTGGGTGCCTAACACTCCCAGCAGTGCCCAGACACAGGAGGGGTGGGTGCAGAGTCCTCCCAGCAGTGCCCAGACACAGGAGGGTTGGGTGCAGAGTCCTCCCAGCAGTGCCCAGACACAGGATGGGTGGGTGCCTAACACTCCCAGCAGTGCCCAGAGACAGGAGGGGTGGGTGCAGAGTCCTCCCAGCAGTGCCCAGACACAGGAGGGGTGGGTGCAGAGTCCTCCCAGCAGTGCCCAGTCATAAGAGGTGTTGGACAGGCCACATGAAGGGCTTGCTCCCTCCCCGCATGACAAGGCCCAAGCCCCGGACTCCCAGGTGTTACCCACAAGGGCAACCCGCACCCCGTCTCCCAACGGAACTCCTGCCCCCGGACAGCCATGTATCATGGGGCCGAACCACTACCGGCTCCCCCGGCCGGATCAGCCGCCATCTTGGACACTGCGCCACGAGGCCGCGTGGCCTCAGCTCGACCCTAACCCTGGGCCTGGCCGGCCCCGACATCCCGGCACCACCATCCACCCAGGAGGTGAACGGACCACTTGGCAGGTCAATGGGAGAAAGAAGTGTCGATGGCTCTCCCCCGCCAGGTGCCGATCGCCCTCCAGCTCCCCCAGGTGCTGGCTCCACCCCCTGCTGGGTGTCTGGACTCCCTCATCCCGGACCCCCCGACCTCCAAGTGCGAGGGTCCGGACATCAAAGGGCGCCAGACCTATAACTAGGGCAGCTCCAGAGCAGGAAGGCAGTTGTATCCTGGAGTCGAGAGACACCGAGAGAACTCGGCCTTGACGGACTACTGGCGCTGCCGTAGCCCTGCCTTGTGAAATATCGTCCTGCCTGCTGGCGCTGCCGCGGCCTTCTGCATCATCCATCCTCGTCGGGACCTGCTGGCGCTGCCGCGGACCGTTGTAACGACCACCTTCATCAGGACCTGCTGGCGCTGCCGCGGACCGTGTAACGACCACCTTCATCGGGACCTGCTGGCGCTGCCGCGGACCGTGTAACGACCACCTTCACCGGGACCTGCTGGCGCTGCCGCGGCCCGTCCAAGCTAGAACACCGAGCTCGAGGATTGTGAGCTATCCACCATACCATCTCAGCTACCAGATTGGTAACCAGACTGTCCCGCTACCCCCTTTCCCAAACCAAGAGACTAGAATCGAGGGGACCCCTGAGTCCAGACCTCCTTGTACCATTTCATCGTACCTTAAGAAATCGCCTATAAAGAACGTTAAATCCTATCCTTGTGTGGTGTGCATCTGTGGGGGGGAAGTTACTCATCTGTACGATCACTGGAGACGGCTCTCCCCGGAGACCTCTCCCCTTGTCCTCGGCCGACCCTCCCGGTCTGTCTAACAAGAGGGGTGTGTGCAGAGTCCTCCCAGCAGTGTCCAGACACAGGATGGGTGGGTGCAGAGTCCTCCCAGCAGTGCCCAGACACAGGAGGGGTGGGTGCAGAGTACTCCCAGCAGTGCCCAGACACAGGAGGGGTGGGTGCCTGTTAGAAGGCGACCTCAGAGGGGCCCGGAGGGGGCCCTGACTGGCCTGAGACCAACCCTCGAGGTATCGTAGCCGGGCACTGGCGGGAGACTCCTCAGGGGAGGAATCTCGTATCTAGGATCGTACACTCGGCACCACACGACAAAGAGACACAACACCGAGAGTTCTTAAGAGCAAATCTTTATCAGATCGGAGTGGTAAGATCTTTATGATCCGCAAGGCAATACATATACAAGTGGAGCGCGGGCTCACAAAGTCTTGGAGGGGGGTTAGGGGGTAGCGGGACAGTCTTTGGGGGGAATGAATCAAATGCAGGAGCGTATCCGGCGCACAGCTCACAATCCTCGAGCTGGGGGATACGCTTGTCGTCGTGGGGTCCGGCGGGACCAAGGGAGTCTGTGGCACTGCGAGATACTCAGCAGGCTCGAGCACAAGTTCGGAGGTCTTACGATCTTCAGGGAGCCGCGAGTCACTCAGCAGGGCTCAAGCACAAGTTCGGAGGTCTTACGATCTTCAGGGAGCCGCGAGTCACTCAGCAGGGCTCAAGCACAAGTTCGGAGGTCTTACGATCTTCAGGGAGCCGCGAGTCACTCAGCAGGGCTCAAGCACGAGTTCGGAGGTCTTACGATCTTCAGGGAGCCGCGAGTCACTCAGCAGGGCTCAAGCACAAGTTCGGAGGTCTTACGATCTTTCAGGGAGCCGCGAGTCACTCAGCAGGGCTCAGGTGGTTCCAAGGCGAATCTGCCGGACAGTCCCAGAGCACCCCTTGTTATAGGGCGACTCCTCTTTGATGTCCGGAGTCTGTGCAGGCAGGGGTCTTGTCACCTGGGGGTTGCTTGTTGGGGGTTTCCTGCCATTGTCCTTTGATCTTTTCAGGGCCGGTTCGGGAGGAGCCCCAGACACCCAGCAGGCGTGGAGCCAGCCCTCAGGGAGGCCGGCAGGTCGATCGAAACCCACCGTCCCAGGGAAGCGCAGAGGTGTGATGGAAACTGCTCCTCCCTCTCTCATCCCAAGGGGGGCGCGATGTCCTCCAGCCGGAGTGGCGCCTGTAGGCTAGGGTCGCGCTGGGGCCGGGCGGCCATCTTGGTGCATGCAGTGGGCACGCGGGCCCGGGGTGGCCGAAGGAGGAAGGCCTATGGACGGGGCAAGTCCGGGTCGGGTGCGTGTGTTCTGGTGGGAAGGATCGGCTAGGCCAGGGGCTCGGGGCTGGTGTGAGGTGCAGGGGTCAGGTCTGACTATGTTACGAGGGCCGGGTCCAACACGCGTCCCCCCCAGCTGAAAGCCGGAGAGAACTACCCATCTTCTTGGGGGTTCTCTTCGCTGAGGCGGAAGAATCGGGAGAGGCCATCGGCGTTGGCGTGGTCCGTACCAGGGCGATGTTCCACGGTGAAATCCATCCCCTGGAGGGAGATTGACCACCGCAGAAGCTTGGGGTTTTCTCCTCGCATCTGCATGAGCCATCGCAAGGGGCGATGGTCGGTCTGGACCCTGAAAGGGGTGCCGAACAGGTAAGGGCGTAGCTTCTTGAGGGCCCAGACTACTGCGAACGCCTCGCGCTCGATGGTACTCCATCTCTGTTCCCGGGGCAACAGCCTTCGGCTGAGGAAGGCCACGGGCTGGTCCAGACCCTGGTCATTTACTTGGGAGAGGACGGCCCCGATGCCATGCTCGGAGGCATCAGTTTGTACCACAAACTCTTTGGAGTAGTCGGGGGCCTGGAGGACGGGGGCCGTACACATGGCCGTTTTCAGGGCATTGAACGCCTCTTGGCAGGCAGGGGACCACTGTATCTTCTTGGGCTGCTTCTTGGACGTGAGTCCCGTGAGGGGACCGACCAGGCTGCCGTAATTCCGGATGAATCTCCGATAGTAGCCCGTGAGGCCCAGAAAGGCTCGGACCTCTGTTTGAGTGGTGGGGGGCTCCCAGGCTAGGATGGCGTCGATTTTGGACTGTAGAGGGGCGACCTGCCCGCTTCCGACCTGGTGCCCCAGGTAGGTTACCGAACCTTGCCCAATCTGGCATTTGCTGGCTTTCACGGTGAGGCCCGCCTGGCGTAGGGCGGTTAGCACCCTCCGGAGGTGTTGGAGGTGCTCACTCCATTCGGAACTAAAAACTGCGATATCGTAGAGATATGCAGCGCTGAATTTTTCCAGCCCGGCCAGGACTCTATTTACCAGTCGCTGGAAGGTGGCCGGGGCATTTTTCATCCCAAAGGGCATTACGCGAAAGCGATAGTGCCCATCCGGGGTGGAGAAGGCGGACCGCTCCTTGGCTCCCTCTGTGAGCGCAATTTGCCAGTAGCCGCAGGTGAGATCGAAGGTGCTGAGGAACCGTGCAGCTCCGAGCCGGTCAATGAGCTCGTCGGCTCGGGGAATGGGGTGGGCATCGGCTCGGGTGACCTCATTGAGTCCCCGGTAGTCCACGCAAAAGCGGAGTTCCGGGGCGACCCCGGGGGCGGCTGCTTTTCGGACCAGGACCACGGGGCTGGCCCAGGGGCTGACTGAGGGTTCGATCACGCCTAGGGTCAACATTTTCGAGACTTCGGCTTGGATACAGGACCGGACCCGATCGGGGACTCGGTAGGCTCGGTGTCTCACTGGTGGGCTGTCTCCGGTATCCACGTCATGGACACACCAGTCGGTGACCTTGGGGACCAGGGAGAAAAGGTCCGGAAACTGCCCTAGGAGCTGGCGGAAATCCTCACGTTGCTGGGGCGTGAGAGACGGGGAGAGGTTCACTCCTTCTACGGAGCCGTCCCTCTCCTTGGTGCATAGAAGATCCGGGAGAGGATCCGACTCTTCTTCGGACCCGTCGTCAGTGGCCAGTAGGAGGCTCAGCTCTGTCCGCACAAAGTGGGGCTTGAGGCGGTTCACGTGGAGGACCCGGAGGGGGTCCCGGGGTGACTGGACGTCTACCAAGTACGTGACCGGGCTCTTTCGCTCAACTACTTTGAAGGGCCCGGTCCATTTATCCTGGAGAGCGCCGGGTTTCACGGGGGCCATGACCCACACCAGCTGGCCCGGCTGAAACTCTACTAGTGCGGCGTTCTGGTCGTACCAGCGCTTCATCTCCTCCTGACTCGCCTCCAGATTGGCCTCTGCCAACTCCCGGAACCTCCTAGTCTGATTGCGGAGGGTCAGGACGTAACGGAACACGTCTCGGGGGGTGCCTCGGGGCGCCGCCTCCCACTCTTCTTTGACCAGGCTGAGGGGTTCCCTGACGGGGTGCCCGTAGAGTAACTCGAAGGGGCTGAAACCCAAGGATTTCTGGGGAACTTCTCGGTATGCGAATAGGAGGCAGGGGAGCAGGAGGTCCCACTTACGCCGGAGGGGCTCTTCCAGGCCCGCGATCATCCCCTTCAGAGTCCGGTTAAACCGCTCTACCAGGCCGTTTCCTTGGGGGTGGTACGGGGTGGTGAACTTGTAGGACACCCCGCACTGTTGCCATAAGGACCTCATGTATCGGGAGATAAAGTTGGTCCCGCGATCGCTCACGACCTCGCGGGGAAAACCCATGCGGGAGAAGATCCCCATCAGCGCCCGGCCCACCACGGGGGCCGTGACGGTGCGCAGGGGAATGGCCTCAGGGTAGCGAGTGGCATGGTCCACCAGGACGAGGATGACCCGGTGCCCCTGGGAAGTTGGGGGGTCCAGAGGTCCCACAATGTCGATCCCGACCCGCTCAAAAGGGGTACTGACGACAGGGAAGGGCTGGAGGGGAGCCTTGCGCTTCCCTCCTATCTTCCCACTGGCCTGGCACGTGGGACAGGACTTGCAGTGGGCTTCTACATCTGCTTTCATTCTAGGCCAGTAGAAGTGAGTCACGAGGCGACTGTATGTTTTGTCTTGACCCACGTGGCCTGCGAGGGGGACGTCATGGGCCAAGCCCAGGAGGAGGTTTCGGAAGCGGAGTGGTACCACCAGCACCCGGCCGGACCCTAGCTCCACCGACTTCTGTTCGCTGTACAGAAGGTCATTCTCCCAATAGACCCGGTGCGTCCCCGTCTGGTCGCCTGCGGCCTGGGCCTCTGCCTGTTGCCGGGGCCCGACCAGGGAGGGACAGGTAGCCTGCTCTCGGCAGAACTCCTCTCGGGAGGGGCCCCCTTCGTGGCGCCACTGTGCTAATTCGGGCAGATCGCCTAACTCGGTGTCTGAAGTGGAGTCGGAAGGTGGCGGGTCGTTACTGGCGAGCGACTCTTCCGGTGGGGGGATGTGTGGGCCCTCGGCTGGGACCATCCCATCTTCAGGGGTCGGGGCGTCGTCGACGTCCCTCAGGGGGGTCAGTCGAGCCGCCATGGATCGAGTGGTGGCGCACACCCACTCGGGGAAGCCCATCATCCCTAGGTGGGTCTTGCGCTCAACTTGCCCCCATGGGGAACTTTCCAGGTCGTTCCCCAGGAGACAGTCGATGGGCTGGGATGTTCTCACTGCGACCTTCAGTTTACCGACCACCCCTCCCCACTCGAAGGGCACCAGGGCTACCTTACATAGGCTTTCTGTGTTGTCGGCTGAAATGACAGGGCAAAATACGTTGGGGAGGACCTGGTCCTCGTGGACTAAATGGCTGAGGACACCAGTGATGCTGGCCCCGGTGTCGCGGAGGGCTTCTACTGGGTGGCCATTGATCGTGACGAGCTGGCCATATTTCTTTGTGTTAGAGGGCAGGAGGCTCCCAGGGACCATCTCCCTATCCCCTAAGGACACTAGGGCCATAGCGGCTGGTTCCCACTCCTCGGCCTCCTCAACCTCCTCCCCCAGGGCTACATTGGCTATCTGTCTAGCGGGGGGTGCTGCCTGGTTGGTGCGTGGGGCCATGGGGCATTCAGGGTCATTGGCGTAATGCCCGGGCTTCTGGCAACGGAAACAAGTGATGGTTACCCAGTGCCCCCGTCTCAGGGGGGGGCTGGATACAGCTGGTGGGGGTGCCAGGAACGGCGGAGGTTGGGACTTCGGGGGACTAGTCTGGGGCTCTCTCTGCCCTCCCTGGTTTCCCCCCCCCTCTCTGGCGGGGTGGTCCCTGACTGGCTCGGGGGTACTCTCCTACAGGGCCCCGGGAGACCTGGGTGTTGGTCCAGCGATCCGCCTCGACAGCCAGCTTTCTCGGGTCCGTGAGCTTGCTGTCGAGCAGATGCTGGCGTAGTTCCACAAAGCAGTTGGCAGCCAGTTGTTCCCATAACATAAGGTCAGTTAGTTCTTCCAGGGTGGTTACCTTGCTGCCCTTGATCCACCCATCGAAGGCACGGCTGAAGAAATTCACATATTCCACCCAGGTGGTACCCGGGATCTTCCTGCAGTCCCGGAACCGCTGGAGGTACATCTCCGGGGTGAGGCCGTACCTTGTGAGGAGGGCCGCTTTCATGTGTTCATAGGAGGTCTGCATGGAGGAGGGTAGGTCGAGCAGGGTGTCTCTCCCTTCGCTCAGGAACCGTCCCCATAGCCCAGCCCCCCAATCCTTCTGCGGGACCCGATGGGAGGTCATGGCGACCTCGTAGGCCCGAAACCACTGCTGAATGTCATCATTCTTGTAATATTCCTTGACCACATCCTTGGGGATGTGGACCTTCTGTTCCGTCGGGGCGGCCGCCTCCCGGTTCCCCGGGGGCCGCGCTTCTTCGCTTCTTGCTTTCAGTTCTATCTCCTTCAAGCTGCGTTCATGTTCTAGTTGAAGTCTCCTTCCCTCATGTTCTCGTTGGAGTTTCTTCTCCTCCAGTTCTCCTTGCACTCGCAACTGTTCTACTGCTAGCTTTTTCTCGGCTAATTTCAATTCGCCCTCAATTTTGAGTTTGGCTAATTCGAGCTCGTGATGGCGACTTTTTTCTCGGTCTGCGAGTTCCTCCGGGGATAGGCCCCCGTCTGGTACGAAGCCTCGCACCTGGTTGCTGCTGCGTTCTCCTTGGGAGGGTCCTGCTTCGTCGTGGGGCTCCACCGCTCCTTCTGGGCGGGAGGCTCCAGAATCCACCCAAGCTTTCAGTGCCTTTTGCATATCTTCTTTGGTGTTGAGACCAGTGGTAGCGATTCTGAGTTCCTTACAGAATTGCTTTAGTTCTCTGTGAGTTTACTCTTCCAGCTGTTCCACCGGGAACACGGTGCTGGCGTCGTCTTCTACGAGAACCACGCCGCTTCCTTCTGCCATCTTTGTCGGTAGTGCGTCAGCCGTTCACGGTCCGATCTCTAGATTATGGGCCCGAATCCCGTCGCTTGCCACCAATGTTAGAAGGCGACCTCAGAGGGGCCCGGAGGGGGCCCTGACTGGCCTGAGACCAACCCTTGAGGTATCGTAGCCGGGCACTGGCGGGAGACTCCTCAGGGGAGGAATCTCGTATCTAGGATCGTACATTCGGCACCACACGACAAAGAGACACAACACCGAGAGTTCTTAAGAGCAAATCTTTATCAGATCGGAGTGGTAAGATCTTTATGATCCGCAAGGCAATATATATACAAGTGGAGCGCGGGCTCACAAAGTCTTGGAGGGGGGTTAGGGGGTAGCGGGACAGTCTTTGGGGGGAATGGATCAAATGCAGGAGCGTATCCGGCGCACAGCTCACAATCCTCGAGCTGGGGGATACGCTTGTCGTCGTGGGGTCCGGCGGGACCAAGGGAGTCTGTGGCACTGCGAGATACTCAGCAGGCTCGAGCACAAGTTCGGAGGTCTTACGATCTTCAGGGAGCCGCGAGTCACTCAGCAGGGCTCAAGCACAAGTTCGGAGGTCTTACGATCTTCAGGGAGCCGCGAGTCACTCAGCAGGGCTCAAGCACAAGTTCGGAGGTCTTACGATCTTCAGGGAGCCGCGAGTCACTCAGCAGGGCTCAAGCACGAGTTCGGAGGTCTTACGATCTTCAGGGAGCCGCGAGTCACTCAGCAGGGCTCAAGCACAAGTTCGGAGGTCTTACGATCTTTCAGGGAGCCGCGAGTCACTCAGCAGGGCTCAGGTGGTTCCAAGGCGAATCTGCCGGACAGTCCCAGAGCACCCCTTGTTATAGGGCGACTCCTCTTTGATGTCCGGAGTCTGTGCAGGCAGGGGTCTTGTCACCTGGGGGTCGCTTGTTGGGGGTTTCCTGCCATTGTCCTTTGATCCTTTCAGGTTCGGGGGGAGCCCCAGACACCCAGCAGGCGTGGAGCCAGCCCTCAGGGAGGCCGGCAGGTTGATCGAAACCCACCGTCCCAGGGAAGCGCAGAGGTGTGATGGAAACTGCTCCTCCCTCTCTCATCCCAAGGGGGGCGCGATGTCCTCCAGCCGGAGTGGCGCCTGTAGGCTAGGGTCGCGCTGGGGCCGGGCGGCCATCTTGGTGCATGCAGTGGGCACGCGGGCCCGGGGTGGCCGAAGGAGGAAGGCCTATGGACGGGGGAAGTCCGGGTCGGGTGCGTGTGTTCTGGTGGGAAGGATCGGCTAGGCCAGGGGCTCGGGGCTGGTGTGAGGTGCAGGGGTCAGGTCTGACTATGTTACGAGGGCCGGGTCCAACAGTGCCTAACACTCCCAGCAGTGCCCAGAGACAGGAGGGGTGGGTGCAGAGTCCTCCCAGCAGTGCCCAGACACAGGAGGGGTGGATGCAGAGTCCTCCCAGCAGTGCCCAGTCATAAGAGGGGTGGGTGCAGAGTCCTCCCAGCAGTGCCCAGACACAGGAGGGGTGGCTGCCTAACACTCCCAGCAGTGCCCAGAGACAGGAGGGATGGTTGCAGAGTCCCCTCAGCAGTGCCCAGACATAGGAGGGGTGGGTGCAGAGTCCTCCCAGCAGTGCCCAGACACAGGAGGGGTGGGTGCAGAGTCCTCCCAGCAGTGCCCAGACACAGGAGGGGTGGGTGCCTAACACTCCCAGCAGTGCCCAGACACAGGAGGGGTGGGTGCAGAGTCCTCCCAGCAGTGCCCAGACACAGGAGGGGTGGGTGCAGAGTCCTCCCAGCAGTGCCCATGGAACGCAAAGGGTGGAGTACCCACAGATACAATGCCCACAAATGTCAGTCAGGTGCACAAAGACCCTGCAGTACATGTACCACATGTGTGCAAGGCTGGGAGTACACACATGCATAGCGCCTAAAAGAGAACATGTTCACATGAAGTCTTGTCAACAGTCTACATACACAAGTACAGTGACCACCAAGGATGCCACGAATGATGCAGGTGGAGACATCGCTCAGCATGCATGTGCAAAGTTGAAGGAGTCCGTCACACCCCCAGCTGATGTAGACACAGCTCAGCACCACATAGTGGAAACACCCTGCAGGGAAGATGTCAGGGTACACAGAGGAAGGAACACACCTTGGGACAATTTCACCATGCAGTAACTGCTTACATGAACAAAGACACTTAGCTAACACCTTGTGATGGCACACAGATACCAGGGTCCCCCCTATGACCAGCACACTACTACATTTCCCACACACCCAACACATGATCACCACCCAAAATCATGTAGCAGCCCCACCAACAGCAATACCAGAAAAGCAGTAGTGATCTAAGGAAAAAAAATGGCTTTATACAGCATTATCAAAAAATGTTTGTGTGGATAAAGTTCAATATTTACAAAGCCCATAGGGCAGTCCATGAGTCACAGCTGGATGGGGGACACAGTGGGACGTGTGTCCCCTAGCTTGCCTGCACAGTCAGACTCCTTCGTCTTCCACAGCGGGGAGGGCATCATGTGGGGGGGAAGGACCAGGCACCGCAGGGACATGAGGGCGAAGGGTAGGCGTCGTGGGTGCAGGGATGGAGGACTCCACCACAGGGGGTGGGGCAGGGCCAAAGGCGGAGGCCAGGATGTCGCTGCACACCTTAGCAAGGTCCTCCAGCGTCTCCCCTGCACCCGAAGGAACCACAGGCCCCAAGGAGGGGGGGGGCGGAGGGATGGGTCGCAGCGCCACTGGGGGAGGGTGTGGACAGGGGGGGGAATCAACCACCCTGACCGGGGACTCCCTTGACCGCTTGTGGGGTGGTGTCACAGTGGGGCTCAGGGACAGAGTGGCCATGAAGGAGTCCTTGCCGGATATGTGGCCAGGAGAGCTGAGGGGAGGGGATTTGGAGGGAGTGGATTGGGTGGAATGTGGACTCCCACTCTGGCTGCATGACTTACGTTTGCCCCCCGACCCAGTGGGTGTGCCTACTTCACCCTGTGTGTGCGTGCCAGGAGGTGTGCGTATGACCTTCCCTGCTGGTGTGGTGCCTGTGTCTGTTGTGGTGGGTGCATGCTGACGTCTGGGTGTACGTGGGACAGGCATGGGAGTGGGAAGTGTGGATGGGGCAGGGGTAGGGGGTGGGACGTAGCGCTGCAGGAGACCCACTGCTGCAGTCAGTGTCGAGTCTATGGACCTCAGCAACTGGCGTTGGTCAGCCTGCGATGAAAAAATGCCCTCCAAGTATGCCTCCATGTTGTGCAGCACTTGGCTGTGGCCATGGAGGACATTAAGGATCGCAGCCTGACCAACCTGCAACTGCCGCTGGATGTCCACAGACTCAGCATTGGCGGCAGCAGTGGAGACAGGGGCAGGGGACCCGTCAGCTTCATATTCTGTTGTGCCAGTGGACAGGTCCTCGGCCTCACTCTCCTCCGCCTCAGTACCACTCAATGTGCCAGCCACGATGTCAACGCTGGCACTGGTGCTCGGTCCCTCCGCTCCGTCTGTGATCATGTCTCCCTCCGTGTCCCCTGACGATGCTGTGGGCAAGGTGAAGAGACAGCAATTAATCACACACCTGTATACATATGTCACATGAGTCCAATCTACATAGGTTACAGTGCATAGCCTGCAAAGAAAGATCAGTAACACCTACAAAACAAGGTACAGATGTAGGGCATGCAACACACAGTTGGTTGACCCACCATGCCAATGAAAATCCATGGAGAGCATGACACAATAGCAAATGACATGAAATGGAGTTTGACATAGGAGCCAGGCCCTGGGGACAATCCAGCACTGCATCTGCACCACACAGCGTTGCCGAAAATAGGGATGAGCAGGGACCATATCCATGAACTTGAGGCACATGCAGCATAGATAATACTGAAAACATGCCCACCATGACTGGCTCACTGCACCTTGAGTGTATGTCCAGACAAACAGCACACACTGGCCAGACCTAGCAAGGAGATTTCAGGTTTTGACATGTAGGCTTTGCCCGCACCAACCACCCCCTACATGAGACAATTTGTTGAGACACAGGAAGCACTTACATCTCTTAGTCTGGGTGAAATACACATGGGCTGGAAAAATGCAAGATTGAACACAAAATACCCAAGGTGCGCCTGTCCAAATAATCATGTACAAATGGCCATCATCAGATGATTGTAACAAGACACACAGGCACTGGCCACCGTGAGTATGAACAAGGAAAATCAGGTCAGGCTGTACAGTGGACACTTGTACTACATTTTACGTCAATATACATGGCGCCAGGGGACAATGGCACAGAGCCCAACCTATGCTGTAGACACTGAGAGTGTCCACGTTTTGTGATGACACACATGACACCTATGAAAATATGCCCCAGGGGACAGTAGTGGCCACACAACTCCATGGTCCTGAATGGGAATGACTGCTACACACGCCACCATCCCTGCACCATGCGTATCGCACACTCATGCACATCATGTCACAGGCCACAACATAGGAAATGCGCGCTGTAAGGCAAGACACTTGAGAGACTAACTCCCATGTCTGGACTCAGCATCAGTGCCAACTGACATGGAACCCACATGTACTGAACTGGACAGGGCACAGGCAAGGTCCCCAAACCTGTTACACACCACCCCCACACATGATGCTACAGGCATAGTTCACGTGGAGAAAGCGCCAGCCGACATTACCTTGTGAAGGAGTGACTACACACAGACCAGGGAACACATTGCAAGGAGGGGAAGGGAGGCAGGAGAGCACAGCTATACTGTGGGTAACTGGATCTGCACAGCACCTTTAAACCCTGGCAGTGTATCCATGCAACTGTGCACTTACAAATGCTGGTGACACACAACAAACACACATGTACCTACCCCCTTCCTGCTGCTGCTTCTCCTGTAAGCGCCTCTCCAAGTCTGGAAATACCACCGCCAGCACACGCTTGTGGATGTGGGTCAGACGGCGGCGCCCGCGGTTCTTATGGGTCTCAGGTGAGTCCCCCAGCAGGACCCGTGCGATCCTCCGCGTCCAGCACCGGATATCCTGCCAGCGTTCCCTCACCTGGGCCAGGCACCGCTTGCGACCATCCTCACTCCTCACGGCACTGACGGCGGTCAGCCATATCTGCTTCTTGGCAGAGGCGCCTACCTGTGAGGATGAACAAGTGACACTACATCAATACACCAGGCACATGTCACAGAGAGACATATTTGAACACATTTGCTGTTTACAACAAGGCATAGTATGCATCCAACGCATTGCACCTTTGTCATAGGGACATGATCCTCTGGGGAAGGGCAAAAGCAGTACGTGCCATTGAAAGTACACAGGTGGAATGAGGGCAACCACACAATCAATGATCCAGGCTCACACTGTGCATCACAAGCTACACCAGGATAATGTGCAGCACCTCTAAGCAGTCACATGCCACAGGCCACTGACGCTACCGCAGCAGAGTACACAGACACACACAGGCACAGGACATTCACCTGCCATTGCCAAATGCAGCGACAAACCTCACTCTGCACATGTGCCACTAGACGGGGGGGCTCACAGGTGTGGGGCTGGCTCTGCACGTCAGACACACAGCACTGCTCCCTGCTCACATCACATGGGCAGGGTATATCCATAGGTACCAAAAGGGAGGGATCAGGGGGGCGTTTTCCGCTCACAAAGAGTGAGTGGGAGGTCCAAACTGGTAAGGTGCCCCGACAATGAAGTTTTTAGAAAGAAGGCTACCAGTAGTTCCTCAGGGAGAGGAAAGAAGTGGAGATGAATCGATGAAGTAGCCTAGAAGGACTACATGTATACTATGTGTAAAGTGGGTAATCCTTTTGTTGGATTTTAATGCCCTCACACACCCTTTCAGGTGTCATGCTTCATCATCTGGGCTGCTCCTCGTCGGGCCGGCGGTGCAATGCCTAACGGGCTCCCTAAAAAGGGGCACTTTATCGGAGTTCTTTTAATCCAACAGCCGTCAGGTGAAGTGCGGGTGTGTGGGCCTGATTATTGTAGACACAAAAAGTGAGTTAAAACAGGGTCGAAAGTACCAGTGTGGAAAATCAATTTACTTTAATGGTCTCCTTCCCTGATTAAAAAGGTGTATGTAGCACTAGGTAGAGTGTAATGTCTCTAGTTGTAGTGCATGGGATTGGTGGTCAACATGTTTCTCGCAGTGAGCTCGTGCGCTCGCGATTCGTCAGGACCTATCAAGATATCTACAATGGTAACAGGGGACTATCTATAGAATATGCTGACTATGTTCCCAAAGGATGTGAGGTGATGGCATAGTTAAGATAAAATGCATGCTACTTGGGACTGTCTACTCGTAATGATGGTGTTAAATGTAAATCAAAGGGGTCCCAATTCTATGACACTAGTTCTACTAGAGCTCCATAATTTGGGGAATTACAATGAAGAATAGGGAATCGGCCAGAGCATAGTTTTATCAACCGATGTAGACAGCCTGATGTCAGCGGGAGAGCAAATAGCTCGTGCTGGCATTACGGGAGTAACACAAGCGCTCGGGGAAGGGGAGGAGTGATTGTTAGTCTTAAAGAATGGGAACATAGTCAGCATATTCGTATTTCTATTAACTTGATAGCGCTATATGTCCCCATATGTTCCAGCTGTGATTATTGCATTACTTAAGCTCGCTATCACCCTCTAGTTCAGACCTACTTTTAGAGGTCCTTCGTCTCACGCTGAGTCCACCGAGAACTGTTGTGGCCTACAGTCCTACTGATTAGGGTGAGTCCAACGATGTTTCCTGCCGCTTTGATTGTTTTTAAATGTTCCACATAGGTGTTTAGCCACTATAGTTCACCTTGTTGGTACACCACTTTTTAGGAGCAGTTGTTGACGCTCGAGCACCAGCAGTCACCACTGTTACATTTTTAACTATGTTGGAGATGAATCACCTTGTAAGCCTTTTTTGTTTGATTTATAATTCCTGATACCTGTGGCTATATGTCTCTACATTGACCAACTTAATGTACTGTTTTTTCTACAGGTAGCACCAGACCTCAACAGGTATTTTAGGAATAAGTTTTTTGTTCACATGATCGACTATGACTAGGAGACCACTATACTATAGATAGTCCCCTGTTACCATTGTAGATATCTTGATAGGTCCTGACGAATCGCGAGCGCACGAGCTCACTGCGAGAAACATGTTGACCACCAATCCCATGCACTACAACTAGAGACATTACACTCTACCTAGTGCTACATACACCTTTTTAATCAGGGAAGGAGACCATTAAAATAAATTGATTTTCCACACTGGTACTTTCGACCCTGTTTTAACTCACTTTTTGTGTCTACAATAATCAGGCCCACACACCCGCACTTCACCTGACGGCTGTTGGATTAAAAGAACTCCGATAAAGTGCCCCTTTTTAGGGAGCCCGTTAGGCATTGCACCGCCGGCCCGACGAGGAGCAGCCCAGATGATGAAGCATGACACCTGAAAGGGTGTGTGAGGGCATTAAAATCCAACAAAAGGATTACCCACTTTACACATAGTATACATGTAGTCCTTCTAGGCTACTTCATCGATTCATCTCCACTTCTTTCCTCTCCCTGAGGAACTACTGGTAGCCTTCTTTCTAAAAACTTCAGGGTATATCCATCCCTCATGCAGCCCGGGTGCTACACTCCACATATGCACCCACCCACATGACAGGGGACTTACACACACACCGATGTCCAGGGTACGAACACATCATGTGGACACTCTCAGCACAGGTACACAGAACTAACACACATCTGTGGGTACAGTCACCTGTCACACTGGGCTGACCACATAATCACATGAGGACTGTAGAGGCTACATTCCCAGGAGGACAAGACAGGCAGAATGTGGCATGCACCATGCAGTGATTGTCACAGTAAACACAATGCAAGTGAGGACGGCAGACATGCACCACAGCATGCTTTGGCTGGGAGACATCAGGCATTCCCCCCCTGGGACCCCCCCTACAGTACATAGCATGTGTGTCACACCTGGACACAATGCCAGAAGTCACAGTCACAAAAAAAGGACACAGTCTGTGCTAGTAGACTTTGCACTCACCTGATACCCTGGTCGCCCATACAGCAGGGGGTACTGTGGGAGGATCACATCCAGCAAAGCCAGGTTCTCCTCCAGGGTGAAAGGCTGTGACCTCTCCACAGACCTTGACATGGTTCCAGGGAATCAGTAGCAGCAGCTGGGTCGTCGAATACAAAGATGTGCAGGCAAGTGCTCCCTCATGGGACCTGGCTGCCTTATATCTGCCTTGCTGTCCTGTTTCATGCACAGGAGTACAGAGTGATTGGTCACTCACATTTGCATCCTATGTTTCCTCCAATCCCTTCAAACCTAGCACAGTCAGCGGGTTCTTATTGTGTTTTTTTCTTCAGCATGATGTCACCTCCAGAACCACATTGCAACAAAGTAGATTCATTCAAACTGACTACTGCTGTGCACCTGCTTAAAAAAATTCAAACTTTAAACTGGGTCTCCAGGACAACCAGCATGCATGTAGGCCTTAATACTTGTCCCTCATGTGTCCCCTATGTAATTTGGAGCTGCACACACAGGTACGGTGCGTCCCGGGGCCCTAGGGTACCCCAAATGCATATCAACGGCCCGTACAGGCGTGTGTACGGTCCGTCTCACTATGGGTGTGCTCGCGTATGCGTACTCATAGTGATAGTGAGCGTACAGGCGTGTGTACGGTCCGTACCACTATGAGAACGCATACGCGAGAACACCCATAGTGATAGTGAGCGTACAGGCGTGTGTACGGTCCGTCTCACTATGGGTGTGCTCGCGTATGCGTACTCATAGTGATAGTGAGCGTACAGGCGTGTGTACGGTCCGTACCACTATGAGAACGCATACGCGAGAACACCCATAGTGATAGTGAGCATACAGGCGTGTGTACGGTCCGTCTCACTATGGGTGTGCTCGCGTATGCGTACTCATAGTGATAGTGAGCGTACAGGCGTGTGTACGGTCCGTACCACTATGAGAATGCATACGCGAGAACACCCATAGTGATAGTGAGCGTACAGGCTTGTGTACGGTCCGTCTCACTATGGGTGTGCTCGCGTATGCGTACTCATAGTGATAGTGAGTGTACAGGCGTGTGTACGGTCCGTACCACTATGAGTACGCATACGCGAGAACACCCATAGTGAGACGGACCGTACACACGCCTGTACGCTCACTATCACTATGGGTGTTCTCGCGTATGCGTACTCATAGTGGTACGGACCGTACACACGCCTGTACGCTCACTATCACTATGGGTGTTCTCGCGTATGCGTACTCATAGTGGTACAGACCGTACACACGCCTGTACACTCACTATCACTATGGGTGTTCTCGCGTATGCGTACTCATAGTGGTACGGACCGTACACATGCCTGTACGCTCACTATCACTATGAGTACGCATACGCGAGCATACCCATAGTGAGACGGACCGTACACACGCATGTACGCTCACTATCACTATGGGTGTTCTCGCGTATGCGTTCTCATAGTGGTACGGACCGTACACACGCCTGTACGCTCACTATCACGATGAGTACGCATACGCGAGCACACCCATAGTGAGACGGACCATACACATGCCTGTACGCTCACTATCACTATGAGTACGCATACGCGAGCACACCCATAGTGAGACGGAGCGTACACACGCCTGTACGCTCACTATCACTATGGGTACACATACGGCAGCACTCCCATAGTGATAGGGAACGTACACAGGCCCTCTTAGCGAAAGTACGGTGCCTTTCACACATCACAGTGGTGACAGGCAGCACACAGGAAGGAATAGGGCTGACATACTTGTCCATGGATGGACATCAAGGCATTGTCTGGCCAGTACTACATGTGTGGGGCACAGGTGTGAAAGGCTGTGATGTGGCACATTACTCCTGAGTGGAGAAGGCACCAGATGTATGATGAGATGTGTACAGATGTTATGTGTGACGGTGCAATGTGTGCCAGGCATGCCCTTAACTCCTTTGACATGTGTGCATGTCGTACTGCACACTTGGGATGAGCGTCACTGGCATGGCACGGTCAACAACACACGCAAGTGTCCCCTGATGCCCGGTACAGGGGTTACCACACCAGACATGTCACTACCCACGGTGCATGATGTGACTATGTCATGTATGTGTGGGGGGTTCCCATTAGGTTGATGTTGGAGCTCCCTCAAAAGCATCAGCTGTTGCAGCAACCAACATGTGTCTGTGTGTAGATGGACATGGCACACTGTTCCGCACACCAGGCCACATGTGGTATCGGATGTGAGGTGCGTATGTATGCATGGGACACGGAGTAGCGTAACAAGGACATGTCTGCATCCTCTCTATGAATGTGTGGTGAGTCATTACATGTACACCTTCATGGCAAGGTGTGTGGGCTGTCCTAGTGTAATGTCATGTGACCTGTGGCTCTAGTGTTCCGCTACCAGTCTCTGAAATTGACATCCTACTTCTGCTGATGTGTTGATGTATGTCACTCCTGTCTTGCGTCTGGCTGTTCACTTACACTGGGACACAGCTAATCCCATGCCATGGCATGTGGAGGTTCACAATCTCCGTGTGTAGCTGGGTCTTGGTAGGAGTGTCACCTGGCAGCCATACGTGTCCAGGGCATGTGGCACATACCTGACTCCGTATGTCGCATATGTGTATTGACAGATTAACATGTGCTCAGCACCAAAAAATTTTTGTTGTAGTGCACTCACTCTTTCTTGTCACTTCCAAATTACTGCAGGGCGCCGCCTCTTCCCCGAGCAATTCCGGACTTGGCTGACATGCGGGAGAATGACTGTATCCGGTGCTACCGCTTCCCCCAACCGTTGATTCTGGAGTTGACGGCGAGGCTGGCACCACACCTGCAACCGCTGCACAGGTATCCTACGGCACTGACACCCAAGCTGAAGGTAATGGCAGCCCTACATTTTCTTGCCACGGGTACCTTTCAAAATACCATAGCTCATGTTGGTGGCATGTCCCAGAGCATGTTCTGCCGTGTGCCGCATGATTTCTTAGAGGCCATGTTGCTTCACCTGGATGAGTTCATCCATTTCCCAACCCCTGAAATGTTGACTGGGGTCAAGCGTGGATTCTATGCCCTGGGAGGGATGCCCCATGTCATTGGGTCCATAGATGGGACACATGTGGCTTTGGTACCACCACAGGCACAGGAGGTAGCGTACAGGAATCGCAAGCACTACCACTCCATCAATGCCCTTGTGGTGTGTCTGTCTAACATGGTGATTTCACATGTCTGTGCTCGTTTTCCAGGATCAGCACACGATGCCTACATCATGAGGCGTAGCAGGGTGCCTGAAATGATGACGCAGCTGCGCAACGAACGAGCATGTGTTGTTGGTGGGTACACTCTGTCTGTCCAGTATTTTGCGTAGACTTCCAGCACGACCGCTTCTCCTGTCCTACTTATGTCCATGTGCTTTCCATGTAGGGGACGCTGGCTATCCCAACATGCCATGGCTGATCACACCTCTCCGCAACCCCATCACGCCGGCCCAGCTCCGCTACAACACCGCCCATGGCCGGACAAGGCGAGTGATAGAGAGGACAGTTGGCCTCCTGAAGAGCCGATTCCGATGCCTCCACAAGACCGGCGGCGCCCTCCCATATGCCCCGGCAAAGGTCTGCAAAATCTTCATGGTCTGCTGCATGATGCACAACATGGCAGTTGAGAAAGCTGTGCCACTCATCCTGGATCAAGATGATCAGGACCATCCACCCGTGGAGGACGAAGGTCTTGGCAATGGGGCTAGTGATGTGGAGGATGTGGTTCCGCAAGAGGACATCCGGACTCGGCTCATACGCGACTTCTTTGCTTAGTGGTGAGTACCAGTGTCTGTGTGTGCACGCATTGGTCCCCGTGTGGCATGTGTTGCGATGTGTGTGTCCATCTGCATGTATGCCACGTGAGTCAGAGGTGTGTGTGGATGTGTCACTGGAGTGATGGTGCCAGTGATGTGTATTTCCCCAGTCATAATTGTGACCTGGCATGTTGTCATACTTACATGTGTCGAGTACATGCACATGCAAGTGGCTGTGCTTTTTGTGGCTGACTTCTTGTGTGTCTCTCATCCCCAGGTACTTGCGCATGCCGTCTGCTGGTTGCATTGTTGTGGCACTGCTATTCCTCATAGACACGTCATCGTGTGCTGACTCAGCGTTACACGCACGGACAAGTTTGGAAGTCTCCTTAGGGTAAGGGATGCATCAGGGGTGTATTGGGTGTGGCAGTTGTTTACGATGTATGCACACTGCCCCTGTCGATGTTTGGTTCCTCTGCAGACATGTCGCATCACCATGGTACACATGACATGCAGCTGGGTACACCTGAATAGATGGTCAGACTTGTTGACAGTCATCAGTGATGGGATTGTGGAATGTGATGATGGCATCAATGTGTGTTACACTGCCCTCGGACACATACGGTTTGTATTGGCTTGACATGGTGTGGGACTTCCACATCAGCGGATCAATGGTGTATGGCAGTCTCTCCGTGCGCAGCAGGGGGTGTTTAGCTGTTACCCGACACTTGTGTGCCAGTTCCATGGCTATCACGCATTTGTGCTGCAGAAGGGGGGTGCCAGTGTTGGACCCACATGTTACTCCACATGACCCGTTCATGTGTACTCCGAGTTGCCTCTGCAATCCCGAATACATGACTAATAAAGGTGTCCCTATGCCTCCAAGGTGCCTCTTCTCAGTCAATGCTGGTGTGTTGCCACGGTGCATCCGGCATGTCTGGCATGGTTTTCCGTGATAGTGGCTATGTGTCTATGTGTAGAGTAGCAAGATGCAAGCTGTTTGTGTGGGATTAGACTGTGTATTGTGCATGATGTCCATGACTGTGTGGGTATTGTGACATGTGCCATCCCCATGCATCCAACGTTGGCCAGGCCACCATTCTCTGCATCCACCTGACTCAAGCTTGCAGGACATGGTTCTGCCACCTGTCCACACATACCTGGGTGCCCCCCAGGACACTCCACATGATCCCTGACCTCTGCGCATGGCTGTCGCTGTACTCAATATGTCTGTCGGCACGGTTGTGCGGCCACCCCCTCAGCTGGTTGGGCCCATCACGGGTGTGTATGGTGCTCCATGTCTGTCTTGCCTAATACTATGTGACCCATGTGTGTCCGGTGCCAGACTCAGGCCCCAGGGTGTGGATGGTTGAAGTCAAATGAGAACTCAGGCATGGTTAGACTTTACAAGACACATGTAAGGTAATAATGCAATCAGTAGGCATCTTCTCTTTATGGTGTGACTTTTTATTTTGGTTGGGGTAGGGGGGGGGGGTTTGACATGAGGGGCTTTCCGGGTGTGTGGAATCCAAAGTTCACTAGGGGAGTTGGTGTCCTTGCCATTTGAAATCCTCAGAGTCCATGCCACAGTCTTTGTCAACATTGGTCAGACAGTGACCAGCAAGTCCATGTGGCAGAAAATGTCTTTTGCTGCTGTGCTGCTGTTGCTCCAGTGGGCCAGGTGCCAGGCCAGGTGTCCTGGGAGATGGTGCTGTTGCGCCGACCCTGTCTTTTCCGTGGACGACCCGCCCTCCTGCGGGGACCCTCAGAAGCAGGCCGTGACGATGTTTGGGATGCTCCATCGGATGTCTCCTCCTCCTCCTGATCCCTCCCTGTGGGTTGTGATGTTCTACGCCTGATGGCACAGGGAGGGTTGCCCATGTTGTCGGCCATCCGACGGAGTGTACTGTGAACTCCCGTGAACACCGTCACGAGCTCAGCCTGTCTGTCCTCCATCCGCCGTTGGTGTCGCAGTAGACAGGCATGTTGCTCCGCATGTTGCTGGGCCTGCTGGGTCTTGATCTCCTCGAGGATGGACACAACCTGGGCCATGCTCGTGATGTCCTGCCGGTATGTGTCCAGGATGTTTCGGACATGGGAATTTACCGGTTCCCCAGCCAACCGGTCAGGCTCGCGCCTCCGCCGTCCTCCACTCCCACCACCCCTGCCCACTTGCACCTGGCCTGCCCTTGTGGGCACATCGGGTCTCCGGGACCCCTGAGGGGTGGCATTGGCGTTGTCGCCTGCCTCCTCCTGGGTGCCCGGGGCACCGTGTCCCTCCTGGCCAGCCTGCCTGCATTGTGGTGGTGGGGCAGGGATCCTGGGTGTCTCCTGGGATGTGGCAGGAGTGGGGGTGGTGGTTGGCCCAGTTGTACCTGACGCAGGTGCTGCAGGTCGTTGGACACCAGAGGGGCCAGGTTGGTCGGGTCGGCTTCGTCCACAGAGTGGTGAGAGTCGTCGCTGCCGGTGGCTCCGTCATCGCGCCGAGCCGGGTCCTGTGAGTCTTCCCCCCCAGTGTTGGGGGGTGATCCACGACATTGACCTGTGTGTGAGAGAGACAATGTTAATTTTGTTCCATGCAACATCCATGTTTCATTGGTTTCAAAGTTGGCACATTTCCTCTGGGAATTTGGATATGTCTTGCATTCCACTCACAGTGCACTTGTGCAAGGGTATGTCCCTTGGGCACAGCTTTTGCGACTTTACCTATGTGTGGCACAGTCTTACTTGCTGCGTCAATTGTGACTGCAGTCAGCAGTGGAGTGGGCAGGTGTGGCGAGCCATGCATTGGCGCCTTCCGTGTAGCACTGTACGTGGGCACATGGAGTTGTTCCACACACTTATATGATGCAGGTAGCTGTTGTTGTGCTCGTGCACAGATTGTGACATGGCCCTGTGTTTTGCCATGGAGAAGAGGGGGGGTTCAGGCACTGGCCACCCTTGTCTACATGCACGCAGTCCACCTGCTGACGAGCAGACATTCCCACACACCACAAGGCTGATTTGCTCTCCCTGTGTCTCCCTCCCTCTCTGTCCCCCTCTCCCTCCCTCTGTGTGTCAGCCTCCTCCCTCTGTCTGTCTCCCTGTGTCGCCCTCCCTCTCTGTCCCCCTCTCCCTCCCTCTGTGTGTCAGCCTCCTCCCTCTGTCCGTCTCCCTGTGTCTCCCTCCCTCTCTGTCCCTCTGTGTGTCAGCCTCCTCCCTCTGTCCGTCTCCCCGTGTCTCCCTCCCTCTCTGTCCCCCTCTCCCTCCCTCTGTGTGTCAGCCTCCTCCCTCTGTCCGTCTCCCTGTGTCTCCCTCCCTCTCTGTCCCCCTCTCCCTCCCTCTGTGTGTCACCCTCTGTCACCTCAGCCCAGCTTCCTGGGCACACACTGTTAGCAGATCTTTGAATGGCCCTTGGATTGTTGATGTGAGTTTGTTTCTGATCTCCAGACACCCATTGGGTGTAGTTTCTGTGTCTGCACTGCTGCTGTGGTGGTGTGTGCTGCCACTCTTTCACAGTGTTGGCTGTTCATTAGCTGCTGTCATGTGCAAGAACGTGCCGTCACCCCCATGTGTTGATGCAAGGCGTCCGCCATTTGCTGGCAAGTCATTCCTGTGTGGGGACACACTGTTTGTCTGGCTGTGACCTAGGCCATATGGGCAGGGGGCATTGTTGTCTGCTTCTGATTTGCACTATGTGATTTTTGTGGCCCACCCTCCCGCCATCCGGCTTACCGTGTCATGTGTTGGTGTTTTCTGTGGCCTGTGACTTGACATTGTCCAGCTGGGTGCATGGGGCATGGTGGCGCCAGTGGCATGTGCGTGTTCATGGAGTGTGGTTGAGTCATGCGATAGCTTGGGGTGGTTGCGTGCCTGTTTGTGAGTTTGGTTGTGGATGACGTTCCCCCATGTGAGGTGAGTTGTTTGTGTACTCACCCGGGTCTCGGAGTCCTTCTAATCCATCGACTGCCACCACCGGCTGTATGGCCATCACCCTCTCCTCCCAGGGATGGTAGTGTACGGGTCTGCGGGGCGGCCCTCCTCCAGTGACGTTGGCCTGGTTGTGGTCGTCGGTCATTTTGGCTCGGACCCTCCTCCGCAGATCGTACCACCTGGCTTGGCATTCATGCCTGGTCCTTCTGGTGTCCGCAACAGCATTCACAGCATCGACGATCGTCTGCCACATGGCTGTTTTTTCTGAAATGCTGGTCTGTCTGACCAATGTTCCAAAGAGGTGTGGCTCAACTCTGCGGATTTCATCGACAAGGACCTCCAACTCTCGGCTAGTGAACTTTGGATTCTTGTTAGTGGGCATGGTGAGGGGTGTGGGTGTGGATGGTGGGGGGGTGTGTGGATGGGTGTGGGTGTGTGGGTGTGGTTGTGCAGGTGTGTGTGTGAATGTGATGAGGGGGTGTTTGTGAAGGTGTGTGTGTGAAGGTGTGCAAGTGTAAGGTGTAGTAAAGGTTCTAGTATGGTGCTGTAGGTTGTCTGTGGGGTCTGGCAGCAGTGAGTCTGTTGCAAAGGCTCATGGTTTGTGTGTGTGGGCCCTTTTTATTGGTCCATTGGTGGGTGTGGCTGTGTTTGAACTTTGGGTGGGTGTGTTATAAGGAGTGGTTGTGTTTTGGGCATCTGTTTTGGATTTTGGCAGTTGCAGGTCAGTGAATGTGTTGTTTTTGTGGTTGTTGGACATGTTTTGTGGCTTTGTGCCATTCGAATGGTGTATTCTTGTGTTGTTTTGCTTTGTCCTGGTTGTGTACGTGCGTTTTTAGCGTGTGTACGGTGTGTACATGGGCCATTTTGTTGTACAGTGCTGTCCTTGTGTCTGGCTTGGTACGACTCGTACATGCGCGATGTTGTGTGAAGGTGGTGATGTTGGGGCCTGGGGTGCGCTCCGTACTTAGAATATTGGGGTGGGGGTATGCTCCATGCATACGCGGGTGGGGGTACGCGTCGTACATACAAGGTTGGGGTGGGGGTACGGTCCGTACATACACGGTTGGGGTGGGGGTACGGTCCATACATACACGGTTGGGGTGGGGGTACGGGTCGTACATACACGGGTGGGGGTACGACTCGAACGTAAACGGGTGTACATGCACGGGTGGGGGTACGACTCGTACGTACATGGGTGTACATGCACGGGTGGGGGTACGACTCGTACGTACACGGGTGTACATACACGGGGGTACGACACGTACACGGGTGTACATACACGGGTGGGGGTACGACTCTAACGTACACGGGTGTACATACACGGGGGGTACGACACGTACACGGGTGTACATGCACGGGTGGGGGTACGACTCTAACGTACACGGGTGTACATACACGGGGGGTACGACACGTACACGGGTGTACATACACGGGTGGGGGTACGACTCTAACGTACACGGGTGTACATACACGGGGGGTACGACACGTACACGGGTGTACATACACGGGTGGGGGTACGACTCTAACGTATACGGGTGTACATACACGGGGGTACGACATGTACACGGGTGTACATACACGGGTGGGGGTACGACTCTAACGTACACGGGTGTACATACACGGGGGTACAAGACGTACACGGGTGTACATGCACGGGTACGACTCTAACGTACACGGGTGTACATACACGGGGGGTACGACACGTACACGGGTGTACATACACGGGTGGGGGTACGACTCTAACGTACACGGGTGTACATACATGGGGGTACGACACGTACACGGGTGTACATACACGGGGGGTACGACTCTAACGTACACGGGTGTACATACACGGGGGGTACGACACGTACACGGGTGTACATACACGGGGGGTACGACTCGAACGTACACAGGTGTACATACACGGGGGTACGACACGTACACGGGTGTACATACACGAGTGGGGGTACGACTCTAACGTACACAGGTGTACATACACGGGGGTACGACACGTACACGGGTGTACATACACGGGTGGGGGTACGACTCGAACGTACACGGGTGTACATACACGGGGGGTACGACACGTACACGGGTGTACATACACGGGGGTACGACTCGAACGTACACGGGTGTACATACACGGGGGTACAACACGTACACGGGTGTACATACACGGGGGGTACGACTCGAACGTACACGGGTGTACATACACGGGGGGTACGACACGTACACAGGTGTACATACACGGGTGGGGGTACGACTCGTACGTACACGGGTGTACATACACGGGTGGGGGTGTACATACACGGGGGTACGACTCGAACGTACGGGGGGTGGGGGGGGTCGGCGCGTATGCGGGCACATGTCTCCATGGTTGCTATGGGAGTTCGGTGCGGACGGTGTTTTTTCCATACGGTTGTAACATCGGACGCACGGGATGGATCGTGATTCCGCGGTCGGACTTCACTTTTCACATTTGTACGGTAAATTGTCCGGGGACGTGTCGGACACATTTTCCGACCTGAGGACGTGTGGGGAATTATTCCCAATGCGATTCGTATGGTCTTTTTCCCATGCGAATCGTAATTGGCAGTTTGCACGGCACTTGTACGATTCGTACGGTAAAAAGACCGGATACGAGTCGTACGGGGAATTTTTTTACCGGATCGTAATCGGCACCAAAATGTATTGCAATGGTTTTAATTAACTACACAAATAAAACTTGAACTATGCGTTGCCTCGCTGTGGAGTTGTAGGTGACCTTGTATTTCGCTTCCTGCTAGTCCCTTTCTATAATAGCTTCTCAAGCAGTGGACACCGGTTCTGTAATTGACGCTGCTTCGTCGTAGAAGCACGTAGTATACCGCGCATTTTCGGTTTGTGTTTTTTGCCTGGTGGAGGCTTGCTGCCTCAAGGGATCACCATGCCCCCCAGTGGCTGCCTTGAGCCAGACTGGTTGCAGTCGAGGGCAGACAAGGTGCAGCTTAACTGCTGCTAGATGGCGGCTAGAGGTCCCTTGACCTGGCCAACGTCAGTGACCCCGCCTCAGTGCCCGCCTCGAACAGGCACAGCATCGGTGCAGTGGGTGTGAAGGCGCTGCACAGAGCAGACAGAGAGCTGAGAGGACAGCAGCCCAACGTGGCTGCCTGCTGCATCCTGGCACGAGCAGGCAAAGCTTGGAGATGGAATAACGCTAGGAATGGGACGCGCTGCCTAGTCCCATGGTCTGAAGGAATTGTCACATTAGATTGATTGCCACGTTCACAAATGACATGTTTTTTTTTTGTTCAGGTTGAGATGCATTACCTTTGGTGTATCTGAGGTTTTTCACTAGGGTATAAGAAAAGTCATTAAAAGAATACCAAACTATTTCAATTACACGTGAAAACATTTTTTAAACGATTGGGCAAAAAAAATGATGTGACTACTTTGAAAGTGTGTGGAGACTTCGCAGATGTCATTCTTTTAACAAAAATAAATGTGAGGTTTGCCAGCCCCAATTGAAGTTTTATTGACACATTTTCCCTTGTGGGAGCAAGTGGCCTGATCCAGAAAAAGTAGAGACCCTCAGTAGGAAGTTGCTGCTGCCATGTCTCATTTGTTTGCTGGCTTCTGGGCATCACTAGCTACTGTGCCCACTATGGCCTTGATCAGTGCTCCCTAGAGGGGTCTCACGATAAAAGGGCAAACATACATGAGGTCTTGGGAATTCCAGGGCACCTCTGATGGCAGTGAGACTCGCATTGCAAAGTCTTACTTTGACTTTGCACTGCAGAAGACATTGTTGATGCCAGTCTAAGGGGCCTGGGTGGCATATGGACTTAACACGAACCCAGTCTTGGGTTACCATAGGGCCTCCTCACTGCTTGTGCCAAGAGAGAGGAGTGGGCCTGTGAAAAGTTCCATGTTTGGAAAGGCATAAACAGCTATGGATGACCAACATGCCCTCGAGACCATCTATGACAACAAAACAATAAAAATCAGCCCTGTCCTGAAAGGCACATGGCCTGCAAATCGAAGGCTATGGTGTCCACATTGTGCACAAACCTGGAAAGGGTTGTAATACTGCTGAGCTCTGCACAAGATTTACTTTGCCTTCCATGACGTCGTCTCACGCCTCCTTCGCAGAAAAATACATTCCGGATATGAAACAGGCTTATCCCTGTAAAGAGCAGCAACAGCGAAATGGGTAAAGGCCCTATCTCTCCTGAAAGCATGGAAACAATGCGAACAAACAGACCATGGGCAGCTGCTGTTTGCGGCACCTGTGTTTTTTTGCGGTATTTATTTTAGCACCCAAATATAGCACTAAATGCCAGATTTACGTTGCACGTAATTTTGTGCAGTTTACCAACATTTGGGAAAATTAAGCAGAAGGAAATAACACGAATTTCGCGCAGCCCTAATTTTGGTCGATTAGACATCTGCCTGATCAGGTTTTTGTTGGCAGGATTGGTAATAGAAAACTATAGCTAATATACTTCTGCTTGTATATCTATATGGAACAAAGGTAGCCAATATTTATTGAGTTGAATGTCTCTTTTATCTGAGTCAGATCGTGTCGGCAGGGTAACAAAGAAACACAAAATTTGTCAGGAGTTAAATACCAACATATTAATTTGCAAAGCTCTTTCGTCTATTTGTTCCGAGACCTCAGTTACCAATTGGTCTCATGCTTTGCGTCACCTCCTCACCGCTCAATTTCCACGTACCTTATTTTATTAACTTAAACTTTACTGAAGTTTTCAACATTAAACAGAGAAAGTAGGACAAACACATTTGTTGCATCTTATGTGAAACATTAAAAAAAAAATGCAAGTTTGGTGTGGTGACAAATGTCACATTTATCAAATTGATATGTTTTGAAAGAAAGTGCATTTTTGAATAAACAATTTTGCTACCTTCTTCAAATGAAGACAGCTTCTAGCATCTGTGCGTTAAAAAGCCTCGGAATGCGTCCATAAATGTTTCCTGAGGAAAGCATGTATTCCTGTATCACACTGCATGACTCAGTGTGTAGTAATTGTATAGCTCTTAAATCCCTGCCGGCACAGCACCCAAGATAATGTGCTGCATGGCTAATCACTTATAAGGTTCCAAAGGTGGAACATATTGGCTATGCCAATGCTTGTTTCGAGATGACATGGACCTGACCCATGATAACAGACTTTTGTAGAAAGCGATGGAGGCACTATTTTTAGTGGTTGGAGTACTGGTAGAGGGGGTTGATACTGATGTGCCTCCTGGGGCTGATATCAGGGTGCAAATATTTGAAAATGCATGCGTGAATGATAGCACTGGGTATGGTCTTAGCAAAGAAGCGGGTTGTGATACATTGGATGTCACCCTGAGCCCCAGGGGAGACAGACTGGAAACAAGCTCTCCTTCAGTGGTACTATAGCTGATCAGCAACTTTTTTTTTTTTTTATATGTTTTTATTGAGCATGGCATACAATAAAATATATATTTCTTTTTACAATTAGATGTTAAAATACAATTAGATGTTTGAAGTACAATTAACAATACAGAAAAAACTACGAAGAAGAGGGACTCTCAGTAGTATTCAATAACCTCTATACTGCCATATTCAATTTTCCTTTTTGACAAAAGTGTACAGAAATTTCAACTAAAGTGCAATAGCCATTGAAAGTGCAAGATGCTTATTAACTCTTCATATCTAATGAATACTATTTCCACAAGTAAAGTGCAAATGCTTATAAATATGCTGACTGAGTCCATTTAAATATTCATATAAAACATTTTCGTTTTAATCCCCTTTATCCTTTTCTAAATTTTCAAAATATCTCCAATTCACTTCAAATTTTTTGAGAGCTCCTACTCTGCTAGCATATGCTTTTTCGAATTTGTAAATCCTTTTCATTTTATTATACCATTTCAATGGGGAGGGTACATCTCTAGAATTCCAGTTCTGCAATATTAATGATCGAGCTACAGTACAATGTTATGTTATTTACTTTTATTACGCGCACAGATACTCGAAAGAGTGTCCCGGCGCGGCCCAAGGAAAGACGGAACTAAGACCAAGCCCTACGAGAAGAGGTGCGTTTTTAGCAGTTTTTTAAAAACCCCAGTGTCTTCAACAATTCGGAGTGAGAGGGGGAGCGCATTCCAAGCCCGGGCAGCAAACACGACCAGGGAAGCGCCACCTAATCGATGGCGCTGGAAGCAAGGCATCTTCATCAGCCTGAGGGAGGAAGACCTCAAGTATCTCCCCGGCACGTAAAACGAGAAGCGTTTCTGCAGGTAGCCAGGCCCCTGCCCATGCAGGGCGCGGTGGGCTATGGTGAGAGATTTGAAAGCTACCCGAGCCCTGACCGGGAGCCAATGAAGGGAGCGACGGTAGCCATGAACACTCTGCCTGGGACCCAGCCCGCCCAGCATGCGGACAGCCGCATTCTGTGTCACTTGAAGCTTATTGAGAGCATAAGCTGGGAGCCCAGCATAGAGAGCATTGGCATAGTCCAAACGGGACAAAATGAGTGCCCGGACCACTGATTCCCTAGCCGCTTGAGGCAGCAGCGGAAGGAATCTTCTCAGAATTCTGAGAAGACCAAAACAGCAACCTGTCAGACGCTTAACCTGGCTGGAAAAGGAGAGATTACTGTCAAAATAGATGCCCAGGTTCTTTGCAGTCTGACTGTTGGAAACAGGCGGTGGGAACTCGGGAGGCCAGATAGACTCTCTGAATCCTGAGGGGAAGTCGCCGAACATCAAAACCTTGGATTTATCCTCATTGCATTTCAAATGTGCCGACGCCAACCATTCAAAGACCGAGGAGAGGCACCTCTGCACGGGGGCCACAGAGGACCCCTGTTTGTCCCAAGTGAACAGAAGTTGCGTGTCGTCGGCGTAGGCAATGACCTTAGCCCCCAACCCCTCCGCTAGAAAGACCAGAGGAGTAAGGTAGATATTGAACAAGAGGGGGCTAAGGGATGAACCCTGGGGAACCCCCGTGCCAACTTGAAGAGGTGACGAGGCCACCGGGGGTATCCAGACTTGCTGGTACCGGCCATCCAAAAAGGATTTAATCCAGCCCTAAACCGAGCCCGACACACCAATCTTCGAAAGTCTGTCAAGCAGCAGTGAATGGGGGACAGTGTCGAAGGCCGCCGACAAGTCAAGCAGCACAAGGGCAGCCTTCCCGCCGGCGTCTAAACACTCCCGAATGGCTTCTGAGATATCCAAAAGAGCACCTTCCGTACTGAAGGAGGGGCGGAATCTTGATTGGGCAGGGTGAAGAAGACCCGCACTCTCGACAAACTCCGACAGCTGTCTGTTCACTATTTTCTCACAGACCTTAGACAGGCTAGGGAGGAGAGAAATAGGTCTGTAGTTTCCCGGCACTAAAGGATCGAGAGTAGATTTCTTCAGTAGGGGGAGGATTTTGGCCTGCTTCCAACAGCTAGGGACCCTGGCATCCTGCAAGGACAGGTTAATGATGAAATTAACTTCCTCATTCACCGTCTCTGCCACAGAAGCCAGAAGTCTTGCTGAGCATGGGTTGTCCGGAAAACCAGACTTCAAACCTTGAAGAATTCTCAAAGTGCACGACAAATCTACCGGAGAGAAATTAGACAAGGAATGAATGGAGGGCAAAGCAACAGGAGTGGTGACTGAAGAGACAGGAGGAACCGCGGGCCCAATGGAGACAACTGTGCCAGAGAAGCTGCCTTGTATCTTTAGAATCTTGTCCCGGAAGAATGTAGAAAGCGTCTCACACCAATCAGTTGTTGCCGGTAGGATGCAGCTCTGCGCCACAGAGATATATAAAAATACTTCTTCAGCCTTGGTCATTAATATATTTTCCTTGGATATACCAAACAAGGCTGATTCTCTTTCAGGCTGTAGTCTCTTTCCAATTGCCAAAATTTATATCTAAAAAGACTGCCTCAAGAAGGGTTGGATTTGGGAACATGTATAAAATATATGATGCCAACCTCCCTGACCATTAATATGACACCTAAAGCAGCGATTTTCGACTTCCACATACCGTTTCCCCAAAGCTTCTGGAGTCAGATAGGCCAGCCATCGAGATAAAAAGGCCATCTTTTTAAAATTAGCTGCACCCAGGGTTTTATTTCCAAGATGGCAGATTTTTTCCCACTCTCTGGTTGACAAAACACATTGTGTTTCATTAGCTATTTTGGCTAAATGTTTATTGATTAATTGTATATGACCTTGATTGTGCATTAGTTTATACCATTTTCCCATACCCTTCGTTCCTGCCCCATACAGGGCTGCCACTCGATTGCTTACTGGGTTAATAAAGCCTTCCATACTACTCAAAAAATGAACAATCTGCAAATATTCAAAGAAAATTGGTAGATTGGGACTTTTAGCTCTTGCTGTAACTTCCTGCCATGAAACTAATCTATTTTGGGTAATAAATTGTCTTAACTCCTTAAACCCATAGTTTGCCCAATTTATTAAATGATTGTATCTAATTCGAAGACCTAAGCATGAGCCTTCCCCTATACTTAAATATTGCAGCCCCGAGGAGCCCTCTTTTTTAAAAAAGGACTGAAGTCTAAATTAATAAGTTCCTATTGTCTTATATCTAACTTTCTTCGGACATTTAGAGGTTTTTAAAAATACACAAAGTTGAGAGCCGGCTTCCAACATCATTTTATCCAAAAAAAAAGTATCTCTATTGGATTTTGGTCTTATCAGTCCTGCCACTATATCTAGGAAGTGGTTCTGTCGGGTGTAGATTATCTCTTTATACCATTAGGGCAATCATTGGTTTACTTATATGGAAAACAATTTAATCATAAGCAACACACATGGAGACCATAACGGGTATTGCAAAAGTTTTATAAATTACGTCATTTATAAATACCCACATTCATTTGCATGGCTGTCAAAATATAAACGGCGCTGTGATTCGTGACAGGGTGAATCTGGTGCTCAGTGCTGTGGTGAAGGTGCGCAATATATACAAAGTGAGATTTCATAAAATTTTCGTTTTTCAAAAGGCCAGTAAGGAACAGATGTTTGAATAGCTCTGTAAAATAAATGAATTGGACTTTGACACAGAGGTGCCGATTACGATCCGTTAAAAACCGCGTACGAACCGTCGGTCGGAGCGAATTCCCCGTCCGACTCGTACCCGGTTGTAAAACTTTACAAACATGGAATTACGATTCGCACGGAAACACCATTTCCGTACGAATCGTAAAAAACACCGACCGACGAAAATATACATACGAATGTGATCCGGGAATGCTGCGACGTGACGTCGGGACGCTTTCAGGCAGCGTTTCACGAACCAGGAATTACGATTCGAACCGACAGCAGTCCGGACGGCAATATTTTCACGGCACCCAAAAAGTGCCGCAAAAGCGAAGTACGGCGCGAATCGACCAGAGTAGGTGGCCCGGTACACGCCGACCCCCCCCCCAGCCCCCGTAGGTACGCGCCGACCCCCCCCCAGCCCCCGTAGGTACGCGCCGACCCCCCCCAGCCCCCGTAGGTACATGCCGACCCCCCCTGTGTGTACACCCGTGTACGGTGCGTACCCCCCCGTGTACGCTCGAGTCGAACCCCCCTGTGTACGCTCGAGTCGAACCCCCCGTGTACGCTCGAGTCGAACCCCCACCCGTGTATGTACGGTGCGTACCCCCCCCGTGTACGCTCGAGTCGAACCCCCCGTGTACGCTCGAGTCGAACCCCCACCCGTGTATGTACGGTGCGTACCCCCCCCGTGTACGCTCGAGTCGAACCCCCCGTGTACGCTCGAGTCGAACCCCCACCCGTGTATGTACGGTGCGTACCCCCCCGTGTACGCTCGAGTCGAACCCCCCGTGTACGCTCGAGTCGAACCCCCACCCGTGTATGTACGGTGCGTACCCCCCCGTGTACGCTCGAGTCGAACCCCCCGTGTACGCTTGAGTCGAACCCCCACCCGTGTATGTACGGTGCGTACCCCCCCGTGTACGCTCGAGTCGAACCCCCCGTGTATGCTCGAGTCGAACCCCCACCCGTGTATGTACGGTGCGTACCCCCCCGTGTACGCTCGAGTCGAACCCCCGTGTACGCTCGAGTCGAACCCCCACCCGTGTATGTACGGTGTGTACCTCCCCCGTGTACGCTCGAGTCGAACCCCCCGTGTACGCTCGAGTCGAACCCCCACCCGTGTATGTACGGTGCGTACCCCCCCGTGTACGCTCGAGTCGAACCCCCCGTGTACGCTCGAGTCGAACCCCCACCCGTGTATGTACGGTGCGTACCCCCCCGTGTACGCTCGAGTCGAACCCCCCGTGTACGCTCGAGTCGAACCCCCACCCGTGTATGTACGTAGCGCTGGGGGTACGCACCGTACATACACGGGTGGGGGTACGACTCGAACGTACACGGGGGGTTCGACTCGAGCGTACACGGGGGGGTTCGACTCGAGCGTACACGGGGGGGTTCGACTCGAGCGTACACGGGGGGGTTCGACTCGAGCGTACACGGGGGGGTTCGACTCGAGCGTACACGGGGGGGTTCGACTCGAGCGTACACGGGGGGGTACGCACCGTACATACACGGGTGGGGGTTCGACTCGAGCGTACACAGGGGGGTTCGACTCGAGCGTACACGGGGGGGTATGCACCGTACACGGGTGTACACACAGGGGGGGTCGGCATGTACCTACGGGGGCTGGGGGGGGGGGTCGGCGCGTACCGGGCACCTGTTTGGACGTCTCCATGGTTGTTATGGGAGTTCGGTGCGGACGGTCTTTTCACCATACGGTTGTACATTCGGACGCCCGGGATGGATCGTGATTCCCCGGTCGGAGTTCACCTTTCACGTTTGTACGGTGAATCGTACGAGGACGTGTCGGACACATTTTCCGACCCGAGGACGTGTGGGGAAATATTCCCAGTGCGGTTCGTATGGACTTTTTACCATGCGAATCGTGATTGCCAGTTCGTACGGCACTTGTACGATTCGTACGGTAAAAAGACCCGATACGAGTCGTACGGGGACATTTTTTACCGGATCGTGATCGGCACCCGAGTCTTTCAACTGGTCCAGCGAGTATGTCGACGTTTCAACCCAGGGAGCATTACTATATTAGTCAATGCGGGTCTTCATCAGGACAGGGACAGTAGGGACAGCCTAAGAAAGCCCATACAACTCAAAAGGGGCGTGTATTTCTTTATATTTTGACAGCCATGCAAATGAATGTGGGTATTTATAAATGACGTAATTTATAAAACTTTTGCAATACCCGTTATGGTCTCCATGTGTGTTGCTTATGATTAAATTGTTTTCCATATAAGTAAACCAATGATTGCCCTAATGGTATAAAGAGATAATCTACACCCGACAGAACCACTTGTTTATCTTATACATGATTGCCCAGGTTCTGAGGGATACTGGGTTACCCCATTGTTACTATAATCACTATATCTAGGAAGGCTGCCTCATAATATGTTTTTATATCCGGTAGGGCAAGCCCCCCCTGGGCGATTGGGAGTTGAACCACTGCTCGTTTAACCCTTGATACCTTATTTCCCCAGATAAAACTCCTAAACATCATCTCTATTTCTTTAAAAAAAGATATATTAATTCTAATAGGAAGATTGCTGAATAAAAACACTAATAACGGAACAATAGACATTTTGATTAGTGAAACCCTGCCTATAATCGAAAGGGGGATTAGCAACCACTGATCTAATAGCTTCTTGATTTTATTTTTCATTTTAATATAATTTAGATGGAATAATTGATGATATTGAGTGGTTACGAAGATCCCGAGATATCTAATTGGATCTGGTTTGGCTGCTTGTAGCCTCAAGCCTGGAGGAAGGGAATCACTATCTATATTCACAGCCAAAACTTCGGTCTTATTTGAGCTTATTTTATACCCCCCAATTTGCTCATATTTATTAAATTCTCTTAAAAACTTCTCTATATTTTCCTTATTGGGCTTCAGATATAAAACTATATCATCTGCAAATAACTTCAGTTTAGTCATTTGAAGGATGGGGGGTAAAATTGCAGTGTTATTTCTTATTTTGACTGCAAGAGGCTCGAAGAAAAACGTAAAAAGTAATGGCGAGAGGGGACAACCTTGTCTTGTCCCAGGATTTATTGATATTGTTCCCGCTTGTTTTGCATTTATTAAAATCTGGGCCGTCGCCCCCTTATAAATATTTCGTAACATATTTACTATCTGGACTGGAAAGCCAAAATATCAAAGGGCTAAAAACAAAGTGGACCAATTAACTAAATCAAATGCTTTTCAGCATCTACCATTATGATACATGCTGGAGTAGTATTAAAATAATCCAGGGCTTGTATTAGGTATTCCGTATTGGCTGCCATAAGTCATCCAGTTATAAATCCTGTCTGGTCTTCGTGAATTGTTTCCTGAGCCGCGAAGGAAAAACACTCAGCCCATATTTTCATAAAAGTCTTATAGTCCGAGTTTAAAAGACTTATTGGCCGATAGGAGTTTACATCTTCGGGATTTTTATCTTTTTTTACAAAAGACACAATTATTGATTCTTTAAAGCTTGTGGGTATTAACCCTCCCTGATTAATAAAATTAAATAGCCTTTGCAGGGGTTTTAATAGTTCTGTTGAAAAACTCTTATAGAATTCGATAGGGAATCCATCATTCCCACATGCTTTTGCGCCCGCTGTTTTTTTTATCGATATTGAGATTTCATCTAGCTTTATATCCATTCCGAGTTGCTCTATCCGATTTTCTGTAAGTTTACAAAGATCTATGTTTGCAAAATATTCTCGGATTATCTCCTCCCCCACTAAATACTCTGTGGAATATATATCTTTAAAGTGTTGTAGAAAAATCTGTGGAATCTCATCTCTATCCTCTTCTACTCTGCCGTTGTGGGGATTCCAAATCTTCACTATTTTTGCTGCCTCCTGCTTATTCCTAGTAGCGTTAGCCAGAAGTTTTCCTACCAGCTGACTTTCTTCATATACCCTTTGCTGATACATATTTGAGCTGTTGATTTCCTCTAATAAAAAAAAATCTCTAAGAGCAGCTCTCACCTGCTCAAATTTATTAGGAAGCTGTTGTAGATGTAGAGCATATTCCTGTTCAACTGCTTTTTCTAATGTATCTATCCTTAACCCCTTGCATGCCCGCCCCTTTCCCCGCCCAGTGCCGCGCTTTTTATTAGCGGGCGGAGTTCATGACGAGCTGGACTCGTCATGGGCACAGCGCCACCGCAGCCCATGACGAGTCCAGCTCGTCATGGGCACTGAAGGGGTTAATCTCTGATTCCTTGCCTGAGCAGCTGTATAGGCAATAATCTGTCCACGTACAGCCGCCTTAAATCCACCCCATATAGAGAAAGGTTCCGCAGTTCCTTCGTTGATTTTAAAATAATCTAAAATCCATTTCCTCAAACTTGCGACCCATTTTTGATCCTGGAGCAGACTGCGGTCCAGTTGCCACCTGGGTCGCTCTCTGCTCCCGGTCTCCAACAGAATCTCAAGCTCGACCTTTGCATGGTCTGAAAAGGGATTACAGCCATTATCTACTTAAACTATTTGGAGGGATCTCGATATCAAAAAGAAATCGATCTGAGAAGCGGTTTGAAAACGATATGAATGACAGGTAAATTTTGTCGTTTCTGGATGTTTAGCTCGCCAGGGGTCTATTAACTGATATTCTTGTTTCAAGGCTTCGGTGATTTTCAAAGTTTTTGGTTTTAGTTGTTTTTTGTTTTTGTTAGATGTATCTCTCTTTAAGTCTTGTATAAAATTAAAATCCCCTCCCAATATAAGCTGCCCCGAAGCCCATTTATTTTGACCAGACTGATCGTATCGTCTGACACTGGTCCATAATAATTTACAAAATTAATAATCTGCCCTTGTATCTTAACTGAGACCTCTATCCATCTCCCCAGTATATCTCTTTGGACTTCTAATATTTCCCAGGGTAGTTTTCTTGAAAAAAAGATTGCTACACCTCTCTGGGCCAAGCCAGCTGATGCAAAAAATGCATATGAGAAGTATCTGGGTATATAGTATATATACTTTGGGAGAGTTTGATTTTAGATGGGTTTCCTGAAAAAATATTACTTGAGGATTGCAGGATATCAACCACTTCATCAGGGCACCATACTTTTGTTTGTTCAACATCCCGTTGATATTGACTGATAAGATTTTGCATTTATTAATTGCCATTGAAATTCTGTATTTCTATATTTATCTCAAACATCTGATTGTAATAAAAACTGCCACTTTGCACTTGCACTTGCTCTATTTTTCCTGTTTTATACCCCACACCCTTTAACCCTTCCCTTATAACCCCCTCTGAATGTGGAATCCTCCCCACCAACCACGCTGACCACATCCCCCACCCTCCTCTTCTCTGGGTGTCCTGTTGTTACACCCGAGTGATCACACATCCTGGCAATCCCAGCAAATTTATTTTTCATCATTTTCTTTTTTTTTCCCCTTCTTTCCTCCTTTCTTCCCTCCTATCCTTCTCCCTTCTTTCTTGAATCAAAGAGAAAGTCTTAATCTTAGACCGATCCTGCCTAAGATGCCGGACCTTCTGAGATTTCATTCAATAATTTCTGTGCTTCCCCCAAATCAGAGAACATATAAAACTTGCCCCTTATCAATACTCTCAATTTGGATTGCTGAGCAATGGTTGCTTGAGCTCCTCTGGCTTTAAACAAACACAGCATCTTAACAAATTCTTTCCTTCTCAGAGCCGCGGTCGCAGTCATATCAGAAAAAATACAACATTTTACATTTTCGTTTACTGAAAACTGCCTCTGTTGTATTGCTTTAGACAATATTTTTTCCTTGATTCGAAAATCAGCATAATTTAGCAGTATTGTACGTGGCATCGTGGAATTGGGGAAAGGGCGAGCTGGGATTCGATGGACTCTTGTAATAGTGAGGTCGCCATCAAACTCTGGAATAACTTTTTATTTTATAAATGCGTCAACCCACTGCAGAGTTTGAGAGCCCTCCATTCCTTCTGGAATCCCGACTAAAGGTAGATTAGATCTCCGTGAATGGTTTTCTAATTCTTCCATTTTATTCTCGAGGAAGTTTTTGCTCTTCACTGCAGCGTTTGCTTCTTTCATTACAATCGTCATTTGATCTTCCAGTACCGAAATCCTTGCCTCCGCCTCTTGAAGTCTGATTGGAAAACCTAACATTGCTTCTTCAATTTTTTCCAGACGGGCATGGACGATATTTAACTCAGTTTTCTGTGATGTTTTCAGCTCGCGGAGTTCTTCTAATATCAAGTTTAGCATATCCTTAAAATCCATCTTACCTTCTCCGATGAATTGCCGTCTAGGACTATTACCAGTCAGAGGAGATAGGTGGTGGGCTACGGTATTATTCCTATTAACCTCAGAATTTGTTTGAGGATCTTGCCACAATGTTTCAGTGATGCTGATCAGCAACTTGTCAGACACATCATAAGGGACGACAAAGTGGACGAGGCCCTATACTGGAATCGCCTGTGGACGGGACACAAAGAGCACTTGTTGCGTGGTTCATGGACCCATAATGTAGCAGAGGAACGAACACCACTGAGATTGGGGGGCAAAAGCTTACATCGGAAAGAAACTGAAGGCAATATCATTTTGCATGCAGCAAGTCACCATCCACTCAATCTCAAGTGGAGCACCTCATATGGGGAGTTACTCCGTGCCAAGCGTAACTGCAGTACAGAGGAAATGTATGCAAGAGAGAGGGATAGGATGTTTGAGAGATTCAGGGCAAGAGGGTTAGGAGAGTAGGATCTGGTTCACATGTTTACCCCCACTTTTTGCTGGTGTTTCACTGTTTTTCGACTTTAGTCTGGCTGGGACCCTGCTATTCAGGGCCCCAGCCTAGCTGCTTCCTCTCTAAATTGATTTCATGTACTTTAGGTACACTCCAGATTGGATTCTAGGGTACCCTTGTGAGTCCCTAGTATATGGTATACTATGTACCCAGGGCATAGGTACCCCAGCGGCCTACCAGGGGCTGAAGCATGTATTGTGCCACCCCTGGAAAGCCAGGCAAAATGACACCACAGGTCTGCTACTGCAGCCTGAGTAAGGTGGTGCATGCACCCCTTACTGAGGTATAGGTTCACAATACCTCACCTATCACTGCATATAGTAACCTATCAGTCACCCCTATGGCAGGCCTTATCTCTCCTGAAGGCAGGGTGCTTGGTTATATGTGAGAGGTTGCCCAGGCATGAGCTGAGCACCTCTGCAGCCTTCGGAATCTCTTCTCCGGGGTTGTCTGTGGTACAGCCTGACCATAGACTCTGCAAGTGCATTATATCTAAAAGGTTAATGCTAACTTTGGACTGGCTGCACGGAAACATGTTGTGTTTGGTGTCAAACACCTTGGAATCATACCCCCACATCAGTTCTTGATGTGAGGATATGATCCCACCCTTCTAGAGGGAGAGACATGGCAGTACTGGTATACCCGGTAGAAATCTAATAGAGCCCTGGCATCACAAAATGGATGCTGCAGCCACAGATACGGGTCTGGCCTCCTGCTGCTGACTGAAACTCCGGCAGGGGAGGCCTGGACAATAGGTTTCCTGTCACATGGAGGTGCAACCACCTCCCAGACAGGCTTATGTGTATTGGGGCTGGGTGGGAGCACTCTTTGTGTGCTTTGAAGTCCTGCACTGGGGGCACATTTGGTGTCCCTGTGCATAGTCCAGCTCAAACCAGTTCAGGGGCTTCCAGCCCCTACTGTGGTGCGAAACTGGACAAAGGAAATGGGTGTAGCCGCCCCTCTTTCCAAACCCTCCCATAGGTGGTTCCCTAGAGTTAGTCCAACCCCTTCCTTAGGTATAAGTAAGGAACCTCTGTAACCAGAACTTTAGATATCCATGGATGAAACTCTGAAGCTGAATCCTGGAACTTTGACACTCTACTAAAGACTAGAGGACTGAAGAAATCTCCCTTGGGGTCAAGGAGTGACTCCCCTGCTTGGCAGGCACCAACGATGCATTCTGCCAGTATGCATCTCTGAAGCTCCCGCCGGACTCCGAAGTATTTGCAGCCCGGTTGAGGATTTCCAGACATCTCAGAGGCTGACCCGAGTCCCCAGAAAAGCTGGGACCCGCAGCGCTCGTGAGTAGCGTGGAACCGGAACTCCTGGTCACCGTGCACTTTTGCAAGTTCATTGACTTCTCAACATCTCTTGAAGTCATGCTTGGGGTTACTCATAGCCCCTACCTCGAGCAAAAGATCCACTGAAGATTGTTGACCTAGTCACCCCAAGTGACCCATGGGCCGCCATTTTGTGTTCCTCTTGAGGTCCCATCGCGATCCCTGGTCTGTCGACTGTTGGGTCCCTGAGGGGGTAACTTTGATTTTCCTTGGGCTTCCCTGGTTGCTCCAGACGTGCCCTGACTCCCAACCAAGTGGTGAGTCCCTCAGATCTTGCTGGTCTGCACCAAAGCATCTTTCTCCTTTCTGCATGGGTTGCTGTTGCCAAGGCTTGTTGTGTTCAATCCAGGCACCAACACTGCAGCACTCGACATCCTTTGTGGGACAGTTCAAATCCAGCTCCTGATCATCCTTGACACCTCCTGGTCATCGTGGCTGAAGAGTCAAGCTTCACCATCTTCACCTGAAATCACCCGACATCGGTGGGCATCCGCCTATCACCTTCCTGGTCACTGGCAAGTGACCCAGACTCTGTCTCCTCTGCTTTCAGGTTCTTCTCGACTTCGATCCAGGCTTGGATCTCTTCGGACACTTCGCATCTTCCCGCAGCAGCACTTCTTTGCCAGCTCCCATTGAAATCGACGACGCGACCCGACACCATTTGACACCTATGCACCTGGCTTCCCTGGGTGAGGTAACACGAGCACTCCGGTGCTCCCGTGGGTGTTGACCCTAGAACTTCCTAATTCCCAAAGGGTTTGGTCCTGACTAATTTCTAAGTGTCCCTAATCTTTAACCGCGACGTTCCCCAAAGAAGCTAACGGGAGCTCGCGACTGTGTTCTCACACTGCACACGGCCCCGTGGGTCCCCTGTGTCACTACTTTGGGTGGTTCCTTGGGGTCCCAGCGATTCTACAGGCTCTAGGACTTGTATCTAATTAAGTCGTGGTTCTTATACCACTATTTTAGTATATGGTTTGGCTCGCCCCTAGGGCCTGACGTGTATTTGTGCTATTTTACTGTCATATTTGAAGTGTAACTTATGTGTTTTGACCTCTAGTCTCATAAAGAGACTAGGAGGGTGTGTTATATATACCTGATGTGGTTGTCTTTCATTTAGGCACTCAAGAGATTATAGACTGGTAAAACAAGCTGCTTTACATTCCTTCAAGACTTAGCCTGAAGGCTGCTCTCCATAGCTACCACTAGGATAGCTTTCAATAAAGGTTGTCTTTAACCTATAACCAATAACGGGTTGTTTGGACTGGTACAGGGTGCCCACTATAACTAGTGGACAGCATATACCAGGCCAACTTCTCACATTGGTGTGCAGCGGATGGGATTCCAGCTTGCTATTGTTTTACCAGATAATCTCAATTGAGTCACTAACTAAAAACCACTATTCAATTCAATTTATTTATTATGTTTTGGCTCTCAAAAGAGGGCCACATAGAAGTTTACAATGATAAAAGCAGAAGACAAGTACATATCAAGATTATGACATTTGAGAAACATATTTAAGTACAAAAATAACATACAATGACAGATCTACAGCAGGAAGCAATGTCAAACATCTCCAGAGGCATGTTAATAAATAGCTAAAAAACCTTTAAAAAAGTTAAAAATATAGAAACAGAACATTTCATTAGGAGGCCAATAAAGTGCTTGGAGAAAGCCGTTCAAAGTGGAAATGCCCAGACGGATACAAATAGGTTTTAACCATCTGAGACGCAATATACGGAGCGCAGGGCAGGTCAATAAAACATGCATACAATCCTGGGTACTCAGTTTACATAAATTGCACATAGGAGAAGAACCGTACCATTTGGATAAAAGTAGATTTAAAGGTACTAGGTCGTAACGTAAAAGAAACCAGAATCTACGAATACCATGCGGCAAGTTCCATGTGACATAGGGTTGGGCCAACTTCATCACATAAGAATTAAGGAGAAGGTCTACATCCCTTTTTTCACAGATTAACTTCTTATCAGACTGAAAACATAGTTCCCACGAGGCCTGTTTTAATACGAGTTTTAACTGTAAGGGAGAATACAAAAACAAGGTGTTTTCATCTAATTTTAGAAGGGTTACGGCTTTTCTAAAATTCCTTACAAGTTGTGAAAACTCTTTGAAATTACCCAGTAATTCACTTCTGAGGAGAGCTCTCATCGTCCCTAGTTCAGCTCTAGCCAGGCAGGCCACCCATTTTACTAGGGCACATAGTCCCTGTACCCAACTGCTCCTGAGACCGAAATCGAGCCTACAAGCGGCCAAAGAGCACGCAGTATTCAGAGAAGATAGGGATCTTAAGAGTTTCCCCTCAATCTTATGGCAAAAGTCCCAATATTTCACCTCTATAAGTTCTATACCATACAGTATCGTTGCGGGGATTTTAGACCTGTACACCTCCAGTAAACACGAAAAGTGCCTTTTCCCCGTAGCCTGATAGAGGGAGTTTAAACCTTTGCCATGGGCGAGGGCTTTGCGTGAACTATGCTCAATATGGGGCCTCTCACTCAAGTTAGCCTTGATAATTTTCCCCAGGAAGGTATAGGAGTTAACAACCTCCAGTTTTTGGCCGCCGATATACCATCCAAAATTTACAGATCGGCACTTCTTCTTACCGGCTATGCACATAACTTTACTTTTAGATATATTAATCTTCATGCAATGGGCAGCAGCAAAAACATGAAGGGCATGTAGCCGATTTGTAAGTCCTTTAGGAGTCAAGTCTAGAATAAGGACGTCATCGGCATACATCAAGCAGGATATTGGGGTCCCCCCCATCACCGGAGCAATACCCTCACTGGCAGACAAGGCGGCGGGTAGGTCTACAGTATATAAGGAGAACAAAAGGGGAGCCAATAAACAGCCTTGTTTAAGGCCATTCAAGGACGAAATTTGATGGGAGAGCCCCCTTTCGCCCCCTTGCAAGACACTACACCAAGTCTCTGTATGGAGAGTCCGAACAAGCTCCAATAGATAAGCTGGAACACCAAGAGCTGCCAATTTTCTCCACAGCGTTCTACGGTCTACTTTATCGAACGCTGTGGAGAAATCAATAAAAGCCGTATACACCACCCCCCCTCTCACCTGCACGTATTTATCAGTAACCACATGGAGAGCGGTGAGGTTATCTAAAGTACCATGCCCCCTACGGAAGCCAGTTTGTTCAAGAGGCAAGATATTATTCTCCTCGACCCAGTCGGAGAGGAAATTTAAAAGACATTTCGCAAAGACCTTTCCGATAGAGTCGAGGAGGGCTATCAAACGATAATTGCTGGGGCTATCCCTGGTTCCCTTCTTAAAAATAGGGACCAAGATACTTCCCCTCCAGGAGGCAGGTACCGTTTTAGACAAGAAACAGGCTTTAAACAATGGATACAGGATTTTACTCCACCTTAAAGGATCCTGCTTCAGGAGTGTCATAGGGAGTTCGTCAGGACCCATTGCCCCAGAGGCACGCATATTTTTTATAGCCATCTCAATTGCTTCCTCTGTGGGATAATTAATGAGTCCTTCGGGCGTTGCATCTAGGACAATATCTTCACCTGTAATACCATTCCCTGCATAGAGGTCCCGAATATAAGTGATCCATACCTCTTCAGCTATGGGGATGGGGCAAGGGCTTATTCTAGTACCACATCCCTTCCCAATTATTGCCCAAAATTCTCTAATCCTACCATGAACAACTGATTCCCTCAAGTTGATCCAAACTGTATCTTCCTTCTCCTTTTTTATTTTCGCCTTTAGTCTGCATCTCTTTCTTTTTAGTCTAGAAATTTCTTTTTCTCGTTCCATAACTCTATCTAGATATTGCTCACGGACTAGTTTATTTATTTCCTTGTTCAGGATGCGTAGTATACTAGGCACCACTACCCCTTTTCTAGGGCGGGAAGTCTTTTTTACATGTAAAATAATGTTTCGCATGAGTTTTTCAAAATTAACTATTTCTAGACCACGCCACTCATTTAATTCTATTAAAGTTTCACATAATATATCCTGGACCCCATTAATGGCAGAAGGATTCCAAAAACACCTTCCCGTGGAAGCGTGGAAAGCAGCGTCACTGCCGTTAAGGGACCATGGCGCAGTGGGCATGGAATTTAAAGAAATAGTTATGAGCATTACACTATGGTCGCTCAGAGATGTAGGAATAATCTTAAAATCCTGAATACACGGAAACAAGCCATAATCCGAGATTGCATAATCCAAGATAGAAGACCCAAAAGGAGACTTATGTGTAAATTTGGCAGGCACATCGGACGGGAATCTCCCATTTAATATAAGTCCCTCAACGGCCGCTAGTTCTTTTAGCAGAATCTTCCCTCTTTTGTTAGTCACTAACTTATCTGGGAAGAGGGGTAGGGGAACAAAATGCGCCTCTTCTTTAGATTTATTTCTAAAAAGTTTCAGACTAGCATTGGAAATTTTGCAGTTCAGATCTCCAACGAGAATGATATCCGGAGGGGATGGAACATTTTTAATTTGATCAATATATCGAAATACCTGCTTCAATATGAGATTAAAACGCTCTTCTGGAGGAATATACACATTAAGAATAACAATAGGTGACTTTTTAAAATTACTAAACAGATTTGCTATTGTTATAGCGTGAAAAAATTTACTTGGGTCGGTGTAATGGGAAAATCTCCACTGCAATTTATTTGATAATAGACAAGCGATTCCCCCCCTAGCGTGACCTTTCTTGGAAGGGGCAGCTGGCACTTCCAAAACATAGAAATCTTTCGAAACGTCCAGCATATTAATACACCAGGTTTCCTGTATACAAATCACATTTGCTCCTAAAGAGAATAAAAGGTCAAATTTCTCTGGGCTACTATGAATCCCTGCCGCATTCCAAGAAATAATTTTCAATGGGGTGTTAAAGATGGTGAAACAATTTGGGGTTATCTGTGGTCTTAGTAGATAAGGCACTAAAGGTACCCTAGGTACATATAATACACGCTTTAGAATACAGTAAGTTCTACTGAACTTAGAGGAGAGTAGGATCTGCACTTATGTTGCCCCCACTTTTTTTCTGATGATAACACTGGTTTCTGGCTATAGTCTGGCTGGGACCCTGCTAATCAGGGCCCCAGCCTCTCTGTTCTCTCTAAACAACCTGGAGTGCATATTAGATGCACTAGTGATTGGATACTGTGGTACCTTATGAGCCCCTAGTATATGGTAACTTAGGTACCAAGGGCATAGGTACTTCACAGGCCTACCAGGGGCTGAAGCATGTATTATGCCACCCCTGGAAAGCAGACTAAATCTGGCACCACAGCCCTGCTTCTGCAGCCTGGGTGAGGTAGTGTTAGCACTCCTCACAGAGATATAGGTTCCCTATATCTCACACATATAAACCTATCAGTCACCCCTAAGGCAGGCCCTATCAATCCTGAGGGCAGGGTGCTTGGTTTCCATGTGAGGGGGTGCCTCTGCCTGATCAGGGCCCCTCTGCAGCTGGCAGAGTCTATTCTCTGTGGCTGTTTGTGGATGCGGTTAAACCATATACTCTTAAGTGCATTATAACCTCGCGGTAAATGCTAACTCTGAGATGACTGCATCAAAACATGTTGTGTTTGGTGTAAAACGCTTTGGAATCATACCCCCACACCAGTAACTGGTGTGGGAGTATGATCCCACCCTTCTAGAGGGATAGACATGTACCTACTGTGGAAACACGGTAGAATCCTGAAAGAGCCCTGGTATCACAAAATGGATGCCACCAGCACAGACACTGGGCTGCCCTCCTGCTGCTGACCGAAACTAGCAGTGGAGGAGGCCCAACAATAGGCATCCTGTCACAGGGAGGTGTCACCACCTTCCAGACAAGATTTAGTGTATTGGGGCTAGGTGGGTGCACTCCTAGAGTGCTTTGAAGTCCTGCACTGGGGGAGCAGTAGGCTCCTCTGTGCATATGCCAGCTCAAACCGGTTCAGGGGCTACCTGCCCCTGCTCTAGCATGAAACTGGACAAAGGGAAGTGGGTGTAACCACCCACTCCCCTGACCCTCTCATAGGAGTGGTCATAGAGCTAGTCCCTCCCTTTCCTTTAGTATAAGATAGGGAAACCTTGCCATTGCAAACTAGATATCCCTAGACGACGCTCTGAAGAAGAGTCCTGGACCTTTGACATTTCACTACCTTTGGAAGACTGAAGAATCTCCCTTGGAGTCAAGGAGTGACTCCCCTGCTTGGCAGGCAACAAAACTTTGCATCAATGGTCGCAAACTTTCCCACTCCTGCCGGAGTCCGAAGTCCATGCAGCCCCGAAAGGGGATTTCCTGACCTCTTGACGGCCATCGTGAGTCCCCAGCAAAGCTGAGGCAAGTGGACCCCAGGAGTGACGAGAAACAGCAATACCCGGGTACTGTGCACTATTTTTGAGTGCAATCCCTTCACAACATTCTATGAACTTGTGCATTGGATGACGTATGGTGCAAGCCTCCAGCAGGATTTCCACCGAAGATCAGAGGCCTACCTCGTCCCGAGTGACCGTGAGCTCCTGTAAAGTGAATCCTCCTGAGGCGTCTTCGCGATCCCATGCCAGTTGGCTTGTGGGTCCCCTGAAGACTTTTCCACAGAACCAAAGGGCTCCCCTGATTTCTCCAGGCCTGCCCTGACTTACCCTCGCTGGATGAGTCCCTCAGACCTTGCTGGTCTGCACCGCTGACTTTCGTCACTTTCCACAAGACTTGCTGTTGCCAAGGCTGGTTGGCTGCAATCCGGTTGCCGACACCTCAGAAAGCTGCAGACTTCGTGGGACACTCCGAATCCAGCTCCTGGTCATCATCGACGCCTCCTGGACCTCGTGGCTGGAGAGTCAAGACACCGTGATCACCTGAAATCACCCGACGACTGTGGTCATCCATCTTCCTGGGCCCGGGTCACTGGCTAGTGACTTTGAACACTGTCTCCTCTGCTTTCAGGTCATCTTTCTTCTGAATCCAGCCTTGGATTCCACCGGACACTTCTTCTGTCTTCACAAGCAGCAAGTCTTCTTTGGCTCCCATTGAAAACGACGCCGCGACCCGACACCAAAAGACACCTATGCACCCGGCTTCCCTGGATGAGGTAACTCGTGCACTCCGGTGCTCCTCTGTGTGTTGGCTCTAGAACTACTTACCCTGTAAGTGACTTGCTTGAAGACTCTCCCGAAGTATCCTAAAACTTTCAAATTCCAACCGCGCCTTGCTCCATCGAAGTCTTTTGAGATCCGCAGCTGTGTTCTCACACTGCATGCATCTCCCGTGGGTCCTTTACTTACCTGCCTTGGGTGGATTAGTGAGGCCCCAGCGCTTCTGAAGACCTTCTCCCTTCTCAAGTCGTTCTTCTTATACCTCTTTTTTAGTATATGGTCTGGTACGCCCCTAGGGCCCCAGCCATATATGTGCTTAACTTGTTGTGAACTGTTGATTTTTGCATATAATCTTGACTTCTAATCTCATAAAGAGATTAGTAGAGTGTGTTAGAAATAAATACATATATATTTTATATATATACCTGTGTGGTGTCCTTTCATTTGGTAATTCAAGAGATTATAATATAAAATAAGCTGCTTTACATTCCTCAGAGACTTAGCCTGAAGGCTGCTCTCCACAGCTACCACTAGGATAGCTTTCTTTAAAAGGTTGTCTTAAACCTATCTACCATAAGAGTCGAATTGGACTGGTGCAAGGTGGCCACTTTAACTAGTGACCAGCATATGCCAGGCCACCTTCTCACATTGGTGGGCAACGTTTGGGATTCCAGCTGGCCATTGTTTTACCCGAAAATCTCTATTTGAATTACTAACTGAAAACCACTAAAGGTACTCAAGGTGCATATAAAGTCAAACTTAGTATCAATAAGTTCTACTGAACTAAGAGCTGTGAGTGAAGGGATAGCACACCCTTGCTACAGCTCAAGCTAGGATCAGTAGCCCACAAACTAGTGTAGGTAGTACAACACTGCACAACACTAGAATGTCCTTAAGGGCTGGAGCCAGTGGGTCCACCCAACCTCAGTATAAGGACATGACTTTCTTTGACTTGAAAGCCATGTGTGCTGCAAGGCACCTGAGGATAGGACAGAGTCCCTCCACACTACACCTGATATATCTGTTGACAAAAGATGATCTTAAATTAGCTCTAGGAGCTAAAGGGTCTGAATCAGGGGGGGTCAGCTATAGTCTCTGGGTCAGATGATGAAAATCAAGATGACCTGGACTCTGTGGTTGAAGGGCCAGACCCACAAGGGTCTGAAAAGGACAGAGGAATTCTCCCTAAGAGAACTGACAGAGTGGAGGAGAGGCCTAGGTCCCTGTCTAGGGAATCTGACCGCTCATATCACTCTGGCAGGGAATCTTTCCAGCAGAGGAACTTATACTTTCCTAGAAGGGAGACCTCCTCTGACAGAATGGACAAACTGCTGCAGTATGAGGAAGCAAGATTTTCCCTGAAGGCCAAGCAGTTGGCATTAGACAGAGAAGCCTTTGAGCTCCAGAGAGCTTCTAGAAAAGAGGGGTTAGAAACCCCTGGTGGCAGCAACAGTGTCCCTAGAGTCAGAGATTACATTCCAGACCATAGGAACCTGTCCAAGGTTTTTCCTCTCTACCAGAGTGGGGATGATATCCACAAATGGATAACTGCTATGGAGAGGGCCTGTAGAGTACAACAGGTCCCCCAGAAACAGTGGGCAGCAATATTGTGGCTCTCCTTTTCTGATAAAGGTAGAGACAAACTCCTCACTGTTAGAGAAGAGGATGCTGATGATTATGAAGTCCTGAAGAGTGCACTAATAGATGGGTTTGGCTTAACCACTGTGCAGTACAGGTTGAAGTTCAGAGACACCCAGAAAGCACAGACTCAGGACTGGACTGACTTTGTAGATTGTGCAACCAAGGCTCTGGAGGGTTGGCTGGTTGGTAGTAGAGTTACTGATTTTAAGGGATTGTATAATCTTATGATGAGAGAACAGATCCTTAATAATTGCCAAAAACAGTTGTTGCATCAATACTTGGTGGACTCTGATCTTACCTCTTCCCAAGAATTGGGAAAGAAGGCAGACAAATGGGTCAGAACCAGGGTGGGGCAGAAAACCCAGAGCCAAGGGGGTGACACTAAGAAGCAGGATTCTAAGGGCTCTGAGAAAAGTGGGGATAAGTCAAAAGACCGGAAGTCTTCACAAGGGCCCCAAAAATCTGCATCTGGTGGGGATTCACAGTCTAACAAAGGGAAAGGCCAAAAGAAGCCCTGGTGCAAATTCTGTAAACAGAAAGGGCACTGGACTTCTGACTGTAACAAGTCCAAAGACCAAATCACCACCACTCCTGCCCCTAAGGCAACTGGTCCCCCTAGTACAGCTACTGGTGGAGGTGGTAATCAGAATAAGGGTGTAGTAGGGTTGACCCTGGGTTCTGAAGTGGACTCTGGCCTAGTCAGAGTACCCACTCAGGCATTACTGATTTGTGATGGAGACATTGATATGTCCTTCCTAGTGAGCCCCAGTAATCTGGGCAAATACAAACAGAAGCCTGTAATAAATGGCAAACAGGCTTTGGCATTCAGGGACACAGGAGCTAGTGTCACCATGGTGGCAGAGGATCTTGTGGACTCTGGGCAGATCATCCTGGGCAAAATGTATCAGGTTACCAATTCAATCAATGACAGGACCAACCATAGTGTGGCAGTTGTGAATTTCTCCTGGGGAGGGGTAACTGGACTCAAGAAGGTTGTAGTCAGTGCAGACCTCCCTGTTGAGTGTCTATTGGGCATTGATCTAGAGACTTCAGCCTGGTCTGAAGTAGAGTTATGGACTCATGCTGAGATGTTGGGCATACCTGCAGAGGTATTTGCTGTGACCAGGTCACAGGCCAAAATGCATCAAACTGAACCAGCTCGGGATCCTGAAAGTATGGATCAGGTGCTACCCAAGAGGAGGAGCAGTAGGGTTAAGGCAGTGCTTTCCCCTCTGTCTCAGATCACAGATTCCCCTCCTGAGGGAGGAGAAGCAGATCCTGAAGAAGGAACTGCCCCAGAGGGACTTGAGCCTGATCAGGTTGAGTTCTTGGGGGTAGGGGGGCCTTCTAGGGAAGATCCGAGTAAGGAGCAACAGTGATGCCCCTCTCTTGAACCCCTCAGACAGCTGGCTGCTGCTGAGGCTGCGGGGAGTGCTAGTGGGTCCCATAACTTTTATTGGGATGAGGGACTCCTATATTCTGAGGCTAGATATCCTACCCCTGGAGCAACCAGGAGGTTGGTAATACCTCAGAAGTTTAGGGGGTTCCTCTTGACCCTAGCACATGACATCCCTTTAGCAGGACACTTGGGCCAAAATAAGACCTGGGACAGGCTTGTTCCACATTTTCATTGGTCACATATGTCAGAGGACACCAAGGAGTTTTGTCGCTCCTGTGTCACTTGCAAAGCCAGTGGCAAGTCAGGTGGCACAACAAAGGCCCCCCTGATACTACTACCTGTGGTGGGGGTACCCTTTGAAAGGGTAGGGATTTACATTTTTGGTCCCCTTGACCCTCCAACTGTATCTGGGCACAGATTTATCCTGGTGGTAGTGGATCATGCCACCAGGTACCCAGAAGCAATTCCCCTGAGGACCACCACAGCCCCTGTGGTGGCAAGAGCCCTCATTGGAGTTTTCTCCAGAGTGGGTTTCCCAAAGGAGGTTAAATCTGACAGAGATGCCAACTTCATGTCAGGGTATCTAAAAGCAATGTGGAAGGAGTGTGGTATAACTTACAAATTCACTACTCCCTATCACCCACAATGCAATGGGTTAGTTGAACGTTTCAACAAAACCCTAAAGGGAATGATTAAAGGCCTCCCAGAAAAGCTTAGGCGAAAATGGGACCTTTTACTTCCCTGCCTTCTGTTTGCATACAGAGAGGTTGCACAGAAGGGGGTTGGCTACGGCCCATTTGAACTTCTGTTTGGGCATCCTGTAAGAGGTCGATTATGTTTGGTGAAGGAGGGCTGGGAGTTACCTCTCAAACCTCCCAAACAGGATGAGATGGATTATGTACTTGGTCTCCGCTCCAGGATGGCTGAATACATGAAGAAGGCAACTAAAAACCTGGAGGCCAGCCAAGAACTACAAAAGACTTGGCATGACCTAAAGGCTGTGCTGACTGTATACCAGCCAGGACAGAAAGTGTGGATGTTGGCGCCTGTAGCCCCAGCAGCTCTACAAGGCAAGTGGAGTGGCCCCCATACAATTGTTGAGCAAAAGGGAGAAGTCACCTACTTGGTGAATGTTGGAACTCCCAGGAGCCCCCTTAGGGTGCTCCATGTCAACAGATTGAAACCATATGTTGACAGGGCTGACATGGGCTTGCTCATGGCAACTGATGAGGAACAGGAGGAGGAGAATGACCCTCTCCCTGACCTGCTCTCACAGAACCCTGGTGATGGGTCAGTAAATGGTGTTGCTTTGGCAAGCAGCCTCACTGATCATCAGCAAACTGAATGCAGACAAGTTTTGCAACAGTTTAGACATATGTTTAGCCTGACCCCTAGTCAGACTTCCTGGTGCACCCATGAGGTGGACACTGGAGACAGTCCACCTGTCAAGAGTAAAATCTACAGGCAACCTGACCATGTCAGGGACTGTATCAGGACTGAAGTCCAGAAAATGTTGGAACTAGGTGTAATTGAGCCTTCAGATAGCCCTTGGGGTAGTCCAATAGTCCTTGTGCCCAAACCTCATACCCAGGGTGGTAAGAAAGAAATGAGGTTTTGTGTAGACTACAGAGGCCTCAATGCAGTCACCAGGACTGATGCCTATCCAATTCCCAGGGCAGATGAACGGATTGATAATTTGGCCTAAGTCAAGTATCTGAGTACATTTGACCTAACAGCTGGCTATTGGCAGGTCAGGTTAGCTCAGGATGCCAAGGCCAAAACAGCATTTTCGACCCCTGGTGGGCAATACCACTTTGTGGTGATGCCCTTTGGTTTGAAAAATGCACCTGCCACTTTTCAGAGGTTGGTGAACAAAGTTCTGACAGGTATGGAAACTTATTTCTCAGCTTATCTAGATGATATTGCTGTCTTTAGTTCCTCCTGGCAGGATCACCTGGTCCATTTCAGAAACGTTTTGGAGGCCCTGCAAAAAGCCTCACTATCAAGGCCACTAAGTGCCAGAAAGGGCAGAGTCAGGTTGTGCACCTGGGACACCTTGTAGGTGGAGGCCAGGTTCAACCTTTACAGAGCAAAATCCAAACCATCATGGAATGGGTTGCTCCAACTACCCAGACACAGGTGAGAGCCTTTTTAGGCCTGACTGGGTACTATAGGAGGTTTGTTAAGGGACATGGAGCTATAATGACCCCCTTAAATGATCTTACCTAAAAAAAAATGCCACAAAAAGGTTCAGTGCACAGCTAGCTGTCAGAAGGCATTTGAAGACCTAAAGCAGGCCTTGTGCACTGCCCCCATCTTGCAGAGTCCAGACTACACCAAAAAGTTCATTGTCCAAACAGATGCTTCTGAGCTGGGTGTGGGAGCTGTACTATCTCAACTGAATGATGAAGGTCAAGACCAGCCAGTAGCTTTTATAAGCAGAAGGCTGACCCCTAGAGAGAAACGTTGGTCAGCTGTAGAGAGGGAGACCTTTGCTGTGGTGTGGGCCCTGAAGAAGCTGAGGCCATACTTGTTTGGCACTCACTTCATAGTTCAGACTGACCACAAGCCCCTCCTATGGCTCAAACAGATGAAAGGTGAAAACCCAAAACTTTTAAGGTGGTCCATTTCCCTAGAGGGGATGAACTATACAGTGGAACATAGACCTGGGACCCAACATGCCAATGCAGATTGACTCTCAAGGTATTTCCACTTAGAACACGAAGATTCAACTGGTCAAAGTTAGTTTAGTGTCCCTGCGTTTGGGGGAGGGGTGTGTAGGAGAGTAGGATCTGCACTTTTGTTGCCCCCACTTTTTTCTGATGATAACACTGGTTTCTGGCTGTAGTCTGGCTGGGACCCTGATAATCAGGGCCCCAGCCTCTCTGTTCTCTCTAAACAACTTGGAGTGCATATTAGATGCACTAGTGAATGGATACTGTGGTACCTTATGAGCTCCTAGTATATGGTACCTTAGGTACAAAGGGCATAGGTACTTCACAGGCCTACCAGGGGCTGAAGCATGTATTATGCCACCCCTGGGAAGCAGACTAAATATGACACCACAGTCTTGCTACTGCAGCCTGGGTGAGGTAGTGTTAGCACTCCTCACAGGAATATAGGTTCCCTATATCTCACCATACACACACACATATAAACCTATCAGTCATCCCTAAGGCATGCCCTTTCAATCCTGACGGCAGGGTGCTTGGTTTCCATGTGAGGGGGTGCCTCCGCCTGAGCAGGGCCCCTCTGAAGCTGGCAGAGTCTATTCTCTGTGGCTGTTTGTGGATGTGGTTAAACCATATACTCTTAAGTGCATTATAACCTCGCGGTAATTCTAACTCTGGGATGACTGCATCAAAACATGTTTTGTTTGGTGTCAAGCGCTTTGGAATCATACCCCCACACCAGTAACTGGTGTGGGAGTATGATCCCACCCTTCTAGATAGACATGTACCTACTGTGGAAACACGGTAGAATCCTGAAAGAGCCCTGGTATCAAAAAATGGATGCCACCAGCACAGACACTGGGCTGCCCTCCTGCTGCTGACCAAAACTCGCAGTGGAGGAGGCCCAACAATAGGCATCCTGTCACAGGGAGGTGTCACCACCTTCCAGACAGGATTTAGTGTATTGGGGCTGGGTGGGTGCACTCCTAGAGTGCTTTGAAGTCCTGCACTGGGGGAGCAGTAGGCTCCTCTGTGCCTATGCCAGCTCAAACCGGTTCAGGGGCTACCTGCCCCTGCTCTGGCATGAAACTGGACAAAGGGAAGTGGGTGTAACCACCCACTCCCCTGACCCTCCCATAGGAGTGGTCATAGAGCTAGTCCCTCCCTTTCCTTTAGTATAAGATAGGGAACCCTTGCCATTGCAAACTAGATATCCCTGGACGACGCTTTGAAGAAGAATCCTGGACCCTCGACGTTCCACTACCTTTGGAAGACTGAAGAATCTCCCTTGGAGTCAAGGAGTGACTCCCCTGCTTGGTGAATTTTTTCAGCTAAATTTAAGGTTTGCAGGGCATTCTGGGTAAGGAAACGTTGGGGGATCCACGCAAGCCATACCTCCCTGGAATCCCCCGGGTGTCTAGTTTTCAGAAATGTGTGGGTTTGGTAGGTTCCCCTAGGTGGCTGCCGAGCACCGGGCCAAAAACCCAGGTGACCCCCCTTGCAAAACCAGGTCGTTTTGATGTAGGCAATTTTCATGTCGCCTCAATACGTTTTGGGCCCTTGCCTGTCGCTGGTACTTGTGCCTCCCACACGAGTGAGGCACCGTTTTTATCGGGAGACCTGGGGGAACGCTGGGTGGTAGGAAATTTGTGTCAGCCCGGTGATGCCACAACTTTTCCACACAAAAATGTGTGAAAAAGGTGACTTTTTCAGCTAAATTTGAGGTTTGCAGGGCATTCTGGGTAAGGAAACGTTGGGGGATCCATGCAAGCCTTACCTCCCTGGAATCCCCCGGGTGTCTAGTTTTCAGAAATGTGTGGGTTTGGTAAGTTTCCCTAGGTGGCCGCCAAGCCCGGGGCCAAAAACTCATCGGACCCCCTTTGCAAAACCAGGTTGTTTTGTGATAGGTAATTTTGATGTCTCCTCAATAGGTTTTGGGCCCTTGCCTGACGCGGGCACTAGACCTACCCACGCAAGTGAGGTACCATTTTTCTCTGAAGACTTTGGGGAACGCAGGGTGGGTGGAATTTTGTGGACCCACGCAGATTCCAGAACTTTCCACCACAGAAATGTGAGGAAAATGTGTTATTTTGGACACATTTTTAGGTTTGCAATGGATTCTGGGTAACAGAACCTGGTGAGAGCCAGTGAAGTCACCCCATCCAGGATTCCCCTCGGTGTCTAGTTTTAAAGAATGTACAAGTTTGCTAGGTTTGCCTACATGCCAACTGCGCAAGGGCCCAAAATCCACAGGTATGCACATTGCTAAACAAAATCCGGAGCCCAGTGGCCTTTCTGCCGCCCTGGGGGGAAATCGGGGAAGGGGGTTTCATCCTGATATGCCCCTAAAGGGGCAGAAAGATTGTGGCTATTTTTTGTGGAGGTGTGGGCACTGGTGGGGGCACTGGTATGACCATTTTGGGCAGCCCCCACCCCCACACATAAAAAAAGCCTGCATACTCGCTGGCGCCTAGTGGGCTTTCTGCCCCCCCAGGGGGCAGATCAGGGGCCACTGCCACCATTTGCCCTCCCGGGGGGGGACAGAAAGACTGGAATTTCTCTGGGGATGGGGTGGAGTATTGTCATGCCCATTTTGGGTAGCCCCTACCCCATCACTAATAAAACAAAAAATCTATGGTTTCTAGTGGGCATTCTGCGCCCCCAGGTGGGGCCAGATTGGGGGCTACAGCTCCCATCTGCCCCCTGGGGGGCAGAAAGACTGTCATTTTTGTGGGGGGAGGGTGGGGGCACACACCCTAAAAACAATTGCGCAAAAAAAATCCCTGGTGTTTAGTGGGCTTTCTGCCCCCCCCGGAGGGGCAGATTAGGGGTCAATGCCCCATCTGCCCCCCAGGGGGGCAGAAAGACTGTAATAATTGGGGGGTGGGGTGGCAGCATGGGCCAGCCCGTTTTGGGCAGCCCCACCCCTATTTTTTTTTTTTTTTACAATTCCCTGGTGTCTAGTGGTCTTTTTGCCCCCCATGGGGGGGGCAGATTGGGGGCCAATGCCCCATATGCCCCCCAGGGGGGGCAGAAAGGCTGTAATGGTGGTGGGTGGGTGGGGGCATTGGCGTGCCCGTTTCGGGCAGCCCCCACCCTAAAAAAACCTGAAAATAAATCCCTGGTGTATAGTGGGCTTTCTGCCCCCCCGAAGGGGCAGACTAGGGGCCAATGCCCCATCTGCCCCCCGGGGGGGCAGAAAGACTGTGATAATTAGGGGGTGGGGTGGGGGCATGGGCCTGCCCGTTTTTGGCAGCCCCCACCCCTATTTTTATTGTCAAAAAAATTCCCTGGTGTCTAGTGGGCTTTTTGCTCCCCCAGGGGGGCAGATTGGGGGCTACTGCCCCCATATGCCCCCCAGGGGGGGCAAAAAGACTAAATGTGCCCAAAATTATTTGGGGGGAGCAAAGGCCCTTGCCCAAGGGGCCGCTCCCCCCTCCATGGTGTCTAGTGGGTGGATCCCTGCTTGGGGATCGCCCTCCTGTGGCGATCCCCAAGCAGGGATCCACTGGGGAGGGGTACAATTGGAATGGGGAGATTCTCCCCTTTCCAACGATACCTCTCCCGTCTTTCTACGTGCTCAGGGGGCTGAGATAGCCCCCTGAGCACGTACAAAGTGAAAACTGAAATGAGCCTCTCGGCTCATTTCAGTTTCACTTTCACTGTAATGACGTCGGCGCGACGTGCGCGCCGATCGTCATTACAGTGAAAGGGGGGGGGGCCTCGGGAGCTGGGGAAGCTCTTCCCCAGCTCCCGAGGCTATTTTGGTTTAAAGGGAATCCCTCTGGTGCCTGCACCAGAGGGATTCCCTAGGGAATGCCTCATGACGAGCTGGACTCATCATGGGCACAGCACGACTGTGCTCCATGACGAGTCCAGCTCGTCATGGGCATACAAGGGGTTAATCTAACCAGTTTATTTGTTTATTTTCTTTCCACAGGAGGAAAGGAAGGGGCCCACCGAACACTTGCGGGCACTTCACGGGCCACCTACCCTTTTCTTCACCTCCTAGGAGTCACCTCTTAGAAGAGATCAACCACCGTATAGATAAGACTTTTCTCTCTTTATTTAATTATATGCTTAGTTATCTCACAATATAGTCACTTAATGTTATTTGTCTCTGGACAGTACTGAGGGATCAATATGACAGAGCCACTTGGCACGAGCACAGTGTACAGCTTAACATGTACATCCTTTCGAGCAGGTAGCAAAACGCCACTCGGCGCAAGTATTGTTGATCAACCTATTACCCTATTACTTGCTTGGCCTGCCAGGGGTACCCACTTTCTTTCCATTGTGTCCGTCACCTTATACTCTGAGGCTGTGTGACATAGTACACGGTTCTGTTAGTGCTGGATTCTTACTGCACTAATTTTGGGTGACTTAGGGCTCACCTTGCCCTCCGGGTTTCATTTCGCATTCGGAACTACAAACACTACGAGGCACTGGACTCACAGTGGGTACTGTGGGCACAGTGGGGATCTGGAGAAACTTGTCTCAGATTGCACCGCATAGGATGTGCCGCCTTTAATGAGCTACGTTAATTTCAAGTTTATTTCACGTTAGTTTCATGCTCTTTACCAGGTTTACCCATGCCGTTTTTCTAGGTATTATGACACTAATAATACAGCAGAACAGATATCTGTAATGTAAACGGTGTACAATTGCATACAATAACATTTCGTTTTGCATTTGAACATTATACCTTCACTGTAGGCACTCTAAGATGGCCACATATTATTTGTAATTTTCTTGCAAAGTACACAGGTTATCCTCCTTCTATGTACATGACAGAGACTATGTATTCACTGAGTTTACACTCGGTTCTTAGTGTGATCAAGGAAGTCCGCTTCCGAAACGTGTTACCTTGAACCTGTATTAAATCAACCTTAACGGAGTTCTGAGAGCGTGTGTCATTATATTTGTTTGGGAAAATAACAAGATATATATATATAGACTGATAAAAACACAGGTTTCAGGGACATTATAGTTAGGCTTACATCTCACTCGTACAAAACCAGAGAAATTCAGCTTTTATAGTTAGCTGAGCTAACTATAACTCGTGCCCCCGCAATGCACTGCTGATGACGTCACATATTACATCACTCATGACATGATCAGTGACATCATTGGTGGCGTCACTGATGACATCTCAAATGACATCACTGATGACATCACAGAGGTGCAGAAACAGACAAGAGGGGTGGGTGCAGAAAGAGGCAAGAGAAGTACAGAAATAAGCAACAGAGGTACAGAGAAAGGGAACACGTATGCAGGCAAGAGAGGTGTAGAAAGAGAAAAGAAGGGAGCAGAAAGAGGCAAGCGGGGTGCAGAAAGAGGCAAGAGGGGTGCAGAAAGAAGCAAGAGGGGTACAGAAAGAAGCAAGAAAAGTACAGAGAAAAGCAAGAGAAATACAGAAAGAGGTAAGAGAGTTGCAGAAACAGTCAAAAGACGTGCAGAAAGAAGCAGGAACAGTGCAGAAAGAACCACCACAGGTATAGAAGGAGTCAAGAGGGGTGCAGAAAGAGGCAAGAGGGATGCTGAAATTGGCAAGCGAGGTGCAGAAAGAACCAACAGCAGTGCAGAGAGAACAAACAGAGGTGCAGAAACAGACAAGAGGGGTGCAGAAAGAGGCAAGAGGGGTGCTGAAAGAGGCAAGAGGGGTGCAGAAAGAGGCAAGAGGGGTACAGAAAGAAGGAAGAGAAGTGCAGAAAGAAGCAAGAGGGGTGAATGAAGAAGCAAGAGAAGTGCAGAAAGAAGCAAGAGAAGTGCAGAAAGAAGCAAGAGAAGTGCAGAAAGAGGCATGAGTGTTGCAGAAACAGGCAAAAGAGATACAGAAAGAAGAAAGAGCAGGGCAGAAAGAACCAACAGAGGTGCAGAAGGAGGTAAGAGGGGTGCAGAAATTTGCAAGAGAGGTGCAGAAAGCAGCAACGGCAATGCAGAAAGAACCAATAGAGGTGCAGAAACAGACAAGAGTGGTGTAGAAAGGGGCAAGAGAGGTGCAGAAAAAGGGAACGGTGCAGAAAGAGATGCAGAAAGAGGAAAGAAGGGTTGCAGAAAGAAGCAAGAGGTATGCAAAAAAAAGAAGCAAGAGGGGTGCAGAAAGGAGCAAGAGAAGAAGATACAGAGGTGCAGAAGGAGGCAAGAGATGTACAGACAGAAGCAAGAGAGTTGCAGAAAGAGGCAAAAGAGGTACAGAAAGAAGCAAGAGCAGTGCAGAAAGAATCAACAGACATGTAGATGTAGGCAAGAGGGGTGCAGAAATTTGCAAGAGATATGCATAAAGAAACAAGAGCAGTGCAGAAAGAACCAACAGAGGTGCAGATTTAATCAAGAGAGGTGCAGAAATTTGAAAGAGAGGTACAGAAAGAAGCAAGAGAGGTACAGAAAGAAGCAAGAGAAGTGCAGAAAGAATAAACAGAGGTTCAGAAAGAGGCAGGACGTGTGCAGAAAGAGGCAAGAGAAGTGCAGAAAGAGGAAAGAGAGGTGCACAATGAAGGAAAAAGGGTGCAGAAAGAGGCAAGAGGGGTTCAGACAGAGGCAAGAGGGGTACAGAAAGAAACAAGAGAAGTGCAGAAAGAAGCAAGAGAGTTGCAGAAACAGGCACAAGATGTGCAGCAAGAGGCAAGAGAGTTACAGAAAGGCAAGAGAGGTGCAGAAAGGCAAGAGAGGTACACAAAGAGGGAAGAAGCGTGCAGAAAGAGGCAAGAAGGGTACAGAAAGAGGCAAGAGGAGTGCAGAAACAGGTTAAAGAAGTGCAGAAAGAAGCAGGAGCAGTGCAGAAAGAATCAACAGAGGTACAGAAGGAGGCAAGAGGGGTGCAGAAAGAGGCAAAGGGGTGCAGAAACAGACTAGAGGGGTGCACAAAGAGGCAAGAGGGTGCTGAAAGAGGCAAGAGGGGTTCAGAAAGAAGCAAGAGAAGTGCAGAAAGAAGCAAGAGGGGTGCAGAAAGAAGGAAGAGAAGTTCAAAAAGAAGCAAGAGGGATGAATAAAGAAGCAAGAGAACTGCAGAAAGAGGCAAGAGTCTTGCAGAAACAGGCAAAAGAGGTTGTGAGAAGTTGGCCTGGTATATGCTGTCCACTAATTAAAGTGGGCACCTTGTACCAGTCCAAACAAACTCCTTATGGTGATAGGTAAAAGACAACCTTTATTGAAAGCTATCCTAGTGGTAGCTATGGAGAGCAGCCTTTAGGCTAAGTCTTGAAGGAATGTAAAGCAGCTTGTTTTACCAGTCTATAATCTCTTGAATGACCAAATTAAAGGACAACCACACCAGGTATATATTTAAAATATATGTATTTAAGATAAAACACACCCCTCTAGTCTCTTCATGAGGCTAGAGTTCGAAGTACTTAAGTTACAAGTCAGTATTCAACAGTAAAAGCACAAATACACATTTGGGCCCTAGGGGCGTACCAAACCATATACCAATAAAGTGGTATAAGAACGACTGAACTAGACACAAGGCCTAGAGCCTGTAGAAGTGCTTGGACCACAAGGAACCACCCAAGGTAGTGACACAGGGGACCCACAGGGACGCGTGCAGTGTGAGAACACAGCCGCGAATCGCCGTTTACTTCTATGGGGAAACTCGCGGTTGGAAATTAAGAGATTAAGGACACTTAGAGGATGACTATGAGCGAACCGTTTTGGACTTAGAGGTGTCTAGGGTCAACACCCACGGGAGCACCGGAGTACTCGAGTTACCTCACCCAGGGAAGCCGGGTGCATAGGTGTCAAATCGCATTGGGTCACGTCGCTGTTTTCAATGGAAGCTGCTCAGGAAGTGCTGCTGCTGTGAAGAGGAGAAGTGTCCGGAGGGATCCAAGCCTGGATCAAGGATGGAAGGAACCTGAAAGCAGAGAGGACAGAGTCTGGGTCACTTACCAGTGACCAAGGGCACGATAGTCCAATGCCCACAGATGTCGGGTGCTTCAGGTGAGTTGATGGGTGACTTGACTCTTCAGCCACGAGGTCCAGGAGGTGCCGATGACAACCAGAAGCTGGATTCGAGCCATGCCACAAAGTCTGTCAAGTGCTGTAGTGTCAGCGACCAGATTGGACCCAACAAGCCTTCGCAACGGCAAGTCACTTGGAAACAGAGAAAGGACGTTGGTGCAGACCAGCAAGGTCTGGGGGACTCACCCAGCGAGGGTAAGGCAGGGCACGTCTGGAGCAATCAGGAAAGCCCAATCAGAAGAGGAGTCGCCTTCGTGGGGACCTACTAGCTAACAGGCTAGCGATCGCGAAGGAGCCTCAAGTGGTCACACTGGAAAATGGCCCACGGGTCACTCGTGGAGTGGAGGCCAGAAATCTTCATTGCAGGAAGTGCTCAAGGATGGGGCTACTTGGAGCCCAAAGCACAACTTCGAGGAAGACCAGGAAGATGATGGATCAGCAAAAGATCACGGTGTCCAGGGGTCACGGTTCCACGTCACCCACGATAGCCACGGGCCTCAGCTTTGCTGTGGACTCAGGGTAGCCTCAGGGAAGTCTGGAAATCCACCTCTGGGGATGCAGAGACTTCAGCATCTGGCGGGAGCTTCAGAATTGCAGACCAGACAGTTGCTTCTTTGGTGCCTGCCAAACAGGTGTGGAAATTTAGCCTGCAAACTGAACATTATCTGCGCCATCTTGCCTCTCCCCAGCGCCACGCACAGCGAATGCACGGCCGCCATTTTAGGCACCCCACTCTCTCCCCGCTCACTCTCGACCGCCAGCGCTTTCCCCTGGCGCTGCGAGCATCCCCCGCGCGCCGGCCACCCCCGCTCTCTCATACAGGCCATAAACCCTCTCCTTCTGCGCGACCCTGCTACGGAACCACATCCGACCGACATCCCATACATGGTCATGCCTCTCCTTTGATAACCCCCTTCCTCTGCGCCCCATTGTCCGAACTGGTCCCAGGCCATCACCTAGCCCTGCGGATGCAGTTTATTGCCCCTACTGTAAGGGAAACACCCCGCATCAAAGGGATTACAGTAGATCAAAAGCCCCTACTCCCTGAGACCGGACCGGTCGCACACACCCCCAGGAATTGGCGGAATACCCTGCTGCGCAATAGCCATCTCCTACTGTGGGTGGGGTGGGAACTTCTACTGTATCTATGTGTGGGAACGGATCTGAACCGGGGCTTCAGGGGATATTCCCCCGCACATCAAGGGAATCTCAAGAATGTACTATGTGTAATAAAGCAATAAACCAGTGTATAAGAGACGAGGTCTCAGAGATGCAGTTAGAGCACCTCGTGACGATACCTTGCTGTCTGATCTGATGTGTTCTGCTCCGACGGAATAAAACTTTGTTTCCTGCCTTCCAGTCTCCGGCGCCTGCCTCTTTTATTGGTAAATTATCGAGTGGTATGAGAGGCGATTACCGCCGGGCAATTACTTGAAAGGATACCGACTGAAACTGCCGCTACCATTTAACAATTGGCGTCCCAAACGTGGGGCCCATCAGCGACATGTGGATCCAGTGGGAGAGGTCCCGACGACAGAGTGAACGACTGCAACGATCGGGAGAGCTCCTGCCCAATAGACCCTCGTCTGGCAGCCGATCATCCGAACTTCACTGGTTCCGAGCAGACCTCTCTCGAGTGATCTACGGTCCTGACTGGGAACCATCAGGAGTGCCGCGGCAAATACGGAGAGTAGAGGACGATCGGGCGCTGGAGACGGAAGACGAGAAACTGTCCACGCGGTCCGGGTAAGGTCGTGATACACGACAAATTGAGAAATAATTGATTGATTGTTTGAAGCTTTGGAAATTCTAGTATTGCTCATTGATTGCTCTTTTTTGAAATATTCGCTGTCTACAAACGGGGAGGAGTAGAAATACTCTCTCTCTCTCCCTTTGCAGATAGTGAAGGGTAGGTAACGCAGACTTTTGTCCCCGTTGAAACCCGTCGTGCCTATCTTTATCTCCCCATTGATTGATTGTCCGAACATTGATTGTTTTGAAGAATAGTGCTTTTTGAGATATTCTCTGTTTGCAAATAACGTAGAATAGGAATATTCTGTCTAGTCTTTGCAAATAGTGAAGGGTAGGTAACGCAGACTTTTGTCCCCGTTGAAACCCGTCGTGCCTATCTTCATCTCCCCATTGATTGATTGATTGATTGTCCGAACACTAGTTGTTCGATATTGGTTCTTTGGAGGTATTCTCTGCTTACAAATAACGAAGAATAGAGATATTCTGTCTAGTCTTTGCAAGCAGTGAAAAGATAGGTAGTGCTGACTTTTGTCCCCGTTGAAACCCGTCATGCCTATCTTCTCCCCACTGATTGGTAGTTGGTTCTGCCCGGACCGCTTATTAGAGGTGAACCACCCGGCTCCACTGGAAGGCACCCCTAATAAGGACATGTTCACTAAATATGGACTAGTCGCCGTAGCCTATAGCAAGCTGTGGCATAAATATACCAAGAAGGACCCCGAAAGTCAGTGGCCACTGATGGGATCCTTCGACGACCGCAAGATAGAAGCGCTAGAAGTAGCTCTGCGTAGCAATAAGACGACGCCTACTATGCTTGACAGTATTGGCATGTGGCGCAAAGAAGCGACGCAACGGAAAAAGAGGGAAGAAGTAAAAGCAGAAAAGGAATTACGAAAGGCAGCTCACCTTGCCGCTAGAAAGTTAGAAGAAGACATAAAGGAGAGAAGGGAAACTAAACTAAGACAGGAGCCCGAAACCTCAGGCCAGTACGCTGTTAGGACCCCTTCTCTGCTCTACCCTGAGTTGTCCTCCAAGCAGCGAACGAATGACGAATTACTGTTAGGTCCCCCGATCATTTACATGCCCCCTCCGTATGCACCCTCCCAATCAATAGTGCAACACCTACAACCCCCGAACACGAGCGAAAGCAGTACAGGGGCCTCGGCCCTCACGGCCTCCGCGCCGGCTGAGCCTCTTGTGCCGAACCCAACGTCGACTACAACGCTAGACGACCATGAGATAGGAAAGAAAGAGTCCACCAGAATGAATCGATTAACTAAGGATGAACGAGCAGGAATTGACAAGATAGTAGGGACGCTGGTGGAGCGAAAAGAAAGTGAGGAGTATATAACAGACGTGTATAAATCGTATGCCGACAGCCGCAGACGACACTTCGTCGTACGGCTCTGTTATCACGCCCTGAATGCATATGAGGATAGGTACCACGATAAAGGTCCCGAAGGCTTAGCGGCCCTATATAGGAAGGTAGACATTGGGGAAGAAAGAGAGGGCGATGTAGCGAACCTCTTCACTCGTACACTCGAGGTCTACCGACACCTTAAAGAACATGGACAGACCACCAAAACAGAAACCCCCATAGCAACTAAGCCCCAGGGAGGAAGGGCCGATGCCATGATGCCCATTAAAGAAGCTGCCCCCTACTGGGTCCCCCCACGGGGTCAGGGAACACACGACGACATCAACAACCCAGATGCGAAGGGAAGGGTTGTATATAACTGGGTCTATCAGCCATGGGACCGGCAAGATATTTTGACTTTTAGAAAGACTCTACCCGACTTAAGAAAGAACCCGACTGCCTTCTACACGGAATTGGGTACAGCCTTAGGCTCAACGATAATGACGTTAGCAGATATCGACTTGTTCTTTGGGCTATGCCTGCCGGCTGATGTGTGGAAACAAATCCGGAAAGTTGACCACGCTGAGCCGTTCGGATATACCTGGGTACAACTCGATACCATAGATAAACAGCGATAACCAGGACAGAAACCCCCGAAAGCCATCTTAGAGCTCCCAGACAAGATTGTACAAAAGCTGAAGACTCTAATCCCAGAAAGAAAGGTAGACTGGTCGATAGTGACGGCTTGCCGTCAGAAACCCCAGGAAGATGTGTCTGAATACTTCTCCCGATTCGAGACTGTGTTTTCCGATTACAGTGGCCAAGACATGACCACCGCAACCGGACACCACCTCTTTGTCCAGAATTATGTAAAGGGTCTGTCTCAAGAAGTTTCCCAGAAGCTACAGACCAGCGAGAGCAGTTGGGCAGCCTCCAAACCCGCAGCAATTCTCCAGATGGCCCAATACTACGAAAACCAGAAGAACGAGAACGATAGGGCGTCAGAGAAGAAGAAAAAGGAATTAAAGGAGAGGGTGATGATAGCTCAGTTGCAAGGGGTGACCATAGGAAGGGAACCCCCAAAAGAGAATTACCAACCAACCGCCCCAAGAAAACTACCCCCTAGAGACCATACACCTACACCCTACAACGGACGGAGAGACTTAGATGGGAACCAATGTGCGTTCTGTAGAGGGTTCGGACACTGGAAATCCCGGTGCCCGGTCCTTCTGGAAATGAACAAAAATAGGGACCCCAGAGACACAACATATGACCCCAGAAATAGAGGACAGGGACGAGGGCACACGAACAACACCATCAACGACAGGCCAGGCAGACCAAACACCTTTGATCGCCCCCGACAAAACCAGTATCAGCAGTCCGACTACGAAAGCACCCATGACTTCGCATAGGACCGCCAGGGACAAGGGAGGGATCCAGTTGAACTCCGTGTTGACCAGCAAGGTCCTTACGTTACCGCTAAGGTCTTGGGCACAAAATCTCCATTCCTGGTAGATACTGGGGCGACACGTAGTGCGTTATCTAAACGACTGATTCCTAGGGCACCCTTGTCTGGCTCACACGTAACCTCAATAGGCTTTGACGGAACGCCCTCCACTAACCCCTTATCAACACCAATCTCCTTTGACTTAGAAGATAACACCACTGACACGACCTTTCTGCTCTCCTCCAACACCCCCGATGCTATTATGGGACTTGATTTGCTAAAGCATTTTCGAGCCACCATCAGATGCTCCCCAGACGGAGTTCGAGTCATCCTACACGATAACCCAGATCTGTCCAGACCCTGTCACACACGGCGTATGCTCTCTATAACCGATGCTGATATGTCCCTACTCGACACATTACCTTCACATCTATGGGCTAAAACCGACTCAGATGTAGGGCGCATGGTGATCGACCCGGTACACATAACCGTCCGACCGGACGCAGTGCTCCCGAAGCTTCCACAGTATCGGATATCACCCGAAGGCGAGAAGGCATTGGTGGAAATCATCGAGTCCCTGGTCGAGGCGGGAGTGGTGGAAGAAGTAGTCAGTAATGTTTGCAACAGCCCTATCCTACCCATTGTAAAGAAGCAAGGCGAGGGGGATGAGAAAGCCTACCGTTTCATTGTTGACTTGCGAGAGGTTAACAAAGTAGTCATACCCCAGTACCCCGTAGTCTCAGACATCACCACCATCCTCACCCTGATTCCATCCACTGCCACCATCTTTACTGTTATTGACCTCAAGAACGCATTCTTTTCCATCCCCATCCACCCAGACAGCCGCTACCTGTTCGGCTTCACTTTAAAAGCCCGTTCGTACAGATTCTGCAGGGCACCCCAAGGTTACACTGAGAGTCCCAGTATTTACAGCCAAGCCCTCAAGAGGCAACTGGATGCAGTCCAACTACCCAATGGAGTGGTGTTGATACAGTACGTTGATGACATTCTTTTGGCGGCCGACACCACTCCTCTCACCGTCACAGCCACCATTCACCTCCTCCGCTTCCTTGCGGAGAACGGTCACAAGGTCTCCAGAAAGAAATTGCAATTCTGCCAGCCCCAGGTAACTTATCTAGGCCACCTACTATCCAAAGACGGGAGGAAACTTACCCCTGACCGAATTCAAACCATCCTAGAAACCCCTGTTCCCAAAACTCAGAAGCAAGTACGATCCCTAGTGGGCCTCACCTCCTTTTGTCGACAGTGGTTGCCAAACTTCAGTCTTACCATAAAGCCTCTGCTTTCCCTGCTGGCTAAGGATGTCCCCTTCCCCCTCCCCTGGACACCTGAATGTCAATCCTCCTTCAAAGAATTACGAAACGCCCTCTGCTCGGCCCCAGTCCTAGGAACCCCAGACTACACTAAACCTTTCTCCCTCTTCACCCACGAAAGGGAGGGATATGCGTTGTCTGTCCTAACCCAGTCCATAGGCCCTAAGCAACGCCCTTGTGCCTATTTCTCTGCCACTCTTGACCCCGTAGCCAGAGCTCTGCCCGCCTGCCTTCGAGCAGTAGCCGCCGCTGCTGTCTCTATCCGACAAAGTGAGGGGATCGTGCTCTCGAACCCCCTCACGGTATTGGTACCCCATGCTGTTGACACCCTCCTGAACCAAACCAAGACTCAGCACCTGACTAGCGCACGACTGACTGGTTATGAACTGACTCTGCTTGCACCCCACATCACATTAAAACGATGCACCACTCTGAATCCAGCTACACTACTGCCTCTCCCTGACGCTGACCCCAATGCATCTCCTATACATGATTGCGTGACCCTCACCGACGAACAAACCAAGAGTAGGGTTGACCTCCGGGATACTGCCTTCCCGGACCCTGACGGAGAACTGTGGGTGGATGGCTCATGCATCAAGCTCCCCGATGGCACCACCTCAGCTGCCTATGCAGTCACCACAGCCCGAACAGTTGTTGAGACACAACGATCCGCACAGGCGGCGGAACTAATTGCTCTTACACGAGCCTGCATCCTGGCAGCAGGGACAACCGCAAACATTTACACAGACAGTCAGTACGCCTTCGGGGTAGTTCACCACTTTGGGCTCTTATGGAAAGAGAGGGGAATCTTGACTTCTCATGGCACACCCATCCTGCATGGAGATCTAGTCTCTGCCCTGACCGAAGCAGTCCTCCTCCCCACACGGTTAGCTGTGATCAAATGCCAGGCACACAAGAAGGTGACAGACATTATAGGACAGGGAAATGCACTGGCTGACATTACTGCCCGAACCACAGCCGAGAATAGGTCCACGACCCGTATGTACGTGACCAGGTCACAAACTGAGAAATGGAAGGATGCTAGGGAAACAATTAGGGATATCCAACTAGCCTGCACACCACACGAGTTAACCGAATGGGCCCGGGTGGGATTGAAGGACGATGACGGTTGCTGGCGAACCAAAGAGTTGAACAAATGGTTGTTACCAGATTCATACTTGATCCCCATGCTGACCATGGCACACTCCCCCGCACACATAGGGTCTGCCCCCATGATCGAACTCATCTCTAAAGTCTGGCACAACGACAAAATACCAGACTCAGCCAAACGTCTAGTCCAACAATGCCTAGTATGCCTCCAACACAACCCTGGGAAAGGAACTGCTGTACCCCGGGGAGGGTTCGGGGTCCCCAATCACCCCTTTGAAGTCCTACAAATGGACTATGTCCAGCTAGAAAGGTGCCAAGGTTTGAAGTATGTACTTGTCATTGTGTGTGCCTTCAGCAAGTGGGTGGAAGCCTACCCAACCCATGACAACACCGCTATGACTACCGCAAAGGTACTACTGAAGGAATTCTTCCCCCGATACGGCCTTTGTCGAATTTTGTGGAGCGACAATGGCCCCCACTTCGTAGCCGAAGTTATCCAACTCATCTTGAAAGGGTTGGGTGTAAAACAGAAGTTCCATGCGGTCTTCCATCCCCAATCTGCAGGCCTGGTTGAGCGACACAATGCCACATTGAAGCTTAAGATAGCAAAAATAGTCGCCACCACAGGGCTAAAATGGCCAGACGCTCTCCCACTAGCATTGCTATCAATGCGTTCCACCCCCACCAAACACCACTTAACCCCCTACGAGGTCGTCTTCGGGCGGCCCATGAACCTTTGGACTGCACCAAAACCGACATCCATCCACGTCGTCCCGGACGTCCTCATGTCTGATTATCTGTACAATCTAACTAAAACGTTGTCTATCATCCATCAGCAGGTGCTGCACGCCATTCCCGATGTTTCCAGGGGCCCCGGGCACGACATCCAACCTGGTGACTTCGTCTTAGTGCGTAACTTCCAGCGCACCAAGAGTCTGGAGCCCCGGTGGACGGGCCCCCTGCAAGTCCTGATCACCACCCGAACAGCTCTTCGAGTGGAGAGGAAACGCAATTGGCTGCATGCACACCACTGCAAGAAGGTATCACCGACCCTGACAGCCACGGACAACGTCACCGCCCAAGAGGTACTTCTGGACAAAGACCGACCATCCCTGAGCCGCCGCCCGGATACAGAGACACTTGAATTGATTGAATATCCCGATCCCACTGTGCCATCCAAAGAAGGGTATAACTTGCGACGAAAGGAGAGGACTTCGGCTAAGCAGACCACAGGCTAAGTGGAAATCTCAGAGCGGTAGCCCAGTCATCTCAAAGGCCACCAGGAGAGAAACTAAGCAAAGTCTGTGGTTCTGCCCGCTACCGTCTCTCGAAGGTGATGGAAGCGCCCGACATGAAGGTGATGGAAGCAACCGGACGTCCGAAGATCCACTACAGAAACCCAAAGACTGACCGAATGCACAGCTTTAAGACAATAGCACTTTTCATTTCCCTTCTCTTTTGCCTTCTCCTCGTGGTCACCTTCTGGATCATGGAGGAGAGCACACCCGCTCATAAGACATTGCTGACCACCTTTCAACCTACCACCACGAAAGAACACCATCTGATCTCACTTTCACCCCAACTCCGAGAAAGGCGTAAGGAGTTCTGGAATAACTCTTTTGTGCAGTTGCTCCACCAACACAATCTTGCCACCAACGCCACTAACTGCTGGATCTGTGGATTGCTGCCCCATGCCACTGGGCACTCAATCCCTTTCATCCCTTCACCTTTTTCTGTCCATGGTTCCTGCCTCGCCTGGCTGATCCTCCTGCAGGAGAGCTACAAGGACAATGCCACTTCCGGCAGAACCATGTCACACTTCTACCATGGGTTCTGGCTGAACAAAACTGGTAGAACCTCCGCCCTCTTCTGCCCTCTGAGATCGAACACTTCCTTTCACATGGACATCCCCGCCAAAGAACGAGTTGAAATGCAAGTGTTCAACAATCCAGCCAGACCCACCTTCTCTTACCTCCGAAAACGGACAGCCGCCACCCTAACAGTGGCCCTGTCCGTCATCAACATCACTGGATCTGTATGCCTCGAAGGCCTGGGGGCACAGCTGGTGGGCCACAGCTACCCGAACATTGGACTCAGTTGACCCACCCTCCTTTGTTGCCTCCCCGAATATGTACTTCGTCTGTGGTACTAAGGCCTACACCTGGCTCCCGAAAGGTTGGGGTGGCACCTGCTACATCGCCTTCGTCCTTCCCCCGACATATGTGGCTCCAGCAAACCATCACCGACAGAAACGTGCCAAAGACATTGTACAAGCCGACTCCACCGGAGCACAGTTCATGGACGCAGTAAAGGGTCTTGTTCCGCTCTGGGGTCCGATGGCAAACAGCCGTGCCATCCGCCACTTAACCCAGGCAGTCGAAACAGCAATGAACATTACAGCTGGCGCCCTCGCCAACAACACCGCTGAGCTTCAGGCCGTCCGCCTGGTGGCTCTTCAGAACCGCCTTGTTCTAGATGTGGTTCTGGCTGATCGTGGAGGAGCATGCCGCATCATTGGGTCCAGCTGTTGTACCTACGTACCAGATAACTCACCCTCAGTCTACAAAGCAATTGAACACCTCCACAGACTGTCCACAGAGGTCCATCAAGAGCAAGAAGAATGGTCGCTGGGGAGTTGGTTTTGGGACACTATTAAAAGTTGGGGATGGAGGCTGTTTTCATTTATCCTAATACCGATTGTGATACTATGTGGATGTTGTTTGGGGATTCAGTGTCTGCCACCTTTATGTTCGCTTTTTATGAACTGCATCTGCCCTAAGACTTTGAACTTTGAAACAGAGCGGATGAAAGCCCTCTATGAGGTGGAAGTCCGCAGTATTATGGGGATAAATCCGAACTAGACAAGCTGGCGAGATATGTTAAAAGGGAGGACTGTGGAAATTTAGCCTGCAAACTGAACATTATCTGCGCCATCTTGCCTCTCCCCAGCGCCACGCACAGCGAATGCACGGCCGCCATTTTAGGCACCCCACTCTCTCCCCGCTCACTCTCGACCGCCAGCGCTTTCCCCTGGCGCTGCGAGCATCCCCCGCGCGCCGGCCACCCCCGCTCTCTCATACAGGCCATAAACCCTCTCCTTCTGCGCGACCCTGCTACGGAACCACATCCGACCGACATCCCATACATGGTCATGCCTCTCCTTTGATAACCCCCTTCCTCTGCGCCCCATTGTCCGAACTGGTCCCAGGCCATCACCTAGCCCTGCGGATGCAGTTTATTGCCCCTACTGTAAGGGAAACACCCCGCATCAAAGGGATTACAGTAGATCAAAAGCCCCTACTCCCTGAGACCGGACCGGTCGCACACACCCCCAGGAATTGGCGGAATACCCTGCTGCGCAATAGCCATCTCCTACTGTGGGTGGGGTGGGAACTTCTACTGTATCTATGTGTGGGAACGGATCTGAACCGGGGCTTCAGGGGATATTCCCCCGCACATCAAGGGAATCTCAAGAATGTACTATGTGTAATAAAGCAATAAACCAGTGTATAAGAGACGAGGTCTCAGAGATGCAGTTAGAGCACCTCGTGACGATACCTTGCTGTCTGATCTGATGTGTTCTGCTCCGACGGAATAAAACTTTGTTTCCTGCCTTCCAGTCTCCGGCGCCTGCCTCTTTTATTGGTAAATTATCGAGTGGTATGAGAGGCGATTACCGCCGGGCAATTACTTGAAAGGATACCGACTGAAACTGCCGCTACCATTTAACACAGGGGAGTCACTCCTTGAACCCAAGAGATATTTCTTCAGTCTTCTAGTTGAAATAGAACGTTGAAGGTCCAGGATATATGTTGCAGAGTTTCGTCCAGGGTAATCTAAAGTCGCAAGGACTGGGTTCCCATACTTATACTAAGTTTGGGGGTTGGATATCTAGGGACCCACCTATGGGAGGGTTTGGAAAGAGGGGTGGTTACACCCATTTCCTTTGTCCAGTTTCACGCCGGGGCAGGTAGCCCCTGCAACCGGTTTGAACTGGACTATGCACAGGGACACCAAGTGTGCCCCCAGTGCAGGACTTCAAAGCACCAGAGAGTGCTCCCACCCAGCCCCAATACACATCTGCCTGTCTGGAGAGGTGGTTACACCTTACTGGGACAGGAAACCTATTGTCCAAGCTTCCCCTGCCAGAGTTTCAGCCAGCAGCAGGAGGCCAGACCCGTGTCTGTGGCAGTGGCATCCATTTTGTGATGCCAGGGCTTTAGAAAGTCTCTACCGGGTAGACCAGTGTAAACATGTCTCTCCCTCTAGAAGGGTGGAATGCTACCCCCGCCACCAGAACTGGCGGGGGGGCAGTATTCCAAAGCATTTGACACCAAACACGACATGTTTCCGTGCAGCCAGTCCAAAGTTAGCATTTACCGCAAGGTTATAATGCACTTAAGAGTATATGGTCAAGCTGCACCACAAACAGCATCAGAGGAGGTACTCCGAATGCTGCAGAGGGGCTCTGCTCATGCAGGGGCACCCTCTCACATAAAAACCAAGCACTCTGACTTCAGGATTGTTAAGGCCTGCCATAGGAGTAACTTATAGGTTTTATATGTGTGTGCAATGGTAGTGATATAGGTAGCCTATACCACAGTAAGAGGTGTGTTAGAAATGGGGGTCTCTAGTTGGCAATGGCTGGCCACTGTCCAAGTAGGGACCCTTCTTCCTAAGTCAGAGAAAGCGGGCTACACCCTTTGATAACCCCTGTTCAACCCTGTGGTAACGTAGCACGAGCAGCTTGGCTTATCTCAGAAGCAGTGTATGAAGCATTTATGACCATACACAGTAACACAGTGAGGAACACTACAAAGGGACACCACACAAGTAGTTATAAAAAATAAGTATCTTTATATATAGACTTAACACAAGACCAATAACAGTAAAAATCCACAATACTAGAAAAAATAGGGTTACTCTTAATATGCTGCAAAAATAGTTCAAGGTGTGCAAAGAGGAGTTCAGTTCAAGGCAGTGGTCTCTGCGACCCTTTTACTCACAAGATACCTGGATTCTGTAGCAAAGCAACCAAAATGTCGCTAAGGAGTTGTAGCGATGATTTTCCTTACGCTAACCAGCAATGCGTTGAATCGTTGCCGCAAGGGAGGATGATGCGCTGATTTGTTTGCAGGACAAAGCGACAAACTTCTACATGCTAAGCCGGCGATGCGATCAAATCCTTGCCGCAAAGGGAGGATGATGCGCCGAGCCTGTGGCGTGTGCGACCTTGTTGCGATGAAAAGAAATGGCGCACCGCGAGGGAGCGACGATCCTGATGCGATGCAATGAAAATGGCAAATGCTCGGCGTCCGTGCTGCGATGTCGTGAAGCGATGAACTCGATGCGATGATCTTTGGTTAGCCAGCACTTTGAGGCCCGCAAACATGCAATGCGATAATCTTCGGGTTAGTGAGCATTTGGCAGCCCGCAAACATGTGATGCGATGATCTCCAGTAGCGAGCACTCAGCGGTAGCAGCGTGATGTTTTCCTTACGCTCTTCAGCTGCGGCGGCTCGCTAACGGGCATTAGCCATGATTTTCAGCACTCTCTTCTCCACAGTAGAACTAGAGGCCCTGGAACTCACAGGAGCCTCACCTGCAGATAGAAATCCTCGCTGGGAGGAAACAGGAGGCTGGTGGTGGAGTCTGATGTGCCTGAGACTCCTGCAAAGAGGCTAGCTCTCTTCTAGCCCTTGGGTGATTGCTGTAGCAAAAATAAAAGTTCCTTCAAGGTCCTTTTCCTCTTCTTCCAAGTCCAGTAGTAACCACTGCAGGCCAGTCCAAGAAACAGCACACAAGCACAAGGACAGTCCTCTCCTGCAGATTCCTTCAGTTACACGGAGAGAGGTTCTTCTTGTTGTTCAGGAGCAATACAAATTGTAGGGGTTTCAGCACAGATATTTATAATCCAAAAGTCTTTGTTCTCAGAAGCTACAAGTCACTGAACCCAGCCAGAATCAGTTCTGCCCAGTCCTGGAGCACTTTGTTTACCAGGCTGCTTCTTTCCTTTCAGAGTGCAGGGCAGAGACATCAGACGCACCACAGGAGGTGGAGCCAGCATTGTGGAGGGAAGGCACAGCACTATTCAGGTCCCAGGTGCAACTCCCCCCCTCCCCATCTAGATGCAGATCTCTCTATTCACCACTGGGACACCTCACCCTGTCTCCTGGAATTCCCTAGCCCTGTCACTCCAAAACCAGACAGCCAATACACATAACAGCAGAGCACACTGGAAGGCTTAGGAAAGAAAATACCTACTTTCTAAAAGTGGTATTTTCAAACACAGAATATAAAAATAAACTTCACCAAAAGATGTATTTTAATATTCTGAGCTCAGGCATACTAAATTTGTTTTTCTACCATGTCCCAACTGGGGTCAGTTAGGACTATAGAATGTAATAGTCAAACCTCCCATTTTGGCCTATGGAGAACAGGTAGCCTTACAGTAGTGAAAAACAAAATTGGGTGTAATTCACTACCAGGACATGCTACACACACCAGGGCATGTCCTACCTTACACATACAATGCACCCTACCATAGGGGTGACTTAAATGATGCCAAGGGAAGGTTCAGGGGCTGGGAAGTGGGTGCACTTCACAGCCAAGATGGCAGTTCTAGACTGCACACAGACACTTCAGTGGCAGATCTGAGACACACTTTACAAGCTGCTTCTGTGGGTGGCGCAAACCAGTGCTGCAGGCCCACCAGCAGCATTTGGCTTACCAGCCCTGGGCACACACAGGCCACGCTACTTGGGACTAACAGGTAAAGCAAATAAGCAAATCACGGATATACCAATTCACATGTCATATTTACACAGGGAGAGCATATGCACTTTAGCACTGATCAGCAGTGGTAAAGTGCCCAGAGTCATAAAGCCAACAAACACAGCTTAGAAAAAATCCAGGAGGAAGGCAAAAAGCTTAGGGATGACCCTGCAAAAAGGACCATTTCCAACAGGGTGCAAGCACCAGCTTGCCCAGGCTGCAGTAGCAGACCTGTGGTGTCATTTTGGAGTGCTTCCCAGGAGTGGAGTAATACATGCTTTAGCCCCTGGTTGGCCTCTGAGGTACCTATGCCCTAGGTACATAGTATACCATATACTAGGGGCTTAAAAGGCATTCCAGAATCCAATTAGAAATGTACCCAATGCACATGGAAACCATTTTAGAGAGGAAGCAGCTAGGCTGGGGCCGTGATTAGCAGGGCCACAGCCAGACTAAGGTCATAAAACAGTGAAACACCAGCAAAAAGTGGAGGTACCCATGTGAAGCAGATCCTACTCTCCTACACGACCCGTCCAAACGCAGGGACATTAAACTAACCTTGACCAGTTGAGTCTTCATGTTCTAAGTGGAAATACCTAGAGAGTCCATCTGCATTGGCATGGTTACTCCCAGGTCTATGTTACACTGTAAAGTCCATCCCCTGTAGGGAAATGGACCACCTAAGCAGTTTGGGGTTTTCACCCTTCATTTGTTTTAGCCATAAGAGGGACTTATGGTCTGTCTGAACAAGGAAGTGAGTACCAAACAAGTATGGCCTCAACTTCTTCAGAGCCCAAGCCACAGCAAAGGCCTCCCTCTCAATGGCTGACCAACATTTCTCTCTAGGGGTCAGCCTTCTGCTTATGAAAGCTACTGGCTGATCCTGACCTTCATCATTCAATTGTGACAGTACAGCCCCTACCCCCAATTCAGATGCATCTGTTTGGACAATGAACTTCTTGGAGTAATCAGGACTCTGTAGAATGGGAGCAGTGCACATGGCCTGCGTCAGGTCATCAAATGCCTTTTGACAGATAGCTGTCCAATGAACCTTTTTGGGCATTTACTTAGAAGTTAAGTCATTCAGGGGTGTCACTATTGATCCATACACCTTGACAAATCTCCTATAATACCCAGTCAGGGATAAGAAGGCTCTCACCTGAGTCTGGGTGGTTGGAGCAATCCAGTCCATGATGGTCTGGATTTTGCTCTGCAGTGGTTGAACCTGGCCCCCACCTACAAGGTGGCCCAGGTACACAACCTGACTCTACCCTATCTGGTACTTGATGGCCTTGATAGTGAGGCCGGCCTTTTGCAGGGCCACCAAAACATTCCTTAGGTGGACCAGGTGATCCTCCCAGGTGGAGATAAAGACAGCAATATCATCTAGATAAGCTGCACTGTAGGCTTCCAGACCTGTGAGAACTGTATTCACCAACCTTTGGAAAGTGGCAGGTGCATTCTTCAAACCAAAGTTCATCACCACAAATTGGTAGGGCCCACTGGGGGTCGAAAATGCAGTTTTTGGCTTTGCATCATCAGCTAGTCTGATCTGCCAGTAGCCAGCTGTCAAGTCAAATGTGCTAAGGTACTTGGCTGAGGCCAAAGTATCTATAAGCTCATCTGCCCTTGGAATTGGATAGGCATCAGTCCTAGTGACTGCATTGAGACCCCTGTAGTCCACACAAAACCTCCTCTCTCTTTTCCCACCACTGGTGTGAGATTTTGGCACAAGGACCACTGAACTAGCCCAAGGGCTATCTGAGGGATCAATAACTCCCAAATACAACATTTTCTGGACATCTGTCCTGATACACTCCCTGACATGGTAAGGTTGCCTATAAATCTTATTGTTAATAGGCAGATTGGCCCCAGTGTCCACTTCATGAGTGCACCAGGTAGTCTGACGTGGAATCAGAGAAAACATGTTTCTGAATTGATTGAGCGCCTGTCTGCAATCAGTTTGCTGCTGGGCAGTGAGGCTGCCTGCCAAGGACACACCATCAACTGACCTATCATCGGGGTTCTGTGAGAGAAGGTCATCAGGAGCCATGAGCAAGTGCATGTCAGCCCTGTCTACATATGGCTTTAGCCTGTTGACATGGAGAACCCTGTGGGGACTCCTGGGAGTTCCTAGGTCTACTAAGTAAGTAACCTCTCCCTTCTGTTCAACAATAGTGTGGGGTCCACTCCATTTGTCTTGTTGAGCTGCTGGAGCCACAGGCTCCAACACCCACACTTTCTGTCCTGGCTGGTTAACAGTCAGTACAGCCTTTTGGTCATGCCAGGCTTTTTGCAGTTCCTGGCTAGCCTCAACATTTTTAGTTGCCTTTTTCATGTACTCTGCCATCCTGGAGCAGAGACCAAGTACATAGTCCACTATGTCTTGCTTTGGGGGCTTGAGAGGTAATTCCCATCCTTCCTTCACCAAGCACAATGGACCCCTGACAGGGTGACCAAACAAAATTTCAAAGGGGCTGTAGCCAACCCCCTTTTGTGGCACCTCCCTGTATGCAAACAAAAGGCAGGGCAAGAGAATGTCCCATCTTCGCCTAAGCTTTTCTGGGAGCCCTTTAATCATGCCCTTTAAGGTTTTGTTGAACCTTTCAACTAAGCCATTGCATTGTGGGTGATAGGGTGTGATGAATTTGTAAGTCACTCCACACTCCTTCCACATTGCCCTTAAGTAACCAGACATGAAGTTGGTACCTCTGTCTGATACCACCTCCTTAGGAAACCCACTCTTGAGAAAACTCCCAACAGGGCTCTTGCCACCACAGGTGCTGTAGTGGTCCTAAGGGGAATAGCTTCTGGGTACCTAGTAGCATGATCCACTACTACCAGGATAAATCTGTGCCCAGATGTTGTTTGGGGATCCATGGGACCAACAATGTCAATCCCTACCCTTTCAAAGGGCACCTCCACCACAGGTATTGGTATCAGGGTGGCCTTTGTAGTGCCACCTGCTTTGCCACTGGCTTGGCAGGTTACACAAGAGCGACAAAACTCCTTTGTGTCTGCAGACATGTGGGGCCCGTGAAAGTGAGGGACCAGTCTGTCCCAAGTCTTGTTCTGGCCCAGGTGACCTGCTAAAGGGATATCATGGGCTAGGGTCAATAGGAAGCCACTGAATTTCTGAGGTATAACCAACCTCCTGGTGGCACCAGGCTTGGGGTCTCTACACTCTGAGTACAGGAGTCCATCATCTCCCTACACCTTGTGGGTACCACTAGCACTCCCAGCAGCCTCAGCAGCAGCTTGCTGCCTGAGGGGTTCAAGAGAGGGGTAGCTCTGCTGCTCCTGGCTCAGATCTGCCCTGGAAGGGCCCCCTGTCCCCAAGAACTCAACCTGATCAGGCTCAAGCTTCTCTGGGACAGTTCCCTCTTCAGGACTGTGATCATCTCCCTCAAGAGACTGATCCACCTTCTGAGTCAGGGGGGAAGGCTCTGCCTTAACCCTTCTGCTCCTCCTCTTGGATGGCACTTGGTCCATTCTTCCAGAATCCAAGGCCTGTTCGGTTTCAGACATTTTGGCCTGTGACCTGGTCACAGCAAACACATCTGCAGGGATGCCCAGCATTTCTGCACGAGTCCTGAGCTCCACTTCTGCCCAAGCTGAAGTCTCTAGATCATTGCCAAGCAAGCATTCGACTGGTAGGTCTGCACTCACCACAACCTTCTTAAGGCCAGTTACCCCTCCCCAGGAGAAGCTAACAACTGCCAGAGAATGGTCTGTTCTGACATTGCTAGCATTGGTCACTTGGTACATTTCACCAAGTATAATCTGCCCAGGATCCACAAGATCTTTTGTCACCATAGTGACACTTGCTCCTGTGTCCCTGAATTCCAAAGCCTGTACTCCATTGATCAAAGGTGGTTGCCTGTACTTGCCCAAGTTACTGGGACTCACAGAGGGGGTCATATCCATGCCCCCATCACAGGCAAGAACAGCCTGAGTGGTTTCCCTGACTAGGCCAGAGCCCAACTCAGTACCCAGGGTCAACCCTACTATACCCTTGGCTTGTGTATTCCCACCACCAATTGTAACTGCACTAGGGGGAGCAGGTGCCTTAGGGGCACTGGTGGGGGCTGGAGTATTCTCTTTGGACTTGCTGCAATCACTGGTCCAGTGTGTCTTTTATTTAGAGACTTTGCACCATGGTTTCTTTTGGCCTTTCCCTTTGTTGGACTGTGACTTCCCACCTGAAGAAGATTTTGGGGGCCCTTGTGAAGACTTCTGGTCTTTACCCTTCTCCCCGCCCTTGTCAGAGTTCTTAGAATCTTGCCTCTTTGGGTCAACACCTTGGTGCTGTACCTTCTGCCTCACCCTGGTTCTGACCCATTTGTCTGCCTTCTTTCCCAATTCTTAGGGAGAGGTCAGATCAGAGTCTACCAGGTACTGGTGCAACAGCTGATTTTGACAGTTATTAAGAATCTGCTCCCTCATTATCAGATTGTACAATCCTATGAAGTCACACACTTTACTGCCCAATAACCATCCTTCCAGAGCCTTAGCAGCACAGTCAACAAAGTCCACCCAGTCTTGATTTTGTGCCTCTTGGGTATCCCTGAACTTTAACCTGTATTGTTCAGTGGTTAGGCCAAACCCATCTATCAGTGCACTTTTCAAGAGCTGGTAATCATCAGCATCCTCTTCTCAGACAGTGAGGAGCTTATCTCTACCTTTGTCTGCAAAGAAGAGCCATAAGATTGCTGCCCACTGCCCTTGGGGGACCTTCTGTACTTTACAGGCCCTCTCCAAGGCAGTTATCCATTTGTGGATGTAATTCCCACTCTGGTAGGGAGGGGCAATCTTACTTAGGTTTCTATGGTCATAAGACCTCTCCCTCTCTCTAGGGAAGTTGCTGCCACCAAGGGACTCTAATCCCTCCTTTTTGCTAGCTCTGTAGAGCTCTAGGACTTCCCTATCTAGGGGCATCTGCTGCTTCCTAAGGTTGAATTTATCTTGCTCATACTTCAGCAGTCTCTCTCTCCTCTCCTGGGAGGTTTCCCTCCCTCTGTGAGAAGAAACAGAGGTCCGTACAGATGAGGTAGACTGAACAGACTCCCTTGAGAGAGATCTATTCCTTCTAACCCTACTTTCAACTCTTCCTAGAGGGACAAAGAGGGGAGCATTCTGCTCATCCTCATCATCCTCATCCAGTTGAGCTGGGGTCACCAGATCCTGATCAATCATTGCCATCAGTCTAGTCAGCAGCAGAGTTTGGGCCAGGGGGAGTTCCACCCCCAGATCCACCCTCAACTGAGTAAGGAGCAACAGTGCTGCCCCTCTCTTGAACCCCTCAGACAGCAGGCTGCTGCTGAGGCTGCTGAGAGTGCTAGTGGGTCCCATAAAGTTTATTGGGATGAGGGACTCCTATATTCTGAGGGTAGAGATCCAACCCCTGGAGCCACCAGGAGGTTGGTAATACCTCAGAAGTTTAGGGGGTTCCTCTTGACCCTAGCACATGACATCCCTTTAGCAGGTCACTTGGACCGAAACAAGACCTGGGATAGGCTTGTTCCACATTGTCATCGGCCACATATGTCAGGACACTAAGGAGTTTTGTCACTCCTATGTCACTTGCCAAGCCAGTGCCAAGTCAGGTGGCACAACAAAGGCCCCCCTGATACCACTACCTGTGGTGGGGGTACCCTTTGAAAGAGTAGGGATTGACATTGTTCGTCCCCTTGACCCTCCAACAGCATCTGGGCACAGGTTTATCCTGGTGGTAGTGGATCATGCCACCAGGTACCCAGAAGCAATTCACCCGAGGACCACTACAGCCCCTGTGGTGGCAAGAGCCCTCATTGGAGTTTTCTCCAGAGTGGGTTTCCCAAAGGAGGTCATATCTGACAGAGTTACCAACTTCATTTCAGGATATCTAAAAGCAATGTGGAAGGAGTGTGGTGTAACTTATAAATTCACTATTCCCTATCACCCACAATGCAATGGGTTAGTTGAACGTTTCAACAAAACCCTAAAGGTAATGATTAAAGGCCCCCCAGAAAAGCTTAGGCGAAAATGGGACCTTTTACTTCACTGCTTTTGGTTTGCTTACAGAGAGGTTCCGCAGAAGGGGGTTGGTTACAGCCCATTTGAACTTCTGTTTGGGCATCCTGTATGAGGCCCATTATGTCTGGGGAAGGAGGGCTGGGAGTTACCTCTCAAACCTCCCAAACACGATGTGATGGACTATGTACTTGGTGTCCGCTCCAGGATGGCCGAATACATGAAGAAGACAACTAAACACCTGGAGGCCAGCCAAGAACTACAAAAAACTTGGCATGACCAAAAGGCTGTTCTGACTGTGTACCAGCCAGGACAGAAAGTGTCGGCGATGGAGCCTGTGGCCCCAGCAGCTCTCCAAGACAAGTGGAGTGGCCCCCATACCATTGTTGAGCAAAAGGGAGAAGTCACCTACCTGGTGAATCTTGGAACTCCCAGGAGCCCCCTTAGGGTGCTCCATGTCAACAAATTGAAACCATATGTTGACAGGGCTGACATGGGCTTGCTCATGGCAACTGATGAGGAACAGGAGGAGGAGAGTGACCCTCTTCCTAACCTGTTCTCACAGAACCCTGATAAAGGGTCAGTAGATGGTGTTGCTTTGGCAAGCAGCCTCACTGACCATCAGCAAACTGAATGCAGACAAGTTCTGCAGCAGTTTAGACATATGTTTAGCCTGACCCCAAGTCACACTTCCTGGTGCATCCATGAGGTGGACACTGGAGACAGTCTGCCTGTCAAGAGTAAAATCTACAGGCAACCTGACCATGTCAGGGACTGTATCAGGACTGAAGTCCAGAAAATGTTGGAACTAGGTGTGATTGAGCCTTCAGATAGTCCTCGGGCTAGTCCAGTAGTCCTTGTGCCCAAGCCTCATACCCAGGGTGGTAAGAAAGAAATGAGGTTTTGTGTAGACTACAGAGGCCTCAATGCAGTCACCAGGACTGATGTCTATCCAATTCCCAGGGCAGATGAACTGATTGATACTTTGGCCTCAGCCTGAGTACATTTGACCTAACAGCTGGCTACTGGCAAATCAAGTTAGCTGAGGATGCCAAGGCCAAAACAGCATTTTCGACCCCTGGTGGGCACTACCACTTTGTGGTGATGCCCTTTGGTTTGAAGAATGCACTGCCACTTTTTAGAGGTTGGTGAACAAAGTTCTGACAGGAATGGAAACTTATTGATCTGCTTATCTAGATGATATTGCTGTCTTTAATTCCTCCTGGCAGGATCACCTGGTCCACCTCAGAAATGTTTTGGAGGCCCTGCAAAAAGCAGGCCTCCCTATCAAGGCCACTAAGTACCAGATAGGGCAGAGTCAGGTGGTGTACCTGGGCCACCTTGTAGGTGGAGGCCAGGTTCAGCCTTTACAGAGTAAAATCCAAACCATCATGGAATGGGTTGCTCCAACCACCCAGACGCAGGTGAGAGCCTTTTTATGCCTGACTGTGTACTATAGGAGGTTTGTTTAGGGATGTGGATCTATAGTGACTCCCTTAAATGATCTTACCTCAAAGAAAATGCCAAAAAAGGTTCAGTGGACAGCTAGCTGTCAGAAGGCATTTGAAGACCTAAAGCAGGCCATGTGCACTGCCTCCATCTTGCAGAGTCCAGACTACACCAAAAAGTTCATTGTCCAAATAGATGCTTCTGAGCTGGGTGTGGGAGCTGTACTGTCTCAACTGATTGATGAAGGTCAAGACCAGCCAGTAGCTTTTATAAGCAGAAGGCTGACCCCTAGAGAGAAACATTGGTCGGCTATAGAGAGGGAGGCCTTTGCTGTGGTGTGGGCCCTGAAGAAGCTGAGGCCATACTTGTTTGGCACTCACTTCATAGTTCAGACTGACCACAAGCCCCTCCTATGGCTCAAACAGATGAAAGGTGAAAACCCAAAACTTTTAAGGTGGTCCATTTCCCTACAGGGGATGGACTATACAGTGGAACATAGACCTGGGACCCAACATACCAATGCAGATGGACTCTCAAGGTATTTCCACTTAGAACACGAAGACTCAACTGGTCAAGGTTAGTTTAGTGCCCCTGCGTTTGGGGGGGGGGGGTTGTGTAGGAGAGTAGGATCTGCACTCATGTTGCCCCCACTTTTTTCTGATGTTAACACTGGTTTCTGGCTATAGTCTGGCTGGGACCCTGCTAATCAGGGCCCCAGCCTCCCTATTCTCTCTAAACAACATGGAGTGCATATTACGTGCACTAGTGATTGGATACTGTGGTGCCTTATGAGTCCCTAGTATATGGTACCTTAGGTACCAAGGATATAGATGCTTCAAAGGCCTACCAGGGGCTGAAGCATATATTATACCACCCCTGGGAAGCAGACTAAATTTGACACCATAGGCCTGCTACTGCAGCCTGGGTGAGGTGGTGCAAGCACTCCTCACTGAGATATAGGTTCACTATATCTCTCCTGCACACACATTTAAACCTATCAGTCACCCCTAAGGCAGGCCCTATCAATCCTGAGGGCAGGGTGCTTGGTTTCCATGTGAGGGGGTACCTCTGCCTGAGCAGGGCCCCTCTGCAGCTCTCAGAGTCCATTCTCTGGGCCTGTTTGTGAATGCGGTCAAACCATATACTCTTAAGTGCATTATAACCTCGCGGTAAATGCTAACTTTGGAATGGCTGCATCAAAACATGTCGTGTTTGGTGTCAAATGCTTTGGAATCACACCCCCACACCAGTAACTGGTGTGGGAGTATGATCCCACCCTTCTAGAGGTATAGAAATGTACTTACTGTGGAAACACGGTAGAATCCTGAAGAGCCCTGGCATCACAAAATGGATGCCACCAGTCACAGACACTGGGCTTCCCTCCTGCTGATGAATGAAACTCGCAGTGGAGGAAGCCCAACAATAGGTATTCTGTCACAGGGAGGTGTGACCACCTCCCAGACAGGGTTTAGTGTATTGGGGCTGGGTGGGTGCACTCCTAGAGTGCTTTGAAGTCCTGCACTGGAGGAGCATACACCAGTTCAAACCAGCTCAGGGGCTACCTGCCCCTGCTCTGGCGCGAAACTGGACAAAGGGAAGTGGGTGTAGCCACCCACTCCCCTGGCCCTCCCATAGGTGGGTCATAGAGCTAGTCCCTCCCTTCCTTCCAGTATAAGTTAGGGAACCCTTGCCATTGCAAACTAGATACCCCTTGACGACGCTCTGAAGACGAATCCCGGACCTTCGATGTTCCACTACCTCTGGAAGATGGAAGAATCTCCCTTGGGAGAAGTTGGCCTGGCATATGCTGGTCACTAGTTAAAGTGGCCACCTTGCACCAGTCCAAATCGACTCTTACGGCTAAAGAAAGCTATCCTAGTGGTAGCTGTGGAGAGCAGCCTTCAGGCTAAGTCTTTAGAGGAATGTAAAGCAGCTTGTTTTACCTTATAATCTCTTGAATCACTAAATGAAAGGACACCACACAGGTATATATATAAAATATATATGTATTTATTTCTAACACACTCTACTAATCTCTTTATGAGATTAGAAGTCAGGAACATATGCACAAATCAATGTTTCACAACAAATTAAGCACTTATATGGCTGGGGCCCTAGGGGCGTACCAGACCATATACTAAAAAAGAGGTATAAGAAGAACGACTTGAGAAGGGAGAAGGCCTAGGGCCTTCAGAAGCACTGGGGCCTCACTAATCCACCCAAGGCAGGTAAGTAAAGGACCCACGGGTGACGCATGCAGTGTGAGAACACAGCTGCAGATCCCAATAGACTTCAATGGAGCAAGTCGCGGTTGAAATTTTAAAGTTTTAGGATACTTCGGGAGAGTCTATAAGCAAGTCACTTACAGGGTAAGTAGTTCTAGAGCCAGCACACACAGGAGCACCGTAGTACAGGAGTTACCTCACCCAAGGAAGCCGGGTGCATAGGTGTCTTTTGGTGTCGGGTCGCGGCGTCGTTTTCAATGGGAGCCAAAGAAGACTTGCTGCTTGTGAAGACAGAAGAAGTGTTCGGTGGAATCCAAGGCTGCATTCAGAAGAAGGAAGAGCTGAAAGCAGAGGAGACAGTGTTCAAAGTCACTTGCCAGTGACCCGGGCCCAGGGAAATGGATGCTCACAGTCGTCGGTGATTTCAGGTGATTATGGGTGTCTTGACTCTTTAGCCACGAGGTCCAGGAGGTGTCGACAGCAACCAGGAGCCGGATTCGGCGTGTCCCACAAAGTCTGCAGCTTACTGCGGTGTCGGCACTCGGATTGGAGCCAACAAGCCTTGGTAACAGCAAGTCTCGTGGAAAGTGTAAAAAGTCAGCGGTGCAGACCAGCAAGGTCTGAGGGACTCACCCAGTGAGGGTAAGTCAGGGAAGGCCTGGAGCAATCAGGGGAGCCCTTTGGTGCTGTAGAAAAGTCTCCAGGGGACCCACAAGCCAGCTAGCAAGGGATCGTAAAGACGCCTCAGGAGGATTCACTTCACCACTCTGCAAACGCACCTCCTGGCGTGCTCTTGGTTAGGGGATGAAGTCCCCATGCCTCCTGAGGGTCCCTGGGGGCCAACTAGCCCTCCTGTAATCTCTAGTAAGCCCCTCACTGCTGGATTGCTGAGAATGGTCAGAGGCCACGCCCCCTTTCTACACCACTCTGCAATCGGGCCTCCTGGTGCACTGGGATGAAGTCCACTTTAGTCCTGAGGTCCTCAGGACACAAGAGGACATCATCACCCCACCAGCAGTGAAGCAAGAGGCACGTTTGCAGGGTGGTGTAAAGAGGGACGTGGACTTGGACCACCTCTCAGCAATCCCACTTTGTGGTGCTTACTGGAGGTCTGAACTCACAAAAAAGAGAGAAGGGCTAATAAAAGGGCCAGGGACGTTAACCCAACTTCGGTTGAAAATGTTCTGTTCCTGCCCTAGCCACTATGTGGAGATAGTTAACTAAGGAGAAACAAAACAGAGGGAAAATCAAAAGATTTTTTAATACTGCCATCACCCACTATGCAGTGGCATGCTTCATCATAGGGCCGCTGCAAACGTCCTGGCGCAGACCAACGCACTGGACGGAGCTTACAGGAGGTACCTGGTGGCCTAGTTGCCCCTAAGTATCCTTAGGATTCAAGGGGACTTAATCCCCCCACCCAAAACGCGCCTGGAGGTGCGTTTGCAGAGTGGTGCAGGGAGGGGGCGGGGCCTCCATCAAGATGCTGGTTTCTATTTCCTGTCTTGTTTTTGGAAGGGGGCTGTGTGGCCCCCTTCCCTTAATACTTTGGGGGCCCTGGGGACCCCATCCCCCAGGGCCTGAGCATTTAAAAAAGGGAAGGCAGCCACCCTCCCGAGGGTGATTTTGGCCCCGGGGACCCCATCCCCTGGTGCATGGCCACTTCTTTTTTTTAAACCTATATTTAAAGGATTGGGGCAGCGGGCCCCCCTCCTGAGGCCATTTTCTACCCCAGGGACCCTATCTCCGGGGCCTGGCCCCAGGTTGTGGACAGCGAGGGGAGCCCCAATGTCCCTGTGGTCCCTGCCGGCTCCCCGCTTACTGTGGGAGCCGGCATTGCTTTTGGACAAGGGGAGCTGCAAACAAGCAGCTCCCTTTGCCCAAAAGCAATTCTGCTTTGTTTCATGGAAGCAAGAGCAGGTTTCCTGCTCTCGCTTCCATGAAGCAAAGCAGTGTTTGCTATGGCAGGGCAGGAGCAGTGCTCCCACCCTGCCATAGCAAATTGCAATGTCCCGGGGACATTGCTGGAGCTGGCCCTGGTGGGTGGTGGTCCCTAGGGCCATCTAGGGCTCCACCAAATGGCCCCCTCCAACAAGTTTAAAGCCCCGGGGAGATGGTGGTCCCCGGGGCCGGGGGTCTGCAACAGACCCCCATATTAGAATAATTAGTGCCCAGGGGAGGTGGGGGTCCCCAGGGCAGTGTGGCAGGGCTCGAGCCCACCCACAATTACATTTTAAAGGTAGCTCTGCTGAGGGGGTGGTCCCAAGGGCTGCGGGGGGCCGTATGGCCCCAGGGCTGCGGGGGGGTGTATGGCCCCATGCATTTAAAGCATGTAGCTCCAGGGAGGTGGTGGTCCCCGGGGCTTGGGGGAGCTCCCCGCCCTAAAAAATTAAACCCCGGGGAGGTGGCAGTCCCCAGAGCTTGGGGCGGCCCGTGAGGCCCCCCTGCCCAAAAATATTTAATGCCCCAGGGAGGTGGTGGTCCCTGGGGCAGGAGCACCCCCAAGCATTTTTAAGAAAAAGCCCCAAGGGAGGTGGCAACCCACAGGGCTGCAGGGGCCCCCGCGGGCCCCCACGACATAATTATGTATTGCCCCAGGGACCTGGCCCACCTGGGGGCTTAAAAGAAACGAAGCACGGGAGTCAGCGCTTCATTTTTTTAAAAAAATGTCTGCCGGATTCGCGGATCCTACGCGAATACAGCTGAACTTTTTTTTAAATATGCTTTTTTTGGCCCTGACCACCTGACCAGGCCTAGGGGGTCGGGGTGTTTCTACCCTGTCCCCTTTTCTTTTTTTAATAGTTTTTTACTGTTTCCTTGTGACTCAGTTCAACCAAGTCACAAGATGGCTGCCAACACTTCCTGGTTTGAAGTGTTAGCAGCCAATCAGAATCAAGCTTGTGCTCGGGAGGGTTCGCGGATCCACCGCGGTTACCAGATATCGATTTTTTTTTTATTTCTCAGGAACTACTGAACGGATTTACACCATTTAAAAAAAAAGAACACTTTCTGAACCAAAAGCTACCTTTTTGACAAATTTGGTGTGATTCAGTTCAGCAGTTTGGGTTGTAGCTTTGTCTAAAGTTTCCTATGGAAATAACATGGAGAAAACGTGTTTTGGGACCCCCCTTTTTTCTCGGGCCCCACTTGACGAATAACTCCGAAACTTTCAAGACAGAAGCTGACCGGAGCAGGGCATTTGTTTTAACATTTTGGCAAAGATTCATCAAACGGCACTTAAGATATTGGCAAAAGAAAAAACGCTCTTCCTATGGAAACTAGGTCCTAACTATAACTACCTACTGGCGACCGCCAGTAGGTGTTATACATATATATTATCTACTGGCGGTCGCCAGTAGATAGTTATAGTTAGGACCGTGTTTCCATAGGAAATCTGAAAATTCTATTTTGAATAACTTTGGCGCCGGTTGACGAATCCTCGCGAAATTTTCAAAACTAATGGGGCGCTCTGCTCAGCTCCTACCCTGAAAGTCTCGGGGCGATTCGTCAAGTGGGGGCCGAGAAAAAAGGGGGGTCCCAAAATTCGTTTTCCCCATGCATTTTCCCATAGGACCTTTAGTCGAAGGTACAGCCCGAACGGCTGAACAGAATTACTTGAAATTTGGCAGAGAGGTAGTCCTCAGGTCAGGGAAGTGCCTTTTGCAGGTCTGGTGTCAATCTGTTCAGTAGTTCCTGAGAAAATAGCATTTAAAAGCATATAAATATCTATAAGCGCTCACCGTGCGCGCACTGTGCGACCACCGTGCAAGCACCCTAACGTGCGCGAGCGTAATTCTGATTGGTGATTACATGTTAGTCAACATTCGAATTGGTCGAAATCAGGAAGTGTCGGCCGCCATTTTGTTTGTTTTCAGTGCGAGAGTGAAAAAGGAAGGTGGCGAACGTGAAAAGGGGGCAGGGTAGAGAGTTCCTGACCCCCTAGCCTTTGTCAGGGGGTCCCTGAAGGAACCCGAAGGCAGAAATTTTTTTTTTTTTCTTTTTAACTCGCGGGGGTTTGCGCTCCGTGCACGCACGGTGAAAAACCAAAAAAAATAATAATAATAATTTAATACGTAGTTTATTGTAAAATAAATATATAAAAAAAATAATAATACATACATAACTTAGCATTTAAAAAACCGTACAAATTCACTGAAAAAACCATAGGTTTCATACACGTTATAGTTAGGAATTAGCATTTAAAAAACCTTGCAAATTCACTTAAAAAACCACAGGTTTCACACGTGTTATAGTTAGGTGGATATTTCACTCGTAAAAAACCAATGAAATTCCCCCGTTCTAGTTAGTTCAGATAACTATAACTCGCGCGGCCGCCACTCTATCACAAGGATGATGTCATCAGTGATGTCATGAGTGATGTCACTGACCATGTCATGAGTGATGTAATATGTGACATCATCAGCAGTGCATTGCGGGCGCGCGAGTTATAGTTATCTGAACTAACTATAACGGGGGAATTTCATTAGTTTTTTACGAGTGAAATATCCACCTAACTATAACATGTGTGAAACCTATTGTTTTTTAAGTGAATATATATATATATATATTTACACATAATCTTTTTAGGTCAAGCCTAAAATCAGCTGCATGCGTTGCTCTTCGTGGCATGCTGTAATCCATCTGTGGAGTTTGAACACACCCCCGGTTTTGGATTGGTTGCTTGGGCTGCCTTTACAAATTCTATTGCTTTCATTGGTGAACAGTGTTCACTTGTCCTGCTTTGTGTCCGTTTCGTTACTGCCCCTGCTACATGGATCCTTTCACCAATGCCCATATGTTTCCTTATAGTGTACTACTTTTTCTGTGTGCCGTCTACTCCCCAATGGTGGGTGCACAGGCTGCCTCCAGACCTAGTTCCCTTTATCTGCCCGTGCCTTCCCCCAACACCTCCTGCTTTTCGCTTTGGAAGCATCTGTTGGTAATTGTTCATGAGTTTAAGTGCCTTTATTTATTTATGTATTGCGTAGCTTCGACTTTAAATTTGAAGAGCGAGCACCACACTTCAACACATACGCCTTTATTTCTACATGGCATGATTGGGTTTGCCTTTGATATTGCAATGCGAAGATTTCTAAATATCTTCCCATGGTGTTGCAGATGTTGTTGTCAAAGCTGGAACCGTGCGGGATAAACACTCCCAGTGTTTAGAATCATACCCTCATGTGTTTTGCGGCCATTATAACGTGTATACCTTCATTTCATTCCGAGCAGTTGTCCTGGGCGTTGGGACACTTGGGTGCCTTTCAAAAGGCCTGAAAAGTGTGTTCCCACCACTTTCTGAGACTCGAGGAATGGGAAAGGTGGACAGATTTTGACCTTCAAGCCCAGCTAGGGCTGACGTAGCAAAACAGATGACACGCTGTGAACATGTATGACTTGCAGGTCAGACAACTGCCAGTAATACATATGTACAGGGCCTCTGGATTTATGTGGGAATAAAAGGGAAATTAAGCATCATGTTTTGTGATAGTATCGCCTCATTATTTTGTCATTTTTACGCAGTTGAGCACTGGGTAAAGGTTTTACCTCATTAGTTCCAGTTTGACACTCACAACAAACAATGGGCAAAAGATAGGTGACTAAACAACTTCTTTGAAGGGTTTTCTACTACATGGCAACATGACTGCGTTTCACAAATTCTTTGATAAAATCTGGAGAGTATGTAGCAGATGATAGATTATATGGCAAATCCAAAATAATGTGGAAAATGCCACAACCACAAAAATCGCATAATTACAGTGGCCCTACATATATACGATGTCGGCACACCCCTCCAATGTAGTGCACTTTTTATTTAACAGCCCTTCCTGTGCTAACAGCGGAACCAAAAGATAAGACCAAGGGTATGTGTTCTGACGCAGTAGTAGGATGCTGACCAGAAACCTTCATACTAGAGGTGTAATCCATTGTTCCTGTTTTATTTTCATTATTTATTTTGAATGCCTCACGATGACTATGCATTCTGCGCCAACGTATCCTTACCTACATAGTTTTTCATTTTTACAATTTATAGCAATACAGAGAAGGAGTTAAGCATTACCTTAAATTATACTTAACTGATTTATTTATCTTCATTTTTGAAATGTTATTCGAATCAACTAATTAATAGTTTGTGTAAAATAACGTGGTCCGAGTTCATTGTTTTAAAAAAGATTCTCGTCAAGCGGCGTGATTTCAACTGTTTACATTTCTCCTTGAAAACTTTAACATTTTTATGTCGACACAGGTGCATGCAAAGCATCTACAGTTTGCCAATAGCACTGAAAGTTTTGGGCATTTAAAGTGGTAAGAAGTAGAGAGAAAAGGATTGCGGTTACTGTTAAATGATTGACGCAAAATATATCAAAGCTAAATGTCCACCTGGCTGAGTAGGCATCCAGCATATATCCCCCACAGTAGAGGGTGTAACTTACCATTGGCTGCTTGAGTGCTGCCACAGAAATCTTGACAAGGTGACAAAGTAAATTACAGTCTTTTGCTGTGTCCCAAACATTTGGAGCTAAAGTCTCAAAAATATCCACCTAATGCTAGATGTTCTTCCCTTTGAGAAGACCCACGTGACTGATCCTTCTTAGGTATGGAATTACCCAAGACCTTTAGATTTTTCAGCCTGTCTGCTTTGTCCATTGGTCCTTAGTAGTGATTCTTATTCTGCCCACTGCAGCACACAACGTGGGGCAATGGGACAGCTCATCCCTACACAAAGTAGTTTGTTTTAGTATCTGAGACTACAGTGGCAACATGTGATTTATTTTTTTAGACTAAAAAATATGTTTGCTTTCAGCAACGTATTTCTGGTCTTATGTGAGTGTGAGGTTTTCAATTGCTTACCATAATTTAAATGGAACAGGATCTTTTATATCCCCTAGGATGTAGTAGTCCCAATTGTTGCTTGTGATTGTATATATAGGCATTGACAGAAGGGGAATGCTTCATAGATTGTTCCACGAACGCCATATGTGACATATTTCAGGCTATCAATTTACGATACTTTTACATAAAACAAAGTAATCTAGGCAGTGCTCATCCTGCAACTATGGCTTGGATTGGGTTTATATTTTGGATCCTCTTTGAACAGCCCTATGTTAGACACTTTACAACACCTTGCAAGGATAGATGATTTCTGAAACATTCTTTACCTCTCACTCCCTGCGGCTACTCCTGTTTATCATTCCAGTCAATGTGATAAAACCAAATGTATCGGTTTCAGTTTTGAAGAACTCATTGCTCAAGGGAGATGGGGCGGTGTTTTAGCATTCCTTTCCATACATGTTCTCCCTGAGCTGCTTTGCTCGACACAGCAGATGCCTGCTTGTGCATTTGCTACAGCAGGGCTGTGCTGCAACAAAACACATTATGAGACTCCATCCTACGAAATTTACAAAAACACCAAGATTTTTCTAGCTTGTGGTGATTTAGGTGAATAGTAGTTTGGAAATATCCCCAGCGTCACTCCTGTATCATAGCAAATTGTAAAATAAACCCATGCTTGCACACCCGTAATAAAAAGCGCATTTGCCCTACCCACAAAGATCGAATTTCAAATCATGCACGTTCTGTTTACGCACCAATTTTCATTCCTGCACTCCTTTAATATCTCAGTGGCACATACTCTTGGGGGAAAACAAACAATTTATAGCCCAGAAAAGTGATTTCGCAGTGGTATTAATGACCTACTTTTTAAAGGCCAATGTCTCAATCAAAAGAGAGAAAAAGAGCATTTTAAAAGTTGCATTTTACACACACTTTACAGTAGTATCAGACTGCATGACCCAGTGTGTAGCAATGGTATAGCTATTCAATCCCTGGCAGCACAGCACCCAGGATAATGTGCTGCAGGGCTAAACACGTATAAGGTCCCAAAGCCGAGACCTATTGGCTATACCAATGCTTGTTTATATAGTGACCGGAGTTTAATATTAACAATGACTATTCATGCCTGGGTGTCCTTTTATAGGAGGGTGGATGGGCACTATAAAAATAATTATACTAGTGATAATTATGGGGAGGGGCAATAAAGGACTTCAACGGTCCGAAAACCTTCAATTTATCAAGATGTTTCTGCTCCATTCTTACAGGCAAAATTGGTCTCAGGCATCCAGCAGGACAAAATAAAATTGTCAATGGCCCAGTACGATTCTAAGACTTCATAAACAAAAATGGCTTGCACAATTATTTATATGCAATAGGGAAGGCTACTTGCCTGTCCGGTAACTGGCACAAAAGTATCAGAGATACCAACCCGTATGGGTGTATTAATCAAGCCCCTTGGGCATTACAAGCTTCCGCACCCGAAAGTCTTGACTAATGATTGCCCAGGACCTATACTCGACACCTGTAGGTACACAATGAGCTGAAACCTCCATCCTGCTTGGTAACCAGAAATAAAGGTAAATTGAATCCTGTGACCCTTTCCTCTAGTGGCACCACTTCTACTACCCATTTGTTGAATAGGCTTCTGGCTACAAGATCAAAACGTGCACCCGGGGGTACTTCATTGGACGAGGGTGGTATGTTGGGGAGACCATCACCCTTGCGAATACACCATCTGACCACAGAACAGGCAACTTTAGGATTCACTTTGACGCATACAAATGTCCCTGACAGATCAGAGAAGGCTTTATAAAAAAAAAGAATTACAGACAAGGGAAAGCCTAATGGGCCTGATAAGGCCCTGGGCTAGAAAGCCTGTTCCGGTGAAACCTACAAGGTAAGACTATAATCAATTGCTTCTCCCAGCACCCCATACTGCAAATCCCCACAATCACACCCAGATGTAGACAAGCCAGACACTCACCTCATTCAAACTACAGACCCAACCTCCAACATTTCCCACTAACTACAACACACCCTTAAAACTACATTCCAACTTATGCTCATCAACGCTCAATCTGCAGAACTTACTCCACGCACCAGATGTCACAGACCTCATTACTTTTCACAACCTTGACACCCTCTTTGTCAAGGAAACATAGTCCCCTGCTCATTCTAGATGTCTGTCTTTCCACAGTATCCATCATGTAGATTACACACATAAAAGGAAGGAAATGCTGCTGTTATCCATTAGTCCTGCTGGTCATGTACACTAGGAAAGCAAGTAACACACAACTTCATCGGGGACAGAACCTGAGGCTGAATTTACCTGGTGGGGATTCCGTTGCTGCCCCGTCCGCTTTGCCAGTGATTTTCGCCGCTGCTCCTGGGTCCTACACGCTGGTGTCTCCCCTGCCGCCGCTGTTTCATCTCGCGGCCGAGAGCGGAGGAGACTACAGCTCCCAGGCACCACAGCGGCCGGTGACGACACCCACGCGCCCGGAGGCGCACAAAAGGACGAGGCTCCCTCGGGGGAGCGGGGGACAGAACCTGAGGCTGAATTTACCTGGTGGGGATTCCGTTGCTGCCCCGTCCGCTTTGCCAGTGATTTTCGCCGCTGCTCCTGGGTCCTACACGCTGGTGTCTCCCCTGCCGCCGCTGTTTCATCTCGCGGCCGAGAGCGGAGGAGACTACAGCTCCCAGGCACCACAGCGGCCGGTGACGACACCCACGCGCCCGGAGGCGCACAAAAGGACGAGGCTCCCTCGGGGGAGCGGGGGACAGAACCTGAGGCTGAATTTACCTGGTGGGGATTCCGTTGCTGCCCCGTCCGCTTTGCCAGTGATTTTCGCCGCTGCTCCTGGGTCCTACACGCTGGTGTCTCCCCTGCCGCCGCTGTTTCATCTCGCGGCCGAGAGCGGAGGAGACTACAGCTCCCAGGCACCACAGCGGCCGGTGACGACACCCACGCGCCCGGAGGCGCACAAAAGGACGAGGCTCCCTCGGGGGAGCGGGGGACAGAACCTGAGGCTGAATTTACCTGGTGGGGATTCCGTTGCTGCCCCGTCCGCTTTGCCAGTGATTTTCGCCGCTGCTCCTGGGTCCTACACGCTGGTGTCTCCCCTGCCGCCGCTGTTTCATCTCGCGGCCGAGAGCGGAGGAGACTACAGCTCCCAGGCACCACAGCGGCCGGTGACGACACCCACGCGCCCGGAGGCGCACAAAAGGACGAGGCTCCCTCGGGGGAGCGGGGGACAGAACCTGAGGCTGAATTTACCTGGTGGGGATTCCGTTGCTGCCCCGTCCGCTTTGCCAGTGATTTTCGCCGCTGCTCCTGGGTCCTACACGCTGGTGTCTCCCCTGCCGCCGCTGTTTCATCTCGCGGCCGAGAGCGGAGGAGACTACAGCTCCCAGGCACCACAGCGGCCGGTGACGACACCCACGCGCCCGGAGGCGCACAAAAGGACGAGGCTCCCTCGGGGGAGCGGGGGACAGAACCTGAGGCTGAATTTACCTGGTGGGGATTCCGTTGCTGCCCCGTCCGCTTTGCCAGTGATTTTCGCCGCTGCTCCTGGGTCCTACACGCTGGTGTCTCCCCTGCCGCCGCTGTTTCATCTCGCGGCCGAGAGCGGAGGAGACTACAGCTCCCAGGCACCACAGCGGCCGGTGACGACACCCACGCGCCCGGAGGCGCACAAAAGGACGAGGCCTCCTCCGCGTCGCGGGACGCGCGCGGGCGTCGCCGGGCTGAGCCCGGGCAGAGGGCGGGCCGTCTGTGGCCGTCCGGGGCAGGACGAGGCTGGGCTGGGCCCCCCCCTTGCTTCGCCAAAGCCGTACAGGTAGTTACATAAATTATGGTGAAACGCACGAAATCTATACCTGCTAATACTGCTACCCCTATTGAGCTGCCCACATCGATTGATGTATTACTGGCTAATGCCCTCACCATGGTTACCAACGAGATTGCGGACACCGAACGTAGGATGTCCTTTGGACTTCCTACTACTACCTTGTTAAACTCCCAGTCCCTTAACGATTCTCCCACTTTGGGTCTCCCCCTCTCCCCTAGAGTAACAGTCATCAAAACATCAGCACAAACTGATATTGTAACTCCCATTACTGATACAACCAGCTTGGTGACTGTACCTGGAACCGTTCAACTAGCGGAATCCGCACCAGACAAAACAACACGTCCTGTCACAACAACAAGGGAGAAACGTAAGAGAGGCCCAGTGAAATGTACCATAAACAAAAGGAAACAACCAAGTCACAGCAGAAACCAACCCACCCCACAAAGTTTATGGAACAAAAATAAAGGAAATGACTGTGAAATAGTGTTATCAGGCTCCATTGAGGATTTATCTTCATAACTTTCACCATCGGATGAAGGAGCGGGAAGACCTACCGTTCCTGCCTGTAGTCCCGAGTCTCCCGCCCGGGATAAGGGTACATGTGAGGTCATTAGACTATGCGATGAGATTGACAATTCGGTCAGTACCCAGACTGAGCATACTGACCGTAATATCCAATCCAAAGTCAATGGTAACCTGGTTGAAACTATCGTTGACACCATTTTTAAGCAAGTCGAAATTCAAATAGCTAAGCAATTTAATCTCGTTTTTAAAAGACTGGACAAAATTGAAACCCTTGTAAAAAAAGAGGAAATTAAAAGGAAAGGCACTATGAGTGCGGATGTCGCCCGGGGTGAAAAAATTATGAACAAATTAGAATCATTATGCATTGATCTGAGGGAGGGAGGTTTGACCATTACTAATGACCCCGGCCATGGTAACACTAAAAGCTTAACAGCGGTTAAAGCCGTTCCTTCTAGCAGTACTTCAACCAATATCCAACCCGCACTGACTAAGGGCCCAAATTATGATTCTTTTGGAGCAGCAGGAAGAGCTATTACTAATACTGTGAGCTCGGACGCCAATCCTACTATCACTTCATCAGTAACCCGAAAAGATAGGACAGGCAATAAACCGGAGAGTGTAAGCGCAAGTAGAGGTGCGACAGTAAGAAATAGCACCACTAATAATTCAGGACCATCACTTCACTTACCCCCAGAAGCCTGCCCATATGTTCTTGTGCTAGCTGGTGTACCAGCCCTTAATGAAAACCAAAGTGAGTCATGGCAACAATTGCACAATAAATGCATTGATTGGCTGACTAAACATAAAGGGGCAAGATGGAACATATCCAATGAGATTATATCAACCCGTCGGGTAAGCTGGGTGGGCCCACAACACAAAAATATCAGTGGGGACTGCATAGTGATTAACTTCCGACACCCGAGTTCAGTAAGATTCTTTTTATACATACATGATACCTATGCCAATACATCGACTGCAATAACTCTTCACCCACTGGGCCATTTTTATAGGCCTCCACACAGAATATTCCAAACGGCCCCTAACACAATTCCTTTATCCAACAGATTTTCCGCCCTATCTGAATTAGGTAGCCTAGATTGACCACTATTAACTTTCCCCACTACACTGGATAAGGCTACTAGTACAATGCCTTTGGAAAGGGCAAAATTCATAAACACTTCTGAGTCCTGTCCAGATGGTTTAATTTCACCCCTTGTAGTACGCCCCCATCTTCCCATCGCCCAGCCCTCTCGCATTACTAATCCATCAATTGATACTCTCAGTATCATTAGTTGGAATATTGCTGGCCTCTCAAGCAAGATGAAAATTAAAGAATGGGTTACATGGATAAGTCATTTTGATGTGGTAATGCTGCAGGAAACATGGTGTACATGTCCTCAATTACTAGAGGTTTTTTTTGCTCATAACCTTACTGCTTTGCCCTCTGTTTCGGGGCGACCAAGTGGTGGTTTATCCATCTGGGCAAAAGTTTCTAAAGACGTGAAAATTGAACCTTTACATGTGGTCAGTAAACATCTGATAGCTGTGAAATATGTTGCAAGGTTAAGAATTTGTCTCATAAACTTTTATAATAATGATTTTATTAACCATCCAAATCCTACTTTTTTGGAACTGTTTAATTTTATTGATGAAGTTGCAAATGGGGAAAAGTTTGGCCAATTTGATGGCATTTGTGTTGGTGGAGACTTTAATGCCCACATCCACCAAACATCATTGCCCTGTAGACGAGGTACCGAATTATTGGATTTATTACATAGCAGGGATTTAGATGATGTAATGAGCCTATGTGGATCCTCCGAGGGAATTGAGCCGGCCCCTACTTACATTGGCCGTGGTAGTTCATCTACGATTGATTACATGTTTATCTCTTCCCTCCTTAGTGAAGTGCTATTTAGCTCTGAGGTTGTTAATAGCCCATATAGCGATCATCTGCCCATAGTAATCCAATTTAAATCTATCAATAAACCTATAGGCCCTTGTGAGACAGGAGCCCAAAACATCACTGTCTCTACAGACAGGCTTAGGATTGTCTGGAGAGGGGTCGACAACCATGAGATCCTATCTACTGTGATCAGGAATAATCCTCTGTTGATCTCCAAATGTTTAGCATTCGATGGCCCCGACATAATTAAGTCTTTTTGTGATTTATGCATAGCTATAAAAAGGGCAATATCCAGACCGTCAAAAAAACATAACGTAACCGATCAAAGATGGTTTGACACCAATTGCTCGAGGGCCAACAGAGAACTCAGAAAGGCCTTGGCAGTTAAACCCCGTGATGTGCCCCTTGTCAGTTCACTGCGCTTTAAATATAAATACGCACTAAAAGTCAGAACTGAGGAGCTTTTAATAAGTCACTGGGATAACCTAACGAAATCTGCTGCCCTAAAAGACTCAACCGGGTTTTGGAGAAACGTAAAGAACTTGAGAGCCCTGGGAAGTAACATCACCCCAATCAACTGCAATATCACAGGAGACTCATGGCTCTCCCACTTTTCGAAATTATATGCGGAAGATGGAGATCATACCGAGGATAATTTCCCAGACAGCACCATCGTTATAACACTAGAGGAGGTAGAGGAAGCTATTGGAAATAGTGCCGGTAATAAGGCACCAGGCCCGGATGGCCTGTCTATCGACCAGATTAAATCCAATATAAGCTTCTGGGCCCCCTTACTCTGTAATCTTTTTAACAACTTGAGTAAGAAATCTATCCCCCCGACTTGGTCCAGTAGTACTATTGTACCTATTTTCAAAAAAGGAAATATGTTGGACCCGGGGTGTTATCGACCAATATCGTTGATCGATAATACCCTGAAGGTCCTTGGCAGGGTCTTATTTGATAGAATTAGCACATGGGCAGATGACAACTCTATCATCCACCGCTGCCAGTTAGGCTTTAGGAGCAAACTTGGCACGGTGGAACAATGCCTGAACCTCAATCTTATAATGGCCAAATACACAAGAGCTAAACAATCCCCTCTGTATTTTGGGTTCATGGACCTAAGCTCAGCATTTGATTTTGTAAACCGCTCCCGCTTGTGGTCCATTCTCTTAAACTACGGCTTAGATGAACCACTAGTCCACTTTTTGGCCAACCTCCACTGCAACCTGAAGGCCCGCGTCCGAATAAATAATGAAGGCGAGGTCTCAAACGAAATTTTAATAGGCAAGGGGGTCAGGCAGGGCTGCGTTCTGGCCCCCTTGCTTTTTATATTATACATCAATGAATTAACCCATTCTTTATGCAACCTGACAAAAGACGTTCCTATGATTAATAAGAAACCAATCCCGGCGTTACTCTACGCGGATGATGCGGTACTTATAGGCCGCACCCCGAACGCCCTACGTATTTTAATTTCGGGATTTGTCGACTATATGTTTGACTTAGGTTTGTGCACTAATTTCAGCAAATCTTTTATAATGACCTGTGGTCCTAAAAACTATAAAATCCCAAAGATCGTGATAGGTCAAAACTCCTTAAAAAGCACTTGCACTTTCCCATATTTGGGCCTTCTATTTTCTAATAGTGGCTCGTGGCAACCCCACGTTGCAATGGGGAGAAATAAACTCTCAAAATCGATCAACTCTGTTATCTCTCTCCGCCAACCACGCCAGGCGGACGTGGTTCCCAGCCTATTACAAATTTATCGGAGCCAATGTCTCCCAACTGGCACATACGGGGCTGAAGTTTGGGGGTTTTCGAACTGTTCCGAATTACAGAGAGAAGAGAACAGATTTTGCCGGAAAATTTTGGGGGGAGTCATTTGTGCACCAACTACTGTATGCCATAATGAATTAAAACTACATTATGTTGAGGATTTTATAAGAGCCAGACCTGCACTGTTCTGGTTAAGGGTCTGGAAAAACCCGGCAGCTTCCCTGTCCCGCGAGATTATTATGGACTGTCTAAATTGCGAGAATGTCAACTTAATTCCCTGGATTAATGCGGTAGAAAAGAGCCTCATGAGTGTTAATTATGGTCATCTCTTTACAAACCCCGACCAGATTGATGGCTCCCATAAAAATTTAGTGAGAAGGGCACTCTATCAGCATTATCACATAGAGAGGGAAAGAGTAGATTCTGTGAAACCATCTACTATCAGTTATCTACAAATCCAGGAATTATCCCTTGAACTCCCGATGTTACCTCAGCCCTATTTACGCAAAAAATTGGGCAGATGGAAGAGGACCCTACTCTTCAGATTCAGGGATCGGAGTATTATTAATCTAATTTGTTTTCCATTGGGGTACATTAAAAATCTGGAAAAATTAAATTGCCCATGTGACCATGGTGGAACCCAGAGTATGTTACACTTTATTTTTGGCTGTGGTTTTTACATGAAGTTTACAAGGCATTATTTAATCCCCTATTGTAGAAAACATGATTTGACCGACCTCAATCACGCCTATAGACATTTTTTAATGTTGGGATCTGATGAGTTAATTTTTAGAGTTAGCAATTTTCTTAATGCTATTGTATGCTCTCGCAGGTCCTTGAGAATCGATTAATTTTATACCAAGATATGCACTTTGCACTTTAAAACGTGATTTGCACTAACCTAATGTGTCATAACGCATTTGTCTTGTTTTCATGATAACTATATTTATCCTTTGCTATACACCGCTATATATTGTATCTAAGGTGGTTCTATGCATTGTATAGTATAAAGGCCATTCGAGTTTTCATTGTTGTTTTTATAAATTATATTTGTAAATAATAAGTTGCGGCCCAAAATTGTAGTATTACATGTGTATTTTTAAAATTTACTTTGTGCTTTTATGGATGGTATTTGAAATCCGAATAAAGTCTATTTGAATTGAATTGAATCATCGGGTTGCTGACATGCCATATCCCACTCAATGAAAATCAGAATTCCACCTTCTGATTTACAGGCTTTCTGGGCAGAACAAGGACTTCTCAGATCTCTGTGCCACCGTGTCTATCTGTCATGCTCAGACCATCCTCTTGGGAAACTTCAACATCCCAGACTACAAGTTCAGAAAAAAAGCAATACCATAAGAAACCCTCAACGTGGTATAGCATGGAACACAACCAACACACTCCAAAGGCCACATCTTTGACCTTGTCTTCTCAGCACCACCAATAATCCAGAGCAGCCACCCACATTCCCTGACTTGACTGCCCATTTCAACATCCATATCTAGTTGCCAGCATCCTACTAGCAAGCCAAGGTCGACCCAAAAAGAAGACCAAACTTTCAGATTCTTTGAAGGCTTCTACATAGACAAGCTAATGCATGAACTAATCTTTAACCTCCCCGACTCCCTATTCAACACCAGCACCCTTCTAAAAAACTTCAAGATTTTTTGGGAAAACTATGAACATCCACTGCCCAATAAAACACTAAAGAGCAAGCTAAAGCGTTTCACATCCTGGTTCTCTAAAAACCTTGCAAACAATAAATAATCCATCCACAGACAGGATAGAAAGAAAATGGAGACAGCGAAGTCCCAATGATCTCATAATACTTAAATCCCTCGGTGCAATACACAGACAGCTTATCACATCACCTGAAACAAATACTATACAAACAATCAATGAAGCCACCAACAGAAGCAAAACACTTTTCAAGACAGTCAAGCACTGCATTAAACCCTTGCCACACTCACCTATTACTCACTCTACAGAAACATCAAATGCCAGCAACCTTTTCTTCAGTGAAAAAATACAGTTGATCTCACAGCACACAGACGATATCAATCCTACTTCATCTCTCACACCCACTCCTTCTCTTAGAATCCCACAATGGTCAGCATTCAATGCCCTATCTCTCCCAGAACTGACTGACATAGTCAAGTCCCTCAAAGCCACTTCTCATGAAAATGAGCTCTCTTACACCACCTTACCATTGTCAATGTCTGCCTCACTAACTGCATTTTCCCAGAAGCTCATGAGTGGCCAGATCATCCAACTCCTTTAAAGAAAAAAACACCTACACTAGACCCCGATGACCTCGCCAGTTACTGGCCCATCACTCACCTAGCATTCACCTGCAAGAAAGATCAAAGAAAAAGCAGGTACGTACCACTCCGAGATCACATCAATGCTAACCATCTCATGCAAGACTACCATTCTGGCTTCTGGTCACACAGCAGCACAGAGACCGCCAACTTACACATCATAGATGCCCTCTTGACCACAGATGAAGAGGACCCCTTCCTCCTGATATAGCTGGATATCTCAGCTGCCTTTGACAGTCAACCATCCCACCCTCGTATGCACCCTTCAGTCACAATGGGGTTCAGTGGCAATGTCCTTCACTGGTTTTCCTCCCACCTTTCCAACCAATACAAATTTGTTCACAAGAGGCCTCTAGGTCACAATGATCCCTTTATCATGAGACGTATTCCAAGGTTCCATACTGTCTTCTTCAACCCTTACGTGGAGAAGTTTGGTGCTCCACTAGCAGATAACAGCATCATGATTCTCCAAAATGCTGACAATACACAGCTCTCCTTGAAAGTCTCCTCTGCTTCAGATATTTAACACCTGAAACACTGGTTGCACATAATACAAACCTGGATGTCCAGCATCTACCTGAAGCACTGGCCAACCAAGAAAGAATTCCTATTATTTGCTGTGAGAAAATGTATTATTAGTTGGGGTGGAGGATAGTTCACCACAATTAATAAGGTCACTATTCTTGTAAGGGCCTGTAAGGGTTTCAGTAATTTAAGCCTGAGCTCAATTCCTACTAACAGAGCAGAGAGGCTTAACTTAGGAAAATGTATAAAGCATTTAAAAATACCAAAACACTTAAGAAGCCAAAAACACAACACAATAAAAATCCTGCACCAATTTATAAAAATAAAGAATAATTTATTGAACAAGTGACACCAAATCACAGAAATCCAATAAGGGGCCCAGAGATATGAAAGATATTAAAGTTTTAAATAAAAATAGAGCCAAAAAGCATTAAACAACAACCAATGTGTTCTGGTTGCGCTTACTGAGACCTAGGCGCAATCTAAGACTGACTACTATGGAGAGCTGGTCAGAAACAGGGTTGTTACCGGTCCAACATTTTACCTTCGGACTTAGCTTCTGAAATCGAAGAACAAAATCCTCAGCCGGGCAAGGCAGTAAGCTTTGGCTGAGAAAGGCTCCACGAGGCCAAAAGTTGCCAGACAAGTTCCCAGTGGAGCTGTTGGCTTTTGCACGAAAGCTCTGAGCAGGAGAAATTCAAACATGCACTAAGGGAAGGCCTCTCACCGCCAAATACATTTGGCGCCCTCGCTCTGTGAAGATGTAGTCACTTTTTTGAAGCTCCGATTTCTACAGCAGGGCAAGGCAGCAAGCTGTAGTCGAATAGGGCTCCTTTAGGCCGGATACCTCCTCTGCAACATCCTGCTGAAACTGATTTGTTGAAGTAGAAAAGCACTTAGTGCCTAGCGCAGTGGATTTTACCTTTTGACTTATGCTGACCACCTCTTAATCATTACTGGAAACTGGGGACCACAACGGAATAATTTTTGGAATCTGGGGATACCCACTGAGTAATTCATGAAAACCAGTGACTTCCAACTAAGCTTTTTCAATAGATTAGGCCACATTACAATACATAGAAAATACAGGAACAGCCACCTAACAACTATACAAGCAATGAAATCTTTTAATTCACAAATATAAAAAAATATTTAAAAAAAATAGAAAGTTTAATTGGAAAGTTGAAGCCTTTCTAAATTTAATTTAAGCCACTCATTGTCTATACTATATTCTGTTTCATGCACTTGTACTGCTCTCATTAATCAGTTTGGGGATGCTAACCTAATTTTTAGCTTCCAATTTCAAATTCTTCACAATGTTTTAACATTTTCAATTTGCTTATTTATTTATATACACTTTGTTAATATTATTTAATTTTATAAGCAGTTGCAGACCTCCAGTGTAGGCTTCATGGACCCTCACTAGTCCCTGGACCACAGGTTCAGTCCTAGTAGCAATGTAGCTTCATCAGATTGACATGGAAGGTCTGTCCCAGTCCTACGGAGGAATATGAAGCCAAAAGGTTTTACATGCCAGTTTCTTCAAGATGGTAGTAGTATACTTCGACACAGCCAGGAATAACAGGACCTCAGAAACAGCACTTGGGAGGGGGCCAAAAATCACTCCAGCAGAAACCAACAGTAGGGTTGAGGGCAGGTCTGGGTGGCCTCTTTAGGAAGAAGGGCTTCTTACAGCTTGTTGAGTCCCTGTAGCTTAAATGTTTTCAGCCAACTGACCCTTGGGGTCCACCTCTGTGTCCTGGGTACAAGGAGCAAGTCCAGCCTTTCAGGTCTCCTCACAGGTGTCAATCTTGTTTTGCCTTCCACAGGTCCAGTAGTGTTCTGAATGGGGTGCTCATTGGTACCACATTTATGGCAGGCACTAGCCGATGGGTGGGGCTTCCGTGCCCTTTCTCTAATCAATAAGGAAAAGGTTCCCAGAGGCATCCTACCCATTTCTGCAGCAGGTCCTGTGTGCCCTATTACAAACAACCCCACAGTGCCACACTACCCAAATACAACATAGCAGAACCTTTCTTTCCCTGTGCAGAGAACTGCGTCGCTGGTCACTCAAAACAGATCCAGGAGGCAGTTTCCCTCCCACTGGGACTGGTGCCTAGCTAACCAGTGGGACAAAGAAGGGTTGCAGGCCTAGGTGTTAGCTACATCTGCCTGTGACAGGGTAGGCCTCTTTAAGTTGATCAAGTTCCTGGGCACTATCCAGACAGTCATCCTTTTAGAGGAACAGAATATCTCTCAATGCCTTTGTAATCCACACCTCATTACGGGGGCTATTCAGCTCCTAGGTGACATTTAGAAGTTCACACAAATAGGCTACTAGAGGCCTTTTCCACCTATACACCCAGGATCTGGATCAACATCCCTATATTCATTAGGACTGCTCTAATTTAGGAAAGAGTTGAAGATTTGCTTCTTTAAAGATTACTACATCAAAATGCATTAACAGTCCACAGCTCTGTGTCCTCTCCTATTATTCGCTGACTTTATGATTGCCTTTGATCATGTACAGCTCTCCACTGCCTTTTGGCTTGGTTCACGCAATAGAAATATTATGAGGAAAATGTTGCTTACTCAGTAAGCATCTGTTTGTAACACGTAGTGCTGTGGATTTACATGCTTACCATAAGTTTGCCATCTAGATTGGTGCAAGTTGTTTTCGAGTCACAAGGTGTAGCGATGACTCCTCTCGCTTGCAATGTACATGGTCCTCAACTTCATAGTTAAGATTGTTTTCTGCTTGGCGGGTGAGGATGGAGTGTAAAGGATGATGTATCCTAGTGACATGAACATGCGTCAATAATGTAACATTTAATGTAGACAACTGCAACCAACACAGATTTCGATAGAGGAGGGTGGACTATGTGAATTTACATTACTACATGTCACAGACAGTAAGTAACATTTGCCGTTTTGAGCATGTATTGCCGTAGATACATGTTTAGCAGACTGTAAAGCAGTTTTCCTCCCAAAGCAGTGGCTAAACTGTGTGGGTTGTATTGCTTTGAAATATTGTACACAGAACTGCTTGGCCCACATTAGCTTGTTGTTGGACTAAGACAGCTACACAGTAATGTCTTGTAAACTTACACGTAGCGGCTTTACATATGCCAGCTATAGGTATGTTTCCTAGAAAGACCATTGAAGCTCCTTTTTTAGGAATAAAGTGAGCTTTTGGTAGGATAGGTAGAGTTCACTTAGCTTTAGCGTAACAGGTTAGGATACATTTAACGATCCAACGTGAAATGCCTGATTTAGAAATGACCTTGCCGAAGTGTGGTTTTGAAAATGCAACAAAGAGTTGTGATTTTCTAAATGATTGAGTTCTATCAACATAGTACATAAAAGCTCATTTTACATCTAAAGTGCATAAAGTCTTTTCCGAAACTGAATCAAGTTGTGTGGGAAAAAACTGCTAACTCGATAGATTGGTATAGGTGGAACTGAGACCACTTTTGGTAGGAAAGAACTTATGATTAGTACGTAGTGCCACCTTGTCTATGCAGTTGGATGAATGGTTCTTCTAAAGTTAGTGCCTGAAGTTCACTGACATGTCTGAGTTAAGTGATTGCAACGAGTAATGTAACCTTTCAAGAAAGAAACTGGCGGGGGGAGGAGCCTAGCGCGCAACCAAGATGGCCGCGTAGGCTTGTGGCTCCCGAGGGTCTCCGCAACCTCCCACGTCTATCCTGTCATAATCCTGGTTTTCTCGATGGGCTTCTGTTTATGATCTTGCGCTAAGGTGCCACTCGTTTTCCAAATCGAAATTGGACTCCGGGAACCGGTTTTGTGGCGATCTGAAGTTTGAGGCCTTCTTCGGCCTTGGTCCCGAACTCGAGTTGGTGAAGTGTCCGGGTGCGAAGTGAACAACAGCGGCATGCCAGGTTGGGCCAGCCCCGGACCCCGTGCTTTCACTTTCTGTTTCGTGTTGATCTGCGGAAACTGACGTCGGGACATTGGGTTAGCAGCGCCGAGGACGGAGTGCATAGCCTGATTCTTGAACTGTAAACGGGCCTATTTCAGTTGGTGGCCCTGGTCTCCTGGCCTTCCTCCGGGTGCTGGAGGGTGCTGACCTTGGTGGTCGCCGACGATGACGACGAGAGTGGACGGCGATAAGCTGAAACCCAAGTCTACCCGGAGGGGAGCCTATTCCCAGGCCAACAATATGGACCGCTATGCGCAGCCAAAGGGATCCCCTAGTGGATCACGTAAATCGCTGAGCCGCCCAAGGAGGCCTCGGGCGCATCATCCGAATTGACTCTGCTGGATGTCATGGGGGCCATTGAGGAGATGAAGGCGACTGTGAACCAGCAATTTGATACCTTGGCTAATAAATTGGACTCGGTGTTGATTGATGTCACTTTGGTCAGAGCGGACCTGTCCAAAACTAATGACCGGGTCGACTCATTGACTCAAGCGGCGTCGAGCCTAACGGTAGATGTGGCCGCTTTGCAGACGACGGTGCGGAGGTTGCAGCTCGCCAGTGACCTGACTGATCGTCGCCTTGAGGACTCCGAAAGCAGGGCCAGGCGGAATAACATCCATATTATCGGGGTGCCCGAACGATCGGAGGAGTCTGCTGTGGATCTTTTTGTGGAGGATCTAGTGGTGACTCATCTAGCACCCAAAGGGCTGAGCAAGTTCTTCGCCGTGGAACGGGCCCACAGGATTCCAGGGGGTGCACCGAAGGTGGGTGCCCCCCCGGGGCCTATCATTGCCCGACTTTTAATTTTCGGGATAGAGACGCTATCCTTCAGGCATCGAGGGTGACTGGGCCAGTAAAATTTGAGAATTCTAATGTTAGCTTTTACCCAGACTTCACGCAAGCGGTTCAAAAGCAACGGATGGGATTCTCGGCCATCAAACGGCGCTTGAGAGACATGGAGTTGAAGTATGCGATGCTATTCCCGGCTAAGCTGCGGGTCGAGTTAGATGGTCGCTCACACTTCTTCGACCGGCCGGAGGCGGTGGGAGAGTGGCTGGACGCCCTACCCAGGAGTCGAGGTCGGGAAGGTCGGATGGCGGAGAGCGGAGAGGGTTTGACGGCGTAGGAATGGAACTGTGATCCTGTCGATGGACTGGACTGGTAACGTTTTGCACCTGTGGCTGCACTGGACTCCAGTTTGTAACTCTTTGCCCCGTGGTATTTGGAGGTTGCGGGGGGCTAGCTGGGGCCCTTTCCTCCTTCAGGGTTTTTTTTCTTTTCCCCTTTTTTTTGTCCTTTCTGTAGTGAGTTTCATATTGGGGCGACAGGCACACTGCATGTTGGGGGGGCTGTTCGGGCTCACGCAGGGGTGCAGGGTGGGGGGAGTTCTGTTGGGGTTGATGAGGTGGGGTTGGGGTTTGTTTGTTTGTTTCACAAGGCGGAGTAATGTTTTTTGTTGTGCTATTATGATTGTGCTCTCTGGGAGGGGGATAGTTTGTGCGGGGAGGGATGGGGGGTAAGGGGTTGAGACTTCTTTCATGGAATGTGAACGGACTGGGGGACAGGATAAAGCGGGGGGTAGTCCTGCAGTTCTTGAAACGTATTTCGCCTGACATTGTGTTTCTGCAGGAAACACACCTCATAGGGAACTCTTTCCATGCCATGAACAGACGTGGGTATCGCCTTCTGGCCCATTCTGGTTTCACCTCTGGCTCGAGGGGAGTAGGCATTTTTGTCAGGACCTCTCTCCCGTTGGTGGTGGATGAGGTGCTCCATGACGACAGAGGGCGGTACACTGCGCTGGTGGGGAGGTGGGAGGGTAAGCTGATTTCGCTGGTCACAGTTTACGTGCCGCCGGGCCTGCAGACGGCCACCTTTGCTGATTTGGGGCGCCTGCTACTTGGGCTTCCGGGGGGGGTTTTGGTCTTGGGGGGGATTTTAACGCGGTGGTTTCCGGAGTTGAGGATCGACACCCCCCTAGGGACCTCCCTCGGGCCCAGAACTGGCTGGGGGGCTTTCTGGATACCCTGGGACCGATAGACTGCTGGCGGTTGAAACACCCTGGACAGGCGCAATATACCTTCCACTCTGGGGCCCACAGTAGTCTTTCGAGGCTTGACTATATGCTAGTGCCTGCGGCCCAAGCTGGGATGATCGGGGAAGTGCGACACTTGGCACGCGGTATATCTGATCACTCCCCTCTTTTGCTACACCTAGATATCGCCTTGGGGGCGGAGGGGAGGGTGGCGCCGATCAACCCCTGGTACCTACGAAACCCCACGATCCGTGCAGACCTGGTTAAGTCCCTGGAACACTATTTTAATGACAACGTGGGGTCGGTGTCTTCCGCCATCTCCCTTTGGGAGGCCTTTAAGACGGTGCTCCGGGGCCAGGCTCTGTCTCTCATTTCCCATACCAAAAAATGCGTGGCGCAGGAGGTTGTTCGGCTAGAAAATGAGATCACCGAGTTGGAGATTGATTTGGAGGAAGGTGTTACGGATGACAGACTGCATGTGTTGGCGCTTAAACAGGCCGACTACAAGGCGCTGGTTACCGAATCTGCTAGGAGTATGAGCAGGGAGCAACAGGGGCGTTTGTACGATATGGGTGATAAGACCGGGAAGTTGATTGCCTGGTTGGATAAGAGGGAGAGAGCGAGTCGAGTGGTGCCGGATGTTGAGAGGGTGGATGGTGTGCATGTGACGGACCCCGGTGATATTGTTGATTGCTTTGCGGAGTATTTTCACGGGGTTTACTCTCCGGTCTCAGAGCGATCGGAGGAAGACTCTTGACTATTTATTCGAGACATTGCTCTGCCATCTCTATCTGATGAGGATAAATTATTGATGGATGCGGCCCCATCGCCGGATGAGATTGCTTTGGCCATTCGCTCTATTGCCTCTGGTAAGGCCATGGGTCCTAATGGCCTTCCCATCGAATTATATAAGTTGCGCCCAGATAAGATTGCGCCGTATCTCCGGGACATGTTCCTTGAGGCTCAGGCGGCGGGTTCCCTCCCCCCTGACCAACGTCTTGCTACTATTGTTGTTATCCATAAGGAAGGGAAGCCGCGGGATCGGTGTACTTCTTACAGGCCTATCTCTTTGTTAAACGCGGAGCCCAAAATCCTTGCCAAGGTACTGGCCAATCGCCTGATCCGGGTTGTGGGCGACCTGATTCATCAAGATCAATCCGGTTTTATACCCCATCGCAATACCGCTTTGAACCTGCGGCGACTGCATGGCGTCCTCGCTAGAGCGCCATTCATCCATGAGCCGGCCATTTTGGCGTCCCTTGACGCTACCATGGCGTTTGACACCTTGGAATGGCCGTATATTTGGGCAGCATTGGCGAAGTTTGGGTTTGGCCCGGGGTTTATCGGTTGGGTGAAATTGCTTTATGATAACCCACTGGCACAGGTGGTGGTCAACGGACGGGTGTCGGCTCGCTTTGTTTTGGGTAGGGGCACCCGACAGGGATGTCCGCTGTCGCCTCTCCGCTTTGTTTGGAGCCCCTTGCGGAGTGGCTGCGGTGGCACCCCTCGATGCGTGGCCTTCGATGGACGCCGGAATACGAGGATCGTGTCTCCCTATATGCGGACGATATCCTCTTGTATCTTGCATCTCCGCGCAAATCGCTTATTGTATTGGTGGATGTGTTGAGCTCCTTTGGTCGCAACTCCGGATTGGTCATTAACTGGGCTAAGTCTTGTGTGTACGTTCTCTCCGGGGAGGCCCCCCCCCTTCTGCGGGGGTGCCCTATCCAGGTTGCGCAGTCGGGGTTCACGTATCTGGGAATCTTTATAACCCTGGACCCGGTGGCCCGGTATGAACGGAATCTTCTCCCCCCCCTTCAGCGCCTCAGGGCGGATGTGGCGGGTTGGCGGCGGCTGCCGCTCTCGCCGCTCGGCTGGGCGGCGTTGTTCAAAATGATGTCGCTGCCGCGCTTTTTGTACGCCCTGCAGAACACTTTGGCCGTAGTGCCGGCCCGCTATTTTCGGGAGGTGGAGTGTCTTCAGCGTCGATTGTTCTGGGATGGGCAGCCGCGGATTGCTCTCGCTAAACTAACCCTACCGTGGTATGATGGGGGGGTCACTCTCCCTGACATTAAACGATAATATTGGGCCTCCCAGTTGGCTGCTATCAATCACGGGATGTATGGGCCTGCTTTGAACCCGGCTTTTGAGATGGACAAATTGTTATTGCCAAGCGGGGATTATAATCGAGCACTATACTCGGGGTCCCTTGATGCGCGGTTGACTGGCCCGACGCGGGTCGCGGTGCAGGTGTAGCATGCAGCAAATGCGGCGATGGGGTGGAGGGATCGCTTGACTCGGGCAACGCCATTGTACGCTTCCCAGCGTTTGGGTTATCTGTGTACTACGAAAGGCTTTGAGAAATGGGATATGATTGGTATCAGCAAGGTAGGGGATCTCTGGACGAAAGGGAAATTTAAGACGTTCGACATGCTGAAAACTGAATATCAGCTGAACGATAGGGAATACTTTCGGTATGCTCAGGTTCACCATGCCTTGTGTTCCGTGTTCCCGGACGTGGCGGCTATTCCAGAGTATTCCCCGTTGGAAGACAGAGTATTGGACGGCTATGTGCCGGATAGCACCATTTCGCTGATTTATAAGAAGCTTATCAATGATCGACTGGGTTTGCTGACCTCATTGCGAGAGACGTGGACTGCCGACGGCTTGGAACTTGACGATGAGGATTGGGTGTCAGCGGTGGCCTCCCCAAAAGAGGTGGCTATCCCGGCCCGTTTGCGTTTCGTCCAGCTTAAGATACTTCACAGAGTGTACGTCACGGGGCCTGGTTTGATGCGTATGGGGTACTCGGTGGATGGTCTGTGTAAGCGAGGCTGTGGACTACTGGGGACTTTCCTCCATATCCTGTGGGAATGTCCGGAAGTGACTCGGTTTTGGTGTAGAGTGCATGCGGTGTTAGAAGAAGTCACGCATGTTGCCTTGTTGCCGGAGATGTTTGCTGAATGTCTGGGAGCCGACTGATTACAATGTGATGCAGACGCAGTGGGTGACTCTGGGCTATATGGTAGCGAAGCGTGACATTGCACAACTGTGGGGCTCCCAGAGGCCACCAACGGTCTCAGCGTGGAAGGAACACATGGACTGGTGTATGTTCAGAGAGAAAACGGTGTATGTGGCGAGAGGCAAGCCTGGGAAGTGGATTAAGGTGTGGGGTCCCTGGAACTCCTATCGTGGAGGTATTTGCGCCCTGCCCCAGACGCGTGAGATGGATGCTGCTCTGTCTCCCTAGCCCGCGCATTCCTATATGCTCCTGCGACATGCGACTTTGGTTTCTTCTGCCTGCCCCCCCCCCCTCTGTCTCCTTGGGTTTGTTTACTCCTTCGATGCGGGGAGCACATGTTATTGCCATTAACCCCCTCTGCCTTGTGTGTGTGATGTTTTTTGTTTTTTCAAAATATGAAACCTTTCTTTGCTTATTTATGGACTACGGCTGCGGCCGGCGGAGTTGATTAGCACCCCAGTAGCTCTTTTGTTGCTTCATCGATGTGAATGTAAAGCTGTGCCTAGGTTTACACTGTGCGTTAGCGGCCGGCCTGTTGGTTGTAGGCCCATATTTGTATGTCTCTGAAACTGTTATAAAGGTTTTCAAAAAAAAAAAACAAAATCTGAAATGGGCAGTGTGTGGACACATTGTAAGAAAGGGAGTGACTGCACTCATGATGGCAGTCAATTAGAGAACAGTAGGATACATTAGAATATATTGGTTATATTATACGGTTTATATTATATTGATTGGCAACAGTCAAAATTGATAGTGTATTGCAGTGAAGACTGCTATTTATATACGTACAATGCTAAGTTAGCACAACCGCGTTAGATGTTAGAAAGCCATCTTGACACTTTTGCTGCTTTTGCACACGACCCTGTAGTTACATGTTATTAATTGAGAAATGCTTGCTCGCCTTTGCTTCACATGAGAACTGTCTGTTGTTCACATCCCTAACAGTGAGCAGCGACCTTGGTCTGAACATTGTGTAAAGAAACAGTCTTCTGGGTCGCTAGACGGTGCATGTTGTTGGGTTCAGGTTGATCGGCCCACTATTTAGCCATAACACGCACGCAGCTGCAAATACCTGAAAGTCGAGTGCTTTTAATATTGCAGTGCTGCATGTTTTGCACACATTCGGAAGAAGAGCTTTCTCAGGAGCAGAGTCTAGCTGATCCTGTGATGTGATTCCACTAAGCTGATCTTTACGGTATGGGGTTCCCCATTCAAGCCTAGAGACCTTTTATTAGTCTAATAATAATAATAATATTAGTTTACTAGCGAAAGGAAGGTGGCTGATGTCCACTGTCATTTTAGTATGATTACTCCTTTCATTTTCTATGGTATTGTAACTATGCTGATGGTTTTGATCGTAATCATTTGTCTGCTTATGTTAGCCAAAGTACTGCATCTTAGGACACGAGGTTTATAAAATAAACTCTAAACTTTAAAAAAAAAAAAAAAAAAAGAAAGAAACTGGCGAGTCTCAATGTAGGACCCACTAGTCTTGTTAACACAATGTTGAGATTCCAAGTAGGGGCTGGGAGCACACTAGAAGGAATCACTCTTTGAGGCCCTATAAGAGTATTTTGATTACAGGGATTCCAAAATACAGATGTGTGTTGTCTGTTCTGCCAATATGCAGCGACTGCTGCTAGGTGTAGTCCTATAGAAGTAAACGCTAACTCAGAAGTATATAAATTAAATGGGTAGCAAACAATATTTTTGGCGCTTGCTGTTAAAGGATCAATGCTTTTTGAATGATAATAGTGGACGAAGCGTTTCCACTTTGCTGCACAACAGGCTCTAGTAGTGGGCTTTCTTGCTTCTTAAAGAATGTCCGTACACTGTTGAGGTAGATTTAGATATCCAAACTATAAAACCAAAGGAGCCAGATTGCACCTGGTTTTGAGTTAGAAGCTCCGGCCAATTGGGTAGTACGTGATGTGGAACTACTGAGAGTTCTAGTAGTGTGGTGAACCATGGTTGTCGTGCCCATTTGAGAGCCACAAGTAGGAGGGTGAGACACATTTGTGAATCACAAACAGAAGCAGTGGAAAAGCGTAAGTAAATATCCCTGACCAACTGTTCCATAGTGCATTGCCTTTGGGCTGCGGGTGTGCGAGCCTGGATGCGAAGTTGGAGCATTTAGTGTATTCTGCTGTGGCGAAGGTCTATTTCCACTGATGGAGAATGGGGGAGGACATGTGGGTTGAGCTCCCATTCGTGGACTTGTCGGTGTCTCCTGCTGAGATCTGCAAAGTTGTTGTCCACTCCAGGCAGATACTCTGCTAAGAGGTGAACGTGGTGCCAGAAATCCCACCTCAAGATGTTCTGGGATAGATGAAAAGACCTGGTGCATAGAACATTGCATTCATGTTGTCTGTCTTGATGAGAATTACTTTGCCAATGAGGTGGGGGAAGGAATGCTTTCAATGCTGGATGACCAGCTAGCAGCTCTAGGTGGTCGATGTGGAGATTTGTTTGACTGACAGTCCAATGTATCGTACAGTCAACTCCTCAGAATGGCCATCCCTTTACAAGATTGTTGGTATTCCACTAGTGCAGAGAGTGGCAAGTTTGATGGCTCACCAACACAAGATTTTCCAGTTGGCCTTCCGCTTGAGTCCACTGATGCGCTAAGCATCCTTGCAACAGACTCGTGTTCAGGCTGGTATGATGCATTATGGCTATGCACGACGCCATGATACCTAGGAGTCGCATAACTGTTCTTACTGTTATTTGTTGATGAGGGCAAAATGGTGGAATGAACGTGTGGAAGGATTGAATCCTTGCAGCATTTGGATAAGCTATCTCCATGTTTGAGTTGAAGAAGGCCCCTAGATAAAGTTGTATCTGAAGAGGTTGGAGGTGAGATTTGATTGCATTGACTGTAAAACCTAGCTGGTTAAGTAGATTAATGGTAGTTTGAGTGTGTTGAAAACACTTGTGATCTTTTGTGCTTTTGATCAGCAAGTCGTCCAGATAAGGGAAAACGTGTATTTTTTGCCTGCGTAAGTAAATTGTTTGCTACTACTGCTAGGCATTTGGTAAACACGCTGGGGGCTGTGGTGACCCCAAAAGGAAATACCTTGAACTGAAACTGCTGTCAGTTTAACACAATTCTAAGGTATTGATGTTGTGCTAGGTGAATTGGAATGTGGAAGTAAGCATCCTTAAGGTCCAATGTAACCACAAACTCGCCTTGCTTTAGTAACGGAATAATATCTTGAAGAGTGACCATGTGGAAGTGATCTGAGAAAATGTGCCTGTTTAAGGGTCTGCAGTCCAAGATTGGCCGTAGAGACCTGCTTTTTTTGTGGAATAAGGAAGTAAAGCAAATAGACCCCTGTGTCTTCTTGGTGTAATGGCACAAGTTCTATCGCTCTGCATTACAGAAGGAAAGTAACTTGTCCATCGGAGAGAGACATCTAGCCGTAGATTCCTTACCTTTGAACAGATACCCAAGCAATTCCACCCCCAGAGGAGGGACTGCAGAACGGCTTAGACCATATAATCATGAAAAACAGATCAAGCAAACAGGCCTTCTCTGCAAACCTGGGAATTTAGGCAGTAGTGTCCAGCAAATGAGGGCAGAGATGCCCACGTGGCAGCTTGGCAGATATTGGAAACACCACGCTGGAGAGCTGTGGTGGCTGCTTTTGCCCTGGTGGAATGGACCCTAAGCCCTTCAGGGTGATCCTTCTTCGCTAAGGTGTAACAGATTTTTATACAGAGGATAACCCATTGGGATATAGTCCTCTTCTGGACAGCACGGCCTTTCATGGCATCAAGATATTCTATAAAGAGTTTGTCATCCACCTGGAACTCTCTGGTTCGATCGAGGTAGAACGGTAACACTCTTTTTGGGTACAGACGATGGAGACACTCCTCTTCCTTGAAAGGGTGCAGGGGTGCATAGAAGATGGGCAGGGTAACAGACTGTCCCAGATGGAAGGGTGTGACCACCTTAGGCAGAAAAGATGCCCTAGTCCACTTTGTCTGTAAAGACAGTCCGGTAAGGAGGCTGCAGTTCACTTACCCTCCTGGCAGAGGTTATTGCCACAAAAATCTGTCTTGATGGTGAGCAACTGCAGAGGGCAGTTATGCAGCGCCTCAAACGGTGCACACATCACAAAGGTGAGAACCAAATTAAGGTCCCACTTTGGCATAATAAAAGGTGAAGGAGGAAACAAGTGGGTTAACCCCTTCAAGAATCTCTGCACCAGAGGAGATCTGAAAAGAGAGGGCTGATCAGGTTGCCGAAGGAAAGAAGAAAAGGCCGAAAGCTAGCTGTTCAATGTGATCAGTGCAGAGCCCTGCTAGGCCAAAGAAAGTATAAACAGAAGGACTTCAGATAAGGGGGCAGATAAGTCAATAGACCGGTCTGTACAATATTTCCAAAATTTGTTCCATCGGCCGGCATATACCGATTTCATGGAGGGATGCCTGGCTACCAAGATAACCTCACAGACTTTGGGAGGGAGGTCAAAAGTTGTCAACTGTCACCGCTCAATCACCATGCAAGGAGGCAGAGAGTGGAGATGTTTGGGTGGAGAACCCTCCCCTGCTGCTGCGAAAGAAGATCCTCCCAAAGGGGCAGCCTTACCGGAGGATTGATGCTCATGTCTAGCTTGGGATACCAAACTCTCCGTGCCCAGTCCAGAGCCACAAGAATAACTTGTGCCCGGTCGCTCCTGATCTTCTTGAGCAATCTGGGCAGAAAGGCACATAGGAGGCCTGAGCTCCACTCGTGGCGAAAAGCATCACCAAGCTAGAGCCGCCTTGGAAACTAGAACACGCAAAACTGCAGACATTGTGCGTTCTCTTCGTAGGCGAACAGATCTAATCAAGGCTATCCCCACTGCTGAAAGAGACCTTGTGCCACCTCCAGATGGAGACACCATTTGTGATCCGCAAGGCACTTTCGGCTGAGCACATCCACCCTGGCGTTCAGAGAATTGGCCAGGTATTGAACCACCAGGGAAATGCCCTGTTGTTCTAGCCAAGTCCAAAGACGCTGGGCCGCTTAACAAAGATTCCACGACCCAAATCTGCCCTGTTTTTGCAGTACCACGTGGCTGTGGTGTTGTCCGTGAACACCTGTACAAGCCTTCCCTATGACGGTAAAAGGGCTTTCAGTGCCAATCGGATCACCCGAAGCTCCAACAGATTGATATGGAGCTTGGCTTTAGCCAGAGACCATAGTCCTCTGATCTCCACCTCCCCCAGATGGCCACCCATCCCAGAAGGGATGAATCCTTCACTAGTGTGAGATCGGGTGGGGAAGGGAGAGGGGTCTGCCCTTGAACCAATCGCGGTCTGTTAGCCTCCACTGCAGGTCTCTCGCAGTGCCCTTTGAAATCTGAAACAGGTTGGTGAGATTTCCTCGATGTGCGGCCACTGGAACTTCAGGTCCCACTGCAGAGCCTATATGTGTCACTAGCTGGATGCAGGCAGCTATGAGGCCCAACAGCCTCAGAGTAATTCTCACCGAAATCCAGGAAAGAGGCTGAAACATCGGTATCATAGCCTAGACTCGCCTTTCGGAAGGATAGGCCCGAAACTGCACTGTGTGCAGAACCCCCCCAATGAAATGGGATGTCTGAGAGGGAGTCCGGTGTCACTTCGGCATGTTGATAGTGAACCACAGCGAATGCAGGAGATTTGCCGTAGCTTGGAGGTGGGAAGAAAACCTTCAATGACAAGTTGTCGAGATAGGGGAAGACTGGAACCCCTGATATCCACAGATGGTCTGCGACCAGCACCAACCTTTGTAAACATCCGACACCCGAGGGGCGCTGGTGAGGCCAAAGAGGAGCACTGCAAATTAAAAGTGCTCATGACCCACCGTAAACCGCAGGTAGTGACGATGGGCAGGCGTGATGGGAAAATGCAAATAGGCATCCTGCAAGTCCAGTGCTACCATCCAGTCTCCCAGGTCCAAGGCAGAAAGGACCTGAGCAAGGGTGAGCATCTTGAATTTCTCCTTCTTGAGGAAGTAATTGCAGTCTCTTAGGTCTAGGATAGGACGAAGGCCTCCATCCTTCTTGGGGACCAGAAAGTAGTGGGAATAGAAACCACTACCTACTTTGGGCCCGGGAACCCTCTCTATTGCTCCCTTGGCCAAGAGAATCTTTACTTCCTCTCGGAGCAAACCAAGGCGATCCTCCATCAGCCGATCATACACTGGAGGCATAGATGGAGGAGCAGTCTCGAAGGGGAGGGAGTAGCCCCTTCGGAGTAATTGCAACACCCACCTGTCCAATGTAATGTTTTGCCAGTGGTGGAGATAAAGGCATATTCTGCCACCGACTGTCCGAGAATGATCCTGGGGGAATCGGATTAGGAAGGTTTTGCGGTGGAGGAGGAGATGGTGGCTTGGCTTGACTTATGGTTTCCAGATCCCACGAGGCCGGGGTGAACCGCGTCCACAGCCCAGCAGGGGTTGCTGAACTTGCGGGACCCTCTGGCTGGATTAGCTCAGCTGGTAGCCCCTTCCGTAGCCACGAAAGGAGCAAAAGGTAGATGGAGCTCTGGGGGCAGTGACATGGCCCAAAGACTTGGCTGTGGCCTGCGAGTCTTTAAAGCGGTCAAGGGCAGTATCTGCCTGGTCTCCAAAGAGACGGGAGCCATCAAAGGGCATGTCCAAGAGGTTAGCCTGGACATCCCCGAAAAAACAGACTGTAGGAAGGTGGAATCTGACTGCATGGTTGCCCCCACTTTTTTCCTGGTGTTTGAAGGGTGTTTGACTAGTCTGGCTGGGATCCTGCTATCCAGGACCCCAGCCTATCTGCTTACTCCCTTAAATGACTGGTGTGCATATTAGATGCACTAGTGATTGGATACTGTGGTACCTTATGAGCCCCTAGTATATGGTACCTTAGGTACCAAGGGCATAGGTACTTCACAGGCCTACCAGGGGCTGAAGCATGTATTATGCCACCCCTGGGAAGCAGACTAAGTCTGACACCACAGGCCTGCTACTGCAGCCTGGGTGAGGTTGTGTTAGCACTCCTCACTGAGGTATAGGTTCCTATGTCTCACCATACACACACATATAAACCTATCAGTCACCCCTAAGGCAGGCCCTATCAATCCTGAGGGCAGGGTGCTTGGTTTACAATGTGAGGGGGTGCCTCTGCCTGAGCAGTGCCCCTCTGCAGCTGGCAGAGTCTATTCTCTGTGGCTGTTTGTGGATGCGGTTAAACCATATGCTCTTAAGTGCATTATAACCTAGCGGCAAATGCTAACTTTGGAATGACTGCATCAAAACATGTTGTGTTTGGTGTCAAACAACTTGGAATCATACCCCCACACCAGTAACTGGTGTGGGAGTATGATCCCACCCTTCTAGAGGGGACGACATGTACCTACTGTGGAAACTCGGTAGAAATCTGAAAGAGCCCTGGCATCACAAAATGGATGCCACCAGCACAGACACTGGGCTGCCCTCCTGCTGCTGACTGAAACTCGCAGTGGAGGAGGCCCAACAATAGGCATCCTGTCACAGGGAGGTGTCACCACATTCCAGACAGGATTTAGTGTATTGGGGCTCGGTTGGTGCACTCTTAGAGTGCTTTGAAGTCCTGCACTGGGGGAGCAGTAGGCTCCTCTATGCATATGCCAGCTCAAACCGGTTCAGGGTCTACCTGCCCCTGCTCTGGCGCGAAACTGGACAAAGGGAAGTGGGTGTAACCACCCACTCCCCTGACCCTCCCTGAGGAGTGGTCATAGAGCTAGTCCATCCCTTTCTTTTAGTATAAGATAGGGAACCCTTGCCATTGCAAGTTAGATATCCCTGGACGACGCTTTACAAGAAGAATCCTGGACCTTGGCAAGCACCAAAAACTTGAATCAACGGTCGCAAACTTTCCCACTCCCGACGGAGTCCGAAGTCCCTGCAGCCCCGGAAGTGGATTTCCTGACTTCTCGACGGCCATTGTGAGTCCCCAGCAGAGCTGAGGCGAGTGGACCTCACGAGTGACGAGGAACCACAATACCTGGGTACCGTGTACTATTGTCGAGTGCAACCCCTTCACAACGTTCTACGAACTTATGCTTTGGACCACGTGTGGTTCAAGACTCCAGCAGGATTTCCCTCGAAAATCAGAGGCCTACCTCATCCCGAGTGACCGTGGGCTCCTGTAAAGCGAATCTTCACGAGGCGTCTTCGCGATCCCTTGCCGGCTGGCTTGTGGGTCCCCTGAAGACTTCTTAATCGAACCAAAGGGCGCCCTGGTTGCTCCAGGTCTGCCCTGACTTACCCTCGCTGGGTGAGTCCCTCAGACCTTGCTGGTCTGCCCCGCTGACTTTCTTCACTTTCCACAAGACTTGCTGTTGCCAAGGCTTGTTGGCTCCAATCTGGTTGCCGACACCTCAGTAAGCTGCAGACTTCGTGGGACACTCCGAATCCAGCTCCTGGTTGTCGGCGACGCCTCCTGGACCTCGTGGTCGAAGAGTCAAAACACCGTTGATCACCTGAAATCACCCGACTTCCGTGGGCATCCATCTTCCTGGCCCGGGTCACTGGCAAGTGATTGTGAGCACTGTCCCTTCTGCTTTCAGGTATTCTTCATCTTGAATCCAGCCTTGGATTCCACCGGACACTTCTCCAGTCTTCGCAAGCAGCAAAACTTCTTCGGCTTCCATAGAAAACGACGACGCGACCCGACACCAAAAGACACCTATGCACCCGGCTTCCCTGGGTGAGGTAACTCGTGCACTCCGGTGCTCCTGTGGGTGTTGGCCCTCGAACTACTTACCTTGTAAGTGGCTTGCTTGTAGAGTCTCTAGAAGTACCCTTAAACTTTAAAAATCCAACCGCGACTTGCTCCATTGAAATCAATAGGGAACCCGCGGCTGTGTACTCACACTGCACGCGTCTCCTGTGGGTCCTTTACTTACCTGCCTTGGGTGGATTAGTGAGGCCCCAGTGATTCTACAGGCCCTAGGCCTCAGCCCCTTGCAAATCGACTTTACTAAACCTCTTTTTTAGTATATGGTCTGGTACGCCCCTAGGGCCCCAGCTATATTTGTGCTCAACTTATTGTGAAACATTGATATTTGCATATGTTCCTGACTTCTAATCTCATAAAGAGATTAGCAGAGTGTATCTAGAAATAAATACATATATATTTGATATATATACCTGTGTGGTGTCCTTTCATTTGGTAATTCAAGAGATTATAAGGTAAAACAAGCTGCTTTACATTCCTCTGAGACTTAGCCTGAAGGCTGCTTTCCACAGCTACCACTAGGATAGCTTTCTTTAAAAGGTTGTCTTAAACCTATCTACCATAAGAGTCGAATTGGACTGGTGCAAGGTAGCCACTAAAACTAGTGACCAGCATATGCCAGGCCAACTTCTCACACAGATGTTCTCAAACAGGCGTGGTGACAAACAGCCACCGTCGTGGAAATCGCTCTATCTAGCGAGTCCGTCGTGACCAAGCAACATCTGATGGCGAACTTAGCTACGTTCCCTCCCGTCTGAGATAGCTTGAGAGAAGAGAGCAGAGCCCCGTCCTCCTCCGAGACTCTGGGCAGCACCTGCGCTACCGGACTAATGGCCCAACAGGCATGTGGTGTTCCGCGACCCCAATGCCAGACTGGCGGAAGAAAAACATTTTCTTGCCGAAGTTCTCCAGTCTCTTGGATTCGCTGTCCGGGGAGCGGAAGGGAATGCCCCATGAGAAGTGTATGCTTGGACCACCAAGCTTTGAGGGGTCGGTGGTAAGGAAAAGTGGGTCACCCGGTGCAGGGCGATGGCAGCGGGCGATCACCCTGTTCACAGGAGCATGTTAAGGCATCATTAAAGGGCAGTACGGGTTCCGAGTTCAAGACCCAGGCTGCAGGACCTCTGTCAAGACATTAGTGTTGACTGTCACAATAGAAGGCTGCAGGTCGAGGACCTTAGCAGCCCTACGCACCACCATGGCAAAAGATGCTCTCTCCTCCGTAGCCAGGTTAAGAGAGGAAAGCATGCCAGAGTCTGGGGAGGTGTCCAGGCCACTGGCATCACCCAGTTGATTGAACCAGTCCAGATGTTGAAGCTGCAGGATTTCTAAGGGATGCTGCTCCCCTCCACTCCCAAACCTCTTCCTCCATCCCTAAGCCTTCAGAATAGGGCATGGAGCCATACGGCTCCGTCGGCACCGGTCTCGGAGGACGCCCGACAGGCTCCGTGTCATCTGGAACAAGGATCAGGGAGGCACTGTCGGTGAGGACCGCGACACCGGACACGATGCCGGGGGTTGCTGTGGAGGTGCAAAAAGTTTCAGTCCAGACCCGGGTCCACTCGGAAGCAGTGGCCGGAGCCTCCGGCATGAGAACCACGGGGCTCCTCAGCCTTCTGAGCCTGGTGGCGCACTGGCAGAGTCAGGCCGCCAAATATGGCACACATGGCGTTCTAAAACTTTTAGCTGGGCAGGGATTGCTCCTGGCCCCGGAAAGGGAGGGAAACGTAAAGCTGACCCAGGCACACGCTCCACGGAGCGGGGCCTCGAACGCTGAGGATCATCCGCCACGTCGCAAGACTGGCGGGGCAAAGTCGAAGCATTCTTCAACTTCTTGTGTTTTACAGTGGTGCCTCTTACCGGACTTCGATTCCCCGGAGCGGTGCTCGGACCTTCCTCTCAACCGAGACCTGGACCAGGATCGAGACCGAGGAGGCGTCGCATGGCTTGAACTCCAAAGTCTTTTTACTTGACATGACTTCCTAACACACTAACGAAGTTGACAAAAAGTCTGTCAAAAATAACAGGTGGTAGCTCTCTTCAGTGGATCGGCACTGATGGCACGGAAAGAAAAGAGCTGAGGTCAGCGCACCGGAGTTGCGGTTATATGGACAATGTGGACATCACAACGATGAACAGATCACGCAGAGTGGACCGACGCCACCTACTGGCGCACAGGGGTACTGCTAAAAAATATCTTCCGGATCCAGCCTGACGTCTGCGGCTAGTTGTCTATCAGATAATCCCCTATAATATCTTCTTGGGGAGGATGATAGGTGTGGGTTTTATTATAGAAGATGGGTATCTCGGGGCAAGTTGTCTTGGACCCTGCACAATAGGATGAGTGGCAAAAGGAGCCTCGTTGTGATGGTGTTTGCAATGCTCCATTGCTTTCAGTAGCTCGTTATCTTTTTCCCAGAAGAGTGTCTACCTGGGGTCCAAAAAGATGTTTCCTATCAAAGGGAAGAGCTAGTAAGTTCTGTTAAACTTCAGGCTTAAAGTCTGATACCCTTAGCCAGGCATGTCTCCTAAGGATCAGACTTGAATTAATACCCCTAGCTGCTGTGTCACCTGTAACCTAAAATCTGTTGTATTGTACACAAGGCCTTGAATGGCAAAGGCCCCAGCTGTCTTGCAAAATAATTTAACCATTGCATACCTTCCAGGTCACTCCACTCGGGAACCAAATCTCTGCATCTCGAACCGCAGTTCAAGAAATCGCTACTGGGTGGGAAAGCTTTCTTTCAACTACCCCTCTCTTCTGGAACCAACTTCCTATCCATCTGCGTCAATGCTCTGATCACCTCCATTTCAAAAGGCTTCTAAAAACAATACTATTTTATTTGGGGTGATTCTGGCGCTTTATAAGTGAATAAATAAATAAAATTCGCTGTGCCACCTGCATCGAGGGCACAACGTATCATTGTGTTTGATATGTTTGCCCTCTGAGGCAATCTGATATACCCTTTTTTTGTGCTCTCTGGGAACATCCTCAAGAATCTCCCAAGCGGGCCCTGTCTTAGCACGATAAGAGACAAATGGAGTTTGCAATCCTCCAATGGTGAATTTGCGCAGCCACTCTCACCCACTGCCTCTATCTTTTTGCTCTCTTTATCTGATTGGGGGGTATCACGGGATGTTGGAGTTTGCCCTTTTATGGGCTATGGCCACCACTAGGTAGACAGGTGTAAGTTGTCCCTTAAATGTATGCAAGGTCAATTGCTGAGAGCTTGTATTGTTTTGTTTTAATCGACCCTGGGAGTGACAGCTCTAGCCCTAACAGAGCCGATGGAGATGTTCTGAGTGTGTCTGAGCAAACCCTTGAGCACTAGCAGATATTGTACCAAATGCAGATTGGATGAGAGGGTTTTGAATAAAATAAATCATCCTCTAAAGGCTTAGTATGTAGAGGTACTTTATGGAATATAGCAGTCCTACTTCTCATATCATAAATTGTTGAATCATCAGGGGGAAGATAGTCTGGCCAGGTATACATCCTTGTCTGTATTAACTTTTCTGCTTCAGATGAATCCCACGGATCTTCTTGAGGTGAGATTGAATGTTGGTCTTCCTCTCCCCTACTCATTGTGTAGGAGTGTAGTGAACAGTCAGGTGAATCGGTAACAGGGTGAACAGGTGAGAGTTGTGGAGATGGGGCATGCACCGTAGGTTGTGGTGTTGGTGGCCTTGTGTGCACTGGGCTGGTAGCCATATCCTTTTTTAGGTCTCGCCTGACCCAGTACATGCGCTGGTCTGGCGAGACTTATTGAGAGGGTTCCAAAAAGTGCTACCAGGCCAGCCTAGAGCTACAGTACATGTGCGCGGGCACGCGCGCCGCGCTTTACCGCGACTACTTTCACTTTTGCGGCCGCACGGCATAGCCAATAGGTCTCGCTTTTGGGACCTTATAAGTATTTAGTTATGCAACTGTTGAATGGCTAAACACTTATAAGGTCCCAAAGCCAAGACCTATTGGCTATGCCAATGCTTGTTCTTCTTTGGAATGGAGAAGAGGAATGTCTAGAGCCGAGTTTTCGGTATCAAAGGTCGACTAGAGTCTGATGTGGTGGGCTAATAATCCGAAACCAGTCCCAGGATGTTTGTTTTCCGGTCCTGGCCTGGCAGTTCGGGCTGAACTGTTCCCATGGGGGAGCAGGGTCAAGCCTTATTTGCATATGGCTGGGTCTAAACTGGAATGGCATGGCAAGCAAAATAACGAAGGATTAAACCCAGATGTGACAGGTGGGTGAACGTTTGACAATGTTCAGCATTCCATCCATCATATTTTTTTGTTGTAACCTTAAAATACAAGACATTGCCCGCAAGCTGCTCCAAGGCTGTAACCTGTGGGGGTGCAGGGTCAAACCTGCAGAATTTTGTCCACTCTTGGGCAGTAGCTCAGGGGGTAACTGCAGTGCCTTACAAATATTCAACAGAGCCTGTTAAAATACCTCAACCTGGAAAGGGTAGGTTGATGGGAGTCCGGTACTCCAACTTCATCTTTTCCATAACTGGAATCAGCTAACAGGGTAAATACCACTGTTAGAGGACCATTTCTTCACGGTAGAAGAGTGCTTCTCCTTCCTGTGGTGTTTCTTTGCAGGATGACCAATTCAGGATCACTCCTTGTCAGAAGATTTACCTAAAGGAGAGTAGATATACTTAGGAGTACAAGTGTACCTTTGTCAAAAATTACATAGCCGTCTTCTTCCCGATGGACATGAAGTGCATAGATGAGCAACAACAGCAGATTGAAATAGTAGTGGCAGCTTCTTATGTCACAAATAGAAGCCATGCAATCCAATAGGGATGCCCTTGTCACACTGATGACAGGGTATAAACCCCAAGACCTTAGGATGAGACATCTGATCTTGTCACTGTCAAATTTACTTAGAAGAGCTCGAGTCCTCGGAGACAGATCACAAGGGAAACGTTTTCTAGATCAGTATGCCATCAACACCTAACAGAACACAAGGCAATGTATCAGCTGGATTATTTCTGATCTATTTGAAGGATTGGGAAGACATTTGGTTGTATAATTTGGAGTGCTTGCAATTTCATGTTTAATCTTTTGGGACTTCACTCGCATCCATGGAAAGCATGGAAGTGGCTGTTCTTCCTTTTTGCAGAGCATTCAATTTTGAAGCAGTCAATCAGTCAGGGGATTTTAAGCGCACTACTCACCTGTGAGGGTTTTGAGGTGCGGGGGGTAGGGGTGAAGCTCCGGTCAGTCAAAGAGCAAGGGATTGAGGGTTTTCCTGAAGATGTGCAGGGTGGGGGCGTGCCTGATGACGATCGAGAGCTCGTTCCAGGTCTTAGCTGCTATGTAGGAGAAGATTCTTCCACCCATTCTTGATCTGTGAATGCACGGGGGTTCAGCGAGGGCAAGGTCGGCGGATCTGAGGTTCTACTTTGGTACGTGGACGGAGTCTATAGTTGAGATATTGGCGTCCGGTGTTGTTGAGGCATTTGTAGGCATGGGTGAGTATCTTTAAGGTTACTCTTTTCTCGACGGGTAGCCAGTGGAGGTTACGCAGGTGTTCGGAGAAGTGTTTGTATCGAGGGATGCCGAGGACGAGTCTGGCTGTGGTGTTCTGTATGGTCTGGAGTTTGCGGAGTAGAGACTTCTTGATCATGGCGTAGATGGCATTTCGGTAGTGTAGACTGCCGGTTAGGAGCGCATCGGTGACTATCTTCCTTGATTCAGAGGGATCCATTTGTAGGTCTTTCGGAGGAGGCGGAGGGTGTTGAAGCAGGTGGGGGGCAACGGCGTTGACCTGTCGGGTCATGGAGAGGGAGAAGTCGGGTATGATGCAGAGGTTTCAGGGGTGGGAGGTGCTGCTGACGGCAGTGGGCCACCAGGTGTTGTCACATGCAGAGAGGGAGGGTCCGAGAACAAGGACCTCTGTCTTCTCCGAGTTGAGGTTCAGGCAGCTGTTGCTCATCCAGGATGCAACGTCCTTCATTCCTTCCGGGAAATTGAGTCTGGTGGTGAGGGGGTCCTTGGTGAGGGAGAGGATGAGACCGTGCTGTCTGACGATGGCGGCGGGGGGGCCATGTAGATGTTGAAGAGCGTGGGGCTGAGCGATGACCCTTAGGGTACTACGCAGTTGATCTCTGTGGGTACGGAGAGGAAGGGTTGAAGTCCGACTCTTTGGGTTCTGCCGGTGAGGAAGGAGCTGATCCAGTTGAGGGCGCTTCCCTGTATGCCTGCATCGTGGAGTCTCGCGGTCTGAGACTGTTTCGAAGGTTCCAGAGAGGTCAAGAAGGATCAGGGCTGCGGTGTGTCCTTGGTCAAGGAGGATGCAGATGTAATCTGTGGCGGCAAGTAGATCGGTCTCAGTGCTGTGGTTGCTGCGGAATCCGGATTGGAAGGGGTTGAGGATGGAGTTTTCTTTGATGAATTTCATTAGTTGGACGTTGACTGTCTTCTCTGTGACTTTGGCCGTGAAGTGGAGGAGGGAGATGCGCTAGTAGTACTTGAGGTCCGTGGGATCTGCTGAGGACTTTTTGAGTAGGGCTCCGACTTCTGCGAGCTACCAGTAGTCGGGAAAGATGCCGGTTTCAAAGGTGGTGTTGATGGTGCGCCATAATTCCGGTGCAATGGCGGCCCTGTGGAAGACGTGCGGGGGTCCGTTGGGGCGACTTTCATGGTTGATGCGGTGTCTTCAGTGGTGACTGGGGTCCAGGAAATGGTGGGCTGGCTGGCGTTGCTGGAGGAGGGAGTGGTTTCAGAGTCAGGTGTCTGGTTGTTGAAGATGCCGTAGAGGCCCTTGATTTTCAGATGGAAGTAGGAGTGGCGCTTGTTGCAGAGGTCCTGGGAGGGGGTGATGTCTGTGGCTTCGCTGGGGGGCAGTCGACAGTGAACTTCATCCTAATACTACTGAACTGGTATAAGGAGTGTATTTCTCTGCTCACCCCAATTACAGTCTGTTGCCTGGAGATTAATCATAAGGTGAGGAACCTGCAGATCAAAGTATCTATCAGAATGTGCAAACTATTTGTAGGAAGTTTGCTAAGCCAAAGCTCTAGACGTTCAGGAAGGATGGGTTCTGTATTCTGGTGGGGGAAAAATCATACATCCATTTCAGGAACAGGTAACTGTTGTGTTCCATAAGTTGATGTGAAATACAAAGTACTGACTTGTTTAGCTTTTTGAATGACTAGTCCTTGTGATGCTTGAAAATATAGCTTAAATGAACAAGTTACTTACCTACGGTAACGCTTTTTCTAGTGGATACAGTATCTGCCTGTTGATTCCTCACCTTTTGAATTGCCACCCATGGATAGCATTCCACAGAAACTTTTCTCCTCAGCTCTCCCACGCTGACAAGGTCGTCAGAATGGAACAGCTCCGCATGCGACTCCATGTGACATAAGACAACCACGGCTGCCTGCCGACATCAGTTCCACCCATTTTTTCCATTCCTTCAAAGGCAAAGAGGAGAACTGACAACATTTGCACGAGTATACCAACACGGACAAAATTGGACTCCTTCACCATAGACATTTCCTAGTGCCAATCATCACATGATTTTAACAATAAATCACGTAAGATATACATGGATTATTTTTCAGTATAAGCACGCAGGCAACGGGGAGGCGGGTGGGTAAGTAAGTAACTTGTTCTTCTGATGGATACATCTGCCTGTGGATTCCTCACCTTTTGAATTGAATCCCCAAGCAGTCCCACTCACGCCAGAGGTTGTCTGCCTGCCTAGAACAAAACAATCCTGCAACACAAAACGTGCAAAATGGTAGTCTCTCCTCACCTCATTTCTAAGCAATAGTGTTTTGCAAAAGTGTGAAGGGAGGCCCAAGTTGCAGATGTCTACCACAGGAACACCTCTAGCTAAAGCCGAAGAAGACTTAGTTCTGGTAGAATGAGTTTGAATACCTTCAGGAGGCTCCTTCTTGGCCAAGGCGTAGCATATCTTTATACAGAGGATGATCCACCTGGACAGCGTTGTCTTGTGGACTGCCTTGCCCTTCATCTTGCCCACATATCTGATGAAGAGTTGGTTGACTAACCTGAAGTCCTTGGTTCTGTCCAGGTAGAAGCTGACCGCCCTTTTAGAATCCAGGCGATGAAGCCTCTCCTCCTCCTTAGAAGGTGGAGGGTAGAAAGTGGGTAAGGTGATGGATTGCCCTAGGTGGAAAGGAGTTGTAGGAAGGTGGAATCTGACTACATGGTTGCCCCCACTTTTTTTCCTGGTGTGTTGATGGTTTTTGACTTAGTTTGGCTGGGAACCTGCTAATCAGGTCCCCAGCCTATCTGCTTTCTCTTACAAATTGATCCCATGTACTTTAGGTACACTCCAGATTGGATTCTGGGGTACCCTTGTGAGTCCCTAGTATATGGTATACCAGAGTTCTTCAAACTGTGGGGTGTGCCCCCCTGAGGGGGGCGCGACCCCCATCCTGGGGGGGCACGCACTCCACTGTAATTTACCTTTGTTCCCCGTCGCAGGTCCTCTTAGAGAACTCCGGTATGGTTGGAGGGAGGGGAAATCGACGGGGCACGAAGTGCCCATGCTTTTATTATGTTCACCGTCCCAGGAGGGGGTTAATTCATTCAGCTTCAGCTGCAGTGAGGAGGCAGGAAGTCTCCTCTGCTAAAACCGAAGGCAAACAAACACACAGCCTTCAAAATCGATATTATAGTAGAGGAGACTCCTAGCCTTGCACTGCAGCTGAAATGCCTGTCTGTTAGTTTGCTTTCAGTTTAAGCAGTGGAGACATCCTGCCTCTCACTGCAGCTGAATCATTTCAGCTCTATGAATTAACCCCCTCCTGGGAGGGTTAGCGCTTCCCAGAAAGGAGACAACGTTTCTTTTAAAACTACACAGGCAGGTGCGCAAAATGCCAGCCAGCCATGTGTTCTTTTAAACAGACTGCAAATTGCGTGTCTATAAATAAAGAAGCATGTTCCCTTTTATTACCAGCCATAGATTATTCAGACAGCCCTATAACACAAGTAAAAGTTATTTCTATTTATATTTGCTGTTCAAAGTATGCATGGACAAGTACTGACAAAACAGCTTTAGGTGACTGCTTATTTTTGTACCGCCTGGGACATCAAAATAATGAGCTGGCAACCCTAATCACAAGACATGGAGTTTGTTGCAGGATCACCACATTCTTTATTTCCTCCACCCTGATCCTTGGTTACTGCCATATTAGCAATAGTTTAACACATTTGAAACCCTACGCTGCCGTCAATAACATTCTCAATTACTTCAAGTGTCTGGGAATGCACCTTGCATTCAGACAACTCGCTTCTCATTCTCGCCCTTTACTTTCACGCTCACCCTGCACTCACACTGATACCCATGCACTCACACCATTCACCCACTTACCCTGCACTCACAGTGATCACTTTGCACTCACAATGCACTTGCACTGTTCACCCTGTACCTCACCCTGCAATCACACAAGCACACAACTCAACCTGCGCTCAAGTGACACTTCACTCACCTGTCCCCCTCACTGCTCAATCTGCAATCTCACTCAAATAAGCCCACCACTAACCATACATTCATTCGTCCACCTCTGCACTTATATCTGCAACCAAATTCATATGGTCACCTCGCTCACCCTGCAGTCACTCCTCTTACCCTACTCGCAAACTGTCGCACGGCTCACCGTGCACTCACATGAGCACTCCTGCCACCCACACAGCACAGAGAATGAATGTGCCTGCTCCACAGAATGTGTACCATGCAGATCACAGAACTGTGTGAGTAAACAAGGACTAGCGCTATAACAAAATAAAGAGAGATGAGGTGCATCGTTGGTGAGTGGTAGTGAGGGAATTCATGGAGAAGGAGGAAATGTGGGAGGGGGCACCAAAAAAGACTGTTGCACTGTGTGCAACAAGTGCTTGGGCCAGCCCTGGCTGGGAGTGTTAGCCCCCACCCGAAGTTCCGGTCTAGTTGCGCCCCTGTACACGAGTATGGGCATGTCGTCCTAAATTACAAAAGGACACATTTACATGCACGGCAATCCAGCCTTCTAGGGGTTCCCTTGATAGAGACAGCTCTGTTTTTGCCCTGATGGCCTGGAATAATTCCTAAACAGATTCTTGTAAGTACCGTTTTGTTTCATTTCTTTTTAATGTGATTGATGTAAGGAGTTGTAGGAGAGTAGGATCTGCCTCTTATGTTTCCCCCACTTTTTTTCTGATGTTTACACTGGTTTCTGGCTATAGTCTGGCTGGGACCCTGCTAATCAGGGCCCCAGCCTCTCTGTTCTCTCTAAACAACATGGAGTGCATATTAGGTGCACTAGTGATTGGATACTATGGTGCCTTATGAGTCCCTAGTATATGGTCAAACAACTTGGAATCATATCCCCACACCACTGGTGTGGGAGTATGATCCCACCCTTCTAGAGGGATAGACATGTGCCCAATTTGGAAACGCGGTAGAATCCTGAAGAGCCCTGACATCACAAAATGGATGCCACCAGTCACAGATACTGGGCTGCCCTCCTGCTGATGACCGAAACTCGCAGTGGAGGAGGCCCAACAATAGGCATCCTGTCACAGGGAGGTGTGACCACCTCCCAGACAGGGTTTAGTGTATTTGGGCTGGGTGGGTGCACTCCTGAAGTGCTTTGAAGTCCTGCACCGGGGGAGCAGTAGGCTCCTCTGTGCATACACCAGTTCATACCGGCTCAGGGGCTACCTGCCCCTGCTCTGGCGCGAAACTGGACAAAGGGGAGTGGTGTAGCCACCCACTCCCTGACCCTCCCATAGGTGGGGTCATAGAGCTAGTCCCTCCCTTCCTTTCAGTATAAGTTAGGGAACCCTTGCCATTGCAAACTAGATACCCCTGGACGACGCTCTGAAGACGAATCCCGGACCTTCGACGTTCCACTACCTCTGGAAGACAGAAGAATCTCCCTTGGAGTCAAGGAGTGACTCCCCTGCTTGGCAGGCACCAAATCTTGCAATCAACAGTCGCAAACTCCACCACTCCCGCCGGAGCCCGAAGTCCCTGCATCCCAGGAAGAGGATTTCCTGACTTCTCCAAGGCCATTGTGAGTCCCCAGCGACGCTGAGGCAAGTGGACCCCACGAGTGAAGAGGAACCGCAATCCCTGAGTACCATGCACTATTTTAGAGTGCAACCCCATCACGACGTTCTACGAACCTGTGCTTTGGGCCACGTGTGGTCCAAGCCTCTAGCAGGAATCCCTCCAAAGATCAGAGGCCTACCCCATCCCGAGTGACCGTGGGCCTCTGTTGAGTGGATCCTCCTGAGGCGTCTTCACGATCCCTTGCCGGTTGGCTTGTGGGTCCCCTGAAGACTTTTCTACAGTTCCAAAGGGCTCCCCTGGTTGCTCCAGGCCTGCCCTGACTTACCCTTGCTGGGTGAGTCCCTCCGACCTTGCTGGTCTGCACCGCTGACTTTTTATCCTTTCCACGAGACTTGCAGTTACCAAGGCTTGTTGGCTCCAATCTGGTCACCGACACCGCAGTAAGCTGCAGACTTCATGGGACACGCCGATTCCAGCTGCTGGTCGACGCCTCCTGGACCTCGTGGCTGAAGAGTCAAGACAACCGTGGATCACCTGAAATCACCGGACGACTGTGGGCATCCATCTTTCTTGCCCCAGGTCACTGCCAGGTGACTTTGAACACTGTCCCCTTTGCTTTCAGGTCTTCCTTCTTCTGAATCCAGCCTTGGATTCCACCGGACACTTCTCCTGTCTTCACAAGCAGCAAGTCCCGACACCAAAAGACACCTATGAACCCGGCTTCCCGGGGTGAGGTAAGTCCAGCACTATGGTGCTCCTGTGGGTGTTGGCTCTAGAACTACTTACCCTGTAAGTGACTTGCTTGTAGACTCTCCCAAAGTATCCTTAAACTCTTAATTTCCAATCGCGACTTGCTCCAGTGAAATCAATAGGGATTCGCGGCTGTGTTCTCACACTGCATGCGTCTCCCGCGGGTCCTTTACTTACCTGCCTTGGATGGTTTCGTGAGGCCCCAGCACTTCTGAAGGCCCTAGGCCTGTCCCCTTGCAAGTCGTTATTCTTAAGTCTCTTTTTTGTATATGGTCTGGGACGCCCCTAGGGCCCCAGCCATATTTGTGCTTAATTTATTGTGAAACTTTGATTTATGCATATGTTCCTGACTTCTAATCTCAAAGAGATTAGCAGAGAGTTGTTAGGTATATATATCACATATATATGTATTTATTACTGTGTGGTGTCCTTTCATTTAGTGATTCAGGTGATTATAAGGTAAAACAAGCTGCTTTACATTCCTCTAAAGACTTAGCCTAAAGGCTGCTCTCCACAGCTACCACTAGGATAGCTTTCTTGAAAGGTTGTCTTAAACCTACTACCATAAGAGTCGAATTGTACTGGTGCAAGGTGTCCACTTTAACTAGTGAACAGCGTATACCAGGCCAACATCTCACAGGAGTCTATTACTATTTGCAGAGAAATGTTAGTTTCAAGCAACAACCATAAAAAAGTTTATTTTAGATCCAAGAGGGGTCCTCACATATGAGAAATGAGGATATCACAGATATTATTCGCTGTAAAATTAGTGGGCTGCTGCTTTGTTACAACAGTGAAAACACACACCACTATCTATGAATATTAGATGTAACCGCTTTTAGAATTCCAACCATAGTGCCTGTGCACCGTTAGTAGCCTGGCTAAAGAGGGTATGGCAGAGCTGAAAGTAAATCGTTTAGACTCAAAGCTGTACTGAACAGGGGCCCCCAAAATAGTTTTGGCCCAGGGCACCCAAAATCCTTAACATGCCCCTGACACCACAAAGTCTGTCAGACAACATTGCTCCGAAGTAAAATAGACAACATCATTCATTCATTATTAGTTCTATTTTTTTTTTTAAACATAAGCCCAACGTGTCCTTAACCCCAACTGCTTCAGGCAAACAACTTATCGTACTACTAAGGAATTCTCAATTAGGTGTTCGTTCAACACCCTCTCTGTGGACTTTCAACTTTGTCTTCGGGTCCATAACAGGTTGGTAGGCAATTATCCCATTATAATGCTGCCTAAAACGGTTGTTAATGATTTCTAGAGAAGATTTGTTTCTCGTGTACCAGCTCTGAGCTAGGGAGTGCTTGAAAAATCTGACAACACTGTCTCCCTTACAGTCCCTGTTTTGGCTGAAAATGTCTGCAGAATATTCAGCTTTGAGAGAAACTGCTATCAAAACTTTCTTGCCTTTCAGCTGGTCCTTTTTATGTGAGATTGGGTTCTCAGCACTTGCGGTATTAAAGACAAGGGGGCAGATTTACAAGCGCCCTGCGCCACCAGTACGTCACTTTTCGTGACGTACTGGTGGCGCAGGGGGCTCCTCCATATTTACAAGGACGGGAAAAGTCACCCTGCGTGACTTTCTCTCCTTGTAAATACGGCCCCTTCACACGCAGCACTTTGTGTTGAAGGGTTGGTCCATGGGTATTGCTGTGGTTGTTCCCACGCAACACCCATGGAACAAGACACATCCCCAGATTTACGAGGAATCGTAAATCTAGAAATGCGTCTGAATGCTATGCCACCCTAGAGGTGGCTTAGCGAGGCGCAACGAGGAGAAAGTTTTAATTTCTCCTCGTTTTTCCCTCTTTCAATGCGTGCTGAATTCTAGAGCATGCATTGAAAGAGGGAAATGCCTGTAGTGATATCCCCACGACGCAGGCAACCTTGCACAATGGTGCAAGGATGCCTACGCCAGCGCATGGCTGCAGTTTGTGCGCGAGCGCAGGGGGAAGCACAGAGATGCGTCATATTCTTGTAAATATGTCGCATCCCTGTGCTTCGGCAGTGCAGCGGCGTGGCGCAGCCAAAGGGCTTGCGGTGCCACGCTGCGGCACTTCCTTGTAAATCTGCCCCTGGATGTAGAGCACTACCTGAGGATGGCAGTAGCAAAAATCCATCCACAGATTGACCGTCTGGCGAAAAACAGGCACACCCGTCACATTTATGTTGGTGGGGTTATCAATCAATGTCATGTGTAAAACAAAGCATCCTAGTAAAAACAATTTGCGCACATTTTATCTAGGAAAATGGTGGTTTGAGCTATGTAATAATCTGTCATTTCAGCACACCCACTCACAAACCTGCACTTTACTAAACACTCTTATTATGTTGAACATTATTTGCTGGATATGGCACAGGTTATGCGCGCGGCGGTCAATTATGTAGTGTACCAGATTCCAGAAATTTCTGTCAGGTGTGGGGGGGGGGGGGGGGGGGGGGGGGGGGGAATGGGACAGCTACAAAAATTGAGCTGGGGGGCTCAACCTACAAAAGTTTGAAGACCTCTGTGGTATACTATGTACCCAGGGCATAGGTACCCCAGAGGCCTACCAGGGACTGAAGCATGTATTGTGCCACCCCTGGAAAGCCCTCCAAAATGACACCACAGGTCTGCTACTGCAGACTGGGTAATGTGGTGCATGCATCCCTTACTGAGGTATAGGTTCACTATACCTCACCGATCACTGCACATAGTAACCTAACAGTCACCCCTATGGCAGGCCTTTTCAATCCTGAAGGCAGGGTGCTTGGTTATATGTGAGAGGGTGCCCAGGCATGAGCTGAGCCCCTCTGCAGCCTTCGGAATCTCTTCTCCGGGGTTGTCAGTAGTGTAGCCTGACCATATTGCATTATATCTAAAACGGTTAATGCTAACTTTGGACTGGCTGCACGGAAACATGTTGTGTTTGGTGTCAAACACCTTGAAATCATACCCCCCACATCAGTTCTTGATGTGAGGATATGATCCCACCCTTCTAGAGGGAGAGACATGACAGCACCGGTATACCCGGTACCAACTTAACAGAGCCCTGGCATCACAAAATGAATGCTGCAGCCACGTGTCTGGCCTCCTGCTGCTGACCGAAACTCCAGCAGGGGAGGCCTGGACAATAGGTTTCCTGTCCCAGACAGGATGCTGTGTATTGGGGCTGGGTAGGAGCACTCTCACAGTGCTTTGAAGCCCTGCACTGGGGGCACATTTGGTGTCCCTGTGCATAGTCCAGCTCAAACTGGTTCAGGGGCTTCCAGCCCCTGCTCTGGCACGAAACTGGACAAAGGAAAGGGGTGTAGCCACCCCTCTTTCCAAACCCTCCCATAGGTGGGTCTCCAGAGTTAGTCCAGCCCCTTCATTAGGTAGAAGTAAGGAACCCCTGGCAACAGGACTTTAGATATCCCTGGACAAAACTCTGAAGCTGAATCCTGGAACTTCGACGCTCTACTCAAGACTAGAGGGCTGAAGAAATCTCCCTTGGGGTCAAGGAGTAACTTCCCTGCTTGGCAGACACCAAAGAAGCATTCTGCCGGTCTGCAGCTCCGAAGCTCCCGCCAGACTCCGAAGTATTTGCAGCCCAGGAAGAGGATTTCCAGACATCTCAGAGGCCGACCAGAGTCCCCAGCAAAGCTGAGACCCGAAGCCCTCGTGAGTAACGTGGAACCGGAACTCCTGGTCACCGTGCACATTTGCAAGTGCATTGACTTCCCAACGTCTCTCGAAGTCGTGCTTTGGGTTACTTGTAGCCCACGCCCCAAGCACCAGCTGCACCGAAGATTGTGGGCCTACACTCAACGAGTATTCCGTGAGCCCGCTTCTTGCATTTCAGCTCGAGGCTCCTTCGTGATCCCTGGTCCGTCGACTGGTGGGTCCCTGAGAAGGCAACTTTGATTTTCCTTGGGTTTCCCTGGTTGCAGCAAACGTGCCCTGACTCCCCACCGCGTGGTGAGTCCCCCAGACCTTGCTGGTCTGCACTGAAGCATCTTTCTCTGTGGGTTGCTTTTGCCAAGGCTTGTTGTATCCAATCCGGGCACCGACGCTGCAGCACTGGACATCCTTCGTGGGACAGCTCAAATTCAGCCTCCTGGTCCTCGTGGCTGAAGTCAAGCTTCACCTTCTTCACCCGAAATCAGCCGACTTCTGGGGGCATTCGCCTATCGTGCCCCTGGTCACTGGCTAGTGACCCAGACTCTGTCCCCTCTGCTTTCAGGTTCTTCTCGACTTCGATCCAGGCTTGGATCTCTTCGGACACTTCGCATCTTCCCGGCAGCAGCACTTCTTTGCCAGCTCCCATTGAAATAGACGACGCGACCCTTCACCATTTGACACCTATGCACCTGGCTTCCCTGGGTGAGGTAACACGAGTACTCCAGTGCTCCCGTGGGTGTTGACCCTAGAACTTCCTAAGTCCCAAAGGGTTTGGTCCTGACTCATTTCTAAGTGTCCCTAATCTTTTAAAAATCTAATCGCGACTTTCCCTAAAAAAGCTAACGGGAGCTCAAAGCTGTGTTCTCACACTGCACACGGCCCCCGTGGGTTCCCTGTGCCACTACCTTGGGTCGTTCCTTAGGGTTCCAGCGATTCTACAGGCTCTAGGCCTTGTGTCTAGTTAAGTCATGGTTCTTATACCACTATTTTAGTATATGGTTTGGCTCGGGCTCAACGTGTATTTTTGCTATTTTACTGTACTATTTGAAGTGTAACTTATGTGTTTTGACCCCATGCCTCATAAACAGTCTAGTAGGGTGTGTTTAGAAATAAATACATATGTTTTATATATATATACCTGGTGTGGTTGTCTTTCATTTAGCCATTCAAGAGATTATAGACTAGTAAAACAAGCTGCTTTACATTCCTTCAAGACTTAGCCTGCAGGCTGCTCTCCATAGCTACCACTAGGATAGCTTTCAATAAAGGTTGTCTTTAACCTATCATCAATAAGGGGTTGTTAGGACTGGTACAGGGTGCCCACTTTAATTAGTGGACAGCATATACCAGGCCAACTTCTCACAGGAGTGACCACCTTAGGCAGGGCAGCAGCTCTGGTCCTAAGAACCGTCTTATCCACAAGGAATGATGTAAATGGAGGCTTGGCGCTAAGAGCTTGCAACTCACCCACCCTCCTAGTAGAAGTAATAGCAACCAAAAATCTAGTTTTAAACGCTAGAAACCTTAAGGTACAACTGTGTAATGGTTAAAAGGGAGAACCCATCAAGAAAGTGAGAACCAAATTTAAATCCCACTGAGGCATGATAAAAGGAGTGGGAGGAAATGTATTTGTGAGACCTTTAAAGAATCTCAGAACTATGGGAGGTTTAAATAATGAGGGTTGATTTGGTAAACCGAGAAAAGCCAACAAGTAGCCTGTAACAGTAGGTACTGCACAGCTGGGGAAAAAAAAACCTAGAATATCAAACAAACGAGCCTGCAAAGGATCAATCGATCGCTCTCCAGACCATTTAACATACTTTGCGCAGATAC